>NW_025814052.1:9337397-10604869 GCF_018902025.1 Drosophila willistoni
AAATCTAAATATGTATATCTGTTTTGAATTAAGCATATTTTTGGGAGAAACCTTCATCAAATAATGAATATTTCCTTTGACTGTGAAATTTTATTATTGTTAATTATTTTTGTTAACAGATGAAAAACATATACACTCAGGGAAAAAGACATTTTTGAACTTGAGCTTGAATTTAGTTATTTAAAACATTTCTTAGCGTTGTGTTTTGCTCCAAATTTCGATCGTCTGTGCAATTTTCTACGTTTTTGGTTTAGTTTTTTGACCTACTTCCAAAAACATGCAAAAATGCTCATTTACTCCAATTTCAATATGTATCATACATGTTCATAGATGCGCGTGTGCGTGTGTGTGTGTGTATGTTGTATGCAAAGCAGGTCATCATCTATAGCCCGCCCGTGCCTTAGACTAAGCGACCCCACACAACATTTATTTTTAAATACCGGACCGGTCCGGGCCTCTCCCCTGGATCGAGGAGAATGTTGCAAAAGGAGTTGGCGTCCCAGTGCCACATATATAGAGAGAGAGAGTGAAGGAGATAGTACGAAAAAGAGGTGGAGTGAAGTTTGACAACAAAGCCTTGAAATTTGGCAAATGCACTCAAAGCAAAAGAGAGAGTGAGAGATGAAATCAATCGAAAAGTTCAAAGACCTTCCCAATCAAAACGGTTAAAGTCGCCTTATAACCACCTAACCTTCTTTCCTAATCCCACACCACACACTCCTACTCCTCCTCCTTCTTAACCACCCACATGCGAAGATAAAACCCATGGGGCACATGAAAATATAGGCAAAAAAAAACTGAGGGAAAAAAGGCAACACATAAATGAAATTAAGGACGGCCGGTCCGGCAAAGGAACTTTAGGGTAGTCGTCCATGACAACAAGCAACAGCAGCAACAACAACCACTATAGTAGTCAAAGCCAAACAGTATGAGCGGGTGGCAAAAAACGTACTTTTAGGGATGTTTTAGACGATACACAGGGTTGCTTTTTTGCTTTTACCAAAATTGGTGGGTGGCTTAAGGCCGGTTGGCCACCTCTCCCCCATTTCGGTAACAGGACTGCCGAGAGAGAAGCAAATAAGGACTAGACATGCTTCCAGACGACGACGCCGACGTCGCAGCAGCATCCTCAGACAAGTACAAAAAAAACATGCAACTCCAAGACGAGTTTTTTGTTTTCTTTTGGTTTCTTTTTTTGTCGGAGAGTGTGGAGCTGCTGCGTTTGTGTATGTGTTTGTGTGTCCGTCTGTGTATCTTGTTCGTGTGAGATGCCAGAGCCCCATTATAATCATCATCATCAACATTTTTTCTCCCATACAAGAAGAAATGAATGATAACAACGCGCGTTCAAAGCCTATGAGAGTAAGCGCGTAAAAGTGAGATGGAAATAGAGGGCAAAAAAGCAGAATGAGAGCGAGAGAGAAAGAGGAGGAGGAACATCAAATGAAATCAAATAGCCAGAATCATGCGTGCAAAATGTGTTTTTTGTTGTTGCGGTTTGGGGCGTTCGTTAAACTTAACAACGACCGAAGATACTTTAGCGGTGAGCGCAGCAGGCAGAGGAGAGTTCAAAATAGATGACTACATATTGATTATACGAACGAGTTTCGCACACACACACACACAGACACACACTCATATGCTGTGCTTCATAAGCGCGAGAGAGAAAGAATGACAGAGAAACAGAGCAGGCAAGATGCAGCTAACAGCGATGATGGCGCGCTCACACGCTTTTAGAGTTGTCAACACTTTAAAAATAGCTATTTTTGTAGGAACACAAACTTGTGGTTAAATTTTAATATATCATGCGATATTTTAAAGTATTACAATACCATATGCGAGATATTATTAACAATTATAATATTTTGCTTGCAATATCAGTGCAAAAGACATTTTGTGATTAATAAAATTTGCCAAATTTCAAATTTTATATAATGTCCATGACTGAGACATAACTGTTCTCTATAACTTTGTCTGGAGCTTGTTTCTATTGTGTTTGTCTCTCCGGAAATGTATTAAGAATTATTTATTAATATGTATATTATTCTAAAAAATTTCACACGTATGGCAACACTGGCTTCAGCTCCTCTGTCGGCGGTCTCTGCCCACACTTGAAATTTTGTTTACTTCAGCCAAGCCGCATGGAGAGAGAGAGAGAGCGCGAGAGCGCGAGAGTGTGAGAGTAAAAGAGAGAGATTTTGTTGAGAGTTGAAAGCAAGCATGGAGCATGGTAGCAGCGGCGTACTTCAGCGACTGCTACTGCTGCTCCTGCTGCGGCTGACCTGCAATTTTCAGTTTCATCAAAAAAAAGAAATGAACAAAATTTGTAACTTTTGCTTTTCAGTGCAAAAAAAAAAAACACCAAAAGAGAAAAACAACCACCACAACAAGCACACACACTCACCTAGTCTCCCTCTCTCTCTCTCTTATTCTATCAAAAACACTCACCGGTCCCACGGACGAGCGGGCTGGCAGTCTGGCGGGCATGCATTGCGAAATTCTTGTTGTTGCAAGAGGGGAGGATGATATGTTCACGATGGCAAAGGCGAAGGTGGTGGAGGAGTGTCAAAGGAAAAATCGTTTTGGGACTTCTGATTTTTGCTTACATGCAGAGACATGGCCAAAAGTCTACGTAGGGGGAGTTCAAAAGTAATATTTCACAAATTAAAAGAAAAAAAACAATCGCTCAGTGTTGGCAAATACATTTCGATACGAGTTGGTCACACTAAAAGAGAACCTTACTTAATTTAAAAGATACAAAAAAAAGGAAAGAATCAAGAGAGCAAAAAGCAAAAGTGTAAGTGCAGCAAGCAGCGACAACAAAATCCCAAAAATTAACTAAAACGAAAATGAAAACGAACGAAAATAATACCTTTTTTGCATAAACTTGAATGCACGACGATCCATTATTTAAATTAAAAACAACTTTTATAATAAATTAAAAGTAGGCATGCGAGACGTCAGCGTCAGTGTCAACAGCGACGACGACGGCAACGGCGTTGTGTTGTTCTTGTACGATGCGTCGGCGACGGCAGCAGCGACAACGTTGATTGTTTTTGTTGTTGGCAGCATATTGCTGCTGCAGCAGGTTCTATTAAACATTAACAAACACAATTTCACACACACACAAATATATAAGGACAAATAAATTATAATTATCTATACATATATTATAAAAAACAAACACATAATATTACTGCATAAAGCAACAACAACAACAGCGACAACCAAAAAAACTGTCTTGCACTCAGTGTGTGTATTTTTGTTTGTATGTGTCTCTCTCAGTGTGTGTGTGTGTCTGTGTGTATACAGTGTAAATGAGTATTTCGTGCACGAGCAATAATTAACTCACTCACTGCAGCGGCGAAGGCGGCGGCGGGACGAAACAGCGTCACAATTTCTATGCAGTTGCTTCTCTTTTTTGTTATTAACTTTTTATTTCTTTTTGTGTTTTTATTTAAAAGTATTTATGCACTTGTACACTCAAAAAAAACAAAAATTACCAGCAACGACGGCTTTAACATTTTTCCTTTCTTCTGCCCCCACCATACACTCTCACTAAAAACTCCATACACACACTCTTCTCGTCGCAATCGCATTCGCACTCGTTTCTCACTGTGGGGCATTAACAGCGACGCCACCGTCGTTGGCGCTTTTTACACTTTTAGCATTTGGTTAAATAATTTTTAATTAATTAATACATTTTTTTTTTGTATTAAGGCGCGTCTAATGGCGCGACGCAACCGATATCGCAGCACCGTATATTCACCGTTTCCGTACTGCTCTGCTTCTTCTTGAGCGACACCGAACGCTGCCCTGCCGAGTTGTATATTCAGACTAAAACGGCGGCGGCAACTCTGCCAACGAAACGAAACAAAATGAAGCGCTCTCATATCTATATTTGTACAAAGATACATACATACGTACATGTATACGTTTGTATGGGTGTGTATTGTCCGAGGGTTGGCAGCTGGGCCCACAGTAAAAACCAGTTTCTCACACACAGCGGTAACATTTCTCTATAACAAAATCTACTAGTGCGAGTGCAATGGCAATAACACTTCGGCCTCCGCCTTATGCGAGTGCGAGCGAAATGGCCAGCGGGGTTGGAATGAAACAAACGACAAAAAAAAAAAGAGAATAAGCGCAAAACACAAAAAAAAAGAACGAGGCTACAGCTGGCAGGCATGTGTATTGTATTTGTATTTGCTTTGCGCTGTCAACCACCCCGGCCCCGGCGGACCAGACCAGTTTTCTGCTGTGTGTCTGTACACTCGAATGTCGCCGAGCTATACTTCATCTTCTTTTTTTCTTTTTTATACCCATTTCCATTAGCAACATCCACCACCACTACCACCATGACAGTTGTGTTACCTGAACCCCGAACCCCCAGCCCCGTCTATGTCCCCTTCCCCGCTTGCCAACGTACCCTGGTATCAAGACAAGAGCCAGAGCCAAGCGGCTTTATTTTATTATTAGTTTTGCTTGTCGCTCACAGACGACGACGACGACGACAACATCGTCAAGAGCAAAGGGGAACGGTGGAAGTGGTAATGTTGATTGTGTTTGGGTTGGGGGAAGAGGCAAAGGAAATATAGCGTATGCGCAGCAGAGGCAAAAAGCAAAATGCTTTTTTTCATTCATTCATTCATTTTTTGTTGTAGCTAGCTCGCTCATACCTACACAACAAGCTACAGTGGCGTGTGTTCGATGATTATTATGTGAATTGCATTTTCGTTTTCTTCTTGATTATGTTGTTTTTGCTATTGTCGTTGTGGTTGTTTCGCTTTCTCATGGTAGGTCTTTGATTTAATGCCCATGGTTGTTGTTGGCGTTTTGTATGCAAGCAGCGTTTGCACAGTGTCTCCAATATAAAGATTAGAAATGAAAATCAATTTATGTCAACGACCAATTTGGTACTACTGGATAAATATGTATAATTTTAAAGGTTATTAATATATACGTTTCGTTTTTTAATATTGTTTTTATGACTTGTAGTGTGTAGCATTGTATAAATTTGCAAGTATAGGAGCCAGAGAAGGCTTGTTGACTTTAATTTTATTTTGTAAAGATTTTTTTTAAATATTTGTTTTAACTATTGACAGCTAGTGGTTTTTGCTATAGCAGGTTTTAAGTTTAACTGGTCAACCTTTTTAATAATTATATTAATTTAGTTAGTATTTCATATGTTGAGTTATTAATTTGAATTCTTTTTTTAATTTAGTTAATTTTTTAGACATATTAGGCATGCTTGTTTAATGCTAAAAAATCATTTCTGCCCCACTGTGTCTATGCCAACGTTTTTGGCATTCCATTTTTCATTTTGTGTGGCTGCCTGCCCTGTCTGTTGTGTGTGTGTCCGTGTGAGACTGCATTTGTATGGGTGCAATGCTTTGGGCTGTTCGCTGTGCATGCCTACCTAGGTCTGGTCTTCTCCTCTCCTCCACACCCCTCACAAACTTATCATTCGGTTCGACAAATGCTCATCATTATGTTGTTGTTGGTGTTGCTCTGGCTATAGCTGTTGTTGGCAATGACTGATGTTTGATGAGATCGCGCGGCGGGTTTCGTTTCGTTTCATTTCATTTCGTTTTATTCCGATGTTTTGTTATTGCCGTTGCCGCCATATTATTTTTTCTGCTTGCTAAGTGTTTTTGCAGTCCCCCCCATACCCAGACCCCCTGCTCCGACAATCAGACGATTTTCAGTCAACCTTTTAGTTGCTTTTAGATTGCGGTCGCCAATCTTGTATGCTTGTGTGTATCTGTGTGCGTGTGTGTTATTGTTTTAGTATTAGTTATGTGGGCTTTTTTGTTGTTGTGTGTTAAGCTTTCTTGGTCTTTTGCTTCTTCTTCTTTCACTCTGCCACGTTGAAAACTGTACAACAAGCAGGCAGACAGACCAGTGTCGGAGCATGCGCTCTTTTTTCTTTATGTTTTCTTTCTTCGTTTTCAATAATTGCTGTAAATTTGTTGGGTCACAGTTGTTGTTGTTGGGGTGTGGGGGTCTTTTTTGTCCCAGTGTGAGCGAGCGAACGAGTGTGCGCGCAATGCCGCGCGTTTGTGTGTGTGTGTTCTTGTTCATTTCGAAAAATGACAAATGTATAATCAGCGTAAATTGCTTTGCGCGTGCTTTTACTCTTTCTCTCTCTTTCACGCTCTCTCTTTTCTTGCAGTCTCTCTCTCTGTCTTACACACAAACCTGATCTCTCTCCCTCTCTCTATCGCTTGCTCTCTCACTTACTCTCATGTTAGCGGTAATTGCTGCTGCTGCTGCTGCTCACACACACACACACACACACACAGACACACATTAATTATTGTTGCTTTTGTAATTGTTAGAGTTTCCTACACCATTTTAAAAAAAGAGAACCTTTGGAATTATCAACATCTGCATACACAGATACACTCACACACATACACATATCACACATCCATTCACAGATTATTGGTGGTGGTGGTGGAAAATAAAAGTCTTAAGACACCTCGCGAATACATATGTATTTACATACATATGTATGTATGTATGCATGTGTGTATGTAATCAAGATCCTCTACAAAATGAATTCCACTATCGATTTTACTGTTAATCATAATTCCTATGAATATACCATCTTAATAATCTTCGCTCTGTATTACGATATCGGCTTCAAATTACGTTCGCCTCCTCTCTTGTTGTCTCTCTTACTCTCTATACACCTCACGCTGGTTATTTTCCTTTTTTGTTTTTCAAATATCCTGTGAATTTTCAGTGTAGCGCATCAGGCATTAGTCCTTGCTGTAGCCTTTGTCATCGCTAAGGTCCTTATTTGACTTTGGCTTAGTGCATTGTTGTTTTTTTGGGTTTAAGTGGTTGAAATTTTTGTAGTTTTTTCGATCGTGGTGACATTTGTGTGCCCTGCAACGACAAGCGACGACAATGAAATGGCAAATTTTGTTTAGGTCGTGACACGAGTACTCATGCAAAATAGGTTTTTATTTCCAACTCTGTGTCAATACTAATAATTTCCAAATAATAAATCGGGAACCAATACTAAAACTAAAAATGTACAAAAAATTGAATATAAAATGAGATATCGATATGATTTTTTCCCTCTATTATTATTAAAAATTGTCGTGACACACATGATTGCAAATAATTTAAAGTGATTTTAAGCGCTATATTTTAAGACTGCATATTAATATAATTATGGCAAAATGTCAAACTCTCGAAAAATGTTATTGTTATTACTTGTAACAAAAACATTGGGCTTCCAAAAAATAACCCAAACACATATATAATATTCAATATCCAAGAGAAATAAAAATGGTTTATACTTTCGTGTCACGAGCCTGAGAGCTCAGAGTCCTGCAAACAGTGCTACTTCCGTTCTGATGACGTTCAAAGTTGGGCGACCAAAAAAAACATTGCATGGAAAACGAACATTACGTTATAGTCCCTTGATCAGGTTGAATTTGCCAACCCTTTGAAACCCCTATTTCACAAAATATGAAATTGTTAACGACCTTAAAACTGTACCTTCTCACATATTTGTACATATGTATGTGTGTTTGTATGTGTGCACACATATGTCTCTCCCAGGACGCACTAGCCATGGGTAAGGGTAGGTTCACGCACAGGAAGAAAGGGTTGAACTGTGACATTTGTCCGACAAATAATTAAAGACCGTAAAGGAAGGACCCTTCATCCTTCCAACCCCCATTACCATTGCTTTCTACTCCATTTTAGGGCATTGCAGTGGAAAACATCGTTTTCGAAGCACAAACATGCAACAATTACCCTCAAAATTTCAAGTATTTGAAAGAAACGGATAGTCCAACCCCTAAGCTCATTAAGGGCTGCTATTCACGAGGGCTAAATAATACCAAAGCGTAGACGGTTTATTCAAAAAAGAAGCGAACGCACAAAACTCGAGAGAAGGTGGCGGATGCAAAAGGAGATCTCGAATAACAATCATACCACAAATGTGGTAATCCTTTTGCGATCAGTTTTGGTAAAGTCCCAAATGAAGAATTCTTTACAATTACAAAATATTTCTTTAAAATAATTTCAAATTATTATTTTCATTAGTATTATTAAATGTCTTATCAATCGAAAAATATTATCTAGGATCTAGATCTTGTTTCCAAGTTTAGTTGTCAGTCATATTTGAATAAAAGGGACTTGAAGATAAAAAACTTTCTTCTACTTTCTCTCCATTATTTGACAATCAAAAATGATAACTTATAGTTTGCTATTATTGATTGGATTTAGAATTGTTGTACGAACGTGTATGTCGGAGAAAAAACTTTAAATAGCAGAGAATTATAATACTTAATATTTTCTAGTTTTTAACATTTTAGATTTTGTAAAATTCACATGTCTTAGATTATAAAAAAAACAAAAAATTTATTAATTTAGGACTATTTAAATGCTTATTGCTAAGGATAAGGCAAGGATTCAGAATTTTGAAACATTTTTTTAGGCTTATAATATAAAAACATATTCAAAATAAACAAAATTATTTAAACTAAACGAAAATGAATTATTTAACTAAACGAAACTTGGAATTGTTTGTACAACAGTTGAAGAAATGTTGAAAATACCATTTAACATGGTGAAGTGAATAATTTATTATTAATTTCAAATATTTACAGTCTTAATATTATTAAGTACCTTTGATTTAAGGTAAATGTTGCCATTTCTTCATCCCTTCCTTCATTTCATTCGTACTGAAGGATTCGCCAGGCATGCGGACATTGTTTAAGAGTGATACATGAAAAGTCAAAAAGGTCTTACTAAGTACTAAGTACAACAGACTCTTACATATTTTATATATTTAATGCATCATTAAGAGAACCTTTGCCAGTTCACTAAGCTTTCAACTGGACTTACTAACTGACCAATAATTTTCCAAGTTTTTCCAAAGGAATAAATGTATGTATCTGCTGTATACATACACATATAACAGTAACACATACATGCACATAGGTAAATACATATGTACAAACATATTGTTTGCTTATATAAATTTGTACAAAAATACGTTCGCCATTTTGCAAGAAGAAGAAATAACTACAAATCGTAGGCAAGGCCAAAGTAAACGGGGCCGTCACAACCTCACCGACACGAGAAACGACAAACAACTTTCATCCAATACAAAATGCCGACGGCGAAAATACTAACAGGGTGGGTGTTAACGTGCGAGTGAAATGGCCATACTGTGCTCAGCTTGGTGTGAAAAGGCCAGCTATATGGATATATTGTAGATGCGGCCATTTTGTATTGTGTGGTGAGTTTTCCCCACTTGCCACACTGAATGCATATGGCCAAAATGTTTATAACTGTTGCAAATTAAAACCAAAGGATGGTGAATAATATTGAATATACATATATTTAATATATAATGAAATAGTTTTGCGGTTAATAATAACATTATTTATCCCAATACACTATCAAATCCCTAAAATTTTCATTGTTCCTCGAAAATACATATAAGAAAAACGCAATATACATATGTACATATGTATGTATAAATATTTTGTTGTTGTTGTGTTTTTTTGTGTGATTAATCATTATGTGATTTATATTTACAAATAACGGTAAATAATTTAATGTTATTGCACTTTATTGTTTTAATATCAATAACAAGAACTTTGTTTTCTTTATTATTATTCATAAAATTATGAATTCCTTTCGAAATATTAGAAGTTGGTACAGCTAATTGACATTGAAAACGCTTTCGATGAGTCTAAAATAGACTAGATTTAAATTATTGATTATTTAGTAATGAATCATATACAATTTAGTAGTTTGGGTTCCTAAATTAAGCTTAAAGCAACAAACTCACATATTTGTATACGCTGGCAATGGCCCAGAGGCCATTAAAATATTTAAATATTTGCTCAACTTTTTCGAGAAACGGTTTTTGCCGCATTTTTATATCCTTGCCTAAAATATATTTATTTTGATCAGAAGTGTGCTATTAAAGGAAGCATCTTCGACCATATAAAGTATATATATTCTTGATCAGCACGACGAGACGAGTTAAAATAGCCATGTCCGTCTGTCCGTCCGTCTGGATCCAAGCGAACTCCTCCTAGACCGTTAATGCCATAGGGTTGCATAGTTTGTATAACTCGGATTCAGAAATTTAATATTAGTAAGTTTATTACGCCTATAAACGACTGTGCCAAATTTGAATTGTCAATAACTTTGTTACTTTCAAAGAAATTGTCATAAAAATTGATGTTTCTCAGTTTAACATAACTATTAATGACTGTGCCACATTTGATAAATATCGGATGATTATGTATGTATATCATGTAGCTTCCATAGGAAGAATAGGTAGTGAACAGTGACTTTGCTCAAAAACTTTGTTATTTCCTATGCTAAAATTGTAGACCGTTCTTTCGCGAACATTACACTTTTAAAACGGTTTTCCACTTTGAAGGCTATAGGTATGAAAAGAGTTACCAAAAAAACTTGCAAGGGTATACAAACTTTGACGCGGTCGAAGTTAATCCCGACCCACTGGTTTAAGATGCGTTTTAGCTCCGCAAAATGCTATTTAAATTGTAATGCAATGCAGTTGGATTCGACAACTTTGATCGTTTTTTAATGTTTTTTTTTCAGAGATTTTGTATATTGTAATTGAAGGTATGCGCCGTCGAAAGTAATAACTTTTCCAAGAATAGAACTTCCTAATTTTCAGTGACTTTTGTGACGAATATTCCAGAGTCAATTTCAATTTCAAAAGACTATTTAGCGTAAAGATGTTTCACTTCCTTATGGACAATTGAAATATCTTATGTTTTTGTGTTATAACCAAAATTCTGATGGAATTAATTTGTTTTCTTCTAGTTCGTAACTTAACGTTGGAGTTTTGTCAAGGCTTCAATTCTAAAGTGTTTTTTGAATTTATGAGCTGTTTTTTTAAATGATTTAGTTTTATTGAAACGTTTTATTTAATGACAAAAACCTTAAAGAAATTATATTGGTATGGAATGAATGTAAAAATGTTTATGTCGAATTGACGATCTGTATCCATTAGTTTCAAGCCAATCAAATCGGAAATACGGGACTAGCACGACGGTCAACATTTTCTTAACTACATAGATTGGTAATTTCAACTATATTTGGTCAAAATCCGTTGACCGTAAGTACATACAGTGAGACATAAATTTGTTGACCTTAAATTCTGATTTTATGCGATTTTTGTATAATGTTAGTGCAAAGTTTTGATGTGTAAATTGATAACGTTGAATAGGTCATTCTATTGAGATAATGTTTCGTAAATTTTATGGGCGTATCTTTAACGGTTTTTTTTTTAAATGAATGTTGATAAATTGCCCCAAAATTTGGACCTGGCAAAAAAAAAGAAAGAAGAAAATTGATTGTACATCTTCGGACCCTAGGAAAAGGTTTTAGATCTGTTAAAACTAAGATAAACTGTGTGCCCCAGGATCCAATGAAAAACTCAATTATTTTTTTTACTCTTGATTTGCAAAATTAAACGATATCGGACTTAAAATACATGTTATATTTTTTTACGATACATTCGATTCAATTTCAAATTAAGAAATGTTCAAAATATATACACACATGTATTTGTGTGTGTGTGTGTGTGTGAGTGGGGAAAGCTCCCATACAGCTGATCACATTGGAGCTTTATTGTTCTCTCTCTCTTAAGCTTTTGGGGGGGTCTGCTCTTTTTTTTTTTTGTTCAATTGCTTTGCCTCTTTCGCTTCGTTCGGTTTTAGTTTGAGTTTTGTTGTGATTCCAAATTGGGCCAGAAACGATAGTTCCGACGCAACCGCCCACTCTCACGCCCACACGCACTCGTCCCTTGTCAAGGGTAAGACAAAAGTTGTTGTAAATATTTACATTTTCTGCAAATACATTTACGTATTATTGTGTGTGTGTGTGTGTCTATGAGAATCAAGTGCAATGTGGGAAAAGATGCCATTGGGGTTATTTTCCGCTCCAGCCTCTTGGCGGCTGCGTCGCTCGCTCTGTTGGCGCGTGCGGCTCTCTGTGATAGTGTGTGCATGTATGTGGCTGTGTGTGTTCGTGTGTGTGCGTTCGTGTGAGGATCAAGCGATAACGATTGTTTGTTTTGAAAATTTTTACCACCTGCTGATGCGTGTGGCCACATCGAATTGACAAACCGGTTCGCAGCTGGTGTGTTTATTGTCACTTGTAAGCCCGCTCTCTCGCCTCTTGCTCTCTCTCTCCCTCTCTTCTTTGCTTATCACTTATCAGTTATCTGTCGTGAATTACTGATTTGATATTCAACATGCGAGCAACTAATACAAACGTATTAAGCTTTTGACGTAATAACACAAACACACACACACACAAACACAAGAACATATAAGAGAGAAAAGAAAAATAAACAAGAATAGTTGTTTATTTCAAAAAATGTGGTCGACTTAAAGATACTCTATAAAGAGATGCACTTACTAATTTAATTTCATTATTTAAGCTTTATTCTGTCTAACCAAAATGATTATAAAAGCGTACGTATGCCAAATTAGTTTACCGACTTGCAGATACCCTACAGTTGCACATTATCAATAAAAAACGCTGAAAAACTTCAAATTAGCATTAATTAAGTATAAACAAAATATATATTCCTGTAATTGAAGAAACCCGACTCCGCACACTCTTCCAAAATAAAAAGATAAACCTACCTTGGGGATATCGAGCATTTAAGAGGGTAAATCTTTAATTTTATACGGAAAATAGTTCCTGGGTACTAAAACCTTAGCAGTTTTAGAGCTAAAATCTCGTTTTTTCTTTGAGGGAAATTTCCTTCATACATCCTCAAGGATCGGCCACTGTATTTAATTTTATCTGAAGCTTGTTTTGAGCACTCTTTTCGTTAATACCTAATAAATATTGCTAGACAAAGTCTTTATTTTATTTAAGAAAACCAAAAAAAGTTGATGATGACTTTGTAAAAAGTGTGTAACCCTTTAGGAACTCAATCAAAATGGGTTCACACGAGATGCCCACAAAATGCTGTCAATGTGCAAGACTGGTTCAAAATAAAAACATTGCAACATCATTTTTGGCGACATTTTTATAAAGATTATTAGTGTAATATTTTCACTAGTCTACGCTAAGACATTTCAAGGATTTGCCAAGTTGCCAAGTTGGTTTGTCAGATAAATCATTGTAAAGAGACCAGTTTATTATAAACTATTTTCCACTTTTGTTCCGCTTTAATCCCAGTTTTCGTAGTCAGGTAAAATGAAGAGTATATGGGACAGAAAATGAGTTTATGATTATGTATGCAGTTTTATGATGCTTTGGTTTTGGGTTTACCATTTGGTTTACCTGGAATCATAAAGATTTTGACTTTAACTGCAGGCTACAATCCGTCTGGACTATACCACATTGAAATATATATATCTACATACATACATACCTATGAGAATAAATGCTAATTATTTTTATGGCGAAATAAAAATAAAGCTTATAAGAGAACGAGAGGTCCCCTGATAGGGCCCACATTCATCCCATGGAAAAATTCTCAACTCAAGAGTCAGAGTGGTTCGTGCATTATCAGCTGGAGCAGCAATGATTAGCACAAGAACAACAACAAAATAAAATAAAGTGAGAAATTACATAATTAAAACAAAGATGATTGACATAAGCATTTAATGAGCGGTAAGCATTGAGTGTGGTTGGGATCGGTGGATCCAAGTTGGATATCCTTAAATAAGAACAAGTAATTTATTTTAAATGTAGCATCGTTTGATCCTTATTTTTGGAATATTTCTGTAGACAAAAGACATTTAAAAAGTAGATAATAAGATATTGTGCTAAATTTTAACGACTTTTTATAATTTTTTCTTTCCTTGACAGGAGACAAAAGGATTCACACATAAATCAAAAGTGAAGTGAAGTCAATTTAGAATTTCTCCCACCATTTTTCTTCAAGGAAAAACAACATAAACAAAATGCGTTTCCAGCAGTTGCTGCAAATGCGCAGATATGCGTCCGCCACCCTAAGAAGGTCCGTGACAGCAACAACACCAACACCGGCAACAACAACAACAACAACCACAGTACGCACGATGGCGGGTAGCGGGGCTGCAATACCAGAGCTCACACAGGTAGGTGCACACACACACACACACACACACACACACACACGCACACAGAGACAACTCTCATTCACTGTGGTGAGTTGTTGCAGATGGGGCGTGGCATGCATTTATGAAAACCAGAAGAAGAAAAAAAATGGTGGTTGTTGAGGATGTACAGTTGTGCAGGAAAATCAATGTGAAAAGCTTAATTTTTCTTGTGATTTCAATTTATTCTTCCATTGCAGATCACGGACAATGTGCAACGTGGAAATTATGCAGAACTAAATGACAAGGATGTGGCACATTTCGAGAAATTGTTGGGTAAAAATCATGTGCTAACCGAGGATCTAGAGGGTTATAATATCTGCTTTCTAAAACGCATACGAGGTGAGTGAGTGATAGAGTAATTCGAATTTTTGAAATGTTGCCAAGGCTAAAGAATCCTTTTCCGCTGCTAGGTAACAGCAAATTGGTATTAAAACCCGGCAATACCGAGGAGGTGGCCGCCATTCTACGTCATTGCAATGAACGGAAGTTGGCTGTTGTACCGCAGGGTGGCAATACTGGTCTTGTGGGCGGATCGGTGCCGATTTGTGATGAGATCGTCTTATCGCTGCAGCGTTTAAACAAAGTCCTCTCGGTGGACGAAGTGACGGGCATTGCCGTAGTCGAATCCGGTTGCATATTGGAGAATTTTGATCAGCGGGCACGTGAAGTGGGTCTAACAGTGCCTTTGGATTTGGGTGCCAAGGCTAGTTGTCACATTGGCGGCAATGTATCGACCAATGCCGGTGGAGTGCGTGTAGTTCGTTATGGTAATCTGCATGGCTCTGTTCTGGGCGTCGAGGCTGTTCTGGCGAATGGTCAGGTACTCGATTTGATGTCAAATTTCAAGAAGGACAACACTGGCTATCATATGAAGCATCTGTTTATTGGCTCCGAGGGTACATTGGGTGTGATTACAAAGCTATCGATGCTCTGTCCGCACACTTCCAAGTCTGTAAATGTTGCATTTATTGGTCTCAATTCATTTGATGATGTCTTAAAGACATTTGTCAGTGCCAAGCGAAATCTGGGCGAGATTCTAAGCTCGTGCGAATTGATCGATGAAAGGGCATTGAACACGGCACTGGAGCAGTTCAAGTTCCTCAAGTAAGTCAAAACGATTCTATTTATTGGCCAAGTTCTAACTCTTTCATTTCATTTGTGTTTGACAGTGCTCCCATATCGGGCTATCCCTTCTATATGCTAATTGAGACATCTGGCAGCAATGGAGACCACGATGAGGAGAAAATCAATCAATTCATTGGCGATGGCATGGAAAAAGGTGAAATTCTTGATGGCACTGTCACTGGGGATCCAGGCAAAGTGCAGGAAATCTGGAAAATACGCGAAATGGTTCCACTCGGTCTAATTGAGAAGAGTTTCTGCTTCAAATACGACATCTCCCTGCCTCTACGCGATTTCTATAGCATTGTGGATGTGATGCGTGAGCGTTGCGGTCCCCTGGCCACAGTTGTTTGTGGTTACGGACATTTGGGTGACTCAAATCTTCATTTGAATGTGTCGTGTGAGGAATTCAATGATGCCATCTACAAGAAAGTTGAACCCTTTGTCTATGAGTATACATCAAAGCTGAAAGGCAGCATTAGTGCCGAGCATGGTATTGGTTTTCTAAAGAAGGACTATTTACATTATTCCAAGGATCCAGTGGCCATAAATTGGATGCGTGATATGAAAAAGATGCTTGATCCCAATGGCATACTTAATCCATACAAGGTTCTTAACTAATACTTTATATAAATTTGTACAAGATTATTGTTTTTTTTTTTTTTTAATTATGTGTCTTTAATTCTTAAAGTAAATGAAATATATGTATGTAAATTGAGTGGATGTTTTTGATCATATTTTTAAAGCTTTTAACGGAAACCCGCTTTCGTTTTTTCAAAAGATTTGAAAACTGTGTTTATTTTTCGATTTCGAATTGTAAGCTTACACATTAATCGAATATTGGCAAATTTACAATCTCCGAAATAGAATCGATCGGCATTAGTCTTTAAGCTTTTTGAACTTCAACTATGAAGTCTAGTGGCAACGCTTTGTGAATTCGTCATAATGATAAGGTTTTTTTTTTTGTCAAGGGTAATAAGGGTGACCCACCCGCCCCTCTCATACTTCTTAGATCAGCTGTTTATACTGTTCGATAACAAAATGCGTGATCGAGACTTGCAGGTTTGGAGTAGAGGGCGGATCAAGGTGGAGTGCTTTTAAATAAAAGCTTCAAACGAAAGCTCAGCTGGCACATTTTAGTATTTGCAGCGTTTTGCACGGCGTTATTTTTTTCCCGTTTTGTTGTGCATTTATCGTTGTTAGCAAACGTCAGTTTTAGTTC
Source organism: Drosophila willistoni (assembly GCF_018902025.1). NCBI lineage: Eukaryota > Metazoa > Arthropoda > Insecta > Diptera > Drosophilidae > Drosophila > Drosophila willistoni. The sequence continues at coordinate 9,353,868 of NW_025814052.1, forward strand.
AGTCGTCGGCGAACGCTACAGCGCAATCAACAAGTGTGCGGCAATAAACAAATATATAAATAAATTAATATTTAAGCCATAAATTACAGCAACAACAACACAAAAAAAACTAAACAAAATGAGCGGGTAAGCAAATATATTGTTGTTGGGTTTTTTGAACTTATGGCAATTTGTTGACCTGTCGTATTTTGTTTTTTTTTTTGTTTTTTTTTTCGTTATTTCGTTAACAGCAAAGCTGATATAGCCCTGATTGGATTGGCCGTAATGGGCCAAAATCTCATATTGAATATGGATGAGAAGGGATTTGTGGTCTGTGCTTATAATCGCACTGTGGCCAAGGTCAAAGAGTTTCTAAATAACGAGGCTAAAGGCACCAAAGTGATTGGTGCTGAGTCATTGAAGGACATGGTCGACAAGCTGAAAACTCCACGCAAAATAATGTTGCTGGTCAAGGGTGAGTTTTTTTTTTTTTTTCGAGAGCACGTTAGCGTGATATTTGTTGTAATAAATTGTAAATGTACGATCGCTTCATCTCGCTCTCCCCTTCGCGCTCGCTCGCACACAAGCACTCTCTATCTCATAATTTGGTATGAGTGAGTGAGTGGAAGTCAAAGCAAAGTCATTTATAAAATTGCGGTAGTTTCTTTTCTTGTTTTTTTTTTGTTTTCTTCTTTTCTTTCAATGATGCGCTAGTTCAATGTACATATGCATTTTATGTGCAAGTGCGATAGAGATAGAGTGTGGATATAAAGAGCGTAAAATTTTGAGTTTTTACCTGTCGCTGTAGAGATGGTTCCAGAATATTCACTGTGATTGAAATGATAAGTGACAAATAAGCCAATGATATTCGAATTTCTAAATTGTTTTCAACAACAATTTTAAAGTTTCTATATTTGTGACGTGAACTAAGGTAATAAATCATTTTTATAATAGATTAAAATCACAGAATTAGTTGGTGCAGATCATTACTTGGTGACAACTTTAATGGCCCTTTGTACTATAAAAAATAATTAACTCAAGGATAGTTAAAATATTAAGTAAAACGTTATTTTAAACCATTCTGTTTACTAGGTTTAGCCAAGGAAATTTTAAATTTTAAAAGTATCATTCTCTCAGTTCCTATAAAAAGAAGTTCCTAGTCAAATTTTAATCTAATGAATGGTTAGTGAGTTATTTTGAATGGCCAGTCTTAAGACGAAAGCCGTGACTTTGTAAGTCATTATATTTTGAATCTGCTCATCTCTAATGGCCTGACTCAACATTCACGTTAATCGGCATGACCGGCTTATCTCAACTTGTATGCGTATGTGTGTGTGTGTGTGTGTGCGTGTGAGGGATTTACTTTCCTACCTAACACATTGACCATATGCAAACGATTGAAACCGAAATCTTTTGACATTCAATATAGGTCAAATAAAACCAGCAATGAGTGTATGTCCAGATAGCCAACAGATATAGACAGAGAGTCTTATGTAGGTACATGAGTAGTAGTATGTAATGTTATCAAATTTTAGCCTTATCGGCATTTGTCTTTCTATTAGCTTAGTCAAGGGACTTGGGACAAGATTTTTTGTATTTCGATTTGAGACGACCTTAACTGAAGGTTAACTTTAAAATAAAACCTCCAATTAACCTTGCTTTCTCCCCCGCTTTGTCTCCCTCTCTATCTCTCTCTCTCAATCAGCTGGCAGCGCTGTGGATGATTTTATTGCTCAACTAGTGCCATTGCTCTCCCGCGGCGATGTGATCATCGATGGCGGAAATTCGGAATATCAGGATACATCTCGTCGTTGCGATGAATTGGCCAAATTGGGTCTGCTCTATGTGGGTTCAGGAGTGAGCGGTGGTGAGGAGGGAGCCCGTCACGGACCTTCTCTGATGCCCGGTGGCCATGAGGCGGCATGGCCATTGATCAAGCCCATCTTCCAGGCGATTTGCGCCAAGGCCGACGGTGAACCGTGCTGTGAGTGGGTCGGCGATGGCGGCGCCGGTCACTTTGTCAAGATGGTGCACAATGGCATCGAATACGGTGACATGCAGTTGATCTGTGAAGCATATCACATAATGCAGAGTCTGGGTCTGGATGCCCCTAAAATGGCTGAGGAGTTTGGCAAATGGAATTCCGCCGAATTGGATTCTTTCCTTATTGAGATTACGCGCGATATACTTAAATACAAGGACAGCAAGGGACATCTATTGGAGCGTATACGTGATACAGCGGGACAAAAGGGCACTGGCAAATGGACAGCCATTGCAGCCCTACAATATGGTGTACCCGTGACCCTAATCGGTGAGGCTGTGTTCTCGCGTTGTCTGTCCGCCCTCAAGCAGGAACGTGTGCATGCAAGCAGTGTCCTTCAAGGACCCCCGGAGAGTGGCAAAAAGAAGGTGGCCAATTTGGCCAAATTCCTGGATGATATTAAGCACGCCCTCTACTGTGCCAAGATCGTTAGCTATGCCCAAGGCTTTATGCTAATGCGTGAGGCGGCCAAAGAGAATAACTGGCGTTTGAATTACGGCGGTATTGCTCTTATGTGGCGCGGTGGTTGCATCATTCGCAGCGTTTTCCTGGGCAACATCAAGGAGGCATACACCAGACAGCCGCAGCTCTCCAATCTTCTGCTCGATGACTTCTTCAAGCAGGCCATTCAACGGGGTCAGGCCTCGTGGCGTGAGGTTGTGGCCAATGCCTTCCTCTGGGGCATTCCAGTGCCAGCTCTCTCGACGGCCCTCAGCTTCTACGATGGCTATCGCACAGCCAAATTGCCGGCGAATTTGCTGCAGGCCCAGCGTGATTATTTCGGTGCCCATACCTATGAACTGTTGGGTGAGGAGGGTAAATTCCAGCATACCAATTGGACGGGAACCGGTGGCAATGTCTCAGCCAGTACTTATCAGGCATAGACCTCACACCCTAGGCATATATCTATAGAAGCATAGAAAGTAGAAGTTATACGCTCCCTTGCGAAAGCGATCAACTTGCCATTACTCATACGACTGGGGGGTCGGCAGGGGAGTACAAAATTTTTGTACATTACCAAATTACATTCCATGTCACACAGTTTAGCCGGGCTTTTCTTAAGTTCTTTCGTTTTTTCTGTTTTTTTTTTTTAATCAAGTACTTTTTACTTTAGGGTAGGCCAGTACTTATTTATGTAATTAAAATATATAATTTCTTTGTGTTGTATTTTGTATAATAATTAAACTGGTGTTTGCAATTCAAAGCAGAGAAAAAAAAAGAATTTAACATCTTAATAACTAGAATGCCACAAAAGTAAACAACAAACGTCGTGGAGATTTCGCCATCTCCTCAATCATCGGAAGGTTTAAGCTTCTTTTTATGCTCAATGACCAGTTTGTCTGTTGTATATAGATGACCGATAATTACCTATGAATTGAAAGGGGGAAGGCGACGGTGGTTTAGATGGTGGTAAAGTGTTTTAATAACAAATCTCTCACCTGTCGGCGTATCAATTCCAAATTATCCTTGCCCGTTGCCATTTGACGATCAATTTCTTCGAAATTATTGATCGTTTTGTTAGCCCGGAATGTATCACGTATCTTTCGTGCTGCATACATTCTGTGTATATGAAAAGAGATAATAATTTATGGTTATCTATTTCATCACAATCTCATTTTTGAATTTCACTCGTCTCACCTGAAGTTGTACGATGGCAATTTTGCCGATTCGCGTAGTAGATTTCTATACAGTGTTAAGGCCTGGCGACGAGTCGACATATTTGGTTTTATTCACTAATGTTTCGTAAGTAATAAAACTATGGTTTAATTGTCCAATTGGAGCATATATTAAAGCATGGCCAGATGAGAATTTTGTACCGGAGTAGCCGCTTTGATGACATAAAAATCTCACCAATTGAAAACAAAAAAATACCAAAAAATACACAATCATGAAATATACTAGATCGCTAAATCCAGAAATACACACCAAAAATTGAGAAAAATACCAGAAAGACGCAAATTGCCATGAACAACCCTAACAAAATCCCGATAGTTTCTCGGCATAAATAACTATTCAGTTTCGGCTTGTTGTTCTTTTTTTTTTGTTGCTCTTGTAAATTTGTTTGTTACGTAGGCGCGCGCTAATAACAAATACTTAAAGGTAATTAATAACACTTTTTGAATAAAAAATGTGATAATTAATAAAGTGAATTGAATCAATGCAACGACATCTAAAAGATGCAAAAGATTGGCAAGGGGACAATAAGAAAACAACGCAAAACGTAACCAACTAAAATATAATGAAATTGTGTACATATTATTTCCGCTGCTGCTGCTGCTCCTCGCCTCTCACCTGCTATAGTAAAAAAAAACAAAGCAACGAAATTCGTAATGATATTATTTAAAAAAATGGGAAAACATTAGTTACCTACTGGGAACGAAAGCATGACGCATTGTTTGCGTTTACGGTTTGTGTGTGTGTGTGTGTGCTTGTGTGAGTGCATGGGTATGTGTGTGTGCGTGTCTATGGGTGACTGAGTGCGTAAAACAATTGTTGCTTGATTTAATGGAAAGGTAATGAATATTTACAAAGTAAAAGAAATTTTGACCAGGTTGATTAAGCTTAATTGGTTAACAACAACTAAACAGAACTTATTTATAGAATAGAGTGCTGAAAAAATGGGTCTTTTATAACTGAAAATTTGGTTAATTTCAGATCGAGCTCAGTTCTTAACGATTAAAATGATTAGGCGTAAGTGGGCAAAACCATTTTAATCTTAATCGTATTTGTTGCCATTTGGTCTTCAAATGTGTATGTTTTCGTTAAGAGTTGGGCAACACAAATCGGTTACTTCTACCAACACCAACTGTTATTCTTAACTGTTTTCTAATTGGTAACAAATGGCATCACTGTCTAAACCATATAGAAGAACAGATAATTATCGATAGTTACTTTACTTATCGCTTTTGGATTTTAATTGATATTTTCGATAGTTGGTTGGAAACATATGCAATAATAGTAGATTAATTTCGGTGAATAACAATTTTTAATTAATGTAATTGTGTAATAACTACACTCTGTGTATGCGTGTCTGTGTTTGTGAGCAAAGGTTGTTATTGGGCAATTTCCACTTTCGCTTCCTCTGACGCTGTTTCGTCTTTGCATAAACTTCATAAACAAAAACGTCAAGAATAAATTTACATCCAAATCCAAAAGCCGTTGTTCCTGTTGCTGTTTGTTAGTTCTCATATGCATTTCAATATTTCCCCGCCCCTCCTCGTTGTAGATTTTCTTGTGCTTCTTTTCACCTTGTTTTTTTTTTTTTTGATTATTTTATCGTTGCCGTTATCAACGTCGCACCTTTACGTGAGGTTTTATACTTTCATGGTGGCCATAGGGGAACTGTGGTAGTTGGCGGTGATGGTGTAGGGGGAATGATTTAGTTAGTGTATTGTGTTAATAAATAGGCAAAGTGTTGAGGTTCGAAAAGTAAGCTACAAAAATTGTGATGCATATCAACCGAAAGCAAATGATTGATTCAGATAGACGGATCGGGGGCGGGGACAATAGTTAATTGTCGCAGTGCTAAAACCAGTTGGCAATGTGTGAGATACCTCTACAATGAGATACATTTTGTGTGAGACTTGACGACGTTAATATAACAAACCGACTAGAGTATACCCTTCAAGGAGTAAAAAAAAAGAAGTCATTTCCTGTCAGTAATTTTCTGCAATTGTTAATATGTCATTAAACAGCTGATGACGGTAATCGGTAAAAGCAAACGATAAAAGTTTTCAACTTTGTTTGGAATTGTTAAAATAAGACGTCATATTTATGTTTATATATAGATATATAGTATACAAATATCTCTTATTCTCTGTGTCTCTCTTTATCTAGCAGTAATTGAGCGAAAAGAAGAAAATGCTTTCGCTACAGAATCAAAGGCAACCGAAGACAACACCTCTAGTCAATGACTATGAAATATCGGATACGGTTCTTGGCCTGGGCATCAATGGCAAGGTTGTCCAATGCTCCAATCGACGTACCAAAAAGAATTATGCCCTCAAGGTGCTTCTAGATAATGAGAAGGCACGCCGTGAAGTTGATTTACATTGGCGTGTTAGCGGTTGCAAGCACATCGTGAATATAATCGATGTCTATGAGAACACATACAGTGGCCGAAAGTGTCTGCTTGTCGTTATGGAGTGCATGGAGGGCGGTGAGCTATTCCAACGCATACAGGATAAAGCCGATGGTGCATTCACGGAACGTGAGGCGGCACAGATAATGCACGAGATATGCGCGGCTATACATTATTTGCATAGTCGTGATATAGCGCATCGTGATTTGAAACCCGAAAATCTATTATATACGACAACACAACCCAATGCTATATTGAAATTGACCGATTTTGGTTTTGCCAAAGAGACATTTACCAATGATACACTACAAACGCCTTGCTACACGCCCTACTATGTGGGTAAGTACTACAACAATACACGATATGATATGATATGAAATGCATATGTCTTTATATGGAATGTTATGTTTCTATTAGCTCCCGAAGTTCTGGGCCCTGAAAAGTATGACAAAAGCTGCGACATTTGGTCTTTGGGCGTTGTTATGTATATAATAATGTGCGGTTTTCCGCCATTCTATAGTAATCACGGTTTGGCCATTTCGCCGGGCATGAAGAAACGTATACGCACTGGACAATATGATTTCCCGGATCCCGAATGGACAAATGTTAGTCAATCGGCCAAGGATTTAATTAAGGGCATGCTAAATGTCGATCCCAGTAAACGTTTGCGTATCGAGGATGTGTTGCGCAACAAGTGGATAGCCCAATATAGTGCGGTACCGCAAACGCCCCTATGCACGGGTCGGATGCTCAAAGAGGGAGAAGAGACCTGGCCGGAGGTGCAAGAGGAAATGACACGGTCATTGGCCACAATGCGTGTGGATTATGATCAGGTTGGTATGGAGAATGGCGACACATTCTTCTATGTAATCTAATGTCCCTTTTTTTTTTTTCATTCATCAGATGCAAATCAAAGCTTTGGATAAGTCAAATAATCCATTGCTAACGAAACGCAGGAAAAAGATTGAAGAGATTTATGGTGAAAATGCTACAGCGGCAGCAACGTCACCGCCGCTCAATTGAATGCAGCAGCAACAATAACAACAACAGCAACAACTAAAAAACACGGCCAATCCAAAAGGAATTATTATTCTAAAATACTATATGTACTATGTGCGTGTGTGTATGCCTGTGTGTTTCAGTTTACAGTATATAGAAAAAAATCATCAATTATTTATATATTGATGGTTAACTATATTTCTATATCTATCCATTAACTTTTTTTGTATACACTTAAGATGAGGACAACAACAACAACAATAACTACTATTACTATTACTACTACTACAACTACTACTATTTCAATTACTCCAAAATGTTATGTTTTTATCCTCTTTTGTATTCTAAATGTTTTTTTACTTTTTTTTTTTTTTTTGTTTTGTAATTATTGTTTTTGAATTGTCCCCAACTTTGAGATCTATGTATATTTATATGTATAACCCATTTCCAGTAAAAGGTTAAACGGTTTTTAGGGTATTTTGTAGTCTGAGAAGTGCTCTTTTATAAAGAATTGAATTGAGAATATAGAGAGAAAGGAAGAGAAGATAAGAAGTAAGAGAAATGCCAAGTCAAGTCAACAGCAGCAAGAGCTAAGCTAAGCTAAGCCAGCCAGCCAGTCAGTCAGTTGATTTTATATATATTTTTTTTTTAATTTGTTTGCTATTTTATCGCATTTTAAATTTTGAAATTGTGTATGTTATTAATTTTTGAACTGTAAACTTTTATGTGTTTCACACAAGAGCAAAAGGCAAAGTTTTAAAGTTAACATAATCTTATCCTTATTTTTATCAAAAATTGTTTCAACGTTATTCAGTTGCAACAACACAACAACAACAAAAACAACAACCTATATACAACAATTTACCATACAATATAATAAAGTTAGCATATTTATAGTTTATAAACAAAACGACGAAAAAAAAATACCAAGCGCAAGAGCGAGTGGGAGAGAGAGACACAGAGGGAGCGAGAGAAAAGATGATAAAAACAACAAATCAATAAAATCAAGCTTATTTTATTATAAACATATACTATGAATTTTTAATACTGCTTGATATGATATTCTGATTACGATTGGAATGGTCTCTTTACACTATACTTTATGCTGTTCAATTTGGGGATGACTTTGCCCCGTAAAGTATGCAAAAGTATTCATTGTTCCCCTTTTAATAGCCCACAATCCGTCACTGTAATCTGCTGCCTATTTAAGACATTTCTCTCTCTTTTTATCGATGATGCCAGCGTGCCCCCAATGACAACAATGTATATATAGTTGATTTTATTTTTGGTTTATATTGGTATAAGTATTTGTATATAGGTATATATTGTTGTGTGGGTGATACTCAACAGAAAGTGCAGTGCATTTAACCTACTAATGGGAAGGCAAAGGGATGGGAAGGGTATGGACAGCGAGTGTAACGCATTGGTAAGTGTATTCTTGCAAATAACAATTTGCTTTTTTTTTTGTTGTTTGTCTATCATTCTTTTCGTTTCGTTTCATTTCAATTTCATTTGTCTTCGTTTTTGTGCAAAATCTAACGAATATACATATACCCGATTCACATTTCTATATATGTACATACATATATCAGATGTATATATGTATGTACTTTTGTTTGTGGCCTACAACTACATTCAAATAGTTAACAATTTACATCGGCATATGAGTTCCTCTTTTATATATATATTTTATCTCTTTTTTTACTCTAACAATTTCTATGCTTTATTAACATTATTAGTTTTAGTTTCTCATTTTCTTTTTTTTTTTTTTGTTTAGTTTCTTAATTCTGTAATTATAAAAACATAACAAAACGTTAACGAAACGTAAGCTCAGAAATTATTATTATTTTTTTTTAAAATAGTCAAGAAAAGTTTTTGTCACTTAGAAAAGTACATCGTGTTTTTTTTTTTAGGTAATTGCGGTTTTTGTTCATCATTTATATCCATTTCGAAAATCTGTTCCTAGCCTTAATTTGTAAATTTAAATGGCAGAGATATCATTATCATTATTATCTTTATCAAATCGAGATTCATAAATCTCGTCATTTATATACATAATAGTTGAACTTTATATTCCTGCAATCGGTTAACAAAATGTCATGGGGTTTCCACGGATCTGCGACCTCATCCTCCTCATCCTTGTTTTGTCGTTTTTAGTTTCTGTTTTTTATATTTTTTTGTTTGTTTTGTTTTTGTTTTGATTTGCGTTTTGTAAACTGAAGGTACATATATATTTTTTTTGTTTATTCATTGTGTCCTCTTCATTTAATTTCCTCAACTTCCCTCTAGGGGAGAGTTTTGAATGGGAATTAGAGAGTTGCAGCGTGAGCTGTGGGCGGTCGCATAAAATCTCTTAGAGAAAACTATCGCAACTGTTCTCAGTTTCACTATTGGAACAATCCATGGCTGGCAATGATCCGCCACGTCTATATGCCCATTGTCTGGATGTGTTGCCAGCACCACCAGCTCCTGTTCCTGATGTGGCACTCCCCGCACTTCCGCCGCTGCTGCCATTATTGCTATTGCTTGAAGAACTTCCGATGCCACTTAAATGACTGCCGCGTCGTCTATTGGCTGTGAGGCTGGATTCCGGCACAGCACAGGCATTTAGACGTGGAAAATATTTGTAGATTTCCAACAGATTATTAAGTTTAATATGCGGCTTATATTCAACATCGTCAAGACATTGGGCAGAGCTGCTGCTGCTATTCAATGGTGTCCATAATGTTAAACCCAACTGGGCCAGATGTCCACCCTAAAAATATGCAAATTAGTTGTTTGATTTCGATTTTATATGGATTTTCGGGATCGAAAACCTACCATAATGTCCGTCTCCAGTTTGTCCCCAATCATGGCACACTCGTGTGGTTTGACATTAAGGAAATTGCAGGCAGCATAAAAGATTTCGGGATGCGGTTTCTCCCATGGCAAATCCGACGAGACAAGCACACAATCGAAATATCCACGTACCCGCAATTTTGCCACCTTCTCCCATTGGGCATTCGATGGTCCGTTGGTGATAAGGGCCAGTGCATAGCCCGCTCTCCGCATACATTGCAGCAATTGTACATAATCGGCTGGTATGGCCAGATAACGATAGCGTAACTTTAACCACTGCTGATAGATCAGTTCGGCCAGATGCTTGTGCTTGGCCAGCAATGATTCACGCCACAAATGGGTGCGCCACGAGTCCAAGGAGGTCTGCGAGTTGTCCGGACACCGGCGAAACGACTTTAGGAAATTCTGGCTAGCCAATGTGGCTTCATCTTTGGTAAAATTATACTGAGTCTCGAGAACGTCGGCGAGCTTTAAAAAAATATATAAACAAATACATAGACATCCGATTAATTACTAATCCCATAAAGTTAGCTGACTCATAAAATATCTATGGTAATTCCCCATAGACTAAGTGGAATTTTTCAAACCAGAACTTTCTTTTATGATATTTAGTAATTAAGTCTTCATAATTAGAGATTTTATTAGTGAATAGAAGTTGATTTATCACATGTTGACAGATATATTTACAATATTTAGATACGAAATCTTATTAAAAATGGTATTAGGTTTTATCGTTTGAATCAACAAATTTGATTCACTTCTCTATAAATAATATGAATTCGAATATGATAAATGTAAATAAATATATACATATACATATATATGTTTGTATGTATACAAATGTATTTCGTAATATAAGTCAATAAACAGTTATTATATGTTCATTTATTGCACGATAAAGAAAACTCAATCATCTGGTGACGGAAATCAAATACTTTATAACACCCCCCGCCCACCGTAAACTGGGTTTGTTTAAAAATAAAGCGCTGTCTTTTGCAAACGTTATCAAATCTCAAACTCGTTGCAATCGCTTTTAAACTGCGCATGGTGGAGGAGTTCAATTAACGGCAATTTTCGATTATCTATGTAATTTCATCAGTATGAGAATCTAAGTGGGAAACGGAATCGGAATTGGATTTCGTTTTAAAAATTCGTATCAGAATAATCAGTTTACATTGATCAAACTGCAGCAGGTTCACACATACATACATACATATGTATGTACATGTATGCATTACAGAGCGCGCGTGCCGCGTATTTAAAATGCTTGTGTGTGCCGTACCCCGGGTCGACTACGTAACACGCTAGCACAGTGGAAAATTTTCATAAACAGCGTGCGCACTTTCACCCCCTCACCCAAGTAGTACACACTCAATTCGACCCTTTGACCCGCGCAACAAAAATGCTTTCTTTGACTTACCTTACGTATAGCTTTGGAATCACCGGCCCGTGTGGGTATCAATGTATTATCCAAATCGAAATAGAATGCTGATATTTTCGAACATATTCCATCGAATTGTTGTGCTGCTACTGCTGTTTTGAAGATAAATTTACTTGCTGCCATGAGACACTACGAAAATGTTTATAATTATGTTGCTTGCTCGATAGTCTTGATTTTCGGGGTAATGAAAATAATTGTGGAAATGTTTCATATAGAAACGGAGAAAAATTAAATTGTTTAATTTAAGTTTTTAGCGCGCCAAAAAACACAAGGTCGCCGTTGGTAGTTAACGTGCAACTAAATTCTAACAATGTGAAACGAAACGATGGAAATAACGAACAACAGCTGAGGCAGGTAAATGTAACCAAAGTGAGAGCGAAGCAATGACTAAAAGAAAGTGCACGCACGCACCGTTTATTTATAGTTGATGTCAAAAGTAAGCCTACTTGGGCATTTAAAATCTATACACATAAATAAATATAAACTATCTTACTCCAAAGAGTTAAAAATTTACATATTGATCAACTAATAGGCAGACTATTGAAATACTCAAAGATTTAGAATTATATTTGGTTTTATTGTTAGAATCGATTTTTCACACGGTAGACATATTTTTCTGCGAAACTGTAGCAAGTGAGTGTAAGTGGTGCGACATGATATCCGTATACGTACACATACATTTCACATTTCAATGCCACGACGTGAGTCAGAGTGAGAGCACGATATATATATAGCTGTTTGTATGTATGTTACATATAGATCTCATATTGTTCTTATTTATATAATATAACGATTAGAAGCTTAATAAATTGCTAAGAAATTTTTTAAAATGATTATTGTAGCTAAAACTTAAAGGTGCAAATGCATACGAATTAATAAATAAATTTCTAATTAGTTATCGATAGACAGTTATCGTATTCGACTCGATAAATTTGCAGTGTGTGACCAGCTGCCATTTTGTGAAATACTGCGTGAATAGAATCTTGTTATTGGGGTGTTTTGGTAAAATTTTCAAATATATTTTCCAATCCCAGCCCACTCTGTGAATCATGAGTACATTAGAATCCAGAATAGCAGTTTTGGACCCAGGTGCCTAAATAATCATAACTCCATTGTTTGTTTTGCTCATATTTTAATTCTTATTTCCCCACAGAGTGCATGCTAAAAACAAATGATGCCACCGGAGATAATGATGCAAACGTATCAATGGATGAGGATACGGAGGATCCAAGCACAACAGTAGCCGACAAAGAACCCAAAGACGAAGATGATCTGATATCGATGGAAACGTTACGTGAATCTCCTTTACAGTGGCCCGAACGTTGTAAGTGGGAGAAACTATGAAATGTGCTTAAAATAAAAAATCGGCGCGCCTTTTTTTTTTGTTGTTGTTGTTGTTGTGACTGTTGTAGTTTTTGGTTTCATGTAATGCGTTCATGTCGTCACTAATGATTATTAGTTCCAGGCATGGAAGAATTTCTAACCGCTAGCCATACCCCCATACATACGCCGATTGTGGACTGTGCACAAAGTTGGACCGACACGGATATGGCGAAAATCAATAGTTAGTCTTTCTAGTTCCATAAATGGCAATCATAGGTGTTAACAGAATGATATTCTCTTCTCTTCAGAATTGGCCAGCATGACACCAGACCAACTGATTGAGAAAATCAAATTGATGCATGACGAGATCTATCAATTGGGTTTACGTGAGGCCAAGGAAATGACACGTGGTAAATTATTGGGCATTTTCGATCGTGATCGTACGCCCAAAACTCGAAAGCAATAATAATTTTTCATAGATATTTAAGAATCTTTAGCCGATAAGCGTAATCCTTTACCCTATACAATGTAAATATTTGCATACAAGTTTTATAGTATGTATGTATGTATTAGAAGATTAGATGGAATTATTTACCATTTATACAGTTAAATTTCTAATGGTTTTATAACATTTATTTCGATTAAAGCAATATGTATTTGTTAATAGAGACAGAACAGACAGAAGGGGGGGAGATAGATAAATCATAAATTAGTAGTGGGTGGAAGAAGGCACAGTTAATATCTATGTATGTATATAAATAGGTACTTCTAAACATTTTTCCCTAAGTGTAACAAACAATTTGAACTCTGGTCTGGTGACATGTGTGTGTTTTTGTGCAAACTACAATCAATCCACTGAACATTTATGAACAATGATAACATTTTTTTTGTAGGGAAATCTATTAGTTAGTCCAGTTTAGTTGGCACATACATATTCATACATATGTAGTTGTAAGGAGAGATAGCCTTTTTGTTGTGGTTTTTGTGTCCTTTTCATCGGGTTTAGTCCTGCCATTGCATGCCGAATCTCTGCTCGAATGTGATACGATTGTAGACACCTGCATCGGCCAATTGCAAGGGATCCGTGTAGTAGGCATAACGTCTTATATCGACCATGGCCACATCGAACATTTGCTTCCAGCTAGTTAGATCCGTGACGCTCATATGGATGGGTAACTGTGGATCGGGTATATCAATTGCGGCCTGCAGCCGATCAAATGCCTCGGCAATGGGTCCCACTGAAAGATTTACCCAATATTCGGCCGGGAAGCGTTTATTCTCACAGAATGGCGCACCCTTGCGCATAATGAAAACCAACATGAGAATCTCATAGCGTTCGGAGCTTTCGTAGAAACGTTTGGTACGAGTTTTCTCCACAAAATCGATAAGTAAAATCAATGGAGTATAATTTTGGAGATGCATTAGTAGCTCCCGATCGGTCCACAAGTAACGTCCGCCAGCGCTGCCCTTAACATTTAGCATGCTCATATTGTTGGCCAATTGTTGGTGTTGTTGTTGTTGATGGTGCTGTTGTTGTTGTTGTTGTTGGTGATGGTGTTGTTGATGATGGGGATGCGGATGTGGATTCGGATTCGAATGATGTGGTTGTTGCTGCTGCTGTTGCTGCTGCTGCTGCTGCTGCTGCTGATGGATATGATTATGATGACCAGTGCCACTAATTCCAGTTGAGATCACAGTATTGGTAACAGCGACTCCTGCTCCTGTTGGATTGGATGAAGCTGCTGTTGGATTTACAACCGATTGACTGGGCATGGCTAACACAATGCCAGTTTGTCTGAGGCAGCCAACTTCCTCGACCATATGCAGCTACCGAAATGCAATTAGCCCTGAGTGGCTGTTGCTGTGCGCGGCTCTTTCTCCTTTTTTTTTTTTCCACTTTGTAACAAACTAGGCCAAGGTCGTCTTTAGTGTGGGAGGAATTAATGGGCAGGTGGTTGAATTTTATGGGTCGGTTGTTTGTCCTGGAATATGATTACTTTTACTTGTTGCAAACTACTCACACATCGTCACTTTATTTTTGCAATTCCGGAGTTGGCAATTGCCTTTGGATAAACAATGTTGTGTGTGTGTGTGTAGTTTAAACTATTTTTTTTTAATTGGTCATCCGAATATTGTTTGCGTGCTGGTTGCTGGTGCTGGCTGGACGATTGTTGCTACGCGAGTGCGTGGCAAAAGACACTGGCATTAGCCCAAAAAAATGCAATGTATATGTACATCATGCGCCTTGCCTCTCCATGCCAAGTCATCCCTCGGCTCTCTGACTGATTCGACTCGGGATTGTTGTTTTCGGTTTTTTTTGGACTCGGCTAACGCTGGCATTGAACTTATTGAAGATGACGCTGACGGGGTATAACCCTTCCATCCTTTGAACCCTTCCACCTGCCTCCAAACGCAGTGCACTGCGTGTGTGTGTGTGGGTGTGTGTGTGACTGCACTTGGACTTCCATGGATTGACAAATTTAGAAAACCAAATTGCATAGCCAAAGACTTTGCATTTAAAATTACATTAAATTTTAATTATCTGGACAAATTGGTACCAAAGACGTTCCTGCGTAGACCATTATCTATGTATATAAATATTTTTTTCTGATTTGTTTTTTAATAATGAAATATTAATTACCATTGATTGAAAATAAATACAGTTTTTTTAAAATTTCTTTTAATTTAAATAGCCTTTTCTTAAACACAAATCTTTCATTAATCGTCCTTTCTCTTTAGACTGTATTTCTATGTCTATTTATAGCCGATATTAAAAAGTTATATGTATATTAATTCAATTTGAATTTAGCATATTTTAAAATGTCGTAAAACACTTGGACAATTAACGAAATTTTGATTTTGATGATTTTTGAAAAAATGTATAATGTTAACATCACGATCTTTTGCAAATACATATTAACAAAAAATTTAGTTCTCGAGATTTTAATGCAGATTTGAAAGACATTTCTTTAACTTGAAAATAAAGACACGATTTTTTAAAATACTCCATAAATTGACTAATTTAGAGCTTCATGAAATTAAGACCTTTGGAAATAGATTGCTGCTCTTTGGCATTTTTGGCCTCTTTTGAAAATATAACTTGATAATAAGCATGATTTATATTCCAAATCAAAATTAAAAAACCTTAAAATGATATATCACACCATCAAATCGGTTTAAATTTGGCAAAGTTAAGTTTTTACGAATTTTCAAATTAAATTTTTGTCAATTTAGCTAATCCTAATATATATATATAGAGCCGGAGTATAATTAAGACTAAGCAACTATTATTTAAATATCATTTCAATAAGTCCTGATAATACTTAAATACCATTTTTTCAATTCGAACATTTCCTGATTTTGTTGAAAGTTAATATTATTAGAATCAAGAATAATAAAAACATGATTTTAGGTTCTTTGTTTTTTAAACTTTATAGGTTTTTTATTTTATACAATTATTGCTAAAGCTGTTTTTTTTTTGAAGAAATTCCAAAAATTTTACATTATTTTATATAATAAGGATTATTTCTTATCACTTTAAAAAAGGTCTCTTGCTAAAAATGCTTCAAAATTACCGTTCCAGGTGTATAAATGACCTTGAATTTATTGCAATTTCACATTTACATAAAGTCCACTGTACACTTATAACTCTATATTTTTATGACTCAAAGAAAAATGCAATTACATACATACAACCTAAACAAAATAAAAAAAAAAGGAAAAAACTACTAATAAACCTTAAGTGCAACAAATGGCTCAAGTTTAAGTGGCTACGCGCTTATCAAACTCCGCCTTGTGTTCATTTTTCAGATATCGTCGAATGCCGAGTAATAGATAACGCATTTGTGGTTTACCCAACAATTTGAAGAGTAGACTCATTAGAGATTCAAATGCTTCGTCGCCGCCATTTTTATAGGCCAGCAAAGCCTTGCCAAAGTCACGAAACTCATCTTGATTGATGAAACAGCGCACCTGTGGAAAATGATAAAATGAATAGAAAAGCATATTTATAGATCGATCTCGAATAGGATTGGAGAGACAGGTAAATGGCGTACCTCTCTTAGGAAATCTGCCCTGGATTCTGGAGCCTCTTTTTGTGAGCAGCAAATGCTACTACTACTAGTACTACTACTACTATTAATACTACTACTACAACTGGAACTGGTGCTTGGTTCTGTTTTAATATTATCTACTAGTTTGTAGCGTTTCTTTAGCTGAGAGCTGCTCTTTGTATCGCCAAAAGTGGGTGAACTGCGTTCACGTTTGTGTATTTTGACCAAATTTCCGGTTCCCGTGGAATTGAAATCTATACTCTATAGGAAAGAAAGAATTGAATTTCAATTGAGTTTCAAATGATCATTTGTGACTTTTTACCGAAACATTTGAGTCGAGACGACTCATAAAGTCCATGGCATTGGGGGGCTTTGACTGTGAGTGACTTTGTGTCCGTCCAGCGGCACTGACATAGTCATCTGGTGTCCAGCTTTTAATGGAATTTGTCATTTCCACCTTTCTGCAAAAAACAACAATCATGATGAATGGAAGAGTGAAAAAGGTGGAATGTCACACTTACATTGCCATTTCATTGGCTTGCTTAAATGCAGCCGCATTGGTGGCCATTTGTCCGGGTTCTCGTTTCACTTTAAACAGTGGCTTCTCCTCATTATTTTCCTGAGTGACAGCTTCTGTTTTGTAAACGTTTTTCAGCAGAGGTTCATCGGTGCGTTCTTTCGGCTGTTCCATCTGAATGAATTCATTTGCATAGTAACAAAATTTTTGACTATTTATAATATTGCGTTACTTACTGTCTCCTCGGCATGCCTAAAGAATTGACGCAATTCTCGCACAATGGGCCCAAAGGGTGAACATTGTGGCCGTGCTCCCAAATGTCCGCGTATCCATTTGGAAAGCTGTTGGACCTGAGAGTTATCTTGAAAGCGAGAATCGCATAGCAAAATGGCCCCGTAATCATGACGATGACGGATGACACGACCAATGGCTTGATTGACAGCGCGTGTGGCATCCAGATTATACCACTCCTGTCCAGTGAGCAGTTGATTCTCTTTGGTGCGATTCGCCTCTAGATAGCGTCGTTTTAAGATCACCTTTGGATCTTTGAGAGGGGGATAGGGCAAGCCGGTTATAATAACGGCTCGACCATTGCGATCGGCAAAGTCCAAGCCCTCAGAGACTTTGCCCCGACAAACGGCCATAAAGCAAGCACCTTTTGAGTCGCGTATGGCTTGATAAAATTCCTCCATGGTGGTGGTAAATTGATCTTTGCCGCGTGGCTCTAGGAAAATGGGTTTCTTAGCTGCGATGTCCGCCCACAAGCCACTGGTTTGCCAGGCATCGACACATTTATTTAGCATGGGATACGAGGGAAAGAACACCAGTAGTCCATCGGGCACAATACGTGACACATTGAGAATGGTCTGGCCCAGTGAACTGATGTATTTGGGATTATCTCTGAGCAGAAATAAAAGAAGAGGTATAAAGTTAGCCAGGGAGTTAAACAAATCTATCTTATAGTTATTCTCTTACCGATTCTTAAAGTTGGAAATAAGTTGCTGGCGATCTGGCCCAGTGCCAATGATCTTTACATAAACCTGCGACTGATCCACAATATGCGGATTCTCCAAGTGCTGGGCCACGGGTATGGCTAGTTCTGCAATGAGAGGCTTAAGTGGAGCCAATGTACCACTGGTTAATATGACACTACGGACTTGGGTATTCAGTAGCTGTTCCATGCCAAAACCAGGATTAAAGCACCAGAAATTTATGACTTTGGCTTTGTTCGATGACGACGAATTGCTAGTATTGTTTCCTTTACCCAACCAGCCGCCTTGCTGCTGCTGCTTTGGGGCTGGCTTGCCAGCATTTTGCTTCGCCTCCTCCACTTCCACATGAACCTTAAAACTTCGATGCACCTTGGCCATGATGTCCTCCTTGTTAGCAAATACAATGGTCAGGAGCTCGGCCAGGACCAAAAAGCTGCCACCTTTACGCATGATCATAGAGCTATTGTTCTGGGAAGCCACCATTAGATATTGCACCAGCTTGTCCAGCAGAGCCACAATGCTGGCACAATTGCCATAGGTAAACTGTGACATGGTCGAAAACGAAGAAAATTGATTTGAATTTACATGTTGATATATGTATATAGCGATTGAGTCTCACATTGGCCTTTGCTAGCAACTCGTACATATAGCTAGCTGGATAGGTAGTTCCCTCCGCCAGATTGTCCACCACCACACCATCGATAGCCTTCTCTAGTTCTAGTAACATTTCCTTAAGCAATGTAAGATCATCTAGCGTGAAATCTTTGGGTTCATCGCCACTAAAATCTTGGCTATCGGCGCTGGTAAAGATTCTCATTATGTGGGTAACATCCTCAATGGCCACCGCCACATCTGATGATTTAATTTGTACCGAAGCCGATTCCTCGCATATTTTCTCAATGTTGTGGGCCTCATCCAGTATGACTATCGTGTTGCTAAGCTCGATTTTGTTCGCCTTTCTAGCCATGGGATCGAGCAGATAATTGTATGGCATAAAGGTGATATCAGCATCGTTTACCAGCTCCTTGGAGGCAAAATAGGGGCACATTTTTAACTTCTGTCCCACCTTGACTAGATCCTCAATATCCATAATACTGGGCCCCCGAAAATCGGGATGATCCTTCTTCGACTCGACACGCAATTGAAATGAACAAGTTTTCGAATGCACGCGCATTTTGCACATGTTCACCTTATTGGAATTGCCCTGCTCCCGCATCACCTCCGGATGAATGCATAGCTGATCACGGGAACCAAGGACCACTGATCTCATGCCGGCATATGCCGAACGTTTCAGCTCACGCATGGCTTGCGTTAGCTGAGAGTGGGTACGAGATGCATAAATCACTTTGGGGACACCCCAATTGTTGGCCTTGCCCACGGTTAAAGCCAACTCGGCAGCCTCTCCGGGTACAATTCCTGTGGGTCCCACTTTAGTGTTATTGGCTGCATCCTGCAGTTTACGTATTTGCTTCTGCTGCTCCGATTGCCTCGTTCGAATCCAGGCCAGCGACGAACAGAGTAGGCTGAGGGTCTTGCCGGTGCCAGTGGGTGATTCGAGAACGCCATTTGTGCCATCACGTAAACATATGATGACTTTCTCCATAAACGCCCGCTGCACTTCGTATGGCTCGAAGGGAAAGTGCACTGGAATACCAGCAATTATGCTTTCGGGCATTGTGTTGGAGTTACAAAAACGCTTGAAATTCGCAAACCCTCACTTTGCGGCGTTGACCAGATTGGCGCGCGCCAAAATAAAAACATATGTTTTTGTTGAGAAGAACTATCGATAATGGGACAATAATTATCGATATTTGATTCTGTTAATTTTAAAAATGTGGCTCAATGGCATTACTTTAAATTAAGCTATTCTTCTTCTTACAAAAACAATTATCAAAGAAACCCTTTTTTATGTAAAATGTCTGGAAAATAGCAAAAAAAAAAAAAAAACAAACACACCCAGGTATTTGAAAATACCATAACGGTAATATTTGGTGATGATACGAAATATCGATTCATTTTAACAATTAAAGATACGCCCTCTACGAAACAGATCGTACTATAAACTAAGGCAAATACTGATCAATACATGACTGATTTCTTCCACTACTGATTATTATCCTTTGTCCTTGAAATCTCGGGCAAAGAATTTCGAATGATATATGCATATCGATTAATTTTGTTCTTTGCTCGCCGGTGCACATTGGGTCAAAACTAAATTTTTTTTGGCATAAAGTCGAACAATTTTGTAACATACATACATTGAGGATTAAATTTAATAATGTAAAAGTAAGGACATCAAATCAATGATTGAAGTCGTGGATTGTCTTTGTGATGTTTCATTTAAGAAAAATATACCCTAAGTATACCATGCAGATGTTATTAACACTTTTTGCACAAAATAAAATTATAATTTAGCAAGGATTAAAGAATCAATATTATATTTTAAGTCCCATTTATATGCTTGCAAATAAGAACTCTGGCATTTAAATTGGAAAAAAAGAATCTGTCCCAATGTGCGTCGTTAACAATCGCACTCGCAGTAGTGCTGGGATTCCAAAGATGAACAAAATCCGTCGATCTATCGCTGTGCGAGTTAGTCATCGATAATGATATAATGGTGCCATCGGTGGATTTCTCAACACTAACTCGCAGTCTCGCAGTCAGTTTTTTAATTTTCAACGGAGAGGTTGTGGCCAATGCCCAGCAAGAGATATTAAAACGCCAGGAGCGCAACGACATTTAGAAGCGAAACAGCAACGGAGACGACACGACAGTGACGGGGCGCCAGTGTATGTGTATATACATTCGTGCATGTGTTTACGGGTGTGTGTGTGTGTGTGTGTGTGAACCAAACTTAACCGCCTGGCTAAAGATACTACAAGTAAACATACATATTGTGGCTGTTGTTGTCGGGTCGACTGTCGGGCGGTCGGTCGGTCGACTGACGAACTGACTGCCAGTCGTCGCCATGCATACACGTATACGTATTTGTTGTAGTATCTCGCTCTCTCTCTCTCTTCCTCTCTCTCTCGCTCTCTATCTTTTTCTCGCTTTGCCTGTTTCTCCCCCAAGTGCTCTGCTGCGCTCAGTGTGTGTGGATTGGATGGATGTGTGTGTGCTCCTCCGCCGCGGTGGTGATAAATTTTTTTGTTGGCACAAAGTAAAAATATAACTGAATTAAAAATATACAAATATAAAAAAAAAAATAACAAAAAACAAAAAAAAAGTTCAATTCAAAATTAATGGCAATTATTGAATTGAAGTTAAAGCGAAGAAAACAAACGTGATAATATTTGATTTATTTAAACGTTTTTTTTTTTGTGTTGTTTTTTTCCCGATTTGATTGCTATCCAAAAAAAAAAAAAGAAATGATGCTGTGCCGTGGAGAATGTGTGTGAGTGTATATGGTGTGTGAGGCCAATATGAAGACAGATTCATCCGCTAAAATCAGCTGGTCAAATATAAATAACTCCCAAACATTGAATTCAATTTTTGAAAATCGCAAACGTGTGTTAATGAGCAATCAAAACTGTTACAAATTGTAAAGCTTTAAATTTTGGCGCCCAAGTTGACAGATAAGAGATGGCCCAAAGCTGCTGATATGGAGTGCCGATGACGATAAACGATAATTAATATTTATCTAATGCGACTGCTGCACTCACCGTGTTGACGCCCCCCTCCATCACTTTCCTTTCACTTGTCATCCACTGAAAAGTTAGAATGTGTGTGAACCAACCAACCCCAAATGCAAATAAGGACAAATTGCTTATTCTACAGATTTATCAACAATCAGCACAAAAAGAAAAACAAAAGCAAAAAAAACAAACTTTGAAATATTTATAGTACAAATTAATATATAGCCCCAAACACACACCCGCCTGGCCGCCCGCCGCCACCTTTAAATTCCTACCGTGAGCGTTGCCACATAGCCCAGAATGAAATGAATAAACAATTAGCTTGTTTTTTTTGAAAAGTGCGTTTGCCAATTGAAAATAATTGCCCAATATACTTATGTGGAAATTTGCCTTGTTGTCCCCACACCTGACTGCGGCAGTGGGTGGGCGAACTCTTGCCAAAAGGTCTGGCAACATTGCGTTGGAGTGTGGTAGCATGTGCTTGTAAAGGTCTGTGTGTGCGGCGGGTTTGCGTGTGTGTGTTGCGCTCTTATTTAAATAGGAATTCAATGTTTGTAGTAGATGAGAGAAGAGAGTTCTCAGTAGAACAGCAATTGACAAAAATTGTAATCAGATTATATCGAAAGCGTAATTTGTTGTTGTTGTCATTAAACAAAATCTCCAAACACAAAATGATGCAGCACGATGCATTTTTCTTGTTATCTCAATCTCCGCACATTCAATATGACCAAGCATCATCATTGTCATTCCCATCCCATCATCATCATCATCATAATGATGTTCGTTCTTCTCCTGGCAGTAGCAGCTTCAAGAAATTGAGATGCGTTCGTGACTATCATACTGACATCGTGACTAGAAAGGAAGGCAACAAGAGAGCACACTAAAGTATATTAGTGTGTGTGGGGATTGAGTGAAAGGGAAACTGATATTTAAAGATAGTGATTATGATCGTCAATCGTTACTCTATCATCAATGTGGTTGAGGAATATAGATTAGATATATACAGATACGACAAAAGATGAGAAACGTCGTCTATATGCTTCTAAAACAACAAAATTGCTTATGCATTGAATAATATATGAGATCGCAAGTATTTCCATTTGTGCTGTTCTATGTATTGCTTGTTGCACCTGAGAGTCACGTGACCATCGCTACTTTAGTAGTGGCCAACAGAGCGTACTTAACGCTCTAGCGTCGTCATCGAGTGAATGACTTTGTGTTCGTGGGAAACAAAGGGGGTGATAGCGAAGGAGGGGGTGGGTACAGCAGCTAATGGAACACAGCAGGAAGGTAGAGAGTAAAATGTGAGTGGAGTGAAATGGAGTTGATTGGAATAGAGTGACGGAACGGGATGAGACGCGCGGTGGGTGATGGAGGAGGAGACTCTAAGACGGGGCAACATTTGAATTTGTGTCAAATATTGTGTTTGTTATTTTTCTTCTCTATTCTCTCTTTTTTTTTTGATTAAAGAGTCTGAGAAGAGCAGAGTAGAGCAGCAACAGCTAGTTGATTTTCAAGCTAATTAGCACATTTGTTGCCAAAAAAAAAACACAAAACAAAACAACAATAAATAATTTACATTTGCGTATTGTGTATGGGTGTGTGTGTGTGTGTGTGTGTGTGTGTGTGTGTGTGTGTTTGTTGTTGTTTGTGCATTATCAGTGATTACGAAGGCGATATTATTATTATAAGTTGTGAATACCAAACATTAGAGTCAGAAAGAGAGAGAGAGGGAGCAAGTGCAAGTGAATGAGAGAAACAGAGAGAAAAGTGTCCAATTGATTCTTAACTTTCATAATCATATTAAAATTCATTTTTCTCTTTTTTTTTTTCTACTTTATTCCAGTTCGTTGTTGTTGTTTAACCAATCAAATGTTGTCAGCTGTTTTATGCAACATGTACCATAAAAGCAAAACAGCGAAAAGGAGAAAAAGAAACGCTCATCGATCAAATTTAGGACAACAACAGCAGCAACAACAAAGGCAACTCGAGAACTGTTGCTAACAAACAAGCTACACAGAGAGAGTGTGTGAGAGAGAGAGAGAGACAGAGAGAGAGAGAGAGAGCGCAATAGCGATTATAGAAGAAGGATAAAATCTCCAGCTACAAGAGCTGGGACTAAAAAGTGGGCCAAATCGAGAAGAGATTATATTAAGAAGAACGGAACAATACAGAGAGGAACAAGAACAACAACAAGAATAGAAAAACGCGCAAAAACAAAAGAGGTTACAAAAATAATAAGAATCCCAGAAAGGATTACACAATAACGGTAACTAATTTTATCTTTTTCTTTTTATATATGTATATACATATGGATACAAAGACAATAGATAGCCCACCCAAAGAGCAGATCCAAGGGATCTAATCTCAAGAAAGAATTTTCTTATCTTTTTTTTTTTTTTTTTACCACATTTTGTGATTTTATATCATCATAATAAGATCTTTCGGAAGTTAACTTCCGTTCCTGTCATTAAACAAATTCGTTAATATTTAAATATTAATCACCATTTCTGATAGTTAAATATCAACAAAGTAAAATTAATCAAAATACTTTGAAATTCTATTTCAATGCTTTTACGATCAATTTTTATAGGTAATCAATTTTTTATTACGGTTATAATAATTTCGTATATTTTTGAAATTCGGAAACCATCAATTGCTCTGTGATGGATTCTTCGAAATGTTTAATATTTACTGTCTTTGTATTGCTTATTGTTGCTGTCTCCATAATCGATCTCCACCAAACTCTTCTTTATTTCACTTGTCCATTTCTTTGTGCTTGTCTCCTCTGTGTCTCTGTGTAGCGAGCGAGTAACCAGTAACGAGTAGCGAGTAACGAGAAGATACCACCCGCCTATCAACAACAGCGACTACTCATCTTCGCCATGACAATTATACTCTTTTTGGTGGACACCTCATCGTCCATGTGCCAGAAGGCCTATGTGAACGGTGTACAAAAAACTTATCTGGATATTGCGAAAGGAGCTGTCGAAACGTTTTTGAAGTATCGCCAGCGTACACAGGATTGTCTGGGGGATCGTTACATGTTGCTGACATTCGAGGAGCCGCCGGCCAATGTCAAGGCCG
Organism: Drosophila willistoni; assembly: GCF_018902025.1. Taxonomy (NCBI): domain Eukaryota; kingdom Metazoa; phylum Arthropoda; class Insecta; order Diptera; family Drosophilidae; genus Drosophila; species Drosophila willistoni. The sequence continues at coordinate 9,378,853 of NW_025814052.1, forward strand.
GCTGGAAGGAGAATCATGCCACATTTATGAATGAGCTAAAGAATCTGCAAAGTCATGGCCTAACATCAATGGGCGAATCGTTGCGTAATGCCTTCGATTTGCTTAACCTGAATCGCATGCAATCAGGTATCGATACGTATGGTCAAGGACGATGTCCGTTCTATTTGGAGCCATCAGTGATAATTGTAATTACCGACGGTGGACGATATTCGTATAGAAATGGTGTCCATCAGGAGATTATATTACCATTGAGCAATCAAATACCTGGCACAAAATTCACCAAAGAGCCTTTCCGTTGGGATCAGCGTTTATTTTCGCTGGTACTTCGCATGCCGGGCAACAAAATCGATGAACGAGTGGAGGGCAAAGTGCCGCATGATGATTCGCCCATTGAGCGGATGTGCGAAGTAACCGGAGGTCGTTCGTATCGTGTACGAAGTCATCATGTGCTTAATCAATGCATCGAGAGCCTTGTTCAGAAGGTGCAACCCGGCGTAGTATTGCAATTTGAACCGCTCATGCCCAAGGATAGCAGTAGTGGTGCCAGTGGCGTTGGTGGCAGTGCTGGAACAGGCGGTGCTGGGACATCATCATCAAATGCCAGTGGCACATCAGGCGGTACGCCCGCTGCCAATTCGAACACCAGTGGCGGCGGCGGCGGCTCGGGTGGTGGTAGTGGTTCTGGCACCGGCACCGGGCAAAATGATCCACCACCCGATATAGTCTTCCAGCCAGTAAAGAAAATGATCTATGTACAGAAGCATATAACACAAAAGACATTTCCGATTGGCTATTGGCCCCTGCCCGAACCCTATTGGCCCGATTCGAAGGCCATAACATTACCGCCACGTGATGCCCATCCAAAGCTAAAGGTGCTCACACCAGCCGTGGATGAACCGCAGTTGGTGCGCAGTTTTCCCGTGGATAAATATGAAATCGAGGGATGCCCCCTTACACTCCAGATACTGAACAAGCGGGAGATGAACAAATGCTGGCAGGTGATCGTTACCAATGGGATGCATGGTTTTGAATTGCCCTTTGGTTATTTGAAGGCTGCCCCCAATTTTAGTCAGGTTCACTTGTATGTGCTGGCCTACAATTATCCAGCTTTATTGCCGCTGCTTCACGACCTCATCCATAAGTATAATATGAGCCCGCCAAACGATCTCATGTACAAATTCAATGCCTATGTCCGATCTATACCGCCCTATTACTGTCCTTTTCTGCGCAAGGCTCTGGTCAATATTAATGTGCCGTATCAGCTGCTGCAATTCCTTTTGCCGGACAATGTGGACAACTATTTATCGCCCACAATAGCGAATCAACTGAAGCATATCAAGAATACGGCCAAACAAGATCAGGAGAATCTTTGCCTCAAGGTCTATAAACAATTGAAACAACCCAAGCCACCCTATCGTCAGGTAGAGACGGCGAAATTATGTTCGGGCACTGCCCTGAGGCGTGATCTGGTGCGTCATCCTCTGTTGAGGGACACATTTGCCAAGTTGCATGCGGAAATCGAACCAGTGGAGAACTATACGATTGTCGTGCCACAATTATCACATCAGTCGTCGGCCAAAACCTATCGTAATCCTTTTGATATACCAAGGCGCGATCTGGTCGAGGAGATAGCACGCATGCGAGAATCATTCCTGCGACCCGCCTCGCTGGTGGCCAAAGATTCGGGTCATTGTCTGCCCATTGCCGAGATGGGCAACTATCAGGAGTATTTGAAGAACAAAGATAATCCCCTGCGAGAGATTGAGCCAACTAATGTCAGACAGCATATGTTTGGTAATCCCTATAAGAAAGACAAACATATGGTTATGGTGGATGAGGCTGATCTCAGTGATGTGGCGCCCATGAAGTCATCGCCTTCGAGCAATGGTGGCGGTCCAGGGGGTGGAGGTGGCGGCGGTGCCGGCGGCTCTTCACCTGGTGGCGGGCCCTCTTCATCGTCGGCTGCGGCATCTGGCTCGCCAACAGGACCCGGACAAGTGGGAGGAGGTTCACCCGGCATGGGTCCTGGTGGCCCCGGTATGCCTGGCCTGATGCTGGCCGCTGGGGGCAACTCGTCGTCCAAGAAACTCGATGGCACATCCCGGGGACGTAAGCGTAAGGCGGGTCCCTTGCCGCGTGGATTCGAATTCCGCCGTTTATCGACAGACTCCCGACCCAGCTCACCTGTCCCCAGTCTAAGTGGCAGCGAGGATTCTTGCTCGTCGGTGGGCAGTAGTTCTGTTGGTGGTGGTGCTGGTAGTGGTGGTGCCAACAGTCTGGATGCAAGCGGATCCTCTACCTCCGCTGCTATTGTTGCCATCTCTTCCACATCGTCTAATGTCTCGGATTCTCTTAATTGCGACTCGAGTCAGGATTCAGTGATGTCCTGCAGCGATGACGATAGCCCATCTAGTTCCACCTCATCTGTGTCGAACTCTGAAGCAGTTTCGGGCAGCGATTCGGGCATGTCCTCGACGGATCGCTTGGGCATGAGTTTCGATTTTAGTGAAGAGGAACCCAGTGATCAGGATTCAGCTCTCAATGGCTATGTGCATAACTTTATTAATGGCATTGGTGATGAGGTGCACTCTGGTGAAGTGGAATCCGCAGCCACAGCGCAAGCAACATCAGAAGGTGGTGGTGGGACAGGGGGAACGACGGCAACTACAACACAGGCAACAGGATCAGCAGCAGCAACAGCGACAGCTCATGCCTCCGCCAGCAATGGTGAGCCAATTAGTAGTAGTAGTAGTAGTAGTAGTAATAGTAGCAGCAGCACCTCCAATTCCGGTAACACCTCCAACACCTCCAATTCCGGTTTATCATCAGCAGCGTCATCATCATCATCAGCAGCAGCATCATCTACATCATCACCAGCAGCAGCAGCAGCAGCAGCAGCAGGAGGAGGAGGAGGAGGAACAGTATCCGCCTCATCGTCAAACAACAGCAGCGGGGTATTCTATGTGCCCCTTAATGGTCTCACAACACATGCCGCATATAGCAGTAATGTAGGGGGAGGAGCTGCATCATTGGACCTACCAGGATCAACAACAACTGGCGGCATACTTCGAACGCATCCAAATACACTGCCACTTGGAATGGCCAATGGTTATGGACATTCTGTGGCGACATCGGGAATTCACTCGCCGCCATCACCATTGCCCACAGCCATGGGAACAACAAGTTCGTCTTTAACCACTGCCGCCTCCACTAGCGCATCCAGCAGCACTTCCTCATCCTCCTCCTCCTCCAGTTACTTTAGCCACAATGATATCAATGATGCCTCTGAGATATCGCGCATTCTTCAGACTTGCCATAATGGTGGCGCCACCAGCAGCAACAGCAACAGTAGTTCCAGCTCCTCTACGGCCACATTGAATGGTTTAAACGATGGACATGCGAATGACACGGAGCCACATGGTTTTGATGCACTTAAACGTGGAAATGCCTTAGGTGGTGGAGGGACGACATTATTGGGTGCCTCCTCAGGAGGCATTGGTGGTGGTGCAGCAGCAGCAACAATGGGAGGAGGCAATCATCCGCATTTCTATTGGGCTAGTGGACTCAATCATCAAAGTAGTAATCATCAGGGAAATAATATCAACCACAACAACAACAACAACAATAATAATAATCATCGCAGTCACAACAACAATAGTCCGAAATTGGAACTTAAATCAATATCACCCACAAATAATGGCGAATCCACCTCCTCCTCAACGTCGTCGTCGTCGTCGTCCTCTCTGAACAACAACAACCGGAAGCGGAGTAGTAGTAGGGGAAGAAGCAATAGCCCAGCAGTTGCCGCCGCCGCCGGCGCATCCAATATCACCAATAATCATCATCATCATCTGCAATTAACCGACGAGCAACGGGAGGCAGCACGTAAACACAATATCGATTTGCGTTTACAAATCTTTCGTGATATACGACGACCTGGACGAGATTATAGTCAACTTTTAGAGCATTTGAATTTGGTGAAGGGTGATCATGAAATGAAATCAGATTTCATTGATATGTGCATAGGGGAATCGATGCGTTTTCGTCGTCATCAAATGGTAAATAGCATACAGGATTGGTGGGATAATAAACAGCAGCAAGAACAACAACAACAACAACAACAACAGCAGCAGCAGCAGCAGCAGCAAAATCATCATCAGCAACAACAACAGCAATTGGAGGCCATCAAAAGTTAACAGTGGTGGCTACTGTGGAACTGAGCATGTCAGCAATTTAATACCAATACCAACAACAACAACAACAACAACAACAACAACAACAACAATAGCAACAACAACAACAACAATTATTAGCTGCAGTTCCCAGAATCTTCAGCTTTCCATGTCTGTGATGTCTGTCCATGAGCAGCAAAACAACAAAATCAACAACCAACAACAACATCAACACCTTCAAATTTATAGTCCCCATCCCCCTACCCCACCCAACCTCTCCCAATTTCCCAACGCCCTTCGAACCTTTGTTTCTTATTTTTTTTTTATTTGTATTAATTGAATCCTTTTTTGATTGTATATACATTCACTTAAGTTAATGCAAACAAAAAATCCGGGTTAAAGCGGACATTATTTTCATTATGTTTCACATATACACTCAAACACACACACACACACACACATATATACACATCTAAATTTATACATATATATATATATATAGTACATAGGTTATAGATATAATGCATAAATCTACATAAATTTAAGTGCAAAGTTAAAAGATGATATATATATATATATAAATATAGTAGGAAGAGAAGAACAACAACAAACATACATAACAAAACAAAACCGATAAAAAACAAAAACAAAATTTGAAATAGACTTAAAACTTAGTACTAAGTCTCTCAGCCTAGTTATCTATATAGCCCGATATTGTATAAGCAGAAAAAGTCGTGTTTCATTTTGTCTTAAGCAACGTTTTATCTATAGCTGAGCACTTTATTTAGATACATGTGTATATAGTATATAATATACATATACATATATATATACATAAGTAAATTGTGTTTGGATTTGATTTACAATATCGCAGTCGGAAAAATAGATAAATCAGAAATTAGAATGAGAGAAAGACACAGAAGATCCATTTTGCGTTTATAGCCAATTTCTTGATTTAGAATAATTCCACACAATTTTTTGTGTAAAAAAAATATATATATATATGTATACACACACACACACACACACACACATACAAACACATACAAAGGCAGGCTATATATGTGTAAAAAGGCTAAGTTAAACCAAGAGATGTTTAGAATCGAAAGAATCAAAGTGTAAACAGTTCATCATAGCAATTTCCATTTTAAATTAAATATACTGTTTTATATGATGAGAAAAAAAAACAAAACCATTATAAAATATATATATGTATATGTAAAGCATGAAAGCAAAAATGTTGTGTGGCAAATGTGATAGTAAACAATTATAGTTTTCGATTCAAAATTGTGTAAATCGGTTTATCTGACAATGAATGTGATCTGGTTCGTTTCGGTTCGATTCTAATCTGATTTCCAATATTGTTTGTATTTTACATAAACATTTCATATATAGTAGATATCAACAACAACAAAAAAAAAATATATATATATATAAAACAACATCTCTTGGTCTTGGCCAAATTGGTAAATAAAATATATTCTAAATAACTTTTGTAATTTTAAATTAATTTAATAATTTTTAGCATATGTTTTTTTTTTTGTTTTTTTTCCTAATGATTATAAATAATCGGTTTTTCTTAACACATAAAAATTATAAAAAGAATATATTTTGTATTTCTATTTTAAATTATAAAAATGTAACCGTAAACAAAAAATAATTAAGAGAAAAAAGAAATTTAAATTAACAGCAACATAAAAGAACAATAGTTTGGTTTATATAAATATTAAAAAATATAGGAAATGCAACCGAAATCAGAATCGATAATTAATATCTCGAAGCGGTTTTTTTTTTATTTATTACTATTATTTTGTTTTGCTAGTTGCATTTCCTGCTTAACAATTATATTATATATATGCATGTACGATGGAAAATCTGACAACCAAACAAACCACTTTTGCACTTTTTTAAACACAGATATAATAGCATACAAAACAAAAGAAAACAAAAAAAAAAGGGAAAACAATTTTTTTTTTTAAGTTTTTGAAACTGAAAAATGAATTATAAAAGCAAAAGAAAAAATAATGTTAATTAAAAACAAATTAACTTGTAGTTAGGCAGCAACAATATTTGTTGTTTGAAAAACCATTATAATTGAAAAGAACCCACAAAACATAAAACCAAGAGAAACAAAATACAAAATTGCAAAATTTAACAAATTTCTTTAATCAGAAAAGAGAAATGCGTGACGACAAATAGCTGAGGAGGAAGAAGGAGGAATAAAAACAAAATTCATTATTTAAAAACAAAAAAACTAAAAACCAAAAAAAAAAAAAACAACAAAAAATATATTAAAATGTGTTAAAAAAAAAAAAGATTTGCTCTTCGTATGATGCGTAATTAAAGGAAATATTTCTTAGAATTGTTTAAATGTTTTTTAGCAATATCATCTAGCCCTTACCATCTCTACCCATCATTATCATGTCTTCCCTACCTTATGCTCAAACTATTATGCTTCCAATGTTTCGTTTGGCTACGCCCCTAAGCTCTGGGGTAGCCACGAAAACTATGATGCCCTTGAAATATATGGACTCTTAATCGTAACCCCAATTTTCCCTAATCGCCCTGCACTCACATCACATCCTAACCATAACAGTTTTTAGCAAGTCTTTTTATCTAGATTTAAATTTAACTATTTCAACAATTGTTGAATTTAAGATTCCAATCCACTGACCAACGGAAATAATTTGAAGGAAAAAAAAGCTGTTAATTCTTGAATTTGTTTTTTCGTTTTTTACACGACCAGTGTTAGAAAACGCTTAAAGGCATATTTATCGATAACTGCACAGTCGTTCACCGGCCAGCGATAGGCCACGAAAATACTTGCATATCGATGGTGCCATCTATGTTTTTACCATCTCTAGTTGCTCGCAAAAATTAATTTATAGCGCACGTTCGTCGTGTCCAATTAACAAACAAAATCCAAGCCGCAGTTCGCTACAACAACAAATAAAACCAAAAGTGATATCAAAAAAATTGGTTATTTGTTGTTTACCCATTCTTCTATTTTTTTTCTGTTATTGTGGGTAATACCTGTCTGAGTGTGCGTGCGGTTCTTTTAATTGCAGTTGTATACATATATCTACATATATAATTTTTTTTTTTTTTGTGTGGCAAAGCAGCCAAATTCCGGAAGAGTTACAACGTTTGTACGGAATCGAAACCGAAACGTAACGAAACGTTGAACCAGTAGCATAGACCAGAAGGGGGTGTTTGAGGAGAGTGGAAAGTAAAAGTGATTGCGGTATGGTGGCTGGCGCTGTCTATACGTGTGTCTCTGTCTCCTCTATGTGGCTGTATGTGTGTGTGTAAAGGCGCGCGCGAATGTTTGTGTGTGCGTGTGTGTGTGTGTCTGTTCCAAACAACACCACCAACAAAAAAAGAAAAAGAAGTTGCAAAAATATCAAAGTTACGCAAAGAAAACCCAACAGCAACAACAACTAATTGTATAAACTAAAAGCAATAGCAACAACAACAACAACAACAACAAACGGAAAACGGTTTGTCTGTGTAAGTGAGAGAGTGTAAGATAGAGAGGTGACGGCTACCCGGCGCAATGAGTACCATCATTAGCGAGAATAACGGCAGCAGCAGCATCCCCTCATCCGTCGGAGCCACAACAACAACAACTGGCACAATAGCAACAACAACAGCAGCCAATGGTCCGCGTGTTGTGACCATTTATAAGACGGAGACAGGATTTGGTTTTAATGTACGCGGACAGGTGTCTGAGGGTGGCCAATTGCGTTCGATTAACGGTGAACTCTATGCTCCGTTGCAGCATGTCAGCGCCGTATTAGAAAATGGAGCCGCCGAGAAGGCGGGCATCAAGAAGGGCGATCGTATACTGGAGGTGTAAGTAAACTGCAACTCCCACTCCCGCTCCCCCACACTGCCCCTCCCCTCCCCTTACTAACATACATATGATGTGTATTCATTTCATTTATCAAACATTAATCATCTGCTTGAATTTAAATATTTGAACTTTGTTCTTCATTTTCTTTACTTGGGTGGGGGGTGGCTGCTTGTCTGCCTGGCTGCCTGCTTGTTAGGGGTGGAGGGTTGGTTGGATCAGAGGGTTGTTTCTGAAGTACCATATGTACTAAGCAGGAATATCTTAAAGTCAATAATTGATGTCGATCAAAAACGATCTTGTTTTTTAATATTTTCTTGCCTTGACCCTGGGTGGGGAAAATTCTTACAATGAAAACAAAAATAACAAATTGTGGAAAGCGATGTGTTTTTTGCCAATATAATATTACTCATGAAACCTTATCCAAGGCAGGAAAGAGATATCGTTGCGCTTAACGGAACAATTACTAATAGAATTTCATTTCAATGTTCAACCTTTTTGATGAGTTGTTTCACAAAGAAAACGGCTAGTTGTTTAGCTATTTATAAATGCCGCCAACTGTGTCAGCACTGTCATTCATAATTCTTTTAATTTACTTTTTTACTTTTACTCTTCACATTCAGCTTCTTCTTCTGCTTCTACATGTGTAATATTCTATTACCCACCCACAAGTGAAACACCCACATTCAAACAGAAAGAGAGAGAGTGAGAGAGGGGGATAGACTGGGGGAGACAGAGGTGGAGCAAGCTAATTAAAATGTTTGCTCATATTCCTTCTGCCACTCTCTGCTTCCCTCTTGCTTTCTCTTCTCCGTTATATGGTCATCAGATTTTCATCTTTGACATTCATTATCAATGCACCTTCTCTCCCTTTCTCTATCTTGCTTGCTCTGTTCCCCCTTCTATCTAAACTGTTTGAGTATGAGTGTGTGTGTATGTATTTTGATGCAGTGCATCAATCAAATAATTTTTTAATGCATCATATGTTTGTAATAACGGGCAAGTTATTACCTACCCGAAAATTCAATTATTATTCAATTATTCAAAAAAAAAAAAAAAAAAAACAGCTTAATTAACATAATCAACAAATTTTCGCACATTTTCTGGTTCATTTGTTGTAGTTATTTGCAATGCTTAACCTCCTCCTTCTATTCCTCCCCCTTTTGCTTCTTCCTCTTCTTCTTCCTCTGTGCCATGTTCAACGTTCATTTCATTATCAATGCCAAAAACAACAATAGCAACAACAACATGCAGCAAAGCCTTTACAGTTTGGCTACGCGTGAGCAAACAAAAACAACAATGAGGCAAATGATGAAGAATCAAGAGGGGGGTGGAGGGATTGGCGGCGAATGCAAGCAAACCAACTAAAAATATTTGCATATACACGTAGACTAAAATACCCTTTAAACACATTCAACGTGTGTTAGTGGGGACTACGAATAATTTGTTGGTTATTGTATTCAGATGATGAACCGTAAAAATGGTCGTCTTAGTTTAATCCGTTTTTTTCACAGGTGCATTAAAACAAAGAAAAGTCCGTTTTTGGGGGGCATATACATATTTAAGACGTTTTTGATAAGTATGAACGCTTTGAAGAATTTTTGGATCTAGCAAAACTAAGATAAACTGCATGCCATGTATTTTGTATGGAAATTATTGGTCCTTTGGGCGAGGCCATTTTGCGACACTAGTTTATACTAAAGTACTTTTTTGCTTAAACTACGAAGGAAACTAAATTGAATTTCCCATCGAATGACATATTTTTTATATAAATCGGATAAAAATTATGGGTGTGGGGGGGCGTGTTCAAACATCCGCCCTGATTTCATTGGGTTTTGCTGAAAATTTATCAGCAGCCACTCCGACATTTCTCTCTCCCTCACTTGAGCTTCTGGAAACATTTCAGTTTGATTTATTTATTCATGAAAGAAAATCACATTACTTAACAGAATGGTGGCTCAACGGGGTTGGGATTTGGGGGAGAATCTCACGGATCTGGCCACAAATATTTGAGAAGCGTCAATGCCGCCCAACGTTGTTTTTGCTGTTTGGGCGAATCGAGCAAATGAATATTGCTCTGTTCGATCTTCTCCATAGCCCACTGGGTAGGTATATTATTGCACAGGCTTCCATTGCATTTCACACAGTACGGATCATTCGCGCTGCATTCGGGCACTTGGGAGGCACAGCCGCGTACCGTGTAGATGAGATTTAAGCGACTTATCACAGTGCTGACACACAGCTCCATGGGATCGGTGCAATTGCTGATTGTCATGGCCGATGGCAGATTCATTTCGGCACAATCATCATCATCCTGTTCCTGGCTATTGCAGCGATAGCAACTACGTACGGAATAGCGATTACAATTATCGCTACTTCGACACAATTGACATGTCTCCCCCTGGTCAGTGGCTGGGATGAAATCAGCATCGGCACAGCCGCGACGAAGAAAGGTATCTGGAGGAATATACATATTTAGGCAGAGATTAGAGATTGAATGAAACAGAAAAACCACTCGAGTTTGATTAGAGTTTTTTTTTTTTTTTATTGATTTTGACTAACACACACATACACTTTATTTTGGATGACTCACCCTAACCTTGCTCACAGGCATAACAGGCAACGGTGCCGGCAGCACACTTCTCCGTGGATAGATTGATACCAGTACGGCAATTGGGATTACTGGTGGAATTGCAAGTACCACAGGCAATATCTTGACACTGGGCATTGCAATAATCGCCATAGCATTGAGTCAATTCCCCAGTGGGAAAAAAACCCATTGTGGTCGAGCAACCACGTTGCAGGACCTCGGTTTGTGTATTGAGATGTGTGTAACATTGTTCCCGGTGTCCCAGCATAACCTTATTGACACACTGGGTGACTGTTTCATTGGTCAGAGCACATTGCACAGTCTCATCATCATTGATCAGCGCCTGTTCACGCAGACAATCCGGATTGGGTGACAATCTCATGTGAGTGCACTGCAGACAGCGGCTCTCGGTCACCGTCAATTCCGAATTGCAGCCATTATAATTGCACTTGAGGCACACATGGGGACAGGTGTCGGGCAAATTGGTGTGCTCACATCCGCGCATTGTATTGGATAGATGCAAAATGTTTGTATAGCAACGATCATCCTCATTGTAGACGGGGCAGGGTAGTAGGAGTTCTGGTCTATTTGCCACGTCGATGCAAGTGGAGCCACTGCATTGATAGCAACGTAGACGATCTGTGGGAAAGACATGACGATTGCACAGACTCGTGTTGCAGCTATCACAGGGAGCAGCACAATAGCCATTCGGATACAGACGTCCCAAGCATCCGCGACGCGTTAATCCGGCTGTGATTGAAGTAACACACAGATCAGTAGCCCCGGAGCACTCTTCCACCTCCAGCTGTTGGCCCGGCCGTGTGGCACATTCTGGATCCTCGGCCGAATCACAGGCATAACATTCCAACGAGTAGCTAACGCCACGGAACAACAAAGTCCCTGCGATTATCAAAAGTTGGAGCTTTAGCAATGTATCAAGCAACCTTATAGCCATGTTGCACTTGACTAACTAACCAAATCGAGATGGTCGAATAAAGAATAAAGAAAAACCATTTGCCCTGCCCGCTGCTTCGATAAGATTAGGTTGTCACTGTGCACCTCAAGTGGCTTATGGTTTAAAGTGGATCAAGATCCTATGATAGATAGCTAATCAATAGATATTCTTTCTAGTTGAAAGTCTTTCCAAAAAAGAGAGGAGTGTGTTTTATGACTTTCCATTTAAAGGTTTTTTTTTTGATTACCCTAGAAGACATCAACAGAGGCAGAGAGAGAGAGGGAGAGATAAAACAGGGAAATCCCCTGAAACATTGCATTCAATAAAAATATACATGCACTTTTTTCGAATAAATTCACCAAAAATCAAAATCACTCATAGATATAAACAATTTTCGAAACTTGATTCGGCTACACACACACACACACACACACACACACAAAAATGTTTGGAATTTTTGTTTATTGCTTTCGAAGAAATCGAATTAACGTCAGAAACACACAAAAATTGTATTCCTTTTGTTCGCCATAGAAGACTGAGATTGAGTATATTTAAAGAAACAGCCAAAGTATTCGAATCTCGTTGTACTCACTTGCACCACATTCGAATCAAAGAAAGGCGAAGTTTACCGATCGAACCCCTACATCATATAATTTCATCAAAATCGGAAAATTATATATCTGTGATTGCTGAATGCCTAAGATTGTATGTAGGCCGTTCTTGCGCTTTCATAAGAGTTCCTATATGAAATGTTTTTCTACTATAGAACTATAGGTAAAAATAAAGTAAGAAAAAAAAAACTTCCAAGGGTATACAAAGTTCGGCACGGACGAAGTTCGCCCCGGGTTGTCTGGTTTTACTTTTTTCTATCTACCTATACGGTGTCGGACTTACCCCAAAAGCAGGTGCGGATCAAATGTGGAAAAATATGAACATTCGATTCGTATTATCCTGAGTATTCTTAGTTAAGAGTTTAGCTGGCATCCTGTGCGTGTACGTTATAATTGACTAAACTGAGTATGGGGTCCAAAATCCACCACTGTACTTGATTCATTGTATTGTTGAGCTTGAGCTCGGCTTTGCATGGATCCACTTAGCATTGTACATGGTTCTTGGTGGTTCTTGGGTGGTTGGGTGGTTCGGTGGGATGGCCGTTTTGCTCTTGACGCTCGATTCAATCAATTGGGATTAACTACAAAACTATTTTCAGTTTAGAGCGTGCTCTTCTTCTTGTTGGCGGCAATGGCTCGTTAAAACATTTACACGACAATAGCAACAACAACAAGAACAACAACAACAATAGAAACTTAAACTATTTTGCTGTGTGGGCAAGAAGAACTAACAACAAAAACAACAATAGCAGCAATAGCAATAACATTTTTTTGTATTGTATATATATTTGTAGTTTTTTTTTGGGGGCGGTTATTTTTTTGTGTGGGGGTCGGAGGCAAAGAAGGAACCAACACACACACACACCCTGACCCATGTAAACTTGGTGGGTGGTTTCTAGCTGCGAGGGTTTCCCCCCACTGTCCCAACCATCTCTCTCTCTCTCTTTCTATATATTATGGGTATATATATATTTTTTATGTTTTGTGGTTTTTGTTCTATGCGAAGAAAAGAAAGGAAGGAAGGAAGGTGGCGCCACCAGCGCTATAGGAGGGGCAAAGGGGGGTCTGCAACACAATAATCAATAGATTTGCGTCACTGGATGGATGGTTCTGTTGGTTTCTGTTAGAGGGCCAAAGGGGGGGTGCGACGCGGGCGGAGGGCGGGCCAACTCACTACTGGCCTGGCTGACTTATTGGCCTACATTTCGTGGCTTCAATGTTTCAATTTCTGCTTTCCAGTGTTGGTTCATTTTGATTTTTCTGTGTGTTAACAGGATGAAACCTCCTCCCACACACCCCGCGTCAGACAGGTGGTTTAACGGTTGAAAGGGCTAAAAGGGATTAAATTGCAAAATATTCAAGTTCAAATTTGTATTCTTTTGTTGTTGTTTTCCCGCTTTGTTTTTGTTTAACGGTGTTGAAAGCATTTCTATAAATATTTGTTTTCTATACCAAAAAAACAAAAAAAAAAAATTAACATGTTTGCTTCGCTCAATTTAAACACACAATAAACTGCGCGTCTATATGAGTGTGTGTGCGTGTGTGTGTGGGTGTGTGTATAAACATTGCATATAATGATGATAATAATGATGTTGATGATGATTATATCGACGTTGCTACTTTGACTTTGATGATTAAGAATTTTGACTGTTCATCATTGTATTGTTTAAATAGATAGTATTCCCTCTTCCTTCCCCCTCTCTTACTGTCTGCATATGGGTTTCTATGATGGGGCGTTGTCCAATCAAAATGACCAAATAATTAACAAGCATTCAAACTCATGTCATATCTGAGCTCTAAAAATGTCGTGGCACTTGTTGTTTACTCCAAGAATCGTTTCAAGTGGTTAAATATAAAAAAGGAGGTTGAAATTTGAGCAAATCAGACACCTTTACATGTGTCGCTCTCCCTTTAGTTAGTAGTTAGTGTCCCAAAATCTAGGTGTGCATACGAAGGGACAAAAAGGCATTGCTAGATCGACTCGAATACTGACGCTGATCAACTACATTATGGATAGATATGTTTATGTATATTTTTTACGAAATACAATGCTACCATATGCCAGTTGGGAAATGCCTATAAAATGGGCATTTCAACAGGATTTCAACGATCCGAAACATACTAGGAAGCTCGCAAACGATTGGTTTGGCCACCCCAGTTCTCAGATCTTAATCCGATCGAGGACTTATGGGGAGATGTTAATCGCTTGTCGGTGTATTTCGCAAAAGGTATTAAAATATGATAAAAACCAATGTCAAACAAACGGAATTTAATCACTATTCTCATTTTTTTTATCCTATTCTTTGAAAAATATGAAAACTGTTTTTAATTTTAAATGTTTAACATGCTGAAAAATGAATATATGTAAATGTTGTAAGGTGATGCGCGACTATATTTTTGAACACAGATCTATATAGTTCATGGATCGACAAAAAAAGTTTCCTTCTGGCTGCAATACAAAATTGTAAAAGAAATACAAAATTTTAAGACGAGAGTATTGCAAATTTCAACTTTTTGCTTATTTATTTTTTTAATTGTTATCGTAAAATAATGATTATTTCTTTTATTTTATTTTGGCTATTAAAAATGTTATACAATTTTGGGTTATTTTCATCTATAATAATGAAAAAAAAAGGTGATGTATGAAAATTTCCTTATAGTAATGCCCTAGGGGAAATAATTTATTTCGATTAAACTGATAACAATTTTAATTGACATAGCTAAAACAATATGATAAATAGGGGAGAGAGCGAGAGAGAGCGACAGAGAGCTTTAGCTAGGCAAATATATGTACATATAAAATGGGTTGGTGGAATTTGGGGAGGGGGGTGAGGTAAAAAAGAAACTGGTTTTGCAGTTTTTTTTCTTCTGGGGATCGCATAATCAGTTTCAGTTTCAGTTTTGACTCTTGCACTTTTATTTCTATATATATATATATATACATACATATGTACATACATATATGAGTCATGATAATGTTTGTGTGTGACGCACACGCATAACAACAAAATAAAACATGCATATACATATACAATGCGATATCTGCGATTTATTTATTTGTACATATACATATTTTGTTTTAACTTACTTTTTTGCTCTGCGACATGACCAACCAAAACCGGAAAAGAGACAACTGACACACAGACAGACGGGACAGACAATAAGAACAAGAAAGTGACACTGCAAGAAGAACCCAAATTGAGTAGACTGAGAAGCACAAATACCGGCTAGAGATACAGAGAGAGAGCGAGAGTGAGATTGACACAAGGACCCCCGTCCCTTCTTCTATACTCCCCCCTCTACTATCATTCTGACGAAGAGGAGCTATTCAGTAGGATTCACTTCCTGCTCGTCTCTTACACTTAATTGAAAACTCTCGGCAACAACAAAAAACAAAATAAAACTTTTCTTGTTGTTGAACCTTTAGTCGTCGTTGTTGTTGTTGTTGTTGTTGTTTTTGTTTAGCATATGTATATATAATTCACTTAGTGATGAATTACTTTAACTGAAAAGTAATGAAAACTTTTCAAATTCAATTAAATCTGTCAACAAATAAAGTAAAGAGTATGTTAATATGTTTGTATAACAAAATTTGAATATGAATTTAATAGCGCCATAAATTGAAAAGTGTTTGACAAGTTTGCGAGAGTGTAGAATTGAAGAGAATAGTTCAAATCACGAAAACTTTTTTAACTCAAAGTCAGATATTGAAATAGAAATACATCCAGACAAAAACTGGCATTAAAATTAAATTTTATTTTGGAGACTTCTAAAGGTCACGATTTTAGCTTAAGAATGAATAAATATATATGATAAATAAA
This sequence comes from Drosophila willistoni, assembly GCF_018902025.1. Lineage (NCBI taxonomy): Eukaryota > Metazoa > Arthropoda > Insecta > Diptera > Drosophilidae > Drosophila > Drosophila willistoni. The sequence continues at coordinate 9,394,855 of NW_025814052.1, forward strand.
ATATAAAATTGCTTAGCAAAAATAATAAGGTAATCTATTGCAGATTCACATGAGAGAGTTATTTTTAAAAGGTCTGACATTGTTTTCTATTCCCTTTTAAAGGATGTAACACGAAAGCAAAATTACCACTTCAATTCGTCATTATGTCTATCAGGCGGAAAAGATTTGCCACAACCTATTGTTTCCCCCCAGACAAGAACAAAGAAGATTGATTTGTCGCTCAATCCATATACATATATACGAGGTCGGTCCGATAAGTACTTAACATACAAATGAAAGACGAAATTTTTTTGGAGAAGTGTCGATTTATTTCTCAACAGAGTCTCCCCTTTAAGGTTAATACACTTGACCCAGCGATGCTCCAACTTTCTTAAACCGTTTGAAAAATACACGTTCGCATCTACACGGACAAAGTGGCGTTTGTTCAACCATTTATAACTCGAGATCTGCTGAACCAATTTTCATGGTTATTAATTCGTTGGATTTGTCTCCGCCCCGAATAGCAGAATACATCTTAAAAACAATAAATAATTGCCGGAAAACCCCTTAAAACAGCGCCTTTATTTTCCCTATACAAACGTTTTCTAACAGTCAATTTGTTCACTGTTGTTTTAATGTCATTCTAGTGCTCTGTAATATATGTACCATGTATTTTCTGAAAACTATAGGAAAAATTCGAATATTGTTTTTTGCAGTGACATAATAAAAATTCGAATATCGTGTTTTGTGCAGTGTTTAGTACCTTTATTATCAAACTAAACCAATTGGCAATCTAATTATAATGCCACGTCCTAGAAGATCCAAACTTTCCTGGCGGAGCCGTAATGCAATTAAGCTACGGAATATCGCGAGTCAATTATCCGATGAGCAACGAGAAATTGTACGAAAAGAGCGTCGCGTTAGTATGCAACGAAGAAGGGCCTTAATTCGTGCTTCTTAAACACAAGAGCACCGAGAGGTAGCCCGTGAAACGGCTTTCAGGTTAGTCGTCTACAAGAAGGTTCTACACGATAATAAACTCTTCTTGCGATAGTGACGCCATCGGGCGGTGAGGCTAAGTACTTTTTGGACCACCCACGTGTTTATATAGTTTCATAATAAAAAGTTTTCGTAGAATTTTTTATATAAAAGATTTTAGGATAGTCGCAAATTTTAAATTTAAGACTAACATACATATGTACGTACTGTATGAAAGTGCTCTAATATCTTGGGACAGACACAAGTAAAATTCTACTCATTCCAATTTCATGATCATCAATTAAATGTTTGATCAGTAAACAATATGTATTTTTGCTGTTAGATGCATTTTTATCATAAAATAAACTCAACTTGACCTGAATAGAATGCAATCGCCGCCGTCGTCGTCATCGGCGTCAGAAATTGTCTTATCAGCAATGCTCCATATATACATACATATATGCTATATGTGCTCGTAGATGTCTGTAAATCTTCCAATCTTCGCTCGATTTGTTCTGTGGTGCCTTAAATGGTCAGACACCAAACGAATTGGTGACAATCGATCGATTGAACGATCGAAGAGTGCTACTGTGTGTCCAGCAAAAAAAAAAAAATAATGTTGCCGTTTCACACCATGCAATATGGACAATTGAGTGTCCTGGAGAGACGATGTCGTCGGTGGGGATGAAATGGACTATAATCCATATATATTACTGACATTTGACTCTACATTTACCTTCTATTCTGTTCTCCTTTTCTTTCAGCAATGGCGTCAGTGTTGAGGGGGCAACACATAAACAGGTCGTCGATCTGATTAAATCTGGAGGCGATTGCCTGACACTGACAGTGATATCAGTGTCACAGCAGGTGAGTTCAAAAGTTGCGATGAGATGAGATAAAGAACGAAAAAAATCAAAGAATCGAGAATCAAACGAATGTGTCAAAACCTTTTTTTGCTCTGCTCGGAACCGATTTTTATGTTGACTATAACTTGAGTTTTGTTTACTAAATTTTTTAAATTTTTTCTGCAAGGGTAAACAATTGACAAATCGACAACGTTTGAAGTTCTTTTTATTTGACAATCGTTTTCGGAAATATTCATGTGATTGATATTTGGATTTTTAATTTTTTTAGGAGGCCGATAGACTGGAACCGCAAGAGGATCAAAGTGGTTACTCCTACATTGATTATTCGGACAAGCGTTCGCTGCCGATCAGGTAGAGAGAGAAAATCGATATAAATTTCTAAACTCTATTAATCGTTTTGATTGCAGCATACCCGATTATGGAATTGTCAATCGGAATGGAGAACGTTATATTGTCTTCAATATCCATATGGCTGGGCGGCAACTTTGTTCGCGTCGTTATCGGGAGTTTGCCAATTTGCATACACTGTTGAGAAAAGAGTTTTCCGGTTTCAATTTTCCCAAATTGCCCGGCAAATGGCCATTTCAATTGAGTGAACAACAATTGGACACCAGACGACGCGGTCTGGAGCAATATTTGGAGAAAGTTTGCGCCGTTCGTGTAATTGCTGAGAGCGATGCTGTTCAGGATTTTCTAACCGATACCGAAGATGATATTTCCGCATCGCCTGTCGATATTAAGGTGATGCTGCCCGATCATGAGGTGACCACCGTATCGGTGAAGAAATCCTCAAATGCTCAGGTCGTATGGGAGATATTGGTGCAGCGCGCCAATCTCACCGCCTATACGCAGCAATATTTTTATCTGTTCGAAATAGTTGAATACAATTTTGAACGCAAACTGCAGCCGCACGAGATACCCCATCAATTGTATGTACAGAATTATAGTACCGCGTCGTCGACATGTCTTTGTGTGCGGCGATGGCTCTTTTCGGTTGGCAAGGAGCTAACACTGCCGGATGGCGAACAGGCCGGACGTTTTATATTCTATCAGGCGGTGGATGAAGTGAATCGCGGTAATATCCGTGCCGATGGACGGCTCTATGAGCTAAAGGCTCTACAAGATGCCAAAAAGGCAGCCGACTATTTGGCACTGGCCCGTACACTGCCCGGCTATGGGGATGTAGTGTTTCCCCACTGCTCATGTGATAGCCGCAAAGAGGGCCATGTGGTGCCCGCTGTGGGTAAGTGTCTTGCCATTATAATGCTAATGATTGATTGACTAATGATTGACTCATTCATTCACTTCGAATTGAAGGCATGAAGAGTTTCCGTCTGCATGCCTGCCGCGAGGATGGCTCGCTGGAGGCCCAAATGGTTGAGCTAACTTGGGAAAGTATAACCCGCTCCGAAAGCGACGAGGAATCCATGTCATTTTGTTTCCAATACAATCGTCCCGATAAGCCAGCACGTTGGGTTAAAGTCTATACGCCATATGTGAGTCCTCTTTCCGCAGTCCTTTTTGCTCAAAATTAATATGGTTTCCTCTTTTAGCATGCATTCCTTGCGGATTGCTTCGATCGCATTATGGAGGAACGCAAATGGGATGACAGCGGTGACTAGGGCTGAGCAGCAGCAAGTGTTTCAGGCAACAACACCAACAACTATAGCAGTAGTAGCAGTAGCAGCAGCAGCAGCAGCAGCTCAGCAGCATCTAGCACCAACTCTCAGCACTCCCAGCAGTTTGACAAGCCGCCGCAGCATTGCTCTTAAACGCATCCTTTCCACACACACACACACATCTACAACCAATTTTTCATCTACAAAAACATCTACAGAAATTAACTAACTAAGAGAGGATATAAAAGAAAGAAAGAAAGAGAGAGAGAGAGAGAGAGAGAAAGGAAAGGCAAAGAGTCTCTAAATATATATACATTTTCTTTTTCGTTTTGTGTTTGATGTTTGTTTTCCATTTATTTGTGTTTAGCTTTAACTATCTCTCTGTTCTAATTACTAGATATCCATAAACATATAACTATATATATATATATATACAAATATATATATATATATAATTGTAAAATATATTTAATTGTAAATTATCAAGCAATGCACATTGGCTAGTGGCAACAACAAAAATGGAAAGGACAACAAAAAACAAAGCAAAAAGCAAAAACTAAAATAATGTTAACAAGCGGCAACAAATATGTTTCAAATGTTTCGGCACTTAGCACATTAGAGAGCAAAAAAGGCACCAATTTAGATCAATAACCGAATCGATTCTCATATATAAAATATATATATATATACATATATATATATATATATACAATACATGCGCATTATATAGGCAACATCATATTATATACAAATATATTTGTATTGTATATTAATATGTTTATTAAGCAAAACCTCAGCTCAGCGTTAAAAAAAATGTAATTATTTAAACTAAAACCATAATTAGTTTGTGTTTTTGTTTCATTTTCAATCTTTGTTTGTATTTATTATTATTATTTCTTTACTAAAAACAAAAAACAAAAATTGTAAAAAGTCAATTTTGAATAATTATACAGAAAACATTATGAAAAACGACAAAAACAAAACAAAAGCAAAATAGAACCGATTTTTTTTTTTATATATATTATTATATTTATGTGTATTGAAAGTGCAGCCAGCCTAGTAAAGTCTATAAAAAATGCTAAATGAAAAAGGGAAAAATTTAACAAAAACAAAAAACCTAGAAAAACAAAAATGTTGATCATTAATGTACTCAGATTCAGACAAAACAAAAAACAAAAACCAAACGAAAAAGAGCAAAAATTTCTAATTTAGAATTGAAATTGTTAGTTAAAATTTAAGTGAAAAGTTTATAGAGTTATTGATAAACGAAAATCACGAAAACGAAACAGCAAAACTGAAAAAGAGAGAGAACAAACAAAAAAATATATATATATAAATGGGGTAACATGAGCATAATATAGACAGAGACGATAAAAGAAAACAACTAGACAAACAGACAGACAGACAAAGAATTAAAAAGAGACAGAGAGAGAGAGAGAGAGAGAAAAAGAAAGGGCTGTGGATTAAGTCGCTCTCTCTCTATCTCTCTGTCTCTCTTCAGATTGGCCATACTTCCCAATGCTTGGGCAATGATAAGAAATTTTTACTTGGTTTATATAGTAACAAATATCGTACATCTTCTTATTGTTAGATAATTTAATATTCTACTTTTCATCTCGTTGATGAAACGTATATATATATTTTTTTCTTTATAAAATTCCAAAAATCCTGAGATTATAGCTTTTCAATTCTAATTATATTTTAGTGTACCATGTAGATTCCTTTTTCAATCTATATTCAATTTGGAACTTGCTATTGCAATATATACATATGTATGTGTGTGTTGTATATAGCAATTTATTTAATTGTTTTTGTTTTTTATAATTGTAAATTTAATATTGGTTTTCTTATAATTCAACGAGAGATGTAGTTGATCCAAGTAACTATTTTTCAATTATTGCCAAAATGAACACCACATACATACACATAAACACTTACACACATACAGAAATGCATGTATATATATATATATATATACATTCATTTATCAACGATGCAAGTGAGGTTCTGCTTGTGATATTTACAATTTAAACACAATTATTATTACGTACTATTATTATTATTATTATTATGATTATTATTATATTATTGTCTCAATGAATTATTTTGTAATTCCTTTTCTTTGTCTCCACGTATAATTATTATTATTATTAATATTATTATTATATGCAATGTATTTATTATATCAAATTATATATATATATATATACATTTTATATACATACATATGTATGTGTATATACTACTAGTTCGATTTTCTGTTGGTTTAATTGTCTCAAATGTTTTTTTTTTTTATTTCTCAACATCTGAGCATCTCATCTCATATTCTCTCACACGATGGTTGCCAATTTTCCATATACATAAGTACATTTGGCCATTTATCATTAGCATTCATTAGTTTAGTTTTTATTATAGCTATATATACATATATTCCATATACATATATATATATATATATACTTATATTCCATATACATATATATATATATATATACTTATATATACTTATCTTTATCTATATCAATTTTTGATTTGTTTTTTTTTTCTTCTTTGTATTTTGTGTGTGTGTGTGTGTTTTTAGTTTTTAAGCAGCAACAGCAACAAATTGCATTTTATTTCTTTTTGATTTGTTTTATTTGCATTATTGTTGGTTGTTTTTTGTTTTTGTTTATTGTAACTTGCAAAATTCATAGGCAGATATTTCTAAACAAGAACAACAACAACAGCAAAATGCTAAAAGGAAAAATAAAAACAAAAAATGAATAAGTAAAAATGAAAAAAATAAAAAACAAACTGCAACATTCCCCCCATATACATAGATTCGTATGTATGTATATACATATAAATAATTAAATAAAAATGTTTTTCTTACACATTGAATATTAATAATTAAAAAATAAACACACACACACATACATACATATATTCATCACACACATATAACACACACAAACACACTCAAAGCGTGAGAACAAATTCAAAGAAAACAAACAAAAAAAAACATGAAATTTAACATAAAACAAAAACAAATTTATTGACAAAATAAAAGAATTGCATTTTTTCCCCTTTTCAAAAAAAAAAAAAAAAACAACAACACTAATTTATTTGGAACATAAGCAAAGAATACATCTTTTATTTTCATTGAAATGTATTGTAGGTTCCGCTTAACTTGGCTCAGAGCTAATCCTTGAGTTAATGACTTCTGCCAAGATATAATCCCACAAAAATGAAATAAGGAAATTTGTATTACTGATTTCATTGATCCAATCGTTAGGCAAACCAGATAATTATCCTCTTTATGGACATTTCTTTGTGGAAAATTTGAACAACTGTGTTTAATCAAGTCCAATCGACTTGGTCTGGTCTGGTCTCGACTCGTCCATGTCTGTAAATAAGAAATTGTTAAGAGCTTTCTAAAAGTATTTCACAATGAAATTTGTTGTTCAAGATTATTTGAAAGTATTTCACAAGGTAATTTGTCTAAGTATGTTGCAAGGATTTGAGAATTTGAGTTAAACCATGTTAAAGCCTTTCAAATATTTCGTTTCATAGGTTTAGAATGGCTACAAAACTTTCTTTCATGGACCTGGAGTGAAAATAAGAAGTTGTGGGAAGAAAGCCTTGGGTGCAGCCTGATTGAAAAAACATTTTAAAGCCTCTGAGGTTAAATGTAAAAAGATTCTAATGGGCGCCTATTGAAAATGCAGCGATTGAATGTGCCCAATTCGGGCACGCAGACATAATGAATATATATATTAATATAAATTATTATTAAAACGTTAATATTTGTCAAAGAAATAATGGCTTGTCGATGAAAAACGAGGGTCAAAAGCAGAAGTTTTGTAGTAAGCAAAGGGAAAAGGACTGTTTAAAGCAGTAAGCCACTGGCCACTTGGTGGAAAAAGCAGCAACTTTTATTTCGATGACTGCAGGACCTCGAGCATGCAACCATTTGCAGTAGAATCCGGATATAACGACGCTCAAGGGACCGGAGCGGTACTAACCGGAAGCCCTTTCATACATATAAGTTTGTATTGGGACCAACCAATCACTCATCGAACTTTATTCGCTATAACCGGACGAACGTTATAGTCGTTATAACCTGATTCTACTGTATATAAAAAAGGATTTCCATTACCTACTCGTTCAACATTGAATAGAAGGTTAGCAGATGTGCAAACAAATGCTACTTCAAATTAACATAAGTAAGGAAATAATATTTCACTGTGATATTTTAAGACCCACATGGCTATAAAGGGTTAAACGAGGCAGCCGATTGCCTTCCCTCACTCACACTTGGTTATTACACAGGACCATACATTTTAACGAAAGGATGATCTCGAGTAAGTTAAAACTTGTTCCAGGATTTTTCGAGTATTTTGTTACAAAAGATAAATTAACTTGTTCAATGAGAAACAAAGAAGTTCACCATCGCAAGAAGGTTACAATTTCTTCGAGGATTTTGCAAGGATTTGATTAACTTTATAAGTAAGTTAAAGCTTGTTCGAGGGTTTCGCAAGGAGCTAGTAAGTTATACCTTATAGTTGCCAATTTTTTAGAACATCGCCTTTAGGATTTCTACAAGGATATACAAAATGCCGTACGAGCTGATGAATTTTCACTCGATTTGCTCGAAACTTGGTTTTGCAATCCAGCAATTCTGTTATCCCAACGGGAGCAATGTTGGCCATCGAGGATACAAGTCGAAGTACAACGCTGCCTTTTCACCATGGTTCGAGGAACTTTGGGGACCAATGCGTTCCAAGGACACTCGTGTGCCATTTCGTCTAACGACAAATCGTGGTTCGTTTACCAACATGATGATAGCCAGTTGTATCGACTTTTTCGATTTACGTCGCGCAGGACTCTAGTGGGTCGAAAAATCTCTTATAATTTTTCGAGATTGATTAATCGCAAGCGCGAGGAGAAACACAAGGGCATCCCGGGCATCCCGGCCTGCTAGTCCCTTCGAAACGCGAAGGATGGGCAACCACTTATAGTCTCCCGTTGGTTGCTCTAATTTGGAGAGAATAAGGAGACCATTTAAAGACCAAAAAGGCCTTTAAGAATGATACAAAATTTTCATATGGCATAAATCTCTACATTTCGATCAATCGTAAGTAAATTTGTAGGTTTCATGCCCCTTTTGGATCTGGATAAATGAAATTTAGTAGTATTTTTTTATAGAAATATTATCCAACCAAATGTAATACCCTGCATTTTTGCCTTTGAAATGGTATGCCAGGCCAACTGGCTCTTTCAATTGAAGTTTTGCTTCTGTTTGGTTTTTTTTTTTGGCCATGTTAAGGCATAAAAACGCATTTCGCATAGATAATTAATTTGCGGTTTTGCGTGTGTGAGTTTCCAATTTAGTCATTTAGTTCAATCATTATGCAAATGAATATAAAACGCAGAAAGCAAGTTTATTTATATATATATATATATATGTATACATATGTATTCACCTATATATGGATTTGGAAATTGACTTATCTTTCCAAAAGTCACACAGCAATCCACATTCTTGAGCGAAATGAAAATTTATGAGAGCAATTTGTTAAACAATATTTCGAATTAGTTTTATTATGCACTCCTTTCCAGTCAGGTGAGATACGAGCTGGCTTATCAGGTGCAGAAGACCCAGACCCCAGACCACAGACCCCAGACCCCAGACCTTACCTGAACTGAAAGCCCCAAAAACATGTAATTATTGTGAAAAGGCGAAAATAGTCATTGCTGGTTATTGATAGTCTATATTTGATCAATTGGCTCTGATCGACTGCCACTTGACGGAGCTGTGGAATGAATGATTAAACGCAACAAATCCAGGGACGGATTATTCTATATACTACTTGTATTTGATCGATTGCCACTTGACGGTTTTTGTTTTTGTTTTTGTTGCCAAATGAAATGATTAAAACACCGCTCCGACTCCAGGGGCCGATTGTTAAATTGTCTAATCTATATGCTAAACTTTTTAATTGACTTTCCGATAACCCAAATGATCTGGCATCAGGTTTCTATTTTCATAATTCACTAAATCAAACCAATTCCATGTAGATTTTGAACATTTCACTGGGTTCTCTAACACAGAGCAACAAATTTTTCCAAACTATTGTTAGCCATCCAATACGGTCCTGCATGGGAGAGAGAAGGAGATCATGGCTAATTAGCCTAAACAAATTGACAAATATGAATGCGATCAAACATTAAGTGACTGCTGTTTAAACAACAATACGAATTTAATTAACTAAATCAACTACGATGCGAAGGCGGAGAGTTCAAAGCACCCAAAAAGGGTTAATGCTTGTCTCGTTGGTGCAGGGGTAGGGTAGGGTAGAGAGGGGGGCTGGAGGGGTTGTGGGTATGCCATATAGAATGCGTAATCAGTGCGCCTTCTCCAATGCGATAATCGCAGGGCCGATGTTGTTTGTGATAAGGCCAATGATTAAAAGCAAACAGCGATGGTAATCAAAGCTAGCCTATGCCTTTATGCCCAGTTTCAGTTTGAGTTTCGGTCGCAGTCGCAGTCGAAGTACCGAGCCCAGCCAGGTGAGAGCAGAGCTTAGCCCGCTCTAAAACGCGGCGGCGGCAACGGTTGTTGTTGACGGTTTTACTTTACGTGTTTCGGTTTCGAGTCGAGTCGTAATTTGTTCGCCCTAGCGTAACAACGTGCGTATATACATATAAGAAACAAAGATCAAACTATATTCGTTCGGGCCGAAACCCACCGACCAAAGGCTCAACATGGCCGCGCAGGCGCTTAATGAACAATATTCTGCTCTACCCTATGCGGATGAGGAGGATCCAGATCCAGATCCAGAAATGCCAAAAACCATAATATCAACTCCAATTCGCAAACAGTCATTGGGCGCTCGTCGTGGTGTCGAGCTGCAACATTTGCGAGTGGTCAATGAAGTGGAACCGACAGCTCAGGCTCCATTGCCGTTGCCGCCTACATCATCATCATCATCAACATCATCATCGGCGGCGTCATCGCCAGAGGCAGAGCATTTCAGTCATGGCCTGAGACGGAATTCAATCTCATTGCCGTCGGGCATCAATGCCTTGGACTTGGAGGCACTACGTCTGCGGCATCAAATGCAGGCTCAGGATCCCCTTCACGAAGAGCACAGTCAAACAGGCAGTGTAAGTTTTTTCGCCTTTACGATTCATTGTTTGTTGTTTATATATGAACGCATAAACTCGTTTGACACAAAAATAAAAAAATTAAAATTCGAATATTCGCTAATTAAGCGTATATTCAGTTATCTCTGCCCCCGAATTCTCAGTTGTGTGTGTGTGTGTGTGTGTGTGAGAGTGTGTGTCTGTCTTACTGAGAATCCCCTGCCAAAAATAATTTTAACACTAATTGACTTAGTCGAAATTCAAACAGGGAGGTGAAAATGCAAATGGAAATTAATGAAATTTCAAATTATTATTTAACATGTGACCAAAAAAAAAAAAAAAAAAATACCGACAACAAACAATAGCTATATAGTTTTTATAGATTAATCACATGATTTTTAACAATCGGTAAGGGAAACTTTGTCGGTATGGCATGTATATATATATATATATATATAGTCATAACTGAATGTAGGTTAGGGTATATAAAAGTAAAGTGATGGGGAAAAAAAAAAACATCTTAAAGACAACGTAATTACAGAAATAATTCTAAGGCCAGTTTTAAGTATTTAATAAATTATATATTTTATTTATGTGAATATGATTATGAATAGGTTGAGTAACTTATTAATATACATATATCTATTCGAATGAGTCGAACTGCCATAAATTGTTGGTTTTTAGAAACCTTTTTCTTAGTGCAATTTTCAAATGTCAATAAATTTAAAACTTTTCAAAATTAGCCTTTAGATGAGGTGTCAAATAACTTATATAAATAAGTTTTTTTAATATTTTACTTATTATGCTCAATAAAATTAAATTCAAATTGAAAGATTTTTGTTATATTTGTAATTAATTTTCCAACTTAAAATTTGATTTCAAGTTAATATACATTTCAAGTAGCTGTTGTTTATTTATCATATCATTAAATGATCTCATAGAAATATTCGATTTGCCTTTTTGAACAAATTGCTAGTTTATGACAGAATTTTTGCAACATCATCAATTGAATGTGATTTCTGTGATTTTTGTGTTCATGTGCTAGAAACCAAAACCAAAATCGCAAACCGAAAACATCTTAGCCACAATAGACAATTATTAACGTATCTATTTACTTGCTTTGACAGCTTTTGTGGGCTATTTTGAGTATTTGCCGTCGCCTTGTTTGCATTCGAGAGATCAAGTGTAATATATAACTTAACGCTAATTATGGATGTGCCAATTGCTGTGCGGGAGCGGGTGTATAGAGATTACGGGGCGTATGTGTGATGGTAGATGGTAATATACTTTAGGTTCAGCCCTCTTCTCTCATTCGCGTGCTCTCTCTCTCTCTCGCTCGCTGGTTTAATACTGCCTGACGTAAGGAGGCAAAAAGTTTATTTGGCCCCTTGTTGCATGCAATAAAATATTTCATTGCCTACTATGGGGCGCTAGGTTATTTTGAAATATTCTTGCTTTGAGCTTAAAGTGCTCTCAAGAATTTAAAAAAACAAAACGAAACAAAATTGAAAATTGTTTTTTAAAATATATTAACATAATCGTTGTTGTTGTTGTAATTAGTTATCAATTGAAGAGGAGGCAAATGTTTACTTAGTTTTACCGATGTGTTCAATTTACTTTTTGTATACATGAAAGATAAGAATCTATCTATAATATGTTTGCTAAGATTGAGATAAGCTCTAGCTAAATCCAAATCTTAATTGTTGGCCGCGATTAGCTTTAACCAATTGTCATTTAATTTACAACAGGATATTTCGCTGGTCAATTAATTTTTATTGAATTGAATGTGGACTAGCCGCCAGCTAGCTAGCCAGCTCTGTTTATAATTGTGTGAGAATCATAATAATTAAACACTCACATACAACAAACTCACTCACAACTCAACCAGCCACTCACATATATGACTCAAATGCCCAGCGATTGAGTTTGAGTACTGAAACGAAGCGCAAAATATGCCTCGAACAGTTCTAGTTAATACACAATATTCCAGACAGCCACAAGATCGGCACACGGAATCAACCAATAATTGGGACTCTCTCTCTCTCTCCCTCTCCATTTCTCTATCTCTCCATATGTGATTGTGATTGCGTGTGATTAAAGTGTTTAATATTTTGAATTTTGTTGTTTTGTGTGGTAAACCAAATAAACAAACCGAGCTTAGGTCAAGTACAATGACTCGATTTACATTGCACAGTGTGCCAATTGGCAAGGAGGAGCAAACACTGATGGACAAAACAATACCTGAGGATATAATCACAATCAACTCCTCATCATCGTCGTCTACATTCGAGTTTCCCTCAAAGGTTAAGGCAGGTACCTAAAAAGTGTTTTTTCGAAAGCTTATCACAGTTTTCTAGATGAAAAGTTGTAATATCAGGGAATATTTAGAGATATTCCCTAATAGATAAAACCTTTTAAGGGTTACCTATGTAACTGTATTTTTAGTACTACGCATTTGAATGTGGTTTCTCGATAATTGTGATTCGTGGTTTAATTTAAGGTGCAAAAATTCGAACAATTTGAAAAAAAAAATACAAAATTCTCATATGTGTGCTAATTGTACGTGTTTTGTAGAATGTGAAATGAAGTGCCAAAAGCCGTATTAAAAAATTGTTTCCTAAATGACACTATCATTTATATTATTCAAGTCATAAATAATCGAATAGGAAATGTGTGTGCTTTTGATTTGATTTGATTTTAATTCGAACATACATAGATGTAATAAATATTCTATAAATTTTTACAGATTGTCGATGAAATGACATCCAGCATTGGGACACCGGCTACAACAGCGGTCAATACACCGGATAAAGGTGTCAGTCTAACGGCCATTAATTTCAATCGAAATCATGACAGCCATGATGATGATGATGACGATGACGATGAGTTTGGCAATCTCAAGAAGCCAGTTTATCGGTAAGTTTGATCAATCAAAGAAGCAAATTCCATTCCATTCAAAAGCACACAAGTATGTATAGGTCAACATGTAATTAATTTAATTAATTTTTAAGTCGCTGACTTTTGTTTTTCTCTCTCTTTTTTTCTTAACGACTTTAACCGCACGCCAATTGCAATAATTTTCTATGGTGTGTGCCGACTTTCATTCGAAACGAAACGAAATGAAATGAAACATGAAACGAAATGAAATCGTGCTTTGCGGTTCAAATATGGGATTTTTTTCCCCTAGATATTTTACATAATTAGTGTGTATAGTAAACTAGTTAGTTGCAGCTAAAGTTATTCAAGCAATTTTCTTTCTCAAAATCTTAGGAATTTCCTATCAGTGCGAGGGCGGGTCATTAAGTTGACAATAAAGGATCATTGTAACGAAGAATCTACAGTAAAAAGAGATAGACACATAAACTTAACTTGTGAGAAAATGAGATAGAAAGCATTATATAGTCCTCCTAATAGAATTAAGGAGAACCACAATAAGTTCTTACATTTTTAAAGCTAAATTGCACACAATTTCTTTTATTAACATAATCTCAGAACTATTCCTCGGTTTCTATAATGATTTTTTCATACCTTTTTTTTGTTTTCGACTATGGCTTTTAAACGAAAACTAAACAATCTCGCCAAAATTAATAAATGGTACTTTAAATAAAAGCTTCTGCTTCTAAGATGATAAGGGGAAAATAGCACTCTACCAAAATTTGTGAAATTTGTCATTAAAATAAATCTTAAACATCAAAGTCAAGATGATAATATAAAGTAAGCGCAACTTGATATTAAAATTATTATTATTATTATACGAAAAATGACAATTAAAAACATTTTCAGGTATTTTGGCGACAAATTTAAAGTTTATCAAAGAAAAGAAAACTCAATATTTACAATTTCTTTTAATTTCTTTTCAAAATTGGACTAAATTTAAGATTTCTAAAGCTAAATCTAAACTTTGCCAATTCCACAATATTTATCTCAATTCTTGATTCATATTTTTCCTTCTCAAGCTATTGAAGTATATTCAACATTTTGTTCAGCTAAAATAATACGAATTTTCGAGCTTTTTGTTTGAAATTTTCCCAAGCATAGCTTAAAGCACTTAGTTGCTTGGCTAAAGCTAGAGAAATTGGGGGTGGCTTAAAAAGTTTTTCAATTTATGAACATTAAAATATAGCTTTTTATAATGATATCTATATATACATATATGTATTTATATGTTGTGTGTGTGTGTGTGTGTGTGTAAGCCGAGTAATCTTGGTTGCTTAAGCGAATTTACAGAAATTACTGAGAGTCCAGCAAATTTTGAGCGACGCACAGTGGCTCAATTAGCAAAAATTCTTTGCATAAATCACAACAAGAGCTACATATTCTCGTTGATTTTTACAACAAATTTTCAATTATTTGCTTGGTTGTAAATTGGTTGTTGTAATTTTAAACATTTTTCCTAAAGAAACACACAAAAAAGTTGACTTATTTAATTTAAACAATTTTCAATTTCCTACAGACTTTTGAGAATTGTCATAATTTTTTCATAACAGAATCAAACTGGTGAAGTAGGCCAAGTTAAAACAAACAAAATATATTATATTTTTTGGAATTTTAATTGTGTACAATCTATAAAATTAAAGAAATTGTTAAAACAAAAAGAAAAAACTTAACACAGATGAAATAAAGTTTGCCTTTACGCTTAAGATACATCCTTTTTAGTAGGCGTGACAGTATATATACGATTTGAAAATGGTTTCTTGTTCCCATTAAAGTGTATTCAGTTTATTCAATCTTAAGTAGATCATCGTGTTTGGTTTTTTGTCACTGTACATCGGACCGAGTTGAGTTGAGAATGATAAGTAAATCAGAGGCAACTTAAAAAGAAAAATGACGCGACAACAACAAGGTTGTTGCTCATTGCCACAGAGAGATACAGATACAGATACATCTACAGATACAGATACATCTACTTACCCTCTTACATATGTAGATGGAGATGAGATACATTTCATTAAGGCAGCTCAGTGAATGATTGTGATTAGGCGTGATAACAAGTGAAAAAACGCCTAGAAAATTGATCTTTAAAAGTAGCAATCGAAAGTTGAAGAACATTTTTGAGTTTAATAGTTTGTGATAAGAGATTTTTGTATTGGCCAAATATTGTAAATATTGTGAGTTCCAGTTTCCTATATATATGTATATTTTTTGGTGTTATATAAACAAGACAAATTCGGATGGGATTCCAGCTTGAGCAGTAGATAAGACAGAGAGGCGATAAGAGGTTTTATTTATTTTTTTTTTTTTTTGCCTTTTTTGTGGCCATGCCATCGTAAAGCCATCATAATTCAAATAAAAAAAAAAGTCAAAAGAAAATTGCTGATCGTAAATAATTATACGAGTATAGGCTTGTCTGCCAGTTTGGCATGTGAGAATCTGTTTTCTGAAAATTTATATGCCCTTATCTTGGAATCATAAATCGTTGTTACCTTTTGTCTCTTTCTCTTGTTCTAGTGATCGCTTTCGCAGCCGGCGACGTGCCTCGATTGCCCCCCTGCCCGCTCTACGTCTCAACAGTAAGGAGATGTTGGCCAGCGATTTCGATACCCATAGTCTCGCTAGCAATCAGGCATCCATAACGAGTGTCAACTCGTTGGCCAGCTTATTGCGCGAGAAGATGCAGGCATTCCCCCAGTTGATACGCAAGAAGAAGCGAGAGACCAAGGACTATAAAATCAAGATATTTGTCATTATAATGTTTTTCATCATCATATTTTTGGTAAGTATACTCCACACCCTCTTATAAACCCCCTTAGCGTCTCGTAAACCATTGGATATTATTTTTAATAGAATGATATTATTTCTTATCCAAATCAAAGATAAATATTAACACTAAAAATTTAGTTTACAATCGATTGAAATGTAGAAACTTATACCATACGAAAATTTTGTATCATTCTTAAAGGCCTTTTTGGTCTTTAAATGGTCTCCTTATTCTCTCCAAATTAGAGCAACCAACGGGAGACTATAAGTGGTTGCCCATCCTTCGCGTTTCGAAGGGACTAGCAGGCCGGGATGCCCGGGATGCCCTTGTGTTTCTCCTCGCGCTTGCGATTAATCAATCTCGAAAAATTATAAGATATTTTTCGACCCACTAGAGTCCTCCGCGACGTAAATCGAAAAAGTCGATACAACATATGGGCTCTGGCTATCATCATGTTGGTAAACGAACCACGATTTGTCGTTAGACGAAATGGCACACGAGTGTCCTTGGAACGCATTGGTCCCCAAAGTTCCTCGAACCATGGTGAAAAGGCAGCGTTGTACTTCGACTTGTATCCTCGATGGCCAACATTGCACCCGTTGGGATAACAGAATTGCTGGATTGCAAAACCAAGTTTCGAGCAAATCGAGTGAAAATTCATCAGCTCGTACGGCATTTTGTATATCCTTGTAGAAATCCTAAAAGCGATTTTCTGAAAAATTGGCTACCGAAATTTGATGTAGCATGGATTTTGAAAAGTAATAAGTTTTAACTCACTTGTAATATAGATCAAATCCTTGTGAAATTCCCAAACTTGTAAAGTTGATGAAATCCTTGCGAAATCCTCGAACAAGTCTTATCTTCTTTCAAATGGTGAAACTTCTTGCGATATCCTCGTACAAGTCTTATCTTCTTTCAAATGGTGAAACTTCTTGCGAAATCCTCGAACAAGCCTTTCACTTTCTTGTGATAGTGAGAAATCCTTTGAAAATCCTTTGAAAATCCTTCAAGTTGTATCTTTCGTGACGAAATACTTGAAAGACTTTAACATGCTTTAACTTACTTGTGATGGTGATGAAATCCTTGCAAAACTCCTTGAACAATTTACCTTGTGATAGTGAGAAATCCTTTAAAAATCCTTCAAGTTGTATCTTTCGTAACGAAATACTTGAAAGACTTTAACATGCTTTAACTTACTTGTGATGGTGATGAAATCCTTGCAAACTCCTTGAACAATTTACCTTGTGAAATACTTTGAAATACTTTTAAAAAGTTCTAAACAATTTCTTATTTACACACACGTGCTCAACGAATGAAAACTGGATATGAATTGAAATCTCTCTGGCCCCAGTTTGGTATATCGATTCTGAGAAACTGGCCAGGCCAACTAGATTAAAAAACTTTTCAGCGAAACATTTGCAAGGCCAACTTGATTGGAATTTATCAAATAAGTGTTTCAAACTTGACAGATATCTGAACGACAAGTTTTCCTAAGGTAAAGACATCGAATTTTAAGTAATTATTGGTTAAAATTTACGACCTTTCTTTCTTTTATTTCTTTCTTTTAATCTCTTCTGACTCATAGTTAAAAGTTCTAATGAAGGTTTGGATTTGGATTTTTGATTGTCTTTGCAGATCGGCTATGCCTATATTGCCTATCATCAGCAAGTGCTGACCCGTAGCTATTTCCAGAAGATCAAATTCAATTCGAAGGATCGCATATTTCGCATACTGAATCACGAGGACAAGGAGGTGATCTCTGGCCAATTGGGGGTAACTCTGGGCAGTGACACGGCGCCATTCCATTGCCTGGACGAGCACAGACGTAGCGATGGCAGCGTGTGCATCGAATGGAATGGCATCGCCCGTTTGCATATGAATTTCCAGGACAAGGATGTCTTCCGTTGCTATACCCTGCAATGGCAGGCTCTGACGCCGGGTCTCCTGCCCACCGATTGCTATGAACTGAAGCGTGACAATGGTCTGTGGTTCGGCGGTGGCATCACCAAGGGCCAGGAATGGTCACTGAGCTATGCCAATTTCGATTTCAAGCCATACGCCAGTGGCGATAGCAAAGTCCATCAATTTGGCAATGGGGTAAAGAGATATTTCATCAATTCGATAGGTGTGGCCATGCAGGTGAGCGAACGGACTCCCCTCCAGCTGGGCATCAATCGGACGGAGAATCAATTCTGCCTACGGGCAGCCAACGATGAGTTCACCTTTGTGAATCGTTTGACCGAATTGCCGCAATTGGACTACAAGATCTGCACCACCGAGGATATGCGCAGCCTGCACATGCTGATGACCCAGCAGAGTCTGTGGGACGGCCTGAAGGAGCAGGATATCAAGGTGCTGCACTCGCTGCTCGAGGAGCCAGTGTGGCGCATACCAACACAGGAGCGGGCCGATTCCCTGAACGAGACGACCATTTGTGATTACTCGGAGAGCGCCATTGCCATGGGGTTGGGTCATGTGGTGATCAATGAGTTCTGGCAGGAGAATATTGGTGACTTCACGGTGGATCGTTCCCGGTTTCCCAATCTCAAGGATACCATCGATGTGCTGCATCGTCGTGGCTTCAAGGTGGTCTTCACCATTCAGCCATTCATCAGCACGGACAGTGAGAACTTCAAGGATGCGGTAAGTCGCAAATTGCTCATCTACGAACGTCACTCGGAGCGCAGTATTCCCGCCCTGACGCGCTACAAGAGCAGCTCAAGTGCCGGGGTATTGGATATAACCAACAATGCCTCCGTTCCTTGGCTGCTGGAGAAGTTGCAGCGCCTCAAGGATGAGTATGGTGTCAAGTCATTCTACTTGGATCTCGGCACGGGCTACAATCTGCCGCATTACTATCAATGTCGACAACCCCTGGACAATCCCGATACGTATGCCCGTATACTGACAGCAAGTCTGGAGAGTGCCGGCCTCATGGCCGTCTCCACGGCCAGTGTGGTGCCCAAGCCGCCTACATTCCTCAGTACGCCTCCGGCCAATGCCACCTGGGAGGGTTTACGTGAAACTCTGGCTGCTGTCCTCAATTATGGCATCATTGGCTATCCATTTGTCCTGCCTGGGGCCATTGGCGGTGATTATTTGCTAGAGCGTTCGCTCTCGAAAATGATTTCGTTCTATTCCCTCGGCCAGCCGCCGTTGCCTGATCAGGAGCTCTTCATACGTTGGCTTCAGTTGGCCACATTCCTGCCGGCCATGCAGTTCAGTCATCTGCCCAGCGAGTACAACAGCGAACTGGTCAATCGGGTGGCCCAAGAGCTGAAGGATGTGCGACAAACTGTGGTCATTGCTCTGCTCAAAAAGTATCTCAGTCCATCGATGAACGAGGGTTTGCCCTTGGTAAGACCCCTCTGGATGCTGGATCCCCATGATCCAGCCTGTCTCATTGTCAGCGATGAGTTCTCTGTGGGCGAGGAGCTGATTGTGGCGCCCATTCTCGATGCGGGACGTGAGGAGCGTGAAGGTATAGACTCCACTCCACTTGACTCCACTTTAAAAAGACTTAATTGTTTACTTTTTCTTTTCAGTTTATCTGCCCCAGGGCGTATGGAAGGATGGCATCGATGGCTCCTTAAGAAAGGGCAGCCGTTGGATGCATGGCTATCGAGTGCCCAAAGATAAAATTGCCTATTTCCGCAAAATGCCCGATAATACACGTTTTTAGCTATCCCTCAGTCATCAGCATCCCCCCGCCCACCATCCTGCACCCAGTCTACAGTCATGTGATATGATTAAACGCCAATAAGAACATAATTATCTATCTAAATATATATCTTTCTATATATACAAAGTAGATGCTCACGGGTTAAAACTTTCAGAAATATGTAACAAATTTATTTAATAATATTTTGTTTTTATTTAATAGAGTCTAGTCTAAATGCTTTGAATCTGGAACGTCTTCTAAAAAGGATAATAATATTTTGAGTTTTTTATAGTTTTTGCTGATGTGGAAAGAAAAACAATTTCAATTCAATTTGTCAATAGAGAAAATGAGATTTTAGGGCAAATTTTGATCAGATTACTTGAACTACAGTCATAATTCCCTTAAGTGAACTTCTATATAATGGTTTTAATTCAAAGATATAGTAATTATAATTTTTTTTTTGATTGAATTCTTTTTAAAAGAAGTTTGTCTATAAAATGAACTGCTAAAATATCCTTTTATGGTGTTACAATGATCCTTAATTGGGTTAATAGCCAAAGAGGATAGTTTGATTCGGATTTTGGGCAAAAACTAAAAAAAAATTAACTCAAAGTTTAAATATTATTTATTTATATTGGCATAAAATTACGTTCAGAAATTAGAATTTTTCAGAAATATTAGAATTAGCCGAGGTGATTCTAATTTGCGAGCGTCTACTGTATAAATATATATATATATATATTATATTCTATCAACTATTTACGATAAGCTAAAAATTACATGTAAATTAAGTTAAATTTTCGTGTATTGTTTGTTTTTTTTTGTTGATTTAAGTACAACTTGGTCATTGCTCGACTATCAAAATGCTTATTTGTTAAATAAATACGATTGTTTTTTTTTTTTTAAATAAATAATGCGATCACCGATTAGGATCACTTGTGATGATCACTCCCGATTGCGACAATCGGGCAGCGTTGATTCGCAGGGTTCCGTTTCCGGTGGCCTGGTCAATTGATCGCATTGTGTATCGGCCACAACAACATCATGCTGATCGAGACAGACAATGGATCGACGCCGCTGAGGCGTGGCGTCCGGCTGACGGCATGTAACTGGACAGAATTGCCAAGGACCTGGCCACCAATGTGCCGGGCATTGTTGCTCAGCACAGGATCGTGTCTGACGTAAAGGACGCTTGTTTTTCGCCAGAGTCCAGCAGGGTAGCTTATCGCTCAGTACTGCAAGAGAGAGATGAATGATTGAATAAGCAAACGTTCTTGAGGGAGAGAGAGAGAGAGAGAGAGAGAGAAATGGGACTTACCCTTGCCATTCTCCTGGCATATGGGATCACGATGCTGTACACCACCGCCACAGGTGGCCGAGCAGGTTGTCCAGTTGCCCAGACGCCAGGCATACTGATGATGCAACGGCTGATGATGTCCCCCAGCAGCAGCACTGACATCGAATGCCGGCAAAGTGAACTCATAGTAGATGCCGGCATTACTCTCATTGCCCCGTACAATTGCCTACCAATAAGACAGAGAGAGAGAGTCCAATTAAATGTAATTGGGGATTTCAAACGATTCGACTTACATATATGGCTATGGCATGGTGAATGGGCTGAGGTATTTTGATTGTCTCCTGCTCATCAATACGATCGTATAGACTTTCCGCTTCGGCAATCACATATTCACCGGGCATAGAGATCAGACTATCGCCATTCAAATAGAACTTTTCACCGCCCTCTGACCGGCCGATGGCCAGAAAATGTGGCGAATTGACCAACTCCTTGATCACAATGTGACGGGAACGTGCTGGTATGCTAACTATCTCGACATAGGAGCCATCGGGCACCTGAAAGGGTTCCGCATAGATCTCCTTTATCGGCTTACACTGATCGCCAGCACCGCCGCAGATACCGCAACGATCGTCCTGCATGTCCGAGTCAACGATCCAATCGCAACCAACTTTCTGAATGAAATGCTTGTTTAATTCATCGCCAATCGCGATTAATCACATGCAGTGATGACCTTACCTTGCAGATGCCATCGATGCACATGTTATTGGTGCCCAGAGTGCAGGGCGTGCCATCGAGTACGGTGCCACCCCAATTGGCTATGATCGTGTCATCGACATCGCTGCAAAACAATCGGCAAGGATTATCTGTAAGTGAAGTGATAGGTTAGTGAAATTCCGCTTCGTCTCTCTCTCTCTCGAGAGAGAGAAATTCTTTTCCACTTACTTTTATCGAAGAAGGGCAACCATTTGTATGTGCCACCTTGATAGGTGACATTATCATAGCTCGCACATTGCTGGGCCCGAAAACTGGGCTCCTCACTTGGACAGGATCTCTTGCGACAGATTTTATAGCGTTTGCGTTCGCCAATGCAAAAGACACCGCCGTTGGCCGGCACAGGTGAGTCGCATTCACGCTGCTGGGTAGATACCCCACCGCCGCAGCTTCGCGAGCATTCGCTCCACTCGCTCCAATTGCCCCAGCCGCCATTGATGGCCTGCAGTTCCTCGCGGCGCACACATTTGCCGTTCTGGCACCATTTATTTCTGCCACAACTGGTGCCCGGAGCCGTTGGCCGCATATTGGTCACGCATTCGCCATTGACGCGACACCACAGTGTCGAGCAGAATTCATGCGGAGCCGAACAGGCCCCCACATCACTATCATTCGTCAGATTGAATTGCATGCGACACTGGCCCTTGGCATTGTAGCGAGCGCCTGGCAACTCGCCCGTATAATTGTACTCGTCCAACGGAGTCGGCGAGTCGTCGAGACACTCGCCCAGTCCCTGACTACAAGAGAATACAGAAAATAAATGAGAGTTTCTTCTCCGTGCTTCAATCTCTGATTGCTCCACTCACTCGAGAAAGTGTGTGATGTACTTTCGGCTGCAGTTCGACCAGCAAACCTGCAGGGTATCGGCTCCAAAAGTCGGAGTCATTATATGCACAATGGGGCCGACTCGGGGATGGCAACCAATTTTCGCCGTATCATGGAACATGCCGAAACTGCAAAAACCAAGAAAAAACAAAAGAAAAACGAAAGTGAGTGTTGGAAAACAGGAGCCATTCATTCTAACTAAGGTGCGTATCAAAATGATAAGACACTTAATTTTTCTTGAATATTTTTAAAATTAAGGCACCTACTGGACTAAAAAACTTATGGAAATATTTAATAATGGAACAGAAAAGCGTTTTAACACATTTTATTCAAATATTTTAACAACAAATGGTTTTTTTTTCAAAAAAATAGAAAATGCAGTATTTTCAGTTGTATCAAAATTATAAGACACCTTCGGCTGTAGCACTTAAATATAAAAAAAAAATTAAAAAGAAACGATATTTTATAGATTTATTGTTGATCCTGGGCATCTACCAACTTCAAAAATTCTTTTTTTCAAAGAATGTGACAATTTTTGAAGTAACTCTGGCTCTAAAGAACGCCACTCCCTAAAAATTGATATTTTCAGGTCCTGTATGTTCTCATAGGTCCTGTTGTTGCTATAGACACGTCGTGCCATTATACCCCAGATATTTTCTATTGGGTTTAAGTCCGGTGAACAAGCCGGCCAGTCCAATTAAGACACCGAACGACGATCCAAAAACGATTTGGTTTCGCGACTAACGTGAATTTGTGAATTCGAATTCAAATTTTTTGACTGTCTTATCATTTTGATACGCACCTTATATCTGATATATGTATGTTTACGTTTCTATATAGGCAAGACAAGCAGATAGTATTTAGAATAGACTTTAAATCGGACATTGGAATATACTTTTCAAAAGGCTTTAGACAACTCTTTAGAATAGACTTCAGAATACTCTTTAGAATAGAGCAAAGAATAGACTTTAAAATAGACTTTATAACAGGCTTTAAATTAGACTTGAGAATAGATTTTACAATAGACTTTAGAATAGAGTTCCGAATAGAGTTAAAAAAGACTTTAGAATAGACTTTAAAATATATTTTCGAATAGACTTTAGATTTCTATCTAATATACTTTAGGATAGATGTTAGAATATAATGTACTTCACAATGGACTTTGGAATAGACTTTGGGATCGACTTTTAAACAGACTTTCAAATAGACTTAAGAATAGACATTCGAATAGACTTTAAAATAGACTTTATAACAGGCTTTAAATTAGACTTGAGAATAGATTTTACAATAGACTTTAGAATAGAGTTCCGAATAGAGTTAAAAAAGACTTCAGAATAGACTTTAAAATATATTTTCGAATAGATGTTAGAATACAATTGTCTTTGGAATAGACTTTTAAACAGACTTTCAAATAGACTTAAGAATAGACATTCGAACAGACTTTTGAATAGACATTATAATAAACTTTATAACAGGTTTTACATTAGACTTGAGAATAGATTTTACAATAGACTTTAGAATAGAGTTTAGAATAGAGTTAAGAAAGACTTTAGAATAGACTTTAAAATATATTTTCGAATAGATGTTACAATACAATTGTCTTTGGAATAGACTTTGGGATCGACTTTTAAACAGACTTTCAAATAGACTTAAGAATAGACATTCGAATAGACTTTTGAATAGACTTTAGGATAGAATATACTTTGGAATGTACTTTAGAATAGATTTTAGAAAAGGGTATAGGGTATAGAATGTACTTTAGAATAGACTTCAGAAGACTTCGAAAAAGACTTTGGGATATACTTTATAATACCCCAGTTATAGACTTCAAAATAGACTTAAAAATTAAACCTAATCGCCTAATAGCAGATAAATGATCTTTTTCGAAAGTCAACCAATCCTCGGAATATAAACGATAGTTTTCGTCCAAGCATACATAATACTTATGAAGTATTTCCTAATCAGAAGAAGATCAGAGATGGCAACATGTTAATATTCTCATTTTGATAAATCTCATGAGAAGTTCAGAGTCTTGACAGTTAATCAGAGGGAGGCGTCTCTTAACTAGTGCAATGCAGCTTTGGTGTCCCCCTCTTTAAGCATAACCAGCCCCCCCCCCCTTCCCCCCACAACCCACCTCCTTCTACACACACACACATAGAGATTACTCGTATTATTATTACTTCAAATGACAAAACAATTTATGCCAAACTGTGCGACATATTCGGAACGCGAGTCAAAAACCTGATTATTACAATATGTGAGAATATATGTATGTGTATGTGTATGTATGTACGTATGGAAGTAGTTTTCTTGTTAATTCAAAACAAACAACCAAATTGAATAAATGGAATATCTGTAAACAAAACAAAACCAATGGCCACCACCACCAGCAGCACCTGACGCTAATGCCCGACGCTGACTCTGACTCTGATTCTGACTCTGACGTGGTGATCGGATATCTAGGTCCGATCGATCTAGCCAACTAAGCGATCTTACACAACGGCAACAAAAGGCAACAATTGAGGCTGGAATGACGATTGAATTGAGTAGCCGGTTGAGTCAATCGAAACATGCCAGACTGACGGGCACTTGGCTGAGCTTACATATAAGGCGTTTTACAAAAATCCACTTGACACGAACACGAAAACGAGATAAGCCTACGACGAAAATAAAAACCTGACGATCTGACGGCCAGACGCGGCGTGAAACGATGCTGACAGCCAGCGGCTACCAAGCACTCACTCTCAATATGGGGATCCCACATACTTACTTACTTACATACATACATACATACATACATACTAACTACTCAATGCACAATCTAAGTGAGTGTGAGTGTAAGTGTATTCAAAAGCTAGGGATGGGTAATGATATTTACCTAAGAATTACTTGATATACAACTAAGATCGAAAGATATTTGATATATTATTTCCATCTGCCAATAGTCAATAGTCAAGGAATGAAACATAAGGAAGGGAAAAGTTTAAAAGAAAGCTCATAAATTTCAATGCAATTGATTACAAGATTGATTTTCACATTAAGAAATAGTTTTTTTTTTTTTTAAATTATTCTTTCCAATTTATAAGTTTCTTTCATTTAAAAGCTAAGCAAACATTTCGAAAACTTCAATTTGATTACGTTAACCAGTTGGGAATCATAAGCAAAAAGCGTTGATTGTTGATATAATTAAAAACATTTTCGTTTAAATGTAATCAAACTCAAATAGAATATAAATTTTAATTGTTAATTTCGATTTGTTAGGATAAATTTGAAAAAAAAATCATTTGATTTTTAAACAAATCAAAATTCAAGACTAAATTTTGACACCGTTATTATGTCTGGCTAAACTCAATCACTAATCAATGTTTAATGATCACTGATTAACTTATGAATATTTGATGATATGTATCCATCATTTATATTTATGATCCAGCCCTTGTGGTTGCGAAAATTATATTTGTTTGTATCTCTTTACGCTTGACTAATTGAGTTTGAATGGAGCGACAGTTGGTGGCGAGAAATGGTGGGAGGTGGGGACAGGAAAGAGAGACGGAACTGTGGGCGAAGGCGCGATTATTGTCAGAATACACACACACACACGCACACACATAGCGAGTGTCGCTCACGTACGCAGGTGTCAAAGCATCCGTCGTGTCCACTTAACTGGCCACTGGAACTGCTGGTGGTGCTTTGATTCATTCATTAAACGAATTAAATTGGGCTGGAGACACACACACACACATGGAGAGGGAAGAGATGGGGAACATGCATGTAGAGACATAAATCTTGCGTTGGCCGCCACCATAATCCGCCTGAACGCCACAGGTGGCCATTTGTCTGTGGCGGAAGCGCTGACGCTGACTTTTCGATTTGAATTTTTTGAATTTGGGATGTGGACCAAACTGGATGGCTATGTGGATGTGGATGTGGTTGTGGATGTCGACTTACTTGTGGCCCAGTTCATGCGTAATTGTGTGGGAGAGCATGATGCCGTTGTCCTCATTGACGCTGCACGACTGCCTCGGCTTGCACATGCCGCCCACGTTGGCCAATCCGAGTGTCCTAGAATGGAATGGAGAAGATACACAGATTTAGCAACATCCAATGATCACCATCTTTAGCCCCAAAGCCCAATCCCATAGCCGGATTAGCCTCATGCCTTGAGATTCCCCGCTCTATTGGATCGATCATTTTTGAACATTCATTTACCAAAATGAAGTTTAGAGAAAAGTTGAACAAAAATTTAGTTTGGAAAATTTGGAAAAACTCTCAACTTTGCGAATCTGTAACTTTGCCAAATTGTAACCGATTTGCGAAAGTGATATCTCATTTAAAGGTTTTTAAATTCATTTTTGAAATGTAAATTATCGAGTTCATATTTTCAAGCGAGGACAAAACACTGCAAATAAACAGCAAAATATTCCAATAAATCCCAATTTCATGAAGCTCAAATTTGGTAAATTTTTGAAGTATTTCAAAAACTTATTTCATGAAGCTCAAATTTGGTAAATTTTTGAAGTATTTGAAAAACCTTTGTCTTTATTTTCAACTTAGAATAATGTCTTTCAAACTAAAAACTAAACTAAATCTTGACAACTAAATTTTTGGTACATTTTCGTGATGTTTACATCTTAATTTTCTTTCAAAAATTGAAAGAACATTTTTTTTAAATATCAAAGTATTTGATGCCATTTAAAGCATACTAAATGTCCAGTTAAAAAAAAATGATATATAAGTTTTATAAATCGGTTAAAAATTTGCAAAAATGTCGGCTGAAAAAATCAGTGTAACCGAAAATTAATGAATAATTAAATATCTAAAATCGTTTTTCACCGATTTTTATTCACTACCAAATGAGATCTTTTGATTTTGAGCTGACTTAATGCGGCACTGCCTACTCCTCCCCCTCTATGATCTACTCTCCGGCTCTACTTACTTGCAATTGTTACCGCAAATATTTTTACGGGTTATCAATATGGCCACATCATGATGATGTGGATCCATGTCATTGGCCTTATTGAGTTTGTGTTGCCAATTGCAGAAGCGATCCAAATTCTTTTGGGCATTCTGTGTGAGATTCAGCTCCTGTTCGGTCTCATCCTCGTCCAGCTGAATGATGCGTACGACAACAATTTCAATGGAATTGCCAATGCTTGGATCCTTGTAGAGGGCGGAGACCATATTCATAATGGTCAGCAGATAGCGATTAAGATCCTTGTGAAAGGCTGTCATTGTGGCATCGGCCACAATCAGAGTCTCCACATGACGGGGACTGCTAATGGAGCGTCTAGAGCGCTGAGATTGGGTTTCGTATTTGAATTTCGTATGCAAGTGCTGGCGATGACGTTGCCGCTGTCGTTGATGGTGCTGGCGATGTCGACGGATCTGACGTCCGCCTTGGATTTTGACTTTGCCACGTGACTGCCATTCGAGGCGGGTTTCCAGTGATCGTCGTGGCTCTCTAGTCCCGCAATTGCCTTCTCCCTGATGATGATGATAATGATGATGCAGATGATGGTAGTGATGATCCTTGCGTTTGTGCTGCTATTGCAAGAGTTTAGAAAGATCCTTTTAAAACCAAAAATAGGCGTTCTTACCTTTGGCCTGACCGAGGATCGTTGGAATACCACATGTGGATGGCCATTGATGGGGTGTTCGGTATGCTGTTTGGATGGCTCAATGAAGTACTCATTGCTGGCCGTACGTATGTGACCCACCTGGCAAGGGAAACACTTTAAACAAAAGACTTAGGCAACAAACTTGCACATCACACTTACCAATCCTCCACAAGTGGAAATGGCCACATTTGCCAGCGGTTCGCCACGAACTTTGCCATGGAAATGACAATTCAAATGCTTGTCAGACAGATGCGAACGTGTTCTCAGTTCCCGACGATGACGTTCCACCACCAAATGTGGTGATAGAAAATAATTGTGAGCTCTGATGGAATCGATGAAGAATTTGAATTTTGATTGAACCCTCCCCCCAATCTCTCTCTCTCTCTCTCTCTCTCTCTGTCTACTTACGTCAACTCCAAATGTAAAGTTCCATTGCTAAGCGGAATATGCAAATGCAATTCTGGTTCTTGTTCCGTTTCCGCTTTCGTTTGGTCCGTTTGTAGACTCCTTCTTTGCCTATGCTTGCGATGATCATATGAATGGAAATAGCTCAACTTTTTGGTCATATAGACACCATTCGAATAGACACGATGCGGTATTACTAGCTCACCCTGGCCAGCCACCAGCTGATCGCTGTGAATGCCATACAGCTGATGATGGTCGTTGCCAATTGGACTGGCAGCAGCACAAACAACGAATAGCCAAAAACCGAGCGGCCTTGTGCTCGGCATTCTCTGTCTCTCTCTCGTGTCGTTTGTCTCCCGATAAACCGATTAGACCAAAAAAAAAAATATAACTCCTTTTTAACCGTTGTCCAGACGTTCAAGTGTCAGCAGCATGGCAGCGGCGATTGCATTATTTAATTTTAATGCAAATCCCGAATTCAATTATTGAATCCTGCGACCTGCAATCGAAAAAGTTATACTTATCAAATATCAGTTATACAACGATCCTCAATTAGTTCAAGGCTTCAAGGAGTTTCCCTTACCACATTTGATATTTAGATCTTTGAATTGAACTGAATTTCTTCCTAGATGAATGGAATTGCATAATAAACTTTTTACTTTTTTGACCGATTCAGAATGGCAATTGATTTCTTAAAGAATTTCAAAACATATTTTGGAAAAAAAACAATTCTTTTTGTACTTGTATATCCGGAAAAAAAGTGTTAAGCGTGGAATAATGAATAACAACTGAGGAAACATTTAAAACTCTCTACTAAATGACTTGGCCATCGATATGATCCTTGAGGACTTGTTTATAAATTTCTTATATATAAATTTAACAATACTTTTTGACAGTTTTCTAAAGGCAAATTGGTTTTATTTTGTTTTTCGTCTGTGACATAATAAATTAATCAACATTCGGAAGATGGTCTTATCACAAATATGAACCGATACCGGAGGATGGTCTAGGCGTTACGGATTTTGATGGTGTTTTAGTAACCACCAGAAACATTTTTCTGGATTCATACCTGATTTGAAATCATCTTGAGACTCATCATAGATCATCAGACTCAAGATACTCATCTTTTAAGCCCTCTTGTCAATTAAATAATGATTATTTTCATACTTAAGACTTAACACTTTGCTTAAGTAAAATAGTAAGTGCAACAAAAAGTAAGGTTAAGTAAGGAACAAAATGACTCTAAAGAGAGTCGAAACGGATTAAATGAAGGATCATAAGCAACTCATCAAGAGGTGGGGGTTTCTTATGATCCGAAAATAAGCTCATTTATAACTATATTTTATTCAGAAAGAGGTTGAATCCTCTTCCAAGATTCGTGGACAATCAAAAATCTAATTAAATGCGTAGTATAATTAATCTAAAGTAAAGTTTAAAACAAAACAATATTAACTGAATATTTGAAATCCTTAAAAGTTGTGATCACAAGATCTTGTCTAACCAAGTCTAACACGAAATTTGGATTACAGAAATTTTAAAAATAAATATACCATAAAATTATTTAAAAATGATTTACAAAAATCGCAACCAACCAATTCAAAAAATTGTTCTTTTGAAATCTTTTAAAAGAATTTTTATTATTTTGTATTTTTTTTTTTATCGTTTTTGTTTTATGTCTGACTTTTAGCTTAAGAAAATCTTACTTAAAGGAATGAAAAATTGTCGAAGCTGAAATTAATTTAGCAAAATGTTCGATATCCAAAAACTGCTTTATTTTGGCTATTATTAAAAAAAAATCACAAAGAATTTTATCAGAATTTTTCTTTTCAAAAGTTTGGAATGATATAGCATAGGAATAAAACCAGAGGGCCGTGGCTAACTTCGACCGCGTCAAAGTTTGTATACCCTTGCAATTTTTTTGGTAACTCTTTCCTTACCTATAGCCATCAAAGTGGAAAAACGTTTGTTTCTACCCTTTTTGCAAGGGTATAAAAATTTTGTTTCAATGGGAAAACTAAAAAATAACTTGAAATGGTCATAAGTATTAAATAGAATGCATTTTAAGCTTCTTGATATTTTGATTTTTCTCTAGGCAATATTATTTCTACAAACTGTTAACAATATAGTTTTAAAATATTTAAAATAATTTCAATGAATTCTAAAAATTAATAATATTAGAAAGTAGTGTGCTTTTACACTCTCAACTCAAATTTGGTTATTTTTATTTGTTATATTTCTATTTGATTTGTTTCGCTTCAGTTTTTTTTCATCTCTCCCTATTGACGTCATAATCATTTAGCCATGATTCATGGCCAGTTCTGGCCATTAAGAGAGTAAGTTTAAAGCTGTCCAAATAATAGATGTTGGGGAAATTTTGAAAAAGTCTTCTAACTAATTGAGCACATCTCGTAAATATATACATATGTATGTATGTATTGGCTTTTGGCTTTGAACTAATGAGCTTTTTGTTAATTTTATTAATGGAATTGCCAACATTTATCATAAATTACAAATCATCAGAATCGTGATAAGGCCCTGGGTGTAGATAGGGAGCGAAAGAGAGGAAATCGAATCGATTCGATTGAATAATTAAGTTGTCGTCTGGCTTAGATAATGTTCATGATGATTGGCCGACCAAAGACACAAAGCTCTCAAAGTCTAAATTTGAATCCCTCAAGTCTATACACTCATCCCCCCCACCATTCCCCATCCACCACATGACCCATTCCCATTTTCATCTTCAAGTCAAAGTCTACCCAAAACTTAGTTGTCTTTGAAGCGCCGCATTCAAATTATTTGCTTAATTTTATGGCCCGTATCTGTTTTTTTTTTTTTTTTTTTGTTTCTCTGAAATTTTAGCATTGTCTCCCGTGAGTGCTAAAAAAAAAAAACAAAACAAAAAAAAGAGAGGAAAAAAATGCTAAAAGCAAATCACCTTTTATTTATGGTCTGGAAGTTAGTTTCTTTTGTTTGCTTTCTGTGTATGTGTATGTGTGTGTGTGTGTGTGTGTGTGTGTATGTGTGTGTGTTGATCGCACAGAAATTTATGGCATAATTCGGGTTTTTGGTTTTTCGGGCTTTTTTGTTTTTGCAGTTTCGAACTTTTCCCTGTTTTTTGTTTCTGTTTCTGTTTTTTCGTTCCAAGTCCTGTATGTCACTTAAATTCAGTAGCCGCCCCATGGCCATTTCTTGTTGTCAGCAAACTGCCAATCAATTTTGTTGGCGCCAGACCGCAAATTGCTGGGCCAACAGCAGCAACAGCAACGACAACAGCAACCGCAGGGCAACACGGGCTTCTATTTTGAAACGAAATGTGCAAATTTGAAATTCAATCAGCCTTTTGGGATCGATCACCAACGATCCATACATAATCATGGCGCCAAAATGTAACACACACACACACACACACGAGATGATTAGGAGAGGAATTAGGCGAATTGTAAGCTTCTCGCAATCAAAAAATATTTCAAATCTCATCATATTTAATGATCATGGGAAATAACCATTCGAAATTAAGGAAAAGTTAAGTCATTGAAGGTAATCAGAAATTTATGAATTCAATATTTTAGAATGTGCAAATTTTACTGAGAGACGAAGATTTTAACTATGAAATTGTTCAACATTTTTTTTAATATTCAATATTCCCTTTGAAATGATGAGTTAGCTTAGTCACTGCCTTTAGAGTATTTGTTCTTATCTACTTTCTACTCTTTTGTTATGTATTTAGAGGTAAATAGAGAGCAAAATCTGATTATTAAATAATACAATCTGTTTTGGCTTATATTCATTTCAAGTTGTTAATTTGAAAAGAAGATTTCATACAAAACATTTCCAGTTTTATTATCTAATAACTCAGTTAAAAAGACATCATTCGAATCTTTGCTTTATCTAGCTAGCTTTAACAATAAACAAGGGAATAAAGCAGGTAATAAGATGAAATGAATGAAAATTTGTCTATAACTGGGTTTTAGCCGTCTTGAGGTCAAAAAATAGCTTATAAGATTTTTAATCATAGACAGCACAAAGGGTGAGCAGGTTGTCTGGTATAGGTAATTCAAGAACCATTAAGTTCTATCATCAGTAGACTTCTCTAAAGAATTTAGAGTTGTAATTGCCATGCCATATCTTCAATGCTAAAAGTAGTTGGGAATTCAAACTAAATGAAGCGAAAAAAGAACAGCAAAGCTTGCAACTGCAGATTCCACACTTTTTAGGTGCATACTTTTGGCTTTCAGATGTTAAATATCTCTTTCTCTCTCTCTTCTCTCTCTATCTCTCTCTCTATATCTCTATGTCCCTCTTCTCTCTCTCTCCATCTCTATTTCTATCTCTCTCTATCTCTTCTCTCTAGATCTCTCTCCATATCTCTCTCTCTGCTCTTCTTCTTTTATAAAGTCAAATTTAGGTTTTATCAATTGAAAATAATGGATAGATATGGATTACAAATGGATCTAGAAGGTATTTTTGTAAGATTTGCGTAATTTTTAATGTAAAATTGTCTCCGGATTCGGGTCCGGCGTCTAAATGGGCCCCGCTTAATTATTTACATCGATTTTGGCCACTAAATATTTAATTTATTATTCATTAATATACTTCAAAATTCAGTCAGAGCCAAATGGGTAAATTGTTGAAAATTTAATTTCGAAAACTATTAACTTTGCGAATCTGAAATTCTGTTAAATTTTATGATATCTCATTTTAAAGCCAATCAATCAGCTAATAATCAAGTAATCATTTCATTTCTTCTGAAAATTGAGAAAAAAAATGCCAATCAACATTTAAATATTTGAATAAACCTTAATTTCATGAAGCTCTAATTTCGTAAATTTTTGAAGTATTTCCAAAATGAATATCTTCATTTTCAACAATAATATATGTCTTTCAAACTGCACTAAAATCTCAAGAACTTTTTGGTGAATTTTTGGAAAAATTTGTTATACAAACTTTGAAATTTTGTTGAAAATATTCAAATATAATATTGTTATAAGCCTTTTAAATAAAATTCTTCTGAAGATTGAACTCAATGCCGGTCAATTGCAAAACTTAATTTGAATTTAAAAAATTTGTATATTGTATTTATAATTTGTATATATAATTTTGTGGGGAAATACAACTTTGATCCATTGAAATATATTTGAAAACCTTTGTAAGTAATTAAAAACTAAGCCGATTTTTTTTTTTAAACGTTGAGAATTCTTATTTTTCATTTAGTGTTGTTTTGTTTCCTTCTTTTCTTTAAATAATTTTGGTGGTTTACTTCCAGTTCTGGTTGAGTTTCCCAGGTTTGCCAGTTCTTCCAGTTCTGGCAGTTAATTTCAAAGATGCTAAATACAATTTAATTACAAATGTTGACGGCAAAACTTGAAAGCAAATCTAACTATCTATCTGTCTATCTATCTATCTAAGTGTGTGTGTGTGTGTGTACCAAGAATTAGCAAAAAAAAAAAAGAAACAAGAACACGAATAACAACAAATAGAGAATTAGCAAGCGCCACATTATCATAAGTTTAACTCTATGGATTCGTTGTTGTTGTTGCTGATGTTGTTGTTGGTGTTGTTGTTGCTGATGTTGTTGTTGGTGCTATTCATTATGCTGCAATGCATCGGCTGGCTGACTCTGGCTGGCAGGCGCCACTTTTAATTATCAATCAATCACAGTTGACGGCTCCCTCCATTAAATGTCAGGCAATTGATTGCATTTTCTTCTTCGATTTCCTTGCATTCAATTTTTTATTGATCATCATCATCATCATCGTCGTCGTCGTCGTCGTCAGTAGTCGGTTCTGGTTCGTTGCCCCCTTCCCCTTAACCCTCACCCCCTTCATCTCTTTGGCCTTATGCTTTTAACAAGGATCTTTGGTCGTTTTATGTATTGTGTTTCCGTTTCCCCCTACACATGATCTCACACCAAACAATTTTTTGTATACAATTTGTAATATTCATCGCATCTTTTTATAGTTTTTTTCTTGTAGTTGTTGTTGTTGTTGTTTCTGGTTTTCCATTGGCGTTGGCGTTTTGTCAACAACTTGTGCGACAATTTATTAGCCACATTTATTTTGTTTTGTTTTCGGTTTCTTTTTCTGTCTCTCACTCTCTCTCTCTCTCTCTCTTTTTTGTTGTTGTGATCATTATCAGGAAGATCTTTCTCATAATAAGCAGACAAATCCCGGCTAAATCTTAATCTAAATCTATTATGCAAGTTTTGGATGACATAGCAAATTTTATGGAATTTCAGTTTCAATCTCTCTAAGAGATTGAGCTCCGGAAATAGAGATTAGTAAATTTAAAATAACTAAAAACCAAAACTCGAAGAATTCATTCAACTAAATGGAAAATATAATGTTGATTTAATGGTTTTTTTTTTTGGATTTCCACATTGAAATTGGTCTATATTTGTTTAATATTTAAGAAAACTTTAAGATTCTTTGCAATGAAGTTCCCATTTGAATCAGACAAGTTTTCAATATTTGAGTTCTTTAAAAAACATTATAAATTTCGAAAAATAAAACATAATATGGAAAGATGGGCTTAAGCCGGCTTAAAGTCAAGAAATCGTATGAATGACACTCGTTTTTATATATTCGTACGATTTTTTAATCAAGTTTTTATTAACTTCAAAAAGGTCGAAACTTAGACTATACATATATTAAAAATCATAAGCGATTTTAAAATATCTTTATTTTTTCCCCAATGAAACAAGAAAGTACTGACATATATCAAAAAATTTAATATATCGAAATTTAGCATTCATAGGCACAATTTTGTTGAAATTTTCCTCATTTTCCCATTAAACCTGTGTTTATTGAGTTGATCTTAAGTTAATCCTAAATATGATTCTGTTTAAAAAAAAAGCAAAAATTGATTGGAAAATTCTCAAAAAATCTCAAATTCTTTAATGCTCTAACTCTGCATATTTTTTTTTTTTTCTTTAACTCTGTGTTCTTTTTAAACATGTATTCTTTTTAAAAGTTTAAAAGTTTCCATAATGTCAAAAATTTAATAAAAAGCAAAATGGTCACAATACAACAACAACTTTCAAAATTGTGTTAATTTTTTGCTTTATTTTTCAAAAAATTTGAACACTTTTCGGAGCGATTTTCAAAATAAAAACATTTACTTAAAACAATTGAATTGACAAAAAATGTTCTCAAAAAGTTCGCAATACAACAAAAAAAAAAAGACAAAAAATTTAAATATGTTTTTGTTTATTGATTAATTTTCCAAATATTCAAAATAAATAAATATTTGAAATAAAATAATTATTTGCATTATAATTTTATAAGAAAAATTTGGATTTGACAGAAATCTTTCTCAAAGTTCTTTTTTTCTTTTAGTGGCAAATGAAAAATTCTATTAAATTGAAGATCAAACATTTTGAAATAGTTTAAAAATTGAGAGGGAAATTCCCATATTGTTTGGAAAAAACAAAAATATATACTGAAAACGACTTTTGCGTTTGCTTTCATTGAATTTGAATTTGAATTTGAATTGAAATTGAAATTCATTCATCAATCGACAATGGCAGAGAAGAGGAGACATTTAAGCTCTTTGAATGTGCCAAAGATGGATTTTCCTGTTGTGTTTTTTGTCTTCTTTTTTTGTTTTGACAAATTTACTAATGATGATATCATATCTGGTAATAACAAATAAACCAAATTTGTTTATCAACTTTTTGTTTTTGTTATAGATCTCAATTGTTTTGATTCCTACATACATACACATATGTATGTCTATGTATATGACTTGGCATCTTCCCACTTTTTTTTTAATGGTAAACACACACACACAGAGAGACACACGTTAACACACACCAAGTCTGAGAGGTTGGCAAAAAAAAAAAAAAGATTTCACTTCCAAAAGTAATTTGTACGCCTACCAGTCAAAGCAGAGACAGAGTCAGAGACCGAGACAGAGAGAGAGAGAGAGAGGGATGGAGATACAGATAGAGATGGAGACCCTGCCAGACCCCAACAGACCCCAGACTAGGCTAGCTTATTTCATTCATATCTTTTTTCCATTCATGCGTTAAAGTTTCGTTAAGGAACACAAACACACACACACACACACACACACACACTCAGAGTGAGAGAGAGACTCTGAGTTTGTTGTTGCTTTTTTCTTTTTAATTTTTATGAATGAAATGAAACTTTTAACGTAAAGTCAGTCAGTCGCTTTGGGTTTTTGAGTTTTGGGTTGGGTTTTTGTGTTGGATTCACTCGGTTTGCTTGTAAAACTCCACTCCAAAGTGTTGTTGTTGTTGTTGCTGTTGTTGTTGTCGTCGTCTTGAGGCATTTTTTAATTTCTTTAGTGTCGCTTCGACGCGTCGTTTGTATGTTGGCATGTGGGCCGAAATGAAAAAAAACAAAAAAAAAATGAATTTTTATGGCAACATCGTTCGATTTATTATTTTATTTGATTTTTGTTTTCCCCCTCTCGCTCTCTCTCTCTCTTTCTCTCTCTTTCACTTCAGTCAGATCATAAATTTTGCACAAGCATTTTGTCTGATTTCTTCTTCAGTATCGTCTGCATATATGTATATGTATATGTATATGTACATATTTGTATATATATGTATGTATATATAGTTACATACATATATCAAAATCATTTCTTCAATTCGTTTTCCTCTTCTAAGAGTTTTAATTTTGACCTTTTTTGGGAATTGTTTGTGAAACTTTGTTGTTGCTTCTTTTGAGAAGCTTTTCCGTTCCTCTCTCTCTCTCTCTCCCTCTCTCTCCAATTCTGAGATCACACAGGAAATAAGCTTGTACAACCAAAAAAAGAGAAATAACAAAATCCTCAAAAAAAAAAAACCCAAACCAAATGAACACAAAAAACAAACCAAACTGATTTCATTTTTCTCAAGAATCGAGGCAATAAATCTTAACAAAAATTGCTGCCTGAGAATGTGTTTTGAAAAATGATAAGCATTGAAATCAAATTGAAACAAAACAAATCTATATATAGGTCTATCAAAATAAATCATAATGATTCCAAATAAATGAAGGTGGATATGACCAGATCATTAAAGGGTTAATATACTTATATACATGAGTTAGAAAATACTTCGATTTGAGTCTGCTTTTAATAGAATATTGAAACCAAAATTGTATTTATCGAAATGAGAGTCATTCATATGGAAATTTGAAATTATTTGAGCCCTAATCTAGGCAATAACTAATCCGTTTCGGAATTCATAATTTTGTAGGGTAAACCATCTATGTAAAACTTAAGATTGCCCCAAGGAACATGTTGCTATATAGTTTCAAACATTATCGATTCTGATCATTTAAGTTATTTCATTGGGTCAATTGGTTGGGTTTCATTTGTTTATTTCCAACTTCAAAAAATTTACGAAAAATTCTCAAAGAAGCACTACCAAAAATTTGCATTATTTGTTAACAATCGACTAAAAAATCACGAGGCTTACATAGTTAAGACTTAATAATATAATTTAATATAAAAACCGAAAAAAAAATTGTATTTTATTATTCAATAAAACTAAACTAAAGCAGAAATACGAAAATGTTTTAATTCTAAATTAGTCTATTTCATATTTGTGATATTTCTAAAAATTTCAAGTAATCAAAGAAAAAAAAAAACATATGCGAAGATTAGAAAAAAACAAGAGACAGTAAAACCTCAATATAATGAACCTCTTTATAACGAAAACTCAATATAACGAGCGTCCCCGTTCGTAGGGCAAATATTAAATTAATTTATGATTACTGAAAGTTGATTAAATGTTCATTCATAAAAAAAAATACAGTAAGTCCCAACTTTTTGTAACTGTTACTTTGTCAAATTTCAACCAACTATCGAAAGTGATAACTCATCTTAAAGCTTTTGAATTTATTTTCAAATTGAAATGTTAGTCAGGCTAATTATCAAGTTATCTTTTCAAGCTAAAACAAAAAATGCCAATGAACAGCAGAATATTCCAATAAACCTTAATTTTAAAACTTAAAGCTCTAATTTGGTAAATTTTTGGAAACTCTTGTCTTTATATTGAAGTTAGAATAATGTCTTTTAAACTGCAATAAAATTTCGGGAACAAAATTTGTTGTAAATTTTTGTCGAAAATTGTGATTATGATTTTTTTCAAAAAGTGGAAACGAAATTAATTTTTTCTAAATATCCAATTGTTTGATGCCATTTTAAAATACGCTACATTTCCATTTAAGTAATTTATATAAGTTAGTACATTTCAAATCGGTTAGAAATTGATCAAAATAAAATCTGAAAAAATAGGTGAAACACCAACAAAAATTGTTATAAAAATTTCTTAAATATTCTCAAATAACCTTTATATTTCACAATAAGTTGTGAAGTTTACCATGTAAGTTTGCCATTTTCTAGGCAAGTTTCTAAATTCTTATATCAGTTTTCTTATTTGTTAGTTTAGTTTGATCCCATTTGGCAAATGTTTGCAAAAAATACATTCTGATTTTTAAGACATATCGACTCGAAATTAATTTTTTTTTTCATCATTTCAGTGTTTAGATGCCATTTGAAAGTTTAATAAATGGCGATTAAATTGAAATATAACACTAAAAAAAATCATTTTCGAAATTGGCGAAAATATAGTTTGTCATAGAAGGAAAACTTACACAAAATTTGTGTTAAAAATTCAAAATTAAAAGAAAAACCAGAGGGCCGTGGCTAACTTCGACCGCGTGAAAGTTTGCATACCCTTGCAACTTTTTTGGTAACAATAACGAAGTTATTGAGAAAAGTCACTGTTCGTGACTTTGTAGTTTGTATGGGAGCTATATGATATAGTGGTCCGATCCGGCTGAATCCGAGATATACAACCTGTGCAGTATATACAAGTCTACATGCAAAATTTCATGCTCTGTAGCTTTGACGGTCTAGGAGGAGTTTGCGTTGATCCAGACGGACGGACATGGCTATTTGAACTCGTCTCGTCGTGCTGATCAAGAATATATATACTTTATATGGTCGGAGATGCTTCCTTCAATGCGTTGCACACTTCTGACCAAAATTAATATACTCTTTTTGCAAGGGTATAAAAAAACTTTACGAATTGTTTTTGACAGATTATTGGGTCAATTGCGCTGTCAAGTCGACTGTTAAGCCTTTGTTTACCCTGGCTTAAATCAGTCATTTAGCGAATCAATAGATATATAGTTTAGAAATTTGTGGTGACATCCCTTAGATTCGTTATAACGATGTTTCACTACATATCTATAGATATCTAACCTATCTAACCTTTTGGTGTTGCCTTTGAAATAATCTTCTTTTGGCAGATTGACCTCGAACCAGCTTAAACTTATATTTAAATGAAATTCATCTTTTTGGTGAAATATTTGAAAAATCTATGTAAGAACTTGAGAAAAAAAACAGCGTTTTTCTACCATTAAGGATGCTTAATATATGTGACTAACTAAAATTCTAAAGTTTTGCATTGAAATCGATATGTAAAAGTGGTAAGAGCTAAAGCCGAGCTAATACCAACTTCTAGTTAGTTATCCTTTTCACATTTTCAACTTAACTTTTGTGATTTTTGATTAATTTTCTATTCTTAATGTGATAATTAAGCCCACACTCACCTCAGCTAATGACGCCGCCGATTCCGATATCGAAATGGATCGGAAGATGACGATGGATAGAAGATGGGGATGATGATGATGATGAAGCCCGCAAAAAACACACACACACACACACACCGAGACAATAAGAAATGACAAAAAACACACACAAAGTGTCAACCGCAAATAACACAAAAAAAAAAAAAAAAAATAAAACGCCGACGGCAACGGGCAACGGGTAAACGGGGCAAAGGCAGCCGGGTGATGATGATGACGATGATGATGATGATGATGATAATGAAGACGACAGCAACGGCGGATGGAGATGATGTCAGGTAACAGACGAAAAACTGAATACGAAATGGTTTTGTTTTTTTGTTTTCTGTTTCAGCAGTTTTGATCGATTTCACAAGTCGATCGATCGATTGGATTTATTAACAATTTTTATATTCATATACTTTTTGTTGGCACTATATTGGACATTTGTTGTTGTTTTTTTTTAAAGAAATTTTTGATTGAGCAAAAATGTTTGCCTTGGTTTTTTTTTGTGGCGTTTTTGGCGCGTTGTGCAAAAACAAATCAAAAAAAATAAAAGAAAAGAAACACAAAAAAATGCAATTGATCGGCTCAGATTACGTCGATCGCGGGTGCACACATGCACGCACACCCTTAACACAAACACACGCGCGCGCGCATACAGACACACACACACCTGCACACACACACACACACACAGGCACAGGCAACGGACGGGCCGGCGCAGTCGCCGTTCGAATTCAAACTAAATGAAAATTGCAAAGCGGCACTGGTTTTATTTGAAGGAAAGCATAGCACACGATTGGGGAGCCCAATACCCATAGCCATAGCCATAGCCATACTCATACCCATACCCATACCCATACCCAGACATAGCCACAGCCAAGAGTCAAGAGTCGCAGTCGAAGTCGAGCCGAAGCTGAGCGGAGCAGAGAGCCGATCCGAGTGAGATATTCTGTTGTTGCTGTTGTTGTTGCTGCTGCTGCTGCTGCTGCTGCCAGCGGATGACGCCGACAACACAAATGAATGGAAGTGGGTAAAAGATTTGATTGTGCAGATACGAGAGCCAGCCGGCTGGTGACTATGTCGTCGTCGTCGTCGTCGTCATCGTCGTCATCGTCATCGTGGCGTCGTCTAGTTGCCGAACCCAAAACTGCTGCTTGATGATGACCCCCAGAGGCCCAAAGGAAATGATGTTGCCGCTGCCGCTGCCGCTGCTGTTGCTGCTGCTGACAGTGACCCTGTGGACTGGATCTGGTTGACCACTAAAACAAAAAACAACACAAACTACAGTGGAGGCTCATCTAACTAAGAAAGACATCAGAGATCATCCAAGGGAAGGAAAAGCAAGCAACTTCAAGAGAATGAATCAAAATCGTTATCTTATTCTTATATTATTAACTGACAAAGTATTTTTTTAATGTGCAATGATGTCAACATTTGGACATTTATAAGATTGGCGAAAATTCTTGGAATAGAAAGTCACACACACACACACACACACATACACTTTCCAACTTATTAAAAAAGGGAAACTTTTAAATAAAGTTTTTCAATTTCTAACGAAAATTTAAGAATTGAGTCATTGTTTCCCTAAAAAAATTCCCCTATAAAATGAGCCTCAACCCGGTGGCGGATTAAGCCAAAGCGGGGCCAAAGTTTTCGGGGTCATAATGCAAATTTAAAGAACATTAATGACATAAATTTCTAATTAAACTGTTTTTTTTTTTTAGACTATATTTTTGGCAAATTTCTGAAAGATTTCAAAAAATACTTTAAAATGGCATCAAGCCCTTGAAAAATTGGAAAAATTATTTTCGCAACGATTTTGAAAAAGACATCATGATGTAAATTGGCAAAATATCAGTTTCAAAACTGACTTTTTAATAAGAAAACTGTTATATAAATTTTGATAATAGCTGACAGACTTATAGATTCACAAAATTTAGGGTATTTGAGGATATTTGAGAGAAGTTTTTAAAACATTTTTTGTTGTATCACTAATTTTCCTCAGACCGTATTTTTGATAGTTTCTAACCGATTTTAAAAAGTTATGTACATATTATTTAAATGGAAATTTAGCATATTTTAAAATGACATCAAACAATTGGATTTTTAGAAAAATTCATTTCAATACACTATTTGAAAAAATTCATGACAACTTTTTTGCGAAAATTTACCAAAAATTTAGTTCTTGAAATTTTGAAGCAGTTTTGAACGACATTATTTTAACTTGAAAATAAAGACATGAGTTTTTTAAATACTCCAAAAATTTACCAAATTAGAGCTTTATGAAATTAAGGTTTATTGGAATATTTTGCTGTTGATTGTAATTTTTTGTTCTAGCTTGTAAACATAACTTGATAATTAGCCTGACTAATATTTCAATTAAATTTAAATTAAACAAAAGCTTTAAGATGAATTATCACTTTCATAATTGGCTAAAATTTGAAAAAGTTACAACTATAAAGTTAGGCAAACTTAAGAATTTTCTGAATTTTTCAAACAAAATTTCTTTCAAATTACTAAATTTTAAAAAATGACTGAAAATTGAATGAACTTTTCAGTGATCATTTAACGAGCAGGGCCCTTAGAATTGGCTAATCCGGAACTGCGTAGAATTTCTGTAATCTCCAAATAATAAATAATTCCAACTTGTTGCCAAGCTATCAGAGAGAGAGAGAGATAGAGAGAGGGAGACAGAGGCAGAGGGAGAGGGAGAGGTAGAGATGACTGCTATGCCATATAATTATAATTATAATCATATCATGCTCACATATGTGCATATATTTGTATGTAAGTATGTATCGTTACATACTTGCCTAGAGTGGGAGGAAGAGGAGCATGAGATTATGATGATGAGGAGGAGGAGGAGTGGGAGGGAGCAAAAGGGGGATAACAATCAAGGACACCGTTAAATGCTACGAATGTGCCAGAAGGCATCAGCGACAACGAACGAGAGTACGAGAACGAGAACAACAGAACAGCGAAAAAGGGGAGTAAATTGTTTAAAATTATCACATACTAAAAACTACAGACAGACTACAGGAAAAAGGAGCTTGGGGATCTGCAATGGGATGATGGCTGGGAGATGGGAGCTGGGAGCATGCGCAACTTGCTCGGCATTGGCAACGGCAACGGCGACGATGGCACGAAAATAGCCATGGCCACGAACAAATCACATTATTAGTCGTCGGCGTTGTTGTTGTTGCCTGTCCACATCAACTGATGTTTTTGTTGCTGTTGTTGTCGTTCCTCTCTGCATTGTGGCAGTTGCACGTTATTTTTAAACAACAATTTTGTGTAAGCGGGGGCCCCTGTTTGATTTTTAGGCGCCAAGCCAATGTCGGCGTTTGGCGGCAAATTGTGGCGACACGTCTGGAGCGTGGCAGCAGCAGCAGCAGCAACAACAACAACAACAACAGTAGATACAAAGCGATAATGTAAAGGAGAAAAAAATTAAACAAAAAAAAAAAAAAAACAAAACTAAGATACAAGATAAGAGCAATGCACGGAGACAGCCAACAGACGCCAGCATCACTGTCTCCGTCTCGGCCTCAGTCTCAGTCTCAGTCATAGTCTCAATCTCAATCTCAGTCTCAGTCTCCGATGTGCGATGCCAAGAGATATCAAGTC
The DNA here is from genome assembly GCF_018902025.1 of Drosophila willistoni. NCBI lineage: Eukaryota > Metazoa > Arthropoda > Insecta > Diptera > Drosophilidae > Drosophila > Drosophila willistoni. Next base: position 9,438,927 of record NW_025814052.1, read on the forward strand.
AAGCACGTCTCAATCATTCAGGGCCGGGCCTGAAAAAGGTTTGCGCGCTCAATTAACAATGAAAAGTTGGCCCGGGGTACGTCATAATTTTGTTTTTTTTCTTTTCTTTTCTGTTTTGTTGTTGTTGTTTGTGTATTTTCTTTTTTTTTTTTTTGTTGTGGGTTTGGAATACGCTGGAACATTGAATGGGGTACGATTAGTTTGCCATAATGCTTGTAACATCCAACAAAAACAAAAACCAAAATGCAAATTGTAAACACATTAAAAATTTGGGAAAGGAAAAAATGTAGACAGAAAAGTTTGGATAGTCAGGATAAGCTTAAGGTGTGATTATCTTAATTATTATTAATGTGGATTATGATTTCTATTATTCTCTGAGATTCAGCTAAAGACTTCTGAATCCTTAAGTGCCAAAGTTTCTGAAAATTTAATGACCAAATTGCTTTTCGATTCATAGTAATTATTCTATACAATATTATCTAGTATCTAGGATATTGATTTATGGCAAATCAATATTTTTTAAATCAAAGCTTAGTAGATTCGAGTATTAAATTAAAGAATGTTTTCATTATTATTATTTTACATTATTTTAAAAAAAAGGACCGTTGGATGCCGTTGGAAGTTTGTTTTTTTTTTTTATATAAAGCTGCAAGGTTTTAAAACTAAACATAATAATTTTGGTATTCGGTAAAAGAAAAGAAAAGAGCAAATTCAAAATTTCCCACCTAATTCCTTACAATTTGAACTGCCTAATTTGTTTTTGAAATTATTACCATTTTCTGTGCAATTAATTCATCAAAGTTTCATGTAGTATTTTGTCTTTTCGTAAAAGGAACCTTTTTTTGTTTAAGCTTCTAGCTTCTAAGCTATTGACTTTTGTTACAAACTTTGTTAGGCAAAGTTTAGAATTTAACAGTCTACAAGACTTGGGAATACATTAATACGATATTTCTAACTATTTGGGAGCTTTGGGCTATAAGATCAAGAAAATCAAATTTTTTATTTCCGATTTGAAGCTTATTCTTAAAATGAGATCTTATTATGCTCCACAGAGACAGCAGACCTCTCTAACTTTTCAAAACTAAAGTAACTTAGTTTAATATTTTGATATTATGTATATGCAAACATATTTAAAAACCAGAGGGCCGGGGCTAACTTCGACCGCGTCAAAGTTTGTATACCCTTGCAACTTTTTTGGTAAGTTCTCCCTTACCTATAGCCTTCAAAGTGGAAAAACGTTTAAGCTAAAAGGGCTAATGTGTCCGAAAGAACGGCCTACAATCTTAGTTTTTCTTCTGCATAGGAAATAACGAAGATATTGATCAAAATCACTGTTTTCCACCGATCGTTCCTATGGGAGCTATATGATATAGCTACCCGATCCTTATCAAATTTGGCACAGTCATTAACAGATATATTAAACTAACAAATGTTTAATTTGAAAGCAATCGCGTCAAAAGTAACGAAGTTATTGACAAAAGTCACTGTTTTCGAAAGATCGTTCCTATGGGAGCTATAAGATATAGTCACCTGATCTTAATCAAATTTAGCATAGTCGTTTATATGTGTAATTAACTTAACAATATTAAATTTCACGACAATAGCTCAGAAAATAACGAAGTTATTAAGAAAAGTCACTGTTCGTGACTTTGCCATTTGTATGGGAGCTATATGATATAGTGATCCGATCCGGCTGAATCCGAGATATACAACGCCTCCAGTATATACAAGCCTACATGCAAAATTTCAGCTCTGTAGCTCTTACGGTCTAGGAGGAGTTTGCGTTGATCCAGACGGACGGACGGACGGACGGACATGGCTATTTGAACTCGTCTCGTCGTGCTGATCAAGAATATATATACTTTATATGGTCGGAGATGCTTCCTTCTATGCGTTGCACACTTTTGACCAAAATTAATATACCCTTTTTGCAAGGGTATAACAATATTCAAATTTTGTTCTCCTAGATTCTCCTCGATCTTTTATATTGCAAATTAAGGGGTCTATTTCCAATGTAAAAATTACAAGATGAAGAAAAATTTGTAAGAATCGATTTATAAAGGTAATGATGGTTTTTTAAATTTTTTGAACATAGTTTTTTTCGTTTATCTGCCTTTTATAGACTTTTCAAAAAGTTATATTTTAGTTTAACTGCAATTTAAAATACATATGTATATTAAAATGTCATTAAACATTTGGATATTTGCAAAAATTTTGTTCAACCTGATTTGTTATCACAATATTTTGGGAAAATTGGAAAAAATATAATTAAGGTGATTTTAATGCAGTTTGAAAGACATTATTCTAATTAAAAAATAAATACTAGCAAAATGAACTAAATTAGCGCTTCATGAAATTAAAATTTATTGCTATATTTAAATGTTCTTTGCCATTTTTGTCTCGCTTAAAACGATAAGATAATAATTAGCTTGATTTACATGTTAAATCAAAATGCGATATCATTTGTGAAAATTGGATAAAATTTGGCAAAATGAGAGATTCGCAAAGTTAATTGTTTTAAGGATTTTCCGACATTTTCAGATTACATTTTTATCAATTTACCTATTTTGGCTCAGAACTATAAACATATCAGTGATTGAGACTCTTTTAAGCACTGAGCCCCTCAAGGGGGAGGGGTCCCGTAATATTTCCTAATCCCACTACAAACATATGTACATGTGTACACATGGTTCGCTTCCTCAATTTGGACTTTCAACCAAAATAATATATAAACGTTTTAAGCCGAAAAGCAGGCAACATTTTAAATGTGTGTTTATTCTATTCGCCCCTATTTAAGCCGACTCCCAGTATTTGATGCGACAGACGAGACAACTTTTAATGTAGGTCTGGCAGCACTAGTGTACACTTAATGTTGCCAGATTAAGCAAAGGAGCCTTAGTAACTTAGCAGAGACCAAAAAGGTAAATTTTCAATATATTTTGGATAATCAGCATTTGTGTGTATTGAAATTAATTGAGAATGAAAAAGCGCCGCCTGCTTTACGTGGCCAGAACTTTGTGACTTGCCACACACATCAACCAACACTAGCAATAAAGACTAACATTTGGTGCATTTGACAGTTGGAACTTATGTAATTGTTGGGATTTTACTTCTGTTGCAGGAAAATACCATGATACGTGCACCGCTGGTGAAGGCGCTGGGCGCCTTGAGCTCACCCACACATCAGATCCAAATCGGCAGCCGAGCGGTGCGAACCACTGCCGTCATTGCCCAGCAGGCCCCGGCCAAGGCACCAGAGAAGATCGAGGTGTTTGTGGATGACATTCCCGTGCAGGTGTTGCCAGGAACCACAGTGCTCCAGGTGAGTTGCCTCCCAGCTCTAGAGCTAGGCCAGGACTGGTAATTTCACATCTTGTGTTGGTCTAGGCCGCCGCCCAAATTGGTGTGGAAATTCCACGCTTCTGCTATCATGAGCGTCTGGCCGTCGCCGGCAACTGTCGCATGTGCCTGGTGGAGGTGGAGAAGAGTCCCAAGCCCGTGGCCGCCTGTGCCATGCCAGTGATGAAGGGTTGGCGCATCAAGACCAATTCAGATCTCACCCGCAAGGCTCGTGAGGGTGTCATGGAGTTCCTTTTGATGAACCATCCATTGGATTGTCCCATTTGCGATCAAGGCGGTGAATGCGATCTGCAGGATCAAGCCATGGCCTTCGGCTCGGATCGTTCCCGTTTCACGGACATCAATTACACTGGCAAGCGGTAGGAACTTCGAAAGCCCTCGTCAATTTAAATGTTTTATTTGTTTTGCGTTCTTCCGGTTTAGTGCCGTCGAGGATAAGGATATTGGACCGCTGGTAAAGACTATAATGACACGTTGCATCCATTGCACTCGCTGTGTGCGCTTTGCTTCTGAAATCGCCGGAGTTGATGATCTGGGCACCACTGGACGTGGCAATGACATGCAAATCGGCACCTATGTAGAGAAGCTCTTCCTTACGGAACTTTCGGGCAATGTCATCGACTTGTGCCCCGTCGGTGCTCTGACCAACAAGCCATACAGCTTCGTCGCCCGTCCCTGGGAGATCCGCAAGGTGAGCAGCATTGATGTCCTGGATGCTGTGGGCAGCAACATCGTTGTGAGCACCCGAACCAATGAGGTGTTGCGTATTCTGCCACGCGAAAATGAGGATGTCAATGAGGAGTGGTTGGCTGACAAATCGCGTTTCGCTTGCGATGGCTTGAAGCGCCAACGTCTGGTGGCTCCTATGGTGCGCATGCCCAACGGCGAGCTGCAGGCCGTAGAGTGGGAGGGAGCTCTGATTGCAGTGGCCAAGGCTTTGAAGAAAGCCAACGGTCAGGTTGCTGGTGTGTCTGGCCAATTGGCCGATGTGGAATCTTTGGTGGCTCTGAAGGATCTGGTTAACCGCTTGGAGGGCGAAACTCTGGTCACGGAACAAGGTTTCATCAAGGGTGCCGGCTCAGATGTGCGGGCAAACTATCTGCTCAACAGCACAATTGCCGGCCTAGAGGAAGCCGATGCTGTTCTTTTGGTAGGCACGAATCCTCGTTACGAGGCTCCATTGGTCAATACTCGTCTGCGCAAGGCCTATGTCCATAATGAGCTGCAGATTGCCTCCATTGGACCCAAAATTGATTTGTCATACCAACACGAGAATCTTGGCGCCGACGCTAGTCTGATCAAGGATGTGTGCTCCGGCACGCATGCCTTCTCCAAGGTATTGGAAGGTGCCAAAAAGCCAGCCATTATTATTGGTGCTGATCTGCTTGAGCGTCCTGATGGAGCAGCCATTCATGCCACCATCCTCGACTATTGCCAGAAGCTCAAGAAGAAGGTAAGTGACAATTTCATTTCCTTAGGCTTTTCAAAACTGTGTGTGTTTATTTTGTTGCCAGGATTGGAATCCATTCAATGTTTTGCAAAACAATGCCGCTCAGGTTGGCGCATTGGATGTGGGCTACCAGGCAGGTGTTGAGGCTGTGATTAAAGCCCAACCAAAGGTTCTGTTCCTTCTAAATGCTGATGCTGGCAAGTTGACCCGCGAACAGTTGCCCAAGGATTGCTTCATCGTATATATCGGCTCACATGGCGATAACGGTGCCTCCATTGCCGATGCCGTTCTGCCTGGAGCGGCCTACACAGAGAAACAGGCCATCTATGTGAATACAGAGGGTAGACCACAGCAGACTTTGACTGCTGTCTCGCCGCCTGGCATGGCTCGCGAAGATTGGAAAATATTGCGTGCCATCTCTGAGGTGGTGAGCACTCCATTGCCCTATGATACACTGGATGAGCTGCGCTCGCGTCTGGAGGATCTGGGACCGCATTTGACGCGTCTGGGAGAATTGGAGCCGGCTAGCTTGAGTGAGGCTGGATCACAGGCCACGATTGTGAGTAGATTTCATAGATATTTTCACAGAGTGTGGTAATACTCACTCTTTTTCTATCCCCTACAGAGTAAATCTATCAATGGCGGTCCGATCGATGTTAAACAAAAGGAACTGCGTGACTACTTCATGACCGATGCCGTTTCGCGCGCATCGCCAACAATGGCCAAGTGCATATCGGCGGTTAATAAGCAGCAGCGACAAAACGAACAGGCCAAGCAGAGTGTGGCCATCTAAGTTGGGCCCAATTTCCCTCTGATCTGATGATATAAAAATTACTTACCAATTAATTAATGCGTTTTTTTTTGTTTTGTTTTGTTTTGCTCTTTGATCAACCAAATTATGAGCGCAGCAGCGAGTAACTGAAACACTTTTTAAATGGCTATTGAAATTGTTGAAAATAAGAAGGCAAATACCAGCAATTAAACCATACAGAAATATAGGAAAATATTCAAATAAATATGATCTAGAAAATACAATATAAAACAAAAAAATCCATCGAAATGTTTGCAACTACATATTAGGGATAACTCCGTCCTGCTCTAATTGAAAAATTGTTTGCATACTTTTCGGCTCTCACTTGGCAATGCATTCAAATGAAAGCTATTGCATTAGAATTGAAATTCTTCGAAATTAACTATTTCGTTGGCTTCAAAAGAGGGGAAAAAGAATCACTCATTGTCTCAGATTCTCCAAGGGCTAGTAGAAGGTCCATTACACAGGCAGCTTTGGCTCTTGGCATTAGATTCTTTACATTCTTTGCACTAAGTGGCAAAAAAAAATATGATATTTATCTGATCCTTCACGAAATACTTCCTTCCAGTTGAATTAGTCAATATTCCGTTAAAAATGAACTCTATATTTTTTTTTTCATTTACATTTTTGTAAATGGATGAAAAATTATATTTTTCCTACCATACACAAATTAGAAATTTTCATAATCGTAAGTTTTTCTTTTTTTTTTTTGTTTTTCCATTTCAACATAATTCATTTTCAAATTTTGAGTGCTTGGGAAAAGTGCACACAAACACACACAGAGGCAGATAGATCAGTAGCAGCGATTTAGCGGATGCCGAATGGATAGATAGATGATAGATTCACCCCAGTTCCACTGGAGTCCAGCAGTCAGTCTACCATCGCTTTGCGTCGTCTCCCATATACTCCACATAGACGTATACACACACAGGCACACGCACATGTCAACTTATCGTCGTCCCATTCCCATTCCAGTTTCTGTATTTGTTAATCTATTTTATTTCCCCATCACTGTCCTGTCCTGTCCTGTCCTGGTTCTGAGCTATTTTTGGTGTGTGTCTGTTGGTTGATTGTTGTTGTTGTTGTTCTTAATGTGATCGAAACTAAAAGCAAAGCTAAAACTCTTTTTTTTCTATCGCTAAGGGCTGGGGCTGCGGTTGTGGCGAATTGGGCTTGGGCTGGGGCTGGGGTGTTGGCTGGAAGAGATCCAGTTTAGCTGCAGCAACTAGCTGGTGTGGGATCCAGACCGGAGCGCTTGGTAATACTGAGGCGGGTGAACTCCTCAGCGGTGGTTGGGTGAATGCCCACCGTGTTCATTAGAGTGTGGACGGTCAAGCCCGACTTGAGGGCAGCAGCAAAGCCCTGGATGACCTCACCGGCCGAGGGGCCCAGATAGTGGAGGCCATAGACACGCTGTTGGCCATTGCGTTCGGCCACAGCCTTCACATAGCAATAGCGCACACTCTTCTGGGGAATGAAGAACTCCGTGGGCTTGTAATAGCCATGGTATACCTCCACTTCTTCCTCGCCATAGGTCTTGATGGCATCCTCCTCGCTGAGGCCCACGCAGGCGTATTCCAGGGGCGTGAATACAGTGGTGGCCACATCGGCGTAGTCCATGCGTTGGGTGGCATTGGCAAAGAGACGACGGGCCAAAAGGCGACCAGCCAAAACAGCAACGGGTGTCAGCTCTGGCTTGCCGTAAATAATATCACCGACAGCGTAGATGTGGCCCACATTTGTGGTCTCCAATGAGTCCACCTGGATCTTGTCCTTGTGCACCAAAACACCGGCATTCGGCAGATTGAGGTCATCGACGAGACCCTTGCGACCGATGGCCCACAAAACGGTATCGAAGACATCTTCGCTGACTTCGCCTGTTTCGGTGTTCTCGTATTTGACTAGCAAGCGTCCATCCTCCTGCTTCTCAACGGACAGGGGCACAGTTTTGCGCAAGAATGGAATTCCGCGCTCCTCCATCGATGCAGCAACCAATTCAGCCATCTGCTGATCGAAGCCGCGCAATACAATTGAACGGACCATGACAGTGGGCTCATAGCCCAATCCCTTTAGGAAACCAGCGCACTCCAGACCAATGTCTAATCAAAGAAAATTCAATTTTAGCTACAGCGAGGCGGCTTTCTATTAATAATACTTACATCCAGCTCCCACCACCAGAGTCTTGCCGGGTTCATGGTCCAGACTGAACAAGTCATCGCTGGTAATTCCATATTCCACAGCACCGGGAATCTCTGGGTAACGAGGACGTCCGCCCACCGCGATCACAAAGGACTGAGCGGTAATGGTGCGCTCGCCGCTCTTCAGTTTGGCCAGCAATGTGTGCGAATCCACAAACGAGCCCAGGCCATTGATGTATTCCACTTTCCTATAAAAGGACACAAATGAGTAAAAAGTTTTCTTAATCTCTTAAATTTAGTACTCACTTGTCACGCAAATCCACACGGGTCACCCAATTAACAGACTTAATGTGATTCTGCACCGATGAGACCAGCTTGCTCCAATCCGGTTTAATCTTGTCATCTACATTCCAGCCATAGGCAGCTGCCTCATGCACAGCCTCGCCCAGCAGAGAGGCTTGATGCATCAGCTTCTTGGGGATGCAGCCGACATTGACGCAAGTGCCACCCACACCCCATTTGGTGCCAATTGGCGTGGGCTTCACAAAGTCCAGGCAAGCGACACGTGCTCCGTTCGTGACCGCCTCCTTGGCACAGGCCAGACCAGCTGATCCGCCACCAATCACAACCAGATCATAATCATAGTTACCTATAAAAAAGAACGAAACAAACAACGAAACAATGTGATCAGAGAGATTCGTATGATAGAGAGATGATTTCCACACTGACGTCTTAGCCGTATATCCAAATAAGCGGAACGGTATACACTACGCCCTGTCGGAGGCTCTTGATCAGCCACCGAGGCCGGAACAAATTCAAACAGATGCATCACCCTCTTGCCAACGATAATAACTAATGGAAACCCTCTCCAAACGATTCCAACACTCTGCTTCTGATTTTTTTTTTTTTTGTTGTTCAACTCCTTTATTTCTGTAGATGACGAGCTGGCGATTAGACGCCGAAACGCCTTGACACCGTACCGTGTTCATTTAATTATGCACATTGGCTGCAAATCAAACTGGAGCAATCATCATCCATCTAACGGTGGCAACTGTGGCGTGCGGTTTCTGCTTTCAACCCCAATATGTTTCGGTCCGTCGTAGTCGTCGTCGTCGTCGTTGTAGTTCGCCATGGTTACCGCCCAGAAATCGAAACCAAACACAAAAAACACGTGTATAGATACACTACACACTGTGGGCCAATTAAATAGTACTCGTCTCTAGTAACTAAAGATATAACCATGGAACTAGTGTGGCCACTATCAAATTACGAAATCGAAGGCCTTGCATAATGATTGCCCCATACTGAACACGTTGCCGGATTTCCGTCAATAAGGAAAGAACTCAAACCAAGAGGAGGATCATATGTATGTAGGATCCTCATATGGTTAATAAGATCTCTAAATTGGTCTTATTTCGTAATATTGGTTACGTATGTATTAGAAAAGCGAACGATCGAGAAGTGTTTTATTGCCATCATAATGGATTTTATCGGCAGTTAATAAATAGAGTATATAGTTCTCTTCCTCCTTTATCTATGTACTGTTAATCCCAAATCTAATCAAATGACTAGTGGTTTATTCTTTGTTTAGGCCATGTTCCTAAAATGTTAAATATATTAATTTTCTCTTTTTTTTTTTATAGATCACACTAAGCGATAAAGACTCAAGTATTTGTCGTCACGATTATTGCAATTTTATGATGTTGATGATGACGCAATTTGTTATTGTTGTACTTGTTGTATTTGTTGTTGGTTCTGTGGAGATAAGTCAAGTCAACTATGCACTATTACCATGGTGAAATACATTTCTTGAACATTCCACCAGAGCGAGAGAGAGGAAGAGATCGTGTTGTTAGAAAAGTCACCCCAACTCCCCTTCCCTAGTCAATCACCCCTTCGCATTACCTTCTCTGGTATCGTTTGTGTTGCCAAGGGCAACATGACAATGCAAAATTGGACATAAAGCCCTTGCCGCCCCCCTCCCCCCAAATAGAAATCCTATGGTATTCCCATAAGTCACCTCAAGTTTCTACGTGCCAGACATATGGTAAATCAGCCGCCGATAACAATGACAGAGTAAAGGTTGGTTGTGTGGGAGCGGGGATAGGGGGGGAGCGACAACCAAGATTAGTTTTAAAAGTTTTAACCAATGTATGTAGGTGTAGGCGGTTCTTCTCTACTTCTCGAATGTTTTGCCAGAGTTGCCGCCATCGTACTCACCTCTGGTAGCCCTAAACATTCGTGCCGGCTGAGCGTACATGGCTTGCCGATCGCAATGTGGATGGGTAAAGGGGGGTACATTGGTTGAACTACCACCAACACCTCCTCCCCCTGTTCCTAGGCTATTGCCGCTGTCATGCGAGCCACGGCTCTGGGACCCTAATCCGGTTCCTTTACTGTTACTGTTGCGTTTCATAGCGGTAAACAAATTGCGGCGTTGCTGATGTTGCTGATGTTGTTGTTGTTGTTGATGATGTGGTGAGAAATCTGAACTTGAATTTGTTATTTGTGTTGTTTTGTAGTAATTGTAGTGTGAACTACTGGGGCCAGACGTAAATATCGTTGAATACTGGCGGCGCACAAGCGTTACAGAAAATCTCGAATTCCACAAAGTGAGCGACATTGTGGCAACAACAACCAACAACAATTAGGCAAAAACAAAAACCAAGAAGAATTCACACACTGAAATTGCCACGAAAAAATATTAAAAACTCAATTTCTTTTCCTCCAAACGCGCAACGAACAAAGTTACACGGCCAAATATACTTTTGTTCGCAAACTGGCGGAGAAAGAGACGCAACGAAAGTGGTGGAAGACAAACGAACCGATAGCTGCGGCGGCGGCGGCGGTGACTACGTAACAACAGCAGAGAGCACTCTGGCAATAGCCACCTCAGAGTTGATGCGGTGGATGGATGATGATGATGATGTGATATGGGCAAAGATATTTTCAATTAATATTTGCAAAAGCAAAAAAAAAAAAACAAATGTATTGTTCTCCGTTTTGTTTTTTATATAAACGCTGAATTCCAGTTATAAATTTACATATATTAATTTACGAATCCAAATCATTTCGCATGCAACAGTTGGTTCTGACTAAACAGGGTTGCCATACAAAATCAGCTAATGTTAAGCTGTTGTTATTCTTGTTGGATTCCTGCTGGTCAAAGAACAGGCCATGTGTTTTAAATTCTAATTGGAATTTGTAATAATTTCCCTTATTTGAATTTCACTTTACTTTTCTTTTACAAACATCGATAACTTTTTACACAAGCACACACACACAGAGAGACACACACGCACACATATAGACAACCCTGGCAGTGGTCGCTGTAGGAGAAAGATAACCAGCAATTAATATAATAAATGCCAAATTGATTCTCCCCACGCAGTCCGTAGTGGTTGCAGCTACAGTCACACCGCTATTAGTTAACACATTATATTGCTAGTTTGTGGCCTAATCTCAAGATTAGATTTCGTTTCCCACTACAGAGGAGAGAACATTAAGTTTTGGTCACAAATGAACTCAATTCTGATAACCGGCTGCAATAGAGGCTTGGGCCTGGGCCTAGTTAAGGCTTTGAACGCTTTGCCACAGCCACCGCAGCATTTATTTACCACATGTCGCAATCGGGAGCAGGCAACGGTGAGTTTTGGTTTTATTTTACTCTAGTCACCCTGCTGCTGACTCATCACCAACATCATCATCATCATAATCCATAATAGAGACAAGACAACAACTACAAAACACTAAGACAAACCAAAAATAATGAAAAAATTTTGCCACTTACCTTGTGCGGGCGCCATGTTTTGTATTTCCTGATGTGGTTGTTGTTGTTGTTGCCGCTGTTGTAAGTGCTCCAAACGGTTAAGGCTAATTAAAAGGATAAGCAGCAGGAGTTGTTGTTGCTGATAAATCACAGTGACAGCACGTTGTTAGCAATCACAGACGGTTGAGTGAGTGAGTGATGGGGAAATCACAAAAAAAAATTTTAAAAGAGCAACAACAATGTTTAAGTTAATACAGTTGAAGTAGTGCCGAAGCAGTTGTCGATAGCGCAAATTTAAAATTGGTTAAAGTTAACTCTAACGCCAGCGAAACACAAATGCGAAATAAGCGGCATCGAGTTTTTGCAATTGCCTTTTGTACGCCGTTTCGGTTTTAGTGTGGCCAGCTAGCCGGCACAAAGATTATGCCAGATAAGCGGTAAGAAAATTGCCTGGCTACTCTAGATATCAGCTGTTTGATTTGGACTGGTCATTTAATTGCGGTTTCATTTGAAATTCAAATTGTTGATGACCTAGAAATTTCTAAAAGTTGTTGTCGTTTTTGATTAACAACAGAATGACAATATAATTGCAACATCATGTATCTTGAATGTGATTCATTTTTAATTTTCTTGATTTTTCCAGGAGCTGCAAGATCTGGCGAAAAAATATTCCAACATACATATTCTCGAAATAGGTAAGTAAGCAATCTCAACTAGATGAATTTGGATTTTTTTTTACTTACCACACACATTCCCCTCATTCAGATCTCAGGAACTTTGATGCCTATGACAAACTGATTGCCGACATTGAAGCGATTACCAAGGACAAAGGATTAAATGTGCTCTTTAATAATGCTGGCGTGTCACCGAAATCGGTACGCATTGGCGCCACCAAGCATCAGGATTTGTTGGATACCCTGCAGACAAACACTGTGGTGCCTATTATGATGGCCAAAGCCTGTTTGCCCCTGTTGAAGAAGGCCTCGACGGCCAACGAGGATCAGCCAATGGGCGTGGGACGGGCAGCCATTATCAATATGAGCTCCATTCTGGGTTCCATACAATCGAACGTCCAGGGTGCCATGTATGGCTATCGTACTTCGAAAGCGGCATTGAATGCTGCAACCAAATCGTTAAGCATCGATCTGCAGGCCCAGAAAATAATGTGCATTAGCCTGCATCCTGGCTGGGTGCGCACCGACATGGGTGGCAGCAGTGCCCCATTGGATGTGACCACCAGCACCGAGCAGATGGTGCAGACCCTCATCCAAATGGGCGAGAAGCACAATGGTGGATTCTATCAATATGATGGCGAACAATTGCCGTGGTGAAATCGTTGTAGTCAATAACCATTTTGTTGTTTGTTGATTAATAATAATGATAATAATAATAATAATATTGTTGCAATTATTGCATTTAGTTTTTGATTTATTTATAATTGAAATGAATAATATACACAAAAGGAAACAATTTGAATAAGACAATTGTATCAAGATTCGTAAAGATTCAAGTTGAATTTCAGGCTGGAGCTGGAGTTGGAGTCTCTGGTGCTGTTTCCTGTAAGTGAGCACAAATCAACCATGTGAATTTACCCATATTTATCCTGGGTGAACTTGGAGAAGGACAACGAGCAAAAGAGAGCTAGGTGGTGCAGTGGTGCAGTGGTGCAGGTGGTGCAAATGCTAGGAATAATTGTGCTAAAAGGCATATACATCTACATTCAATCATTCATTCAATTCATCGCAGGTTCGTCACATGCAGAAGAGGTTTGTTCTTTGTTGTTTTTTTCATTGTTTATGTTTTTAATTTAATTTACATTTAAAAAATATAATTTGTAATTAATTGAAAATATGTAGGTAATCATATATAATTAAATAATCCATTCAAAATGTGTGTCAGAATCAAAATCGTTGGACTGATTTGAATTATTTCTAGACTTTGGTTTGATTTGGTTCTCTTTTTTCTTGTTTTTTTGGTTTTTTTTTTGATTTTTTTTTTTTGTTTTGTTTCAGATGTTGCTGCTGTTTATTGATTTCATTGCATTCAGATGGCATATATATCATATATATGATGATGAGATATATATAGAATATATATGTATATAGTATAAATTGTATTTGGTTTAAATTGACATTCAGATATTTAAATATATTTGGTATTTGATGTAGAAATAATTTCAATTTAAATTTGAATTGTGTTTTTAAGTTTTTAAGGGCGGGAGTCACGGGTCACGGGGACACTTAAGCTTCGGCCTCAACTTCCTCCTTTACCTTGGCATCGCCGGGTTTGCCCTTGGACCAGTCGGGTTTCTTCTGCTCATTGTCATTTGGTTATACAGATGATCACATATTCCACGTAAGCAGCGGCAGGGAGAGAGAGAAAAGTTGGAGAAAGAGCAAGAATATATATTAATATTTGCATTAAAATCTTTATATAAACATTCATCACAAAAAAAAACATTCTAGACTCTAGACAAGTGCCGAGGACTAAACTACATTTTGTGTAAACTCTAAGGTACACTAAGGATATAGAGACAGAGACAAAAGAGAGATAAAGACAAAGAGAGACAATGGAGTACACTGAGGTGCCATATCACATTTGATTGAACAGATAAATTGATAGTGAAAGGTTTTTTGTTTTTGGTATCTCGTGCTCGTAAAAGTGCTATTTACATATACATAAAGAATAACGAGTGAGAGAGAGACAGAGAGCTAGAGAAAGAGATACACACACACAACACACAATTGGTGCAAGGTGATCGTGTTGAAAGTTGTGAGAGGGCGGGGTTGGGTGGGGCACACTCATTTTTTATTCCTTACACTTTTTGGCTTGCTTAAGCACAGCGGCATCTTTTATCTTTTTCTAATTGGTTTACAGTTTGTTTTTGTTTATAGTATTATCAAAAATAAATATTAGATTCTTAGATATGGTCCAGACGACGGATTTGGTCAATTCAAAACTTACCTCCTTCTCTTCCTCCTCCAATGTGAATTCCTTCTTCTTCACCACCTTAAGTTGGTTGCGGAAGTTGAACTCAGCGGCCTTCTTCTGGAGCTTGGCGAATTTGTTTTCATATTTGGAGACCTTCTTCAGGGCTGGCTTGACGCTATAAAAATTTGGAAATTTTATCAATATATATCTCGATAATTATATATACATATATCGATTCTATTTGTGTACTTACAACTTGCCGCGAAGATCATTAACTTGGGCATTGAGATCGTTGATCTATTTATTTGTTTATGTTTTTTTTTGGGATGAGGAAGAAAGATATTTAAAAAAAAAAACAAAAGAAACAAGTTAATTTTCCATTCATAATTTTTGGGTTTAGGGTTTGAAAGTAAATTTCATCTTAGTACATAGTTTAAGTAAATTGAGTTAATTAGGATTCAGTTTTTGAGTCATTAGTCCAGCATGCCGTTTACACAGAATATAGATAAAGGATATTATAGATTTTATAATTATAGTTTTTGTTTTTTGTTTTATTTTTAGCATATTTAGCATGCCATTAGAAAATTTAAAAAAAAAAATGCTTTCGAGCGAGCGGGCAGAGCGATGCAATGCGATGCGATGCGATGCGATGCAGAGCTAACAAAAAAATAAATTATATATTAGCCAAGTAATTTTATCGGGAGTGGATTTTTTGCTCTGGATAATTGATATTGGAATTTTTGATATACTTTTCTTATTTTTTTGTGTTTTATTTGGAATTTTTTTCGGTTTTGTTTTGTTTCATTTGCTTTACGTCAAATTGAACAGCATAACATCCAAATGTCGATTTGCTTATAGCTTTAATGCTTTATAGTGATTGTTCAGTTTTGGTTTATACATATAGACGAGAATATAATCGAGAATTGAATTTCACACATAATATATAGAGTATTGGTTGTTTGTTCACAGTGATTGATTGATTGATTGATTGATCGGGACACGGATGGGCTACGGATAAAAAATATCAAAATTTCTAGATTTGTGCTGAAAAAAACTAAACGAGTTTTGGAATGGCAACAGAAGAATGGGAACAACAGCTGACAGATCGTACGAGATCAAATTAAACGATCGATCAGCTGATGGAGATATATATATATATTTTTTTGATTTGAATGTGGGTACATATATATGTATGTATGTATGAATTTGTTATATCCTACTTTAGACTGGACTGGGCTCGAGGTACTGCTCTCTTTTGTTGCATTTTTGCTTGAGAAAAATAAAAAAAAAAACGTGTATTTTCTTCTTTTTGATTCATTTTGTTTGTCAATTTTGTGCTTGTTTTGTGTTTTTCTTTTTCTTTGCTTACTTTTCCTGTTCGGGTACGTGTAACGTTTAGTGGGCAAAGAAACAATTTCTAGCATTATTATTATAAGTATTATTAAGTATTATTATTATTATTATAAATATTATTATTAGGCTGGTTTCGAAGCTCTGGCTCAAGTAAATCGACGCTTGGTTTTTTTTTTCTTTTTTTTGGATATTGGTTTCTATTTTTTTTATGCTCTTCAATTTTGGATACGTTTTTTTTTTTGTTTTGTTTTGTTTTTTGTTTTTGTTCTTTGGATACTTTTTACAGTTTTGTTTTCTGGTTTACACAATTGAAGGAACTTAAGTTTAAGTTAGAACGAAAGAAATTGATACCACGAGAGAGTAAGAGAGAGAGAGACAGAGAAAGAGAGAGAGAGAGAGAGTGAGAAACAGGAGACAGACAAATAAAAATGGAGAGAAATAGATATAAATATATATAAAAAAAATATATAAAGAGAGAGAGCGAGAGAGAGAGAGAGAGAAAAAACGAGAGATATGGAGTAACGGCATTTTTTCACAATGAAGTGAGCAGTGGTCAATGGCTGGTGGATACGGGTAAGTGGTCTGGGCGGTGGGCGGTGGGCGTTGGGGGCGGTTGGGTATTGCCATGCATGCAAAGAGAAAAACATTGCCTACTTATCAGCGCTCACATGCAGAGTTTGTCCATGCAATTTGTCTGCTTTGTTTGCATCTGCTTGTGGGCGTGTGTGTGTGTGTGTTTGTGTTTGTGTGTCTGTGTGATTTGTATACATATGTATGTATAAGTGTGGGCGTTGTTGCATAGGTGTGGATGCTGGCTGGTGGTTTTGTTGACTGGAGAGGATGCAGCGACACAATAAGAAGAAAGATAAAACACAAAACAATCTCAAACTAATTTTTTTTTTTTTGTTGCTAGTGTTTGTTTTGGAATTTTTGTGCAAAAAAAAAAAAACTCACTAATTAACATACGACTACTATTTGACATATTGCGTGTGTGTATGTGTATATGTATATGTGTGTGTATTTGTCTTTAATCGATGAGCAATCACCAAGAGAGAGAGAGAGAGAGGGAGAAAAAGATCAATCCAATTATGGGTTACTTTTGGATATAAAGATAAATTTTGATACATTTTATATAGGAATATATATTCCTGAACAGCATTATAAATAATTAGAAGAAAACTATGAAAAAAGTAAGTAAACCAAAGTAAGTCTTATAATATTACTCAGTTTTACTTATTTTTTTAGTTAATTAAAGTAGAAAATGTTTGAAATTTTTATAAGTTTAACTTGAAAAAGGGATTACTATAAGGAACAGATTATATTATATTGCTGAATGCTCTCAAAAGGTTTTTTTTTTTATAATACTCATCTCATCGTTTTTTTTTGTATGATATAATTTGTTGGTTTTTTTTTTGTGGGTAAGATTTTTGTGTGTTCCGATTAAAAAACATATGATTAACATGATATGGAACAAAAGTAAAGTAAGTAAAGTAGACAAATATTCAAAACATATATAGTAGAAGTAAGAGAATATTGATGCAAAACTAAACGGAAAAAAAAAACGTTACATATATGTCTGAAGTCAAATTTTCTTGTTCTTTTGTATTCAGAGTTTTTATTTTTTTTTTTTTGGTTTTGTTTGTGATATTAAAATTTTTGGCAGTACCTCCCAGTCTTTTTTCCTGACTTCGTATTCCAGATCCCATTTCTGGCCTTCACAAATATACATACGCTCGTAATACTCTTCGCAAATCTCTTGCAATTCGCCTGCAAAATTAGCAGATTTTTGTTTCGATTTTTGGGTTTCGTTTTTTGTGGTTTGTTTTTTTGTTTTTTTTTTTTTTGATCTTTTGGTCTTAAAATTAAAATCACTAACTACTAATATATGAAGTAAAAAGAGTTGAAGAAGGATAATTTCGTATTCTTAGTTATGAGGGTTTTTTTTTTTTTTTAATTAGATCATATATATATGTATATATATGTCGGATATATATTATCATATTCGTAGTCATTGTCATACATATATCATTTTATACATATGTATATGTATATGCTTTCATTAGATGTTATGTGTTCTTGTTTGAGTTTCGGTATTTGAGTTCTTGAGTGACAAAGAAAGAGACACAAGTAGAGACAGATAGTAATAAGGACAGACAGAAAGTGTGAGAGAGAGAGAGAGAGAGAGGGAAAGACAGATATTCAGAAACAGAGTGAGGAAGAGAAAGAAAGGTTTGAGTAAAAGTGAAAGAAGGCAAATGGTTCATACTCAAATCTGTTTCGATTTTTGTAATTTTATTATTATTATTTTAATTTTTTTTATTCGTTTTATTTGGTGTTTAGAGCTTCTTTTGTTTCTTGTTGTTTGATTTTTTGTTTTGGGGTTTAGTTCACAATGTGACGATTAGATTGAAAATTTGTTTGATTTGAAACGTTCCATTTAAAAGATTTATAGATATATATATATGTATATAGCGTAGGGATGCGGCCAAGGCAGGGCAATTTCCAAAAGAGTTTCTGATCTCAATGGCAAAAAATTTTCAAAACTTTCATAAGAGAAATACATATATATGTCTTTAGTTATCTCTGAATCTTTGGAAATTACCTCTACCCACCACTCGGTTTATCTTTTGTTTGTTCATTTTTCAAAGCACACGCCGATAATCTTACGATAGTTTTTTGGTTTTTGGTCAATTTGGTTTTTTTTTTCAATTTGCTTCATTGTACTTAGTTTTAGCGCAGTTAAAAACAATATCAAAAAAATATATATATAAATCAAATTAAAGTATTAATAAGAAATAGGTAAATATAAAAACGTAATCATATCATATCAAATCTTATTATTTTTTTTTTTTGGTTTTTTGTTTTCAATATTGTTCATTTTTAAGGAAAAAGTAAAATAACATTCGATTTTTGGTTTCGGTTTGTATTTTTTTTTTTTTTGTTATAGCCAGGCACAGAAATGCCAAATATGTATATATATTTATAGATATATATATATATGTATGTATGTATATAGTAAGTCTTTCAGCAAGATCTGTAAATTTTTTAGAAGGCAAACGGAAAGTCAGAGATCTATTTGTACTTTGGAAGTGCTTAAACCTCATTGGAAAAAGAGTTTTTTAAAACTTTGCTTAATGCAAAACGAGTTTAGAAATTTGTTTATTCTGTTTTAGAAAACTTTGGATTTCAAATTTTATTATATTTAAAGCGAAAACTGTGCTTGGCTATAGAAACTTTGATGTGTTACCAAAGTTATCCTGGATAATTGACATTTGTTTTCATTTTTGGTCTAGTGTTTTTTTTTTTTTTTTTTTTTTTTTTTTGGTATTTTTTTTTTTTTTTTTTTTTATTTCGTTGGGTGCATTTTGGGCAAATAAATTTTGTGTTTTTTTGGGGAATTTACCTCTTGTGCCTTGACTTTCTGCACGTGTTCTAAATCAAATTTATCGCCCTCCAAATTGTAAACGCGTTGCCAATATTGTTTGCATATTGTTTGCAATTCGGCTGTTTTTGACAGTGTAACAATGTAACGAGTAACGAGTAGCGGGTAGGCGTATTATCGTTACGGTTACGGTTACGGTTACGGTTAAACGCGTTTCGGTTTCGTTGTATGTGTGTGTGTGTGTGTGTTTGTAAGTTTTGGCATAAAGAGAGTGTAAGTAAGAGAGAGATAGATAGAGAGAAAGAGAGAGAGACAGATAGATAGATAGAGAGATGTGTGGGAAAAACAAAACAAACAAAAGAGATTGATTGATATAGAGGTAGAAAGAGACAAAGATAGTAAGAAATAGAGACAGATAAAGATGCGTGTAAACAAAAAGAGAGAGAGACAGAGACAGCAATATAGTGGAAAAGTGAAACAACGATAACGACGAAAACGACAACGAGGACGAGGACGAGGACGACGAAGACGGCGAATTGATTACGTATGTGAAACGCGCATTATTTGGTGAGTTTTTGTTTGTTGTTGTTTGATTTTGGTTTTGTTTTTTGATTTTTTTTTTTTTGTTTTTTTTTAGAGAAAAAGAAGGTGTAGATCAGATTAGATTAAATTAGATTAGATTAGATCACCTCAGCTGTATTATATGTATAAATATACTTATAGATTATGACAAGAAAATAAATATATATAGAGAGTTTTTTTCGATAGTTTTTGTTTTCGTTTTGTTTTTTTTTTTTTCAGTGTAGTGCGCTGATGAGATGTCTGTTTGTGGGTTGTTGTTGTTGTTGTTGTTTGGTTGTTTGTTGTTTCTGTTATTTGTTTTTGACGTGACTGTACATTTTGGATGACCTAAAACCTAACCAAGAAATACATCAATTTGTCCTTTTTATAATTGTGATTATTTACGTTTCATTTACATTTTCTCATCGTTTACTTTTTTTGGGGGAAATTACGCACAACAAAAATGCGTGTGTGTGTGTGTGTGCGTGTCTTGGCGTGTGTGCGCGCATTGACAAAAAGCAAAAACAAAAAGCGCACAAAAAATATATAAGCCACAAGTAAAAAGCAAAAAAACTTTGTGACAAAAAAATGTTTTGTTCATTTTTCTAGGTTTTTCGTTTATTTTTTTTTCTCTACGTTTTACATTTAGTAATTTCAAAGCCAGCAAAAAGTTATGGTGCACCTTATTATTGATTAGGTTGGACCTTGAATGGCATTTAAAAAATATATTATTTAGTTAGTTAGTAGAGGCAAAAAGAAATATATTTTCTATACTTTTCGTAGTTTTGATTTTTCGACAAAAATAGCCCACGAAAAATAATTGAAGTATTTGTTGGTATTAGAGCTCAAAAACGGCACAGGAAAGTGCACAAATATTTTTTTTCTTTTTTTTTTTTGGGTGTTTTTTTCCACTTTTCAAAAAAAATTTGCACAACTCTCTCTTCCAAAAAAAAAAATTTCAAAAAAGAAATGTGTCAATTACAAGTTGTTGCCACAACGCACAACAACCAAAAATACAAAAAAAAAAACTACTTTTCGATACTACACACAGTGCTACAAAAATAAATTCGCACACATTTGCACTTAAAGTGCACTTTGGAGGCGTCTAAAACCAAAACAAATGCAGCTTTTGTGAAATATTTATATATATTTTTAACTGTGCTGCAAAATGTCGGAAAAAAATATTAATGTTATTCACATTATTTTTGTTCAAATTCTACAAAAAAAAAAATAAATTTTAAACATTTGAAAGTTTGTTGTATTTTGTGGGAATGAAACGACGATTCTTGCCTCAAAGTCCTTTCTGGCTACCTCGTGTTCGACATCATATTTTTCAGATTCCAATTTCAGTATCTTACTGTGATAATCCTGACAAACTTTTTGCAGTGTATCTGTGAAGCGAACGTTTTGTTTTTTTGTTTTTTGTTTTGTGGTTTTTATGATTTGTGAGAAATAATCTCAAAAAACTTGACAGCACGAATAAATATTTAAATACTATCAAAAGACTTTTTATCCGAAGAATACAAAAGTGCAAAAGGGCAAAAATTCAGATGAATTTGAAATAAAATTGAAATATTTTTTCACCATTTTGCACTTTTGATTTGTTTTCTTTCCTTTGCTCCTCAAAATATGCTTCATTTTCATGGTTTCGTTTGTGTGCGAGTGTGTGTGTGTGTGTGCGTGTGTGCGTGTGTATCTAGTGGTTTGGGGTGGAGTGGGTTTTGTGTGTGTGGGCGTGAAAGTGTGTGCTTGTGTGTGGTTTTGGGGGTTTTTTCTTTGCCTACATTGTAAGAAATTTATGTAAAAAATTGATTATAATTTTTCGTATTTTTTGTAGTAGCTAGAAAAAGACATACATAGACACAGACATTTAGAAGAGAGTGTATAGAGATAGACACATACATAGACATATAGAGTGTTTGTTTGTGTGTGTGTGCGAGAGACGCGACAGAGAGAGAGAGATAGCGAGAGAGCTTTCAAATGGGCACATTTTCATATTGTTTCCTAGTTAATTCATGTAAGATAGAAAATATATAATTGATTTAACCATATATATATATATATATATATATATATAGAGCAAATCGGCTAGTTTCTGTACAATATTTAATATTTAATTTTTTTAGTGCAAGAAATTTGCTTGTTTTTGGGGGGTTTTTTTGTTTGTTTTTGTCACAACAATTAAGTGTATTATACAAATTAGATTGAGTAGATATATATATATAGAGATATAGAGATATATAGCTGATAGAAGGTGTTAAATTGTTGTTGTTGTTGTTGTTGTTGTTGGAGTGTGTAAGTATCATAGTAAGTGTATGTAAGTGGTTGTGAGTGTATGTATATGTGTATATGTGTGTGTGTGTACCTCAACATCCTTGCGCTTAACAACATACTCAAGATCATATTTCTGGT
The DNA here is from genome assembly GCF_018902025.1 of Drosophila willistoni. Classification (NCBI taxonomy): domain Eukaryota; kingdom Metazoa; phylum Arthropoda; class Insecta; order Diptera; family Drosophilidae; genus Drosophila; species Drosophila willistoni. The sequence continues at coordinate 9,461,094 of NW_025814052.1, forward strand.
CCTCCAATTTATTAATCCTGTCATAGTGTTGCTTGATCAGAGTTTTGAGTGTGTCTATATATACGATCAATATCGAAAAAGGTATACATATATATGTGTATATATTGTATATATATAAATAATGATAGAGTGTTTCAATATGCGTTTATTTCTTGGTGTATATAGAGTGTGATGTATGTGTGTGTGCGTGTGTGTGCGTGATAGATATTTGACAAAGATAAATATACATTTGCATACATATAAATACATTTGTATATTTGTGTTTATGTGTGTGTGTGTGTGTGTGTGTGTGTGAGTGGGTGTTTGTATGTGGTTTACCATTTCCATTTTTCCAGTTTGTTTTTTTTTATATGTGTTGGTGTTTGTGTGTGTGTTTGTTTTTGTGTGTGTGTGATAGATGATATAATGACATTTGTATATAATTTTTGTTTTATATATTTTTAATATTTTTTTTATATTGGTTTTTTGGTTTTTTTTTTCCCATTTTTATTAGACAAAAAAGTCATAAATACAAAATTTTTGACGTTTCTTTTTTTTTTGCCTTCCTTTTTCAACATTTATTTAATTATCATAGATGATTTATTTGAAATATTTATTGAAAATTTTTTGTATTTTTAGAAACACGAAAGAGAGAAGCAAACAAAATTTAAAAGACAAATGGAATTGAAATTAAAATTAAGACAAAGTTTTTGCCGTCAAAAAGTTTTAAACATATTTTCGATTGCTTCTTTCTTGCAGTTTCGAATGCTAATTGATTTTTGGTAGTTCCCTATTGTCAAAAGGATGATAGATAGGACCGTTATGAACTCACCTTCGCTGGCATCACTGAGATTCCTGGGACTGCCGCAACGTTCTTCAATGATGCGTCTACGTTCAGCCGCTTTGCGTTCCTGTTCCTTCTTCAATTCCTCAGCGGCTTTCTTGCGGAGCAACAACTAAAGTGATGATTGGAGATGGGGAATAGTGTTAGATCAATGTGGATTGATTGACCTATTGATGGGGTGGGGGGGGAGGAAACTTACCCTGAGTTTCTTCTTCCTTTCTGGTGTCATGAAACCCTTCTTGGCCTTCTTGGCCTTGGAGGCTTCTTCCATGCGCTTGCGCACCTCAGCACGCTTGCGCTCGATCTCAGCCTGTTTAGCCTTCTTAGCCTGGAACGCAATAGATTCAAATGGAATCGATTAGTAGGATGACAGACGATGCTGGACATTAACATAGAGTATATCATCCAAGTATTCGCTTTTTTTGCTTAATGGACATGGACGTTGACTTGGACTCTGGACTTGAACGTGGACGTGGACAGGATGGACGCTGACGCAGACGTTGACGATGTTGACAATGTTGACGTTGAAATTGACGTAGATGATTCTGATTGTTGGGATCGAAACGTGAACACACGTACGTGGACACAATTGTACCTCCTCGGCCTTCACTTTGGGATCATTCGGATCCTTGGGCGGACCAGCAGGAGCAGCCGCAGCAGGCGCTTTGCCATTGGCTGCTGGTGCTGCTGCAGGCGCTTTGCCATTGGCTGCTGCCGGTGCAGCTGGTTTGGCCGCTGCTGCTGCTGCTGGTGCTGGTGCAGGAGCTGGTGCGGCAGCTGCCTTCTTCTGTAAAATGCAAAATTAAAACGGGAAGAGAAGAAAGTTTTCGCATGAGAAAAGTTGTCTAAAAGTTTTTCCATTTCGTTTTTAAAACAATAAGACTATGTGACTACAAGCAATGTAAATGGAATGAAGTTTGCTTTTTGGTATTAACTCTCATGAGTTAAGTACACTCTAAAAGGAGGCTAATTGATACGTTCAACTTTTGGGGGAATGATTGAGAATGATTGAATGAAAACAACAAGGACATAACAGCACAAGGACAACAAATAAATTGATCAGATTGAACATAATCCGACTGATTATCTGTCTTTGATATGCTGCAATTGGCGGCTGGCTAAGGAGGGGAGAAGACTAGCAAGGGCAAGCTCATATGAGATCATCTGTGAAAAAGCAAAGAAAAAATGCAGAAAATGCAAACAGATTTTTCTTACTAATTCTGTTTTCCATATGATTTTGCGTATATTAGGCCAAAGCACTTAACTTAGTTTTAGTTTCAATACCATTTAAAAATTGTTTAATTAATGCTTACCTTTTGCCGAGTTCCGTGCTATGTGATTTGCTATCCATTATCCAGTATCCTTATCCATTTCCTTAATCCATTCCTCAGCATTATCAACTATGTTTTTGCTGATTTCTTTCTCTTTTTCATTTACAACAAACGAAATTTTTTACTATTGAAAGAAAATTTGACCTTAGTTTTTTTGCTTGACATTTGTTTTTAAAGGCGTGGAGGGGGGTGGTTTCCCCCTTATTTTCAGATACTTACCTCACCTCATCATCAGCCATTTTGATTTGTGTTTTTTGTTACTGCAAAGCAAACGAAAAGAAAATGAAGAAACAAAAATTTTGTTGTTACTTTTGGTTTGTCTACTGGAAGATCGTAATGCTGCTGGGGCTAAGGTTGGTGGTCAAGGTGGTCAAGGTAGGGTGGGGTGGGGTGAAGATGTATGACATCATGTGAACCAGCTTAATATATACAAGAAACATATGCTATTCCATAAATCGAAAGAAAAATTCAAATTCAAAAGAAAAAGTTTAATTATCACACCACAGTGCGTATGCGCAATGTCTGGTAGAGATAGAAAATGGATTACGTATACGCCGCATTGAACCACGCCGTATATGGGTCCGCAAAAGTAAAAGGAAGAGAGCACAGAGAGAGAGAGAGAGAGAGAGAGAGTCTAGATCTCTCTTTGGTAGCTCTTTCTCTTTCTCTCTTTTGCCGATCGCGCTTTTCTTTTTCTCTCTCTCTCTCTCTCTGTCGTTCCTCCTCTTATTTGTTGTTACTTTGTTGTGGGCGTTTATGTGTCTTTTACTTTTCTCTTCTCGATATCCAATTTCAAAAAAACAAAAAAAAAGCTTTTCAAAGAATTTTCTCGCTGATATTGCTTTAAGTTTTTTGGGTTTTTCTTTTTGAATTTCAACAAAAGGAAACTCTTTTCAAGGCTTCGTTCAGGGTTATTAGGGAAAATTTTGCACATTTGTTTGTTGGTTTTTGTTTTTTGATTTTAGCCCTTTGGAATTCACCTACATACATATATATTTACGAATGTCTATGTGTGTGAGTGTGTGTGTGTGTGTTCGTGTGTTTGTAGGTGTTAATAACTAAATTTAGATTTAAATTTTGTTTAAAAATATGTCAACCAATTATGATTGAGCGAGACAGAGACAGTGGGAGTGAGAGTGAGTAAAATAGAGATAGAGGGAGTAAAAGATTTAAATTAATGTTTATCAAAAGGAATTAAGTAACACATATTAAAGAAACTACTTGGATCAGACTATATCGTTTAAGTGAATTCTCAAAAATTGCCAATTACTTTAGATTTTGATGTTTTCAAGGTTTTTAATGGAAAGTTATTGGACTATATGTTTAGATTATATAAATATCAGACGGATATTCTTTTCCATTTTGAATTTTAAGTAATTTTTAGCATTTCAATAGCCTTACTTTCAGAACTTTTGTATTAGATTTGCCTATCTAAAGCTTTTTGACTTTTGTACTAAATTCAATCTAGATAGAATATTTGATAGATATTTCTTTTTGCGACGATTCTATCTATCTATGTATATGTATATGTATATCTATTGTGAATAGAACAAATTTTTCTTATACATTTTGAGGGGTAAATGTGTTGTTTCGTGTGTCCATCTTATGAATTGTCTGTCTGTCTCTCTGTGTGTGTGTGTGTGTGTGTGTGTATGGATGTGTGTTTGTGTGTGTAGATTATTTCTATTTTTAAGCACTTTGCCATCATCTCGAATCTATTTAGCTAGTATTTTTTTTCATTTTGGCTTTGTTCAATGTATGTATCTTGTATCTATATAGCTATAGATATTCTCAGCGCACACACACACACACACACATATCTACGCATATACACGCACACACACACACTCACACACACAGACACACACGCCATCTTACATAAGTTCATCTAAATAAACTTAAAATATGTATGTGTGTAAAACAAAAAAAAATAATAATGCATATAATGAATGTGAAATAATTTTGCTCCTTTTTGGAATTTGTTTGAATTTTGATTTTGATTGCAATCGATCGAACACTTTGGCATCATTTTTGCTCCATAGCACTTGAAAAAAAAACTACTTTAAAAAATTTTTTTTGGAAAAAAAAAGTAATGTATATATGTACATATATATATATATATATGCATATATAGAAGACACACACGATTTAATCCAGTTTTCTTTGTGTCACTATGGATTTTGTCATTGTTTTCATTTCGGTTGATGATTTGCTTTTTCTTTTTTTATTTTATTTGGTGGAGATTTTTTTTTTTTTTCCTTTTTTGTTTCTTTGCTCACCTTCAAGGAATTTAGAAAAAAAAGTAAAAAAAATTCGAACGATCACACGAATCGGATGATGCTGTACGAACACAAAGAGACTGACTGAACGGTCCGACGATCCACGGCAGACTATATTCAATTGGTTAGCCATGCTGCCATGGGGATACGTTGGCAGCAGCATCAGCAGCAGCAGCAGCAGCTGCACACACACAGGCACACACACACACTGATACACACGCCCACCTGCCTATGCGTCCGTCCTTCGCTGCCACAGCAGGAGAAAGCTTCAGAGAATTCAACATGGAAGTGAGAGCGAAGCAGTGTGAGAGTCTGTGGAGCAGACTTCGCGATCAAGGGGGACGATGGGGAGAGCGCAGGGATCGGTCAACGGTTTGGATAGACGAATGGAGAGAGAGCGAGAGAGCGAGCATCATGACCATGTATCTGGGCGTTTTGAGCTATTATTAGATAATGCCTCTGACAACCCAAAAATCGAAATGGATACCAACACAGAAAAATATTGTTCGGTTTTTTTTTGTTCGTTCGTTTCGCTTCGTACGAAGCAATGTTCGTTGCGACGATCGTCAACGGATTCGCTACTCTTGGAGAAGCAAAGCCTTCGTGTCTCTGCATGTATGCGTGTGTGTGTGTGTGTGTGTGTGTGTGTGCCGGTGTAAACGGAGCCGCTTGGAATTCAATGCATGTGTTAAAAATAAGTTTTGCTCCAGTTGAATATGCCGCCGCCTATGCGAGAAAGGAGACTGAGTGGGCCGTCATCCATCGCTAACAACAACAACAACAACAAATAGAACAACAACATCACAATCATTACGAATCCATTGCAATTAACCAGGGCATAAAACATTGCCATAATTCTGCCACTGCCACCGATCAAAAGAAGTTCCAGTTGTTGGTTTACCTTTGCTCCGATTCGCGAATGATTGATGAGGCCCGCATAATGGCATATAGACTAACAAAAAACATTTGCAATAAGATTTCTATACGGGAGTAATCCCGTACATACACATACATACATACAAATCTATGTATGTACATAACAAAAAAGGAATTATGTCAAGGTCTAGAAACCGCAGACAACTAACTGCCACATTTAGTTGAAATATTAGCCAAGTTGAGATTAGGATAGGTTAGTGCTAACGATTTTCCAGCATTAGGATATATAAATATATAGAAACTATAATAACAACAATACATATTTAACTATTAAATTAAAGCTACATTTATGCTTATATCTTAATTTCCATTCCTAGTTGATTCTTCGTGTCAAAAGTCTATTAAGAGTGTCAATTAGCTGAAATTAACTTAAAGAGAAAGTTTAATTTCCGAAAAGTCCAACTCAGAATTAGTCAAGTATTGTTTAATATCTTTACAATTAATTGCATTTGAAATCTAAAAAATAATTTTGACCCAAAAATCTTACGAAAATCAGGTTAAAATTTGCAAATCTAATTTTCTAAAATTGGTTTGAAACTATTTAATGTGCTCGTAAATACTCGACGTTTCAATATGCTGGCAAATTCAAAATGAAAACTTTGGAAAATTGAAAAAGAAAAAACAAAGCTTCTTGATTTGCAGCCCAGATAGATAAAATATATACAACTATATAGGATAATACAATAAATAGCTATAAGATTTTGTGTTTAACTATTTGATGACGTTGTAAAAAAAAAGTCTCACATATACTCAGACATCCGCACACCCACACATCCCACACACACACACACGCACACACACACCTACACCAGATGCCTTGCATTTGCGTTAATGTGTTTAAAATTATTGAACAAATTCTTGTTGCCGTTGGCAAAAGAAAAGTTTTCAAATGTTGTTTTTTTTGTTTTTGCTTCTTGTTTTCCGAAGCACGAAAAACTGATTTTCATTTAGCAACTAAAAACGCTTCGATCACGAAATACATAGACAGATACATATATGTATGTGTATGTATATATATTTTCTATATCATTGATATGTGGGTGCACACACACACACACACACACCCATATATATGTATGTATATCACTTTGTTCTATAAACAAAAATAATAATGTTGCCTCTTTGTTTTTGTATTTCGAAATGTTTTTTTTTCCTTTTTGTGTGTGTTTTTTTTTAAATTGTTGTTTTTCAAATTTTCTTTCAAAATTTCAAAATAGATTTCGTTCAGTTTCTAGCTAGGTCGACTAGATTGAGACGCTAAATTGTTTGACTTAATTTTAGTATAAAATGCGAAAAAAAAAGAATTTTAATCGCTTTACCATTAACAGATGTTTGTTGTTTTTTTTTTATGTATGTCGTGAGTCAAATTGTAGTAAAAGTTGAAATTTGAATTATTAACGGAGGCCAAACAAAAAAAAAACCGAAAAGAACTTGAATTATTGATTGAGAGAGCGAGGGCAGTTTACTCAGTGCACACTTGGTGCAAATATCGATAATTGCATGCACTTGAGAACTATCGACATCGGTAAAGTGCATGCCTATCGAATAGGATAATAGTTAACAATTAACTTTTGATTATGGAACTTTTTGCATTTGTAGAGAACTTGTTGAGTTCGTCTAGGCCGCATTATAATATAATATCTATTTTTAGTTCTGCTGCCCTGCTTGATGGCAAAGAGAGAGAGAGAGAGAGAGAGTGACTGACACAGAGAGGGGGACTGGCGCTGACAGGGGGCCAAAGAGAGAGAGAGAGAGGAGGAGGAGTGGGGGAAAGTAAAATATAGTGGAAACATTTAAGCAGCTTTGCAGTAAAATGAACCAAACCAATGAGACATCTACCCCTTCCCCTTTCTAAACCATCGTCCCAACACACACACACACACACACACACACACAATACGCACCGTAACCACCCCCGCATACTCCGTGCCAGTCAGCTTTCTTTTGATTTTCTTTTTCTTTCTCTTTCTTTCTTAATGTTTCGAATTTAGAATAGAAATTTGTTTTGCAGTTGGTCAAGTTTTTCTCTAGTTTGTATTGTTGTTGCACTCTCTACACACACACACACACACACACATATGTATATATATATGTATGTATATGAATTTATTTCTGATCTTTCAGGCAAAACAGGAAACGTTGGCCCAAAGGGCATAGCTATGAACCGTAAGGTGATTACAGGGGGAGGCTAGGGATGTGGGTAGTTCGTTGACGATTCATTTCGCTGATGGCGTTGCGCGAATGCGTCAAAGCAGAAACTCACGTCATAAAACGCAGTTAAGCGACCAAAACCAGAAACCAAAAAAAAAAAAGAAAAAAAAAATAGAGCGCCTGCATCTAAAATCCCAATCTCAACCGTCATACCGTTATTTTATCACATTCGCCGATAGTTAGATTTCCATACTTTGCCTCGAGCTTTGTGAGCTTGCCTTGCCTTACCTTTCCCCTCGCACTCTCACTATCACTCGCACTGTCTCTCTTTTTGCCTTGCATCTCTGTCCTTCTCTGCTCCTCTAATTTGTGGCCCTTGTGGCCTTGTATGTTGGTTCTCTCTACCTGACAACTGTTTGTCGTCAACTGTTGGTTGGTTGTTGTAGTTGTTGTTTTCGTTGTTGTTGTTGTTGTTGACCCATTTAAGGTTGCACACACACACACACACACACACTCACATATGCGCAGATATGGTGCATTTGTTTTCTCCGCAGGCAAAAAGCGTTCAACTTGGAAAATGTGTAACGCATATTAACCAAAACCCTAATCCAGCCTGTGGCCATGCATAACGATAGATCTACAGGTTGCACAGGATATCAACCTACATTAGGGACTCTCTCCTCTCTATTCATTCAAATTATGAACATTTTATTAGTAGTTTTTATCCCTAAACGCATTTATCGATGCGATTTTCGATGGATAAGTGCAAAGTCTGAAATATTTGAAATCTCTTTAGCAAACATTTCTTAGTGCCATTAAATAGCTAGAATCAATCTAAACTTTAGATCTAATGACAAAAAAAAAACTGAAACAGAACTTACCCAGAAAGTTCGTTTCTCGTTCTTTTAGAGTTTTGGTGAGTAATTCAAAATCTCGAAAAAATAAAATAGTTTTAACCCTCTGATTAAGTTAAATAGTTTAATGATAGTCGATTCCTATTACAACTAAATTAATAACTAAAACGTGTATTTAAAAGTAATTTAACTGCCGAACTACAGTCTAAGCAAAATAGATAAATTGACAAAAATTGAATTTCAAAAATTCTTTGAAATTCACAAAAACTCTTAACTTTGCAAAATTTTAACCGATTTTCAAAAGTGATAATTTATTTTAAGTCACTTAATAATTGAAACATAAATCAGGTTGATCCCTTCAAATGAGATAAAAAATGTCAAAGAACGTTAAAATTTTGTAAAAAAAACATGAAGCTCTAATTTAGTAATATTTTTGAGTATTTAAAAAAATCATTTCATTTTAAAATAATGTTTTCCAATCTGCATTAAAATGTTGAAAACTAAATTTTTTCCAATTTCGTAAAAAATTATGATTTCATTTTTCATCGCGTAGTAAATAATTTATTTTGAATTTCCAAGTGTTTGATGCCATTTCAAAATGTGCTAAATTGTGATCGTATCGAGATATATGTAACATTTTGAAATCAGTTAAAAATTGACCAAAATATTGTCTGAGGAAAATTGCTGCAATCACGAAAGATTATTTGAAAAATATCTGAAATATTGTGAAAAAAGCCAAACTTTGTCAATCTGTAATACATATTGCTTTTTTTTCGACCGATTCTCAAAATTCATATTTCATTTTTCTAATTCAAAATTAATCTCTTAGTGTGCATTAAAATTTTAAAATCTAAAATTTAGCTAATTTATTTATATTTTTTTCAATATTTATTGCTTCAAATATCCAAATCATTATTGTCATTTCAAAATATGCTAAATTACAATTAATTTGAAATATAAATTTTTAACTTTCAGTAAGAAATGGGAAAAAATACAGTCAGATTAACCAAAAATTTTAGTTTAAAAGTTCTGAAAAAATAAATAAAAAAAACATCTTTTCGAATCACTTTTGATCGATTTTCATTACGTTCTAACTTTTACAATGGATTTGGGCTTTCTAATTGTTACAGGCACCCGCACACTGGCTTAATCCGGCACTGATTAAATGGTTTTCAGATCTTAGATTTTACAATATTGTACTTAAATAAGTTATATGTATTTTATTTTTGACTCTTGAAACCAATAAATTGTTATAAAATCTATAGAAAATGTAAATTGTGATCATTTTTATATACCTATATATATACATATGTATTCCAGGATGATTAAAAGAAGCTCATTTATGTTTAAACTATGACTGAAGAAATTTTAAATTCTTTTTTTTTTATGAAGTTTTGAAATTTTAAACAAATTTAAACTACATTAACAAAATGTCAGTATCATGATGCAGCTTCCAATCCAAAATGGTGATTTTTAGAAAAATTATAATTTAAATGACGTAATAAACAAAATTCACAAAAATATTGTTCCAATTAAAACATAAATTCCATGAAATCCTGAAGCCACATATAAAAAAAGTTGATCCCTAAACTGAATCGGCAATTGTAAATGGAGCTTCAATATATTCATGAGCTTGAAGAATTGTGAAACAAACTCCTAATAAAACATAATCCTTGAGTTGTTTGTAAATGATTACTTTGTATTAAACTATTTAAGCCTAATTAAGTATACGCTTATCTTAAGCTCATACCTCTTCCCCTCTATCTGCCTCTCTCTCTCTCTCTCTCTCTTTCTTTTTCCCTCTCTTGCTGAATTTACATTCAATGTTGGCAAAAGTCTACATAAATAGGAAGATGAATACTTTTTTAAGCATTATCCTGCGCATTTCCATGACATTCTATGCTAAATTGGCATTAATGACGTGCGGAGTTGTTGCATTTGCTTCGTGCTTGCCCCATGTTTGCACTAGTTTTGGTTGGCAAGTCTATGACGTCACCATCATGCCCACGTCATCAGTGGAAGCAGCAGCAGCAGCAGCAGCAGCAGCAGCAACAGATCCAGCTTCAGCTGCTAAAACGAGGCCATGAGGTGAGATTACTAGTTAGTTTTTAGGATAGGGGAGAGAGGTTGAACAGTCCTGGAAACACCATGCAACATGCAACATACATAGGATATTGGCTAGGTACGCATTTATCTATCCCATGAAAATTGCACCTAATTGATTGATGAACCATTTGGACTAAGGTCAGTGTAAATGCGCTTGCTTGTGCACAAATTCAATTGGACATGCACGTCATTGGTCTTCATTAGCCCAACAGGCCGATGGATGGATGGATGGATGGGAGATGGAGATGGGAACCCTTTTTGGCCACCACCAGAATCTCCCCCATTCTGGCAAATGAAGGACATCAGCGAACCATGGAGTCATCATTATGATGATGGTGCAGTCACGCCGGCTGTCGGGGGTCGGGGTTGTTTGGGGCTGCTCTCTCTCTCTCGCCCTCTCTCTCGCTCTCTGTCGGAACTCTGACGTAAGTTGTCGCCATGGATCACCTTGAAATTCTCTGCTGCAATTTTGTGAATGAAATTTTTACCATTGGCGCCCAACCACCCACCACCCAACCACACTCCATCCTCTGGCCTGGTGAACGCGTCATCAATGGAATTGCAGGTCGGTGACAATATGAATGTAAAGCTTTATACATAAAAGAATAACATAAATACCAATAAATGTTCAATTAGCCAATTGGGTTGACTGGAAGAATGAATTCAACAAATGTCAAAGTGTTGACAACTGACAAAATGACTTTAAACTGTATGAATTCGAGGACAAAGAAACATTTAATTCTTTTCATGTTATTCCCACTGAATGCCATGACTGAAACTATTCAAATAGATTAGACTTAAGCTCTGTCCAAATGGAATTTAAATACTTTTGCCAAAGTGAAGATTAATTGACAATATTTTTATTATATTATGTTTTCATTTCACTGTTATGAGTATAGAAAGGTCAAAAGTACTTTTGGAATTTGAAATGTTATTGAGTTAGTCGAAATTTGTTATCTAAAAACCATTTCTTAGGCCAAAAAGCCTTTTGGTTGACTTTTAGACCAGTATAACAGTATAACCAGTATAACATAAATACACGAAATTCATTAAACTTCCCATAAGATGTTAATCTTTAGGAATATATCGTACTATAAATACATATAACAGTTTGATGGAAGTTTTCTCTGTATGAGAGAATTAAATACTATTGGAGGTTTTATAGAACCAATTGCTAAAACATTTGGTATAACAGTTTTATAGCAGTTTGCTATAACAAAGGAGATCAAGTTTGATAAAACACTTTGGTATAACAGTTTCTATAATAGTTTGTTTTAACATTTTGCATAGTAGTTTCATATGACAGTTTGATGACAAAGTAATACGACTTTGATAAAGCACATTAACAGTTTAGTATAACAGTTTGATATAACAAGTGAGATAAACAGTTTCATAACACACTTTGGTATAACAGTTTCTATACTAACAATTTGTATGACAGTTTGTATAATAGTTCTAACTCTTTTACATAGCTTTTCAACAGTTTAATAAAATAGTTAGAAATAACAAGTGAAATCGACAACTTGGTATAATAGTTTAGATAATGGTTTGGTAAAGCAGTTTGATATAACAGTTAAGTATAGCGCTTTTGGTATAACCTTTGAATATACCAGTGGAATTAAACAGAAGGATATGAGATCGATAGCTTAATAAAACACTTTTGTATAACAGTTTAATAGAACAGTTTGAAATCTAAGTTTGCATAATAATTTGGTATGACAGTTTTATATAAAAGTTTCGTATAACAGTTTGGTATAGCAATTTGGTGTTAGAGTTTGATAAAATCGTTTGACACAACAATTTAATATGACAGTTTGGTATAAGAAGTGAGATCAACGGCTTGATAAAACACTTTGTTATAACAGATTAATATAACAGTTTGTATTACAGTATGAAATAACATTTTCGTATAACAGTTAGGTATTACTAACTTTATAAAACACTTTGGTATAACTGATTAATATAACAGTTTGTATTGCAGTATGATATAACAGTTTCGTATAACAGTTAGGTATTACTAACTTGATAAAGGACTTTGGTATAACAGATTAATATAACAGTTTGTATTGCAGTATGAAATAACAGTTTCGTATAACAGTTAGGTATTACTAACTTGATAAAGGACTTTGGTATAACAGATTAATATAACAGTTTGTATTGCAGTATGAAATAACAGTTTCGTATAACAGTTAGGTATTACTAACTTGATAAAGGACTTTGGCATAACAGATTAATATAACAGTTTGTATTGCAGTATGAAATAACAGTTTCGTATAACAGTTTCTAACAGGTATTACTAACTTGATAAAACACATTGGTATAACAATTTGTAATAACAGTTTAACATAACAGTTAAATATAACAGTTCGTTTAAAACACATTGTTAAGGTACTTTTGTATAACAGTTTGTTATAACAGTTAAGTAGAACAGTTCACAGTTATTCAATCAACAGTTTGTGTATGTGTAATTATGTATCTTTGATGCAGCGATTCACCTTTCCCATCCATCTGATTGCTTTCGTCACCAGGCCAAGAAGCTTGTCATGTTTCCATGTTTCTACATACATACATATGTATGTATACATAGATAGATAAGTATGTATGTATGTGGCCTGTTCGTCAGTTTATCCTATTTACATAATATATTTACCTACAAGTGGAACGAATGGATGGATAGCCGTGCAACAGTTCGCCGTTTTCTCTATAGAAATACATACATAATACTAAATAATCGAGCACATATGTTTTAGCCATATGTATATCTATATGTATCTAGTATATATATATTTATCTATCCCAAGCTATAAGCATATAGACATGAATGTATACACACACACAGATATATTTACATACATATATTTGGCATAATAAAAATACGCTTCTTTCGGTTTTCTTTAAATTTTTCGTGTCTTTATTTTCATAAATACGTTTAGTTTTCAACTGTTGATGATTCTTTTGAGAATTATGTGAGAAAAGATGATGATTCTTAGAAATATTGGATACCTTAACTAAATAACATATTAACTAAAACAGGGTCAATTGCTCTCTCTCTCACTCTCTTCCCATTTCTCTATCTCTCTCTTTTTCAATCTCCAACTTCTGTGTGTGACCCCGTTCGTTTATTTTTAGAAACGCACTAAAAATACATACGAAGGTCGGAGCGTAATTGGCCAAATTGGAATGAAGACCGAATGAAGCAGCAATTGCAGAAGCAATACCGGACATGTTCATAAGGTCAAAGTGCCAACTGGCCCACTGCCCGACTCATTCATGGGTTGGCCCAACCTCCCCCGCCCCCTCCCACTCTCAAAGATTGGGACATTGAGGAAATGCGTCTTCATAATAGCAACTGGGAAAACGGGAAATGGAATGGAATGGTTTTTTGCGGTTTACAAAGAGGATTTTGTGCCAGCTCGTAGGCAAATAAACAGAACATGGAGCCCAATGCATTGGGCAATGTCAAACAGGTGTGCAGCCGCCGTCATTCTACGTCATTGCATCTGCACCAGGGACCAGTTCCAGCACCAGGGCACAGGTTTTGTTCCCGGGCCCCAAATCAATCATTCACAATCACAATGCGCCTGACGCCTGCGGCATGCAACATTTGCAATGTGTGGCACACTGCCTGAAAGGCCTATGAAAAGTAATCCACCTTCTTACACTGGGTCCCTCTGGAAGTCACATCATGGTGGCAACTTTTCAGTTCGTTTCTCTATTCTATTTTTGTCTTTAGAAAGTTTTTACAACCAAATTCTATATCTAGCATGGACGGATAAAGTGGAGGAGACACCGAAATATCAATCGTTGACTTCTGATTGCCAAAGTCCACTTATTCGTTTAAATTATGAAACTGAATACTCTTGAATACATTCACTACATTAAATTGTTTAAGTTGAAGTCATTCCTAACCTTTGTCACTTAAAAAGGTGTTAGAATCACGGTTTTTGTTATAGTCCCCTGTGGTTTTTCCCTTCCCCCCCCATTCCTTGTCCCGTCTCTGGCTGTTGTCTGGACCCCGCCTTTGGTTTTGCCTTTGCCCGTCTATTTCTACTAACATAGTGACCTAGTGCCGAATAGGGAAGAGCAAGAAAGTGGGCACGAACGAAACGAAACGAAACGAAAAACGAAAGCGAAAGCGTGACGTCATCAGTGGCATTCATTCACAGGATATGAAGGCAGCAATGAAATTTCGTTGTTTCCTCTTTAATTCGTTCGTTACACAGAGAGAGAGAGACAGAGAGAGAGAGAGAGAGAAAGGCAACCAGCCAGTCAGCCAGCCAAGGTGCGGCCTCAAACCAAGACCCAGACCCAGAGCCAGTACCCAGCTCCCAGTTTGAGTCGAGTCGAGTCGAACCGAGGACGGGCTGGATGGCAAACAAATGAAATTTCATTGAGAAAATGGCATCACACACACACACACACAGACACCAACCCCAAACATCCTCTGCAAAGGACACTGTGTGCGCCATCAGCGATGCTGCTGCTGCTGCTACTCCTTGTGCTGCTGCTGCCAGCGTCAGTCAGTTTCAAGTTGAGCCTGGTTATGGTTTACATTTGAAGCAAAACGCATTTGGTAGAATCAGTCGGAAATTCATTTCCAAACCAACCAGTTGTGAGCGGTAGAAACCAAAACCAAAAAAAGTTTAACCCAAAACATTCGAATTCAGACAAACATTAAAAGAGCAAACAAAATCTTGTTGTTTACAATTGTTTTTTTTTTTTTTGCTTTTTGTTATGTGAAGTGATGAAATTGAAAAGAAATTGAAAGTTACGTTTATATCCTGTCCTACGCATGAGTTCCACTAAGCAAGTTTTGGGCATATTTCAAAAACAAAAACTTGACACGTTGAGCTCGTCTGTGTGACAGAACGAACAACAAATGAAGAACAATAATTTGACAATTTATCAATATCTTTCACACATATACATATATCCATATCTGTTATACTATATAAACAAAATCGAATGGTAAGTCAGGGCAACATATGAACCGCTTTAGATTCTTTGCCTGTTGAATAGTTTATGTCCTAAATCCTCTAACTAAGTAAACAAGTTCAATTAAATTGTTTTCATTTATGGACAGTAAAATTAAGTAAGTTTACTTTTCGGCCAAAATTATTTAATTGACCAACACAAGATGGTAAAATTATTAAGTAATCGCTCTCATAATTTGTTAAGATTTTTTTAACCCTTCAATCATTGCGTGTATTAGTTTCTATATTTTTACATATGTTAATTTATATTTATAACATAAAAATTATATTTTTTTAATTTAAAAAATTCTTTAAAATTATTACAATTGTTTTCAGTTTGGGATATACATATATGGTTTAAAACTAATCAATTTAAGTTAACTCTATAATAAGAAAATTTAAAAAATATAATCAAAGAGTTAACTATAATAAGAAAATTTAAAAAATAATAAATAAAAACTAATTTGTTTATCTTCTTGTTTTTATAAGAACATTTCTTAAATTTTGTAATTTTCTTGCATTAAATTTTGCGGGAGAAAAATAATTATAAATATATTTTGTTATGAATTTGCACTTATTAAATGCTTTTTATTTTATATTTAACTGTTTTTGTTTCTTAAATTGTTTGCATTTTCATTTTGATTTTGTTTTGGTTTTGTTTTTGATCAACAAACAAACAAACAAACAATTTTGCCTACTTTCAGGCGTAGCAGGCAAAAACATCGCAGCTCGTGCAGCAGCAGCAGCAGCAGCAACATGTGACGAGCCTGCAGAGGACATTTACCTCACATTTGCTGACGTCATTGAGCAAGAAGCCCGAACACGTATCGAAGAAGAAGACGCTGAGAGAGATGGAAGATGCTGCTGCTGCTGCGGCTGCGACTCGGTTGCCCAGTAACCTAGTGACGATTAGTGCCGAGCCGTTGGCGAAAGGCGGCACGAACGGTAAGCCAACTCTGTCTGCAACGTCATTGTCGAGCCCACCAGCCAGCCAGCCAGCCAACCAACGAGTTGGTGGCGATGACAGGACTTTGGCGGGACTTTTGGTCGGTGTCGGAAATTGTCGACATGCCCTAGATATTTGGACATCTATTTTTAGAATATTTTCGCCTGCGCCTGCCCCTGCCCCTGCCCCTGATACAACGGAAGGCAATCCATTTGCCTACCTCCCCCCTCTCCCCCCCTCCAGTGGGTAAAAGATTTGTGTAATTAAGCTGCTCGCAATTTTACTGTCATATTTTATGGCAAGGATTTTTTTTTTGGTTTTGTTGCTTTTGTCTTTTTGCATGTTTTCAGTTTGATTTTTGTTTTTGGATTTTGTTTTTTTTTTCTTTTTGCAGTGACGTCGTAGCTTAGCGAAGGTCGCCTGACTATAAGTTAATGCCGTTTACCCCGCCTCTCTCTCTCTCACACTCTCTGTCTCTTCCGCCCCTCCTGTTGCCATTTTGTGGCCACCGCCTGCAAAGGACACGTGTGACGCGCACACACGAAGTTTTTTCTTCTTTTTTTTTTGTTGCTGTTTGGATCCCAAGACAAGACAAGCTAAAGGCATTTATGCTGTCAATGTGTGTGTGTGTGCGGGTGTTTGTGTGTGTTCACATTTAATTACCACATTGTTTCATGCATATTGATTGAATCGAAATCAAATTTTCAAACTTTAAAACGCAAGAAAAATGAAATAAATAAAAAACAAAGAGAGGTAATGGTTAATGGGCAAATGACAAATGAAGCAAGGCCATCTCAAATCAAGCCATAAATGGATTGTCCTGTCTGTCTGTGAATAAATGCATATTCAAATTGACTTGTCCCAATTGGACAGAAACTGATAAATATAATTCAGAATATTTAATTATTGTTTGAAATCTCTTTAAAAATAATCTATTTGATTTGCTTCGCTACTGAATTTAGTTTTAGTTTACATTCAAAAACTCAAAAATCATAAAAGAATTGGCCAAAAGTCTTTGAATAACTTTTCTTGGGATTTTCTTAAACAAAAGTGTTGCATACTTATGCGAGTCAAAACACAGACATGTGCAGAGGGCTGCCTCTGCCTCGACTGCGGCTTCAGCGGGGACAGCAAACAAATTATGGTTTCCCCAAGACGTTGGCAATCGACTGATCGCCGTTGGCCTCTTTGCCGCAGACAATCTGTCACTTGATACGGCAACGTTGGCGCTGCCAACGCGTCGCTGCGTCGTCGTCGACGTGGTAGTTGTAGTTGTAGTTGTAGTTGTAGTTGCTGTAGGCAGCGCAGCTTAAGCGTATAGATATACCGTTGTTACCTTTGTTGAGATTCCCCATTGTATGTTGTACGGGCGCAAGGCAGCGAAGCATTCCAATTGCAAACCTGCTGCCGTTCCGTTTCCTCTATAGAAAGAAGGATGCCATACAAGTGCCCGTTTTGCGGGGGAGTGTTGGGACAATGTTATTTAATTTTTTAACGCCCAACTCACGAACCTTCTCCTTCCACCGTCAGGTGTACTTACAGATAGGCCTGGATTGGGGGTATATGGACTGCCACGGGGTTTCATCAGTGATTGTTGGGTGTGTGCTCGATTGCAATTGCAGTTGCATATCTCCAGGCGGATCATATTTCCGATTGGGCTTCGCGACAAACGGTACAAAAAAATAAAACAAAACTAAAGTGTCAAGCACCCCAGAGCTCAGAGGGAGAGAAAGAGAGAGAGAGCGAGAGATAGAGTGAGAGAGCGACGGGTCAGAGACAACACAAAAACCTGCCTCAATAACTAAAGTTTTTGTTTTTTGTTTTTTTGTTTTTTTTTTTTATTAATTTTTCAACTGCCCTCATAAGTAGGCAGCTGTTTTTGTTTCTGTTTTTTGGTTTTACTTCTGTTCTTTCAGTTCTTTGTCTTCTTCACCTTTCTCCTTTCCGCTGTCGTCTCCGATAGCCACTCTAATACCTGCCTAATATTATTACACACACTCACACACACATATGTAAGTCTTCGCTGCAAAGAAGAAGAAACTCAACGTCAGCGTCGGCGTCCGCACCTGCAACTATAAAAGCGGAATACCGCCCAGTACCATGTCTCAGTTAAATATTGTTAATTGAACGATAAGCAACATCAACAACTTTAAGCAGAGTCGAGCACACCGCCCCCTCCCCAACCAAGTGCATTCATTTAAGTAAACATCTTTTTTTTTTCTTTTTTTTTTGTTGTATCGTCTTGAGTGTGCACCGAAAAGGATTGCCGACTTTCAGGCTTAGGAATAATAGAAATTTGAAAATCAATATAAAACAAAAACTAAAAGAAAAAAAGGACAAAATGGCAATCAGCCGTCACACTTCCTACGCCTACTTCACCATCAAATCAAATAAAATATTCAAAAACGTGCCTCCGACGACCCTCCAACTGCCTTCTCAACGTCCCTCTAGGCCCCCAGCTTAATTCCTTTTGTGTGGCCCACATTTAAAGCCTGGAATTTTGAACATATGTTGGCAGCGCATCATTTATTCAACATTGTGGCCAAATGTTGTCCATAACATCAACAAAAGTTTTTTCATTTTTATGTGTGTGTGTGTGTGTCTTTAATTTTCCTTTTTGGTAACCAAAATCGCAGACAAATCGTGTCGAATGTGTATGAATTACGCGTAATTCTAACGGTTATTGCAATCGCAAAAGCATAACGGTACTTATTGCAGCTGCTGGCCACTGCACAAGATTAGACTTAAGACTCTTGTGCGTGTGACAGCGGCTATTGTAAGAGGCCAGAAAACGACCAGAGCACGAAATGAACACCAAAACGAAAACGGATACATATATTCAAAAATCTTGGACAAAAAGAAGCCATAAAAACACTTTAATGGACCTCAACTAATCGGATCAACCATTTGTTTAATGCAAAACCAATTTGGTTTTTGCCTATTTCATTTAGGTCACATGATCTCTTGAGCACAAGTGTTTTTTCTTTTCCTATTTTAACTATTTTTCTATAAGTATTGAAATATAAATAAAGAAAACAATTGTTAGCCAAGGAATTGCAAAAAAAAAAAAAAAAAAAGCAAAGATAAAAACTGTTTAGGATAAAAAGGTAAATTTACATAAAAATGAGAAATTCCTTTTAAAAATATATTTGGTTTAAGTCTCTGAAGTTTAAAAATCATTCACGGCAATATACTAGTCATTAATTATTTTTTAACGCCCTTGAATTAGTGTTTTGTTTTTATTTATCCAGAGCACATTTTTTTAAATGTGCCCGCCCAGTCAGGTTTGCTCCGATAATGTCGACTAACCGATAGGCTTGCTCCGATAATGTCGATTAACCGATATGCGTGCTCCGATAATGTCGATTAACCGATAGGTTTTGCTCCGAAATGTCGATTAAACGATAGGCTTGCTTCGCGTTAACATGCCGTGGCGCCATCTATAGGAACTTATGTGCACTACTGGGCAGAGCATTTGGCAGTGAGTTTTGTTTATATTAATTTAATATTGTTAAAAGACTATTTTGCCTGAGCTTATGAACTGAGTGTTATTGGATTGGGTCAGATATTATACACTAATTGGATTTGTGCTGGCCAATTGTCATCGCACTGAGCACAAGTGAGAAGGAAACATTTAAAGTGAAAGGGAAATTGAAGAGGAAACGCAATTGAATGGCTGGGCACGGTTTTTGATATTAAATTGAAAATAATCGTATAATCTGTGAATTACAGAGATCATCATGGCGCCACCATTACCAGGAATTGATCAACTACAGCAGCCTCCTCCTCCGCCGCTGCCAACAGGGCAAAGTGTTTTGCCACCCTCGGGGGCTTTTCCTGGTACACAAGTGTTTTGCATCATCTCTTGTGTATCATCATCTCATTTTTTTCACTTCTGTTCTGTTTCTAGGATCTCTTACACCTGGCTGGAATGATCCGCCACCACTTGCAATGGACAGCTCAAACAATCGTCGGCCACGTTTGGATTTGCGTAAACGTGTCGCCTATCCCATGGATGGCAGCACCATCGGCAGTAATGCCATTAGTGTCGGCAATGCACCACCCTTGGATATGGCAGCAGGCTTAGCTAACCCACTTCGTCCTGTGGCAATGGTGCCGCCACAACGACAGGCTCCATATGTGGACTATGGCAGTGGCAGTACCAGCAGTAGCAATAGCGGCAGCAGCAACAACAATAACTCTAGCACGGACGCGGCTCGTTTACCCCCCGTGGCGATAGGCAGTGGGGATTTGTCCAAGGTTCCCGTGGCCATGGTGCCACCGAGGCAGAAATGACCCACTATACCCGTCTAGCCATAGCCTTAACCCCCTAGCCAAGTAGAGAATATAACGATATAAGTGGACGACATATTCGTCGTGTGTAAGAAGTAGTGAGTGGAAAAGACAATTTGACCATTGATGAAAACAAAAAAAAAAAAAAAAAAATCATTAAAGCCAAGAAATGCCCAAACAAAAAATAACACTCGTTTCATATTTCTATGCAAAAATCGAGAAATACGTGGAGAAATACAGGACTGCCGTGGTGGAAAGACTCTTATTGTTAATATATTTACTTTAAATAGTCACTTAGGCTTTCGATCAGAGATATATGTCGGATATAATGATCAACATTCGATAATTACAATTACGCTTGATTACTAGTAAATTGTCATATTGCTGATGAAGTATTTGTTAAATGTAAAATTCACCTGATGCCAGATTAATCTATAATAAAATAGAAAGTAAATAAATTCAATAATTATAGTTTTAAAAAAAGAT
Source organism: Drosophila willistoni (assembly GCF_018902025.1). Lineage (NCBI taxonomy): Eukaryota > Metazoa > Arthropoda > Insecta > Diptera > Drosophilidae > Drosophila > Drosophila willistoni. The sequence continues at coordinate 9,482,272 of NW_025814052.1, forward strand.
AATATACTTACCAAGTATTTCAACGATATCGCAAATTAATTACCGTTAATTACAGAATTAACATTATGCGACTGCATTTGACGAAATGCCGAAATGCGGGCAATGCTTCCCTTTCGCTCTCACGCACTTCAAATCATTGAGCGCGACTTAAGTATGCGTGAGAGAGAGAGAGCGTTAACTGCAAGCCCCACTTAAAAAGAGAGAAAGAGAAGCTAATGGAATGTTTACTCTCGCTGGCTTTACTTCGAAGTTCGAACAACCGTTCGGCTGCAATCTGTGTGAAGAGGCGAGATTAAAAATCATTTTCTTTTTCACTCGCACTCATAGTTTTGCTTATATATCTCGCATGCTCTCTCTCTCTCGCTCTGAGAAATCTGACTAATCAAAACAAATACAATCTTTTATCATTGAATATAAACAAATTTATAACAATTGAATCATAATTTTATAATTTATAATGCTGCTTCTTTATTTTAGTTTTTGTTGTGGTTTCTTTACTCTCAGCAGTCGGTGTATATGTATGTATATATGCAGCCCTTTTTATAGTCTAAGCTCTACTTAGATTAAAAAATGTATATGTATGTATATACTACCTATACATACATACATATATCTATGTATATAGAGTTAGCTATTTATATGTATTTCTGTATGTATAATCGAATAGAATATGATTAGTTACAAATTTGATGCTGTGTGAAATGGGGTGGTGATCCTTCACAAGCCGATTCGGGATGCTAGTTACATTTAGTTAGTATAAACTACTAAGGCTTAATCTAGTATAAGGCATAAATTAAACTAGTCAAAATCAATTCGAGTCGATCAATAAATAAGTAAAACTACATACATATATAATTACATTAATTATGAGATAAAGTGGATGAGTTGTAGGAAGAGGTGGATCTAATTTAACCCCTTGATGGGTATGGGGATGGGGATGGGGGGCCAAACTAAATGACTAAAAAATATATATATCTACATATGTACCTAAAGTTACATAATAATAATTGAATATAATATATCTATAGTTAAATAATGCGTGGGAACTTGATCTCTTTGTTGTTAGGTCTACGGAGCAGCAGCAGCAGCAGCAACAAATGTTGCTGGCGTTGGTTACACCTCAATACTGTTGAGACTGCCGGAGGAGATGTTATCCGTGTGGCTGCCCAGGCGTGTTCGTTTAATTAGAGCCCGCGATGGCATCGGTGAGCGCTGGACACGTGGACTGCCGGGCACAATTGGTATGCCAACAACACCTCCGCCTCCTCCTCCACCACCTCCTCCATGATGGTGATGCAGATGTTGGTGATGGGGTGGCAAATTGTTGTTGTTGTTATTATGATGGTGATGATTACCGATACTGAGATTGAGATTGGAGTGGCTGCTATTGTGCTGCTGCTGCTGCTGCTGGTGTCCACCAGCCGATGCCCGCCTCTGCCTTCTCAGCGAGGGTATGCGGGTGGGCGTGCTGGGCAGACCATTCTCATCCATATGGCCATAAGACTGCTGACTACGCACACTTCGTTCCATCATGGGTGAGGCAGTGCAGCTGGAACTGGGTGGCGGCGTCTGTTGATAGTAAGCGGCATGCGGAGGCACAGGCGGTGCTTGCTGCTGTTGATGGTGAGAATGATGATGATGCTGATGCTGATGATGATAGTCGAGTCGCTTATGGAGCAGTGTGGGCGTGCCGGGTGGATGATAGGGCTGAGCATGATGCAAACCAGGTTGATGCAGGGCAGCTGCCACAGCATTACTCTAAAGAAGAAAGAGGTGAGATAAGAGACGGAGTGAGCAGAGATTGTCAAGATTATGATAATATTCTCAATCTTTTTTTAGATGAACGATAGCTGATGGACAAAACGATCTTAACTTTGGTTGGTTTGGTATTTACGTTTACTTGCTTTGCCGTTGCCTGGCCAGGAGGAGATTGATGATTGTTGGGTTTCTTGGGCAGCGGCGGCAGCGGTTTATTTGGCGTATCCTCATCCACATCTTGATGAACATGATTATCATCACAGGCTTCCAATGTCTCGCACGAGGAGGAAGCTATTACCAGGCTTCCAGCATCAGTGGCATCCACATCGTTCTCCGAATTCTCCGTATTGGAGTTGGGTTGTTTCGATTTCGAATTCGAATTACTGATGCACTGGCTCTGGCCATTATTATTGGGCGGCGGCATAAAACGCAGCTCCATCACATTGCGATTCTAAAACATTTTCATTCCAAATGAAAATTCTCCCACAGACCACAAAGCATATGCATATATGTATGTATGCATCATAACCAGAAAATGACAGACAGAGAGACACACGAAGAGTGTGAAAAAGAGAGACAGAGAGAGAGAGAGCAACAGCAGATGCACCTTAAGCTCCTACAACAGTAGCAAGGGGAAAAGGAACTGATTCTAGTCGACTCTTATGTTGCCTAAAAAGTTTATTTTATTTACGATCACAAGAATCGACTAGAATATTGAATAGATATTTCGAAATACTTTCAATCTGCAATTAAGAAAGTTCAAAGCAAAAAGAAATCGATTCAACTACGGAAATGAAAGGGAGAGAGTATAGAGAGCGATAGAGAGCGGAAGAGGACAAGGATATCCCCATATAAAAGATCGAATAATTTTTGTTCAATTTTGACCAACCAACCAGCGAAAAGTATTGTTTTGTTTCAAACAGATGAGGAAAAAGCATGGAGATATTTCGGATATAAATAAAATAGAAAACTATCAACTTACCTTATCGCCACTAGCTGGATCTTGAGATGCTGCCAATGGATTGGGTGTGATATTCATGCGGGGTATGACACCATTCAGACGACGAACATCACCAGCCTTATGATGATGCGGTGCCACACCCAAAACGGCGGAGGTAACAAAATCCGCTTGTATGTGATCCAATTGCGGTTTGTTCTCATCTATAAAATCAATGGGCAATGGGCAATTTGGATTATCAGGATCATTTCTTAATAGAATTGATCTACTCACCTTCGGGTTGGGCAATTTTACGACGACGCAAACAGAGACAGGCCACAACAGTGGCTATAAGAAGCAGTAAACCACCGCCAGCGGCTCCAGCTATGACAGGATAAATTGAATTGCTGGCTGGTTTGATCACTGGAGCAATGGGCGTGGCCCCCGATGGTATACCATGATTGGACTGACTCTCTAAATGAACAAAAAAGAAAGTTGCGAAAATGAACAAGAATTATCTTCCAGGAAAACAATTATTTCACTTACTCTTGGTGCTGGCCTGGCGTATCACACTAAACTCGGAGGCGGAATGGGCATTGAAGGATTGCAACTTGAACTCATATGCGGTGCCCGGCTCTAGCATGTCAATCTTGAATCTCCGGGCATGACCGCCATCCACAGTCGCCTTGAGATATTCGCCAGCCGAGGCAGCCTGCCGATAGTAGGCGTAATAGCCATCAATTAGCTGGGATTGGGCTGGCAATGCAGCCAGTGACCAATGCAAGACCACTGCGGATTCGGTATATGGTTCTACATCTCGTAAGTCGGGCACAGGCAGATCAGATTTGGCAGCTCCATGCTGGAGGAAGAACTTTACGGAGGTGTTGCCCTCCTTGTTGTCGTTGTTCGAATAGACGGCCACAATGCGGAATCGATAATAGCGATCCGGATGCAGGCCCGTAACAGATGATGTGAAATTCTTGGCGCCACCGCCATCGGAGTGATCGTGACGATCACGGGAACGCTGCCGCCCGTAGGGTATATACTCATTTGTAGTCTGCCAATTTTCGCGTGCAATTTTTCTCGAGCTATCGCCAAGCATGCGATATTGTACCTTGAAGAACTGAATGGCCAATCCATCATTTTTGGGTACATTCCAGCGCAGCATGACGGAATCGTCGGAGAGGCGTGTCACATTGGGCCTAGATGGTGGCACCATGTTGGCTAAAACGAACAGAGAGCGGAGAGAGAAAGAGTTGTCATGAGTTTGAATTTAAATTATTTTGGCGCCACTGTCTCAATAGCGCCCTCTACTTTTTCTATGTGTGGCGCTGCATTCGACATCGATAACATGTTATCGAAATATCTGGCCACACTGAACACAACACCTCCTCACTCACTCAAAAGTATCGAAAACAGCTTCATACGCTATTGAGCCAAAAATTTTCGCTCGCTTCTTGCTGCGCTACGAAATCTCAAGATAAAACAGAAGAGAAATATAAACAAAAGCCAAAATAAAAATGCTACGATCAAAAAGGCATTTGATGGGCTTCAGTAGCTAAGCATCTCAATCAATTAAATTGCCAAATGTTCAGCTAGTGCTTGTAGCTGCCAGAAGAGAATATAATCGTCAAACCACACAGTGCAATAATAAAAAGAAAGATAGAGAGAGAGAGAACTTCACTCGCGCCCCATCTCGCTTGCACTCGCACTCGATAGCGCGCCATTCGCGACTCGACGACGACGACACTAGCAGCAGCGACAGCGACTCTCTCTCTGAGTGGTGTGTGTATAATAGCAAACGAGTGTAATTCAGTCAACCCAGACTCAGAGGCTCAGGCTTGGGACTCTGAGGAGGCAGCGGAGGAGTTGTTACCATGTCCGCTGTGGGTGAATCGGTTGCTGGCGGCGGATCATCAGTTGATGGCAACAACACTAATTCAGCCACTACTGTGGTTGTCGGCAATGGCAATTCTAGTGGCGGCGGCAATGCTGGCAGCGCCGGTGGCGGTGGTACAGCCTCGGCCAATTCCAATTCCAGCTCAAACAAGACCCAATTGCCCCTAACGCCCCGCTTTACCGCCGAGGAGAAGGAGGTACTCTACACGCTCTTCCATCACCATGAGGAAGTCATCGATATTAAGCATCGCAAGAAGCAACGCAACAAGTACTCGGTGCGGGAGACATGGGATAAAATAGTGCGAGATTTTAATTCCCATCCTCATGTTAGCGCCATGCGAAATATTAAACAAATTCAAAAATTTTGGCTTAATTCAAGGTAAGTTTGAGTGGCCAAGAGATGCAAGTGTTACCCCCATTTATCGTCTCTGTTTTATAGGCTACGCAAGCAATATCCATTTCGGGATGGCACCTCCTCACAGCACACATCATCCGGCATGGTTAAAGTCAATTCCTCATCCGCCCAACAGCAGCAGCAGCATCATCAACATGATGGTGTGAAAGTGGAACCGGAATATCAAATCAGTCCCGATCCATCTGAGCATAATCCACAGGCAGACACATTCGAAGATATTGAAATGGATGGCAATGATGTTAGCGAAATGGATGATGATCCCTTAGAGGCGGCCCAGCAGCAGCAGCAACAACAACAGCAACAGGTCCAAGAGCAGCAGCAGCAACAGCAGCAGCAGCAACAACAGCAGCAGCAACAACAACAGTCGGTTGTGGCAGCTGCTGAAATGCAGAAGTTGCAAGTCTCTGCTGCTGCTGTGGCCGCCGCCAATGCCAATGCCATGCTAACTACACATCCTCTGAATGTGGATCAAATAAGTGCTGATAAGTTATCGCTAACCGATTTGCTGCATTTCAAGACTGCCCGACCGCGTGAGGATAGCATCATATTGCAGATAAAACATCCCAGCGAGGCGACAGGTAAGACGACAAATCTTTACTCATACTCTTTTTGACCTTCCACTAATCTTATAACTGTGTCTTTCCCTCTCTCGCTTGTGTAGCCACCCAAATTCACACAATACCCACTCAGGGCCAACAGCATACCATGGCCACCATTACCGCGGGCGGCTACAATCAACAAATAATCAGCGAAATTAAGCCCCAACAGATCACACTGGCCCAGTATCAGGCACAACAGCAGCAGCAGGCTCAGGTGCAGGCTCAACAATTGGCCCAGCAGCAATTGGCTGCACAGCAACAACAGCAGCAGCAATTGGTGGCAGCGGCTCATCATCAGCAGCAGCAACAGGCAGCGGCCGCTGCTGTTGTCGTGCAACAGCAACAACATCAACAGCAGCAGCAGCAACAACAACAGCAGCAGCAACAACAACAATTGGCCGCAGCAAATGTGGCAGCTGCTGCCGCTGTTAAAATGCAATTGACCGGAGCCACGCCCACCTTCACATTTAGCGCCCTGCCCACAGTGACAGCAGCCCCCGTGGCAACTGGAACAACAGTAGTCGGTGGCCCTCAACCGAATCAGACGGCAACAGTCACGAATGTTAGCGTGACAACAGCAGGAACGGCCGTAGCCGCAGGCGGAGTAACTGCTGGCATTCCGGGACTAGTGACAGCTCCGGCCGATAATTATGAGGAGCGTGTAAATTACTTCAAAGTGAAAGAAGCTGAATTGCGTTGCAAGGAGCAACAATTGGCCACCGAAACGAAGAAATTTGAACTCAACAAGGTGCAGGATGAGCTTAAATATATGAAGGAAGTGCATCGTTTGCGTGTCGAGGAGCTTAAAATGAAGATACGCATCCTGCAGAAAGAGGAGGAGCATTTGCGTAAGAATTCCAATTCATGAGATCAACTGGAGGACATCAGCGATGTCGACAATGACGACGATGACGATGACATTGGTGGTGTAGTCGTAGGGGAGGAGGCTGAAGTTGAGTACATGGACATGTTGCTCTAAATTTAAATCTATATATACATACATGTACATGTATGTATATATATTATATATAATAGATATATGTAAATCTGATTTAATTTAATTGGATTTTAAATTTAAAAATTTAATTTTGTTTAAGAGTCTTTTTTTTCTGTGTAATTTTGATCCTGTAACTGTTTCTGTTTTTAATTAGTTTTTCGGGCGGGGCAATCTGGTCGGCAATATGTGGGCGTTGCCAGATTTTAGAAGATTAAGTCAGAGTTTTTACTCTATTCTATTCTCTCTATCTATATACATATTTCCTACCCCCCACAATCCCCACTTCCCTCGAAATGTAAATTGAATGCGTTTCTCTATTGGGAAATTGCTATTTAAAATATGTATGTAAGATATTTGAAACAATATATATATATAAATATATATATATATATATATATATATGTTTGGGCGTAACACGCCTCAAAAAACTGAACTTACCCACTCTCATGTATTTTCTTTTGCCTTTGTTATTACGGGATGATGATGAACCGGAGGAGGAAGAGCCACCATTGGACATAAAGGAGGAACCACTGCCAGTGCTGGCTTCATCGTGTAACGGGCGCATGGGCAAATTGCCACCGAGTGGTTGGAAATCTTCGCCACTTATCTCAAGAGGATTAACGCCCAACATGTTGCCCTCGCTTATCTGCCAGAACGGTTGAGAATGGGGTAGAAAGAACCAGAGGATATGTATTTAAGATTATTAATTTAGCGAATTTCTTCAATTAACCCACCTCGCCAAGAATGTTACGTGCAAAACATTGCACAATCCCAGCATGACGCTTCTGGACATGATGTATCATTAGATTGTGATCCTGAACGAGTGTTTCATTGTCGCTGCTAGCATCCTCGCCATTGATAAGCCAATAAATCTCCGGTTGTGGATTACCTGTGGCATTGCACTCCAGCAGCAACATATCGCCCTCATTGGTTAGCGTTGAGGCCGGACCGCGGATAATCCGTGGTCGCTCCAAAACAATCAGCTGAATAATTCGCACCAGAACCGGAGCAATCCCGTTGTCCAGGCGACAAACATACGTTCCCTGATCTATGGGTCGGACATCGGTGATATGTAGGCCATATGGTAGCACTTTGGTGCGATTGTGGAAGATTTGCGTTACATTCGGACTACTCCAGACGGCCACGGGCCGGGGGGAGCCCACTCCGGGGCATTCGAGGACAACAGTTTCGCCGGGACGAGCCGACAATTCGGTTACCGTTGGCTGTTGGACCAGAAAATACGGCGGCGTTCGATCCGTGTAGTCAACACGCAAATCAATCACCTGGGGCAGACGCACTTCCACTCCGGTGATGGCATTGGTTGCCGCACATGAATAGTTTCCTGCGTCCTTGGCACTCACAGAGGTAAGAATCAATGCGCCGTCAGCAGCAGTTCCGCCACCGCCCAACATTTGTTCCGATTGCGGCACTTTTTCGCCATTTCGATAGAAGCTCCAAATCGCCGGAGGATTAGAAGTGACTGTTCCGCAGCGTATGAGCACACAATTCCGGGGCGCAACGCTCCAAATCAAGGCATGCCGGCTATATCCCCCATTATTGGTATTGTCAATTGATATGGAGACGAGAGTGAGGCGTGCCGGGGTCGAGGCTAATGCCCCGGGGCCATACCAGGCAACACATTGATATTCGCCCAGTGTCTGGGCCGATACATATATCCGTAACTTCCATGTATGCTCATCACTGCTGCTGGTAACATTGTAGCCAGCAGCCGGAGGCAGATCGCTAAACGGTAGGCCGCTATTCCTGCGGAAACGCCATTTCAGGCGATCAGGTTTTAAATTCAATTCGCACTCAAAGACCACTTCGTCGCCCTTGGGAGCCACTGCCGATTCGGGGGCACGCTCGATGAAGGCACCCAGTGTGGCAGTGCTGTTGCTATTGCCACTGCTGGCGGCGGCGTACACAAAGGAACCAATAGGTGTCGCCAACATCAGCACCAGTGCCATTAGTTGGGTCATAGTGGCTGCTGAAAATTGATAAAAGAAATTAAGTTAGGTTAGGTTACATTAATATTACGATGTTTACGCAGTTAAAATCATATTTTTACCAAAACTTACAGACAAAGTTTTTATGGTCAAAATATTTTCAGAAATAAAGTAAGATTAGGTTTGTTGTGTCAAGATCAAGAGTTTTCCTAAGTCGAACGGCAACTTTAACGTTTTTTACCGTCAAAACTAAAGTTTCCCCGTTAAAAGCATCGCTTTTTGTCAAGTATTCCCATACATTAACAAATTCTAACTAACTACATTTTCATCGTCAAAATCTTTTAAAAACATCGCTTCTATAGGGTATTCTCCGATATATAAAAAATAGAGCCGTAAAAAGTTTTTCAAAGTTCTCATTTAAGGTTTACACGAAATGCATTTTCTTTCGGTAGCAATGATAGATAATTCCGCATTCCCCTTCCCTCCTGCCACACAATGCTGACAAAATCCCTCTCCTCCTGCCTCTTGTATGTGCAACACATTTTTGCAACTTAGTACCATTCATTGCCTGGGCTGTGCTTTTCGTCGTTTGGCCTAAGGAATGCGCATTAATTTTCAACACACGCAACCAACCAACAGCGACAGCAACGCGAGCAAAATCAACTAACTGGAGGATCTTTTTGTACCTGGCGCGGTTTGGCTTTTAGAAGAAGAAACCTGCGTCAATTTCGCGCTTTACTTTTGTTGTCAGATGTTTTAAATCAGCGTCTGTCGGTCGAGCTGGTTTTTGGTTGGGTTGTGGAGATCTCCCTCCCTCTCTCCATGTGTGTGTGTGTGTGTAGGCAGTCCGGTTTGGGTTTACGTTTGCTCCTTGCGTTAACAAGTGGCCACCAGTTGCCAGTCGCCAGGCCGGGTGCCAGCCAGAAAGCCAGCCAACATCCAGCGGCAGCTGCACGCGCCTTTCTACCAATAATGACTATCAAATGGGGGCCGGCACAAGGCGATTTATGTGCGTCAAGAGTTTTTTTTTTTCTGGACAGAACTGAAGAGGTCCCCATACACAGACACACACACACACACACATACAAAGAGAGCGAGAGACTTTAAGGTGGCTGCAGCAGGTTGCCCATTGGGATAGATGATGATGATGAGGTAAGAAGGGGTTGATGCTAAAATATCTGACAACTGGGCGGCCGTTTCTTGGAATTCCGTGCGCGGTTGTTCCTCTGCTTCTTCTTCATTTTTGTCGTCGTCGTCGTCTTCGTTGTCTTGTTTCTTTGCCTTGTGCTTGGGCATCGTTTAAATTTCAAATCGAGCCAAACTGTCGCAGGGCAGACGCAAGTCTCGTCGTCACCGTTCCGCCCCCCGCCCACGGCCCCTACCACCGCACTGTTCACCTCTTTATTCTCTGTTCCTTTAGGCATTTTTTTGCTTCGTTTTTTTTCTCCTTTAGTTTTCTTCCTTTTTGCCTGGTCAGCTCTCATAATAATGACACACCATTAACAATCGGTTCCAGTTTTAGGGTCCAAGAATGATGATGATGACTCTGGCCTGGCCTGGCATGGCATGCCATGGTATGGCCTGTTGGCTGCTCCTGGTCCATAGCTCCAGTTTAAATGGCACATTGCAAGCGACTGCTTCCGTTGCCACGCCTTCTTGTCCAGGGCAATAATAATAATCACAACAACAACAACAGCAATAAAAAATGCACGAAATGCCAACCCAAGAAAAGAGACAAAGAGAGAGGGAGATAGATGTAAGGTAGCCAGGATTACAGTCAGTAGTTGGACCCATGTCCCAGACACATTTCTCACAAAAAAATTGACATTTGATTAAATATTTTCGTTTTCCTTCACACATTTTTGCCACAAAATATGCAAAATAATCTGATAAATTCAATTTAAAACAATCAATTTTCTATCTGCATTGACTTTAGCGAAAATTCCTAAACTATTTAATTAGCTTAAAACATTACTTTAAAACTTTATCCAAAATCCATATTATGAAAATTCTCTTTGACCTTTTCTGGTTTGAATTAAAATGGGAAAACTAAACAATTCCATTTAGCTTATTTAATCAACATTGCAACATTTGTCTTGAAACGACTGAAATGAATATTTCTTTCCGATTAAACTTTATTTTTCAACTAAAGGACATAAAGAAAAGAAGAAGGAGGGAAATCATTTTTGGAGTTTTACACTTTGATGAATTTCCATTTGCGTTTAGTTTAGTCTTTTTAAATTCTAAAGTGATTTCGTATTAGTAATCGTTAGGGAAACAATTCTAATGTTGCCCACATATTTACTGGGGCTTTGGCAACATGTTGCTAAAAGGTGAGAAACGATAAACATGTTGTTTTTGTTCTTGTTGCACATGCAACTAATTCTCGAATGCTAAATATGGCAATGATCTTGAGAGATTTGCTCGTTTTTGGGTTGCAGCAGAGCACAAACAATTGACCAGAAGAAGAAGAAGAAGAAAGAGGGTAGTAAGCGGGGAGAGGAGAGAGATATGAGGGAGTTTGTATTGAAACTGGAATTGTAAAACTTAATTTCATTAGGCACACACACACACACACCACACACACATTAATCAACATGAAATGTCAAATTAAAAAACATTAATTAATAGCAATAAAAATATGTTGAGCAGCAGCAACAACAACAACAACAACAACAATAATAACAAACAGTTACAGACAGGCAACGTCATGATGTTGCTCGTGTCTTTTGCTGGCCACCAAAAATTAGCATAAAACTGTTAGAAAATAAAACAACAGCAAAACAATCAATGGGAATATTATGAGAGAGAAAGAGACATGGGTATCTCTCAGGATGGGGGTGGCAGATGAGGAAAGAATTTCATTTCTCTAACTTGCATTAAGACATGCTTATCCTGTTTCTCTCACCCGCTCCCTCACACACATTTCGATAATTGAAGTTATTTCGTCTACACCCATGGCTAGCAAAGAGACTGTGTGCGTGTGTGTGTGTATGTGTCTGTGTGAGAGAAAGAGAGTTTGGAGAACGAACGAAGACGACAGGTGTATCAGAGAGACAATTGAATTGAGTGCAAAGGGTGGGAAGCAAGAAGTGTCGAGGTTGGTGCGATGCGGAGGAGGGGAAGGGGGCGACTGGAGCCCGAAGTCGTGTGTAAGTTCATTAAAAAAGTTTCAGGCGTAACGAAGATGACAACAACAACAACAATGCTAATAATATTAATAACAACAGCAACAACAACAACAACTATGGCTATGTTTAGTTCTTGGAGTTTCTTTAGACGAATTGTTGTCATAAGTGTCTTCCTCTTCTGTTGCTTAATCTTTTGCTGCTGCTGCTGCTGCTGCTGCTAACATTAGCAGCGGTAGTTAACAGCTTGTAAAACAGCAACACCTGCCACATACAATACAAGTTACTATTGGTTATTGTTGTTGCTGATGTTGTTGTTCTTGTTCTTGTTTCTACACAGAGTTCAATAAAACTTAAGACTTGGCATGATCATCATCATGATCATTGAAAACAGCAGCAGCAAACATTTTTCTGGCAGAAAAGGAGCATCAAAAGCAATAGAAAAATGTACATATACATATGTACATATACATATGTATGTATGCCCAAACTACAGTAAAAACCTCTTTCAAATTGTTGCTCATATGTTTCAAAAAAAATCAACTTTACATTGAATATTTTTTAGTAATAAAGGAAATTGAGTTCAAGTAAGCAGTAAATCAGAGCTAAGGAATATCATAACATCATCATGAAAGATATGTAACTTAATATTAAAGAAAGTTAAATGTTAAAGTTATTTATTAAGGAAGTCATGGAAACATTTTATCCCATATAAAATATTAATACTAAGCATAAACAAAACTAAGAGTACAAGATTTTTCATTGAATCTCGTATTTGTGTTTGCTTTTTCTAGTGCTTCCCCCAAGGACACCTATTTAAAACGGGATATCGTATTGGGAAATATTTTTTGAATTTATTCCCTCTAGAAAAGTAGAAAAATGTGGAGAGAAGGGTTAGAAATAGTTTGGATTGCTTGAAGATGGCTTTAATTGGTCTAACTAAGTTTAAAAGTTTTCAATTTTCCATTCCAAGCTTAGTTTACTGTAGATGTGAAAAGCGCACAGACACACACACACACACACACACAGCCATTGAAATCACTCTCAAAAGCCTTAAAAGAAAGAGAAACAAAAACAAAAAAAAAAGAACCAAAAACAACACGCAGAAGATATGGCAAAAATTCTTAAGCAATGGAACCTGTTTTGGCCAGCAGCAGCAGCAGCAGCAGCAGCTGAAAAAAAGTCATCTTCTGGAAGCGACCGGAACCAGAAGAGGCCCCCAGTTTTAGAGAGAGAGAGAGAGAGAACGAGAGAAAAAGAGGTGACAAGGAAAGATTACCAAGCTCCTCCGAGTGCAGTAGCGCAATGCGGGCAGCATCATATGGGGCCCCAAATGAGGGCCACCGCTCCCCTCCCTGGATAGGCGCCAGATCATCAGAAAAACCAAAAAGAGAAGATGACAGAGAGAGAGAGAGAGAGAAAGACGGCTTTTATGTAAACGAGTTCGAAATCTGCATTCCTGAAAGTCAACAGGATTTAAGCGCCCCACCTGTTTTCGGGAGAGAGTAAGTTTAAGAGGGTGAGATGCAGATGAAGATGGAGAGGGAGAGGGCGACATGACTTAAGCTTTGACTTGAACTCAAAGTCGAACTCGAATTGAAGCACTAAAAACTCGAACGCGAACTCAAAGTGAATCCAAATGGACTGCCGAATGCAATATACAAAACAAGAAGAAGCAAGTGCGTGGGCTGGGAACGTTTTGTATTGTGTGTGTGAGTGTGTGTGTGTGTGTGTGTCTGTGTGTGGGGGCTTGGGTTCGGGTTAGATGGGTGCAGCAGACCCCCACGCCCACATCAAAGATGAGGGAGGGAGTTAAGTTTGGATTTTAAATGCGTGGGCAGTACTGAGCCCTGGTCAGGATTATGCTTAATCCAGTCTTCAATTCCAAGTATTTTTTATATGTTAGTTACATACATACCTTCTCTTCTAGTTCCTTTCTTGCTGCTATCTCTTTCGCTCTCTCGTTTTGGCTCTTGGCTCTTGGCTGAATTTCACACACGTTTCCAATCTCGGGCCTTATTCTCTTAGCCTCTGACTTTACCACGGCATTCTTCCCATCTAGAAAGCAAAAACAACAAATAAAAAAACACAACAAGGCATAAATATTGAAAATAGATGACACTTTTAATGAATTTCAAAATAATTGAGGCCTAAAGTGGCACACAAAAAGCAACAACAACAACAAAAAGCTCTGGCAACAGGCAAAAAAAGAAAACCAAAAAAAAAAAAAAAAAAACATACTACAAATGCCGCCCAAATTCTAAAAATATCGAAACGAAGCAAAAGTAAAAGACATGGCAAAACGTAAACGATCACTGAGAGAGAGAGAGAGGGTGGGGGAAGACCAGGGGCTGGCGGCATATTTTTTTGGGGGGAGAAGATTGTGGGTACTCACTCACAACAGCTCCACCCCCCCCCCCCACACACACTTACAAAATCGATCATATTAAGCTAAAAAATATTTTCACATTTACTTTGAATACTAGAGAGAGAGAGAGTTTATCTCCTTTCTCATTTCTCTTTTAGGTGTTTTTAAATGAAAGGAATACCCTTTATGCACTTTTGCTCTCATCTTTCACCTTTGTCCATTTAAAAAGGCATAAAAACTGAGACTAGAACATGATGCATATACCATAAATATATCAAATAAATTTTGAAAACATAAATAATAAATAGATAAAGTGAAACAGGGATATACATACATATAAAAAGAGAAAGAGAGGGAGAGAGATACATAGATTAGGACACAGGTTAGAGGCACGTGGAAATCTGCCAGTTTAGATCTTACTCTCTCTCTCTCTCTCTCTCTCGTTGTCTGTCTCACTCTTTACCCACTCCATAATATATTCATAAATCTGCTTTTAATTAATTTATGTGATTTGCTACTTTTCTTCAGCCATCTCTTTTACACTTATTCCCTGTATCTGTCTCTATCTTTCTTATTACTCCCTCTCTATCGCTCTTCCTCTTTCTCTCTTCGTTTCCGCCTGTGACAGTTGTTGGCCCATAATTTTTCGAAAAAAATTTTGAAATGTCGCCAAGTCGAACAGCAAAACAAAAAATAAAGCACGAGCGCCACCCCAAAAACAAAAATTGAAATGAATAAACATAGATATATATATATACATATATATATGTATGTATGTGTGTGTGTGTGTAAGTGTTGCCTGTCATTTTTCACAAATAATGTGTGTCTCAATATTCAAATTGAAAACTTTTACCAAACATTTGCATTGAATTGAAGTTTTTTTTTTTTTTGTTTTATATTGATTCTCGCATTGCCTTTGATTGGCAACATGTTGCTAAAGATAAAGATTTTTGTTGCCAAAACATTGTTGCTATGCTCGATGGATGACTCACGATCTCATGTGTGAATTTATTTTATAGAAATAGCTGCAACTGCAAATCAACAGCAGCACATCAGCAATTTATATAAGATATCGAAGCTTTTTCTATATAACCCAGTGTGTCTTAGTGTGTGTTAGTGTGTGTGTGTGTGGGCGTGTGAAGCATAAAAGGCGTTTTGTGTGGCAGCTGCTGTGTATGTGTGTGTGTGTGCCGCATCACATTGCATCGTGTTCTCATAGCCTGCCACTTGCTGCCTCTTCAGCTGTCTTTCTACACTAACACAATGTGATGGGTATATGCATTTTAGCTTGAATTTCATCAAGTTAGAGTGTGAACAAAATTAAAGGGTATAATCATGTCGTCTTTAAATCGACGGCCCTCTCTGTTACTTTTGTTGCCTTTTACTTTTTTGTTTTGTTTTTGGTTTGTCATAATTAATGTTCGTGGCATGCAATTTCTTTTCGATGAAGCCCTGCAGCAGCAGCACCAGCAACGGCAGCGGCAGCAACCAAACGACATTTGAGCGAATTTTACCGCTCGCATTCCATAGGTGAAAGCCATTGAGACAACGCCATGTGCAATTTTCCATTCCTTGCCCCCCTCCCCCCTCCTC
Organism: Drosophila willistoni; assembly: GCF_018902025.1. Classification (NCBI taxonomy): domain Eukaryota; kingdom Metazoa; phylum Arthropoda; class Insecta; order Diptera; family Drosophilidae; genus Drosophila; species Drosophila willistoni. Next base: position 9,497,912 of record NW_025814052.1, read on the forward strand.
TTCGACCATTCGGGCACCTGGCCTGCTCCTTGCTATGCAAAAATCATGATCACATGAACAAAAATTCGTTACAAATATCGGTCAACTGGCAACTGGCACTCAATTCACACAGGTTTCAAATGTTTTATATTATTTATGAAATGGTTTATGAACTAAATTCTTATTAAATTTCCTTTGGCTAAACTTTTAAATGTTAATTTCAAAACTGTCCTTCTTGTATTGCATTCAATTGTATTGTATGTACACACTCGTGGCCACATTAATAGGTGCGAGCCAATGTCCATATAACAATTATTTGGTCATTTTTACGATTAGAAAACTGTCTCCCCAAGGATTTGTAATACTATCACGAAGTAAGATAAGTAAGTATGTACATTATGGACGGGTCTAGAAAAAGTTTTCGGGGAGGATCCTAGTAAAAAAATGAAGATTTTCGGCTCAAAAATTGGAGTAATTTTGCAATAAAGGTAATTTTTTTTGGGGCGAGGATTTATTGTTACCACTTTGAAGTCTTACTAGTTATGGGGATAAATTGCTGAAGAAAATAAAAACGGAATACAGTAGAATCTGGTTATAATGACGCTCAAGGGACTGACGATTTTCGTCGTTATATCCGGAAGACGTACTAACCGGAGGCCCTTTTATTTAAGCTTGTATTGAGACCAACCAATCACGTATCGAACTTTAATAAGCGGAGTCGTTATAGCCGGATTCTACTGTACTTCCATTTTGGGGGAAGAATGTCCAGACCTCAAGGACTCTCTTGTTGGATCTGTCTATGATGTACATAGAACGAAATATCTTTGGGTCTCTTTTACGCCGCTTACACAAATTCATAGCCCGTCTCATTCACACCAATGGACATGTGCATTGCATAGTCTGTTTATATTTTAGTTTATGTATTATCTTTTAATTGAATATGTGTATATATAGCAATAGCGTTTAGTAGACAACCAATGACCAATGACCAATAGCCAAGGATTAGGATCACCGCTTATCAAACTCAAATTTTGCCAAACAAACTAGTCGCGATAATTTGATCAAAACTTTATAAACAAATATTTGGTAGAGCAATATACAAATCTAATTGGCTATAGTTAATCCTTGATTTATGTTGGAACGTGAAGGCAATGCCATTAGTTTAATCCCCCCCTCCCCCCACCCTGTCTCATCTAGAGACTACTTTCCACAGAGACCAATTGGGGGAATTTTCGAAAGGTTTTCATTTGAATGAACAGCAATCAGAAAGTGGACAACAGAGGGGGTGAAGGAGAGCAGTTGGAGTTCGACTTGGGGCTGGTGCTCTAAAATTTATGCGTTTTGCACACACACATACAAAAAGATCTTGCAAAAATGGAAGTTGGAGTTGAAGTTAAAGCCAACTCACTTCCAGTTTTGAGAATATGTACTCTCTCTATCTATCTCTCTCTCTCTAGCTATCTTCTGGTTATTCTGACATCTCACATTTTTGCCCATTTTCGGAGCCTCCTCCTCCTCCTCCGTCTTGTGCCCCTCTGCTCCTCTTGCTGCTTTTCCAATTTCATTTGCATGCCCATTATAAATTTTTCAAATAGTTGCGCCTTTGGCTTGGGGACTTATTGTTGTTGTTGGTTTGCCCTCGTTAGATGGAGCCGAGTTTATGCCTGGCGGTTTTTAGGTGGAAGGAGGGGGGGGACCACCATGTTCTTGTGATTGCTATCATTGTCATTGTTTTTAGTTGTTGTTGTTGTTGTTGTTATTTGAATGCAATTTATTTGATTTTCATTGTCGATTCTTTTGTCTCTCCCTTCTAACTCTCTGTAGAAAGAGATCTCTTGCTTTCTCTCTCTCTCTCTCTATTAGCTTGTGACTTATTGTTAGACATAGAATATCCTCTTCTCTTGGCCGAGAATTTGAGGGTATTTCGAATTCGATTCCTCTTTCTCTCTCTCTCTCTCTCGCTCCACTTTGGTTGATTTCGATTTTGATCTTGGAATTTCAATTTGCGTTTCGCTTTTTGCACAATTCCATTCCATTCCATTTCAGCCTACATACAGTCCCTCCCCCCTCTCTTCACCAAGTCAGCCAACCCCCTTGTCTCATTCATAGTCTAACAAGCTCGTCAAGTCAATTTATCATAAGCATTCGTCAGCTGTCGGTGCTAAAGAAAGAGCCAAAAATGAAAATATAGGAAAACCCAAAAAGAAAATATACGAAAAATCTTGTCGTTTCGTTTTTGTTTTTCGAAAATTCATCATTAAGATTTCCATTTACTATTTAGTTGGAGAGGGGAAATTCTTTTTTCATTTTCTTCTCATTCTAATCATTATCACCTTTGGGCTTAGAGTTTATACTGGTACTATTATTCCGTATTATAAATATATTCCGGTATATATATAGGGGCTATTTAGACAGAAATGGAATGGATATTTATATATTCAAATTGTTCAAATTAATATGAAATTCATCAAATAAAACAGGAAATGCAATCAAATACAGTAGACACAAGCGGCACTTTTCACCTACCTCAGACGGAGATACACACACACACACACACACACACGCACACACATACGCAGACACATTTTCACAGCCGCCAATTGCCGCACACCTTGTCTCTGCCTGTTACTTCCTCACCTTTCGCCCACCCCCCTCGTGTCATGCTGCTTGCCATGCTGCTGCCTCCTCATCATGTTAATTTTAATATTTGCCTTCCCCCCATCGCCCCCGTCTCAACCCATTTAGTTGGCAAATGGCCATGTTGCTGGCCACGTTGGTGACGCTGCCACTGCCACCGCCACCGTCGTGCCACCCGGTGGGGCATCATAAAAACATTAAAAGCAAAAAAACAGAAATTGGCCCACATTTTGGTGTTTTTTTTTTATTCTCGTTTTTTAGTTTTTGGTTTACCCCATTCCAATTGCAATAAAGACAGAGAGAGAGAAAGAGAGAGTGCGAGAGGGAGAGAAACTGATTACACTCGAAACACTTGGTTGGCTTTTTTTTTGTTGTCGTTTCTTATTTTGAAGGATTTGTATTAGAATATTCCCATTTAAAAATTTGCATTTCTCATTTTATGAACTTGCGTCATACATTTTGGTTTTGGGTTATGTCTGTGTGTGTGTGTGTGTGTGTGTGTGTAATTTGAAACTTGCAGCAACTTCTTGGGTTACCTGCGGGCTCTAACAACAACAACAACAACAACAAAAACAACAAGCAACAGCAAAAAAATACAATGGTCAAAACTTGAACTGAGACGGCATGAGGATTGGCATTGTTTTATTGCCCCTCTGCATCAAAGCCCACCCCCCTCTCCACCCCCTTACCATCCTAGCCTTAGCAGCAGGAACTTCCCTCAAATAATAATATGTTCATTTAGAGAAAACGAAAAAACTAAATTTTAAAAATAACCGAAATAAATTCGATACTATTTTTTTTTATTTCGTCTTCTTAGGGTTCCTTCCTTTTTTGTCTTTCTGGGGTGTCCATGTGTGTGTGTGTGTGTGTGTGTGTGTGTGTGAGGCACGAGTCCAAAATGTGTCATAAAGTAGAAAGGAAATATCGAATGACAATCCAAAGTCATGAATCAAATAAACTTCCAAATTATTGAGATGTGTGTGTGTGTGTGTGTGTATTTTAGATATATTAGATGGAATCTTTAGACCGATTCTCGGTTGAGGAAATGACAAAAATCTCCTACATTAAAACCTATATATTCTTCAACTCTCATAGGTTTTTTATTAACTTTGAGCCAAAATTTTCGAAATCGTTCACAAATTTTTTTTTTAAATATTAATGTCAAGAACATTTAAAGTTAAAACTTTTGAATTAGTTTTAATTGATTTTGAGAAAACTTCTTAAAATTTAGGAAAATATATCTTAAATCCCCTTATTAAAGTAATTTTGATAGCAGTTTGAACGATTCATTTGGCATACCCTTAAAGCAAAGGGTAGAGTACACACACACACACACACCATTACACACACACACTTGTAGATGGCAACGAAGCGTCGTTGTGCCCACTCAACTGACTTGAAATGAAACGTGCCCCGGTGTCGGGTTTACAATTTTATTACGAATGACTCTCTTCTGGGCCGTAGACCGCCAAAGTGGTGGCCCAACAGAATGCATATTAAGTGAATGCAAGTGAGAGGGAGACGGAGACGGAGAGGGAGAGGGAGTGAGTGAGAGTGGGAGGGAGATGGATGGCGAGTGCGAATTTCTGGATGAGTTCAAGTTGAAATAGATGGCATGATGGTTTAGGGGGAGGCGGGGGGATCAAATCTCTGAGATAACAACTCAATCTGTCACAGACGCCAGTCGAGCCGCCAATGAGACGGCCAACAAGGTCCGAAAATAAACAAAACGTGCAATAAAAACAACAAAGAACAACAAAAAATCATCATCATCATCAACAACAACAACAACAACAAAAATACTTAACGTAAATGAAAAACAAAACAACAACAACAGAAAATACAAATTAATTATACAATTAAGCACGCGTCGATGCTCGATGTGGTTGTTGTTGTTGTTATTGTTGCTGTATCAAATAATCATAAACAATTTATATGCAACATTGTCGGCAAGAACAATTTGATGATGCTTCGCGTACTCCCCCCTCTCGCCCAAACAAGAAATCAAGTTGAATGAAAATTGAAGATTTCCTTCCTTCTCTTCCCATAAATTTTGCCCCCATTTTTCGCATTTCTCCCTCTCTACTTGGCTACTTGGAGATTTTTCTCATGAAAAATGCAATTGATGCAGAATGTCTGGCACGTAGGCGTAAATGTAATGAGGCGTGGCGAAATGCAAACCAAAATAAACTGGCAATTTAGCAAAATGAAGGTGAATAAAATCTTAAATCAAGTACCAAAAGATCTTTGCCTTTCCTCCCGCTTTATGTCGGATATCTTAATCTATATACATATGTACATAAGCATTGTATAACGGTATATGTATATGTAGCAGATTTTAGACCTTAACAATATCAGTTTAGACTTGGAAATGGCGCCCAACGTGGGGCGATTAGTCATAATCATTTCATATTGAGCACGTCAAACTATTATAATTTATATCTACAAAAAACACACACAATAATCAATTGTATTATTAATAATACTAAGCAACATCTTTTAGTCATCTCAAGACTTGACATTAACAATCCAATTCATGTATGTATATACATATATACCTATATAATTTGCTCAATGAATCAATTCATTTCAAGTTTTCAATCATTTTAACACTGATTTTTCTTAACCATATGATCTCATCCCTATTTTTTGTGAGGGGAGAGGGGGTCGGATATGGTGGAGACACATCTTCATTATGCGTAGATTTTTCTGGGATTTCCATTCATCATTTACATTTTTCTTAGATTGCTGGGGTGGAGGGGGGAGGGGGGAGAAGATCAAATGGCATCGAATCGATGGGTTCAATCAATTAAAGCTTTTGCCTTTCAACACACACACACACACACACATACAGAAGAAGAAGAAACCCAACAACAATTTAAAGATTTCTATTTTGTTTTTTTTTTTTTTTTCATTTTGAATTTGTATATTGCCCCCCAAAATCCCCTCCCCACCCCTACAACAGCAAACATTCTAGCCTAGCCAACACCTTGTCGGTGTTTTGGCTTTGTCTTTTGTTTTCTACACTCTTCCTCAATGGGGTATATTAGATTTCTTTTTGATTGTAGAGCAGACTTCTCCATGTAGTTAATAGGATTCTGCGAAGAGGTATCAACATGGTCGATTAGTAAATTACTCTGCTTTTTTATGTCCTTGCAGAGGGTATAAGGATAGAAGGAGACGTTTCCGACCCCTTAAAAAATACATTCTTGATATTCTTGATCAGCATGAGAAGCTGAGTCGTTTCAGCCTTAAGAGATGTCGGGATGAAATTGTTGGTCATCACATTTCCTGCGTTAGATCAAGTATGAAAATCTCTCGGATCGAACCACTATATCATATAGTTATATACGAAAAGTAGGTGAAGCAGTTGGAGTATCGCTATGAAACTTACTAACGTGATAAAAGTGGATATAAAGCAGTAGATCCCAAAATTTCAATCTCATCGAATAAATTGAACACAAGTTACAGTCAATATAAATCGGCTCTGCTCAAACACTACATAAACCGTGTGTGTAGGCGTGCCAATCGCGGCATACATGTAAAATAAGAAGAAGAACAAGAAATGGAAATTATACTTGGAAGGTTTTGTCTGTGCCTTGATGAATTGAGTCACAGAAAAGAGGAATTCGGAACATGTAAAAATATTATGGCCAAGGACTGCAAGGGTATATAAACTTCGGCATAGCCGAAGTTAGTTTCTTTGATATTTTGTATACATAGATTTGCGACGTGGTTTTTTATTGTCGTGCGGCTGCTCTTTAAATTTGTTTTTATTAGATCATATTATGTGTATTTATCTCTAGACGAGACGAGACGAGACGACAAAACTAATTTGTAATTTAGATCTCGATGGCTCGATCGATGCTTGACCAGTCCTCAGTCAGTCAGACAGTCAGTCAGTCATTTAAGTCAGAGCATAAGAGCCACAAGAAGGGGGTGCGGTTAACCGTTATGGGCTTTTAATTAATTGCCATTTTGTCATTTAATTGAAAACTGAAGAAGCTCCCACAGTTAAGTTTGTGTTCAAATCGATTAAATGTTGTATATTTCTTGCCTGAAAATAATGATTGAATGCATTTTTGGTTTCTTTCTTCTTCTCCCTATCTCTCTCTCTCTCTCTCTCTCTCCCTCTCTGACTATTACTTAAAATTTTTATTTCTAATACAATTTGTTATTTATTTATTTGTTGTTGATGCTCTCGTTTGTATTTCACATGAAATGCAATAAACCCAATTTAATTTTCTGTTTTTATTTGCTTCATTCCATTTACTTCCATGTATTTACTTGCTTGTCCCGGGGACGTGCCTGTGTTAGAGGAGGGATGGCTAGGGAGAGGAGGGGTTTGGGTAGGGTATGAGGGGGGTGGGAAGGCAAAAGATTTCTTATCAGCAAGTTTAAGGTTTGCTTTTGTATGTTTGCCTGTTTGTTTGTGTTCTTTTTCAACTTTTATCACGTAACATAGAAAACATTGAAAACTAAACACAAACAGATTCCTTTTAAATATGTTAAAATTCATTGACCGATTTCCCCTTAACAAACATTTTGATTTATTTTCAATTCCATGAAATGCTTGGGGGGAAGGGGGTGGTATCTATTTAAATTTTTTTTTTTTTTTTTGCTATGAATGAGATTGATTGGCTGAAGAATTGTTGGAATTATTTTATTTCCTTGCAATCATTTTTCTATATATATTTTGTTTGTCAATTATATGGAATTCCAATTAAATAAATTCTTTATCAAATGTTGTCCTTGAAAATCGGAAACAATTAACAGACGCCAGCCATCCAGTCAGCAGGTAAACCAGAATACAACCGAAAAGGGCCCCAAAAAACAATGAGGATGAGGATGAGAATGATGATCATCATGATCATGATCATGATCATGATGAGAGATCAGCGAGCAATGAGCGATGCCTTGGAATGCAGCCACAAACGACGAACGGCAGCCGGTTAAATTTCCAAAGAAATACAACAAACTGTGGCAAGAGCAAGTCCAAGTCCAAGACCAACTTCAACTTCAATTCCAACTCCAAGAGCAAAAAGGTAAAAGAAAAACAATCAATGAAAAGGTTGCTTGTCTCTCTCCCTCTCTCTCTCTCTCTCTCTCTCTCAAGAGAAGTCTGCGTCTGAGTCTCAGTCTTTCGGCTGGTATGCGCGTCAAGGTGAACCTACACCCGGCTCTTACCCCCTTCTCTCTCTCTCTCTCTCTCTCTCTACCAATGACGACCGCTGTTGCAATGACCGCAACGACAAACGTGACTCGGAATTTCCCTCTCTCTCTCTCTCTCTCTCTCTCTCTCGCCTAGTCTCAGTGGGAGTTGGATATCGATGCAAATGCGGATGCATCAGCATGTTCACTGGTGCGGGGGAAGGGTGGAGAGGTATACGTTTTCTAAACTCCAATTCATTGTTATAATAAAGCAGTTAAAAATGTTGCAGCCCAGATTGCAGCCAACGACGTCATCATCATCATCATCATCATCTTCGAACATTGTTAACCTTCATCTTCATTTTCGTTTTCAACGCGTCGTCATCAGGTAACAAACGTCTCCTTGTGCCTATTCCTTCCTCCCCCCTCTTTCCACATCATCATTTGGGAAGCTTCATCTATTTATGAATGAAATCTCTTGTATAGAAAACTTCCCCCCCCCAAAAAAAAAAAAACAACTTAAAACCGAAACCGAAATCGCTTGCGGATTACCGATTCTCTGTCCCCAAAAAAAATACATTTTGTTTGCTTTTCTCTGTGTCTTTGTGCGTGTGTGTGTGTGTGTGTGTGGTGCAGAAGGAGGTTACAAGGCAGGCAGCGGGTGGAACGCCTGAACGCCATTTGTGTATCGTTTATGTGGCACAAAATTTGTTGCCGGCTACCGCGAAACATCCGCCAGCTAGCTAGTTGGCCCCCACATGCCTCCCCGTTCCATGCCATTCCCCGCCACAATTGGGTTTACGGTTACCCAACTTCCATTTAACCGGGGCCATTCGCTCACTTATTCACTCACTCACTCAGTCAGTCAGTCAGTCAAACTGAAACTGAACGCATGGTTCATTGCGTTTTGCCCATAAAAGGCGTCGGATGCCAAATTAACTAACACAAATGGGGCGGCCTCCTATATAGAAATCATTCAACTCAAATGGTGTACAAGATCTCTATAACTACCCCCTCTCACCTACCCCACACTCACCCCTCTACCCCTCTGTGTTCCCTTTCCAATCTAGTAGTAAACCCTTTTCTTGTTTGTTCGGCTTGAGTGAACTGAAAATTGTAAACGATATATAATTACTGTAGGTTCAATAGTTGAAGAACAATAAAAACACAAAAAAAAAAAACATGGGGGCAATGAGCTTTAAATTTTCGATAGTTAAGTGCCGAGTGTCGTCTAAGTAAGTAAATGGTTAGTTCGGAGAGTTTAGAGAGCATGGAGAGGATCATTCTCAAGCCCTAGAGGGTAGAGTTAGGGACAATTTCAGGCATTGCCAAAACATTTTAGCCTTTCACTCGATCTTTTTTTTTTTTTTTGGATTTTACTGTCCGTTCTTGCAGTTAACGATATTATTTCTATGAAATTCCATGGGTGAAAGGTTAGGACTGAATACGGTTATTGTAGACCGTTACCATTAGGCGGCATTACGATTTGGTTTTTGCAACATATTTGTACATATACATATACATATATATCGTTCAACCATTTGGCTAATCACTGCCTTAATCCGGTGCAGACTTTCCAAGCCAAAGTCGACTAACTGCGGCGAGCGAAAGAGACCGCAAATGTTGATGCTGAGGTCCAAAAACCCGCCCCGAGGGGCAATTGCTTTCTACTACTCACGCAGTTGGCAAATGCCTGAATCTGGCTATGCGGTTGGCTTTCTGACTGACTGGCTGGCTGACTGGCTGACTGGCTGAATGTCTAGTTTATCATGAACGTTGATCTATGACTCGACGCTACTTGGCTAGGCTACAGCTGCTGCTGGAGCTTGAACTCATTTTCTAATTGCCCCACGGTGAGGAATGTCTGTCTATTCATCTTGAGAGTTGAGTAGCGCAGTTTCGTTTTAAGCTTGGGATTCTTTTAGTTGTTTTTCTGTTCGTTTTCCTTCCTGTTTCCACGCAGGTTTAATTACCACCGCCACCACCACCACTACCAGATCAGCGAGAGAGCAAAAGATCGGAATTGGCATCTCAGAAAGTCTTCTTAGTCTCAGTCTCAGTCTCTGTCTCTGTCTCAGTTGCCATCTCAATCTCTGTCTCGCATCTTTTTTTATTTACGTTTTGCATAATGCTGGGTCGTCGGTCGTCGGTCTTGGCTATCGATCTCGTCTGCCATTTTAATTGAGTTCACAAATGTTCTCTCTGAGAACTGACCCCTTCACAGCTGGCGGCCACTATACCGCTGACAGCTACGTGCTGGGCGCACAGCGCACACATATGTTCCATTTCAGAGCATTAGAATCGGTTAGATAGTTCATTCGGTGTGCTTTTTGTGTGAGAAATTAATACATCATCAGACAAATCAACTGTGAGATGAGCTACAGGTTGGAGGCCAGCTTGCCGGCCGGCCTTTAATTAAAATATTTCCGAATTTATTGATTATCAATGGGAAACTACCAAGTGAATATGTATATTCCCTTCTTCTACTCCTACTCCTCCCCCTCCGCTTTCGATCACTTTTGTAGTGTCTACATTGTCTGTTCTGTCCTGTGACTATTCCTCTGCTCTTCTTTACTCTTCTCCCCTATTTTCTTCTATACTTACCTGTGTCAATGTCAAATTTGAGCTCTTAAATTGTCGCTTATTAAATGTCTTTTCGCAGCAGAGTGCGGAGACAGGGCCACTTTATCAAAACTCAATTCCACGTAACGGCCAATGTCTCTCTGTTGTCTGTCTGCCAGTCTGCAGTCGGCAGTCGAAAATTATGACTTGTTTGGAAGTGCAAATAGCCCACTTCCTGTCTCATTCCATTTCCATGCCCAGGCCCATGCCTTTGCTTTGGTTTTGGTTGAATCGAGTCGGGTCGGTCGGTCGGTCCTCCTATCGGTAGTGTCGCGCAGACGCAAAGCCTTTCTTTGCCTTGCTTCGTTTGTTCTGATTGCTGTTGTTGTTGTTGTTTTTTGGTTGTTGTCGCTGTCATCGTCACGGCCCGACGATGGTTTTTAACTGATAAGATGCGAACCGCTCAGGGGAGCAAGCTACATACGTCCATACATACAACTACTACTGTGTCTCTCCATGCCGTCTACCCACGTCTTCGTTTGCTCCCGTTAACATATTTTTCATTCTTTCTCTTTGATATCCTAGCCAAGATAAGCCATAAAAGTCATGCAGCACATAGTATCCACCATATCTCCATCTAACTATCTATCTAGCTATCTGTGTATGTATGTATGTAGTTACCTTCAAAAGGTATGCGCTACTGATTTTTCATTCATCGTCCTCCATCGTCTTTTACTACTTTTTCAGGTACTCAAAACTTATGTGTTAGACCCAAAAATGTGAGGCACGTATTTAGACTAAGGAAGTCCATTTCGAGTTGTTCTGGTTTTCTGGTGGGTGGCTGGCATAAAGTCAGTTAGATCTAAGGACTAAGACATGACAAACTGCTTTAAATGCGAAACATTTTACTAGTATTTCATTGGATGTTAATTTTTCGTTTAATTAGGTTGTAATTCCTAACTGGTTTGGGCAAGATTACAATAAAGTCGCGATCTAGACAGTTGTTCCAATTAATTTGATTGATTTTTGTGAGCCAATGAGCCGAAGTAGAATCGAAGAAGATGAATGAATACGTTTTTTTGGTTTTTGTGTATTAGAAAGGGAAAAGTTAAGCAAAATCTATTGTTTATTGTAATGGAATTGGTATTTACCATCTATTCGATTCGAATAATATTATTAACATATGTATGGATAACTGTTGGTTATAAAAAAACGGTTTAAGCATTCTCTCTCTCTTTGTTCCCCTCTGTTTACCCCTTCGTGCTGTTTCATTCATTACGCTTATGCCTTTTGTAGTGATTTCCTTTAGTTTTTTGGTAACAATTCTTTACCTGGACCAATTTCCACACTTTTTAAGTGTGTATTATGCAAAAATGGGCGTGGCATGGTCGTTTTCTTTCACAACATATACATCTGTAAGAGAGTGTGTGTGTGTGTGTGTGTCTATGGCTATCACATTACGCGGCGTCGTGTAATGCGCTTCCGTTTTTATATCAAGGTAATTTACTTGCTGCTGCTGCTGATGCTGATGCTGGGCAAGGCAAAAAGGTGCCGCCGCGCCGTTGCCGTCGAGACGTTTTTTCGGCTCATTTGTGGCCGCTTAAGGCAGGTTCAGCAAACAGCAGGTTGGCTGGGCAGGGGGGAGGGGACCGGGCCTGCAATTACACTTCCGCTACGAGAGAGTGAGAGAAACCAGAAACATCAAAACAACAACAAAAACGAAACGAAACGAACCGAAACCCAAGTCGACCCGACCGCGCTACCTTTACCTCTATGTATACCCTCGACCTCTGCCTCTGCCTCTGCCTCTGCCGCTGCCGTTAACTCTCTGGCCCATTCATGCCAACGTCTCTCAGACTCCCTGTCTCTCAATCGACAGCAGTCGGCAAGGGGCTCATTCACAGATCGAGCGAGCATCGTTTTGTCGTCTCGTTCGTTTCATTCATTCACTCATTCAGTCATTCATTCATGTTGATTGCCACCTTTGGGCTTTTGGGAGCCCCCTCACCACCAAGTTCCCTTCTTTCCATCCGCAAACTCCGCTTTCCCAGCATCTTGTTCTCTCTCTCTTGCTCCCTTCTCATGATTAGTCTGTGCTAATGAACAGGCGGTGGCGCAAAAAAATAATACTATAAAAAAAATACAGTGAAACCTCGATATAACGAACTTCGTTATAACGAAAAACCCAATATAACGAATTTTTTGTTAAGTCCCTTGAAAAAACCTCGTTTTTACGAAGTTTTTCATACAAAAAAACACTATAGGTATAACGAATTTTATTTACTGTTAATAGTTCTGGCACTGAGAAAAGAAAATTGTTGGTAATCGGAAAATCGACTAATCCAAGATGCTTTAAAAATATTAAAAGTTTACCAGTGGACTACACCGCAAACAAGAAAGCTTGGATGACTACAGACATATGGTTGGATTACTTGGAAAAATTTGATAAAGAGATGACTAAAGCCAACCGTAAAATTTTATTGCTCGTTGATAACTGCATGGCGCATAAAAATCCTACTTCGCTTAAATCCATTAAATTACAATTTCTGCCGCCAAACGCAACATCGAAACTACAACCTCTAGATCTGGGAATAATTAAAAATTTTAAGCATTTCTATCGCAAAGAGGTGGTCAAAATTTTTATCAATGACATGGAAGAGGGGCGCAAGAGCAATATTAACGTTTTGCAAGGTATCAGAATGGCCCATAAAGCATGGGAAAGCGTAAAACAATCAACGATTGTCAACTGTTTTGCGACATGTGGCTTTGTCGACAGTCCAAATATTACGGCTACAAACGATTGTATTCAAGACAGTGAAGAATGGCTTGTCATTAAAAACCATTTTAATTTGGATGAACATTTTGACGATTTTGTTACCTTCGATGACAACGTTAGTGCTTCGGGGCCTTTAACTGATGATGACATTGTTGGTAGTTTTGCGAAGACAGTCGATGTTGTCGAGGAGGAAGAAGAGGAGGAAGAAGAGCTAGAAACGGTTATCACCGCAAAAGAAGCTAAGCAAATGGTTGAAAAACTACAAACTTTTCTTGAGGCACAAGAAGCTACACCCCAGACTACTTTTGATGGCTTAGCATCTGTTGCACAAACTATAGATGGCTGTATTCAAAACTTGCGCAAACAAACTAAAATAACCAATTACTTTAATAAAGTCTAATAAAAAAAAAATGTTTATTTTTTGTATATTTACCCCCTTTCAGTGCAATTTAGCATTATTTTGGTGGAAACAATGTTTATAACGAATTTTTTTTCAGATTTCTTTAAATTTCGTTATACTAAGGTTTTACATTTCAGTACCTATAGCGAATCAATAGATATAACGAACAATTTTGCGATCCCCCTCAGATTCGTTATATCGAGGTTTCACTGTAATACATAATAATATGTACATATAAAAAAAGGAAAAAAAAAACCGAAACTCACGATGGCAGCAGCCAAACAAACAAAAATCAAATCCAATTTATGTTTTCAACATTAATCATAATTTGGTTTTTCTTTCTTTCTCTTTTTCAGAGAGGCATACAAAGATAAAGAGAGAGAGATGGGGGGGGGGAGTCTTTGCAATAGCGTGAAATAATTTTTTATTCGCCGTTTTTACGCTACGAAACGAAACGAAATGGGGAGTATTTATTTATAAGAGCAAGACGTGGAGCAGAAGGAGGAGGAGGAGGAGGAGTAGTAACACTACCAACCAACCGACGAATCAGAGAATCGGAGAATCGGCGAATTAGAGTTTTGTGGCGCACAAAAAAGGTGTCAATGTCTAATTTGATGGGAAATGCAATAAGCAATGAACATTTGTTGCATTGTGTTTTTGCAATTAGCAACAATTCGAGTCCATGGAACTGAATGAATTTTGCATCACGATGGGGCAAACAAAAAAAAACAACTATCTAGAGCAAACTACATACATACATATAAACAAATACACATATGGAACTCCCCTTGACCTTGTTGAGATGTTAAAGGGGGGCAAAGATTATTCTAACGTCCTAAGATGAAAATGCCGGCTATTCAACAGTAAACAATCATGTCCTCTAGACAGGAGCAGGTTTAGATTATATGAGTACATATGTACATGCATATGTACATGTACGAAGTATATCTATTTTTTTTTTTATTTTCGATTTTGATTAACTATCGTTCGTAGTTCAAGTGTAGTTATACTTTAGTATGAATTAGTGACATAAAATGACGCCAAACAGGAAGAACAAAATAAACAAAATATACAAAATTAAGTTGTTTAATTGGGCCCTTGGGCCAAATTGAAAATTTGTGGTATGCCGTTTATCTTATTGTTAGTTTTACTAGACCTAAAACTTTTTCTTAGGGTCCAAGGGCGTAGAATCAATTTTACAAAATTTGGAAATAAAAATTGAATATTTTCAGGCTCTTTGTCAAAATTAATTTAAAAAAAAATCCTGAAAGATAGGCCCACAAAACTTAAAGTACATCATTCTAATAGAATGACCAATTGAATAAACACATCAAAACTTTTCACTAACATTATATATTTAAATTGCATAAAATCAGAATTTAAGGTAAAAAAATGTGTCTCAAATTTTTTGCCGCCACTTTATATCTAACAAATAATGCATAGAAATGTCCTTTGTAGATTCTTAAGCGGTGAGAAGTATAGATTACTGATTATTTATGTATATAACTGTATTGTAACTTCAATTTGGTTCCTTTCACCTGAATTGTTTAAGAATTGGAATGTCATTCAGTAAATTTTATGTAGGTATCTAGAGCTGATTTCAATGAATCTTTCACAAAGAAACAGCTACACACACACACACACACACACACACACACACACACAATTACAAATACATAGCTGGCGACATATTTAAGCTAAAATATTCTATTCTATTTCGGTAGCAATGTCCCAACTAACAGATCAGTTAACATGGTCATCAGGTAAAATGGATTCATGCATTGGTATTAAGGGGATAAGAACCCATTTGTCTCTCTCTCTCTCTCTCTTTCTCTTTTTACCTCTTTCTTTTTCTTCCCTCGGTGTGTGGGTAGAAAGTGGTGATGGTGGTGGTGGTGGGGGGGAACGACCACTTGAGAAGCAATTTTCGAAAATTTATTTTTCATTTATTGCTTTATTTACTTGTTTTTCCGTTTTCGATTCAACCTTTTATTCGGTGTGGCCCAATCGACCCTTCTTCCACCTTCATCTCTCCACCTCTCTGATTTCCAAATTCCTCTGTACTCCTCCCTCATTCTTTTTTCTCAACCAAAGTTCTGGTTTGGTCTATCTGCTTATAAGATTAGGCAACGGCTCAAAAGAAAAGGAGAGCCTGGCTCTTCCATCTCTCTCCGTCGGTCCGTCCGTTCAATCTGTCCCGTTGTCCGTTGTGTGTTTATTTGTTTTGGGTTCTGAAAACAGACAGAACTAAGGAAAAGAATGAAAGAAAGAACCCAAAGGGAACTAAGGAAACTAAAAAAAAAAAAGGGAACTCATCTAGCCCTGAGACCTGAGATTGAGACTGGTCTTCTCTTGGTTTTTTTTTTTTGGTCTTTCTGAATGGCTAACAATCGAAAGTTATAATGAAATCCCATCAACAACAATAACAGAGAAAAATAGAATGAGCCAGAGAGAGAGAAAGAGAGAAAACGAAACTCATGCCCATGCCCAGTCACAGTTCCTTCATGGATAACAACAACAGCAACAACCGAACGACGACAACGAACGACACTTGCCTTGATTTTTATTATGTTGGGCTTTTCCCCCCACCCTCTCTCTCTTCCTGATGCACATGTTTTTGCTTGCTTGCTTGCTCTCTCTCTCTCTCTCTCTTACTCTATCTCTCTTTGGCTCTCCTTTGCTGGCTGCCTTTTTGATTTATTGTTAGCAGGAATGAATGTTCGTTCTCAGCGGCGGGCCACATTGTTGCAATCTCTTGCTCTCTCTCTCGCTGTCTGTCTGGCTGACTGTCTCTATTTTCTTTTGCTTATGGCTGTTGCATTCTTTTTACCTTTTGCCAAGAAATGTGCGTATGTGTGTGTGTGTGTGTGTGTGTGTGCCAACTAGCTCGTTCTTGCTGGGTTTTCTATTCTTGTCCCTCAGTTGTAGACAGTTCATTAATGTTATCAACAGGGGAATGGGGAATAAGAAGAAGAAGCGGGTGGAGAGGGGAATGTACAGGAGAGATTGGAAGAAAAACAAAAAGGAAAAAGTCAGCCCTAAACTTGTTGCTCTTCTTTCTAGTATTAGCTAATACAGGGTGACACAATGATCATAATGATCAAATTTTACTTTGAAATCCTTTTACTAGATAAAGAACAATTAAAGTTTAATCCAGCGTCTTTTTGTACATCGTAATTTGAATCTTTGGTACTGCTGGGCCACCCTGTTTTTTAATAGTCATTTAAAAAGGGCATGTAACAGGTAGTTTACATGTGTATCCTGTATCCTGTGGGAATACATACATACATACACATGTAAATCTGTGATGACTTTTCAATAACCTACTTTCAACTTCAAATAGTTCGAGATCGTCGAGAGTAAAGAGTATATAAAAGTCGTTGCATGGATATGAATTTATATTTTGATGCGTCGTGTTTCATTTTATTTCGTTTCGAGATTTTGCGGCACTTGTTTTAACGGCAATTGGCAATTGGCAACTGGCCACCATCCAACTGGCCGGAGCCAAGCCAAAAAAGGATATGTGGGGACTTTCAACTAGAAGACACTTGGCCACTTGTTCACTTGAGTGTTGAGTGTGGGAAGGCGGGTTGTTGCTGTAGTTGAGGGAGGTGTCGCCGGGGTCGGGGGGAGTCTGGCGATTGACATTTATGGACACTAGTGACCAGATGAACTACTTTCAAGACTTGTCGTCTGTGTCGTTGTTGTTGTTGTTGTTGTTATTGTCGACATCGTCTCTTGAATTGAGTCTTTAGATTAACCGTTATGTTGAACTCACTCACCTGCAAGAGCAGTATAGAGCAGCAGTAGAAATTCCAATCCAATGTTTTTATTTTTTTTCGGCAATATTTATCTATACAAATCACAAGACAACAACAAAAACGGTAAATTTATCACTCACAACGAACAGAAACAAAAACAAACAAACATAAATAAAAAAAAAATAAAAAAAAACAAATCAACAGCAAAACAAAATGTTTGCAGTTTTCCCATGTTTCAACATTTATTACAAATCCAATAAAATAAAAGCTATTAAGATTTTTTTATGGCAAACGCACACGCACTCGTACACACACACACACACACACTCTTGTTTGTAGTAAAATTGTTCATTAAAGCTTTTAATAGCAGCTTCCTCTAATAATAATAACTCCCCCGCCAACATGACAACATTGTTGCATGTTGCATGGTGTCCTGCTCTGGCATTAGATATTATTATGATAATTTGCCGGTCAATCGCGCACTTGTTAATATTTGTTTTTTTTTTTTTTTTTTGATTTTCAAACTCTCAACTTACATGGAAGAAACGTGAGTTCACTTTTGCGCACTTTTGTGTTAAATAATTCAAGTCATTTGAACAAAAAACAAAAAAAATAAATAATTAAATTATCAACAATATTAATTAGAACAATAAACGCGAAATGCACACGCCAATTGCAAGAAATAACTGTTGTTTTGCTTTTGCAGTTTTGAAGACAAGTCGAACAAGAGAAAACAGAATTCCCGTCACTCCGACGCACAACCGAACAGCACGAAGCACTAAACGAAGTGAAGAGAAGCGCGCGCGTTCATGTGAACACAAAGCAACACAAACACACCGACACGCAGGGGCGTAGCGAGGTTGTCGATAAGGGGGGGTGATTCTCATTGAATTGCCGACTTACCTAGTGTATTTGCCAACAGCATGTAGATTTGCGGTAGAAATAAATTTACTTCAATAAAACAAGGTCAGTATATAAGGAATTTATTCTTTGAAGATAATTTGGCAAAAATTATAATTACAGCATTTGAAAACTAACATTGCGCAGAAATGGACGACAAATATTTCTAAGTTCCTTTTATTCGTTGATCAATTCTATTTAAATTTTCACTCTGCGGTGTTTCAATAACGACCATTTTTCTACGAGTTCGTGAATGTTTATGTCGTCTACCTTATCGTTTGAAGAATAAAGTAGCATCAATGCATTGTTCGCAAATGATTGAAAAACTAACTTCAATTTACTAAATGATCGTTCACAAGAAGCTGATGTTACAGGAGCAGTCAAAATAAAACAAACGAGTTTGTAGGCTAAGGGAATCACATGTTTCAACTTAAACACAACTTCCGCAATATCTTTGAAATTCGTACACTCTTTACATGAATCGAAAAGAGTTTGCAACTCAGCAAGCAAACATTCTGGTTCCTCGCTAAAATAAAAGGGTTCTAATTGCACAATAGATTCGATTGAATTCATTGTGACATTTTTTCTGTCAATTGGAATTTGAAAAACTTTCTGGACACACGCAAATGTTGAAAAAGTGTCTTTCAAGTTTTCTTGAATGCAATTGTTGAAAACTTGAAGCACAGTCCTGAATTCTTTTCGATAAAATGTCAAGAAATCAAAATTGTGAGCTGTTTCTGGATTTGCATCATACTTTTTTGGTACACGACGCGTTCTGTGACGTTTCGAAAAATCGTCTCTGATTACCGAACGCATGTCGACAATTATAAAATAAAAATATATTTTTCGATTTTCAGAATCAAAAGTTGTTGATTAGCCGATTAGTTTTAAACAAATTGCCGACTCTAAAAACTGGGGGGGGGGGGGGGGGTCACACCCCACATATCCCCCCCTCGCTACGCCCCTGCCGACACGATAAACGACACGAAGACGGGCACCGTTGGTTGTTTTGCTGAACGCAAATGGTCAGGCAGGAGTGTTTAATTAAGATTTGGACATTTATATTTACTCTTTGGTAGTTTAGTTCAAGTACTTAATACATCAGTTAGTTAATATAGAAATGTTGTAGCTCATTTTTTGAATAGATAAATACATTTCCTTGCAAAACTTTGCCTCGTGTCACGACACGCAAACAGCTCTAAGTTCGAGGCAGAGGCCGAAGTGTTTTGCGCAGCCGAACGATTGGGCCGAATGCAGCAGCCAGCCTCCTGTTCTCCCACTCACACTTACACAAAGAAAACGCCGCTGCTGCCAAAATCCCCCGCGCCCCCTCCCATTATTTTAACAATAATTTCGTGTGCTCCCAAAAATAAAACACGTGCCAAAATGTTGGTGATGTTTTTTTTTTTTTTATCCACTTTTGACAGATTTTCGTTTTCTTTTTATTTTATATTATTATTATTAATTATATTTATTATTATTGTTTATACATGCTTCCATACAATAATTTTTATTGTTTTTAATGTTTTTCAATATGTTGGCATATGTAATAGTGTGTATGTGTATGAGTAAGTGTGTGTGTGTGTGTGTGTGTGTGGGATTTGGGAGTAAACATTTTACACTGGGTTCCCTTCTTCTTTATTTATTTTCTTAATGAAACAAATATAATTGGGAAAGGGCTTACTTAGATTTTCAGTGGGAGGAGGGGGATGGGGATATTGTTAAAAAATGCTTTTCAGTAATTTCATTGAGCATTTTATTTGGTTGTTGTTGTTGCTGTTGCAGTTGTTGTTCTTGTTGGCTAGTATGCGTTTTTGTTGTTAGTAGTTTATAATTTGAGGGGAGGCCTTTAAGGGGTTAACATATTTATGTTTAGTTTTCTCTCATATGGCCATTGGTTTTGTTTTTCTTGTTTCTTCTTTTTAATATTCATTTTACTTTAATGTTAAACTTAATATTACACATTTTTCATTATTTTCTTCAAGGTTTTTTTTTTCATTTTTTTTTCTTGTTTTTAGTATTTTTTTTTTTCTTGTTGCATATTTTTTTTTTTTTGTGTGGGGACATTTTGCTTATATCGAAATTAAAACATCGTTTTCTCGATAGGTTTTGATTTATGCAATTAAAAAGCTAAGTAATTTCGGTAATTTCGGTTACTTAAACAACTGGTGGTTCGGTTCCGCCCAACGATTCGTTTTTGCTAAAAAAAAAAGGAAAACAAAAGAAGGAAACAGAAAAACAAACGATTAAATTAAAACAGAAAATAAAATTAGAAAAATTAAAATAATTTGAAATTCAAACAAACGTTTGAGAAAAAATTCCAAAAAAAAGGTTTAAAATATAAATATTTCTTTGCATTTGATATTTTTCTACTTATTCAAGAGGCCAAGGAAATGAATTAGGAAATATTCGCTCCCTAAAGTATGCAACGCGCAATCAATTGCAGTTCTTTACAGAATGTTGAAATCTTCTAGCTTAAAAACAGATTTACTAATACGATTAGATCGGCTTTATATATTTATATATATATATATTTTTTAATGAAAGGTAAAAACAAAAACTGTTTTAACTAACTACTAAAAATAATTAGAAAAGTCAATGAAAAGTTGATGACGATTATATAGGAATCGGAATAGATTGAAAAGCTATACATCTTCTTTTCATTTATAATATATTACTTATTTATTAAAAAAAAAAAAAGTGCTGCAATTTCAGACTTAGTCTCAACATTCCAAGAGCTTCAAACTCAACTTGCCCGCAAATTCATTATCCGATACTAGTAATCATACATACACGTATATAAATTATATATATATATATATAGTGTGTAATTATTTAATATTGTACATATACATAGCATACATAAATACATATATTCTGCTCCATTTTTGGTTTGCTTCTTCCTTTAAGCCAAGTGCCATTTATATCCTTTGTAACTAACTAAGCATCAATCTATTATTCACTTTGACTCTGATATTCCGACGACTGACTAACTGACTGCGCCCTGAGCTTTAATTATGTATAGTTATAGTAAAAACATGAACAATTCAACTAGTAGAAAGACTTTACTATATAGTTAGTTGATAAAGTTCCAGCATAGTTTATAACATATCAAGTATTTATACATACATACATATATAATGCAGGTTTTGTGCTAACTATACGAAAAAAAAAAAAATGTACAAGGATATTTCTTTTTCTTGATTATCCAGGTTGCTATATAGATGTATGTATATGTATATGTTGCTATAGAATTATCTATTAATATGTATGTATTATATTGGTATGTATTTTATGATATTTTGCAATGATATGGCACGATAATTTCAATATATATTCTATATATATTTATCCAATTGATATTGTTATTCTTTCTAAATTGCGCTTAAGATTTTGCATTCATTTGAATCGTATGCGATCGAAAAGATATACATTCATAATCATAATCATCCGATTTGGCATATTGTTTTGTAAGATTTGATTATTGATAGATTTAACTTGGGGCTGCTGGTAGCAAACTCAGCAAAAGGATTAACATTGCCCAGCCCTGTGGCCATCTTCGACAGCAATTGGCATTGTGGGCCATTTGATTTAAGTTTGGCCGCGGATAGATAATATGCACGGGCGGCGGTTGATCGAGCTCATCAAAGAAACTGGGATCATACCTCACATCGTTCTCATCGAACTCATGGTAAACCAGACTCGAGGGATGCCAATAGTTGTCTCTAATCGATCGATAGTTTTGGAATTGGAACCTAGAAATAACTAACAACAACAATGATACTTACACGGGGCAGGTGTCCACATTGACGCCATTGACGGCCGATGGTCCCAGATTGATTTGACCAACAGCATCGCCCTCGACAACCACAATGCAGCCGGTGAAATTGTGTGCATATCGTTTGCCAGTAAACTGGGCAATATCCGGAATGCCACCTAAACGAATGAAAAAAAAAGAATAGAGCACAATAAAGGGGATTAGATTGTTGCGTAATGAGAGGAGGGAGAGAGGGAGGGGGAGAACTCATACCAATGAACACATTGCCGGGCAAGGTAATCTCCTTTTTAATGGTGGGACGCGTCTCGCTCGAGTGTGTTATGCGATCCACCTCCAACATGGCTGTGTTATCGGTACGCTTAACAATCGCAATGTGACGATGACCATCGTCCACCCGATTGTCATTGTTGCGTATGACAGCCTCTTCGCCATCCAGACGGAGGGCATACTCCACATAGCCATCGACAACGGCGACGGCAATGAAATCCTGACCAGTATACTCCTCACCAGCCTTCTGGCCCCACCAAAGAAGCAGGCCATTCGGTTTGCTTGTCGAGAAGACAATGGTGGCCGCCGTGTATGCCTGCTCGATCGATGTATCGAACTGATTTCGACTGATTTCCAGATAACCATTGCCCTGGAATGAGGCATTGTAGCCCACTTGTATATACTCTTTGCACTCCTTGCCCGTATAGCCGAGGGGGCAAGAGCAGACGGCTTGATTGGCCACCTCGCTGCAGGTGCCACCATTTTCGCAAGGATCAATCGAACATGGCGGCAGATTTGTGTACGGCTGATGCTGTTCCTGTCCATCCACTTCGCCTGAACCATTGCCATCATCTGGTGGCGGAACACTATCATTGCCACCATTATCGCCATCGCCGCCAATCTCGTTGAGTTCACCACAATTTTGGATATTTGCGGCATCCTGAATATCGGCCAGCAAGTGAATGGTACGGGGTGCATCATTCAGACGTGATATGCAGCCATCAAAGCCGTCGGTGATATTTATATCCCTATTGATTTTCACCGTGGCCCGATCATAGCCGCCCACATAGAGCCATGTCTTTAGCGAGAGGGCACGCGGTGCTCCCGAGGCCTTGGCCCGTTTCTCGGCTGCATTGCCCACACGTAGGAAACTTTCGCCCAAACGACGCTGCATCTCGATGCGAGTCCAACGATGCAATGGCAAGGGTTCTGCTGATCTTATGACCACTGGCTTAAGACGTGCCGCCGTATTAATAATCAATTCCACATGGCCATCTCGTAATATCAGAGCCATATAATCACCGCTTGGTAATTTCGATTCGGCTGCATAGAGAAGGACTGCATCGCGGAGGCTCGAAGGACGCACGGATAATGTGATGTTGACGCGATTACCACGAGGAGTGCTACAAGAGAGAGAGAGAGAGAGAGAGAGCGAGAGAGATTACTTCGCATACTTTTAGGCTGAGCATAGAAAAACTCACCCATAGGCAGCATAACTATTACGTTTGAAATTCAAACTTTGCTCATTCAAATGCTCAATATATTGACAACGATCGCCCGTGCGATTCAATGGACACAAGCATTCCATATCCAGTTCGGTGTTCTCACAGCGACCAGCTCCGCAAATGCCTGGTGCACATTGGGTGCCCTCGACGGCGCAATTGCGTCCCGTCCAACCCTGTTGGCACACACACGTGTAGGCCAGTTCCGTTTGGCTCTCCAGGCAGATGCCGCTGTTGGCGCATGGATTCTCGGCGCAGGGCTTGCAACTGGTGACGCCCACCTTGAATTTGGCATCCTTCATCAACTCAATGGTGCGACCCTGCAGACTCAAGCGACTGATGCAGCCAACAAAGCCCGTGCGCTCACCACTGACCGCCTCCTCGGGCAACAGATCCCAACTGGGCATGCCCGCAATATACAGATCTTCGATGAGATCCAATGGCGGCGTTTGCGACAGAGTGGGGAAGGCCACCGGATGCTGTTCGTCCAGTTGCATGTAGCCATCGCGACGCGAGCGATGGACACGCACCGTATGCCATTCGTTCAGTTGGATCGGCTCCTCGGAGCGTATGACCATCGGCTTGCCGCCGAAATCGAAACGGAATTCGGCAAAGCGATCCTTTAGGGAAAGGGCTATATAATCGCCGGGACCGCGAGTCTGTCCATTGAAGAGTAAAATGCCATTCTCACTCTCCGGCCGGAAGGTGAGCTCGAAATTGAATTTAAACGACGAATCCGGCAATGTGGGGAAACTCATATAGCTGAGCGGTGTCTGATCAAAGTGGGGAATGGCCCCGGTGACAACCAGAATGCTAGGATAATCCACCGATTCACCATCACTATAGGTAGCCGTACAGATATAGGTGCCGGCATCGTTAGACTGGACATCATCCAAGGCTAGATGCTCCTGCAATAAAGATCAAACAGTGCTTGAACGAAAGATCAAAGAGTGAACACTTCCATTTCATGCTTACGCTCACAAGATCACGACCGGGTTGCAATTGGCCATATTGACGGGACCAGCGACGATGAGGACTGCGACTATCATCTGCTCCGCATTGCAATTGCGCCCCATCACCCACCTGGGCATGGACAATCTTTGGTCGCTTCAGCTCATGGGGCTCCTCATCGACGGCCAGTTCATAGGTGGTTGTATAGAGATCACCCTCATCGGTTTTACATTTGCACACATAGCTGCCAGCATCGGCGGCATTAACGTCCGAGATGATCAGGCGATTGCCCACTTGCTGAGATCACACAATGCTAACTCGATTAGGATACGAACGATTAATTTTGAATTTGATTCGATGCACTTACTTGAACATTATCTGTTAGGGGTAGGCCATCGGCACGCTCCCATATCACATCCGAGTAGGTGTCATCAGAGGAATAGCATTCGACTTCGGTGGACTCGCCAGGACGTAAATTCGAGGATTGTTGATTCAAATTGAGGCTGTAGTCATGGGCTCGGTTCGGTATTGGTGATGGTGTGGCCACGGCCACTGGTGGCAAATAGGTTGGATAATTTGATCCCGGAATCGCTGTAATCCATTGTAAATGGAGACGGCACACAGACATAGACAAAGACACAAGACCATGACCATGACCCACGACGACGACGACGACGACGACGACGACGACGACGAAGACGAAGACGATGACGTCACAATTGGCAACAATTCACAATGTTTTTGGTTTGGATTTTCGAATTTTCGTTTTTGTTTTTTTGAGGGTTTTTTAGGGGTTAAATGATGAGCAAGTGCATATATGTTTGTGTGTGTGTGTGTGTGAGTGTGAGTGTGGTTGTGTGTGTGTGTGTATTTCATGTATATGATATGAACGAACGAGATGGAAATAGGTAAAAAAAAGGTACACAAAGAGAAAAACAGTTAGCAAAATTTTTACATGTCAAATATGAATGAATTAAACAAAAATTATATATATAGTACTATATATATATAGAGTCATATATAATTATTAGAGATCTGCACAAATATATTCAAATTTTGTTTCTTATTCTGAGTACTCTACTCAATTCAGTTATTCAAAAACTGTTCAAATGAGTATTTATCTAAATTATTATTCAAAACGTGTAAATTTAAGGATACATCATCAAACGAATGACTCTGAGTATATGAATAAATGATTGAATCAACACAAAAGTTTGAGTACTCATTACATAATTACCCAATGAATATGTCTTGGCAGCTAAATGAATAAGTAATTAAATCATTCAGAAACTTAAAGTACTCTGGACATGAATAAATGTTTCTGTGTAATCCAGTGAAGTGAATAAAATTACTCTGAGTATTCACAGTGAGTACTCTCAAATATCAAAATGAATGTATTCTAGCTATTCTCTAATATTTATATATGCACACATATCGAACTAAGCACCATAAATTCAACAACTTGAATATTAGCAATATATTTTTCAAATTTTTCGAATATTATAGTGATTGTTCGTTTTGTATGTCAAAACTTGATAAAAGTTAGATTTTATTCATTTGTTTTTTTTTTTTTGGTTTTCTTTTAGTTATATATGGGGTTTTTTTTTTTGGTTTAGCATTATCGATCTCTAACTAGTTAGGACATACAATTGAGTGGAGAGAAAGACAGACAGACACAGAGAAAGAGAGAGAGAGAGAGAGGTAACAGAGACAGTGAGTGAGAGAGAGAGATAGACAGAGAGTGGTTGGTTTTTTGGTTTAAGAGGGTATTGGGTGGGTGTGTGGAGGGGGGCGAGATACGAGATTCGTGATATTAAATAAGCTACAAATACTGAATCTACAGATAGTTCGAATCACACAAAATACAAATAGATAACATATACAAATAGATATATAATATAGTGAGAATTTTCACTGTTCGAGTAAATGGTAAATTTTGGTCGGTTCATCAAATTGTTGGCAATTTTGTCATAATGGTTTACTACTTAGCTAAACACATACTTAGTGAGTACAAAATACGTTTTTGAGGGGAGGGGTAGTTACCACTTTACCGGATTTGTTTTTCTTTTCTTTTCACAAATATATGAAACACATATATGTATGCATGTATGTTTGTATGTATGTATATAGAATATATCATAAGTAAATACAAATTCTACATAATAATTGTTTTACAAGTTTTTAGAAAAACATTTCTTTTGATTTCGAAATTTGTGTGTTGCTGTTGTGTCAGTGTGTGTGTGTGTGTGTGTGTATATATATATGCAGATGGATTTTAAGTGCATTGGCATATTATTTACATTACTTTCCTTATCATACAAATATTTTGTTATATACAGATTTATGTAGTTGCTGTTTGTTCTTGTTAGTCTACATGCAAATTATGTTTTAATTTTGATTTCCCATCAAGGACCCCATTTATAGCAAAGGAAACATGTAATTGTAGACGCTGTTAAAGTGATGGCTACGTTTTTTTCCCCTTGTTTTTTTGTTTATATTTATTAGAGCCGACTTTTGGTTTTCATTAACTTGTTTATTCAGTTTGCGGTGCTTGTTTTGTGATTCGAGGTCGGTGATTATCATCATTGGAAGCCAAATTCGAGTTCAAATCGTAGGTTTTTGTTTCGATTTCGGGTATTCGTTTTCATTGGTTAAGTGCAAACAACTAAAAGTTGTAAGTGCCTACAAAAGAGAGTCTAGAGACAGTTAGACAGACAGAGAGAGATAGAGAGAGAGAGAGAGACAGAGAGAGTACACTAGGAAAGCAGAAATTAGTAAATTAGAACTAGAGTTAGAAAGAGAAACAGAGCGATATAAAGAGAGAGAGAGAGAGAGAGAGAGAGGGTTGTTCTGATTGAATCATGTCTCCAAAATAAGAAAGATCTTTCCTCCAAACCATTTACATGAATTTCATTCAAGCATAATTCCAGGATAATTCAATTTAGATCACAAATAATCTGTGATTCAAAGATTTTTAGATTGAATTCTCCTTGAAATTTTCATTGTGTGGAATGGATTAAATAATTAAGAATAAAACTAAATACTATAATAGAATTTGTAATTTGTTTTCAGTTTGCAAAAGGTGTGAGGTTATTAAGTTTGTTTTTTTATCATCATTAAAAATCAGAACAATCCCTTCAGGTGTAAGTAGAGGATAGCCACAGAGAATAAGAGAGAGAGAGAGAGAGAGAGAGAGAGAAAGACAGAGTGGGTAATAAGGGGGAATAGTTGTTAAAAAGAAAATAAAAGAGTTTTGGGGACCAACCAAAGTGGCTGCTGATCATTGGAAGTTTCTGTTGATGGCGTCGCTTTTGTCGCAAAAATTGACGACTGTTCTTTTTCCAGCGTTTAAAGTTAAGTCCCGTTCCAGTTTCCGCTGTTCCTGCTGCCACCACTGCTGTTCCCTTGCCACTGTTGTCCGCCTTTAGTTTGCCTTTGCCATTCCCATAGTCCCGCGTACAATTGAATTCATCCGAATGATCGGTGCAATCGTAGATGCCATCGCACACCATAGTTGCCTTGATGCACGTATGCGGATGTGACACACACTTGAAGTCACTGGGCTGACAGGCAGCCGGAGTGGTGGCAATGGGTCGATTGTTGTTATGTTGTTGTTTGCTCGTCTTGGCCTTGTTGTTGCTCTTGAAATCTGTTTGCATGCCGCATAGCAAGCCGATCATAGTTTGAGTATTACAAATTAATAATCTACAATCTTCAAATTGTCACACGTTCACTACTGTATCCGTCTACAATTACAATAAACCCTTCTCCCAATATCCTTTACCAGGTGCTCATTTACCGTTTCGATAATTTTAAACTTCGATTCAACCGAAGTTTCTATATTCTTGCAAAATTGCGCATCTTTTTATTGTCATAAGGTTACAGAATATTTCATGAATCTTGTAAGAATTTTCACTGGATTTTCAAAATCTTTAGCTACATATTAAGGCATGGGAACGCAAAGCTTCATGCAATGAAGCTTTCCAACACTACTTTGCTAGGGATTGCATGTTATCGATAGACAGACAGTTTGAAGGCATCTATAAAAGATTGCGCGTTTTTTGCAAAAATATCCATGGCAATGGGAATTGTGCAAACAAAATTTGGTTTTGTATTTTTCAATATTTATATATATGATGTACATGTTTTTGTAAGTAAAAGTAGATGGGGGGGAAGTGGGAAGAATAGGGTCAAGCATATCTAAGTAATAAACTTAATCATCATTCGTTTATGTATTTAGTTGTTCTCTATTCATCTTTATGTTCTCAATTTGTTATTGCTTTTTGCAGTTGTTTATATACAACAAAAAGAAAACTTCCTTAGTAACTAATGTTAGAAGAAAACTTAGAAACAAAAAACAAAAAATTACAAAATTAAGCAAAAAAAAAAAAAAAACTAAAAAAAATGATTAATTGTAAGATGAATCAAAAATACAAAAATCAAATCAAAAATAATAATATTTAAGTAAATTATATGTATATAATAAAAATAATTAATTAGCATTGGCACATGGGCTGAAAATCAATTGAATATTTCGGTTGCTGGACATGCGTCTGCCCCCTTAACGAACCTGCACATAATATGAAAACCATGCAAGGGATCTCTGGAACGCTGTGGCCGATCTTAAACTTGTTAATAAAATTAGCTATATAGACCGACGATGACGATCACGAAGATAAAGTTGGTTGGTTGGTTGTTTGGTTGTAGTTGTCGTTGTTGTTGTTGTTGTTGTTGTTGGTGGTGGTGGTTGTTCATTGTTTGATGTGGTTGACAGGCAAAGTTGAATTTGTTTTTTTTTTTTGTTTTTCGTATGTGTGTTTGTTTTCATTTGATTTGTTTTGTTTTTTGTTTTTATACATATTATGATTAAATTGGAAATAATATTTAAAATTATTTTTATTTTTGTTTTGCACAAGCACATTTAAAAATAGAATTAAGCAGTGGGGGAGAGAGAAAGAGAGAGAGAGAGTGGTGTAAAGAAAGAGAGAGAGAGAGAGAGAGAAAGAAAGAAATAATGATAATAATACGAAATGGCACAAAAAAAATCAAAATAATTGTTTCTATCATCATTATTCAACTTTCAATCTGTCATCTGATAATATATAGTATATAAAATCTTGTCATCTTCTTCATGGATCAATCTATTATGTTTCGATCTTTGTTCTCCTTAATTCTTACTGATTTTAACTTATTTTTCTTTTTTTTTTTGGCAAAACAGAATGTATCTACAAAAAAAAAAGCGTCAAGTGAAAATTATTATATACAAAAAGAGAGTGCCAAAAAATTATTATTTTTTAAAGTGCATTACAATAGAAAAAACAGAGAGAGTGAGAGAGAGAGAGAGCATTTAAAAAAGAGAGACAGATAGATAGATAAGTGAAAGTGAATGTGTGCAATGTGCATTTTATTATTTATTTTGTATTTACTTATTGATCTGATATTTTACTTGATTTTCATAAACAAATTATACAGGGACGGAACACACGTTGTTGATGGGTTTATCTCTATACATATGTATATATATATGTAGTTATATAGACGCTGATGGGTAGATAAATAGAATAGATGATAGACACCTCCAGCACCAATTACCAATACGAAATTAACAAACAAATAATTAAAATCAACAATCCAACACCAAGGAAACAAAACAAAATGCCACAAAGGTCCGATGATCGATGCCAATCGATAGATTTGTGTGACTATCGTTAATCGAGATCTTTTAGTGCGATCAACCTTGTGCCTTTGTAACATGTATGTTAATTGTATTAAAAGACTAGAGAGAGAGAGAGAGAGAGAGGGGTAGTGGGAGGGGGAAAAGGGTTAAGAGGCGGGGTGGGTCGGTTTTGTTTTGTTGTTGTTGTTGTCAGGGGATAAATAAAAAGAATGTGTTACAGTTTGTAGTGTGTTTAATTTTACATGTTAATATTCTTTCGTTTGGTTTGTTTTTTTTTTTTTTTGGTTGTGTTTTTTTTTTCTTCTTGCTTTTTGTCACTTAGTCAGTAGGTTAATAGAAAATGGCAGCCATTTTGGTTTTTGGTTTTTTTTTTGTTTGCTTTTCAACTTAAAATTTAAACGTAAATATGCTCCAATAAATGTATATTAAAATTTAAGTATAAATCGTTATCGTTTTGGTTTTTACTTCTCAACTTAAGATTAAAGATTTCAATTTTCTTGTGTGTGTGTGTGTGAGTGTTTGTTTTTTTTTTTAATTTGGCTTTGTAGGTTTGTTGGTCAGATAGAAAGGGATAGAGAGAGTGAGAAGAGCAAAAGGTAAGTAGTAGTAGTGATTCGGATGGGTGAAAAGGGGGCTAGAGGAGGGGAAGGCATGCAAATTGTTTTTATTTTTTTTCTGTACATAATTTTCTGTTTCTTTCTTTTGCTTTGTTGTTATTAATGGTTAGACCTTCACCTTTGTTTTTTGGTTTTCTTTTTGGTTTCTAAAATTTGTTGTTTGTTTTTTTGCAAATTTGTTATAAATTGTTTTTGCAATAATTGCTTAGTAAATTTCTTAAACATACATTTACAATATATTACAGTTTCGTGTGTGTGTGTGCGTAGAAAGAGAAAAAAAAAAGGATAGTAAGATGGAGGACATGATTTTTACTTAGATTTTACATATTGAATTTCTCATCTTTTTAAGAGTTTTGACTTGTCTTTTATACAAAGTGTTAACCTCATGCCCCGATGGTGCATGGTGGTGATACCAACAAAAGGAAATAAAATGCGAGATAAAATTATGTATGTATATAAAGTGGTTTGTTTTGTGTGTGTGTGTGTGAAACAGAGAGAGAAGATAGTTTGATAGACTGAGAGAATAGTTGAGTTAATGTGTGTGTTGTAGTTGTTTTTTTTTTTTGCTCGCATATTTACAGAGTATCATTTTGTTTTGTTTTTACAAGTTTTTTCTTTCCATTTATGATTTTCTTTTCTCCAATTTGCAATGAATACAACAATTTATAGATATATAGAATGAAAAATTTGACAATAATCATCATAACGAAATAAGTCAAATCAGCGAGCTAAGGACAGAGAGAAATAGGAGAATCTAACATTGCCAACAAAGCCCAATCCTTTGTGTAATTCTTGAATAAATTTTTTTTTGGTTGTTTTTTTTTTCTTCAATTTTAGTTTTTTTTTTTTTTCATAATCGCACTAGAAAAAGTGGAAAAAAAGTGTGAGAGATATTTTCTGTGTTTTTTTTTTCCTCTTCTTAGTATCATTTTTTTGCCCCATTTATGTTTTTAAATATATGTATGTATATATCTCTGATCTGACCTAACCAAATAAGAGGCGGGGCTAGAGTTTTCGGGGGAATATTTCTCGTTTTTTGTATGTAAAATATATGCTGGCTGGGTCGAAATGGTGGAGTGGGGGAGGGGCGGTAAAAGTTTTTTGTGGGTAAGTGGTAGAGCTGGGGGCTAAGTGTGGGAGGAGGGAGGGTTGGGGGTGGAGGACGTTTAAACTACTCACGCTGTACACGCAAATTAATGTAAGTCGGATCCAAATATTTGTGGGTAATCACGTCATACGATGTACAAACATAACGACCCTCATCTTCAAGTTTGATTGATTTGAGCACAAGCAACTGATTGTTGGGATTAACATCATTTGGCAGTGGTTGCTGATCCTCGCGATACCAACGATACTGTGTGTGTGTGTGTGTGGAAATGGAATCAGTCAAATGTATGGGTTGAATATTTCTTTGTGAGATTACTTACTTGGACATTATAACGCAATACACCTTTATCATTTGCCAAAGAGCAACGCAATTCAACAGTGTCGCCCACGTTGCCAGTGTATTCCTCGGACTTGGGTCGTTGACGATATATAGGACGTGAATTTACCATCACTTGAGCGACCTTTTCGGATCTACCGAATTGGTTGGATGCAGTGCAACGATAACCGCCAGCATCTGCCTCGGTTATGGATCTGAAACGTAAAATGTTTCCTTCGATACGCACCGAACTGGAAAAATTAAGAATTAGCATTAGAAGAATAGTTATTGAAGAAGTAAAGTGATGGAAAGGATGTCCCCCCCCCCCCCCCCCCCAAAGTATGCAACAGACATTTCAAAAGTTAAAATTCCAAAAACTCACATAACATTATAAAGATATTTATCCATGTACATATGTATAAACAAAAACTATTTTCTTTCAAGCTACGGAACATTAAAGAAATTCATTGCATTGCAACTGACTGAAGCATACTTTTGGGGGGAAAATTGAATTTTTTTTTATTAGGATCTCTCACCCGGATAGTGGTCGGTTATTGTCGGCACTCCAATGCACATCCTCTGGACGGGCATTCTCCACCAGGCAGTGTAGATCCAAATTCTGATATGCCTCTACTTCAAGCGGTATGTTCGGATGGAAGGTAATTATTGGCACCGGTAGCAGCACTAGTTCACGAATTTCATAGTTGAGCAGTGAGCTGTGACTATCGAAGACATTGCAACGATATTGACCAGTATTTCGCTCTTCAACCGCAATAATGGTTAGATTGCTTCGATTAATGTAAACATTTGGCGGCAGTGGTCGTCCATCGACACGCACCCATTGCACATTGGCATGGTATAAATCGATAGGGTCACACGTTAGGGTCACATTATCACCGGCCGTGGCGAAACTCTTTGGTGGCTGCGATTCTTGAGGCGGTGCATAGGTTGGACGTGATGGATATGATGGTATTATCTCAACATCACCATCATCCTCGGGTATATCACCACGTTTTGGTTTCACTTCCACGCGTATCGAACGCTCATCTGTACCCGCCTCATTAGAAGCGGTACACACATAGACACGAGCATCGGATGCACTAACCCGATAGATATTCAAATATGCCGTATTGCTGACCCTATTCGAGTATAATTCCGGTTGGACATCGCGATAATCCCATTGAACACTGGGATTTGGATAACCGCTGGCCTGACAGCTAATACGCAACTCATCGCCCTCGGTCAAATAGATAATGGAATCATCGGGCGTAACGCTAATAACTGGTATCTCCACCACACGAACTGTTGCTGTCACCTTTACACTGCCCATTTCATTTGTGGCAGAGCACTCATAATCACCGGCATCAGAGATCTGTATGTCATCAATGCTGCAAGCAAAACAAAATAAAAGTTTGTCAATCCCCGGATAGAGATAGAGAAAGAGGGTAAGAGTGTACTTACATTATATAGCCAGGATCGTGGGCCTGCTCCTGGTGGCGAGGTGATAGTGGTTTACCATCGGCACGACGCCATTGAACAGTCGGCTCGGGTATGCCACCAGTGGCTCGACAATAGAGAGCACCCTGGGTGCCAACATGATGGGTTTGTGGCTCCCTTGGTGATATTTCAATGCTCGGTGGCTCACGAGCTGCAAGCAAGCAAATGATCGTGGTGGTACATATTAATATGAGTAACAGACTGTGCGGACCTGACTTATTACCGACTCCATTTTTGCGCACTTGCTTGGGCAAGTGATGCATTTCAAATCAAATTTTTAAACAAATACAAATTATAAATAATAAATGATATAAACACACAAACACAAAGTGGGGAAAGAGAGAGAGACAATCTGTTACATCTGTTCATTCGTTTATTCTATACATAAATGTGTCCTGTTTGCTACGTTTTGTTCGCTTTGAACTCATTTCGACTTACGTTCGACATCAATGTTTGTGTTAGCCGTATCAGAGCCATGCTTATTTTCCGCTATACAAGTGTATGGGCCACGATTCTCGGGCCTGGCATTGATAATGCGCAACACATTGCCGCTTACATGGACATTTTCGGCCAATGGTTCGTGGACTTTAGCCCATTTAATGCTTGGATAAGGAGTACCACTTGCCTCACAGGCAATGCTAAAGTCTTCACCTTGCTGTATGACATATTGTTGATTAATTGGTGTAATTACTGGCGAAGTGCTGCATAGGGATAGGGGTGAAATGATCATTTAGTGACTGCTCTGGATAAGTCTCTTGACACCACTCACCTGCCATCAATGGGAGGCACTGAACTCTGATCAATATAGACATGAGCATCGGCATCAATGCGTCTCGCGTACATATCCAAGCCAGAGCATGTATATTTGCCAGAATCCTCCAAAGTGACTTGTACAATCTCCAGAATATTGTCACTAATGTAGATATTACGTTGCGATTGCAATGGATAACCATCGTGAGCCCATTGATAGCGTAATTGAGCGCTGCCCGTTGACTGGCAAGTCAAACGCACTGTATCGCCAACAATGCCATTGAACTCCAGCGGTTGGATGTAGACACGTTCCCGCTGTGGCGGTGGAGCTGGTGTGCTACTCTGCACATAGACCTGTACATATTTCTCCTCCTGATTGAGCTTATTGCTGGCCAGACAACGGTAGCGACCTTCATTCGATTTGCGTGGCGAATCGAATATCAAACGGGTGCCATCGGTTCGTGTTAGACCATCGGCCTGTCCATCGACCCGGGTCCAGGTGATGCTTGGCGTTGGATTGCCTTCCACCTGGCAATTGATTTCATTCGGTTGGAACTCCTCAAAGGTCACATAACTGGGCAAATACACAATGCGTGCGGGCGACTCTTGTTCTATTTCTATAGAAATCAAAGAATCAAATGATAAAATTGTTTAAGGATTAGCAAACATGAGGCTAGAGTTGGATTCGTTTATATATAGATAGATACCGTAGCGAGCCAACATTTCCATGGCATATTCTTATATTTTGTTTTTTTTTTGTATGCAGGCATGTCAAAAGAGATCAGGTAAAAGGAGTAAACTAAGAGTTGCCTCTAAAAAAAGTATCTTACACTCACCTGTTATGGTAATGGAGACAGTGTCCTTGTATTCTCTAAAGGTTTCAGCATTTCGTGCCTGGCAAATGTATATACCAGAATCGGATATTTGCAGATTATATAGATGCAGTCTACCACCCTCGACAGAAGCTTGACTGGGCAATTGGCTATTATTCTTGTACCAATGCACTCCAACAGAATCCTATACAAACAAGTAAATTTCGAATAAAATTCAAAGAAGAAGAGTTTTTGTCCAATTTACTCACATTATTCCAACGCATGCGACCACTGCAGGTGAGTGTTAGAGAACCACCAACTGGCACAATTGTTATCGCTGGCCTGGCAATCAATACATCGATCTGAGTGCGTATATCAACATCATCTGGCGGATTTACTGGTGGCTCCACAATTCCATTGTCTGGACAAATGAAAATTGTGTTAATTAGTTAAATTCCATTTATTTGGAATTCCGATTTTTGCCCTTAGTTTGATGTTAGTGACATGAGTTGCGGTTTAACAATTATGGCCAAGAGAAGACACAAGGGTGTTTGATGGATAGTTGGGCTGGACGGGGGTCACACACACATGGAATTTGGTTAAACACACACTTACTACTATCGAATCGAAACGAATTTTTGGTTTTGCATCAGATGATTTTCGTTTACGGTTAATCTCTCCGATATCACAGAGAATTTCAAACTTAGAGTCTCGTTAGTTAGTATACAAGTTGAAAGTTGAGTTTAAGGGGCAGTGGAGTTAAAAATTTCAGTAGAGAGACAAGAGAGTTATTGTTTGTCTAACTACACAAACAAAAAAAAGACACATAGAGTAACATAGAGGGGAAAAATGTATAATAAACTATAAATTTTTAGATTCCAGGTCCTATTTTAGAGTACCACAAAGATTAAGATTTAAGAAAGAGAGAGAGAGAGACATTTAGAAAGCAAATCTAAAACTTTTCGAGAATATAGATTGAAATCGAGTTGAGTCTGTGTCTTAACCAAAAGTGACTTTTAAAACTCAACAAAATTCGAAAAAAAAAAAACAAAATTAAAAGGTAATGGCGTGAAAATGAGAATAATTTTCCCCCATAAAGTATGCTATAGATTGTGTAAAAGTTTACTTTTTCAAAACTATTCATAATTTTTTCTATAATTTCCAAGCCGTAAATGGTATTAACGATTTTTTCAATATGTATTGCATACTGAAGGGGGCAAAGATTCATACATTTCATATTACTAGTTTCGCCATACAAATATATAGGTATATTAACTCTACAGAACTATAGATATATAGGTAGTAAAGAACATTACACTGTACTACAAGTTGTAAAATTGCTAGCCCAAAAGTCTAGAACACACACACACATGTACATAGATACATACATACAAACATTTGTAAATACGTTGGAAAGTAATCTGGGATTTGTGGATTAGGGCAATGGGACAAAAGTCAAAACTAACGAATCCAAAGAGAAAAGAATTCGAAACTTTAAAAAATTCTAGCACTTTATTTTATCAAGTCAAAACTGACAAATTTTGAAACTTCCAAATTAAATTAAAAATTTATGAGTTGAGACAGTAAAAAAAAAGAAAATTTAGAAGGAAATTTAAAGAAAAATACTAAATGTTCTATAAGAATCCGTAAATTTTTCAGACTGATCAGGAATTTTTTAAATATGTGCTGAAGATTTTTTTTTTTTTTTTTATAGAAATTTGTAAAAACTTTTGCCCAATTGCACCTTTTGTAGAAACATATAAAGATCTACTATATAGTATATATGTATATATGGCATCAAAATACTCCCAGAATAGAAATACATTATGGCTGAGTCAATAAAGTTTTGGAGTGTTTGAGTGGTTTTTTTTAAAAGACACTTCTAATCGTTAGATTGTTTGTTGAGTTGCAAATACTACGAAAGGTACAAAGAAGTAGAGAACAAAAATTGTTGGTGTGCTTTCGGTTTTTGTTGGGTGTTCTTTTTTGATTTTTTGTTTTTTTTTTGTTTCTTTTATGTTTTTTAAGACAGCGAACCTCGCAGATGACAGCCGTAACGGAGTTTCGTTATATTTCCTATGATTCTGTTGCCCTTATATATCTGCAGGGTGTCATTGTCGGATATTGTCTCGTTGGGCTCAATATCGAAATGAAAGCCACTGCAACAGAATCCCCTGCTTATATCACATATCTTGGGCGGTTCTTCAATAATGGGAGATGTGTCTAGAATGTGGATTGGATGAAGGATGTTTGTTTGTTTTGTGTTTTTGTTTTGGTTTGATTCGCGTTGAAAAGAAAAGTAAAGAGTGAAAAATAAAAAAAATAATGACAATAGCAAAAGTGAGAAAATTGATTGAATGAATGGATTGGAATGGAATGATTGATAATTGAATGCAATTGTGACGAGCGATGTGATAGAAAAGGGTCATATCGAGCGTATAGAGAGATAGATAGAGAGAGAGAAAGAGAGAGAGAGAGAGAGATGGGATCACTTGTCGCAACTCCCCAATTTGTAGCACTCACCCACATTCTGGCAAAGATCGCCTGTGTAACGCGGCTTGCAGCGACATTCCACATAACCATTGCTGCCTAGGGCACAGCTTTCGCTGTTCTCCCGCTGGCAGGGACAGACCCTGCAGGAACCCTGAACATCGCGATAGTGTAGCGGGGCACAACTCTCACACGAGTTGCCCTGATATCCGGCCGGGCATTGGCACACCTCAATGTCAGTGGCCCGTGAAGCGAGCGCCGTGCGCTGCTCCACCGCTGTCTCGAGTACAACATTGCCAATCGATGTGCGAGTGGTTGGCACCTTGGTTGTGGCCCTTATCAATATATGCTCCAGATTGGTCAGTACACTCATGAAGTCACTGCGTGAAGCTTGCACCGAACGTCCACGTTCCTGTCGCTGCCAATCTTCGTCCTCGTGCAGACGCACAGTGTATTGGGTCTCTTCCGCCTCGTGGCTGGAACGCGACCAAATCAATTTCACACCATTACCAATCAAAATGACATCGTGTCCCTCCACATAACGGCCCGAATTGGATTCAACAATAAGAATGTAGGTCAGGGTACCGCCATAGGAATGCAGGTGATTGCCCAGCAGATTGCCGCGCAGACTCCAGTACTTGGGCAGGAAACTCTCATAGGAATAGGTATAGAGATTCTCTTTCAAATCGAATTTAATGTTTTCGTGGTCCTGAATTTCACCATTTTCGTCGGTAATCAGAGGTGGATTGTCAATAAAGTCTACGGGTATCAGCTCACGGTAAAGCACAGCTGAAATGCACTGAGTGGACTGGCCAGAACAGAAGCATTCCTTGCAGCCGTCGGTATGATTGCCCGATAGACCAAATGTACCAGGACGGCATTGATCACACTGGTTGCCAATCACGTTCTGTTTGCAAACGCAGTAGCCGGTATCGCAGCTGCTTGTACCATACGGATTACAGTAATAACGGCTGCAATCGGTCTGTCCATCGGGGTTGGGACCAGGACCGGGTGGATTTGGGTACTGCCCGTCTGGCTGGCAGTCATAAGGCGAACCTTGTCTGGCATCGCCCACATAGCCGGCTGAGCAACGTTCACAGCTCTCGCCCTCGGTGTTGTCGGCGCAGTTCTGGGGGAGGGCAAAGGTAATTGGTAATGGTGGATTCGATTGTGCAGATTCGTATGTTCTACTTACCAGACATTCTCCAGTTTCGGCATCACATTGCGATGAGTGTCCGTTGCATTCGCAGGGCTCGCACAATCCCAGATAGAGACCCTCTTCGGGATTACGCTTGTAACCAGGAGCACAACGTTCGCAGGAAAGTCCCTTGTAGCCGGGGGGACAACGGCATTCCTCCACTTCGTAGGCTCGTTGAGTACCCAAAGCGGTTGCCGTGGCCGTATCGAGGACCACCTGCTGCAGGGAGCCCTCCTTGGTGCTGGTCGTGTAGGTGGCCTTAATGTAAATGGCACGAATGTCGCTCAAAGCCATGAGGAGATGTTCACGATTGGCCAACTGGCCATCGCTTCGCTGCCAGGCACTTTCGATAATCGGCACCGCATACGAGTTGGCAGTGCTGGGACTAACCACTGACTTGCGATAATGAATAAGCGTTAGATCTTCACCGCTCTTGATCACAACATCGGGAGCACTGTTGCGGGACATTTGACCACCTGGCAGAGGACTATAGCTCAGGGTGTAGTTCAGGCGACCGCCATAGGATGTCAATTTATTGCCCAAGAAGAGGGCGGGCAGACTCCAGTAGAGGGTGTCCGAACCACTATGTTCGCTGCTGAATGAACTGAAGCTAATGTCATTGGCCGATGTCTCGAATTGTAGGGTTTGTGGATTGGGTCGAGTGTAGTCACGGACCAATTGGAAACCGTGCGCGACACGTGTACGTCCAAAACTGCTTGAGATCTGATCACGGAACCACGAAGTACTGGCACAATCTGCCTGCAATCCACTGCAGAAGCACTCAATGCATCCTGTATAGGTGAACGAGTTCAGATGGAAACTCTTGGGGGCGCAGCTATCGCAATGTTCGCCAATAACCAGA
Organism: Drosophila willistoni; assembly: GCF_018902025.1. NCBI lineage: Eukaryota > Metazoa > Arthropoda > Insecta > Diptera > Drosophilidae > Drosophila > Drosophila willistoni. The sequence continues at coordinate 9,537,623 of NW_025814052.1, forward strand.
TCCTTGCAATGGCAACTGCCATCGGCCCTGGCACTGTAGGTACCCTCCACATTGCATGTCGATTCAGGAATACGGTGGCAACTGCCGCCCGGTGCCATGGGAGTGCCCTGATAGCCCGAAGCGCAGCTCTCGCACCGTCTTCCCACGTAGCCCTCGTAACAATCGCAGATGACCTCGCCGTCGGGACTCAGTTTGCAGCCGCTGGCAAAGTTATTGCTACCGCTCAGCGGGCATGGGCACTCACGGCAGGCAATGCCACGTCGTGGATCCCCATAGGTACCGGCCGCACACGGTTCGGGAGTGAAGGGAACACAGTGACCCAGCCAAGCGCCGCCAGGTTCACGCACATAGCCCGGAGCACACGACTCGCAAGAGTCGCCAATGTAGCCGGGTGGGCAATTACATTTCTCCACCAGCGAGGCGCTTCCCAATCCCTGATCGGATGTTCCAGCCGAGTCCAGGGCGATGTTCACCAGCTCCACCTCGCGTTCCACGCTATCCAGATAACCGAGTCGAATGAGTATGTTGTCCACATTGGCCAATATCATCATGATCTCTTCACGACTGGCCTGGCGCCCATCGTGTTTCTGCCAACTGCCTGGAAGCAGTGGCACCGACACCTTGTTGGACAGTCCCGACTGAGTGCGCACACTATGGGTGAGAGTGAAGCGGTTGCCGGTTATGATGACATCGGGGCCTGAGACTGGACGGCCACTGCCGACATAGGAGACCTCATACTTAAGTTTGCCGCCATAGGACTTCAGTTGGTTGCCCATATAGTCGCTGGGCAGGGCCAGATAGGGAGTTTCCCGACCACCGAATTGCACATTCGAGGCACGGAACTGTACACCATGATGCAGGGTAAGCAGATCCTGCCCAGATGCCTCATTAATAACCAACTGACGGTAGGGACTTAGCTCCACGGTAACAACACGATGCGACAGAATTGGTGGCTGAATGGCATAGGTGAAGAGATTGGCACTATCGCAAGAGTTGGCTACACCGAAGCAGAAGCACCTGATGCATTCTTCAGCGGAACGGGCCAGCATATTGAAGAAACCGGCGGCACAGAAGTTATTACGTTCCGGTGTTACCTTCACAATGGTATCCGGTGTAACGAAATGTGTGCCACGCGTATTGATGATCTCACAGGAATAGGCACCGCTGTCCTGAAGCAACATATTGGGGCAATATAGCTTGCCAGTGCCTTCGTGGCTGGTCGATGTACACTTTTCGGGTACATGACCCCAATTGAGACGCCAAACAATTGTGGGCACTGGAGTTCCGGTGGCTGTACATGTCAATTCTAGGGATTCTCCCTCCAGGAGCGATTTCACGGGGGGTGGTGGACGCACGGGAACGGGTGCCACTGCAAGATGAAATGTGTGTCAGTAATTATGATCTACCTCTGTCCCTCTAATCGAATACTTACTGCAACCGGTTTCATCACTGCCATCAATGCAATCGGGTACATCGTCACATTGGAAACTCTTGGGTATACAATGACCACTACGGCATTGGAATTCATTGAAACGGCATGGTGTATCGCTGGCCTCAGTGTCGCAAGACGCTTCGTCCGAATTGTCACCACAATCGTTCTCGCCGTCGCAACGCCAAGTGCGTTCCACACACTTGGAATTGTCGCAAAGGAACTGATTCGGTTGGCATTTGCGTCCATGACTGCAGCTATGCTCATCAGAGCCATCCGAGCAATGGAGTGTGCCATCGCAAATGTTCCTCTTATCAATGCAGTCGCCATTCATGCAAGTTGCCTGATGTTCGTTACATGCTGTCGGTGGTCGTTCCACATTGTTGTCTAGAGACAGATATTAAAAAAAGAGAGAGAAAGTGTCAATCGGGAATTCCATTATTTCTGTCGAGAGTTTTCAACCCAAAAGCTTACCAAGCGCCACAAGCGGCATTAATAGAGAGGGAATCAAATAAGAGTAAAATTAATATTATTGACCAAACTAGAAGGCTTCACGACAGAGTTGGAACCCTACTGAGAGACTATTCCCAGGTCCATCTATGTTTTGAAGACCCTTTCCCTAACTTTTTTTGCAAGAGTTTTCCTACCTAGACCAAAAAACTCAAGATCAATATGAGGCACATGGCCGTATTTAATGCGATTCGATTTAAGATCCTCATACTTGTGTTCACCCCAGGCTGCAGCATGACAGCAGGGAGCAGAGAGTTAACAAATATTTAACATAAAAGGCGACTCATAATACTTACATCGTTCGACTTCTAGGTGCACTGTAACCTGTTGACCTGGCATATAGTTGGGGAAGCCAACAGCTTCGCAGACATAAGTTCCAGCATCTTCCACCTGAAGAACATTTTCGTTTAACAAATCCCTCTTACGGTGTGAACTCGTAGTCCATGATACTTACGCGTATATTCGGAATCTCTAAACGTCCATTCTTATCGGTAAAACCAACGGGCAGGGGTCGACCTCCAGGACGAGACCATCTAACCTTAGCTCGTGCTGGTCCCTCGTCACGACAACGGAAGACAACCTCGCGACCTGTTTTGTGTGATGTATTTTGATAGTTAGTTAGTTTATCGATTTATATATTTTTGATATGGCAAGAGTCAAACTAGGCGAGCACTAATTTAGTTATTTAGATAGGGGGATAGGGGGTAGCTAGCAGGTAACTTTTGACTGGGTGCTTTTCTTTTGTTTTTGTTGTTGTTGTATTTCAATTTGTTTCCTTCCAATTGGGCAGTGTGTAGTGCATTGCAGTAAAAACTGTGTGTGTCTACTACTACTACAATAAGATGTAAGTAGTGTGCTTAGATTTCGGTTAAAACTTACCCTCCCTAATATATCCTGCGGGTTTTTTTTTTTATTTATGATAATATTGTTTTTTTTTTTTGTGGTAGGTTATAGTCATTTTGGTTGGGTTAAGCATTAATTAAAACAATGGTAAAACACATGAGAGTTGAGTTGAGTAGAAATATAAAAAAAAGCCAAAGGCAATCGTATCAAGGCAAAGCCCAATTACGATCCCTTAAATAACTATCGATCACAGACTGACGTTTATTTTCCGATCGATAACTTTATAATCATCATTCGATACTTACTTTCTTTAATGCTTTGGCTATCGGGATAGGTCTTTAGCAACAATTGATTGCGTGGAGTATTCGCTGGTTCGTTGGCTGTGAAAACAATAAAGCCGGAAAAATAAACAAATTAGAAAAGAAGTTTGTGTATTTTCATGAGATTTGCAGATTAGTTAAATGTTAAATATGATGGGTGTGGTAGCCATAGCCCTGTGGATAGATATAGAGTTAGTAGTGGAAGACTGGATCCGGGGGGAATTCGGGTCATTCTCGCTACGCTTCCACTTACGATCGATCTCATTGCTGAGCGTTAGTCCGGGGCAATCCAGCTCATCGCTGGCATCGTAGGGACAATCGACATGACCATTACAATGCAGGGCCAAGGCAATGCAAGGACCCTTCTCACAACGGAATGTCGTTGATGGACAAATGATGCGAAATGCTGGCACAGATGTCGAATGTATCGACGGCATTGTTGCTGTTGTTGGTATGTTTGTGGTCGTTGTTGTTGTTGTTGCTGTTATTGTGGTTGATAAAACTGTGGAATGACCTTGCATTTTGTTTGGATTTTGTTGCTGTTTTGGCTCTGATTTCATGATGATGCAAATGTGATTTGACTAAAATATTTATCCTACATATATTTAAAAACTTACCGCAACTCTGCTCATCGGAACCATCTAGACAATCGGTTTGCCTATTGCAACGTGCCGCCGCACTCACACACTGACCATTGCGGCAACGGAACTGATTGGACAAACATTCACCCGTATGGCAATCAGCCTCATCGGAACCATCGGGACATTGTGGATAATTATCGCAGACAGCTTCCTGGGAAATGCAATGGCCATCTCTGCAACGGAATTGACCGGCAGCACAACCTAAACGAAGTCAAATGATTAAGCATAAAATACAAAATTTTGGGATTAGTATCACATAGAGACAAGGACATTTTGGGGATCTCAACTACGAGTACACTTTTGGCTGTGAAAATTGGAATTGGAAAAGTTGGATAAAAGTTTAAACTTATAACAAATCGATATTTTTTTATAGTGCATACATATAGTTTTGTTGTTTGTTTGTGATCTACTTAAAACATAAATCGAGATCATGCGACACACATTCAACTTAAAGTTTAAACTTAAGAAATTAATGAGATTTAAATAATTACTAAGAACGGAATCAAAATTATTATTATTATTATATATAGTTTTTCTTGTTTGTATTAACCAATACAGTTCTGTTCATCGGAAAAATCTTTGCAGTCGTAATAGCCATCGCAGTGCTGTGATGCATTAATGCAATATTGTTGATCGTAACAAAGAAACTCAAGTTCCTTGCATTGAGTACCTGTTTGTTCATATTCATATGGTGGATAGTGGTGAGTAAGTGGTGCAATAAAAATGTTGAAACGTGGTGAAGTGAAAATCAAACAACGACAACGACATATAAAAACATGTACGCGTGTGTGTGTGTGTGTGTGAGTGTGTGGGTAAGTGAGAGAGAAGGAGAGAAGTAGAGAGATCAAGAAAAAAAAAGGAAGAGAAAGAGAGAAATCAGATACAAATATTGAGCAACTGAAATTCAATAAGAATTAGACAATCGATGATTTGCCTGCTGGTGCTGTAAAAAGCTCTGTGTAATTACATATAAAGTTACATAAAACATAGACATACATACATACATATACATATATATTTAATACAGTGCCAAATAACTTAAGCTTAACTCAGATAGAAGCCAGAGGCCCTAACAACCCAAGGATGGATGCTCCTCTCCGTAGACATTTAACCCCAAAAACCTTTAACCCAACCAATCGACAAACACAATACATATATATGTATGTATATAGACTTATGGAATGAACTTACAGTTACGCTCATCCGAGTTATCCTCACAATGCTGACGACCATCGCAGCGTTCACTTTCCGTATAACATTTGCCACTGGGGCATGTATGCTGAGGACAGGGCAGAAGCGAATGCGTTTGCGTATGTGTGTGTGAATGCGGATAATATTGCGATGGATAACGTGCATCATGCGCTGTTTGGGGGCAATTATTCTCATCGCTATGATCATTGCAATCAATTTGACCATTACAGCGCTTTGAACGATTTAGGCATAGATCATCGCAGAAGAACTCCTCGGAAGTGCAATCGTTTGGCGTTAGACGTGTGGTGACTATCGCGTGTGTGTGTGTGTGTGTGTGTGTTTGAAAGAGACAACATGCCGAGCACACAATGACCAATAGGCAGGAGAGCAAAATGAATGGTGAATTCGTTTTTATGTATGTGTTTGTTGTGTGTGTAAGAGAGAGAGGTTTATTTGTTTAGCGCGCGCAACGAGAAAGAGAGACAAACATATAAAAAGTAAGTGAGAAGGTGGCTCAAGCTGGTTATTTAAACGCATCAGACAAAACTAAATAAACAACAGTTACATATACATATATTACTAAGTATATACCTACCTCATGGCTAGACTTAACATTTACTTAAATACTAATCACTAAACTGAGTTTTGCAATGGTGAATTACTCTTAAGTAGTGCATAATTCGTCTAAGTATTTCTCTTACCACACTGACGCTCATCGCTAGCATCGGAGCAATCAATAATACCATTGCATAAACGGCTAGGAACTATGCAATCGCCATTATTACAGCTAAGCGTGATCGATAACAAAGTTCGCGCAATCGTGATGATGGATCGATAACATATTTATGCACATATAAATGTATGTGTGTGTGTGTGTGTTTGTATGGATTGGATGTGTTTTGTGTGGTGAAATGTGATGAATGTATGTAACATGGAAATGCAAGAAAAACATAAATTCGCATAAGAATCACACATTTTTGTTTTGTTTTGTTTTGTTTTTTTTTGGGTTTTCTTCTTCTTTTCTACATACAGATGGGCACCGTCTCGACAAAAACTACAGTTGTGCTCATCATTGCCATCATTGCAATTGACAATGCCATTGCATAGCTGATCAAGGGGTATACAGTAATCGTCGCACTCGAACTCACTATCAAGACAATTCTCTGTGAATGATGTGAAATGATGTAAGGGATAGATAGATAGATAGACAGATATGTAGATGGATCAATGATTTAATGAAGGCGCACCAACGTGTGTTAGTGTTGTGTGTGTGTGTGTGTGTTTTTGTGAGTAGTGTTGTATAATACAAGAGATCATAGCTGTCTTTACCTGTACCAGGACACGATGCCTCATCGGTTCGATCATCACAATCGATAATGCCATCGCATTTCTTCTCATATGGTAGACAACGATTATCATCGCAAAGTACATCGGTTACATCACATGGCATTTCGTCAGTATCATAACGATCTGTGTTTGTTTTTTTCATGTTTTTTATGTTTCATTGTGTGGTGTTGATTGTGTTGTTGTTGATTGTTGTTTTGTGGTGGTGTTGTGGCATATGAAAATATGAGAGAAGCGAAAAACAAAACGAAACAAAACGAGACAAAAACGAAACAAAAAAAAAAAAAAGGATATGTATATATGTAGTTGTGTTTTTCGTTGTTGTTGTTGTTGTTGTTGTTGTGTGGTGAATGATTGTAAGAGTTTGCCTTAGAGCTAGTTCGTTTAGTAGTCAATTGTTCTCTTTTTTGGACTCTAACTTATGTTAGCTTATTGTTTATTGGGCTACCATCATAGTCTTCCGTTTCATCCGGATAATGAAAGAGACAGTTGTTCTCGTCTGCACCATCGGCACAATCGGTGATGCCGTTGCAGCGCTTATAGCCCGATATGCAGCTACCGTCGCCGCATTGATATTGAAAGCTCATGCAATCGACAATTGGTCGGCTCTGATTGAATCTGGCATGGAAATCTGCATAGCATTTAAGCACAATATGCAGCAGAGATGATATAGGCGGCAGGATGTATGTATTTGTTTGTTTGTTGTTGTTGTTGTTGCCGTTATTGATGTTGGTGTTTCGGTGTAGTTGTTGTTGTTGATGTTGTAGAGACATTTTACACGGGTCAAAATATATGGCAGAAATGAGCATACAGCGTATAAAAAAAAGAGAGAGAAAGAGAGAGAGAGAGAGAAAGGGGAAGAGAGAGAAAGAATGTTTTGTTGGGTTGGAAGAGAAAGGATTTTTTTGTTTGGTCAGTTTACAGCAAAGATCAACGTTTTCTTAAACAGGACAAAATGGGAGCAAGGAGTGAGCCAATATACTTTTCTTGCAGCAAAAATTTCAAGGGTATTAGATGAAGCTGGCATTTAAGACTAAATTAGTTGGAGTTTAAACTACATTAGTCATAATTAACGAAAGACAAAACCAACGAAATGAGTTTCAATTTGTGGAACCAAAAACAAAAGCCAATCTAAAGAAAATGAAAATGTATAACGAATGAAAATAAAATAATGTCAAATTAAAATAAAAGTGTAAAAATTTATAACCATTCTCATAGTTTTAAAAACAAAACTCTTAACAATCTATTAAAAATAAAGCACGATATGATGGGAATAAATTTTTGACTATTGCAAAAATATATCAAAACATATATATTCTTAATAAATATGCTTTAATATATGGTGTTTCTATTCAAGTGGCCAGCATTGTGAATAAAATTTAGTGTTGAAAAGCAAAAAAAGTGATGGTTTGCCAAGGAAAGGTTGACTGTAAAAGTTTGCTTTGCCTCTTGTTTTGTTTTTATTGACAATTTTAGACTAGGTAAAACAGAAGACCACTTAATTTTCATTAGAAAGAAGACTGTTAAATGTGTATTCATTTAAATTCAAGAGATTCCAGTGTTGGATAGCATTGAAAAGGATAGCATTAACTTTCATTAGAAAGAAGACTGTTAAATTTTTATTAATTTAAATTCAAGAGATTGCAGTGTTGGATAGCATTGAAAAGGAGATTACGAGCTTCTTTCTTTCCTTCTTTAATACTTTCTTAAAAAGCGAAAGATTTTCCCAAAAATCTGCATTTTATTCAACACTAAACACTTATCTCGACTTAATTTATCGAACACTTAAAACGTGTTGAAAATCTTAATGGAAGTTTAGGGTCATAATCTGACATTGCAGAGTTTTTTTTTTCAATTATGAAAATGGTTTGAAATGTTAGTCGACTTGTTGATTGAGTTGGTTTGGACAAAGTCAAGAAGCTACTAAGTAAACGAGCTGGAACTGTTATGTTTTGAGTTAGGGCTGCTTGGGTAGAGGGGGCAGGACATGGGTGACAATGAGGCAGATTGGGTGGCAATAATGTGGGAAGGGTACTTACGGCATGCGCTCTCATCGCTGCCATCGTAACACTGAGATTTGCCATCACAGACTTGAGTTTTGGGAATGCAGCCGCCGCCGCGTTGACATTTGTACTGAACGATCGAACGAGCATATTGGAAGGGTAAGTGTATGTTGTTGTTGTTGTAGAGTTGGTTGTGGTGGTGAATGGTGGTGAACTATGTATGTATGTATATGGGTTGATGATTTACTCACCTTGTCGCTGCTACAATTGCAGAGCATATAATCCTCATCTTCGTGTTGGTCACAGTCGTCAATGCCATCGCAGACGCTTTCAATTGGAATGCAATCGCGATTGTGGCACGCGAATTCAATGTTTTCAAGGCAATTGCTTCGCGTTGGCAATAATGACGACGACGATGATGATGATGATGATGACGATGATGATGATGATGATGATGATGATGGTGATGAGTTGGCTAAATGTATATGATATATGTGGTTGGTTGGTGGTTTTGTTTTTTGGTCAACAGGCAACAAGGCATATAATAATACGATTTGGCAGAACATATAAAAAATGAAAAAAAAGAAGAATAAATATATGAAACAAAAGAAGAGTGAGGCAGATAGCGAGAGAGAGAGAGAGAGAGAGAGAGATATAGATAAGGTACATATAGCATAGAAATAGTATGAGATTGTAAGTGTTCATGTTTGTTTGAATGTATGGAAGAATTTTCCGGGTCCGGAGGGGTCACAGTTATGTGACGGCATCAATTAAACGCTAAATTAGCTAACCATTTAACTAGTTTATAAACTATATATGTGCGTGCTGTTGTTTTTTCCGGTTATAAAAACTTAAGTAAATTTCAATGTTTCAAAAACATGGCATGCACTTTGATTTGCTTTCGGCTTATGAATGTGTGTGTGTGTGTGTGTGTGAGTATATGAATGTAGCTGTAGTTGCCCATCCAAAACAAACCATTAAAATTAAAAAAAGAGCTGACTTAAATTAAAATAATATGTACGTATGAATGAACTAGTTTTACACGTCACTTTAACTGACAGTGTTGGTAAAGTGTTTACGATTAACTTAACTTAGGCTAGTTGAACGCACTAAAACTACATTATGTTGTCAGGTTGTTGAGACCAACAATTTGCACATTTTTCCACAACCTATGCATTACCCAACACTTTCACCTTCATTGACACCTTTTCAACACTAGACTAAAAAACCTACTCGTTATTGCAGTTGGAAGAGGAGTTGTCGTTGTTGATGTTATTAAAAATGGGTTAGTTCTGGTTGCAACAGTTTCTGATGCTCGTGGTGAACTCGTTGGCCCGATTTCCAGCGATGCAGGTGGCCGTGGCCTTGCTGTCCATGCTGGCCATGATGGTCTCTCTGGTGCCGAAGTGGTTCTGGTAGTTGTGATTCTTGTCGTTGTGCTTGGTCTGGAAATTGGCGGCCTTCGCGTTGTCTTTGGCACTACGTAGTTTTCACAGTCCCGTTCATCGCTCATATCGTTGCAATGGTAATAACCATCGCAACGCATGTGCAGTGGTATACATATATTCGCTGAGGTGCATTTAAATTGATTCGAGCTGCACACACTATCGGAATTGACCTTCACGTAAACATTTTTCGGTGGATATGCTTCATATCCGTTTGGTGTATAAACTTCATATTCTTTGGCATCGTCGCCATCTAGTCTCGGTCGATCGCCATAGTGACCTCTATTTTCGTATAGATGTTTATTGTGATCCGCATAGTTGCGTATAATTTCGTCCTTGTCGAAGGTATCGGTATTTGGTTCGTCTATATCTATCGGTGTTAATTTGTTTTCAGGGGGAAAGTGGGGGACAAAGGCAAAACCACATGCAAACCAATTTTTGTCGGGAATGGGTACAATATTTGATTATAATTATTTTTGGTTTAGTTGTTGGTTGTTTTTTTTTTTTTTTGGGGGTGTTTTTGATTTTCATGCAAAGATGTTTGTTTGAGCCAATTGATCGATTCGAGAGTTGAGTTTCAGTTCCAATCATTCCAAGTTGTTTTTGTAGATACGTGCAATTAATTTCAATTAATTTTGTTTTGTTTTTTTTTGTACATTCGATTTAACCATAACCACAAAGGTTCAGATTTTAGATTGTTTTGGGAGGGGAAAAGAAAAATAAAAATTTATGATTTAAAATCAAAACGTAAAAAGTCAATTCAACATAAAAGTTTTTTGTCACATAGAAAGTAGGCACACAAAGCGATTGTAGCTATCGAAAGACCACGAAATCGAATCGAAGAGTTATCGGGAATGCAATCTTGATAGTTATCGGAGTTGTGTAAACTAAAAGCATAACTAGGGCATAGTTGCCATTTATTCAAGCAAAGCGAAAATATCATGGTAAACATTTCGATTGCATTCCCGTTTTGAAGAAAACACAGTGTTGGAAAGCTGTAGAATGAAAAGTCAAGATCTTCCACCACAATAAATAGAGAGAAAGACAAAGCATAGACAGAAGTAAGAGACAACAAATTTTAGTTACCCAAAAGTCACCAAAAATAGACGCATAGAGAGAAAGAAAGGACACAGACAGCTGGAGTAAAGCATTTTGTAGATTTAGACGTAACACACACAATTATCGATTGTCGATAACCATAGACACTTAATAATCGCTGGTCGTTGAATCGCACTTACCGCAATTCAGTTCGTCTGAATTATCGGCACAATCGTAGATATTATCGCACACCTGACGCATAGGTATACACTCACCAGTGCCGCAACGGAACTCATTAAAGCGGCACTCATCCTCATCATAGCCACCTGAGTGGTTTTTGTTTTGATTAGTGTGCAATTGATTAGTATATTTTTGTTAATTGTGGCTAAATGAAGTGAATTTATACAAATGGTGCTTGGGAAAATGGCGAGGCGATCGATCTTCTTACCTTCTTAGAGAGTCTGACTAATTGACTAATTAACTAACTAAATGCCTAATTAATTGATCTACACTCACCATCGCAATAGCGTTCATCGGATATGTCCTCGGGACAATCAATGTTGCCATTGCATAACAATTCCTTGGCAATGCAAGTGCCATCATCGCATTGCCATTTATCGTAAAGACAAGCTGCTTAACCCAAATTAAATCAAATCAAATCGAAATCACAAAAGAACAGAAAAAAAAGATATTTGCATATATGTAGATGGAATATTGAGTAAATCGACTCGATTTTCACATACGACAACCCTCTTCATCGGATCGATCTTGCGGACAATCGGCTCGTCCATCGCAACGGTGCACTATCGATATGCAGCTTAGATCGCGGCAGGTGAATTTCCCTTTGGGGCAAGTATATCTCAATTTCGGGACAACTAATCAAACAAAGTTTCCATCAAGCAGCATTGTAAAAATCAAAACAAAAAACATAGATATAGAAAGTTATCCTGGTTGATGGTGTAAAAGTGATCGGAATCTTCTGAACCCGAAAACCCTAATGGTAGACTAACTTGCAAATCTATTTTTCACAAAGTATGACTAATTTACTTTTGATTTTTAACTAATGCAATTCTGTTTCAAAAACTTCGAGAAACTTGGACAATTTTCTTAAACTTGTTTTTAATCAAAGTTTCTGAGTTTTCATCAAGCTCATCCATTTTTGTCAGAACTATTGATGCTAAAAGAATTGTCTCTACTCTGATTGATCACCTTTACACCACTTCTTAACTGTCTCTAAGGACTTTTTATAATGAATTCAAATGTGAATGATAATGATGATGATGATGATGATGTGATTATTAGTTACTCACTTCCATCGCAGTGCTCCTCATCATCGCCATCACTGCAATCAGGATGGCCATCGCATTGTTGGCTTGAGCTGATGCAGCGAGTGCCATCGCGACATTGATATTCCATGGCACTGCAGGCAGCAGCTGTTTTAGTTTCATGGATTTAGTTAGTTAGTAACAATTGTTGATTGGGTTGTTCGTTGTTAGTATAACAGCATAATGTATTAGAAAGACAGAAGGAGAGAGAAATGGTAGGTTAGATTAGTTAGTAAGGTTAGTTAGTTGGCAGTTTAGCTCTTAGTTACACATAAAACTAACTTAACTTGAACTATAAATACCATTTTATATAGTAGTCTTATAGATAGTAATAGTAGATTATTGATAAGTAGATACATTTTGGTTTCTTTTTTTGTGCTTTCATAAAGCACTTGTAAGAAATTTCGCCTATATCAAGGATTTCTGTATTCTGTTTGTAGGCAAATTGTATACAAAATTTTGTGTTAGATTGTTACACTTACCGCAATCTTCGTTCTCATCCTCGCCTTCGGAACAATCGCTTACATTATCGCAGTGTTTGTCGGAGGAGATGCATTCACCATTGTGGCAACGGAATTCATTTGGCTGGCATACTGCAAAAAGTCGAGACAGAGAGAGAGAAATATGAAGAATTATTACAAAAATCACGACAAGAAAGAAAAATGTGGCAAGCCTACGCAATTAGACGGCAACAACCGGATGCAGTTTAACAAGGACTTCCCCTATTCCACCCCCCCCAAAATAAAACATTCTAAAGAGTGGGGTGAATAAAAAAAAAAAACGAGAAAAAATTCTGCTTGTCAGCTTTCAAAAGTTGAAAGCAAAAGTTTGTTATGGGTAGGTTGTAGGTGGTAAATGTTTGTATGATAAAGCCAACTTCATTCCAATCCCTCCCCCCCCCCCCCCCCCTTCTATCCCATCCATCTACAGCATCGTTAGCCACAGTTTCCTGTGCATGTTTTGGCCTTTTGAACCCTTCACTTCATCGTGTTAGTCATTGTTGTTGTTGCCTAGCAGCTTAATATTTCATACAACTTAAGCATAAGCTCTAAAAGTGACAACGCGGATTTGATTACAAGAGGAAGAGAGAAACAAACTTAGATAGAAAGTGAGAGTGGAAATGGGAGAGACAGAGAAAAGGCTAATTAAAAGCAAAGATATCTGAAGTACTCGAGGCGGGGGGGAAAAGGGAGTTCGGCGTTTGGGCCATCAGGTAATTAGAGCCAGCTTAATGCTTAAGCTGTGTGTGAACAATTAGCAGGAAATTTTCTTAGCCAACAAAAACTTTTGGCCCCATTATGATTCCACCTGTTCAAAGTGTTCACATTTCACAAATCAAGTTATCAAAGAAAGCCAAAAATTTATATTCATTACATTCAGAATGTCCAGTTTTATTTTCATTGGGGTTAAAGCTTTAATCGCTTACAAAGCTTTAATTTCGATTGTTCTGAAATATTGGAAATTTCTCTTCGATATTATCACAAATTCTTAAAAAGTTTACAAAAAAAGGCTAAGCTAAAACAGTGAACAAACCATTTACAAGTTTTGCAAATATTTAGTGATGAAAAATTACAATAAATTACCATCAACGATAATATTATGAGAAAATTTTATCGATTGCAACCTTGTGGATCTCTTGAATCGATAATTATCTGCTGTAGATCCAAAAAAGAAATGAGAAAAATGGTAAAGTCAATGGAAATGAGCATGAATTGTAAGGTATTTTGTAGCTCTAGAAAATTAAAATTGTATACGGTTTGCATATTATTTTAGTCGATCACCTCAGTGCGGACATAATTATGGCAAATTGAAAATGTCATTGAGGCCATTGGCCGGTCATAAATATACCAATTCCTGTAGTTGCTGTCGTCAGCAACGTCACACACACACACACACATTTAACCCCAGGCACACAAACAAAAGAAAGCAAATAAACGAAAGAACTTGCTACTTTTCGTAATGCAAAACACAAGGGAAAAAGAAATAGGGGGAGGGGGGTGTGGAGGGGGAGAAAAAGAAGCATAAAGAAAACTGCAGTAGTGGCAACTTTAACTACTTTTAGGCGCACACAAATCGGTAAAGTTTTCTCGGTTTCTTTGGGTGTTCTCGTTTTTTAATATTTCGACATTTGTAATTTTCAACACGAACATCAGCGGCAGCCACTTTGACAATTCCATTGCGAGAGAGAGGGAGAGAAAGACAGACGTCAGACGTAGAAAGAGATAGTTGTGGAGAAAAGAGCCCCAAAAACTGACTGACAGGCGCCTCAAAGTATGCAAGTCAATTTTCGAAGCAGAAAACAAAAAAGACAAAGTCAAAGAAAAACTCATGGCATTTCTTGATTTTTTCGTTCTTCTGCTTCTGTTTCTTGTATTGACATTAAAGATTCAATAATGACAGGCAACACAAAGGCAAAAGGTGGAAGGACCTGCTCGGTGGTCGAATGGAATGGTATGTGGCCAGTTGAAGGGATTTTGGCTGCCAATCTGCTTAGCCTTGGCTTGCCTTGCCCTGCCATGACTCCAATTATGCCACACAATGTGTAGATGATGCTAAGCCATTTGATTTCCTTTCCTCCCACCAACTTTCTGTTTAGTTTTTTTGTGTGTGTGTGTGTATACCCAGCATATTTGTGTGTGTGATCAAAAGGTACATTGAGCTAAGGTTTATTTAGGCCATTAAAACTATTAAAGCATAAGGCAAGGAATAATTAAATTGGTTTGGTTAACCCAAATTGAAAATTTTAAGTTAACGTAATCAAAGTGAATTATTCTTCTAACTAAAAATTAGATTTAGGGTATTTTACTAGTCGTTATTCCTGTCTAGACGTTAAACTTTGATATTCCTTTTTGATTCTATTTGTTTGAGTGTGCAAACAAATTACGTGCCGCATTTATAATCCGCAGAGGCGCAAACAGTTTGTGTGTTTTTTTTTCCACCTTTAGACATATATTTTTTGAGTTGTTTTGAGTGAGGTTCAAATTCTGTGTGTGTGTGTGTGTGTGTGTATGTGTGTGTGTGTTTGTGTGTCTGTGGTGGGTTGTTGGCCAGATGGGGTTACCTGCTGCATCTTGCCAGAGTTGGAGTCGGAGTGTCAAATGACCTGAAATGGGAAACTGAATGGCGGCTGTGTACGCTGGGATTGAGGCGGCGGCACAATGATGGCCATGGCTCTTGCACTTGAACTTACTAGCAAAGCCATAGTAGCCGCCTGAAAGTATGCAACATGTCAAGCAAACAAAAAATGAAGTAAAAGAAAAAACGAAGAGAACAGAACGAGCAGAAGCAGCAGCTGGAGAAGCAAAAGCAATAACCAATGTCCTGGTAAGGGTAATGATAGAGGTACTCAGTGAAAAAGTGATAGGAAGTTAGAGAGAGGAGGAGGAGGAGGGGGAGGAGGGGGTAAGGGAGTTGTTAAGCTAAATTCGAGTCGATAATTGATATGCGCGAGCATATATAGAAGCCAAAAACCGAAAAACAAACAAAGTGCAAAAAACAAAAAAAAATCAAGGTGAAAAACGAAAAGTAGTAAAACAACCATTAAAGAAGCACATGTAATGTAGATCAGGGGGATGGGGGGGGGGGGGGGGGGGGGGGGAAGAAAATGTTTACTCTAACGGTTACTATAAGGTTTAAAGAAAGAAAATTTCACTTTACTCTTTTTTTTTTTTGGCAACAAAATTTCCCATTTTTGCAACATAACAGAACAAAAAGTAGATGAAGAAAAAGCTAAATATGCCCGCCCCGCCCGACCCCCCGGCTCATGGAATTTGCTGCTGTTGTTGTGTCGTTTAAAAGCTTGTCTTTTCCCCCTCCGCCCCCACCACACGACTCTCTACGTCTAACGCGACGTACAGCAACTTAGCATATTGATAATAAAAAGTATTTTTGATTTGATTATTGCTCGTTAGCGTCTTCATCATCATCATCATCATCAACATCATCATCATCCACTCATCGAATCATTAACTCGCTTTTCCTCGCAAAGTGCACCACACAAAAGGTGAAAGCAGAAGGCTGCTCCCCCATTCCCCCATCACCGCTCCTTTCCCTTCATCCTGTCTCTTCTAATGGCATCAAATGTTGTCATATTTAAAAACCAAAATAAAAGAGAGTATCTTTAAGATACAAATTCGTTAAATTAAAGCATCCAATAAACCAAGGAAGGAAGAAGGGAGAGAGAAACTATAATTATTTACTATGGTTTTTCAAAATCGATTTCCGCTCTGCCAACAGACAGACACATTTTTCGAGATGGAAAGAAAAAGGGGTTCAAATGGTTGCCTCAAAGTTTACCTCAAAAATGACTAGATGCGAATCTTCAATATGTAATTTTCATATAACTAATTGCCAAAGGTGTGTATGCATGTGTGTGAGTGCGTGTCTGTCTGTGTAAGTGTGTGTGTGTGTGTGTGTGGTTAATCGGATATTGGTTGAACTAAATTATATTTATGGTCGTGGGTAAATGGAAAAACAAACAGACAGATGAGCAATTAAAGTGCTTTTCCCATAGAAGTGTATTGGAAATTCAAATATTTTGAATGGGTATACTCATAGGGTTTATTCAAACTGGGTAAATCATTGTTACTTCTTAGTTAGTTGTTTTCCATTCATTAATCATGTTTATATTCACTTTCATGAATATTTTGAGTAATTTCATTTGTATGTAAATATTTATTCATGTTATTTACAAGCATTAACATTAAAATTCATTCATTTGCTATGCTTATTATGATTATTTTTGAATAGATGAGGAAGAAGAGGAATGAAGGCGGGCTAATTCAAAGTCATTCATATAATTTGAAATGCCAATTTATGAATACATTTCGGTTATTAACCTCACATGCACACACACACACACAAATGCATGTCAAGATGGCACACACAAACTCTCGAGTGAGTCAAGAGACGAGACCTCCAAAACGTCAAACGACAAGTTGTTTGTCGTCTCGTCTCGACTCGTCGACCGTCTCTTGCCTTACTTGATTGATTGCATATTCATTCATATTCATTACTCCTGCACTCATATTCACTCATTGTCACATTCTGCTGCAGGTCTCTCGCTCTCTCAGTTTATTGGGGCTATGTAAACATTGATAGTCAACGTTAAAATGGCAGCTCAACACGAAGACACAACTCGTGAGGCTCATGAATATGCACACACACTTGCTGTCCCCGTCCCCCTCACCGCTCTGTGGCCCACTCTTTTCACATTCTTGTGCCGTCTACATATATTTAATGAGTCATTAGCTTAGGTTGCCCGCGAGTGGTTTGGTTTGCAACTGATTCTGATTCTGGTTCACATGATGCGCTTTAGCTAAAGCAAAAAAAAAAAACACAAAAACCGTGTCAAAAACCACTGACAGTTGTCAATTTAAAGGGGGTGGGGAGGGGGTGGGGGTATGGGCGTTGAGAAAGGGTCGTGGCTTGCACTTGCAGCAGCAGCAGCTGCAGGGCGACAATTATGTGGCGTCTGCAATTTTAAGTGCGCCTTTGCATGTGGCTTTGTTTGCTTAAGCTCAACAATCGCCACCGCCTTCTCATTTCCCTCCCTCCATCCTCATACCCAACTTTTCATTTTGGGGACCATAAACACACAATGAAAATGTCGCATAAATAAGCCAAGAGACATTGGCATATCAGCAACAGCAACAGCAACTTGTTGGCCAAACTCTTGCCACAGTTCCTGCTAAATCGATAAAATCGTTTGACGTTGGCATGTGTGTCCTATCCACCTACCGCTCCTTCTTTCTAGACCTCCCCCCCCCCCAACTTGCAACCTGTCTGACTGCTTAAAGTTTTTCCACTGATTTGTCGCATTCCATGCGCAATGTGACAAACGTTAATTTTTGTGGCTTGTTTTGCATAAACTTTTGGCTGATCCAAAATGAAGCAAAGTAAACGTAGAGGTGCACAATGGGGGAGCAGCAGGGGATGGCAGGGGATGGCAGGGGATGGCAGGGGATGGCAGGGGATGGCAGGGGATGACAGGGGATGGCATATTGCGTGCGTCGTCTTAGTTACTTTAGCAATTTATGGCAAATTAAATAAATTTATCATTTCGTGGCCAAATAGGAGACAACACACAAGTGAGCGACTCAGCGACTGCGAGAGATAGAGAGAGAGAGAGAGAGAGAGAGAGAGAGAGATAGTGAAACAAAGGTTCATGTTTTCTTCCACAGTCAGCGTATAACAAATTTGGGTTATAATGATCGCGACATATAGAAATATATCCCAGTTTTCTGCCAAAGAAGTTTACCTAAATTCCACATTTTATCCATTTGTATTTACTTTATTTTATTTATAATTTTCTACATATCTATGTAGATGTTATATGATTTCCGCCTTTTACCAGACTTGGTAGAATATTTTTTGATCTTTTGAATAATTGTTGTAATATGTTGTTAAAACGTTTGCATTACTCATTAAATTATAAACAAATTGTAGATCTCCTTTCTTTAATAAACTAAATTGAACTTATTTAGATAAAGGTTTTTTTTAGATAAAGGTTTTTATTTAATTTTCTGTTTAAATGAAAGTTGCTCTTGAATGGCTTAAGATCATTTAACTTGATCACATAAATTGTCTAAATATATCTCAAAATAAAACTAAATTCAATAGCCAATTGTTGTCACATTCGGTTATTGCAATTGTTGCGGTTTTTGTTTTGTTTTATTTTCATTTTTTGAAGCCAAGTTGAAAGAATAAGAAGTTGCCGCCTTTGTCAGTTGGTCGGTCGGTCTGTCGGTCGGTCGGTTGGTTGGTTGGTTGGTTGGTTTTACTTGGTTTGACACAAAGTAAAAGTGTCAGCGCGTGCCAGGCACCAGAAACGGAAACACGACGAAGCGCCGCAAGTTTTTCTTTTACATTTCCATTTTCATTTCCTTGCCCATTGCCAACTTATTTGCCTTTCAGTTCGTTTTGTTCGTTTTTTTTTTTTTTGTATAAGAAACTTTCCTTAAATACTTTTGCGGTTGGCAACCTCAACTCAAATCAGAAGGGGTAAGCAGTCGTTGCGGGTGGGGGTTTATAGGGGGGCTTAAGAGGGCTAGGAATTCGTTGTCTTTACTGGATTGGCAATAGCAACAATTAATTTACCACATAACCTTAACTTGGCTTAACCTGGGAAACACAAATGAACACATGCTTTCTGATCGAGTTTCGTTTTTGGCTGGCAACTGGTCGTATACGTGATGTGCAGCTGCCATCAATGGAAACGAAATCAGAAATGATTATATGCAAATATGCAGAGGGGCTGAAGGGGAAAGCACACAGTGCTCAGTACTGTGGTAAACGGGGGGGAGGTGAGGTAAAGTAATTTATTTATTTAATTTTCGAGTCTTGAAGTGAAGCATCGATGGCAGTTGGTGGTAGTTGTTGCTATCTGTTGATATATCGCTGAGCAATTAAATATTATCGGCAAGCAGCTCTCTCTCACACACACGCACATACAGAGAGAGAGAGAGAGAGAGAGAGCGCGAAAAGGGGTTATGGAAGGTTTGGGTGATTTAAAAACGTTGTCATTAATCATCTCATGCCATGCCATGGGCACCCATAACCATAATAACAATTTGTGACCAAATATTTGACCGAACGAACAGACCAAGCCAATGTCCTCCATCGTCCTGTCGACCCACCAACCTATCGACCGCATGTCAAAAATCGAAAACCACCGAGTAGGCCTCTCCCCCCTTTCCGTCTCCTCCTCCTTCTCACTGGCGCGTGCCTAATAACTAAATCGACATGCGCTTGAAGTTCATTGCCAAAACGTTCAAATGCAAATGCAAATAGAAGAAATTCAAATGCAAATGCAAATGAATACATGATTCATGTGCACACACACACACACACACACACGAATTCTGTGGGTCACTGCAACTTCATCGATAGATGAGCTAAGCAACATATTTTGTGTATGAATAAAATTTAAGAATTTAGCCCCCAAAAGTAGGCAATGAAATTTATTAAATTGCTTAACATTTTCAGAGCGCTATATAAACATAAAGGTTGTTCATATCAAATACCCTTATTAATCTATAACGGTTAGTTTCGGTTATTCACAGTAAACTATCACGTGTTTTATTCTAAACTTAAAACGACAAATTTGAGCTCCTTTAACTATAAATAAATAGTTCCAATTCAATATGTTTATATTTCTATAACAATCAGCTTAAATTTGCTTATTATGAATTGATTAATCAATAAAAATATATAAATATTGCAACTCTTTTAAAAAATATTTCTTTAAACTTTTGAGATGGATTTCTAGAATGTTATCGATAACTGGTAGCGATAATTTGTTGCCTTATAAGTTTTTGCTATGTGTTTTGTTCAATTAAATTAAAAAAACCCAAAGTGATAATTATATGTCGTCTCTTTTTGCTTGACCATAAAGTCAGTTGATATCGAGCTTCTACTCTACATTGTATATTTATGTATATTTTTTCTGCAAGATTGAAACTCTAGATTCAGAAGATATGGTAAATCAATTTGAAAACATTTTTGGCCCAATAAAAAGTGCAGCAGCTAACTGCATACCGCAAAGCCAACATGCAATTCCCATTCAATTCGACATCGATGCCGACACTCAAAATACGGAGGGGCCTCCGGTGTTGCCCGCCATTTGCCACCATCAGCCTCGCTCGATACTTTACTACATCAAAAAATGCCAGCATATTAATGGTCTAACATTTTTGTGTATGAATTTCATTCAGATTTTCTGATGGTTTTTATTTGGTTTGTTATAGCCAACGATGGAAGTGACTTCGGCGACGGCGGCGGCACTTTTGTGGCTGCTGCTGCTGCTGCAGTTGCCTGCTGGCATTTGCATTGGCCACGCGTAGCTTATGATGCCGATGCCGATGCCGATGCTAATGGTGACGACATCTCAGCTACAATCAGCCGCATATCAGCTGCCAGGCGATGATGTCAAGCCATTGCTGTTGCTGTTGCTGTTGCTGTTGCCGTTTCCGTCGTCTGTAATTGCAATTACAAATCGGCTTGGGCCAGGCCAGGCCATTTCATTTCATTCCATTCCATAAGATACACATATGCATAAGTACTATATATGTATATATATTTGTATCGTGACTGAAATAGCGTTCAACTGCGACAGCTCATAGCTCGTTCATGGAGCTATGATGCTGATGATGACTCCTCTCGATCCGCGTCCGTATCTGTTCATCATCGCCGTTTGCGTCGGCAGCTCGATTAAAATTCCTGGCGTAATTTAGACAACAAACAACAAAAATGTTGCATCTGATAGTAAGGTGGAATGAAGGCAACAAGAGAGAAGAGAGGGATGCTGGAGATCTGGGTATGGTAACTGCATCATCATCATCATCATCATCGTATTTATCTCTAGTAACCTAGTAAACTCACTCGTCAACAGATGGTTTTTCTGCTTTTAGGGTGCAGCTTTCCAATAAATGGCCAATAATTTGCTCAATTATCTGATCTTGACTATTAACCAGGTGTCACACTGTCGATATAAAGTTGGGGTACATAGATAAGTGATAAGTGATATTGATTTGTCACTTGCCTAAATTACGAATCTCCATTTGCAGTAATTGCTAAAGAATTTTCTAAAATTATTCTTGAAAATTGACATAATGTAGTAATATTTAAGCTAAGTATAAGTATCCCTAATGATAAATTCCAATAACACCCATTGTGCAATACATAAATCTTAAGCTAAAGATAAGCTCTCTCTCACAAAGAGAGAGATAATCTTGAACCACAAGATAAATCAAATAAAGAGACATTTTGAGAGTGACACTTGAAGTGAACAGACGTATTTAACTACCCATCCTAAAATACTAACACTTTGTGCCTCGGAGTCTTTGTAGTTTTAGGTTTTAAATAGAAACTGATCCTTTTCATTTTGTTGATAGAAGCTCATCTCTAAACTGATTAGTACTTCTTGTTTTATTAATTCCTATATAATGCAGAATTATGTTTTAATTTAGTGATACTTAGATATTGTTAGTATAAGGATGATGGACGATTTTTTCAATTGAAATTATTTGTGGAACTCAATTTAAGTGAATTTATAATATTGGAAAACTAGTTTCTTTGTTCTTTTTTTTAGTTGATTGATTTTCTCTAAAGTAGTTCTTTATATTCTTTAAATTTAAAAACTATTACATTTGGATAAAGTTAGTGTTGGAATAACTGTTCGTAAAACTGAAAGTTTTGTTGTCTTAAATCAGTTGTTAAATTTGGGAAACCAATTCACGTTTTAGAGAAAGAGTTCGCCGATTGTTCGTCTCTGAAATAGTTCTTCTTATGATGTGAGTTGTTATTATTCTTAGATTTATTTTAGTTCTAGATAAGAATAACTGATCTAAATATCTTTTGGCAACAATTTCTTAACTTCTTAAGTTCAGGATCGTTTCAAGAGGAAATTCCATCAATGAATTCAAAATGTGAGGCTATAATCAACTTTCTTTAAGTGTCGAACTGTTCTATTCCGAATGGATTACGCAATCAGAAGGAAAAACAGATGACCTAACAGAGATGTGAAAGAGATAGAAAGATGTTTTGGTTTGTACTTGAAACATATAATTTTTTTTTTGGTAAGGGGGTAAAGAGGGGGAAGAGCTGTTTATGCGACAGTTTCGATGTCTTTTGCATTTGTTTTGCTTGCAATTCAAATTGCAGTCGCAGCGAGTAAAGAAAATTTATTACAACATGCAACAAGCAGGCAAGGGTTGGAGAAGGGAGGGGGGGAAGGTATGGATAAGCAGCAGGCGGCTGGCAGTTTTTCTTTTTTTTTCAATTTTTGTTGTTTTTTTTTTGATTTGACTCTATCAATTTGTCGTATCTGTAAATGTGTATCTGTGAGATACTTTATGCGGTATCTGGCTGACTGCATTGAGCTCGTAAATTTCGCTGTTGTCGGGCAAGTCATTCAGCCAGTCAGTCAGTCAGTCAGCCAGTCAGTCAGTCAGTCAGTCATTGCTATAAGTAAATCTGTCAAGTTGCAGAGCATGACATTTGCATAAGTTCCAGCAACAGCAACAGCAACAGCAACAAATGAAATGAAATTGAAATGATATTAATAATATAAATGATTATTCAACTCAAGACATCGTGTTGTATGTTTTTGCACATGCAAACATCGCAAATTATATCTGCCAGATACTTGGCTATATGCAACAAACAAATGCCATTAATTGTCTGGCGTTAACAAGTTGTTTTCTATGTGTCTGTGTGTGTGTGTGTGTGTGTGTGTGCTTTAATATGTATTGATAGGTATCGATATCACGCTAAATGGATCTTCAGCATCTTGTTACTGATATTGGTTATTGATATTCAGCTAATAAACCAAGGCCAGGCCCAAAGTGTTTTTTTTTGCCATATGCAGAGCGAATTGCATAAATTTGCATTTGCATGTAGCAGCCAACAGCAAGCTGAAGTCAAGGGTGCAAAAGGTCTCGGGCCTTGATTGTGGTGGAGAGAGAGAGGGGGAAGAGGGGGTCAGAGGGGGTCAGAGGGTAGCTTTCCTGGTGACACTGCAACAAAATCAACTTGTCAACAAAAGAATTAAGTCACGTATTTAATCAGCTAAACATTTTTGCAAAAAAAAAAAAAAACAAAAAACACAAAATAGAAAAAGAGAAAAACTGAGAGGAAAAAAAAAATAAAGAAACGAATGAAATGGCAGGAAATGACGCAACAACATTGTGCCCCAAGATGTTGGTGATATGCCTTTTCTATTTCTCGATTTACCCTCTCTCTCTCTCTATCTCTGTCGCCATATCAAATCTCAGAATGGAGAGAAACTTTCGTTTTAGAATCAAAAGTTGTTGTTTGGGGCTCAGTTTTCTTTCCTTGGTATATTTCGCACGCGTTGAACAGGCAAATTACGTGCTGAGAGAGGTAAGCAGCATAAGCATTGGATGCTTAGAAGGGAGGAGGAGGCTAACGGAGAGGGGAGTGGTTGGGAGGGGGGGTGGGGGTGGGTGTAAGTCTCCATATGCCCAATGGCATTAAGACATTTTGACATTTTTGTTAATGGCATAAGCATCAAATTACATACATATGTAAGCAGAGAGCGAAGGGGGAGACGGACGACAGCAGAGGAATCTTTGCCCTCGGCCAGTGAAGGGTTCTCGCTCGCTCTCTCTCTCTCTCTCTCTATCTATCTATCTCTGTGTCTCTTCAAGAGAAGCAACAGCAGCAAAAACAACTGCACTTTAAACTCAAGATTAAAGCAAACAACAAACAAGCCAGAAGAGAAGACTTGGCCCTGAATACAAAAAAAAAAAATAAAAAAAAAACCATCAAAACGAAAAACACAAAAAGAAAAATTTAGCAGAAAAGAAACTGCTTAAAATGTAAGCAACTCTTTTGTTGTGCGTGTACAGTGTGTGTGTGTGTGTGTGTGTGTGTGTGTGTGTGTGCAGGGGACAATTGCAATTGCATTTACAGTTTGACAGTCACAGGCGAGTGCATGTCAACAACAGACCGAACACAAAGAATGCTGGCCAAACTGTAAATAGAAAACTCACTTCATTCACTTAATGATACCCTAACAAAATGTGCAGGGTATATGCATTATTTCAGTGAACGATTTTACAATTTCAGACAATAGATGATAATAATTGAGAAATTTCAAATCATTTTCATGTATTAAATATATAATTTTTGAAAAGTTTATGAAAAGGGTAAATAGCATAGTCTGCTTAGATTAAGTGTCTTTCGTTTGTTGTTCTAATTGTTGTCACTGCTTACATCAGCGCATGAGCATAAAGCTTCGACTAAAATCAACAAAGTACTAGAAGCAAAACCAAACCCATCCCGAGATCCCATCTCATCCCAGGCTGCCCGCCCGACTCGACATTGTCCACTTTTCGCTAGTTGTATTTTATTTATTTATTCAAGAGCCTCCAAGATCTCATTTCGTCTGATGATGATTCCATTTCATTTCTTCGCCTTTTCTCCTACCTCTTCATCATCAGGAAGAGCCGCACAGCCGCTCAGAAGGCAGGCAAGCAGAAAAACTAGCTTTTGTGTGTTGTCTAAGCCAGCACAGCACACCACACCAAGCCGAAACGGGGCATGGTTATGCCAGTGGGCGTAAATGCATTGTACTAAAAATAAACACACATTTCTCGAAGGCAAAAACTAAACTAAAGCTTCACGGCTCGTACATGTACTTGAACTCGTATACGTATGATGAAGCCAAATGCCAAAACGTAATGTAAAATGAGCTTACAAATAATGAGAACGATCATTATGATGATGCCAATGTTGATGATGATGAAGAACGCTGAGCAAATATTGCCGCCACGTCGACCAGCAATGATGAAAGTGAATTAGAAATTATTAACTCTGCAAATATGATTCCACAAATCAATCTAAAGAAATAAACTTTTGTGTATTTTCTAATGAAATCTATTGCACATGTTTTAACCTATTTGCATTTTCAGCTAAATATTTATCTATCTATTGATCAATCTTTTAATCTGTACATCAATCTATACATCAACTTATCTATCTATCTGTTCATTTAGCCATTGTTCAATCTATACATCAATCTATACATCAATCTATACATCAATCTATACATCGATCTATACATCAATCTATTTATTAATATGTATATCAGTTTATTCACTTAATTTTTTATTTATATACTCATTTCATCTACTCACTGATCCATTCATCTAATGGATAGTATGAGCTGATATATATTCAATATATATATATCAATATATTCGTCTATTTATTCATATACCTATACATCTGTATTCAGGTTTTCATTCGTTTACCTTTTAATCTTTATATATATGTATTTAGGTATCTATTTATTTGTATATTCATTTATCGATCGTCTATCTATTTATTTACATTTTTAGCTATACATATTCATATATTCATCTACATTTCATATATATGATCATATATATGTTTATCTATTTATTCATACAGCTATTCATCTATATGTTTTTCTAATTATTCATATACCTTTCATTTCATCTATTTGTTCACCCATTCCTTTTTAAATTGATCTATGTGTTGATCTGTCTATTCGTTTGTCTATTCATATATTTATTTAAATACGTTTTAATCTTTCTATTGATCCATCTATTCATCTAACTTTTCATCCATCCACATACATATTCATCTATTCATGTTATACATGAGTATGTATACTCATATCGTCTTTTATTTGTTCCCTATCAACTACAATTTATCTGCTTATCCATGCTGCTTATCATATCTATTAATTTATTGGTCTATCTATTGAGATATTCTATCCATTCATCTCATTCATATATTTTTCCATTTATTTATCCTCAGATAAATGATTTTATTAATCTATCAGCCTGATTTCTATATAATATTCTACACAAAAGATAACATTCGCTAATATTCAGGATATTCGAGAAAATATATATCAACTACATATCAAAAAAGAATAAAACTTTAAGCTTTAAATTGCAATTACAAATTTTGTCTCAGACTTTCTGTTAAAAGTCAAAAACTATTTTATAACTAAGCAGATTTTACATAATGATTCATTCAATTGATGATTCATAGCAAACACAAATATTGTTTAATCAAGATGTAATCTACAATCGCTTCAAAGTGAGGTCATTTTATCTTATTTATATACTTTTAACTATCTATTATACATTTTTTCATTAGATTAAATCCTTCAAATATGCACACAATCTATAAGTATGTGTGAGAACCTACAATCGATATGCATTCAGCAACCAATGAACCGATTGCGTTCAAATTTTGACGCACTGTGGAGTCAGGTTCAAGCTTGGTTTTATCATACTCGCGAGTCCGAATAAATGGGTTTTATACCGTCTTTCCGTGTATCGACTGCAGTAGGCGGGGCATTTATTAAGATACAAATTCTTCTGTTTCAGTTACTAACGAAATAATGCCTCCTAAAAAAGCGAATTTGGATCGTCGTACTCGCAGCGCAGAAAGAGTCAAAAGAAATGTTTCGAACAGGACTGAAAAGGCTTGATCATAAGTGTTTGCGAGTATGATATCGACATAAAAAGTAAACAAAAACCTGTGACTGTCCAATTTATGCCAACTTTCAAAGTTAAAGGGCAAATCTAACACAAAGCTGGTGCCCTGCTCCCCTTCCCAGATAGTGAATATAAATTTCTTCAAATGTACTTCATCGGTGATGATAGAGACGAAGCCAAGGCACAATGCCACAGCTAGTTATATATACATATATACATATATGTAGGGGAGAGTGGGGCTAATCAGCGCATTTTTTTTTTAACCCCTCATATATCCTGATCGGGAGCTCGTATTCTCTCATATGAGCACTTAAATGAAAGGTTGATTCATTGTCGAACTATTGTTCAAAGATACGTTTCGATATAATTTACCGTTACAAAGCTATAGCGGTTTTTTCGTACATACCCCAAATTGCCGTTGTCAAAAATAGCGGGGCAATGTGGCGCATCGTTTTACAAGTTTTTTATACATATAAATAAAAAAAAGCGATTTTAAAAAACTTGTTTTATAAAAAAACTTTTTTTTTCACCAAAAATGTTGATTGGTTTAGACTTTTAATTATGATTGTTCATTTCATCGTTTGTCCATTAGCTACCATTATTCTAATCCGTCTGATTCTGGCAAATGTACTGTTTTTATCAATAATTAGTTAATATATCGGACTTTTATTCAAATATATCTATGATTTTAAAACGCCATATTTAAATTTCAACTAGTGCTCCACTTAGCCCCACCCTTAGTTTTAGCATTTTAAACTAAATATTTTAAAAACGTGTGAATTAAAAAAAAAATGCGAAGTGCACAGCATAAGTTAATACATGTCGGAACCTGTTTTAGTTAACATCTATCAAAATTAAAAATTTATTCAATGTTTTTAAAACCAAAAAAACGAAAAAAAATTGATTTTTGAGGTTAAAAAGTGCATAATCCCAAAAATTTCGGATACTACGAATTGGATACGTCTAAGTTTATGATCCAAATATAGCCTACCAAAATGCGATCTTAGGACACTTATCACTTTTTGGATCGTGCTATTATATTTCAAGATAATTTGACTTCGCCGGATTGCCCCATGCGCCGATTAGCCCCACTCTCCCCTATGTACATATGTACATAGTCTATAACATCAGTGAACAATAAAATCTATTTTCCTGTGTGCAAAATTTCATCCGTATTTGATCTTGTGCGCTTGTGGCTGAGTTAATGTACATATTTACTTAAAGAAACTTCCTGATCAGGCCACCTCACCTCAACTTGCTCGTTATCTATTTGTGTCAAGCGGCACACACACACACACACACACACACACACACACACACACACACACACACACACACACACACACACACACATGAATGAACATCTTCGTAGGTGGTGTTTTTTTTTTTACTTGAATTAAATCATTTCCCAAGAATAAAGTCATTTTGCATAGCTTAAAGACAAAAAAAATAAAAGCCAACTATCTTCTTTTCTCATCACACACACACACACACACCCACACACTAAATGGTCATAAAAAATTATGTAAAGTTTTTGCATTTTAGCAAAAAATGCTGGCAAAATGATAAGAAGATTGCGATATATTTATAAATACTTTGAGGTTATTAAAAGAAAAATTTGTCTGATATAGATAGTGGTTCATTGTGTCATATGTACATACATATGTATGTATATATATTCTTGATCAGCATCATCAGCCTCCTGAGTGGCCCAGTTGCAAGCGAGTAAAAATTGTTATACATACATATTAAATTGATTTATAGTGGACATTTGTACCCTCTAAAAGTTGGGGTATAATAAATTTGATCTAACCAACTATTTTCTGTTTGAATTTCCATTTTCAATTCATTGTTCAGTAGAAAACCTTTTTTCAAAATGCTTTCTAAACAAGTTGTATGCTGTTTGGTGATACAAGTTATTGTTATCGAGGGTATATCAAGTTCGAGGTGTTCAAGTTATTTTGCTTCCGGTAGTTAATATTATCTAAAGCCTTTTTGTTGTTGTTGCTTTTGTTGCTCGCTGGCTTTGGTTGTTTAATTGTTTGTTTATTGCACAGCCAAATCAAAAGCCAGATATAATGTTACACACACACATATACATAGATGGATTCTATGTGTGTGTGTGCGTGTGTGTGGCTAGGTAAAGGTGCATATATAATGAAGTCAAGGATAAAACATTTTGTTAGCAGTTAACAGTTTTTCATTTCTTTTGCTGTATATTATGTGCGTGTATGTGTGTGTCTGTGTGTGTATATCATATGATCAGCAACAAAAGAAAACTTCTTTTCTCCCACTGACCGTGACCAAAGGCCTAGAAATATAGCCATGTGATCATGATCATGATGGGAGGAATCCGTTTTGCATTCTAACGGCAAATTCTCTTTTTGTTTTCTTTTCGCTTTTGAAATAAATATCTAATAACGATGCTTAAATGTTATTCTAAACCATCAAATTAAAGCAATTAACTAAAAGCCAAGCAACATAGAAATAAACAAAACGGAAATATTCTTATGTAACTCGACTTAATTTTTATATAAATTTTAACAACTTCAAGAAAATAATGTAAAAATGTTTATTCTATTCATACTCAGACTTTTTTTATTTCCTATGCTTTGTCAATTGAAATATGATTTTACAATCTATTTAAGTTCTACATGGCGTATACGCAACATGGTCAATTTTATGAGATTTTTTTTTACGTTTTTTTTGGTAATAAATGTTTTATTTTTGTAATATTTTTCATAACTTTTATTTATTAACAATTTTCATAAAAGTTTCCAAAGGCTTGCAATTTGCAATTCCAATTCAGTCAAAAAATTAGTTCGCAAGGAAATGCTAAGTAATCTATTTTTAAAGTTAACAAAAATTTAGCTTGAGATCTCAAACACACACACACACACATGAATGAACCCCGAAGCATTTCCGACCATATAAAGTATGACGAGACGAGTTAAAATAGCCATATCCGTCTGTGTGTCCGTCTGTCCGTCCGTCTGGATCAGCGCCAGCTCCTCCTAGACCGTAAGAGCTACAGAGCTAAAATTTTGCACGTAGGCTTGTATATACTGCACAATTTGTATATCTCGGATTCAGCCGGATCGGATCACTATATCATATAGCTCCCATACAAATGATAAAGTCACGAACAGTGACTTTTCTCAATAACTTTGTTATTTTCTGAGCTATTGTCGTGAAATTTAATATTGGTGAGTTAATAAGACATATAAACGACTATACCAAATTTGATAAAGATCGGGTTACTATATCATATAGCTCCCATAGGAACGATCGGTGGAAAACAGTGACTTTGATCAATATCTTCGTTATTTCCTATGTAGGCCGTTCTATCGCAAACATAAGCCTTTTTAGATAAAATGTTTTTCCACTTTGATGGCTATAAGTATGAAAAGAGTTACCAAAAATGTTGCAAGGGTATACAAACTTTGACGGGGTCGAAGTTAGCCCCGGACCTCTGGTTTTTTTCTACAATGAAATCATTTCCCAAAATTTTGCTTGAGACCTCAAAATTAAGCTCTTTTAAAGCGAGTTTTATAAAATTTGTGTATCAAATGTAATACAGATTCTAGAAAAGCAAAATGCCCAAAACGTGAATAGGCATAATAAACTTTGATTAAAACTGATTAAAACTATTTAATCTTTAATTAAACATGCTAAAGATTACATGAAAAGGACTTTTTATACGAGTTCAAGTTCAAGTTAATTCATTTCGATTATACATTATCATTAAATGATGTCTTTGGTGGGGAATTTATGGCAAGTTTATAGCCCTTTTTAAGTCCAGTTCGTTTTTGTCTGTCCACATTTACATACATATGTACATATGTAGATGTATATAGTGGGCATTACATCTTATCAAGATAATTGTGGTTATTTTTAGAAAAGAATCAACACACAAGAACAAGATCGGCTGACAGGGCGGGGCAGGGCAGGGCAGGGCACGGGGAATCAAGTGAAGTGTAGTGAGTGAATTGAACTGAACTGAAGTGAAGTGAGTGAAATGAAGTGAACGTTTTGTTTTTTGTTTTTTTTTTGTTTTTGTTCGTTCTTATTTCTAAATTAAGATGTTTGTGCAAATTAATTGGTGGCTGGCATCATTATTATTACAAAAGCGACAAACAATTAGCCTAGATTTGTGGTTGAGACTCTGGACAGAGACAGAGACTGAGACTGAGAAATTGAGACTCGACTCAGGCATCTGCAATCTGTGCAGCATCAACAGCTGCAACATTTCTTTACATTGTGGCAGCAATTGTTGTCACTTGTGTGTGTGTGTGTGTGTGTGTGCGTGTGTGGGGCAGCAATTAAAATTGGATGACATTCTTTAAGTGTAACTGCAACTATGTATGTATTACTGATTGAAATCAATTGCCGGCCAATGTTTCTTGATGATGAAGATTGATACGAAACGAATCGACACTCATTGGTGTTGTCGTTGTTGTAGTTGTAGTTGTGTTTCTGTTGTTTGTAAGGACTTACCCATAGAATTACCATAGCTTAAATAGCTGCCGCGGGCCTCGTTCAATGGGCAATGATGGGCCAAGAGTATGGCCCAAAATAGCCAAACGGCAGAGGCGGCAGCGGCGGCTCTTAACGGCTGCCTCAATAGCCGACACATGACGCTGGCTGGGTCACTGCGGATGTGCCTAAAGATGACAAAACTTATAAAATGAAGAGAAAAGCCTTCAAAACTCACACAGAGAGAATAAGCAAAGAAAAAAAAAAAAGAGCAGAATAGAGGAGTGTGTGTGTATGTGTGTGTGTGTGGCAAGTGTAGAAAAATGCAAAAATCGCGAGCATAAAAATCACAGCGGGAGCAACACCAACTATGCCGGACAGAGGGCAACATTTCCTGCCTTGGACTGCCTTGACTGCCCGACTGCCTGCCTGCCTGCTGGTCAACGCATTAACAACAACAACAACAACACACACAAACACCCAGACAGTGCGAACAACAAAAAAAAAAGGACACTAGGATATTCTAACAAACATTTCCGCTACAAATGAAAGCAATGAACAAGAGCAGCCCCAAATGGTCGCCCACTTGGCAACAACTTCCGCTTTTGTCTATGTGGGAGGGCGAAACCCTTAAAGTATATATTTATATATCAACACATTTGCAAGGACATTTAAATGTTTGCTTAATTTTAAATAAAAAGCAATATATACATATATATTTGTGTCTGTGTGTGTGTGTTTCCCCCCCTTTTCTTTTAGGCCTAGGCCATTGGGGGAGGCAGGAGGCAGGAGGCAGTCAGTCGTCAGCTTCATCAACATTCAATTGTTGCCTTTTCTTTGCTTTTCTTTGCATTTCAAATATATATTTCTCAGTGAAATTATGCAAAATATAAAAAAAAACCTATCCTAAAAATATATATATATTGACATATTTTTTTGAAAAGTAACTGCTATAGGTACATTATTTTCACTTTCATTAAACATTTTTAATAGAAATACAAAAATTAATTTCCTATTGAACCTTACAACATCTCATTTCTCATTGTGTGTGTGTGTGTGTGTGTGTGAACATTTTGTTTTGTAGAGACTGAAAAAATAGAAAAATCCCTGAGCTAAGCCAATATCTTCTGTACATTTACCGTGTGCATCATGATGATGTGCATACATACATACATATATCTTTTGGTAGAGCAAACTTCATGACATTTGATACTTTTTGTGACAAGTATAAAACTAAACAGTGAATTTCATGTTGTTAAGCTAGATAACCTATTATCAGCATTTAGCCTAGGGACTCTTCCGGCTGATACTTAACTCCAACACGGAGTTTTAGTTTCAGAGACTCTTCTGGCAGTTGGTTAACTTTGCCATTGAACGAAAGCTTAACAGAAAGAAAGACAGACAAAAAGCAAGTAAAAGATTTATAAATTTTTCAAAAATATTGAAACTGAAACCGCTTTTGCAGATAGACAATTTGTAAAGAAGAATTTACAAAAAACTGGAGTTTTTTGCCACTTGATATCCTCATTTCTTTAGAATGAAATCATTTATGTTTTCTGTATAAAGAGTAATAAAAAAGAAATACAAAATTTTAAAAATTTCAATATGAAATTTTATTTTGTACATTTTTTTGCGTATGGAATTTATGGGCTTGGCTTGGTTTGGCTGCACTTTTTCCTCTCACGTTCAATGGGCATATAGAATTTGTATGAAACTTTGTCAAATCAAGAAAGTTTCAAATTTCTAGATTTAGTGCAGGGTATAGAAATTTCGTTGGTTACCCCAAAAAGGGATTGTCCATTTCATTTTTTTTTTGTCTTTTTGCGAAATTTGCAAAACTTGAACTTGAAATTGGAATGTTTCGAATTAGAATTTGAATATTGAGTGAGTGAGGTAACCATATTTGAGAATAAACATTTTTGTTTTGGCCATGTGTGTGTAAGCCCCATATTGGACAAGTATTTTTGGTTTTTTGCGGTTAATAACTTGATCGAATTGTCTACATTGATTGAATGTGGAATTTTTATTTTGGCCATTTCTTATCTGTGAGATAATAAAAGGCTAAAAGCATTGTATAGTTTGTTATAGTTTTGGCAAAATGCCTGGCTAAAAGAAAAATGGCCAAAAGAGCTGAAGAAAACAACAAAAAATACTTGTATATTAAATGAGATACTGAGATGAATGTGGGAAAAGGAAAAATAAAGTTGATTTTTTTTGTTTTTTTTTGTTATTTGGCTCTACAGGCCAGGCCATGTATCTGTGGCTTGTTTCAATTAACTAAACATTAAAGGAAGTCTTTTAGTCGTTGTTGTTATTGCTGTTGTATATTTAGTTCGTTGTTGGTTTGGTGGGTTGGTTGGTTGGCCAAAAGTGAGTTTTAAGTTACCCAACATGTTACGCATAATAATTGGAGAGTGAATTGCAGCTGCAACATTTAGTAGCAACAACTTTGCCTCGCTAATGAGATGAAACCACAATATGGAAGATGCTTTCAATAGGATGCGGGTAAGGACGAAAGCATTAAGGTGTGGATATATCTGCTTTCAATAGAGCGAAAGATGAAAAATACATATATATGAAGTAAAAGAGTTTATGCATTCAATTTTGTAGCTGCTGCCTGCCGCCACTTTTTAGCATCATTAAAAAACTCAAATTGGGATTAAGTTAGTTTGTTATTTAGCCGCCAAATAGTAGGTACATATGTATGACCCAAGAAGTGGGTAAAGATGGGAGTGGGTAGATCTTTGTGTGTGGGCGAATTATAAGTCATTAAAATTAATGAGGCAAAGCGTTTTAAGCAGACCAATAGCCATATTTAGGGTGAAACCGAAGTAATTTCATAATTATGAGCAGCAGCAACAACAACAACAACAACAAAAACTGCAAACGTTTGCCAAAATAAAATAAAAAACTTTCGTTCTTTTGCTTGTTTTCATCGCCACTAACTTCTACTTGTTCTTCTTCTTCTTCTTGGTCTTGTTGGAGTTTTCACACAATTCTTGGGCTTAAAGTAAAACGATCCTGAACTCTATATATGAAAGAAGAAAATATGCAAAGACAAGCAAATTGCATTTGACAACAGCTGCAGCGGCGGCGGCGTCACCTTCTCGAAAACCATTCCAAAACTTCATACATACAAAACTTCTCCTTCTCCCTGTTCTCTCCTCATTACTCTCCCTCTCTACTGCCAACCTGACGGAAATAGTTTTTCCATATTTGGCTCTGTTATTTTTGGATAAAGTGTATCTTTTGTTGTGATCGGCAGGGATCGGCAGAGAGGGAGAGCAGACTAATTTGTCAGCTAAAGTTAGCTAGCGACACTTCTCCTCCTCCTCCTCCTCCTCCTCTTCTTCCTTCTCATCCCTCTGCATCAGCATATTCATTGAGTGCAACACAATCAGTGTCAGAAATATTTAACATTTTCGTTTGTTTTTGCTTTTTCTTGTTGGCTTTCTTCAAGATTTATTTGCCTCGACTCCGATCTTTGGCTCTTATGCCTTTTCATTTCTTCTATCTTTACGATTGGCGCTTACCTCTCAGCTCTTTGAGTAAGATTTACTGCCAGGCAACATGACAACAACAATAAAAACAACAACAACAACAACAACATTGTTTACCACAACTAAAACAAAAAGAAATGCAAACCGCATCAAGGCCTTTTGCCGATATCGCCGCTAACCATTAAATTATAAACTCATGGCCAAGCAAAAATATTTACATGGAAAAAAGAAGAGAAAAACAACTTCAATCATTGCACTAATCTTTATCGATTATCTAATACAAACAACTAATTTCAATCAATCGATCCTGGAGGCTTAACAAATGACCCCCAAACCCAAAAGAAGCCAACAAGAATAGAGAAATTTGCAAATCCAATATAATGAAATTCTAAGCCTCAATTTTCCGAATAGCTAACATTTTGACAGAACGTTGTTTATTAAGTGATTTTTAAAACAAAATCTATTGAAAAGATGGTCAAGATTCATATCGAAACAGAGTAAAATTTAAATTTTTCATTGTAATCAAGAAGTTTTTTTTACTCCTAAGCCCTATAGCAATATATATTAAGGTAATTTTTTTTTTAAATCTTGGGTAAGAATTTCACAATTTGCAAATTTAGAGATTAAATTGATGCAAAAACTGCTAAAAATCATAGCAACAGATTGAAAAAAAAAACCAACAATAAAGTTTCATATAAAAATTTATATGTTTAAATTAAGAATTTTTACATTTTGCAAGCTGCAACGAAATCTTAATTTGTTCCTTTATTAAGATCCTGACAAATGATTGACCAAATCTAAAGGATCTTTTCACTTAATTTGAGCGAGTCTTTTATTTGAAGTACTATTAATTATTAAATTGAAAATAACTGCAAGAGGGGGAATCCCCCCTTTATATATATATTTTTTTTTTGGCAAAGGAGTTGAATTAATTTCACAATATTTTTTTAATAAAGATTATAAGATTTGTCGGTTGTCGCTGTCTCGTTTATAGCAGATAGCGAAAATGACAAAAAAAAAAAGCAAAGCAAAAACAAAACCAACGAGTAACTGTAAACTGCATGATCTCTTTTTTTCTTTTGCGCTAATCTACCAAAAAGTTATGAGTCTTCTGATAAAATTCAACTTGTGTAAATACAATTAGTTAGCAGACGAGACACACACACACACACACATAGAAGAAGAATTGCTAAAATCTTATTGCTAAAATCTAAATGCTTATCGGATTGAAGGCTTTTCAAATATAATTAGACAGATTTCCAAAAAAAAAAAAAAAAAAATTAAGAATCCAACGGTCACTCGAAAAAAATTTGTAATAAATACTAATAATAATAATTAACGAATTGTGTCGAAGAAGAACAACAACAAAATGAATAATAACCAAACAAAATATTTATTATGATGATATTTATATTCTGGTTCTGCGGACTGGAGAAAAAGGGAGAGATAGCTGAGAACTCGCGCCAAACACGTAACGCACACGCAAACGTTTCAAATGGAACTGAGGCAACATGCAGCTGGGTATTAACGGTATAGGCTCGCTTTGTTGCTGTTGCTGTTGCTGTTGCTGTTGCTGTTGCTGTTGCTGGTTCTGTCGCACTGGCCCTCCGCCTACGCCTTCACCCTCGCTGCAGCTAAGCTCTAGCTCTCTGTGAGGAGCAAAAAGTATGAAACGAACGTCACGATGGCACGATGGCACGACAATACGATGATGCGATGACACGAATGATGGCACGACAATCAAAAAGGCGAGGGCGTTTAACGAAGGCACACGAAGTGTATATGCTTGCCTTTTTGTTGTTGGCTCAATAGTCTTTGCATCAGCAAGCACAGCCAACCACAGACGAGGCTTGGCCCTCAACTTGTTGCCAAAGGCCATGTATGTTGCCAATGTAAGCAACATGTTGCTGATATTCTTCATATCGAAAGAAAAATAATGTTATCTTCTTCTTCTTTGCGATTACTTTTTGGCGCCTGCGTCAAGTACTTAACAAAAACTTAAAAAAAGAAATGAAAAAATATGAGTTCACGCGCTGCTAACATTTTCTCGAAAAGTCGGAAAGTCGCCTCACTTTTCACTTTTTCTTTTCGCACATACGGAAAACTCATCAGACATGCATAACTCTCCCGGGGTTGCGGGCGGCTGGCCAACTCCGGCAACACTGCGGAAGGACGTAATGGTAGGTAGATGAGCGACCGACCAGTGGAGCGGGTCGAAAGGGTCGGAAGGGGTTGGTGGCTGGTTGTTCGTTTACATTGTTTGTTGTTATGATTTTTATGATTTTAACAACTGCTTTTATTAGCCAACAAAACTAGAGAAGAGGTTAGCTAGGCTAACTCTAGGTAAGTTCTCGGGCATATTTGATATGTGATCAATAGGCTAACAATAAAATTTCAAAAGGATATATGTATGTAAACATCATTGGACAATATACACTTGGCATATGAGAGTCAAAGATAATATACTGTGAAGAGCGCTGAAAAGTCAAGTACATATAATCAATCAATTAAATGATCTAAAAACTAAGTTTTAAGCTGCTTACTTAGTTGTGGATTTAAGTATAAATTTAGGTACTAAATATTTGCCACTAAAAATTAGACAAATTTTAACCATGAGTAGGTCATGGGTCGTGACGTTTTTTTTTTTTTTTTGGCCATTTGCTTATTGAATAAATACATGAATTTAGCTTCGGGGGGTATGCCTCAGTGCGATCCCATTAGCTAAATTGTATTCTACATTTGTTTTGGCATTTCGTTTTGCATTCGGTTTTTTTTTGTTTCTAGTTGTCTGTTTCCTTCTTAATTTTCGCCCTTTTTGGCTTGGAGTGTGAAAAGAAAAGCGCTGGCTGGCTGACTGGCAAATTCAATTTGCATATGTGGAAATTGTTGCTGCATATAAATCTGTAGCCATTTAACAAACTTGCAGCAAGTAGAGCTGCTAATTGACTTGCACACACACACACATGAATAGATAAAGAACTGGAATGTTAATGGGGCCCAGAGAGAGGAAACACTGTGAGAGGGGGGTTTAAAAGTGCAAGTTGTCTTGCCACACAAATCGATTGAAAAATAGTAACAAAAAAAAATGTTTAATCAACAAACCTCAATGCAAAAAAACCACAACAACAACTAAAATTCCAATAAAATAAAAGAAGAAATAAGTTTACATAAATGCAAATAACTTTTGCATTCTAAATTAAATACACACACAAACACACACAGAAAGAGCTAGAAAGATAGGAAGAGAGGGAGAGAGAGCGATGGAGAGTACCCACATTTTGTTTGCTTATTTGTTGTTCTTTACATAATAATTAAAATTTAGCGCAACTCAAGTGCTCGGTTCCTACCAAATGACGCACTTTTCTACTAACCAACCAGCAACTGGGCAACTCGACAACTGAGCGGATGCTGCAACCCACCGATATGCCCCACAGGGTCTGCTACATACCCCAACCCCCCAACCCCCAACCCCGAAACCCCATTCACAAAAGGCGAGTTTCAAATTTCATAATGCAATGAATAAAAAACAAACAGCAACAACATGAAGAACCACATAACACAAAAGTTAAGCAATCGAGAACTCATCATCATGGTCTAGGTTAGACGACTTTCCATCTCGCTCACTTTTACTCGATCTTTCTCTCTTTTTTTTTTGTTTTTGTATGACTTCATTAACCCCAATTGCAGTCCTTAAGAACAAAAGGCGTCAAGCAATTGATGCCATTAGACGACAGACAATCACAATAAAAAAGAAAACAATTAACAAAATTCTCGTATCGTTAAATATTTCAAAAAGTTGACATCACAAAAAATTACAAATTCCTAAATATAGAAAGCACTTTCATTAACCAAAGACAATTGCAGCAAATATTAAATGACGACAAACTAATCTACAATCCACATAACTCAACTCAAAAATATGCTATAGAAAAAAGAATTCGATTCGAGTCCAACCTAATAGGAATAACAACCAGAGGGCCGGGGCTAACTTTGACCGCGTCAATGTTTGTATACCCTTGCAATGTTTTTGATAACTCTTTCCTTACCTATAGCCATGAAAGTGAAAATAAACTTTTAATCTAAAAAAGCGTAAGAACGGCCTACAATCTTAGCATAGGAAATAACGAAGATATTGACAAAAGTCACTGTTTTCGACCGATAGTTCCTATGGGAGCTATATGATATAGTAACCCGATTTTGATCAAATTTGTCACAAAAGTTTATAGGTGTAATAAACTAACCAAGACTAAATCTCACGACAAAAGCTCAAAAAATAACAAAGTTATTGAGAAAAGTCACTATTCGTGACACTTTTGACCAAAATTAATATACCCTATTTGCAAGGGTATAAAAAGATAAAAAGTTAATTAAACAAATCGAAATAAAAAATCGAGAAATATGGCTTAGAAAATTTGGTAATTTTTTGTGAAAAATTTAATGATACATTTGTTAAAACTAAACTAAGCCGAAAAGAAGACAAACATTTTTTTAAGTACAGGTTTTTTACCCAGACTTCCTCTTGGATACGTCCTTAGTGGGGATTCTTCTTTAAGGACTTTGAAGTGAAGGAGTCGAAAAACTTGTTTCTCACTGTCGACCATCCATAAGGTTTTGGCCGTGAGATGTTCCTATCTCAGGCTGTTCGATTGACCAATTTATCAATAGTTTCCGAATGTAACACTGAAAATTTGTCATTCACAGCGATGAATGTAAACAATGAATGGGAAAAAACGAATAGAAAGAAACAAAATTTAAATTTATATAAATTTTGCAATGATCCCCAAAATTTCTGCCCAATTTGGGCAAAGGATTCGTCGCAGAGTTTCAATGACATTTTTGATTGCTTCGAACTTTCAAATCAAGTTGGTACAAAAGGTTATGGATTGTCGCATAGATTGGCTAATGGGAATATGGAAATGACAGATAATAAACTGAAACTAGATAGATATTTTTTCTGTTGGTAACAAAATGTTCTCTTACTTAATTAGATATTGGAGGACTGCTATAATCCCGAATATCCAACGCTCCATTGCCAAAAATGTGGGATAGCCCCGTATTACACGCCCACAATTTGTGTTTGTTTTTTTTTTTTATACTTGTCGCAGTCAAGTGTTGAAAATTCATTAAATTTACAAGGACACAACTTTCGTTGGTGTTCCTTTTTTGGTTGTTTCTTTTAGCTTTTTGTGACCTCTGACATTGCATTTAATCTCGTTGACAGGCACTTAACACGCCCCCAAGTAGTAAAAGCAGCAGCACCAACGACAACAAGAACAACAACAATACCAAAAAAATGTACCCAGCATGCAGGCAACTGGAACTGAAACTGGATTTTGTTACTGCTCAAGAGGGGGTGGGGGGAGAGATGAAGGTGGCAGAGAGGTCCTTCTACCAGAGTGTGTGTGTGTGTGTGTGTGTGTGTGCAAGAGGATTATTTAAGTTTATAATACGCTTAGGGGTAATTTTAATCTGTTGCAAATTGTTTTTGTTGTTAGCCAAAAGAGTCAACCCCCAAATCAACATCATATATAAAACATGGAATGGATTTTGTCCTTTTTTTTTGCTTTTCTTTTCTTTTGGTTACATATGTATGTGTGTTCCATATTTGTGGCATATTTCATAGATGCGTTCAAGAAATGACTTGAAATTTGTCCGTTTGTATTGTCATTTTGATACCCTGCAACGTGAACCTGATATTTCCTTTCCTGTTTAAAGGTCTGTGTTCGTTTTAATCAAATAATTAAAGAAATTGTTATTTTTTTCGTAGAAAAGATGAATTCAAGGGGAAAGTGTGTTCTCTTTTTTGAATACACGGTATCTGACAGTCGTTTCTTTTGACACAATGTGCCAAATTTGTTTTCGAGTTTGGAGTTTTGCATTTTTGTGTGTGGTTTTTGCGTGTGAGACGTTTCATTAAACCACACACACACACACACACACAGAATCGCGACCTAACGCGTGAGTGGGCGGAGTTGAAATCGTAATTTCACTTTTTTTGTTTGGTTTTTGCTGTGGCTTGGCGGTTGAAGGGAATGGGATGGTGGGAGGAGTGAATGAATCCGCGGGGAATATGCAATTTTTCTAGCAAGGAAAACTGAAAACTGAATGCAAACTGGATTCAGGGTCAGCAGTAAAACAAAGAAACAAAAACTGATGAAATGAAACGCTTATCATTTCCAAATTCTTCAATTGTGGGTATGATTGAGGGGAAGGAAACATATTTTGAAACATATAAATAAGTAATGGAAATGAGCTATTTATCGCAGTGAATCGTTTTCAAATGGATTTCCCATTGGTTCAGGTAGTAAAACGTCTTAAGAAACAAATTAAAGCTTACAATATTTATCATAATGGTTAAAAACTATTTCAAGATGTACGATTAAAACAACGATTGAATAGAATGCCAATCAAATGTCTGTTTAAAGTAACTAAAAAAACATCTAAATTGAAACCAAATACTTTAACTTATACTTTATGTATACCGAATTTCAACAATGTCCTTGTAAATGTCAGATGAAACAATTCAAACTATTTAAAGTCAAGAGTGCGATAATAGAAAAACCCCATCAATTAGAAAATATTTGGCATGGGAACGCGAATATATATGTATATGGAATTGAAAATAATTAAATAAATGATCGCTAAATATTTAGCCAATTGAGTTGATCGCCTTTTTTGTCGATCAATCTATAAATAAATATGTTTTTATGCAAAATCCATTAGAATTAAGAGAAAGGCAAATATTTAACCTAATTTAAAATATGGATGAATTCATATTCATCTTGTATTCATATCGATGGGCCAATTAATATACGGAATTTATAGCCCCTACCCATTACAAATACATCATAACTTTATGCAAAATTGATTTTGCTTTAGAGCACGGCACGTTGCCAGTCGGCAATGCAGATGAGATCAGCGGTCAGAAAACACAACAAAAAAAAAAAAAACAAAAAAAAAAAAAATAAGAAAAACGTTGGCATTATAAAATTTTGAATAAATCAGAAATTACCCAAAAATCATATATATTAAACTTTTAAATTACAATAAAAATGCCTCCAGATCAAAATAAAAACACAATTAAATGAAATAAGCACTTACCATTATCTACCCAATTTTCCTCGGGTTGCTCTGGATTTGGTTGTGGCGCTTGCTCCTCTTTGGTTGGGCAACCAGCCTCATCGGTCTGATCCTCACAATCTATGTGACCATCGCAGTGATAGTTCAAATTCAGGCAACGATTATCGCACTTGAATTCTTCTTCAGAGCAAATCAAATCTAAAACACCAAAAACAAAAAAGAAAAAAGAAAAAAGGAAAAAAAGAAAAAAGCAAAAGAAAAGCCAAAGAAAAAGGTAAAATAAATGAGTTTTTACTGAAAATATATTGTCAAAAAAAAAAAAATGAAAAATACTAAAACTTAATGACACTGAGTGAGAAGGGAATGATTCCGATTGCGATTGAAATTTCATTATATATTTTGCCAGATTTATATGGGTGTGGGATTAGTTGAATGTTTGAATTTGATGTTGTTGCTGTTATTGTTCTTCTTATTGTTGTTGATGACAATGATGATCAAATTAGAATTTGAATTACCCGGTTCATAATTATCAGTGCCACAATTCAATTCATCCTCGTTATCAGGACAATCTCTTATGTTATCGCAACGCTGCTCATCGCAAATGGTGTGACCTGATACAGGACAAGTATAGGTGGTATCACCACGGCAGCCATAACTTGGGACCTTTACAGCGATATCATCGCCAGAACCTTCTACTTCAGGTATCGTATCATTAGCACCAAAAGGTGATCCTAAATCATACGCTCCGTTGACATGTCTCTCTGTATGTGTGTGTGTTTGTTTGTAAGTTTAAAAAGGTACAAAAAAAAGGTTAGCGATTTTGTCGTTTTACTAAGACATAACAAAAACATAGAGACATAGATATAGAGACAGAGAGAAAGTGAAAAATAGACAGAGAGAGAGTGAGAGAGTGAGAGAGAGAGAGACTCGATGACTTACAATTAGGCGTACAAGCAACTGATGGACAGAATGAAAATGGAAATATATTTTTTTGTATATGCAAAAATAACATCACTCAATGGTCAAACATTTCTTAGGCACAAAAGCTTTTGACATTTTTCCCCTCCTCTTTCAGGGATTGCAATCGTAACTTTGATCCGAAAATTTTTGTTGTTTCTTTCAAATTCGTTTCGTTTTGCATTCCCTTCCACGAATAGACTTAATATGAATGTATGTGTATATATGTTGTGTATGTTGAATTGAACCCGATTTTTCTTTCCCCAACAAGCAGAACAAACCTCGGTGGGCTGCACACATTTGAGGATCTTCGTCGGAACCATCGGTGCAATCGTTTTTATTATCGCATACATGACTGCAATCGGCATAGCCATCACCATTTTTACAATCGAAGTAATCATCGTTTTCGCAAACCCGTTTAGCTTTCTCAACCGCAGTGAGAACACCTTCATTATTTTCGTTATATTCATCATAGACTTCATCATTATCATCGTTATTATTGTTTCTATCAAATATCGTTTCCCTATATAGTCGACACATTTCTGGCTCCTCATCAGATCCATCGGAACAATCGTTCAAATCGTTGCATATATTAATGCATTTGATAATCTCATAACCATTTGAGCATGGGAATGCATCATTACGCAAATTGAGGCAAACAGCTGATTTCGTTGGCTTAACGGTATCGGGGGTTTTGGTATATCCTGCATTTGTGAGGTGTATTGAGTGAATGAGTAACAGAGATAGCACGATAGTAGTGAAGGTTTTTTTTTTTGGAAAATTCGAATTTATTAAATATAGGTTTCTACTCTACTAGGACATAATTGAACTTTTCACTTGGTAGCCCCAATTACCACAGAGAGCATAGAGCAGCAAGAGAGAGAGAGAGAGAGATA
This sequence comes from Drosophila willistoni, assembly GCF_018902025.1. Classification (NCBI taxonomy): domain Eukaryota; kingdom Metazoa; phylum Arthropoda; class Insecta; order Diptera; family Drosophilidae; genus Drosophila; species Drosophila willistoni. The sequence continues at coordinate 9,581,623 of NW_025814052.1, forward strand.
GAGAGAGAGCTAAGCCAAGTTCTAAATTAAATTTATTGCAATTTCCCTTACCAAGATATGGATAGAAGGCGAATCTATCATCGACCGATGCACCTATACTGTCAATTCGATTATAGTTCGATAAATGTTTACGGAATTGATCCTCAAAGTCGGTAATACGATTCGGTATCTCCAATTGCACTAGCACTCGCTGCTTAAAGGCATCGTCGGTTCGTCTATAAGAGACAATTAACAGGATTAGAGAAGAGGTTAAATGAGTTTAGAGAGTAATCCTGGTACTTACTCCACATCTAAGAGAGTGCTATGCAGTTCCACATCATCGTCATCCAATTCATAGACCTCACGGAAAAAGGAAAGCAAGTCTTGGGCAAGTTGTCTTTGCAATGTTTCGAATTTTTCACTATTTTTATCCTCGTACTCGCTAAAGAATGGTTCATTTATGCTGAAAACGGTACGATCTAGAAAAAAAGAGCGAGAGAGACAGAGAGAGAGATAGAGAGAGAGAGTCAATCTATGACTTGATAATATGACTTGTTCTTATATCACTTACACGAAGTGGTTTCATCTCCTCCATCACCTCCATCTCCGCCATCACCGGATCCCGGATAGCTCTCTTCGTAAGTATCGGGTGAACGTTTACGGGACTGCAATTGTTGCAAACGTTGTTTTTCCTGCTGTTGCTGTCTATTCAACTTTTGGAGATCACGTCGCTGCTTTGCCTCCTCCTTGGCATGTTGTCGTCGCACCTGTTGACGTTTATTCAAACTGCGATGAACACGAACCTTCGATGCTTCAGGACCAGAGCCAAAAATGCGAGAGAGTTCGCGACGAACTCTATGGACACCCTGACTGAACCAGTTACCCTCTACCAACTGGGGCTCATCATCATCATCAATGGGATTCCAATCATCTAGGACGCTATCATGACGCTTCTCACGATCCAAAATAACATTGTCTTTCTCCACAAAGTCAAGGTCATCGTCTAAACTTGTGATTTGCTGCAAAAATACAAAACATTGAGAAAAACAAAAACAAAAATTAGAATGAATATTTGAAAAATCTAAAGCTTTTCATAGCCTGAAAAAGTACCCAAATGATTACAGTTTAAGAGCCATTGGTTGTTGTAATAGTGTAAACTTAACAGTTTGATGGCTACTGAAGCTTTTCACCTCACCTTAACAGAAAGCTTTTGGGCGTTCTGTTAACACAACAGTTTACAGTTTGTTGAATTTTGAGTTTGAAATTTTCAAATCAATGCTTTTTCCTCCCCCTTTAACCTATATTTTCGATGAATTTTCAAATAAACTGCAAGTAAATGACAATTATAACATGAAAAGTGCATTCAGTTTTTCTCGTCTTTTTCTTGTCATCTTCTTCATTGGGTCTTTCAGTTCTTGCCCATTATTATCTTCTTGGTTTTATCGATGGGGCCGCCACCTTATCGATAAGAGGAAAAACCAAAGATATGACAAACACAAAGAAGAAGAAAATGAGGAGGGTGGTTTCGGGGAGTAAAGTGAAACAAGGCGCATGCACATTTGGCCCACATTCCATTACTTATTTCCCATGCCCCCACCTGCTGCATTATTGTATCATTGTGATAGAAGAAATAGAAGATATATATGTATGTAGCTACAGGTATAGATAGATATGGCATTCCATATGCACCATGCACGAGTTGGACCTAAACGAAAAAATCTTAAGTGGATAGTTTTCAATACGAACAGAAAAAAGATTTCAAATCTTCAATTACATAGTACATATATCTTCTTGATTCTTTGATTCTTTTCATATTGAAGAATTGTACAATCTGTGTGTCTTCGCCTGGGGTGGGGCACCGCCTAGCCCTAACTCTGGCACTTATCATCAAGAATGGTGAAAGAAATCTATGACGTCTGTCTATCACTTACAAACGAAACAAAACCAAAAAATTAACACATGAAATCAATTCTCAATTAAGAAGTTACGACTGAGGGAATTGAAGTTGGAATCGTAACCCAAAATGTTATTTTTAATAACCTTAAAGTACACATCTTTGTGTTTGACTTAACTTTGACTTCTAGATATAATTATTAAAAGTCGAAATTTCATTCAAATCAAGGTAAACTGAAAGTTTTTAAGGCTCTTATATTGGTCATTTAAGTTGCCAATATTTATCTTAACCATTAGAAAGTGAATTCGGTTAATCAGCAATTGTTATTGGTTAATGGCAAGATATTGAAATTATTGATATGTGTGTGATAAGCGTATTTAGGTCAATTTTTAATGCCAATAATTTGCCAAAAATAAATTTAACTTTTAAGTCGCCTAAAAACAAATTAAAAGTCCAAAGGCAGTGGCAACCAAATTTAGATTATCATTTTTGATATTTCATACAATTGAATTTAATCAAAAATTGAACAAAAAGTGTTCATCAATTGAAAGTTTATATGATTTTCAATCAAAAAACATTGTCGATAGAGAGAATAAGGCAAAATTTTGGGGCCATATCGAGAGACATTTCGGGGGCATTTCGGGTTAGTCTCTTTGTTAAATTGTATAAAATATATTTGAATGCTTGCAATTCAATTGGCCTGACACAGTTTTTTGAGCGTTTATTGTTTCTTGCACGAGAAATGTGGCTAATGCATGCAAACAGCTTCCCCCTCGATTCCCACCCCACAGCATTCAATGGCTGTCAAACTGTGCAAAACGACCGCCCACATACACTTAATACACCGAATGAAAATGAATGGGAATGGAAGTGGAAATGAATTATTACGCATACGCAGCGTGTTGAACAAACAAGCAAATAAATGAAACTAATGTGCGTGGCAAATCAAAAAGAACATGCAACATGCCACTATATTTATGTAGAAAGGTGGATCGTCTGTTAAATAGCAGGGAGAGACCAGAGAGTGTGCGGTGAATGGGGTTCATTTCGGGTGGGCGGGGGGTGCAGCTATTGTCCTTGAACCCATTTCTAAATGCATTCACAGAGATTTATGAGATATGATGCATTTTTTTGTAGTCATTTCGAATAAACTTGTTGCTTAGACATCCCAAGACAAAAACTGGGTCACACACACACACAACAGTGAGAACAAGGGCAAAGAGAGGGTGTGGTGTGAGAGCAAAGACAGTCGTCAAGGTCGGCATACTAGACTTGGGTGTTTTTTTTTTGTTGTTGCTGTTGTTGGTCAACTTCCTCTTTATTTTACCCTTTTTTTTTAAAGCCTTTTCCCTTCTTTTTATTGTTCCTTTTATTTTCGTCCAGTTCCGTGCATTGAACTTTATTGGGCAAAATCAGAAAAAAAAAAACGAAAAACACAAAAAAAAGGAGACCACACACAGTGCCAAAAAAATTATGAAAACTAGGCCCGTCCCGTGGGGCAGCCAGACACTGATTTTGACTCATTTCCTGTAAGACAAATTACACATTGGAAACGGCAGACAAAACACCAAGAGAGAGAGAGAGAGAGAGGGAGAGAGAAACCCCCGCCCCCACCTCCCAGTCACTCCACCAAAGCCTTTCCACCCGCAACACACACATTTCACTTCACTTCATTCCTTTTTTCATAAATTTTGCACACACATGTGTATTGGCAATTTATTTTCATCTAAGTTTGAAAATCGCAGACAAAATACTCGTAAAATCGATCGCACACGTTTCTCAATGGAGACAGTGGAAAATAGTGAGAGATGGATGGAAATGGAAATGGAATGGAGACAAAGAGAAAGAGAAAAGGCGCGAAAGGAAAAAGTTATTGACTGTTTGACTGACTGAGTGTGTCTGTCTGTCTGTCTGACTACACACAAAATTTGTGGCCAATAAACACGGCAAATATGGTTTCCTTTAGCCCTTTGTGGAAACTGGGCGTTTTAAAGGCGTGGCAGGCCAAATTTGGCAACAAAAGAAAAAGCTGAAACCATTCAAAGACAAAGTGTAGTTACTCTACAAATTAAATATTTTCCTATGCACAAATTTTCAGAAGTCTCCACAAGTCTGCAAAGTGATTTTGATTTTAAAAACAGCACTAAAGTCTCCAATCACAGCACTGAGAAATCTTTAAAAGTCTTACAAAGTCTCCAAAGGCATATGAAACTCTCCACAAATTTATTTAAGTCTCCAAAACATAGATTCATAGTCTACAAAATTAATTTAAACACAAAACAACAGCAAATAATTTATAATAATTAGTATACACATTGAATATGGCAAAAAGCAAATATCTTTACATGTCTACAAAGTTTTCACCTGAATTTGAAACTCTCCACAAGTCTTAAAAACTGTGTGTCTAATGTCATAAAGTCGCCACAGGCAGATGAAGGTCTCTACAAATATATTTAAGTCTCCAAAACAAACATAGGTTCATAGTTTGTGTGATTTTCGAAAATCTACAAAGTCTCCACAAGTCTACAAAATGAATTAAAAACGCAAAACGGCCTGAAAAATTTATAACAATTAGTACAAAACTTGAATATGGCCAAAAGCAGAAATCTTCACAAGTCTACAAAGTTTTAACGTACATTTGAAACTCTCCGTAAGTCTATTAAAGTCTCCAAAACTTAAAAGACTCGTAGTTCTTGTGATTTGTAATGGTATAAACACTTATTGTCTAAATCAACAAAGTCTCCACACTTCTAACATTTTTTATGGCTTATATTAAACGTTTTTACCTAGCCTGTAATACAGTAGAAAAGTCTCCACTTTTAAAATTATAAAGTATTCATCATTTTTAGCATTTTCAACAAACAATTAAAGCCGATGGGCAGCAACATTTCTCTACTTTCTCTGTGTGTTTGTGTGTTACCCACAATTATTAGCAGGGATATTCTCATAAAAGGAACAGACGCAACGAGTGAGAGAAAGAGAGGGAGAGAGAGAGAGAAAGTTGTGCAAAAGGAAATTGGGGGTAGAAACATGTGAAAATTTGATTAAAAACTAACGCCAAGGTAATTGGTTGTAAACCACCAGTCAGACAACAACAAAACTCAGAAAACTCACACAGACACACACACACACACACACTGACTCCTACTCCCACTGCCACTCCTCACTTACACTCCCTTTTCCTGTTCCTGTTCCTGTTTCTGTTCATAGTTGTTCTATTATTATTATGCTGAGTTATTTTCTCACACAAACTTTTGGTTGTTGTTGTTGTTATGCATTTCCAGCTGGGTTTTTGCTTTGTTGCTTTTTTTTTACTTTTATGCTCAAAATGTCATCAAGTTGTGGCGGTATTTGGGTCTTTGGGGCAAGTGCAAAGCAATTGACGCCCGTCATCTCTGAGGCTAATCGAGGGGAAGGAGATGATGTGTGCAAATGTGTAAGGGAAGGAGACCGTTGGACCTCCAAAAGAAGATTATGTGATTAAGTTTAAAGCGTCGCCATGCCCGTCAATCATAATCAACGAATGAAGACTGAGATTAAAATGAAGAATTGCATTGCCTCAGCCTTTGCCTTTTCCTTTGCCTCGGTCTAGTAGGAAAACCAAATGTAGTTTCATCTCTTTCGCTCTCTGTATAGTTTTAGAGCTCCGGTTTCAGATCTCAGCAGGAAATATTTAGCAAGATTCTCTTAATTCGTGTCTATTTCTATTTGTTGAGTGTTTCTCTTTTATCCCCCCTCCCCGTACATATTTCGCGCGCTGTAAACTAGACGTTCGCCAATTGTTTTCATTTAATTAGTTTTTCTTCTCAGTTTAGTCGTTCCCTCTAGTTTTTTTCCTCGGATTTTCCTCTTGTGCACTTATTTGCGCAATTTAGCTGCCATATGATATACCAAATGGTCTTGTGGCTGGGCGCACATCATCTCCATTGAGTAGATGAGATAGCGGCTTACTAATCAAATATAAACATAATCTTTCCCCTAACCGTTTATATTAAATATTTGGTCTCCAAAGGCTTAAATCGCACATAAAAAATGTCAAGATTTAAAACCGGAGACCTTCTGAAATGAGGCAAAGTAAATTGGGTCTTGGAAATGAGATGTAGAGGAAAATCTATTGACTCAAATTTGTAATCCATTTTCCTGGGAAATAAGTATGTTAAAGTTAAGTTTTTTAAGCTATTAACTTTGCTCAGACATAAATTTTCATTAATTTTCATTAAGACAAGAAATTGATAGCCAAAACGAATAACCTTCTGCAAAAAGGTTAAGGTCAACATTGATTGGCAAGAGTGATTAAAAACAAGTAATAGATATTAAAACAATGCTAAAATGGAAATGAAAACTAATTCAATTTTGTTTTTCACACACAGCATTCTTATTCCTCTTTTTGTTATGTTGGAGTTTAACCTAAAGACACCAGGAAATTAAATTGCATGTTACAACAAATTGAGAGAAAGATAGAGAGAGAGAGAGAGTGAAAGAGACAAAGTCATATGTGCAACAATGTTTCAATGTGACAATGCGACACCTGAAATGGACATTTATTTATTTATTTTGGATTTGGCTCAAAAAGGTTGACAAAGTTCGACAAAGTTGAGGACGGGGGGCTGTTTGAAATCTTTTGTTATTATTTCAATTGTTCACAAATTCATTGTTTGATTTTTGTGAAGTTATGTGGAAACATATTTAAATGTTGCAACTTCTGATGGTGCTCCACTAACTCCTACTCTCAAGGTTGACACGTCCTCTGGACAGAAGCATGAGGGCATAGAGCACGCTTTTGGCGACTGTTGATCCTGGCTGATGTTTTACACCATAATACACACACACACACAGATAGAGAGAGAGAGAGCGAGAGAGAGAGAGATATGTAAGACTCTTTTGGGTTGGACACTTGATGATGCCGCTCACGTTTTGGCAATTTCTCATAAAACAAACGACCATTAACGCCTTTAAGTTGTCGGCAGACTTTTCTTTCTCCGGCTTCTTTTTTCTTTCTCTTGTTGTTGTTTGACATGCTGTGGTTGCACCACAAAAGTGTGTGTGTGTGTGTGGGGGGGGGGGGGGGGGGGGTGTCACTTTGTTCGTGCCTGATATTAAGTTGTCAGCCCCCCACAAAACTTGAGCTAGTCCTTGTCTATGTGGCAGCTATTTTTATTCCCTCGTCTTCTTCTATTCTTTCGTTTTTTTTTTTTTTTTGTTTTTGCCCTGATATACTAAGCCCCGTTTAATGGGGAAATTTTTATCATACATACATAGTTCTTTTACAGCGTTTTTCTTTGTCGTTTTTGAAGCGATGCTCAACACTAGTGAGTGATACTGACCAGTTGGCGAAACAAAACTTAACTAAATCGAGCAAAACTATCAATAAGTATATGTATGTAGCCTACCTACAGGAGCAGGAGCAGAAGAAGCAAAGGAATGAACCAACTCACTTCATTTCACTTCAAGCCACTTGAGAAGCCAAAAAAAAAACAAAGCCAATTTGCGTGCGTAATTTGTGGCACTTAGTAGCTACGTGACAATGTGCCTGATGATGATGATTATGATGTTTGTTGATGATTATGATGATGATGATGATGTAATGATGGTTGCGCCTCTTTCAGATACCTGAAACTCTTCTCAGTCCTGGCCTGTTTTTGGCCCTGTCATTTGTCTACATTAGAACCGCCAATTTGTAATTGAGCATTAGTTGAGGTAGTTGGCCGACCAACTTGGCCAACATTTTCACACAATTGTGCGTAATTAATGTGAACTAATTAAAACTCAACTCAATTTTCGTTCACAAAAAACACAAATTTCCAGGTATTTTACACTAACATCAAGTGTGGCATTTCGATATGGTTAGGCATTGGTTTTTCTTAAACAATTGGTTAAAAGAATGTTTTATGGCTAATTGTTAGTTATTTTTCAGTTTTTTGTTTTTTTTGGAATTTCGTTTTTAATACATTTGAACAAAGATGTTTTTATATGTAGTTTACTATACAAACATGAAATTGATGAGTTAAATAAGCTTCAACATCAAAAACTGCAAAGACTTGGGCCAACTTAACAGGATTTCAAGCTTAAGTTATTAATCAACTAAAAACTCACTACATTTTGGTTTAAAACTAACTTAACCGACAATAAAATTCAACTTGCATGTTAATTTTAGATTTAGTTTTTGAATATTTTCAACAAATTTGTCTAAATTACAATGTAAGAGAGAAATTTACAAAGTTTTTGCCAACAGTCACTAAACCAAACTTACTAAAACTTAAATTGTCTTTGATCAACAGTCACTTAACAAGCAACTAACTATATTTTAGAGTAAAGTAAGTTAAGTAAACTGCAATATAAAGTAGATAATCAAGACATTTCGCTTAACAGACAGTCAGAAGTTTTGAGATAAGCGTAGGTAAAAATATCATTTTTTATTATTATTAGTTTACGGTTCATAAACTGCTAGCAGTCAGTGTTTTTGTTGATTCACTTTGGCTATTTTAGTTTTTGTTTTTTGTGTTTTAATAGTTTTACCTATAATTGAAAAACCGTTGAAAACAATCATTTCATAATCGAAAGTGTTTGCTGTGAAAAATCATTAGAGTGTAGTGTATTTATTTTAGTCGAACTTTAAGTTAAACATTTTGTTTTTGGGAACAGACACTTCATAATGTCTTCTAATTGCTTTTGATCTTTCCTCAACCTTTTAGATTTTAATTGTTTTTTTCTTCGTCTTTGCCAAATGTCAAAGTCTTAACTACACATAATAACTCATACAGACAGTGTCTCGAGAGTAATGTCATATGTATGTAAGTCTAGCCCAAAACTCGCATCATAATAATCATCATTTTTATTTGAAGGAATTTTCAGATTTTCTTTTTGTTTCAAACTTTTATGAAGCATGTGTTTTATGTGTTCTTCGTGTTGTTCGTTTTAAAGGCATATTGACTTTATGATACCCTTTTGACAATAGTCAAAACACAAAAATAGAAAAATGGGTTAGCAAAATGTTAGAAAGAAATGAATTCAATTTAATTAAATTGTAAAATATGCATATCTATAACAAATCCATCTTTTGTCCTTATCTATATGCAGGGTATCTTAAAATCGTCATCTTCGCTCGTTACTTACTAACAAGATATATTTTGTGTTTTTGTTTCAGTGCCTTTTTGGTTTTTGTTTTTATCGCCATAAACTCTCGAGTCGTTTCGTTTTGTAAATTTTATGGACAGCTGCCACGTGGTGGCGGTTCTGATGGTTTTTATATTCCGCATATTTAGGAATTAAGTGGGTACATACGATACTATGTACACACTCACACACACACACACACACACATGCACATATGTGCTTCAAAATGTTGCATTCTATGTTGCAGACTTGCACATTTTGCTTGTCGGCATATTAATAGAAATGATTTCAAGCAAAATGAAAAAGATCACAAGCGTGTGAGAAAAAGAAAAGAAAGTAATCTTCTAAGAATTATCAATAAGATCAAGAGACATTAGAAAAGAAATAAAGGACTTAGGTAACATAATTTTTATGAGAGACTTCGAAAGAGAGTGAGGGAAAAGAACATTAATGAATAGAAGAATAGAAGAAGTTAGAGCAATAGCAAAAGATTTTTGATAATAAGTCAAATAGATGCAGTATATGTATATATTGAAATTGGTTACGATTTCGTCAGTGGTTTATCGATCGTTTTGAGATCTCTTATCGATAATTTAGAGCGATCCATCTTTTTCGTTTGGCGCGCTGTTGAAAGTATGCAATGCTTTTGTGCATAACTGTACCAAAAACTCCATCAATAAGCGATCACTTTAAACAAATTTTGTTTCGACTGCGGGTGATGCTTGAATCGACTTTGTAAATAAACATAAATTTGTCAAAATGTTTCAATCAATAAAAAATGATTTCATTTCATTAAAAGTTCTTCTTGTTGATTTGTTTATCGGCAATTTCAATTAATGCCCTCCCCGCTCCATGCCTCCCGTCTGACAATTTATTTGATTTTTTTTTTCACTTGAATTTGAGAAACGAAAACTTTTCGTTTTATGCCTTGCCTGAGGATCAATATTTGACGGTTACACTTCTCACTTTGTGTGTGTGTGTGTGTGTGTGTGTGTTTTGGGGCACAAGCAACAAGTAGAACTTATGGCCTCCATTTGGCCCCATTTCTGGTCTGGCTGATTATGAAACTGTACATATATATTGTATATATAAACATACATATGTATGTACATATATCTAAGTATATTTGTGCGTGTGGCCGCATTTTGCCTGCTCTTCGAGAAGAAGGAAGTGAATTCAATTTTTTCAATGACTTGAACTTCTATAAAAAGCATTTACGCAATTTGTTCTTCTTGCTGTTTGGTGTTTTTTTTTTGTTTTTTTTCTTTTTATTTTTTATTACATATTCAAGTTTGTTGCTATTGTTATTTATAGGCAACTTACTGATAAGCAGCTGGGCCCAGATATGTATGTGGTCACGCTCACTCACTCTCTCTCTCACTCACTCTCTCTCTCTCTCATATTCTGTTTCTCACTCTGTCTCTCTTCTGGTTCTTCGATTAAAAATAATTAAATGAATATTAATTAAAGTGGCCTTGCCGGCAAGTGCAGGAAGAGAGATAGGCTGATAGGTTGAATGGTTTATTGTTTGCTTTGCTTGTCGGGATACATTTCACTTAATGAGCAGACTATTTAACCTCTAAGCACAAGATGCCAGGACTCTGGCTCTGGACGGGAGATGGAAATCTGATCTCAATTATGAACGAAAGCAAGTACATTTTTGCGTTCACATTTGAAATCTCATATTTTGCCTTGGCTTCCATTATTTCATTCTCTGACCAACAGACACAACAGTAAAAGTTTTATGCATTGCCAGCAACTGGCTGGTTAGACAGTCAGTCAGACGGTGCGACGTGTGTGCTTTCAGTTTTAATTTGTATAAACTTTGGCAAGTTTTCTACCTGTAAATTGTTGTGCACCGCAATTTGCAATCTGACCTTTTAACCCTTTTGCGGCTGTTGCCGCCGCCTATACACTTGCCACTTCCGCCCACTAGCTACTACTACGCTCTATGACTCTTTGGAAAAAGGCCAAAGCCAGATACAGCGACGACCTTGTAACCACAGCAACAGACAAATAAAGATGAGCATAAAACGTTGGGGGCGGTGGCAAGGGGCGGTATTGAGGAAAAAAGGCTTCTCTAACATCGGGCAAGGCAAGCCAAAAATGGTATAAACAAAGGTATGAGACATTATAAGGCCTTTAGACCCACCCCCCTCCTCCCCCCCACAAGAAAACTTGTACTCTGACAGAGTCTTTTACTGACATTTGACGTTAAAAACTGCCAAAAGGTTCAGACGAAACGTTTAGTGCACTAAAATTGCTTAAAATAGTGTTGGGAATCAGAATATCCAAAAGCAGTTAACAAGTAACAATTACTTCTTGTATGCATTATGAAGTTAATGCATTTTGTTGCAACACGTTCCTTTTGACAGTGTTATAAACATATATTTCAGTGTTGGTAAACGTTCCAATGTTCCGGCTTTTAATTGCTTTGTGAATAGTGTTAAATAAGGCACTTGGCAAGTTACAATTGCATCTAATAGTGTTAAGTTAATACTATTAATGCATTTCAGTATTGGTAAACGCTATAAAAGGCAGTTTTACAACTAAACACAATCAACATATTGTCACTGATCTTAAATGCTTAATTACCGCATTTAATATATTTGCCATGCAATTCACTTAAAGCTGAATGCAAATTTCACTGAGCGATCTAAATGCTAGTGAGTAAACTCTGATAAAATCTAAATAAATATTGCCCCAAAGAGTTCACATTGTTAACTTACTATCAACACACACACACACACACAAGGCCTAGAATGCATTTGCATAGATGTAAATCAGAATATAGTAGGTACACACACACATATATTAATAGAATTTAACCTACCTATATATTGTATAAACATTATTCATCACGAATAAATACATACATAGATAGATAGACTAGGGTGATAAAACTGTTTAAATTTGTCATGAATTCTTGGCAAAAAACTGTGACTGATGCATTATGGGTCATCCGATCTGATCCAATCCGTTACGTTACATTCAAACATAATATTTGTGCATATATTTTCTTTAGTTTTCCATTAGTTTTGCATGTGCACGATCCATTTTGAGGCTGAGACTAAGAATATACATATATATATATATATATATATATATGTATATATTGAATATTCCATTGATTGATGCCTGGCAACGGACAAAATGGCAGCAACTGACAACTTTAAGCGAGAAGCAACAACAAAAACTATGTATGTCACACATTATTAGCTTGGGCAAAAACAAAAGCACTGTCTCTCTGTTTCACTTGCTTTTCGCAAAAAACAAAATAAATAAAAACTCCGATGATGTCATGCCTATATGGCTGGGTGTCTCGTTCTATTGCAACCGCCTACCACCCCGATCACTTCACACAGATGAAGTGATATCACTGTATTTTCGTCTCACTACGACTCCATAAATCACACTGCCCCATGGCACATGGCACATGGCGCTGAGCCATGCGACTTGAGTGCAATTAGGCTGCAAAAAGAAGAAACATCTAACAATCTTGGCAAGGCATCAGAATCATCATTATTATCATTATCATCATCATCATCGCATTGATCGCATCGCCATGATCAAGAGCCCAAAATTTCCTAGACCATTTATCAAAATCGACAATCAAGATGTTAACATCAAAATTACATGGTCATAAAATTTAGCTGCTCGATGCACTTTGTGCAGAAACCTGTGTGTGTCTGTGGCCTGCGCCTGCTCCTCAGCTTGTGCCGGGGGCGTCATCTTCGTTGTTGGTCTTGGCGGTGTTTTGGCTTGATTCAAATCGCTTTAAATGCCACATGCCGCTGGCCGGCACACAAAAATGTATCTATGAATGTGTGTGTGTGTGTGTGTGAGTGTGTGTGTGTAGTGCATGGAAGAGTGCATACTGTAACCGTCACCTACAGTTAAAAGTCATCATATGGCTAAAACCGATGCTGATGCTGATGCTGTCGGCTGTCGACGGTCGACTGTTGGCTGATGTCTGGCATGGAGCGTGTTTAATTGCGTGCAATTTGTTTTAAGTCCATGGCGGGCTACCTATGCTTATGCATTTGCATTTACAGTGGAACCTTGGTAATGCAATTTCATATACAATAAAACTCAACCCAAGAAGGGCAAAACTATAAAGAAAGAACGAGTTTACAAATCGATGTCATATTTAAACTGATTTTCACTTGAATAAAACATGACTCAATTGATATTTTAGTTGAAATATCTAGTAATAATAAAGAATCAAGGATCCTATATGATTGGTATGAGAACATATCTTGGCAAAAATCTTATACTTAAATGTGGAATAGAGTTTTTCAAAATAAACAACTGATTCTTCTGGAAAAAAAGTATAAAATATGAACAAGAATGATAAATAATGGAAAAACCTAAAGAAATCTATAGCGACCTTTTATAGATTTCATAAATTTTTTATTTCTGTTAATTTTGGGTTCAACTTTTTATACTAAATGGAAACTTTTTTAATCTACTGGTAATTATTATAAATCAAATGAAATTAGTTAGAATTTAAACTATTAACCGGTTAAGCTAAACAGGAAATTTAAATAAATGTCTTAGAGCTTTTGGGGCATAGGAGAGCAGGACGAAATGAGGACAAAGATGTGAGAGGAAAGCGACCTTCAAAGGCAATGTAGACTGTAGACGAGCATTAGATTTGTTTTGTATCTATGACTTATGTGGGCCATGTAATACATGTAACACAGTCACTCACTGCAAAAACAAAAACAAAAAAATAAACCGCCCGACACAACAACAGCAACAACAACAAATCAGACTGTTTATATGAAAATTTTCGGTTTAACATTACAGCAACTCATTAGGCACGCACAGACGACGATGATGATGACGACGTTGACGACGACGACTTCGTTGTAGGTCAGTCTGAGATTGTAACAGTGATTGAGAAGGCAGTGACTGTGAAACTGTAACTGTGACTGGAGCTAAGACTGAGACTGGAACTGAGAATGGGAGTGGGAATGGGGATTGACTGTCAACGTAGATGATGTATAATGACTCCGTCTTCTACTCTGTCGAGGTGGTCTCTTCTTTAGGTGCTTGAGAGTTCAGTCGCTTTATTCATACATGGTTATAGTCCTGAGGCTCAAAAAATATGTGATTCAGAATGAAAAACATAAATAATTGAACTTATGATTAAGTTTGTCATAAAGTTTACTAAGTTAAAACTTGGAAAAAAAGGGAAATATGTGTAATTTTAATAACAAAGTTAGTTTGATTTAGCAAGCTAAATCAGGGTGAAAAGCCTATAAACCACATTCTTCAGATTAAAGGCAGATTGAATTGAATATAGTTTTAATTAAAGGAAATTTATATTGTTCACTAGTTATTGTTTACAGGGTATAGAAAATACGATTTGATTGTATTGATGGACTGGCATTGCTTGTTTCCTGTCGTACATTTTTTCCGCTGTTTCTCTCTCGTTTTTTGCCTTTTATGAGTTTTTTCTTTTCTAGGTGCCTTGTCTACAAACTTTTAACTTAATTACCGGAGTGAGTGTAGGCAAATATGGGCAACAGGCACACAGACAAACGTAATTTAAAAGGTGTATGTATGTGTGTTTTTTTTATTGTTATGTTTTATTCAATTTCCTTATGGGGCCCCCCGCCCTACTCGAAAACACTTTCAGCATATTTGCGCCTTTTGGACTCTCAATTGACCAGCAAACAATATCAATAAATGAAAGAAGAAGACAGAGAGAAGAAGAATGGGGCATAGAGAGTGAGGGAGGAAGAGAGAAAAAGTATGAAATAAAAAGCCTATATATGTAGGTACTATACTATATATAGACTCAATATTGACGTAGTCAAGTCGAGACGATTGCGATTAAGTTATCGGTTGAATGTTGGCCTATGTCGTTGCTCCAAGCTTATCGACCATTTAGATATTACCTCATCAAACTTTTAGCTCGTCGAAATCGAAAAGACCAAGACACATAAATAAATAAAAATAAAAAAAAAACACGAAAAATTGCTCATACAAAAGATCACACGGGGAATCAATCAAATTGCTTCCACTGAAAAGAAAGAAAACTTGAAAAAAATATACCGAATTGTATGCAAAAGGCGTTGGTCCCAGCGACAGAGAGAGAGAGAGAGAGAGAGGGAGAGAAAGAGAGAGCGAGGAAGGAGCATACATAAGCGAGAAGGAACCAAAATCGACAGAATAACGAAACTGTCTTAGAAAAGGCATAAATTATATAAGCCTTAAAGGCCATAAAGCTCGACTGGAGTCCACTAAGAGACAGACACAGAGAGAGAGAGAGAGCGAGAGAGAGAGAGAGAGAGTGAGAGACCCTCAGTCAGTCAGACAGACAATCAGTCAGAGCCTGGCAAAAAAAAAAAAAAAAAACTGGCTGAGATTGGTACGTGTTTGGCTAACCAATTTTCGGGGGAGCGGTTAAATATACATACACCTCTCTGTTGTGTGTGTGTGTGTGTGTGTGTATATGCAAAGCACGTTATGGTCAGGGCTTATATATGTATGTATGTACATATGTATGTGCAAATTTATGAGCCTATAAACTAAATCTACAATCAGCTTAGTCTCTAAACACTAGCGAATCAACGCTTTTAACATTAAATAACCTCACCCTCATGAAAATTATTCTCAATTCTTCGATCCTTTTTGCACACACACACACCCAGAACACAAGCACTCTTGATTTCAACCTGAAACTGAATCTTTATTCTTTTAAGTCACCGAAACCAATATCATTCTTTTATTTTACCATAAAAATATACCAATCTTCATAAATAACGAAAAGATGGATCAGACATGATCCTCATGGATCAAGTTAATATTCATAACTGATCAAACTTTTCTATAGTCAAAGATTATGGTGTTAAGTCTCATTGTCATAGCCTCTTAATAGTCATAGCTTCTTAATTGATTGATTATACTAACTTTAGTTATTAAACTCTTACAAAGTGTAAGCAAAATCTATAATGCTTTTGGCTTAATATGATATTTTTAAGAAATTTAGCAAGAAATAAGTCTTCAACAGATATTATATATAATATTTTCTATATATCATTTCATTTCTTTGTGATTTGCAAATAGTTTTAGCCCAGTTAACAGAAATTACTGCTCATAATTCATCCTCAGAGTAAGAAAGGTATTTCATTGATGTTTCAGACGGAGAAAGTGAGAATCGTTTACAAAAAATTTGATGGAAACTGCTTTACTTTGGTCTTTGGTTTAATGTTCAGTCAGAGAGTTGAGATGGGTTCATTATGGGTGACAAAAAAACAACAACAACAGCCACAACAAACCAATGTAAAAGCCACAAAGATATGGCAACCTCGAGTGCACACACACACACAGAGACAGAGACACAGAGAGACATAGAGATCTATCAAGCCGGTTGAACAAAGGTAACCTCACAAAACCGTTTGCCCCACAGCTGCAATGCTGCAGCCAGCAGTCATCGTTCTCGTCGTCGCTGTCGTTGCTGTTGCTGTTGCTGTTGTTGTCGTCGACGTCGTCAAGTGCAACGTCATCCTGCTTATTAAAGGTATTACACCTACACACAATGCAAAATGACGATGAAGACAACAAGTAAACGTAATTACAGTCGAGCCTCTGTCTCCGTCTTCGTCTCCGTCACAACAACGAAAAAAAAAAAAAAAACAAATCTCTGTGTAGACCTCCTTGTCATTGTCACACAGAAAAGTGAGTGAACGAGTGAGGAGAAGTGAGAAGCAGGCGGAGGAGCACTAAAAGAGGCGGGTTCAGAGAGGACAACCTCTTGAGTGCAGCTTGTTGATTTCAGCTTTTAGTTGCAGTGTAACAACGAGAACGACAACAACAGAAAAGTCATTTCTTCTATGTTTTCAACACTTGAACTGCATTAGCCTAAGCTTTCAATGTAAAAGAGTGAGAAAGCCTACAAAAGTGAGAGATAGACAGAGACAAAGAGAGAGAGAGAGAGAGACACACCTTTTGCCAGCTATCTATATATATAATGTTATTTGAATCTATATATCATATCCATCATAAATTGCAAATGCAGCACTACACTAACGACTCTCAAACTGTATACAGTTTCTGATTCTGATTGACAAAAATAGTGTTGGAAAGTATCAAAGTTTGAAATTCAACAAGCTTTCCAAACTGGTTTACACTGCAAAAAGAAATGAATAGAAATATTAAACTTAAAAAACTGAACAATTCATAAAATTAGGTATACAATTTCAACTTTTAGGATTATTTATCTCTTTGTCAACACTTGCTAAACTCTAGAATCTCTACTTATTATCAATATATGACTTTACAAGGAAAGTATGCAAAATTGGGGGTCTTTTTAAACTCAAACACAACTATTGATATATGCCGAAACATTTTCTGAAACCGGAAACAAGTATTTCGCGCAAATCCATAATTGAATTTCAGGAACGATAACTATGCCTACAGTGTGTTGTGTTGTTGTCGAATCAAAATTCTTATCATCTTTGATCTATTTGAAGTTTAAGTCGAGACATTCAACAAATTTCCTCACAACAAATGTAGTCGACGACTATGGGATACCTTAATTGGGTAACGTTATTAAAGACGGTGAAGTTTTTCAAATCAAATCATCAATACTAGACAGAAGAGAAATGTACCTATTAATATATATTTTTTTGGATTATCAGAATCATTATAGTATATATTCCTTCATGGCTATTAAATTACCGGGTATCAAAATATTTAATTGTCATATCTTCCGCTGGCGGCTTCATCTCTCTTTCTTACCTTAACCAAAAGCCTAAAGCGTTTGCGTCAAGGTCAAGTTTGATTTTTGAGTTTTGGTTAAACGGCACACACACACACACGCACAAAACATATATGTATAAAGAGAAAGAGAGAGAGAGCGAGACAGGAAATAAATCAAGTTTGTCTCATTTTGGTCAATAATCGAGTTGGTTTTGTTGCCAGCTATTGACAAATATTTGCCTTTTGACAGCTAATGGGCTCATTTAGTAGTGACCCATACTCTTTAAGCTGCAGGGGGGGTTGGTGTGGGGGCTGACTAAATCAGGGGCTGGTCAGTTTATTGTTGGGGCGTGGCTGTGGCTTCAATCAAGTAGCCGCCAAGCTGTCTGTTTATCTATTTACCCCGCATCATCATCATCTGCATGATTATCAACAAAATTCCATACCTGAAATGGAAATAGAAAAAAAAAAAAAAATTAATGAATTAAACAAAGGAAAAAAACTCTTGAATAATTTAAAAACAAAAGGATGATGTGTGCATTTCAGTATGAATCAATTAAATGATCAAACTAGAACTAACTATGCATAGATTGTATTTCAAATAAATTTGAATCGTAAATTATTCAAATGTAATATAAATCTTGCGTGTGAGAGGAATTGAATATCTCGGACGGATGGCAAAGCTAATGAACTTGCCTTTTGGTTTAGCTCGTTTCAAATGCTGATCTCAGCTTGAAATTTTGTCAATGCATTTGACACCTCTATACATACATATGGCTAGATACATATGTATGTATGTACATCGGCTGATGTATGTACATACATACATATATACTGCTACATATTTCCAAGCTTACTCAACCAAACCACAAAAGAGAAGAAACAAAACCCAAAGAAACGAGCCTAAAATTTCAAATTATAAAGCATATTGCATACCCTAACAAATTGTACAAAATGTATGAAAATTAATTTCTTAATTTTATAGTTCTAATAGTTCTTTCCAGTTTTCCAATTTCACAATTATAATTGATCATATTGACTTTCTTTCATTCGCTCCAATCCATTTAATTTTAATTATATATATTTATATTTAATTATATATATATTTTCAAGCCCTCCATTTATTTTGTGTATTTTCTAGTGATGTTTGTATTGTTTAATTAGATTTTTCTAAGGCTCAAGTTCAGGTTAAATGAATAAAAATACAAAGCAAAGACTTTTAATTTAATTATATCAATTATTAATTAAGAATCAGAAACTAAAAACCAGCATAAAAGCTTTATTTTGATATTTAGTTTTTGTTTATCTAGAATTTAATGAAATACTTAAAAATTTGTAATATTTTTGTATAGTTTTCAAAGGGAAATTAATGATTTGAAGACGATTTGAAGTTTTTATGTAAAACAATTCTACAACAATTAAGTGGTTAATGATTTACCCCTTCTATATAGGGTATAATAACTATCGAAGAAGAAGAGTTCAAGCGTTCAAGCTGACCAAAGGTATATATGTCTGTCTGTCGTTCATTCTCGCTCTGCCATGTATTTTAATGACTTTTGATAAGGCGGCAACTAGTTCCCTCGAATGAAATAATAATAATAAACTGTGGCACTAGCTTCTGCTGTTTTTTTTTTTTTTTTTTTTTGTGGGTTTTGGGTTAAAAGTGCTTAATAAGCTACAAAACCGGTTAAAACGAAACATTAAAGACGAACGAACGAAAAAAAAAAAGCAGCGGACAAAACTCATGCCAATGTCTCGCGCGACTGTCGTAGGCATGCAAATGTCAGGAAAATATGCATTTAATTAAGATTCATCAAAGCCACGAGGTGCCTAGCCTAGCCCTTCCTACCCCCCACCCACCCACCACACCACTCCATTAATTTCTTGAAATTAACCATTTCTTACAGTTTGTGAGTCATTGTCAAGAAACAAGAAACGTGGTATGCGAAGCATTGAGGGTCGGGTAACGGGGTAAAAAAACGCATCGCGTCATGTTGCTTGAAGCCCTCTGTCTCTCTCTCTCTCTCTCTCTAGCACTCCCTCTACCTCTCTCTTTCTCTTGCGTTATCAAAACTTGGCAACAACATGAACAAGAGCAACACGAAACGGGAATGAACATCAGGGAAAAACTATGCCATACATATGTACATATGTATGTATGTAGAGATATATATATAGTTTTTAGTATATGTATACATATATGTATGTGGAGTGTTGACTATATCTTATCTGGGCAATTGGCCCGACTGACTCTCTGACTATGCCAGTCAATGTTGTTGCCGCTGCTGCCGGCTTATTTCCCCTCTCCCTTATATGTCATTTCGGTTTTCGGTTTTAACATTTTTCTTTAATTAACAATAGAAAAACAGGTAAAACTTTACCAATTTTATGTTGTGTATTAAAAAAAAAACACAATGCATACTAAGCCGGTTTAGTCAAGGGCTCATAAAATCGTAATTTCTTATCGTAACTCATAACTCATGGTAATCGCAAAGCATCAACGCAATCGTTATCGTTATCGATGCAAAATCGCAAAACATAATCCTAATCATAATCTCTAAACTCTCGTTATCTTTACCAATTGGGGTTAAACCGTTTCGAATCGTGACGAAACATATATCTACAGAATACAGTTTTCATTCCGTAATGATATCGAAACCGATCTAGACCCACATTTGAGGCTTTTCCCTCTTCCAAAAGAAGTCCAATCATTAGTTTCTGCTTGCCCCTTTTGACCATGTCAAAATTCAAATTAAAATGAAATCGAAATTCAATTTGTTTTTTTATTTTTATTTTTCATTGGTATTATTGCTTATTAAAGCATAAATATATGCAATCTTTTGCTTTTGTATGGCCCAAAGCAAATTAATTAATTAGCATATTTATACATTTTGTTTAATGCTTTGTTTACTAATTAATTGGCTAACTAACAGGCGGAATGGACGCTTTGACAGCCATTGACCGAATACAATGTGCATGCAAAACTGTAGAAATTTGATTGACATCATGAATAAAGACCATTAAAACCTTATCTATTCGATTCGTCCTTCCGACCGTGTTTTATTGCTAATAACTTGAACCACTTTTACACCGATTCATTAGATAAGAGATAATAATTCATAGCACTTGGTCTAATCATTATCAACAATAGCTGCTAACTAACTTGGTTTAAAAATCATCATCACCTTCCCTTTTTTTTTTTTTTGTTCGACATGTCGAGCATTACGTCACCGAGTGAAAGACTGGACTATCTAAAACAATCGTTTTGGCCTAGATCTCAGAGGCGGTAGGACAATAGAGATATGACTAACTCAAAGTAAATAGTTACGAGATTGATCTAGCAAATGAAGAGTATCATCAAAGTCACAATTCTAACAATTTGGTCTTTGATGTGAAATTCTCTCTTCAATATGTCAATTAATTCAAATTGAAGAAGCAGCTAAAATAATTTCCAATGAATTTTTTTTTTTTTATTATTATTATTTCTTTAAGAAGATTTTGAAATGTATGTGTTTTGTTTTTCTCTTTCGTTTTTGACATTGTCATGCTCTGTCTGGCAGCTGCTGCAGATGATGCAACTTCACACAGAGGCGACACCAGGCAAATGAGAGAGAGGGAGAGAGAGAGAGAGAGATGATCATAACCAGGCCAGTGGCAAAGACTGAAACAGCAACAAACAGATAGAGACAAAGCCAGACGATAGCATTTTTTAATTTCCCCCGAAAACGTTTGAAAAGATTTATGAAACCGATTATAAATTGGCGCAAGCATTGTTTGTTTTTTAAATTTGTTTTTTTTTTTTAATGATTTTTAAATAAATTTCTTGATTAGAAGCCGCCACCAGCCACCACAAGCACTGATGTCACCCGCATCAATTCGGGGAAGGCA
This sequence comes from Drosophila willistoni, assembly GCF_018902025.1. Classification (NCBI taxonomy): domain Eukaryota; kingdom Metazoa; phylum Arthropoda; class Insecta; order Diptera; family Drosophilidae; genus Drosophila; species Drosophila willistoni. Next base: position 9,603,212 of record NW_025814052.1, read on the forward strand.
GCCAGCCCCACCCAATCCAATTTGCATTAATTTCCCCCAAAAATTATTGATCAAAATTGATGATCACCAAGAGACGCAACATTGTGCCTAACGGATGATCAAGAAGCTCCACTTAATTCCAAAACACTCGGAAATTGATTGCGATTTCTATTTAACTGATCATGATGGAGTATAAATATTAAAATGGTTTTTAAAGACGTATGGAATTATTATGTTGTTCAAAAAATTTTAATTTTTTACGAGAATGTTTAACGCTTGGGCTTAAAATAGTGTTGGAAAGTCTCCAATAAAGTCTAACACAAGACAAAAAGTCTTCAAATTTGAAGAATTACCTAATTAATGGTTTTTTTTATAGTGACAATTTGACTTTCTTATGAGTTTTACGAGTTTGGAGAAAAGTCTCCACAAGTCTACAAGGTTTCTAGAATTTGCTTATTTTAAATTTACTTCACATCTTTAAACAACTTGGACCACAATTCCGAAAAATCTCCAAATGTAAATGTTAGTCTCCAGTTTTGACAAAAGTCTCCACTAGTCTACAAGGTTTCTAAAACTTGTTTAATTGAAATTAAATCAGAGTTTCACATTTTTAAACAATTCTTGGAAATTTCCACATTTCCAAAAAGTCTCCAAAACTAAAAGTTAGTCTCCACTAGTCTACAAAGTGTTTAAAACACAATCCAAATCATTATTTAATCATTTGTTTTAATCATATTCAATTAAAGTAATTTAGATTCATAGTTATTTAGGAAACTCTCCAAAAATACGAAATCCAAAAATATCTATTAGTTTTGGAGACAAGTTAAGTGTTGTTTTTTTTTTTTTTTTTTGTTACTTATCAACTTGGCAAATGAGAGTTTTCAGATGATTTCGTAAAGTCCCAACTGGGAAAAAGTATCTTAAAAATCTCAAAAAATAAATGTTAGTCTCCCCTAGTCTACAAGGTCTTCAAAACACAATCCAAATCATTATTTGATCATTTGTTTCAATAAAATTCAAATAAGTATTTTAGATTCATAGTTATTTAGGAAACTCTCCAAAAATACGAAATGTCTCTATTAGTTTTGGAGACATGTTAAGTGCTGTTTTTCTTTTTGTTACTAATCAACTTGGCAAATGAGAGTTTTCAGACGATTTCGCAAAGTCCCCACCACTGGACAAAAGTCTCCAAAAAGTCTCTCCTAAACTTCTGCTCCTCCTTCGGTTTAACCATAGAGAACTGGCAAATAAATGAGTTGAATGCACAAGTGGAACAAATATTAATATCCACATCGGAACCAGTTTCAACTTAAATATATAAATGTACACACACTATATATTATCCAGTTAATAGTTAAAAACATAAAAACGATTAATTGGCATATAGAATGCTGATTTATGCAAAACGAGAAACAAAAATAAATAAACATGTGAGGTTGATCCATGGCATACAAAGTATAAGAAATTCGTCCCATCAAGAATTAGTTTTATTGCCAGGCGGTTTGTCGGTCGGTCATTTTGTCAATTTGTAGGTATGTAAATGTTTATTGTAAAAACTTTTCGAGAATTTCTATTTAAGTTAATTACACAGCTGCTGCTACTGCTGGGTGCTTCTGAGATGATGACACAATACTTCTAGACAACACCCACCCACAGCACATTCACATTGAAATTCATATTCAAACACTCATCGCAATCATTCACTTGCCCCAGCCTCATATTATATTCAAGAATATGCGTCCATTTTCTCCTGCATCATTTGGTTGAACAAATTGCGACAGTTTTTGTTTTTGTTGTTTTCTTGTTTTGTGTGTTTTGATTTTTGTGTTGCTTCTCAGATACATATATTTATTTATGTATATTTACATACATAAGTGTGGATGTTTTGTATATATGTACATACATATATATATAAATTTGCTTTTGTTTTCTTTTTAGTGTTTTGTTTAGTCTATTTTCAACATTTACGCAATGCAAAAAATAACAATTATTACATTCGAGGGGTGCCACACGAGGAAGGAAAACGATCGAAAAAAAACTAAACGGAAATTTTATAAATATTTCGAATATTTTGTAACTTATATTTAACACTAACATTTTATAGAGAACAAACTGCAAGCTGGATTTTGTTTAATATTTTTTGGTTTCTCCATTTTTAATACGCTCTTGAAATGATTAACAAGAGAATGTTTAGTAATATTAAGATGAAGCTTTGATTTAAATGACTTTTCTTCTGCTGAACGAAGGATCTTATGATTGATAATACAATTTACAATTAAGCCAGGTTAACAGTTTGAACTGGGGCCACCTACGATTTCAATCCTTTTGGCTTCGTTTATTTCAAGCATAAAAACCTTGAACAAAAAACCCTCTAAACTAAATGCATTTCGCTCCAAATAGAAATTATGTTGAAAAAACATTTTGTAAATTGTGTGTGTGTGTGTGTGTGTGTGTGTATTCTCTAGACTAGACCAACTACTACTTTTCAGTCGCGCCACAAGTCGCCGGCAGTGGCAGTGGCAGGGAGTAGCAACCGAGGCAGACATGTCTCGTAAATATTGGATTACAAAAAAACAAAATCACAACTCAGAAGCAAACGAGTGTTGGTGGAAATTGGTTATGACTAGCTACATTTACTTGGTATGGAATTACCTTACCGTCCCCCCCCCCCCCCCCCACGTCATGTTTAGTCTACATATATAGTTTATAAACAATTGTCTCCAAGTTTTTGTTTGGTTTTCTTGCCACAACTTTTCAATGGGAAAACGAAATTCCGAATATTTCATATTACATATCATCAATTGAATTCCATCATCAAGAATTTGCGAGTTCTGTTTTGGCTAAAAGGATTCAATTTCTGTAGATCTCCCTTCGCTAAACACACTCATCACTCATTTCTATAAGTTTTATCACTTTCCTCATCATTTCAATTGATGCAGCGGCTGTTGCGCTTCTTCATGAGAAATGTGTGTAGAAATGCATCGTCTGTTTTTTGTTTTTTTCTATTTTTTTTTTTTGCTATTTTTAAATTCTATTCTGTTTCATAGTTAGCCGGGAACTATCTCAATGTTTGGACCATGGCCAGCTGGTATAAAACGCTGTACTTGCTATACCCTTACCCAGAGTAAGATGATTTTGAGGCCATAGTTGAAAAATTATTTTAATAGATTCTCAAATTGCATTAAGAAGAAACATTGCAAGCAATTTCATAAGGTCAAAATAATTGGCAATTTCTTTTCGATTCGATATAATTGATATACACTTTGCTTTTGTGAGGGTATCAAAAAGGGCATTAAAGATGACTAATTGAGGCGAATTTCCTTGAAAGTTGTGGAAAACAAGCAAGTGTGAGTTGTTGTATGTGATGCGGAAGCATTTCGGCATGTCAATTGACAAAGCCAACACGTTGCATTATCAGCGGGGAAACGCGAGAAGAGGGGAAGAAGAAGTAATGGTTAGCTAGAAAGGGGAGTAGAGTACAGGGCAGAAGGGGCGGAGTACACATACTTCAGTCACACTTGCATCTATTTGTTTATAGTTTAAGTGTGCCAGTTTGTTAGGAACTGCCCCCTCCCTCCCAACCACCTACCTACCTAATGTCTTCCATGCCTTCCCCTTCCTTCTAAAACAAAAAAAAACTTAACTTGAGCTGAAGTGGGTAAGAGAGATGGCATTGCTGGAAAAAGTCAAGAGGATGGGATATATATATTGTGGCTAGAGAGGGGGGAACAGACCCAGAGGGGGTCGTTTACGTCTCCAATGCAATATTTAAACAAATGCCAGAGTCTGTTAGACACATTTCTATGTATTTATAGTTTAGTTTAGTTTGATTTCAATTCCAATTTCCAATTTCCAATTTTTCCAATGAAAATTTCATGGAGATTTGCAAAAATATAATTATCATGATCCAAACTGAACAATGTATGCATATATATATATATATATTTTTATATGTCTAGAGATTTGTGTGTGCCCCACAAGATCCACATGTGATCTACACAGCGGCAACATCTTGTGTCCATATGTTGGGCAAACAAACAACCATCCGAGGTGAAGAGAAGAAGGAGGATGAATTGTGCCAACAAAACGCATCTTTACACGAAAATCACTGCAGAGAAAGAGAGAGCGAGAGAGAGCGAAGCAGCACCGAAAAGTAGATACCCTTTAATAGGTTTCAGCAATTCACAAGATGAATGTTAAAATTCAGCTATGTTTAAAGGGTATATACCCGTTTAAGCAGAGTAAATCGAAAATCAAAACCGAAAAAAGCTACAAATTATGTTTTTTTTTTGTTTCTTTGATATGCTGACATCGAACAACTGGTAGTGCTTTTCTCTCTCTCTCTCTCTCTCTCTCTCTCCCCCTCTCAACCCATCTCCATGTCATTGCCAGTCTGCAAATATTTTGACGGTTTCTGACAGACAAGTGGAGACCGATGGACCAATCTGTGTGATATGAAACAGCCGATTATAAAGAGAAGACAACGTAACATAATGGAAATGTCTTCAAAACTTGAAACTTTCGTTTTTAATCTTAGTTAAAGGCATTGGAAAATTGCAAGCAAACAGTGCCGGATTAAAACAGAATTGACTTAATTAAATTTAAAAAAAAAAACCACGCATAATTTTGAAAAACAACTGTCAAATACATTATTCTTAATAGTTTACTTTAAATTCGAATCAATGAGGTTTTATTGTAAGATGCAAATTTAGCAAGTTAAGGATTTTTAGATATTTTGTCAATTTCAAAATTTTGCTGAAACTTGCAAGTTTTTTCAATTTTTATTTTGGTCAATTTTAAAATTCTATCAAAGTGATAAAAAGATTACATTCAAAGAAGAAGAAAGAGAAAATCGGTCAAAAATTGTCCAAATTACGTAAAGGGTTTTTGAGAAATTTGGAGACACTTTCGAAATTAAATACTTGGTCAATCTGAAACTATTAAATTTTTAAAAATTTAAATTTTATATTTTGGGACAACTTTTGGGACAAATTTTAATTACTAAAACTAAAAAGTTTGCTAAAATAAATGCTACTAAAAATGCTACGCCATACAAAAGTTTGTTCGATAATTATCGATAAGTTATATTCATAACGGCGATAACATGAAATATTCCGAAAAGTAGGCACTTTTCTTAAAGCTCTATAATTTTGAAAGGAAATTATTGAAATATATCGAAATTTATCGATATATTTAAAAGATCAATGACTATTTCTAACATTTTTTAAAAAAGGTTTTCTCGAAAACTTTTAATTTTAATTGAATACTAATTTTAAAATGATATCCGATATATTTACAATTTCATTTGGCTTTGGCTGGGTTCAAAAAGTACCTACATTAATTATAATCTATATGATTAAACTGGAGTTTGTACATACATATGTATGCAGACTCAAGTGACCTAAGCGACTTCCTTATCGATACATTGACAGATGAGTTAGTGACCTCGTGCGACATTTGCTATATATACATATATTTTTCTTCTTTCTCCCCTCTCTCGTTTTTGCAAGCAAAAAAAAGGGCAATAAACAAGATTCGGATTCCTGTGTTGCAGAGCTCAAATAATTGACCGTGATAAGAGCCAATGCAGTCAGTCTACATTTATGTGAACTCGTAAACTCGCAATGCAACAACATCGAAAAAAAAAAGATGAAGACGAAGACGACGAAGAAGAAGAAAACAAGTGTAACGAACGCTTTTCGATGTTGGCCTCATTTACGCAACTTCCGATGTGATAAACAATTAGTTCAGCGCAGCAGCAACCACAACAAATGCAACAACAATAAGAACAACCTCAACCAATATGTTGCCCATTCTCCCTACGCCCAACACACACACACACACGCACACAGGCACACATTCACATGAGCCTTAGGTACTTTCAGGTACAATCCCGAGGTTATGCAGAGCTGATTTCAATCAACATTCTATAGGCTTTTTTTTTGTGTTTTTTTTTTTTTTTTAATAGTTTAAGAAATCATAATTCCAACCGGGACATTTTGCGTTTTTTTTTTTTTTTTGTGGGCCAGCTGGCTTCATGTCATTAACACATGCTGATAACTGGGCCCTGTTATCAGGCTAGGCTCATTATGATGTGCATACATATGTATGTACATATGTATAAACATATAGCCATATAGATAGATGAAAAAGAAATTGGAATAATCAAGCTTCAACCTTATAATTGGCAAAAAACAAACAACAAGAACAAAACCACACACAGAACATTTAACAAGCACAAAGAACGAGCCATATAAAACTCACTTTTTTCAAAATTATCAATGTTTGCCTTCTCAGGCTGACCCCAACAAAAATTGGAAACAAACAAAAAGACTGACAAAAAATTGTTCATGATGTTGTTTGGGTCAGGGTTAATAATTCTCTCTTGATTATATTCAAATTCATTTCAATTTCGTTTTTATTTTATGTATGTATTTTGTCGCAATCAAATCCGGTCGACATTAAAATTTATAATTGTACATACATATTTTGTTTTTCCCTCCAAAATGGTTTCAAAGTCTAGACCCATAAGAAAATTTAACTAAAAAATACACACACACACACACATATACATAAACAAAAAATGCATATATTTTATGTAGTTCAAGTTCAACTTAAGGGAAAGCCAAAATGTTCTAATTGTCATTCAATACAGGAAGTATGAAATCCTAGTTAAAGAAATTATAATAATTTAGAAGAATTTCATAATAATATATTAAGAATTTGTAATCTAAAGTCAATTTATTTATGCTTAATTAAAGAATTTAAACTATTTCTATTAGCAATTGAAAGGGAAAAGCGAAATGAAGGGGAAAAAATATTAAAAATCTATACAAACTTTCAAAATTTGCAAGCTATCTGCCAGAAAAGCAGACAATGAGATGAATTCAAAATAACATGAATAGGATAAATTATCAATTACATTCTACTCACTATTTAACGATACAAGAAACAACTTTAGCATATAAATTACTAACAAAAAGAACAAAAAAAATATGTGAGCAGAAAACTCAAATTTGTGATTTTAAACTCCGCTCTATAGTTTTGGCAAATACCATATATAAGTATATATATATCTAGATATTCCTATTTTGTTTTCGAAAAGTTACGATTGAAACTCACCTTGGCATTGATCATTAAGGGCACATGGCAGGCATTCAGAATGAGAATCAGAGCGCCGAGTCGCCAGAGTAATGAGGATCGGCAACTCCTATGGGAACCACCCGGTGATCCCATCTCGTCTTAATTAGTTTTTTGTAAATTCTTTTATTATTATCGGTAGCTTTTTATATATTTATATATATATATATATGATTAAGTTGTGTTTTTTGGTAGGATTTTTAAGGCAGTTTCGTTTGATTATTTTTTTTTTTTGGTTTTGATATTCGTTTTCGATTCGGCGGCCCAAAATTTTTGTGTGAACACAATAAGTATTAACTATTATTATGTTATGGCACTGCAAACAAAATAAACATAAAAAATATACAAAAGAACAACAACAAAAAAAAAACATAAATTAAAGGAGAGCAAATAAGAAATGTTTTCCAAAATCAGCGAAAATTCTTGATGAAACCCAAAGCTAAAAACACAAACCAAAAAAAAAAAGAAACACGAAAAAAAAAAATGATCTGAGAACCGAACTTGAAACGGCAATGCCGAGAATTTATAATACCCTTTGATATTTAAACATTTCAGTTAAAGTATGAACCGATCTTTGTCAGTATATAACATATAATTCTGAATGACTAAAGATTTGATATGATGTATTGCTATGACAGATTTATATTAAATTGAAATTGTTAAATGGAAACTTGAATATAAAATCTCATATGGATCAAGACGACATTTCAAGAGCATATCTAATATACCCTGCACTGCCAAAAAGGGTAACAAACGTATAAGAACCAATAAAAAATCGTCAATTCTGCAGAAAAAATAATAATAAAATATTAAAAATAACATAAAAAATTGTTGCTTCTGTTGGTACTTGACTCCTTGTGGAGTGCTTTTTCTTTTATAAATCGGATGATTTTGATCGTATTAGCTATTCTAATTTTTGTTTTGAATCATATATTTTGGGCCACATGTTTTTTTGCTTCATTTCGCGGGAGTTTGCCGGTAACAATTTTTTGTAGAGAATCAATCAAAGAATAAAAAATAAAAATTCGAAAAAAAAAATCTTGCTTGTTGATCCTTATTGGCCTAACTAAAGCAAGAACAACAACGTGTGAGAGAGATAGAAAGAGAGAGAGAGAGCGAAATTTCCGTTGCTTTCTTTCTTTTTTATTTAATATGCATTGATCCTTGAATTTGGCACTTTTTGTTTAAATTTTCTTTTTTTTTTTTTGATTTTTAGTGGACACTTTAAAAAAAACGCAGCAATAAAGAGATTTTCAAACGAATTAATTGCACAGCGAGAAAAAGGCACCAAGAAGAACCGAGTTAACCGAAACAAGGGCCCCAAGCGGCTATTTTGTTTTTGTGATTTTTTTTCTTTTTTTTTTTTGTAAAAAAATTTGTTGTTTCTTTCTTCTTTCAAACGCACCGAAAATTGTGCGACCGTCTCATACAACGGCGCGCAACCGAATGTTTGGAAGAACTTTTGCTGCTGCCGCTGCTGCTGTTGCTGTTGCTGCTGTTGCTGTTGCTGCTGTCGACGACGACGACGACGACGACGACGACAGCGACAGCGACGACGGCGACAACGAATGCGACCGAAGTGACAAGCATCGCGGAGGTGGAGACGAAGTTTTGGGGCTTTTGGTTGTTGCCAGTTCCTGGCTTACAAACCTAACGGCGCTTAAGTGCAAGCCTGTTGCGTCGTCGCCTTTGCCTCTTTGTGTGCCATACAACCAGGGCCGCAGCAAGTGATGGGGGCCAGAGGGCACCAAAAAGGTTTGAGGTTGCAATTTTTAATCATTCTTAATATCGAATTAAAATTGCACCTAATACAACCGTTACAAACAGCAGCGACTTGGATGCCCCTTAGGACAACTCTTGCCTACGCATATGTACACACCTTTTGTTCGCTCTCTCTCTCTCTTTCTCTGTCTCTGTCTCACTCGGTCTGCCTTTCTTATGGCTAGTGAGTTATGCAGCTTTCGCTCTCTGGCTGTGTGGGTGCCACAGTTTAGCAAGGCACAGACAGGGACTGATGTAAAGTTTATCGCGCTTGCTCTTTATCAATAACAGGATGCTCTCTGTCTCTCCTGTATTTAACACACACGCTCTCTCTCACTCCGACCACTTTTTGCTTTGCTTTGAGAGAAAAAGTGTGCCCGTTACTCTATAAGTATGTGTGTGGCCCCGGGGCTAAAGCAGCTGTATGAAAACCTATTTGCTGTCTCCCTCTCTAGGTCAACTGATAAAAAGCGAGGCGTAAAAACAAACTTCACATCTCCACACACACACACACACACCACACATTCACTTGCTTATTTACATAGCTCCATAGGTAAATCCACAATCTATTACATTTGCTTTCTTCTAATGATGTGCAAAGATTTATTGGATATCTTAAGATCGCACCCGATCATCAGCTGAAACAAATTATCGTTGGTATTAAAAATGTCAGAGAAGAAATATCTATGAAATGGTATTAGGAAGCAAACTAAACAAGAAAGTTGATTTAAAGAGATTTGTCTCTGGACCAAAATGGCATATCAGTTATGAGCAGCATTTTGTCGCACATCTCACACAAACAGAGAAAGGATCTTCTAAAATAGAATTTCATAAAACGCCCCTGAATGCGTGCCCCTTGTCAAATTGAACCTTTCAAATCTTAAAGAAACCTTAGGGAATGTCCAGATTTCTTATAAAGATCTTATATTCTCTCTACAGTCCTGTTTACGACTCAATACATATGGAAAAAGTAGTAAGTTTTTGAAAAATACCATACGGTTTGTAATTAGTTCAAATTGTTAAAAAGGAAATCAACTTTTTACTGTCTTAATCAAACGATTTTTGAACTTTCAAGAACAAATTTGATCTTGATACAGAGACCAAAAACATTTCTGGCGATTTGCGAGAATCTGATGGATTAAGAACTAGCTTTTAAAACAGATATAAAGATGTACATATCACCCTATGATATAACTAAAAACTCTATAGATTCTAGTTTATGAAATCTTTAGGCTATATTTTCTTTGGTTTTCAACAAATCAAAAGTGTTTAAGATTATAGATAAATACATACATATGTTATTAATCTAATTAAATGAAAGGTAATTCTAGATTTTAAAACTTACCTATTAATATGGTTTGACTTTCTAACAGTTTCTGACTCTATGTTAACTTGAGGACATCATCTCCATCTCCATCTCATTATGTGCAGTTTTATGCGTATGCTTAAGCGGTCTTCTCATTGGGCGCCCGTATTGGCCACTTTTGTTGGGCGCATGCGTTAAACCAGATGGCCAGCCAGGACGTTGACGCCCTCAACAATGGCTAATCGACCAATCGACGCTTTGCGTTTATTCACACATAGACCCAGCTTCCTGTTGATAGCAAACATATAAAGATCTAAAAATACAAAATAACAAATAATTAATAATAATAATATTAATACATATTTACTTAATTTGATTAATCAAAGATTAACGCCCTGTCCCACTCAGTATCAGTAGAGTATGCCGAGGTACCTCCACAACTAGAATATATTTGGGTCAGTCATCTCAAGAACACGAGGCGAGGCTGCTGGTCAGATACTCTGTCGATGTCAAGAGGCTTATGCTTATCTCCCGAAAAAAATAAAATATCAATTTTTATGTACATATATAGACATATCAATTGATGTTTGTATGTATTTAGCTGTGTAATATATACTGAAAGATTAATCAAATTGCTTATAATTAAAAGAATGAATGAAATTGATGAAGATGTCGGCCCCAAAAGGTTATCATTCAATATTTTAGTCTTTTTTTGGGGGGGGGACTGACGGCAGCAAGAGCCACAAGAAAAATAAGAAAAAAGGTTTCTTCACTCACCACACTGTTAACGGGAAACAATGGTTTAAACCATGGCATAAAAAGCTTCCGTTTCTTCGTACAGTTTGACAAGCACTATGTCTTGGCTTTTTTAGCCAAGTCCAATAAAAGCTTTGTCAGCTGGGATTTTACAAAAAGCTTCCACAACAACAAGCAACAAGTGCATGAGAGACTGAAAGAGTGAGTAGGTGATTGATTGAGTGTATGAATGGGTAAATGAGTGAGTGAATGAGTGAATGAGTGAATGAAGGAGTGTGCAATCCATTGCGCAAGCATTTACATATCTACTTGTGACGTAAGTCCTCTATTCGCTTTGTGATATATGATATAATGCCAAATTCAAATGTAATATTACTACGTAATCAGCTCTAGGGGATTTGCTTCTTTAGTTACATACTAAATTTGTGTGAACAAGTTTGACCTAAGGGCATTAAATTTGATAGCTCCTTTTGGGTGTTATTCCATTTCTTTAGGTCTACATATATATGATACATATGTTAAATCATTCTAGTAGTAAATAATATTCCACTTTCTAATGGAAAATGGTATTTCTGACTTTATTCAAATCCCAGCAAAGTCCCTTTTTGATGACGACGTATTAAGAACTCATTGAAATTGATTCATTTTATTGTCACGAATATTCATACATATGTGAGAAGCATTTAACTCCGTGCACTCAAATTGTAATTCCTGCACTTGCATCATTCCCCAAATTCCCCATTTTTCATAATTTTTTCTTGATGTGCCCGTGCACACACACAATTTTCTTATTCGGCTCGTTTCGTGCATTTGCTTGGTTTCCGTTTTCCTTCACATTTTCATACCCATTTCCCGTTACCGTTTCTGCCCCGTTCTCGCTCTTCTCCCTCTCCCAAAAAAAAAAAAAAACAACAAAAAATGAACCCTTTTACTTACTTTCAGTCTCACATTGAGGGGCAGTCACGTGCTGTTGTTGCTGTTGTTGTTGTTGTTGCTCTTGTGTGGCAACTTGTTGGCCCACAAAGAAGAAAAAACTTTTGATTCAACGCTTTCTGCTTCTGCCTCTTCGCCTTTCTCTCCCCATTTTCGTAATATTTTTTTTCAACTAATTGTTTGGCGTAAATAATTTAGCCATAGCTATGGCTATGCATAGCCTTGACGCAGAAAAGTATGCAACACAAAATATATATACACATGTTGTATATGTGTTTTTCATTTCGGTTTTCAACGATTTTTTATTCACACTCTCTGTAAATACAGTCAAGTAGAGCATATTAAAAGTAAATACCATGAAATCTTCCACACATATGAAACTTAAATTCATAGGCAGGGTATCAACTGGTCGATATCCCCTCGTTCTCTGTGGCCTTAATGTGAGAAATTACGAAATCATCAATCATTGATGGAACTGATTGAACGGGCTAAGACTTTTGACACACATTTTTTTCACATTTCGTCGCTGCCTTTGAATGAATGGGAGTAAAAACTAAATAAATCGAATTCTATTGGGGGGGAAAAAAAATGCACAATTGAATTGATTTCAACGATTTTCAATTGGATTTTAATTTGAGTTTACTTTTTTTTTATTTTTTTTTCTATGTTCTGTGTCCTAAATGATTTGCCACACATTTGACATTTTGATTTGTTGCCTTCATTGCACAATCAAATTAACGAAACTGAGAGTTTTAACACTTTGATGTTTTTGCCTTGTTGTGATGACTTATCCCGCACTTTGGATTCCAATGGTCGGGTCCATCCAAAAAGTATTGTTGTACTCTAATCGTTTTGCCTAAAATATAAATCATTTTTGCCAACTGCTTGCTTTTAGCTTAATGAAAACGCTTAGCTCTTCCTTTTGTCAAGTTTGTCGGTTGGTTGGTTGGTCGGTATGTCTGTCTATCGGGTTGCCGGTTTACTCCATGTCCCCCCCTTAAGACCTTTAGTTAACCACGTGTTGCTGTCCTTGAATTTATTCACATCAATTAAATTGATAATGTCAACACAATACAAACAGAGAGAGAGAGAGAGAGAAAGAGAGAGAGAGAGATAGAAAGAAACACTTTTTGACTTGTTCGTCTTCAAAAATTAATCATTTTTCATCTAATCAAAGGGAGGTTTAGGCTTGCCAGCCTAGTAATAGGTACTTGTTAATAATTAAGTGCAGTCCTTGTTAAAGGACTTGGCTAAATGGTCGAGTCATAAAGACTGAACAACCAGGACCAAGTTAGTAGTTATTGATGGCTATAGTTGCTAGTTTAGTTGATAGTTTATACTTAAATTTTGATTCAAGTCTTTTATGAAATATCTTAACTATAGTTTGTATGTGGATTTTTTAAAATATAACTACTATATTCTAGGCAAGTGACAAATCTATTTGATAAATATTTGATTATAACCATTTCCCCCCCGCACCGAGATACCAAAAGCCTTTGGTTCTTAAGTCTTGACTTGTGGCCAACGATTTATGATCTATTTTTAAAAAGACCACACAAAATGCTAAATACTATTTATAGTATAATCCATAGTTAAGTCTGTCGCTTTCTCATTGGCAATTTCACTTTCAAGATGGTGTTTCGCTTTGATATCTTTGCTGTTGTTGTTGTTGCTGTTGTTTTGTCTAATAAACAATTAACAGCCGATGATGATGGGGATGGCCAACAGATGGAAAAGGCTTCATCATCAAAGGCCAACAGCAGAAATTAATAAAAATATAACAAAAAGAAAACTCGAATTGAGAAAAGCCTTACAGAGATATACTCTATATTAAAAATTGGCTAACTTTATAATTAAAGTTAATTTTTTTTTTGATTTAATACTCTAATTAAAAACGTTTTCACACTTAATTACATCATTTAATTATGTAAATTGTCTTTTATGATTTATTTATGCCATTATCAATTAACAACATAAATAATATACAAAATTATTTCAAAATTTTTTTGGGGCAGTTTTTCTCTATTCTGTTACCTATATATTTCGTCTTAAATAATCGCAATCGTTTTCAGAATAATTAAAAGGGCCTTTGGCCCCCTTTTTTTTAAGGGTATTCTCAAACACAACGGGCAAACAAAAAAAATAAGAAGAAACAACAAACAAACACCGAGGCAAATCTTTGCTTCAAAATTTTTGTTCGTTTGTTTTCAGTGCTTTTTGCCGGCTAAATACGTAAATGTTGTTTATGTTTATTTGCTGCAAAGTAATTAAAAGGCAATCAAAAAGCAAATACATTCGATTTAGCCTATACAGAGACCCATTGCCGCCCACCACTACAACAGAAGCAGCACCACCACCATCTGATCTGTAGGCGGGTCGGCGGGAGTGTGGGACAGAATTTGTTGTCAAACGAAGACCAACTACATATACATTTAGCCAGCCATTTGGTCCGGTCTTTTGGGCCTGTGGGCTTTGGCTTTCGCATTTGGTAAATATTTTTTTTGCTTTTGTTTTTGTATTGTTGTTCTTTAGATTCTTGTTCTTGTTCATTCAGTTCATAAATGTGAGTGTAAATTGTAAACAGAAAAGAGAAAAACGCTCACATTGGTGAGTTGGCGATTATCGACTGTTAGATACCGCTGATTTAGATATTCATCATCTTATCTGTCAGTTATGAGGTTTAAAATCTTATTGAAATCGAAACCAAGGAACAAGTTATAGTCTGGGATATACATAAGCCATGTTAATGATTTGCTGTGACTTTCATCGAAAAATTTGGGGTCATAGATAGAAAAGATCCTTTTCTTAGCCTTCTGCAGAACTTTTCACAATCGGTATGTGTGTAAAGTAAATTGAATCTAAGAAACATATTCCTTCATATCTTTATGGATATCATAACAATATCGAGAAAAAAAGAACCTATGTAGGATTTGAAGAGAAATAATATAATCTATATATAATATAATAGGTTTTTACCTACTCCATTAAGAAATGCATAATACTTTCCTCTACAGATGTCTTTCAACAATCTTTTTGAAATTTTTTTGCCGGTTACAGGGTATGCTAAAGTTAAAGCAGTCTGTCTAAACTGGGTAATAAAAATTCTTCCTTTTGGCTCTTTTGTTTTTATTCTAAACAAAAATCGTTGCCAAACGCTGCAGAAGCAGCAACGGGCAAAGGCAACTAACCTGACAGTCGTTAAAAGCCAAGTAACATAGCGAATAGAACGAAAAATGCTTAAAAAATATTGAAAAACATTAAACGACTGCAAATTGGCCACGCGGCAGATGACTCAAGAGTCAAGGTCATTAAAACCAACAAAAAAAAATACATATACATACATTATACATACATAAGCATATTTATAATTTTTATTTTGCAATAACCACAAGAAAAAAAAAAGAAGCAATTGAAACAAAAAGGTTAATTAGCCGGTCAGTAAGGTTCACTTCGGTTCTCTCTGTGGGCTGAAGCTAGACAACGCTGAAGCCAACAAAAACAAAAAAAAGCAAAAGAAACGAAATTTTTAATTAGTAAATGCCAACAAAAACCAGAGACAACAAGTAAAATGGCTCAAAGAACAAAAAAGGTTTAAAAGAAACCAAATTCACCTTTAGCTGGCAAAGACTCTTGAAGTTGGTCAACAATTGTTGGCTAATACATATACAAAATCTGTTATCTGTATCTAGGAATTATCCGAAACTGTGAAACGCTCAGCTGTTATACTTAATTGTTATGGACCATGAGGTTGGGCATGAATATATACATACATATATATCTAACTGTTATACACTCAAATGCTAAGCAACCATCTGTTATACATAAGAATTGAACACAAAAGTTCTATATAACATTCTAAAAACTAGTGTTATATGCAAAGTTGTTATATGCAAATCTGTTCAAGTTAACTGTTATACATTGCTGTTTTGCATAGTTTTTAGACATAACTATTATACAAAACTGTAATACATAATAGTTTTGAATAAGTGTATATTTTGGTGTACATCTGTCATACTCTCATCTTAAGCAAAACTGTTATACAAAAATGTTATACAAAACTGTTATACAAAACTGTTATACAAAACTGTTACACCAAACTGTTATACAAAATTGTTATAGAGAACTGTTATACAAAACTCTTAAAGAAAACTGTTATACAAATCTGTTATACCAAACTGTTATACACAAATATTATACATAACAGAGATAAGTATGTACCTATTACATTATGTAATATGTAATACGGTAAATATGCTTGGGGGTCAAAAGATTTTTACTTATCTTATCCGATATGGAAAACACGGCAATTAATTGAAGGCCTACAAGATTAGCTGTTGACTCAGTAGATGTGAATAGTTAGAGTCCCTATTGGGCTAATTATGTTCAATTGAACGAAGCCTCTAATCATGTCAAGAAGTACGAGACTAAAGGGAAAACAATTTCTTAAACGTTTCCAATTCCAAATTGATTGCCTAATAAATAAAATTTGAAATTGTGTCCACTTTCAATTCTTTTCTTTACAACTCTAACACAGCGAATAATAGAAAGACGCCATTGCGAGCGAATACCAATGGAAATTTTCTTGTAAAGGACAACGAAGCATTTGAGCAGCGACTTCAGCTGGCAACTTCAACTGTAGAGCTCGCGACATTAATTGAGTTGCAGCTGTTGGCCGGGACTTGTCGCCATTTCGTCTACCTTTTTCCTACTACGCCCCGCTGCACTCACTTAATTTAATAATTTAATGCTTCATTTGCACACAACTCGCACAAATGGACGACAAATGAACCAGCGACCAGGACCAGAAGAGAGCACAAAAGGAGCAATGCCAATGGAAATGCAATTTGACAAAATGCCTTAGCTGCCTTAGCAAAACTGAACTCAGGTGAATATACATATATATACAAGCGGGTGTGGGGGGTGAGAAAAAAGTATATACATATATATATAATCAGAGTTACGAGTGGCTGTCACTTAAGCTTAAAACGAAGCAAGAACCAATGCTAAAAAAAATACGTGCTATGGTGAAGGGGGGATAAAAATGATAAATAAAAAAAAAACTATTTTACAGGAGAACGCAAAAAGATTGAATATGAATTTCAGCAACCCAGTCACTAGGAAAAGAGTGTGGGGGGGGGATGATGGGGGTTATATCCAACTTGAGCCAGGGTTTGGCCTTGGGTATCAGGTGCCAGCGGCTAAGGAAAGGCAATAGCAAATATCTACTACAACAACATCTGCTGCTGATGAATATGATTATTATAATGCAGGCAAGCGTTGCCGTTGCAACAGCAGCTACAACAACATCAACAACAACAACAGCAGTTTTTTTTAAATCGACCTCCCGACCCCGCACATCTTTACCTTACTTATACCAAGGGACAAACCGCCCGCTTATGCCTGTGAGCTATGATAAGATGACTTCGACGCTGGAACGCATTTGCCTTTTTGTTTTAGCACCCTCAAGCAACCTCATCCAATTCCAATGTCAGCCAACCCCAACCTCGATCCTCCCCTGCCTGCGCCCTTCCCTCTCAACCATTTCATTTAATAATACTACCCTACAATAGACACGACAAGAGCTAAAGCAAAACGCTATCAATTATTATTGAACAAAAAATTATTAACAATCTTAAAGAAAACCAAATTACTCCCAAAAACTTCATTTATGATTAGATAGATTTGGTTTAAAAGATCGTAACCTACCAACTACTAATGCGCTTTTGGGTATTACTTGAAATTTTCATTTCTTAAAGTAGCTTGTAATTCTCAACTGGTTTAAATTATGTAAAATTTAACATGATTCCTTGTTTGAAACAGAAGAAAAAAGCATATTATAGGCTATCCCTTGGGAATTCGTAAGTAATTAAAGTAAGTACTTACCGAAGCTAACTGAAAGATATGGCAACTACTTATAACGGGATTTGCCTCTTTACAAATTATTTCTGGTTTATGTCTAAAGGGCATTCTAAAGTTGAAACTAGGATTTAAATATATATCTATATATATATATATATATATATATAGCTATATATAGTTGTTCTTTTTGCTGTTGTTGTTGTGCTATTTATTTAATTTTTGCTCGTTCTCATTTCTCATTTGCCATAATTTATGCCAGAATGAGAATGAGATAGCCACAGTTCGGGTGACAAAGAGAAAGCTATACAGAGAGCGAGAGAGATAGTGAGGGGGTGAGTATTTATATGATAGAGAGTGAACAAGATGTTGGATGCAAAATGAGAGCATAGTATACTTTTTGTTTTCTATTCTATTGTAGTAGTTGTTGTTGTTGTTGCCGCTATTTCAGATAAAATATCATTATCCATTGTAGTTGTTGTTGTTGTTGCTGCTGCTGGTGTTGCTGCTGTTGCAAGTAGTAGGTACCCTCGTCTCATTATCGCCTGTTGAAGATGCTCTGGTTCTGCTCTCATTTAAGCTAAAGCTTGAAAACCAAGTATTTCAACCAGTTGCCGGTCGTTAGTCGTCGTCGTCGGATGTGAACAAAAAAAAAATATATATATATTACAACAACAACAATAATAATAGCAACAAACCTAGTAGACAAAACACAAAACCTTTGCATTGTATATGTATATAATGTTTAAACTTCCTAATCAACATTACAGTGCAGGGCCAATTGGCTATAGGAAAATGTTTGAGTAAAAATTTTAAATTTAAAACCAACAAGAGACAAAAACAAAAACACTAAAGCAAAGCAAAGCAACAAACAAACAAACGGAGAGTTAGAACTGAAAGAGAATTGGTGTGTTTATGTATGTTGGTTTTGGATTTTATGTTCCATATAATTCCCAACTGGTTGAAGCATTGGAAAATTTACACCATTTAATCGTTTGTCTAAAGTGAAAAATTTCCATTTATAAGCAAAAGATCTTTGTAATCTAAGCCTGCACAAAAACAACAACAAAACTTTTCTTATCTCACATTTTGATTAGAAATATATTTGAATATATCAACTGCATACCATTTTTCTATATGTACTTGTGTTTTGTAATTTATTTTCATTACATCTATGATAACCTTGTAATTATTTTTACTCTGCAAAACATTTCTTTGCTTCTCATCAATTTCTCAACTTTTGTATCAACCCTCGTACATTGTATTGAAATCTGAAATCTTAATAAACAATGTGCAGAGCTTTCAGTGACGTTAAAGTTAATTTTAGTTTGCAACTTAAATGGATGAACCAAAATTAAGATGGAAATGTGAGTAAAAACAAAAAAAAAACACCTAATCCTGTCACCTTAAAAGTTCTCTGCAGGTTTGTGTGAATTTCACACTGCAGTTTGAATTTCTTTTGCTCTTGGCATTAGATTTTATTTCTGGCTCGACAAAAAAAATAGCACATTTTGAAAAGTGCAAGCGTCGCTCCGTCACTCAGTTTCAGCAACAGCAGCTTCGGTCTCAAACATCAACCCACCGACTGAGTGTGGAAGCGGAATTTGATTTATGAGCAGACTGGCAAGCCACAGGGCTAGACCCATGTGCTTACAGGAAGGACCTGCAAATATTCATGCACTTGGCGAAACGAAAAGAACTTGCCAAACGATTTCAACTAGTGTTGCACCTAATTGTTATCGATAACAATCAGACAAGGCATTTTCGATATTTTTATCATAAAATCGTGCAGTGAGAGGCAAACAAAAGCTACACGAAAACAGTTTTAACCAACTTTTGCTAAAGCAAATCGGTTAATTGTTATCGATATTAGTCCATCTTTGGATTTCGACTAAGCACAAAGAATTTCGATAATTTAATGTAAATAGATTTTTAACTAACTTTTGCTTCGATGAATCGATTGGTTGTTATCAAGTAAAGTAATGAAATGAAATAGTCCTAGAAATACTTTGTCAACCAATATTTTTGAGTGTATCTCAGTAGCTGAAATTGGATATATTCCTATACATAAATCCATATACATATATATGTAAACATAGTGCCACCTGTATTAGAGTGAATCGCACAAGTTTTCAGTGGCTACTTCTTTTTGGAGGTTGCATTTAGCAAAGATTTCATTGCGGTTTGAGTAACCCTAATGCATTCAGGCAGTGGGTCAGTCGCACAACCTATAATTAAACACTGGAGGCCATTGTCGGCACAGTTTCGCCATTTGTTCAGTTGTAATTGAAAAGAAGTAACCAAGGGAAAACAAGTGACGGCTATAGGAATACCTTTTAAAAATTTCCACACTTTCATTTCCACACTCTACATGTCTGGCTAGAGTTAAAACTCAACTGAACCGCGTACACCACCACCCAATTGGCAACCCATTCCGGTAATTTAAGTTTTCTCTTCGGGGCAAAAAGCAAAAATAAGAAAAAAACCAAGTGGGGAGGAAGGGTGAGAACCATCGCTTCGGTGGTCACTTTGCCTAATTCAACTTTGTCGGACGAACCGAAACATACCGATATGATATCAGGCAGGGAAAGCAGAGGCAAACGGCCAAACCAGACGAAACGTGACTAGGCCAATGTTGACGTCGCTGTTGACGTTGATGTGATGGAATGGAATGGAACTGAACTGAACTGAACTGAACTCAACTGAATATAGTCGACGGGTAGGCGAAGCAAACGTTTGCGTTTGCGTTTGCGTTGCTCGCTTTTACTTGTAGAAACACTTTTCATGCTTATGACAGCAAATTGAAGTGCGCCAAGTTTTGACTGGCTAAATTTACCTCCACCCCACCACACACAAACACACACACACCAGATATGTATATGTAGATGTATATGTTGATTTGCCTATATATAGACACACCAACTGAGATACGTTCAATGCGTGCATATGCATTGCTTTTGCACATTTCACCCATTCATGATGCAGTTTGGTCACGTGCTCTAACCATCAACTCGCACCTCCACAGCCATAACCGCAGACTCAGACTCAGTCACAGTCTCAGGTGCAACTTTAGTGTCAGAGACAGGCTCAGAGACATGTATGTATGTAGGTGGGACAAAATTCCTTTTCTGACAAAATATTACCATCTTGACGTAAAAGATAGACTCCAAAGATGGCTTAATCTGTCACTTAACGTTCTTCTAAGACATGAAGATCTTAGAACGTGTTTTAAGATGTTTCAATGTCTGCAACCTTAAAAAAAAAAAGAAGGTTTTTAATTTTAAAACTATAAAGGAGTGTAAAGCAATAGTTAAGAATTTACGAAAATTTTGTTTAGTCTACATAAAAAGATGAAATAATTAAGGCAACTCGGTAAATTGTAAAGCATTCACTTTTCAAGCACTTTTTAGCTTCAAATTTATTTCCAATATGAATATTATAAGGGACTATTTTTTGAATTTAAGCCTAAAAAATACTTAGCTTTTGATTCCAAATGACACATAGGAATGATATAATGAGTTAAAATTTTTCTTAAGTAAATAATTAATTGATAGTCCTTTAATTAGGTTTGTTAATTTAAAAAAAGCTTTAAAAAAATATAAAACTATTATATTTTAAAAAGATCCTTTTTCAATTTAAGCATTACAAATATTCAACTTTCGATTAAAAATAAAATATTGGAATGACTTGAGTAAATAATTCAATGTAAAAATACAGGGTGGGCCATTTAAAGTGGAAGGATTTGTTTTTGCAATAGCAAAGTAAAAAGTGGAATTTTTAAAATTGAATTTATAAAATTATGTTTGGTAATTACTTTTGTTTAACACAATATAAAATACTTTTTTATATCATTTGTTTCTTATTCTGGTTTTAGGTTGTTGCTTTTAAAAATATACTTTATCTCTAGTTTTAATTTTGAATATGCAACGACTTTGGTCATTTCCGTAAAATAGAGAGGAGATTTCTTGTATATCGAATTGCTTTAATGTAATCGATTGGATCATTTAGCAATCAGTTCTTCCTGCAATATTTTAATTTACAGTTACAATTCGGTACAAGTGTGTGTGTTTGTGTGTGTGTGCGTGTGCGCCTTGAGTAACGGAAATTCATTTTCACTTTTATTTCTAACAGCTCACAACAATAAACAAACAAGCTGTAAAAATGGCACTCACTAATACAAAGACAAAGCTCTTGCCATTGCACTAACTGCACTCAACCCACTCTCTCACACACACACACACCCACCCACAAACACACAGATGTATGTCATAGGCTCACACTACAAAACAGTTGGCCTGTCTGTTCGTCACTTTTCGGTTCGCGCGGTTCGTTTCGGTTGCCTTCGTTGTCGTGTCCGGCAAGCAGGATAAGTTGCTCAGATGCTAAAGATTCTGTCATAACGGCTTCGGCATTCGTGACGCGCGCCTCGCACAACGCTTCAGCAGCAGCAGCAAAAAAAACAAAAAAAAAATACTCACACACAAACAAATTTAAATTAAAAAAAAGCATAAACTCAAAAATTAAAATATATTTTTAGATTTCATTTACGAAAAATAAAGACTTATTTTTTGTTGCTCTTTTTTTTTGTCGTTCGTAAACTTTTTGAAAATCGTGTTAACTAACAGTCATGTTATGGCTTTTGTATGTTAAACGCAAGACTAGAAAAGTGAAATAGATTTATTGAAAAGTAACGGTAAAGACGTGCTAAAAAAATAACCGCAAAACATACAACACACACACAAACAAATCAAAGGAGCCAAAAAATTTAAATCTCAAAATCGAAATTTTATATTCATTTCCTCTTTACTTCGCCAGAAGGTAAGTCCTAGAGGGTAAAACAAATGACAATTTTTAAATTAATTTCTTTTAATTTAATCAGAACTTTTCAAGAGAGAAATTTTCAAATATGATGGATTTTTAATCAATTAATCACATGAGTAAAATTTGCATATTTTCTCAAATTTTAAATCCAAACAAAAAAGTTCTAAATTTCATTGGGAATTGTTGATATTTGTCTCAACAAACTGTAATAGAATGTGGAACAAAATTACAAAAAAAAAAAGAGAATAAACAAAAACTAGAAATTTTGCAATTTGAAATACCGTGGGGCAAATTTCTGTTTCTTTCTGTTTCTTTCAGAAGATTTTCGATTTCTTGATTAAAGAATTTACAAATGGTTTTCTCTCTTTTGAGTCCTTTTTCCATTTTCATCTTTAAAAAGATTTTGTCGATAGTTTTTTTTAAAAGAGTTGATGATTCATTTCATTTCTGTTTCTTTCCGAAGATTTTCGATTTCTTGATTAAAGAATTTACAAATGGTTTTCTCTCTTTTGAGTCCTTTTTCCATTTTCATCTTTAAAAAGATTTTGTCGATAGTTTTTTTTAAAAGACTATATGAATAATTTTCGAATTGATATTGAATATATATATTAGCTTCATGTTTGATCAATGTTCGGTAGTTTAAAAGAAAATAAATCATTAAAATCCGAATTAATTTTCTTTTTATTTTATGTATTTTATTTTATTTTATTCAATTTTAATTGATAATGATATAGCTTCATGTTAGATATAAAATTTACATATTTAAAGAAATATCTTTTTCCAATAGTTTTATTTTAGTTTTTTGTTTTAAGTTTTTAATATCATTTCCAATTGTGAATGGCAAATATTTGGAAGACTCTTTGACAATATGAAAGATTTGTTTTTTTTTTAGATGGATTTTATATGGCGGAAAACGATGTCTGTGTGTGTAAGGAGGAAAAACTTCTTCATATTGACAAAAGTTGTAACAATGATAAAATGTGAGAATGTGTGGAATGCCGGTTCTCTTCTACCCCCAAAGTTAAAGAAAGAAAGGCAGCATTTGGCATTTTGTATTTATATTTCGAGGGGCTTTGTGTAAAGGGTGTGTGTGTGTGTGTGTGTGTGTGTACTGTGTGTGTGTGTGTGCTGTGAGCTCGTTAGCATTGTCCAAGTGCTAAGCTTTCAAGTGTTTTTTGTGTGACAACTGAACTGACTTTCTAATGAACTGTATGCTGCAGTCAGCTGAGTCTCTGTCAACCGCTTTCCCCCCCCTATCTGCACTGGTTTCCTCCCCTCCTCCCTCTGCCCACCCCCGCTAACCGTCATACTCATTATCAGAGATATGGGCAACAC
Source organism: Drosophila willistoni (assembly GCF_018902025.1). NCBI lineage: Eukaryota > Metazoa > Arthropoda > Insecta > Diptera > Drosophilidae > Drosophila > Drosophila willistoni. The sequence goes on from NW_025814052.1 coordinate 9,627,099, forward strand.
CATCTCTGTGGCTACCTTCAAAACGTTGGTGTAATCAAATTTTGCCACTTGCGGTAAGAATATTGGACTAGCGGACAGAAGAGGGCTGAATGGCTGAAAATTTGTCAAATGTAATGAGCATGAAATGAGTTCTCACTTTTAGAAGGATAGAACGGAGTGAATGGCAAACACACAAGCGTGCAAACACACACACACACACACACACACACACACATCACTTAAACATTTTTCTCTGTTGTTAAGGAGGAAGAGACTTTTACTTTCCACTTCCTTGTTGTGAAGTGCTTTTCCCTTTTCATTTCTGACTTCCTGTTTGATGCAGTATGTGTGTGTGTGTGTGTGTGTGTGTGTGTGTGTGTATACTGTAAATGTGTCAAATGTGTCAGTTAGAAATAGGACCTAAAAGACGCGTAACTATGACCAAGAAGCTTTCATTTTGCCCCACCCGCTTATCAAATTTAAATGCGGATGCATTCGTTTGGCTTGGCTTTTCCTTTTCAGCCAACTCAATATAGAAATTATATTTAACCGCAACACGGCGTATACGTTATGTGCAAATATTTCATTTAATGTTATTGTTTATCAGCTGCTGCTTGCGGGTGTGTCTAAACAAAACGAGGCCCCCGGTTAAGTCATAAACAAAGCCCAGACAAAATCCACACCAGAATTTTCGATCTTTCTGCTTGGAATGTATTTTTTTTTTTTTTTTTTTTTCGTTTTTCTCCGTCTTCTTTTGGCTAAAATTAAATGAAATACAACAAATACTTGTTACACCAAATAATATTGAGTGGTTTTTGGAAATAGTTTTGTACACAATTCTGATTGATACATAGGTTTTTTTTGGTCGAACTCTGGTATCTTCCAGGTTGCATTTCCCTTTTTCACTAAGGCCAATTAAATTACTTGAAAATGGCTTAAGAAAATTGAAGATTCATTCAAACGAACTTTTTTACTAAGCGCTAACTGGCCTTACTTAAAAATGGCTTCAAAAAATCCAAGAGTTATTTAAAACGAATTGTGTTTAAAGCTTTTTCACTGAAAAATTACTTAAAAATGGCTGAAGAAAATTCAAGAATTATTCAAAATGAATTCTGTTTAAAATTTGATTATTTTCGATCGAAGTGAACTGCATTCTCACCAAGAAATGGCCAAAAAATCTTAGTTTACAAGATCACGAAAGCCAACACCGGTTTTAAAGATTAATTCAAGTAAAAGTGATTGAAAATGTATACAAATTGTATTCAATAAACAAACAAAAAATAAACTATTAAAACATTGCAATTAAACATTTGCCAAAGAGTTAAAGTCATAGAGGAAACAAAGATAATTCATTCTATTGACCTTAATGTGATCTAGACATTGAGACATTGACATGACAGGGGCATACAATATTTCAATACTCACACACACATATACATACATATGTTCAATGTGAGGGACAGAAACACATTGTGGAGGGGTGTGGGGGGAAAGTCAATCGAAAGCCAAATCGAACAAGCCGACATGCAAAGGGTAAGCAAATTGTTGCTGCTAGTAATATGTACTTTTCTTTTTTTTTTTTTTGCTCTTCTATTTTTGTTGAAACAATAAATCAATTAAATGCTTCTGTTGAAATTTATTTGCTTATATTGTTTTTTCTGCCTTCGATGTTATGTTTCTTTTTTTATTATGTTTTTATTGCTGAACCAAACTTTATTGACGTCAGTTATAAAATGTTTGTTTGAAAGGATTATTGATCAATTATGGAACGGGGAAAGGCAGAAGATGAAGAAGAGTTGGGGATTGGGAAATGCATAAAATGTATAAAGTTTGCCATGAAATTGCATATGATACTTGAATGTTTGCGAGATGTGGAATAAAAGTTTCTTGTCTCGCTTTTTTCACTCTTAACTCATTTCCATTGAGTTACTGAAGTTGACATGTGTGTGTGAGGTGTGTCTGTGTGTGGGTGTGTAAGGTACGGCTTGCCCATATTTTTTTCTATCCCGGTAGACCTTAAAACTACATCACCTTCTCTCTATGTGAAGCAGTTTTGATCTGATCAGATGATCTTTACAATCCAACAAATTTACAAACTGGTTAAAAACTAAAACTTTGGTTTGCCGGCTCAAAAAGTATGATCTAGTAGATGATCTTGGTAAACTAAAATCGGGCAAACAAACGGGTCTGATATCAATCACAAAGGTCGCCCTAGCCCTTTGGTCCACTATATATGTATGAAAAAGCAAGCAACGTGAGTGAGAAGCAAAAACTTATGCATTTTTTATCGCAGGATGGAGGGAGATACGTCAACACACAGGAAACACGACAAAACACAACACATCAGACATACGGAACGGAAGCAGGAGAAAACGGAAACGGAAACAGTCATGGAAACATCAACAATTATTTTGGTTATTGATACAAAAAGAAAAAGTGCATATATTTCATAAAGAAATTATGTATCACATTGAAAAAGATAGTCAGATAGTTACAAGATTAAATGGATTTTTCTCACTCGGTCTCTTTACAAAAAGATGTCAAACTGGCATCTATATATCTGTCCTTCGCTTTCTCTGTCTCTCTCTCTCTTTATATACATATATATATATCGTTTTTTGTTGTGGCGTGCTTAACTAAATCGGCTTAGCTGACAAACGAACACACACACACATGAGTGCCCCAAACACACACACACCTACAAGTACATATATAGCAATTTTATGGGCGTGGCTATTTTAGACAGATGGGAAGAGGGCGCCTCTTAAATTATTTGCGCATTTGTGCGATTTAAAAGCGATATTCAACGCCAACCGCGTTATGTAGTGAAGGCTCAGTCAAATAGATGCAGCTCAAGTGCACTTTGAGAAAAAGCTACACTAGACTACAATGTTGTAATTTAGAATTGCGGTAACTTGATCCATTAACCAGACGAAGACCGAGAAGATACATATGTATATAGATCATCAAATTCACTTGTTAACGCTTTAACCATTACATTACTTTAGGCCCATTTAAAGAATTCTGATCACAATCATACTATAAAGTCTTGACCTTTGACAACTGTCACACCTTTAACTGTGACCTAAACGGAGCTTTTCATTGCTTCTTCTGTTATCAGAATATCTTTATCTTCCAAGGAGGATCCATCATACAAAAACTTCCTACTTTTACCCAAGAGAATTTTCGTACAAAGTGAAAAAGAACTTGGTAAAGATTCGTTTTCAAATATTCAAATTATAGGTGATGTTTTTAGATCCTTTTTCTATGCTAGTAGAAATTTCTTCGAGTGCAAAAATCAAAGTATGTTGGTTATTTGACAGTGTTTCGTCTTTGGTCTTTATGCCATATTTATTTTCATGTTTTATTTTTTCGCTTCCATTTTTTTGTGTGATTTCATTATTGATTTTTACTGCACATACCCACACATACATATACAAGCGCAAGCACACACACACACCCACACACACACACGATGCCGCCAAAGCGCAATGTAACATTAATGTAGCATACTTTTTTGGGCGGCCAAACTGCAACAGCATCTGCTGCCTGAGGCTAACAACAATAGAGAAGAGCAAGATTCTTGCACAATATCAGCGACCCACATACATACATATACATATATGACATTGCCATAGTTATATCCATGTTTGTATGTGGTTGGATGTTGGGTGGTTGTTTGAGCTGCCCGCCCCTCAAAAAGAAGATGAGCTTACGAATTTCTGCTTATCTCACTTGCTTTGTGCCATGTTTGTTTGTGTATGTGTGTGTGTTGTTGTTTCCTTGCATGGGATCCATCCTAGTGCCAACTAATCATGTCATTAGGCCAACTGATGGCCCGCCATGACAAATATACTTGGATTTATAATCTAATCAACACACTCACAAGGCAAGCCTTGGACTGCTCCTCTCCACTTGGCACTCCTCCTCTCTTGCATTGTCCCCTTGCTCAGAGCCCTTAATATACAGACAAATGTACATACATATGTATGCACATGTCACATATCCTTGTACATAATTGGTTATCGCAGAGCTACGCTTCTATTGCGACAAATGATGGCAAATGTCACTTGAAAGTTATTTTCCACTTTGAATTTGTAATGAATACAAAATGAAAAGCAACAGCAGAACTAAGCTCTAAAATGGGGACAAGCAAAAAAAAACAGAAAGTGAAACACAGACAGGAACTGCATTACCTTTTTTAACTCAACTGAGTGAGAGTGACAGAGAGAGAGTGAGAGAGAGAGCTTGCATACCTTTATCAGACTGAAAGTAAATTTTTTTACATAACTCCATCAAAGGATTATATTTTACCAATGAAATTAGTTTAGAAATTTCTACAACAAATATGAAATTTTAACAATTTTTGTAATAAACAAAAACAAAACTTAAAAGCTTAAACAAAGTCATTTATATTGAATATTGAAACTTCCTGCTGAGTTTCCTTTGTGAGAATGCAAAACTCATTGAATGAATTGTGAAACGTCATTTGAATCTTTCCACAAAAAAATTGCTACACCAACTCTCAAATGTGTGTGAAAGAGACAAAGACCAGTTAAAGTGTTTGGCTAACCTTGAAATTCATTTTTAGTTTTTTTTTTTTTTTTTATTCGACTTTGGAGAACTTTTAAAACTATTTTCATGCCATGTTATATACGATTATATTTAAGTTATTTGCTTCTATTTTCATATTGAGTGCAATGCAACAGCAAGTTATCGATATTGATTGATAATCAGGCATCAAGTGAGCCAACTTGATGCTACTTTTTGAGGTAAGCTCTTGGATGAAATGTCTCCGTCTCCGTTTCCGTTCCTGTGGTTGTGGCTTCCATCTCCGTTCCCATATTTTACTCTGTCAGTCAATTGGCAATTCCAATTTCAATTTTCAAGTGCTGAGGCAAAAAATTGTTTTCAACTTACAGCAAAAAAAAAAAAAAAACTTGCCTCTGCGAATTCGGAATGGAATGGAGCGGAATAACCACATACCGGTCAGAATGTGGGTGGAAAGCAAGCAAAGTGTAATGGCCGAATGCTTCAGAGCGGGAGAGAGAAAAAAAAAAAGTTTTTAATTATTATTTTTCGTTTTGCATTTTTGTGTGTTTTTTTATTTGACGCTGCCAATGTTGCGTATACGCCGCATAGGCCCAACCAACTGACCAACAAATGACCTCGCCTCAATCTTTTGTCCTTGTGCTTGTGCAATGATTCAGATCTGGTTCATGTTGGCTCTTTTTTTTTCTCTCTTGTTTTTTTCTTCCGTTTGCCTCAGCATTTAACATTCGTCCCATGCTGGACTCATTCTTTACATTTGCCCTCCATCCATCCATCCATCCATCCATCCAGCCAGCCAGCCAGCCATTCACCTAACTAGCTCTCCTAGAACACCCACCGCTCCCACTGCCCACTGCTCTAACCTTGCCCACGGTTTTGGCTTTATTAATAATAGAAAAATGCCAGCTTTTTACTGTGGGCCAACATAGCTAGTGGATGCTTGCTTGTTAGCCTTCTTGCCTGTTGGTTGTGGGCATGGTCTGGCATGCATTTAATTAACTTTTAGTAACAACAAGAACAGTAACAAAAAAAAAAAAAAAACACACACACACACACAGGATTTGTTAATAGAATTTTTGTCGCTAGAATTGCATTAATTTTAAATTAATTTGCATTATACCCTAACAAAAGGGGAATTATGCATTATGAAAGCCCATCAAATGTTTGGCAAACAAACCCCCAAAATATATAAAAAGAGAAGCTAAATGGGTACAGCAATATTTGATATATTTTCCGTTGGCCGTAAGAAAAGAAAAAAAAAATATAGTAAACTTATATTAATAATGTTAACTACATATAAACAAATAACTTTCAATATATTTAAATAAGCTAAAATGTTGTATCCCAAAACAAGAAACTAAAGCTTTATGTCTGTCTTTATTGACTGAAAACTAAACTTTTCTCTAGAAGGTGTAGCTAAAGACTTTCTTTTCTTCAATTATCAAAGAAAGGCCAATGGAAAATACCAATGACCATACACATTTAAATATTTTCCATTACGTCTTCTTAATGGTTTGATTATTAGTAAAAGTAATTGACTTGACGAAATACATACAAAAAACGAAACAAAAAAATAAGCCTCTAGAAAAGCAATATTTCAAGTCTCATTTGACAAGAAAATATCTTGCCTTGCCAAGAATGTTTTATGAATGTTGACTTTTTCTCCCCGTTCTGTGTTCTCTAACTTCTTTCAGCACAATTTGTATAATGGGAAAAACTATTTGAACGAAACGATTTAATGTAATTTCATTAATTAGTCAGCTCACTGCGCACACGTGTGTTCCCCGCTTCAAGAGGATTCCCTATTATTTCACCTGAATGCCTGACAGCCATTCATTTGGTCTCTTTATTCTGGAGCACATTTGAGACTAGCTTTTTGTTTTTTTTTCTTACTTAATTTGTTTTTTAATAATTTAAATGATAATTTCACTTAAAAATTCATAATTGTGATAGTTTTTTAATAGTTATTATTTAAGTTGTGACTCTGGAGGGTTGGCCTGGCTGGCAATGTCGCATAAACTTTATTACCACAAAATAGAACCGAAAAAGAGCATGAAACAAGAAACTGCAGTAGCTGCAGTGTGGTGTAGCTGGTTTGGGGTGGGTTGGCGGTGGGGTGGCGGTGACGGAGGGAGTTTGACTATATGGGTTAAAGGACAAATTAATTTTCTTGCGAAAATGAAATGTGAGCGGCACTCAACTGAGTTGCTGTTAAGCCGCTAATTTCACTTAAGTCGTCGCAAAATTTGCATATGAACAGAGGCAACCAGTGACCAACAAATTTTCTCATAACTAATTCTCTTTATAGGCGAAACTAAGGCAAAGACTTGGCCAATATCATCAAAGTTTTAGAGACCCTTTCCCAATTTCCAATCAAAAATTATTAAAACAATACAAAATAAGCTTGACTTATTTTAATGTGGATTAAAGACTGTCAATATTATGGAAAAGTTCAGGAATCAATGTTTATTCTTAAGAGAAAGAAATTAAAGGGTTTTTTTTTTTTGATTTCATGAAAATTTAGGAATCTATCTCTATTTTTTTAACTTTTTTTAACAGTATTAGGCCACACAAAAATGCACTGTATCTAGTCTAAAAACCACACCAACGTGGCGAATACTATTGATACTGACTGTAGTCATTGATTTTGCTTCTAAAATAATGAATAAATTTAAATGTTTAGATAATATTTTGCAAAATCTGAAAAAGTTCCAAGTAGCTACTCTTCTTTTTCCATAAAAAAAATTGTTAATAATTTTCTAAATGAAAATTTGATAATCAAATACAGAGAATACTTAGTTAGTTTACTATATATGTAAGTAGACAGTCTTTCTTTATGCTTTATTAAATAGCTCTTACTTTTGTCACACCCACACCCATGAAGATCAAGGTCGCATACAAACGCCTACACCTACACATATCGACAGAGAGAGAGAGAGAAAAAACTTATCTAGCGCTACTTTTTTGCCAGCGGCTGGCTGGCTCATTTATAAGTAGAACAAGTGATGCATATGACCCATTCCCCCATTCATAGTCACCTAGTAGACCCCTTCGCCTCTCAGTCCCAATGTCAGATGCAACTGCTTCATATGTAAATCTCCTTCTCTCTTGCACTCTCTTGGTCTTTGTTTCTCATTTTGCTCTCTTTCCTTCCTTTCTCTCACTCACTGGGCTTTCGTCTTCTACGCCTACCGCTAGCATGTAGAACATTTTTAAGTATGTGCAAACACTCACAAACATGGCCACAGAGCATCGTGTACACATATGTATATACACGCACACACACACACACACACACACACACCTACATATGTATATGTAGATGCCTCAGATGCTGTCTCTGGGCGCTACAGCTGTTGGGCCTGCTTTGCTCTGCTCTGCTCTGCTTTACTGATTAACGTACATAACGGCATACCACATAAATTCTTCCCTTCCCTTTTTGCCTTAAACAATGCGGCACAGTTTGTTTTTTTTCTAATTTTGTTTTCTTCTTCCTCTTTTGGGTGGTAGGGAAAGGGAGGCAGTGCGGGATTTTTGTGGTCAGAAAACTTTATTCACACGGTGAAGCCAAAAACATAATGCAAAGTTTCTCCATATACAATATGTATGGAAAATTCAGAAATTTGTTTCAAAAAACAGTTGAAAAATTTATTTTGTACTTTAGTTTACACAAAGGACCAAAACGAAAAAAAAAAAGTGCCAGAGAGAGAGAGAGCGAGAGAGAAAGAGAGAGTTCTATTATATGTGTTTAACTTGCATGAGTTGCTGGAGATGATGTCAAATATGAGTCAAAGAAACGCTTATCCCTTCAGTTTGGCCCCAGGCAAGCTGGATCCTCGATTTTCTTTACTGAAATCTTAGCCTACAATTGTTGTTAGCCAGCTTCTTCTAAGAGTTACAGTTTTAAGTCATTGCTTAAAGTAGCTATTTGCTTTTTGGTGGAGGGAACACACAAAATGCCTAAAGCGGAAGATCACATATTAAAAATGATGGCAACTTTGTTATACTTTAAGTCTATGCTATAGACTGGAAGAGTGATAATTGTTTTCAACAAATTTAAAACTTTTTCTATGCCTTATAGCTTAAAAATGTTCTATAAACAATGTTTAGCTCAATAATTGATGTTTAGCTTATGTATACATAGAACGTTTCAAAATTTTGATACCTTGAACTGCCCATTTAGTTGTCGTAGATTCGCCTATATAAAATCATCACCTTAACAACAACATAACTTTCTGAAAGCTAAGAAATGTTTGTTTATTTAGCCAAGAAATGTTTATTCATTACAACAAAAAGTCAAAAAGCGGCATAATTAACTAACAATTGTTTATATGAAGGAGTTTAAGCTTAAGCTTAAAGAATTTTGTATGCCATTTAGAAAACATAGAAATATAGTCAAACGCTTAAATAAGTCATACGATAATCGTTTCATATATGGATAAATATATGTAAATAAACACATCAATTATTATAACTGATTATATGCTGTAATTCATCTCTCAAACAATGTAATTTCAGTTTCAATTTCTTTGATAACCAATCGATAATTAATTTGGTCACATTGTAATCTAATTGTCTATTTGCCGCAGCCCCTCATCGTCTTGGAGAAATTGTCTGGTTGGGTATACAATTTCATTGCTTAATATGATGTAATTCCTTTGGTGGTGTTTTCTTTACTCTTATAGCTGTGTTTTCGTCCCAAAAAAAATGGTTGACTTGTTGCTGGTCTCAACCACAAATGAACAACAAATTCCAGCTCTCTTTGCACTTTTCATTCAGGCAGAGTATACAAAATTCGGTATAGATGAAGTAGTTTCCGTTAAACAATGAACAGCAAAGTAAACGCGTCGCATTCTATGCTTGCTGGCTTTGTGTTTTTTTGCTGGATTTGTATTTGCTAGCCGGAACAATGCAACAGTTTTTGGCCCCAAACAAAGAATAGGCGGGCCCTCTGCTTTCAGTCCAGTACAAGCATAATAATACATAATAATAATAATAAGAATAATGAGTATAAGAATACGATGAAAACAAAAAAAAAAAAAAGAGAAAAGAAAGAAGGCAACAAGAACAATAAAAAGCAGTCCAACTGCCCCTCAGCCTCCTCCCCTAACCACTCAGCGTTGGCGTCGTTGGTTACACTGTTGCCTCTTGGCGTTGTCTGATTTTCATTCTTTATTTTTTTTGTTTTGGTATACCCCGTCAAAAATTGGCGTAAAGAGCATATAAGCCGCATTAAAATTCATTTCTAAAGGGAAGCAAGGTATTTTCTTATATCAATCGATTGAGTCGAAGAGCTGAATAGTTTAATGAGTTATCGATTAATTCATAAACAACACTGCTTGATGATCTTTTTCAATATATGGTTTCTTTTTTCGTGATATTTGTGATTTTATGTCTGAAATGATGATTCCTTGTATTAAGAAATTCTTGAACTCTGATTTAATATGGTTTAATATAAACTGTTGAGACATTAGGGTAACAAGTGGTCGTTTGTTTTTTTTTTTTTCCTTTTTTAGTGTTTTTGTTTTTCGGGGGCGTCTTTTGTCCTCTTGGACCCATGCAAAATTGCATGGCGCAGCACTAAAACAAAAACAAAACCTCAAAATGGGAATTAGAGAACGTTACTTCATGCCCCTAAAACCTGCCCAAGCAGCATTTCTCTCTCTCTCTCTCTCTCTCTCTTTCCCTCTTTCTCCCACCGTGCTTAGTCCGAGCACTTATGACCCAATCCGGGCTAGCGTTTTCATTGTTTTGGCAAAGCTGCGAGACAAAAGTGAAAATCACCATTTCCCTGATTAGCCAAGTTGAAGTTGATGTTAACTTTGGTATTTAACAGACTTTGGCATTAACTTTAATCCATAAGTTTGTTAGTAAAATCACAATCGATCATTCGAAACCATCCATTCCTTGGCTAAAGAATTCATTTTCTTCTTCGCCATTACATAATTTTTACATCATTACATAGCTTTTAAAAAAAAGAATTTTTATTCTAAGCTGACTCTAGTTTAAAATTGTATAAGCAGTTATTTAGCCTGAATTGATTAAAAACTTATGTAGGTATTTCGGACTGTTTGGTTTGCCATGACCCTCATTCGCTTTGTGTTGCCACTTTTTTTTGCTCTTTCTCTCGCTCGCTCGCTCTCTCTCTCTCTCGCTCTCTTTGTGTGGCTATTGTTTGCTATTTTGTTTGCCTCGTACCGCCAGTTTCCTGTTTTACGGTTTTAGCCAAGCCAACAACAACGGAGCTAAAGCTCTCTAATTGTCAATGCAGGCTGCCTCTGCACATCTATCTGTCTCTGTTTTTGTTTATTCATTAAAATTTACATGTAGCTCATTAGGTGAATGTCCCCCATCTAACTAACTCGGTCTCTCTCTCTCTCTTTCTGTCTCTGTCTCTCTGGTCGACAATCGCCGCCATTCGACTGACTCTTAATTAGTTAGAGAACAGCTGCATCATCTAGTCGGACATTGTATATCATATCCTTGGGTATCCTTTGCTTCCGCTTCGATTGTTGTTTGCGTCTTGCATAAATTGCAATTTAATCAACAGCAAACAATTTATGGCCCGCACAATTACATATTATAATTATTATTATTATTACCCACCCACACTGACACCCACACACACACACACACATCTACAACATACCACGTAATGCCGTATGCCGCATACCACATGTCGTATGATTAATATGCTTGTAAAATTTATTACGCATATCCGCAAAAACAAAAACCCCACCACAAAACGATGCGGGGCCATGGTAATAATTGAATTCCACCATTATATAATCGAATAATACATCAAATTGTCACAAATGGCAATAGAAAAGAGCATTTTAAATTAAACTCCAAGCGAATTTATGCATAATAATGTATGGGAATAAACAATTGACTTGGCAATTTTCATTGCAAATCAACCAACCAAACCATTTATTACCCTTTGGGGCATATCGTTTAGTCTTTTTATATTCTCTTCATACACAAAAAAAAAAAAAGAAGCAAGTATAACTAACCCCGCGGCCTACCAACTGAATCGTTTTGGTCGAGTGATTGGCAGTTAGATAGTTAGTATTAGTAGTTTATGCACTTTTTCAATTTAAAATACATGGATGTGAATGTGTAGGGTATAAAGGTTCGAATGGCTGGATTATTTCAGCCATTTCAGAATTATATAGGGATTCACTTTTTATGTTAGTCTTGGCAGTCTTCGGAAAATGGTTTTTGGTATAGCAAACTTTGTAATTTTTCACCCATGATATATGCATAATTGTTATATAATTCTTATAACGCAAGAAATGTAAAATAGGCCATTAACAACAACACACAAACATATTCGCCCCCACATCCAAACATATGTATAAAGAAAGCCGCAAAAAAGTATGCTATGCTTTTCTGGCCTGCACTTAACCAACTCAAAGGGAAAGGCAAAGGCGTAGGTAAAAGCAAAGACGATGGCGTGGTGTGGAAAGGCTATGGCACTTAGTGCATGCCACTTTCAGCTGCATATATGTATTTCTGCATAAATCCAACAGAGAGAGGAATAGAGAAAGTCGAAGAGAGAGAGAGAGAGGGAGAGGATAGTGGACACAGTAAGTCCATTTGAAATAAAAAAGTTTCTTTTTACTGAAATAGTTAGTTATTAACGAACAATTAATCAACACCCATTTGACTTAATCCGACAGCTGCTGCATGGCAATGTAACTATTTGACATACTGACAAACTGACTGACTGGCACACATATTATGCCAGAGTCAACATTCTCTGACACAGAGTTAAGCCCATTGATGTGTAATCCGGATTTCATTACAATTTTACATCATGGCAATCCTCCGCTGTCTGTTTGGTTTGGTTTGGTTTGGTTTGGTTTGGCGGTTACCCGTTGCCCGTTGCCCAATGCCGTTGCACATTTTGACAGCGCGCTGTCAGTGTTCGGTTTACTTCGGCTTAAAGAAAGAAACACAGAAACAAAGGTAAACATTGCCCTACCCCAAAAGCCACACAGACACACCCTCCCTCTCTCATGCCAACAAACAAGCAGAGATAATAACAAGCTGTCGGGAATTGCAACGAGTGGTGGGTAATGTGAAAGTACTTTAAATAAGGACAGTCCAAACGAACCACAGGAAGTTCAATCAACACGGTGGATATCCATAGGAAGAGAATCTACAAATTTCCTTTATTTTTCATCCTTATTTTATTGACTCATAATAGGCTTTATTCAACAGAATTCAATAAAAATTCATTTGATTTTATTTTTACTGTGAAGCCCAATAAATTGTTTGATTTTTTAAATGCATTTATTATTATTAATATTATATCCAAAAAGCATAAAAAATCACGACAAAAACCATAAATTTCCATACAGAATGAAAACTATTCATGAATACGATTCTCTCGACCATCTGTGACTTTTTATGAATCACACTAAAGCTTTATGATGAATTTTAATATCAAATTTCGATTGCTTATCTATTTAAGTATAACTTTAAAAGGGAATTTTTCTAAATAGCCTTCAGAGAGCATACTCTCGGATCGAACCGCAATATCATTTACCTGGATCTAAAAAACTAATCTGCTGAGACAGATATAATATAAATTATTCTCTTTGATATTTTTCAAAATAGTTGTAAACATTTTAAAATAACTACTACAAAATGGATGAAGGATACAAATATTGACTCGAATTCGACATTCGAATACTTCCTGTAAGGTACCGGAAAAAGCATTATTTTCCTTACCACCTGAAACAAGAAACTCTACAAACGTTGCCAACTCCGCTTCGTTTCAATTCGAAACCTTTTTGTTGCTTCTGGTCTTACTTAAACTTTGGGCCATTAACGTTTTATGGTGATTGCTGCTCATCCTTCTGGCATATTCATTCTTCTCATGCTGCTGCTGTTTTTTACTTTTCTGTATTGTACTGCACGTCAACTGCATTGATTGAATTCATACGGGCAGACACCTTGCCTCTCTCTCTCTTTCTTTGTTTCTTTCTCTTTCTTTCGTCCATACAGTTTGACAGCCATTGGCATTGGCATTAATGCAAGGCAGCTCCATGAAACGCTTTGTTCCATATACAAAATGCATTTCATTCGGCTTGTTGCAACTGTTAAGCAGGTGAAAGCTTTTCACTGAATTTCCATATGCAACTTGCCAGAACGGAAACCAAGCGCGCAAGAAGTATAAAAGAAATAAAAATTTAACAAATTACTCTTGTGCCTGCCATCAACATAAAATTCATTCGGAAATTCATGTGTGTAGTTGGCCATAAACGTCACAAAAAGACACAAAAAGTAAAACCGTTTACTGTACAACAACCATAAACATTCGCTATCGATCGACTTTCTAACCCTTAACTGGTTGAGCATCTGTCAACTGGACTGGACTGTCAAATTTGAAATATCCTGGCAGACGAATGGCTTAAATCTGATGGGAATGTTGCCCGAACTGAAACCTAATTCACACTAATTGAAGATTTCAAATACGAGACATAAACTTAGACAGTTCGGGTCAGTTGAGTGTATATTTGGCCACCTTTTGACGCACTCGAAGTCACAGAGGCTACCTAATCCATATTGATCAATGGCAAAACAAGGATTATCCATCTCATTTTGTACACTTACTGTAGCTACCAGGGCTTACTTTTTAACCTAAAGTGATTGAAAAGAGCAGTTTGTAGGCCGGCAACAGGTTCAACTTACAATTAAACATCGGTGAAACAAAAAAAAAAAAGATTTACTGGCCAATCAAATGTTAAAAATTTATTTCAACATGAATTCAGATTCAGAGAAAAATATTTAGAATCTGGATCTGGATATTGTGTATGTAATCTGTAAAAAGTTGCACATCTGAATGTTAATTTCTTCAAGAGATTTCTTCTAGTTTAACCCTTATTCTTTTATTTCATCGGGATTAATCTTTTATCTCTCTCTCTCTCTCTCTTAATTGAGACGCTAGTGAAAACAACTAGAAGCTTGAAGTTCTTCATCTAATGCTTTTCATGCAGTTGTAACCGTTTCTTGACTCGAAAGTAGTCATAGCAGCAAAGTATAACCAAATTATTCTATTTTAAAACTTTTGTATTGCAAAGGAAAAACTTTTCATTCCTTTGTACGTAAAAACAACCGTTTGATGTGGCTCAAGGAAAATATATGTTTTCATATTCATGCAAAACGTTTTGTTATTTGTTTTCAGAGTGTGTGTGTGTGTGTGTGTGTGTGTGTGGGTGTGAGTCTGTAAGTTGTTGCGTAAATCAATTGCAAAATCAAATTGCTGCAACAAAATTTTCTTCATCTTGTGTTATTGTTGCAGCTTCCTTTTCTTATTCTTCTACTTCTTGTTGCATATAACAAGCAGTAGAAAATGGGGGAGAATGGAGTTCAAATAGGGTCGGCGCTGTGGAGCTTTTTTGTCAAATCAGTTTTAGGGCTGCAGCAACCAACCCAATGGACCCAAAATGGCAGCCACATCTGTGCTGGTCTAAGGACTATTTGAATTTATTATGAAACTGGCAAACCCTCACCAATTCCTATTAACCTACCCACTTATACTCACCACCACTTAGCCATCAAGCCTTCAATCATTTATTTATTGACTTGTGTAACAAGACTTAACCTAACCTTTTCCAACATTTTGCACATTTCACCCTGTTGCTCGACTGCTTTTGTTGTGTAAGGCAATGGCAATTTCATTGTGTATGTGTGTGTGTTCGTGAATAGAGTCCTTATGCAAATGATACCTTTTCTTTTCGATGCCATTGGAATTGCTTCTGCTGTTGAGGTATTTATCCATATGATAAATTATACATAATTATGACAAATAAATCGGTATTTGCCTCGGCTTCATTTTCATTTCATTGTGTTTTGCCAAAATGGAGTAATTTGAGTAACAGACAGGAAAATTTACTTTATATACACAATTATCTAACCCAAAAGTCGAACAATAACAATTTAATAATGACCAATAAACGCAGGAAATGATGTGAAACGAAATGAGAGTCAGTAGTTCAGTAGCCGACAATCAGCCATACGAAACGAAAAGTATTTGGGCAATTTGCCAGCAGAAAAAATAATAACGAAAAACCAAAGAGGCAACGAAAAATCTCAGCCATAGATCAATTCTGGTTGCCTGTTCGTTGTCAAGGTTCTTTTCACCCTGACTTGCCTTTCATTCTTTCTCTCTCTCTCTCTCTCTCCATTTCTCTCTGTCTAGTTTACTAAGAAGTCAAAAGTCAAACAATTATTTGTAACTGCTACTGCCACATTAAAGTGCAAATAATTGGAAATTTTAAATTCAAGCAATTCATTTACTGATGGGCAATAACTTAAATAAAATTAGAATTGGTTATAAGTGTTAAATTTTATTTTTATTCTTCGACAATATTACCATAGCTACAAACATGTGCGTTTCCCTTAACTTACACGACAAATGCCTCTCTGAGAAAATCGTGCAGATTTAGATTCTTTATTTTTTATTCAAATGCCGGAAATACAAATGGCAAAAAAAAAAAAACTGTGTAAAAGTAAAATGTACAGAAATGGTGCGATTTCAAAAAGCATAGCACACTTTTTTGGGCACGGGGCCTAAAAATTAAATATTTCTAAGACTCAACTTAAGCCTAGCCCAGCAGCAAGAAATGGTACAGCTCGACTAGCTAATGCTAATGCTACTTTTTTCTATCTCCGCATTAAGTATACGACAAGCGGTTTAACCATTATGAGTTTCAAACATTACACATACGACATGTTGTCCCTTTATTTCATTATGAATAACAGAACAGTCTTTAAATTTGTGCTCATTTTTCATGTCAACATGTCGATTTATTTTGTGCCCATTGAATTTTTATTTTATCTAAAGTATCGCTTAGCAGCTAACACTGCGTATACTTAATCAGTGATGTGATTTTTGGAGAATAACTAACAAATAAGCAAGTTGTCGACTGATCAACTGTTTTGCAATAAAGTGAAATGAATTTAAATTAAATATTTTCATGCCTATAACACGAACTTTGACTGACTTTTTTCTTTTTTTGGCACATTGTACGCCACAGTAAATAGAAGAACTTAGCAATTGGCATTGCCATTGCCATTGGCATTGACATTGACACTGACAGTGCAAATAGTTTTAGTCCTAGGCACGTAATGTTTCTCATTCTCATTCTCACTAAAACGTACCTATGGATGGATGCATGGCTGGATGGATTGGTTGTATTGATTTATAGACTGTCAATCTGACAAATTACATACACAATAAGCACACACACACACACACACACACACGGATCTAAACCCCGTACCCGGTTGGCAGTGAAAAGAAAATACTGAATACAACAAACTGTCAAAATCTGTTATACCCTAACTGTCAATAGACATTTCAATAAGCACATAGAAAAACATAAAATAACCAACGAAGCATGCCACTTTACAGCTCACCTCTTTTTTTTGTTGTTTTTCCCCTGTGTATTTTTTAGTTGGTTATTCAATTATCAGCATAAAAGTCCAACAGACCAAGACAATTATGATGATAATCATTATCATATCGTCATCATCCTCATCCAGAGACAAAAACAAACCAAGAATTTCCAAGAACTGTTAAGGGAAACCGAAACCGAGACCGAAACCGAAACTGAATTCGAATCCAAAACAAAACTGCCACCAAGATGAGGGAGTTAGGCAAACAGTAGCAGCAACAGCAGCAGAAGCAGCAGCAATGGCGGCAAAAGCAATTTCAATGCCAAATTGTATAAGCAGACAAGAGGCAAGCAGGCATAAGGTGAAGCAGGCAATAGCAATGGCAGTAGCTGTGTAGCAGCTCAGCCAAGCGGCAAATGTCCTGCGGTGACAAAAGCAAAAACCCTTGCCAACACTCCCCATCACCCATCGTACCCCCTTCGGTTCCCACATACACACATTCCTTTTTGTGGCTGCTTTAAGATTCCAGTTGAGGTGATGTAACTGCATCCAACATTCA
This sequence comes from Drosophila willistoni, assembly GCF_018902025.1. Classification (NCBI taxonomy): domain Eukaryota; kingdom Metazoa; phylum Arthropoda; class Insecta; order Diptera; family Drosophilidae; genus Drosophila; species Drosophila willistoni. The sequence goes on from NW_025814052.1 coordinate 9,644,599, forward strand.
ACAGCAACTACAATCTTCTGCCTCTTCAATTACCTCAACTGCTTCTGCCATTGCCCTCAATGCCTGCCAATTGCTGCTTATTTAATGTGGTTGTATACAATTTTCTTTAGTTTTAAAGTACTCTGATGTTTATCCATTATATATGACCTGAGGAGATGTATATTTATATATATACTTACATATATGTATATTTCTGTTGAATCTAATTACACAAATTACTTGGGGATTGCATTCTTCTTGAAAGCAATCCTTTAAATTTATTTCTTAATTTATTGAGCACATAACTAGTTAGAGCTACATTTCTCTGGAGTATTCTCTGAAGTTCATTAGCAATATAATTTATGTGTTCATTCGATCTTTTCTTTTCATTAAGCCCAAAAGGCTTAAGATAGATCTGCTAAGACCTTTTTCGAAAGTTTTCGTGACTATTACTCATCCAAATCACTTGAACTAAAATTCCAAAAAAAAAAAAAAAAAAAAACTAATTGAGACCATAAACCAAAGTTGAATTTATCAGTTTATAAAAATTGAATTAGTTTCATGGTCCTTAACTTGTACAACTTTATTTAAAAGCATTTCAAAATCAGCAGCTCCATAGAGGCTTACGAAAAAAAAACCATCATCTGTTTAACCCACATTAAGAAAACTTTTCGCCAAAAAAAAAAAAAACTCATCAAAGAAGGAAGCGAAAAAAAAAATAAAAGCCTTTGTCAAATAGCGCGAAAAAGTTTTGCAGCAGCATCCCCTCTCCCCCATCTCTAGTTTGTGTCTTTGTTGGCCAACATTTGTAGGGAAAAGGGGGAGGGGAGGGGTGTGCATTATGCACATTTGCCCCAATGGAGCTCAAGAAAAGATCCCAAAAAAAAGAAATTTTTTATAAAAAAAAAATGCACAGCAATCACCACTAAAAAACAAAAAACATGCCCATAGACCCGAGTAACCAAAAGATTTTTCAATGGCTATACCGCATAGCTTAAATGCTCTTAGATACATGGAAAATGGCCAGGTAAGAGGAATATTAACTTTATCCCCGCTGGGCCGAAAAAAAGGAAAAAAGTGTGACTGCAGTTTCCGAGCTAAGCAAAAACAAAGAATAAATTCCTTGTCCTGGCTTGAGGAAAAGAAAATGGTATACCTCGAACTTATATTTATATACATGATGTTTACTTTAAATTAAGTTTTTACTAGGGATCCCTTTGGCATACTCTCTTGCACTCTCTCTCTCTCTCTCTCTTTCTGTCTCTGTCTCTGTCTCCATCTCTTACTGTCTCTCTCTCTTTTACGCTCTCACAATGTATATTTCTCTTGCATAAGCGGCAATTGCATCTGCATCTGTGCCAAGTGACCCAAATCATGGCTGCTGATTCTCTGATGATTTGACTTGTGGCGTAGTTTTCTGCTTTAGTCGTAGGATAATAAGGATGAAGGATTAGAGGTGGCTATGGTGAAACAGGGCGCTGGTGGGGGGAGGGGGGGAGCGGTATGCTTAATTACGACACGATTTCAAGTTGGGTACACTAATTGATAAGCAAAATTTTCTTCCTACTTACCCTGACACACTAATGATGATGACGCTGATTCTGATTCTCCTGATGATAATGATGATAATAATGATGATGAAGCATTTGGAATTGGATTTAAATTTTATTTGCATGCCTAATCAAAGTGAATAATGAATGGTTGTCCCTCTCGCTTCTTGTTACATACACATAAATGTCAAGCATTTACTTTGGCTACAAAGAATACCCTTACCTTAACCTTTCTCATTTTGTGCAATTCAACAAAACAACTTGCAGAATTGAAATTCTTATAAAAAAGTATATCATATTTGTATGCGAGTGTGTAGTACTCAAAGGTATTTTCGTTTTTCTTTTTTTTCGGACAAGGTGGGAGTCAGGAGGCAGAGACTTGGCCAGTTAGTTCAGTTATGCAAGCATATACATGCATAATGCATACCTGTCCAGATGCAAAAATGTAACAGCATGAATTTTGTTTGCCAGTCATATTAGTTGCAGTTGCATAAGCATCAAACGAAATTCCATACAAAATTCCCAATTTTGCTTAAGCATCCTTTTCCTCCTTAACAGAAGGAACAAAGCAAAAAAGTGTGGCTGCAATTTTTACATAATTGTATTAAAATAGATTTAGCTGAAAGGTAGGCAAAAGTTCTTTAACTTTATTATGATAAATTACACAAAATTGTTTGGCATTACCATGAAAAATAACCTTTTTTTTATTCATTTCAAACGCCATAAAGTAGGCAACACTTTATTCACATAATAATAGAACTTTTTTTTTTTAAGGGACTAGAAACGAGTTCAATATGCAAAGTAGAACAAATAAAACAAAACAAAACAAAAAAAAAAAAAACAATTAAGATTATGAGAAGGGATCAGACAGATAAGCCAGTACTAGAATTTTCATTAAATTGAAATTTGCCAAACACACAATCCACCAGCAAGCCACCCAATCATTCGCTAAGCCTCCTCTTCCTCCACCTCCACCTCCACCACCTCCGACACACCAACCAACCCATTTATCCCTTAGATAACCGCTCATTGCATTCTGGTCGAGACTTGGCCATTTGCCAGGGCAAACAAAAAAAAAAAAGCCAACTAGAATAGAACACAGAAAAACATAACAAAAAATAAAACATTCCGGCCAAATGATGATTGCATCCGCTGGAGATGGAATATATGTATGTATGTAGGATGATGCTGCAAGGGGGGGGGGGCTGAAAGGATGATCACACATTGTGGTGTATGATGTAATGCATATATATATGCATATATTTGTAACCCAATCATAAACGACTGATGTTCATCAGTTTATATAGAAAACAAATCATAAATCTAGGCGGGATAAAAGTTAAACTCACTGACAGCTAACAACAGACGGCGAAAGGCAAATAAGAACAAAGCATTCTTAGGCAAATCTCTGTCCTATTTATTTTCAAACAAATAGTCAGTCAGTCAGTCACTCTGTCATTCACTCTGTTTGTTTGCATGCACGATTTGTGTCTTTGTTTGACGAGTTTTCCATTACAACAAAATCCCGCATATCGACATTAATCGAAGATATGTAGGAATATTATTCAATATTTAATTTAATATTGAAATGATTCGCAATTGTAAAATAGTTTATAGATAGTTTCTGTTGAAAAAGGTTATTTATTTTTGATTGATTTTCTTTCCAGAAGATGCCATCTTGGATGGCATTATGAAACAACTGAAGAACACTAACAAGGATCTCTTTAGGAATACAAATTCATTTCATTTTTGACCACTGGCATAACTCAATGTCCATTGATATGAGTGAAAGTGCTGCTGCTGGCGATGCTCCTTCTCCTAATGGTATCGGGATTGATAGTGGAGACGATGATGGCGGTATTTCTGTTCCCTATTTATATGCACAAGCAACGACTGATGTGATACCAACGGAATTCGATGATCATTCGTATGCCTATTCCTCGCATGTCATTGAACGTGTCACTCATGTTGCCACAACATTCGAAGAGGCAGCTGCGTCGGCAGCAGCAGGAGCGACTGCATCAACTGGAGGCCAGCCAATGAATATTACTTTTGCCTCGGTGACGGCAACCAATTCGGCAAATTGCTCAATGCTTTTTGCCAATTACACGCCACCCCAGCCAGGTGAGTAATTGCCCACAATGTCGCTAAATTATGATAATGCTTGTCCAATGGCCAAATGCAACTTGCAAGCAATAATTTTTGCTAGTCTGATTCCTGTCTTTCGGGGTAAATAATTCACATTCAATTGTATATTTACAAATTGCAGGCATCTACTGCAATTGGACATGGGACTCGCTGCTCTGTTGGCCACCTACTCCAGCTGGCATGTTGGCTCGCATGAACTGTCCATCCGGTTATCATGGTGTCGATACGCGCAGTAAGTATCAATAAGTAACTAGAAGTGTATTAAGTCACGAAAAGTGTATTTGCTTATTTAACTGTGAGCCGGTTTACTAAACTAGTTGAGAATTACAACTTAAAAGGTTTATGAAACTGAGCCCCATCGTAAACGAAGTAAAACTTAAAACTGCAGCTACAAGACCTTACAGAGGCAGTTTTCCTATTATCGGCTTTCAAGATATCTTTCATTTCATACGACTGGCTCATCCTTCTCTTTGTTTACCTTATAATGTTTAATGTATTTGCTGAAATACATTTTTAACTTGATGGAAGTGGCATCAGAACTAGATAAAATTTAAGCAACTAAAGCGCAACCACAGCTTATTGCAGACTTCCCTCCAGGAATATTTAGGTCATTATGTTATCAGGTTCTAGAACTTGGACCCTTTGTACAGCTTTAATTTACATTTTCCCCTAGGACAACTTCACTACAGGTGAACGAAAATTGATAAGCCAATGTAAACTGCTTGCCTGCAGTTTTAACTGTGTTTATTTTGCATCGATGTGTTTACGCCAAGTTGGCCTTGTTTGTACCAAACATTATTGCTTCTCGACACCACTTGCCTGGCATAAGCCTGAGAGCTAAAAATATGTATATTATGGAGAAAACGTTGGCAAAAAGTCACGACAACGTCAACGCTTAGGTGAACTTCCTACAAATACATAAATACAAAAAAAAAAAAAGTCTTATTCAATTTCTAAGAATACGACAAATACAATCTTTCATCAAGGAGATATCTGCTGCTTCACCAGCCACTTGTATCTATCTTCGTCTGACAATGAGAAATCAAGGAAAGTGGGTGTTAAAACTATTAGAAGAATGAATTGCACTTGCTCTCAACTATAAATACTTGAGACTTAGTCTCCATAAGCAATCAAGTATGCAACCAAAAAAGCATGTCGGTCATGTGAACTAGCCAAGGCGTACACGCAATTGCGCACAAATTGAATCAAACTAGGACACATGGCTAAAGACATAGGGAGAAGAGAGGAGTAGAAGGATGGTGGTCTGGTGGACACTAAACAGCAGGTGTATGGCATAGTTTTCGCCAGAATCAACTGCTTAATTGTGGGGTTCTGAAAACAGAAACAAAATCACTTGACCCAAAACAGAATACAAAAACCACAAACGTGGCCGACGGGACTAACCGTTGCCCAGGACATACAACAACATTCCGACCAGACTAAGAACTAAGCCCGAATGAAAGCCTCTTCACCAATAAGTAAAGGGTTGGGAGGAGGAGGAGGAGAAGGCCGCTGTCACTGGGCTACCCATTAAATAGTAATATAGAATAGCCACAACATTACCCTGGCCCAGTTTTCTTTTTTTTTTTTTTCCACTGTGATAAGTAGGCAACTCACCGACAACTCTTCTCCCACCCACAACGCCCGCACAATTGGGTGTTAAAGTGTGCTCCTTTACCTGTTTGAGGCCACAATCAAACCGACACAAATAAAAATAGCAAAGAGCAAGAAAATCGTTCAGTTATAGTTGCCAATATATGTAACTGCATCCACATTCACATCGACATTGGGTTAAAGCAATTTGCTGGCAAATTGATGGCTTTGGTCTAAGTAGAAAATTAAGCCCTAATTGCATCATTGTGGCCCTAAACTGTCATGTCAAATGACGTATCAAGTCCTATTGGGGATCAAATGGGGGAATGCATTGCCATGGCCTTATCTTCAGGAAGTGAAAAGACACTGAGTAAAATTTATCTCTCACACAGTTTGATTTGACTACTTATGAAAAGTATGGCGAAACGTGAGATTACTATGATTAAACCAGTTGAGAATTACAAGTCGCAAGACATTAAGAGCTTTCTAACCTTGTTAACCTTTTTCAATAGTTAACGTTGTTCTTTTAAATGAATCAACGTCTAATTGCTTTTTTTGTTTCCAATATCTAATGTTTAAGTAAATTTTTGTGAATTCTAGAATTTGCCAATCGCAAATGCGAACTGGATGGTCATTGGGGTAGCCGTCCCAATCAGACTGAACCCAATCCAGCTGGTTGGACCGATTATGGTCCATGTTATAAGCCTGAAGTGATTCAGCTAATGCAGGAAATGGGCAGCAAGGATATTGATGTAAGTCAATAGTCCCATAAAAAGTATGCATTTTTGGCTTAAATTTGATTCGTTAAACAGGTTTACATTGAGATTGCACAACGGACACGTACCATGGAGACATTTGGCCTATGTCTATCGTTATTGGCATTGATTCTATCGCTAGTGATATTCCATGCGTTTCGTTCGTTACGCAATAATCGCACGAAAATCCATAAGAATCTATTTATAGCCATGGTCTTGCAAGTTCTAGTGCGTTTAACTTTATATTTCGATCAATTTCGTCGGGGTAGTAACAACAAAGAGGCGGCCACCAATACAAGTTTGGCGGTAATTGAAAATACGGTAAGTACAAAGCTATTGGTAATCATCTGAAATAACTACTAAGTCTTCTCATCATATTAGCCATATCTGTGTGAGGCTTCGTATGTGCTATTGGAATATGCTCGCACCGCCATGTTCATGTGGATGTTCATTGAGGGCCTCTACCTGCATAATATGGTCACTGTGGCTGTATTCCAAGGTAGCTTTCCTCTCAAATTCTTTTCCCTACTGGGCTGGGGTGTGCCCATACTAATGACCACTGTATGGGCACGTTGTACTATGATGTATATGGATACCACAGTTGGCGAATGTCTATGGAATTACAATCTAACGCCGTATTATTGGATATTGGAGGGACCACGTTTGGCTGTCATATTGGTAAGAGATTAATCCTCATCTCTCTCTCTCTATCTCTCGCTAATGTATCTCTCTCTCCCTATCTCGATAGCTTAATTTCTGCTTTTTGGTAAATATTATACGTGTATTGGTCATGAAGCTACGTCAATCACAGGCCAGCGATATTGAACAGACTCGAAAAGCGGTACGTGCCGCCATTGTACTCTTGCCCTTATTGGGCATTACGAATGTGCTGCAATTGATGCCGGCCCTTAAAACGGCGACCAATTTTGCCGTTTGGTCCTATGGTACACACTTCCTAACCTCATTTCAGGGTTTCTTCATAGCGCTCATCTACTGTTTTCTTAATGGCGAGGTGAGTTGAAAATGAAATAAAGCGAAAATTTTGTTTCGAATTCTTAAGAAATTCGTTGGATAGTTAAAATTGCATATAGACCTAAATCTATAATACAAGAAAAGTTCCATCCCCATTCGTTCTCACCCCACTCCTACAGGGGGAAATGCAATATTGATTCGAACACAAATTGAATTCGTTTCTTAATTGCTGACCTTTAGTACGAGTACATGTTATATATACATATATATCGTTTATATATTGACCCTTTAGCCCTAATAATAGATGGGTATAGGTTATAATTACATTCTTTTTCTATACATAGGTACGAGCTGTTTTACTCAAAAGCCTTGCCACCCAAATGTCTGTACGTGGCCATCCCGAATGGGTACCAAAACGAGCCTCCATGTATTCGGGTGCCTATAATACTGCACCCGATACCGATGCCGTTCAGACCCAGCCTCAAGGTGGACCCGATATATTACCCTCAACGGGCAAACGGTAAGAATTAACAAGACTTTATTTGATAGATACAATGTGTTCCTATGTCTTCCTTTCCTTTTTGTTTTTTTTTTTTTTTCTTTTTTGCAGCATTTCTCCACCCAATAAGAGACATACTAGTCGCAAGGCGAGCAGCGCCAGCATTGTTATTATCCATGAGCCACAACAACGTCAACGTCTCTTGCAGCGCAGCAGCACGATGAATATAAGTAATGCCAAAAATTTGACTAATCAAACGACCGATATAGATCCAGAGGCTCCAGGCGTATCGCCAACGGCGATGATGGACGCCAATGCGGCCACTCAACGCATTCATAGCAAGGAATCATCGGCAAGGACTAATTCAACACCCAATTGGATGATATTCGTCTTGTGCTTTCGCGGTCAAAAGGTACTTAGAGTACCGCCAGCGTCATCATCCGTACCACCCGAGTCAGTTGTATTTGAGTTGTCAAGGCAGTAGTAGAACAAAAAACTTAATGAAACCAAAAAAAAAAAAAATTAGTAGATGTAGCAAAAAATGTAGTTGACTCTTGTAGAATAAAACACAAAAAAAAATCACGTAGATTTGCATTTGCCCTCAGACCTAGACCCTAGACACCTCTAGTCTCATTTTTCTGTCTCTTTATCTCTCTCTCTATCACTCTCTCTCTCACAATTTCTGTCGCTCAAAAGTCCTGTAAACTATAACCTGCATTTGTATACCCTACTTTAATTGTAACTCATAACTGTAATATTAGCTACCTATAAAATTCATTCATTAATTCATAGAAATTTTACAAAATTATAGGATTGGATCAGAATTCGATTAGCTGCGGTCTTTCCAATTCTCTTCATCAAATTAAAATTCGAAAATTAAAGCCATTATATACTTTATATATCGCCCTATCTACCTATATACATACATATAATATAATTACTAAAAATAATGTTTCTTATTTAGTTATGATATTTTGCTTAATGATGATGATAAAGTTACTCTCTATTAGGTCACCAATTAAATAGTTATTACAGCAATTCTACAATTATTTACAATTATACAACTCTATCGCATGTCCTTTTCCATCAATCCTTCCATAATACAGTGTGATCGAATTATCTAATTTTAAAAACATACAACAATATCAATTTCTACCCCCAAAACACAATCATACATTATAATTATCGTTCCATTTTGCGTTTAAGTTTTTTTTCCAGCAGGTTAGCGAAAGTGGCTACTTCGACACTTACTTAAGTTGAGTCATTTTCAGTAGATGGTGACTCCGATTAGTAACCTCAAATCAAATTTTATAAAAGGTTTCATTTGTTTCGTTCAACTTATCTCTTTTATAGCATACTTTTAGGAAATATTCTTTTAGGTTTTCCATTTCCATTTCCAATGCATTGTAGTTTGGTCCGAATGTCCTTTCCACTAGATGGTGACCCCGATTAGTAACCTCCAATCAAATTTTATAAAAGGTCCCATTTGTTTCGTTTTAAGTTTTCTCAGCGAAAATGTTATTTTTCTGTTATCTTTTTTATAGCATACTTTTAGGAACTAGTCAAGTCCGTTATACAGTTTGTTCTGAATGGTGGTGACCCCGATTATAACCTTCGAAAAATTTTCATTAAATCAATTAAGCACACATTGTAATTAAATCAGTTCTACATTTTGCTTTAATGTCATTTCTTGTTTACGGTGATCCCGATTCTTACCTCAAATCAACATTTTATAAGGTGAAATTAGTACAACTTTCGAAGCGTTTCTCCTTGCAGTAAATTAGTACTTTTGCAGTAGAGCTTCCAGGGTAAGGTAACTGATCGTTGGATCTTCAGGGTTAGCCATTTTTCACTCGGTCACACTGATATCCCTGCCCTCCACCCCCCCCTCCCAACAAGCCATCCACCACACAAACATCACCCAAATTGTCACGTGCTTCTTTCGTTTCTGCTAAGCTTTGTTTGCCACACACAAACTTTGCAATGAGCAATAAAAAAACAAAAAAAAAAAAGAACACATGCAACAAACAACAATATCAACGAAAGAAACTAAAATAACATAAAATAAACATATGAAATTTTTGTTTTTTTTTGTTATCTTTCTCAACTTTCCATGTCTATGCTGCGCGCTATGTGCTATTTATGGTTCTGTTGCAACATTGTGCTCTGTCTCGCTCTCTATCTCTCTCTCTCTCTCTCTCTTTCTTTCTCGTACTGTTTTTTCTCTCTGTCTCTGTGCCTTTTCCTATATACATATAATTGCAGAACAAATGTGTGATGGCTGGCGGCGCTCAAATTCCTCAGCAGATATTTATGACGTCACAAAAGCCAGCCGCAGGAGCAACAACAACAACAGGAGCGAATAACGCGCTACCACCAACAACAACAACAACATCTATACCAACAAACGCAGCAGCAACAACAACAAAAACCAAAAAGCAACTGCAAAAAGAGATGCCTCAAGCTTGAAAAAGAAAATCAAATCAAATAATAATAAAAAAAAAAAAACGCTAAAATTAGATCTGTCGCTTTTGCTTTAAAAACTCCAAACTCTAAAGTCTAACTGTAACTTTAAATTAGCTTCTAAGACGCGCGCAACTGTACTACAAAAACAACAAATAAAAAATACTACACAGACGAATGAACGAACAGGGGCAAAAAAAAAACAAAAGGCATAAATAAATAAAATATATATTTTTTTTTTTTTAATATATAAATTTTTATATGTAAGTAATCCAAAATTTGTGTGTCTCTGTGTGTGTGTATGTGTGTGTCTGTGTTGAATGTTTGTAATGACCAAAATGAAAATGAAGATGAAGAGAAGAAGCATAAAAAAGATTGGTCCTGCTTTATGTCTTTATGTCTCTGTGTGAACAAAAAAAAAAAAACGATTACTTAATAAGAGATATATCCTATGTGTGTGTATATCTGTTATACCTGACGATATATATCTATGTTATCAGTGGCGGATCGAGGAGGAGTAAGGTTGTACTCGCCCACCTTTCCCCGAAGATCCTTCACTGATTGTAATGAACAGATGTGGCTTGTTATTTACATATACATACCTGAATGATAAAAGATTCGTGTGTTTTGTCGTTGTAATGAAAGTACAAAGCATTTGGAATATAACGGTACCAAAAGAAACAAACAAACAAACAAACAAAAGAAATATTATACTATACATACATACAAAGTCCATTGTCACTGAAAAGAACAAAAATTTGAAAAATGAAATGAAAAGGGATACCTAAATAATGATCTATTTTACTATTCGATAAGTAATTAAAATTTATTGCAGAGATTTGCCTTCTGTTTCTCAACATAACTTTCAAAAAGTCAATGATTCGGAACGCACATTATTTTCATGTTTGCCAGCAGCAAAATAAACCTAAAAAAAAAGCAAGCCGAATTTAAAATTTAGCATCTTAACTAAATATTAAGAACTACAACAAAAGAAAAACCGGAACACAGTGTGGTCAATGTCAAACTATTACGTGAATAAGCTCAAAAAAAAAACAACAAAAAAAAAACCAAAAAAAAAAAGAAAAGAAAAAGATATGAAATTATGAACAAACATGAATGATTTTTATATATGTGTATATAAAAATACATAATACATAAACAACAACAACAAGAACTGTCTCTTTTTTTTTTTTTGTCTCTTAATTTTATTTGAACTTTCAATCTAGTTTCAGTAAGGCAACCAGCAGCTCTTCCCCCCCCCTGGGTTTTGGCACGTTTTTTAAGAAATGCTGCATACTCATTACACTGAAAGAAAAACCAATCGTATGCAATTTCAGCATCATTTGTATATCTCGGATACAAACTGGATCAAACGATTTTATCATTTAAGTTTAATGGGTACAATCAGGGCCGGATTAATCATACAGCGCCTGGACGGAGCAATAGTAGCGCTGTTAAAATATTTTTTTGATCACTAAAAAGTTTATTTGAAGAACATTCTGAAAAATGCACAAGAACTGTTAACTTTGCGAATTTCTAAATTTGTCAGATTTTAATCGATTTTCAAAAGTAATAACTTATTTTAATGCCACAAATATTCAATGTTGAACTGCGATGAACTAACTCACTTTATCAGGTTCATCTTTTCAAGCCAGGACAAAAACTGAAAACAAAATAAAAAAAATTCTAAACTAAAAAGCAATTAACTTTTCGAATCGTTGCTAACCCATTTTTATTCATGTCTTATCTTTCACAATGGAAAGTAATCTTTTAATTTGGTTTAAAACTCCGAATGCATGTTTATTTAGGTATTGGAAACACTTTGAACCGAGTTGAACAAAACTTATAGCTCTTGTTGTTACGTATACGCCATGTTGCCGATGATTTTGAAGCGTATTTCGACCGCTTGATGAACAAAGGTTATCTGAATTTTCTAAAACTTACTTTACAACACATATTAATTAAATCAATTAACAAACATCTTAAATACATGAAAATGATGAGCTAGATTAACTAGAGAAAGAGACTACCTTTAGATATAGTAAATTTTCGCTGCTGATATTTAAGTAGTTTTCATGAATTAATCTAACAAGAGAGCACGTTCCGTTTTTTTGATGTTATTTTTGTGCCAAATTTTTTGTCGATTTATTAGATTCATTTAGCTATATAAATATATTCTGTGTGTGTGTGTGTGTGTTTGTTTGTGTTCGTTTTGGTTATGGTAATTGCCTTGGCCATAGCCATATAGGTCATAAAGAATGGGCAATTGAATGCGACTATAAACAGTTTAATGAGACATTTTCGATCGGGTCATAAAATAAAGAATTATATTTTTTTCGCATATTTCTTTCAACAAATTAGCAATTGACGATCGGATAGATCACTTACTCATATAATTGACAACAACAACAATAATAATTAAAAAAACAAAAAACCAACAGCAACAACAACAACAACAACAATAAAAACCCAATTACTAGATCACATTGTGTAGTAAGTATGTAAGTATCATGAATAAAGGGGAAGAGAATCAGTTTAACATTGGATGAGGTAGTTGAGTTGCCTTTTTCTTTTCTTTTTTTGTTTGGAGGGTGCGGTTGGGCGGCGGTTTTTGTGGTTTCTCTCTTTGCAGTGTTGTACGGGTATTCAATTATTTTGTTGAACATTTGTGATGTTTAGAATAACAAATCCTCATCGCCATCGTTTTCAAGTATATTTTGTACTTCTTCCTCATGGGCCACTTGATAGCCGAGACGACGTAACTCTTCCCGTTTGCGATCGGCACTTTTGCGTGCCTCGCGTTTCTTATCCTGGATCTTCTTCAAACGATAGAATTCCTCGCGTTCCAGTTCATCCAACTCACTGATGATGTACTCAATTGTGCGATTAATTCGTGGTATAATAACTAAAGGGAGATCAAAAGATGAAATCAAAAGATGATTCAATGTTAGCTCTCTCTCTCCCTCTCTATCTCTCTCTCTCGCTCACCATGCTCAATGGCATTGACTCGTCGATTGGTGACCTTTATGACATCGTCTAATGTCACAAATGAGGTCTGTAACGAGGCCAGCTCAACCAGCAGACGGACTGCACTCTGATAGTTTTTCTTTAGCTTTGCCAATTGTTGGCCACCACGTGCCAATCCGGCCAATTCATATGTATCGACACCATCCTGATAGGGCTCAAACACTGGCAACGTGACCCCGGCCACATTATCCTTTTTGGTGCGTATTTTAATCTGAGCCTTTGTGACATTTTGCAATACAACTTGATTGATATCGCCAGTGGTGAATTTAACTTCGGCCAATGAGAAGGCGGCCTCCTTCATCACCTGACCCATTAGCATTTTGGTCTAAAACAGATATCAACAATACATCTTCATCTCAGCTCATCTCATCTTTGTGTTTGTTCTCGTTTCACTTACCTCAATAATTTTGCCCAAAATCAAACGGAAACGCATTTGCAAGGCATCGGCCTTCTTTTTTAACAGACCATGGCCCTTGGTGGCACCAGCCAATCGAGATTTCATCAAAGTTTGGGCCCTAAATGAAGCGAAAACATCAAAATTTCTTCTCTCTCTCTATTTCTTGTGTATACCCACCCACGCGATGGAAAAATGGGTAAACGATCTTTGGCCGCCATTTTTGTGATCCTAAATCGTGAATCCTTTTTGATTAATTCTTCCCTTTTTTTCTTGTTAATATTTTAAGTGTCTTTTTTGTGTTTTTGTGTTGTTACAACTGGCACAAAGCAAACTGACATAAAAACAACAACAAAAAAATACAATATTTTTCAACTATAAATAACAAAAACAAAATATTAACTGAACTGAAAATATATGCGACAATACAAAAATAAAACGCTGCGAGAAGAACCACCGATCGATAGAGACAACGACAACGACGACGACGACGACAGCAACGCGACAACAGAATGAATGGTCAAACGAAGGCAGATCAGTATGCCATGCGAATGAGAGAAGAATGTTTGAGAGATGTGGTGAGAGACAGAGAGAGGGAGAATAATCTAGCGAGAGTAATAGATCTAGCCTCCCATCCCATCGCCCCCAAAGATGGATATACATCTATAGATACATACTTATGCTTGCCTCTTCATGTTTTTCTTGAATATGACACGACAACCAACTGATCAGCTGTTCCGGCCAAAACTGTCAGCCAACTGACAGTGCCTACCAATCAATTTGGCACACGTTGTAATCCGGAAATTGTATCCATAGTCCATGGTTAATGTTAATCTACCTCTTTTTCTTGGTTTATCAGTAAGTAAAGCTTATAAGTTAGTTGAAATCATCATTCGATTATCCTAAGTTTGCTGCCAAGTGTAGGCAAAAAGGAGAAGGATCTTGACAGAGGCTTAGAGAAATACCTTTTATTCCTTCATCCTCTTTGATTATCTATAGGTTATAGGGTCAAAGTCATAAAAACTTTTAGATTTGTATTCCAAATTAAAACCAACTCATCTCGATGAGCCAAGACATAATGAACAGATCATTAAACACTTTTGGCCATCTTAATATTGATAAGGTTGACACTATTCAAGCCAAAAAAAAACCCGATGCCAAGGGAAAAGTTGAAAAACAAAAATGTTAACTCAATCAAACCTACTAATCACCCCGAGTCCCAAAATTTACCAACAACTGTATTTAAGTTTCAGTCAAAAGCAAAGTGCAAACTGATTAAGAGAGAATGTACGGACTATAAAGATATATTTATATGGATTATGAAGATGTCTTCCAATGTCCCAATAAATCTAACATGAATTAGGGGGTTATTCTATATAGATAAGACAATGTTATAGAAATTGTCCATTTTTCCAGATGGTTTTTTTAATTTACAATATTAATTTATTTTCTTGAATATTTATTGTAGAAAAAGCAAAAAAAAAGATTTTGCAATCAAGCTTTTTTAAGCTTTTCAGTGATAAGTTTTCACTCGTTCTTCTCAACTAGTTTAGACATTAAAAATAAGATTCGGTTTTTGAGGTTTTAAAGGGTTTAAGTAATAGCAAAATTCGTAAGGAATTAATTATTTTACATTCGAAAATAAGTTTTCGGGGCCAAAATACAGATTAAAACATCGTTTTCCAAAAATATTCATTCATAAATTTTTGATTAGCCAATTTTTAAACGATTTGAAAAAGTTATATATCATTTAGATAGACATATTTTAAAATGGCATAAAACAATTGGATGTTTAAAAAAATTAGTTTCAACTAGAGTTAAAAAAAAAAAAAACATAATGTTTTCGGAAATTGGCAACAAATTAGATCTCAAAATTTTAATGCAGATTATAAGACATTATTCTAACTTGAAAATCAAGACATACATTTTTGTCGAACACTCCAAAAATTGACTAAATAAGATACTCTTGAAATTAAATATTTTGGATTTTTGTTCCCTTTTTTGGCCTGGTTTGAAAAGGTAAACTTGATAAAGGCCAATTGCATTCCACTTTAAATTTGAATTAAAATAAGATATCACTTTGGAAAATCGGTTAAAATTCGACAAAGTCAGAGATTCACAAAACTTAAGAGTTTTTGTGAATTTTCCAGTATTATTCAAATTAAAATATGTGCAGTTTATCATTATTTTGGTCATAACGATATTTGTTAAAATGGCAGTGAATCTTTTCAGTGATCAGAAATCTTTAAGCAGATCTTCGATAGCGCATGCCGCCCTCAAAGCATTTGATAATCCTGCTACATGGCTAATCCGAAACTGTATATCATAAAAGTTAGTCTCTCCACGATACGCCGCCTCCTACAGAAGAAGTAGAACCATGCCGTGTACCCCATGCAACTATGATGCAGCGAAACGCAATTGGAACGCTATACAGAAACCACTGAACGATCCACTTTAATCCACACTTCCATTATTGACTTCCTATAGCTGAAGTAATATACCAATACTAACTTTTTATCACATAGCATAAGCACTTTTCTATTCATCTTTGTAACCAAAACCGTTTCTGCTGACTTCACCGGAAGAGCGACCTACCAACCACCAAGATCGATCTCTGTAGGATCTGTAAGGCCCCGATCTCCGGAACCAGAAGTTCAGGTCAAACAAGTGATTAATGAAATCGATCTTCTGGTTAAAGGAAGAGTCTTGTGTGTCATCTTCCATCATGGTAAGGCCACAGCCCGACAAGGAGACGCTTAAATAAGACTTCTAACCGTAGAACAGACTCGTAACTTATATGTATATACAGACATATTTTCCAAAACTTGTTATTTTAATTAATTGTTTACGAGCACATAACATACATATGTAGATATGTAAATACTTGGAAAGATATGCCACAACAGTTCGTAGTTGAAGAGGAAGCTATAGAAATGTTACACAGATAATGCAACATATGTCATATATGTTTGAATATTAAAGTGAATAAACTGCGCAAGGAATGACAGGATATACAACGACGACGATGACAACGACGACGACAACGACGACGACAACGACGACGACAACGACGACGAGGACGACGATGATGATGACGGCGATGAGAAGAAGTGTCACGCACATGGAATAAAATATTCTTAGGGTAACTCAACGATGAAATCTATATAAATCTGTATAACAGTGATGCCAATTCGCTTGAATGGCCGTTAAAATGAAATTGATTTAAATTGAAACTGATTGCCGTCAATAAGAAGCGACAAAAGAAACAAACAAACAAAACGCACAAAATATTGTATAGAACGTTAACGCACAATGGAGAAGAAATGCCAATGGCAATGGAAATGGCAATGCCAATGGCAAATGACAGATACGTGAATATTACGAGCAATAGAGAAAAGCGAAGAACGAATCAACCGAACTGAACAAACTGAACTGAACTGAACAGAACACACAGAGCACTTTCAAAGACGCATCGACACTGACTTTGAAATACCTTTGTGCGTTTGACCCACCGAACCCGGTTGGATGGATGAATATAGCTTTATGTAGTAGGTATGGAGGAGGTATGGAAGTATGGAGATGGGAATGGAAATGGGTATGGGTATAGGAGGATGGTTTGCCAATGCCTGTTGCTGTCACGCAATTTGAATATGCGTCTTGTGACCGTCACCGAAAAAAAAAAAAAAAAACAACCCAGACAATGGGCACGTGTGTGCCTCATATGGTTCGCAGATGCCCAACCGCCCACCCGCCCTCTAGTTATATAGTATAAATATATGTATATGTATATATATATATAGAGTATATTAATTAATATAATGAATATGCATGCATGACCAACGTTTAGCATTTACGAATTCCCAAGCATTTCATTTTATTGTTTTTTTTTCTGTTTTGTGTTTTTTGGTCAAGCAACAGTTAGTTAACGTTTAGAGTTAAGCTTTAGTCTATTGTAGACTCTCGGACTCGCGTGTAGTCTACATTCATTAAAAGCGGCTGAGAATGTCATCAGAATGTGCGGCAGTGAGGGTGGGGAATCCCCCTCGATGGGGGATGTCTAAGTCGATTATTATTGTATTTTTTGCAAAATCCTAAAGAGGTCGCGGGGCGGAATGGGAGGCGTTACTGTGCGGTGAATATAAATTTTTGGAAAATAAATGAAATACAGTAAGCACTTGTAAATTGAAACCTTACTAGTATATAGATTGCGAGTTTAATCACAGGACGTCCTCCATTTGAAAGACAATTTTGTAATTTCAGAGTTGAATTAAGTATTTCCCATCTGCTGATACTAAAAGATCATTCTACGACGGTCAAGTGAGAACTATATTCATAAAATCAATGAAATACAAAACAAACATTTTGAATATAACAATAAAATATTGCATTTTAAACAATGTTTAACTAGTACATAGATTGTGTTTTTATTTTAAATACATCTGGTTAAACGTAGCCATAATTAAAATATTTGATCAAAAGAAATTAAAGTATAATTCAGATATGCAACATTCTTTCTGAATGTTTCTTTTTTGAGCCATAATCTAAATTTCTGTGCAAAAACTGATCCCTCTGATTCCATTTCGAATTATCGGGACTCGACTGTACTATATTTTTTGGAAAAAAGGCTTTAATCGTGAAAATCAATTATAGATTATAGATTACTATAAATATACATATCTTAAATACGCTAAAAGTACTATATAGTGAAATAGATTAGTTATTATTTAGAAACTGCTCCTATAACTTGGCACACTGACAGATATCCAGTCTTTTGATCATTGATTTTTTCTTAGTCTAAATACAGCAATAACATGGATGAAACCCATAAAAAAACATGAAAATTAATGAAAATTCTAAAATAAAAATCCTTTAGACAAAAAGGAGTGATTTGTGTTTGTCCTTTCACTTAAATATCATCGATTCATTTCCTACATCGTACTTTTAAGTAAACATTTTGTACATTCATATAAATTTAAAAATGTATTGGGTTTACACTATATTTCTAATCAGGCCTGATATAACATGCTAAGACTATATTTGTATTTCCTAAAACCTTTTTGTTGTTCTCTCTTTTCTTTGTTTTCTAATGACCCAAAAATTTTTGAAACTGCATAAAAATGTATTTCACTTCATGCCCAATTGTTATTCAGTGTCAATTTTATGCTTTAACTTTATGAGTTGTTTCATTTAGGATCAACAATTTTCTGTTTTATCCCCTTTACTCACTCACACTCACACACGTAGACACTAATTCTAACAAGAGAGAACAGTTCCTTTACATACATACATACATACATATGTACATACATACATATATAAAGCCATATATGTATGTATATTCCCCATAACACATAACCTCATTGTTATTTGGCTAGGAAAATAAGAAAGAGACAGAGAGAGATTTACAGAGAGAGAGAGAGAGCGAGAGAGAAAGGGAGAGGAGAATCAACAGTTGGGTGGCAGTTGTTGGTAGGCACGCAGCGGCGGCGGCGTCGGCGGCGGCAATCATAGAACAAAGAGCTTCTTTTCTGGCTTTTTTTTGGGGAGGGGGAACGTATTGGCATTTGCCATAAGTCACGGCCAGGCAATCGCTCACACACACACACACACGTACACACAGAACAGCTCAGCAAAGCACAGCACGCATCCTGACTAGTTCATGGGCATATCCAAAGGGGGGTAATCCTATATAAATTACACTAGCCTACAAAACACAAACTCTAATCAATAGCTGAAAGTTTTAATTTAGCTAGATTAATAAACGCTTTTGGCACTATTTTACACTTTTTTGCGCTTAAAATCAATTTCGTTTTTCATTATAAATGATGAAAATTTCTTTAATAAGAGAAATGAATATAACAAGTCACTTACCTTTACCTTTCCCAAGTAAATTTGTAGCTCTTTGCTTTTCTAAAACGGCAGGAACAAAAACAAAAAGTTCCACTACATTTCTTTCTACTTTCTTTACACTTTTTTCTTGCATTTTCTTTTTCTTTTTTTGAAAATGAAATCAAAACGCAACTCGATCATTCTTGCACTCACTCACTTAAACACAAAAGCGCGCGCTGCTTTCGTTCTCTTTTTCTCTCTCACTCTCTCTGCGCTTTGCCTTTTTTTTTGGTACGGCCACGCGAAAGCGACAGAGCTTCATATTCCTTTACGTTTTGTGTTTTTTTTTTTGTTTCTTACAGGGAAACCATAAAACCAAATTGAATTCAAATATAAACGTTTAAAAGACAATGCCAAGAACTTTAACGATTTCTAATTATAGGAAAGCAAAATATTATAAATCATAATTTACTGGCGACAAATGACAACGACGAGCGGACAACAACAACAACAACTGAAGGAGCATCAGTGTCTTTTCTCTTTCTGATTTGTTAGTTTTTAAGGCTTCTTAGCGTTCTCTTTTCATTTTTTATTCATTTTTTAATCGAAAGCACACATAATCCTGCAATTAATTCCAAAAACTTTACACAGATTTAATTATTTACTGTTTCCACGCACCAACAACAAACTAAATATGACAAGCGGCGAATTCAAATTGAGAAAGAGAGTGGAAAGAGAAGAGTAGCAAAGAACTTCACCAGGTGACGGGCACGATCGGCATTTCACAGAGTGTATAAGCCGAACAGTTGCCGAAGTCGACTTTACCCAAATATTGCCAGTTTGGTTGATAAAAAATTATTAAAGGATCGTATCAAAATATTCTACACATTTCCATTTCCTTAATTAAAAATATCTAGAGTCTATACTTTAAGTTTATTTCCATTAAGAGTTTTTTGTGTAGGATTGTGTAATTCCTTTTGGTTCCCAGCGTAAAGCCACTGGCAAACATTTATTGTACACTTCGGGCCAGGCCAGGCAGGAATATACTACTATGCGTGTGTAAGAATGTGTGTGTGTATATATATATGTATGTATTAGTAAACGAAGCCGGGGGATGCTGTTGCTGCTACTGCGGCTGCTGCTGGTTTTTAGCTCCATCTTTTTGCCACTCCGACGACAGTTCTCATCTGGCAGCGCCCGCAAGTAGGTTACACATTTTTGTTATTCCGCTTTGGCTCGTTCTGTGAAATCAAAAAGCCATAAAATCCTTTATCCTTTATCTACATACATTTAAGTACAAAATGTGTAAATAATTTGCAGAGTTGTAGATACAGATATAAAAAAAAATGGTTAAATGGTGAAACGAAGTGCATAAGAATAAGTCTCTTTCTCTCTCTCTCGGTGTTAATCTCTATATTTTCTCCTTTTGGATGGTTGTTGAAAGGGGGAAAGGCGGGGAGGGAACACAGAGGTTAAATGGGGGGTGTGTCTTTCTCTCTAAATGTTCAGTGTAATTTAATGTCCTTGCGAGTGTCAAGTGCCAAGTAATTGAGTTATTCAAGTATTCGTTTGAATTTGAGTCCGTTTTGTGTGTACTACACACACACACACACATACACACTGGCACACACACAATAAATAGGATTATTCCGTTTGTGTGCACCCTAAAACCTAAAACCGATTATATGCCGAATGAATTTTTTAATCATATAGTCAACCGACTTTAATAATATATCATAACACATTGTTTTTACGAAATTGCCAAGAATTATCTTAGTCTATTTTTGGAAAAGAGTTATCCCTTGAATAAATATGTAAATACCTGTTGAAAATAGATTTTTAAATGATGTTTCTTTGAAAGAATCAAGTACAAATTTCTTATTATTCTGATGATTGTAAACACGTTATAAGCCTCTAAATTTCTCACAGAAAAAACAAAATTTTAAAGCATTAAAAATTATGTAAAAATTTAAAAAATTAGAATTTTGTATTGATGGTGATCGACATGATAGAGTGATCTTTAACAAATATTTATACCAAATTTCAAGACAATCGAGCGATTAGAACATTAGATTTTAAAGGTATAATCTTCCAAAACTAGTTTCAAGAAAATTGGAAATTGGGCATTGTTAATCAAAATAATATTTTTCAATTCTTTTGGTAATAATAATTGATTGATTATGATTCCATAAGAACTACTTTCGAATGCGTGATGTCAACTGCTCTAAAAAGTATGTAAAATTGCTCTCTAAAGTATGCAATAGGTTGCCAAAGGGCTCATTGTTTTTGAAACACATAGATATTTTGTTAAAAAATTGTCCATAAACAATGTGTGCATCGAGAATAACTTTTCGTTTACACAAAATTGAATTTTTGTTGCCCTTAAAAACAAATTCTTCGACTGCCTATTGCATACTTTGAGGGGCAAAGTTCCCCTCTTTTACATACCTAGAGGGAGAAAGGAGAGAGTGAAAAAGAGTTATTAAATAGTTTAATTCTAAACGACTCTGAAATTGGTAATTTCACATAAATTTCTAGATGAATCACATAGCCACATAGGAACACAAAAGAAACAGCTCAACCACCCCCCGCAGTAATCACACACAGAAATACCATCCATTTGTAGCAGCAGCAACAGAAATTAATATGGAATACAAAGTGATTGGACCCGAGCATTATGATAATGTCATCAAACACTTGCGGATGACATTCTTTTCCGATGAACCACTTAATAAGGCGGTGAAACTTTGTCGTCCTGGCGAGGGACATGACGAGCTGGAGAAGCATTGCCTGAATACGCTCAAAGATGACATAAGCCTGATGGCTGTGGATGCCAGTGTGGATGGGGGACAAATTGCTGGTGTCATTTTGAATGGCATTCTCCGTCCCGGCGAGACCGAAGAGGCCCTCAAGAGTCTCGTGAAGAGTGACGATGAGAAATTTGTTAAAATTCTCGAACTAATCTATCGACAAATTTTGCGAGCCGATCTCTTCAATTGTTACCATGTAGACCGCATATTCGATGTGCGTATCCTGTCGGTGGATGGTCGATATCGGGGCCAGGGTGTGGCCAAGGAGCTGGTGCGTCGTTCCGAATTGTTGGCCCAAACGTATCGCTTCCGATTGCTGAAGGCCGATGCCACTGGCATTTTCTCACAAAAGATATTGCGTACGAGTGGCTTCGAGATGGCTTCCGAGCAATTGTATGCCAAATATAAGGATAAAAATGATCAGTTAATATTGCCCGTTGAGGCTCCGCATCTGAAGCTGCAGTTGTTGATTAAACGCTTGAGGAATTGTGATAACGAGGATAGGCACACAGATCAAAGAGAGGAGGAGTAAAGGAGTCATCAACTATATACGTTTATATGAGAATATATATATAAATATATCGAATACTGTTTGATATACATAAATAAGAGTTTATACATACATACATACATACACATACACATATATATATATTTGTTAACATAATCGTGTGTAATTATTGTTGTTGTCTTTTTTTGTAATTGGGGGACCAAAACTGCAAATACGCCGCAAATACAATAAATCAAATAAAACATACAATATTCTTTTGTGAAACATCATATCTCATAATTGGTGGAGGGGGGTTTTGGGGGAGAGAAAGATAATAATGAGTTTAAAAGCCATCAACAAACTTATTTATTCTTTTTAGCCTAGCCTAGCCTAGCCTAGCTCAAGCAAATGCCATCGTCAAACTTCCATGGTCATAGTCCACTTTCCACTTGGCCATAAAGGAATCCATTTTAAATACATTATTAGTAGAGGATCACATGCGACCAAGTACAAAACCCTTTGATACACAATAATTATCACAAGACAAGATATCTCTTCTTTTTTTTTCATCTTCATCTCCACTGTCATATGCTGCTGCTGCTGGGCACAGGTACACTACATGTAGCTAAAGATTCGTTAATCCTTATTGGCAACCGCTGGCAGCCGCAGATTGTTGCTGATCATAAATAAAAATGATATCCTCATCGGTGCCATAGGCACGGCGGGCCACATCCATGGACTCGGTTAGACATTGACAGATATCTGCAGGAGGAATACGGGGAAATAGAGCTTAAGAGGGATTGGCTATTGGATTGGAGGGGGTAATACTCACGGCCATCGTGAACCTCGGGATTGTGATAGAAGACCTTCTGACTGGTCATATCGTAGCCACTTAGCACCACATAATGTCCGGCATAGCTTTTAATGGGTATGCGTGTATTTTGGGCAATACAAGAGATATGAAAACAACTTGGCACCAATTCGCATGAATTGTCAGTGTCATTGGATATCAGTTTGAATACGTGTTCTTACCCAAATTTCTCGAGTACATTGCGTTTGCATATCTCGCAGGTGAGGAGCGAGGCATTGGTTAACAATATCACGGGACCATGACGGGCCAAATGTCTTAGTATCACCTCCATGTCAACGGTGCGCTGCTCCACGCGCAGGCCATGAGCCTTGGCATCCTTGAACTTGCGCGTCACACGCTTCTCGTCCTTGTCAATGATTTTCGAGTAGTATGTGTGTTGGGTGTAGTTTGGATCAATGCCCAAGGTCTGGGTGAAGTACTCATGACGCACTTGATAGCGCAATAACAAATAGCACAGATCAATTGTCCAGGTGCTGGAACCGAATCCCTCCTCCCTGCAGATGGCTTCGAAATTGTTTAGCAATTGATCCCGTTGGGTGCTCGACAATATCATCAGAATGCAGGAGAGACCGCAATCCCAGTTGTAACGCTGCTGGTAATGGGTTAGATTATAGTGTTTACTTTGCGGTAGGCCGTTCATTGTGAACAGTACAAAAGTTGAAATTATAATGCAAATTTAAAACCAAAACACAGAACACAGCTGTTCACTCCACGCGAATCGCCAATTGAATTCGTCGCAAAGCGATTGAATTCGCCGGAGTGCGAGTAACGCTCTCATTTAAACGGGTGGCGCTCACTCTTGAAATTGAGCAAAGAGTTAAAATGAGTTTCGATAGAGATGGCTGCCACTATCGATAGTTCAATGAATTTAGAAGAATGCCATATCTAATTTTACTGTAAAATAACAGCAAAGAATGGGGCACTGTTAACGCATTCTGTTAAGCAGATTGGGTATTTTTGCGATTCAGTTAGACGGTTACACTGGCTTAAATGTTAAAATTTAATAAAAATACATTAATTTTATTGTTAGACAATTAAAGGTCTTGCCCGCAATGATTTGTCGGCTGTGTTTGAATACACTAGATGAGCATAATGCCGTTTTGCTATTTGGTACGGCCTCGTCAACGGGGGCGGGGGCGACAGCGGTCGATAACGATAGCAGCAGCAGCACCACCAACGAAAACAATGGAACGGGGATTAACAGTAGCAACACCAGCAACAACAACAATAATAATAATATTAACAATAATCAAAAAACAGGAACGCCGGAAAGCTACTTGGTGCAATTGATTTCGATTCATTTGTATCTCTGTGTAAGTAACCGACTAGCACTCTAACCAAATCTCGAATGTAGCTCAGATTATCTCTCACTCTCTCACTGGTTCAGTTATCCCGGGATGATGCCATCTCCACGAGCATATGCAGCGAGTGTCGTGCCCAGTTGGAGAGTTTTCATAATTTCTGGAAACTGGTGGAACTAAAGCAGACAACATTGTGCAGTCAGTTTCTGGAAATTGATTGCGATGTCAACTGGTCGGAGGAGGGTGGAGATGACCCGGATCCAGAGGTCGAGATATTGGAGCCTGAAGGTGCAGAGGTGGAGGCCGAAGCAGAGATGGAATCTGAGGATATGGTGTCCATAGTCAAGGTGGAACCACACGATTTCAATGAGGCTGTCTATATAAGTCGCGTGGTGGATGCAAATGCTAAGAAATTTCCTTGCATGTTCTGTGAGAAATCCTTTAAAATGCGTCGCTACCTGGAGGAGCATATAGCCACGCATACAGGCGACAGGCCCATAGCTTGTCCCTACTGTGAGATGGCATTTCGCTGTCGATCCAATATGTATACGCATGTTAAGAGCAAACACACAGCTCAGTGGCTGAAAGCACGAGCGGAACGGGATGCGGCAAAAAGTCAACAAACGGCACAGCCTCCATCTGTGGTGCCGGTGTCTGCCTCAGTTGTGCATATAAAAACAGAGCCAATTGATGAACCACCACCTCCTCCGCCGCCGGCACGAGTTGCAGCTCCTGTTCCCACTTCCGTTCCCGCTCCCACTCCAGCACCAGCTCCAACTCCGGCTCCGGCTCCTCCCCAACCAGCGTTGCAACAAAATGAGCCAATGGAAGCCATCAATTTGTCTATATGCAAAGCCAAATCACGTCCCCAGCCCATTACTCGTTCAATTAGTAGGCGCAAAACGCACTCACCCAAAAAGGTTCAGTCCACAGTCGAATGCAGCGATGACGCGAGCAGTGACAGCAATTCGGAGGAGCAAGTGACCAGTTTGCTGCCCCACAAACGTTTCAAAGAGAACGAACTAATGTTGGCCAACTATAATGCTGTGGCTGCTGCTGTAGTAGCTGCCGCTTCTCTCAATACCAACATCGGCAGCAGTAATAGCAGGAGTAATTGTTCCACTACCTCAGGAGGAGGTGGAGGTGGAGGTATTGGTGCTTCAGCCAGTGCTGTCGATAGTCTACAGCAACGATTATGTGCGAGTCTCATACAACAACATCAGCAGGATCTCTTCCATGCAATGACCACAGCGGCCAGTTCCATGGCAACAGCTGCAGCAGCTGCAACAAGGTAAAAAAAATGTCATATCAATTATAATTCAGTTCCTTCTACTAATTGCTTCCTAATCCATTGCAGTAATTATCAACATCATGGTACAACTACTTCCATAGAGCGTCCATCTCATGCCAATCACCTGCATAAGAAGCAATCATCATCGGCAGCATCAATTGCACCACAAGCACCTGCACCGGCACCGGCACCGGCACCTCCGTCAATAGTTGCATCCTCGATTTGTGCAAATTGTGGCGAACTGCCTGGCCAGAATCATCGGTGTTTGACCAAGGCGAAATATGCCTGCGATGTGTGCGGCAAATGCTTTAAAATGAAACGCTATCTGGAGGTGAGTTAACTTTCTTTCTCTCTCATCCTGTTGTACCTGGGATATCATGTGAATATATTTAATATATATATAGGAGCACTTTGCCACACACACTGGAGTCAAGCTGCATACCTGCGCCTTCTGTCCTACGGAATTTCGCTCCAAATCGAATATGTATCATCATACGAAACGTAAACATAAAGTTGAATGGGAGCGTTCACGTGCCACAAGGAATGCGGCCAAAACGACAAGTGGCCAAGACCAGCAACAGCAGCAACAACAGGCTCAGTCCAGTCAGACAGCAGCAGTTTAACCACCATACACACACACACACACACACACACACACACACACACACACACACACACACACACACACACACAAATCACCGTGGATGCAGTGCAGCCATTTAAACAACTAAACAAAAAACTTTTTCATTTCAATTTAACTCACGTACTTATTTCTCACAAAAAAAAAAACTAAACAAAAAACAAGAAATTATGTATTGTACACCTAAAAATACCCTCCCTCCACCACCCAACACCCACAACCAACCCAGCCCAATCCCAGTGGTAACTACTGTATATACTCTCTCCCCCTATATCTTCTTGTTCTTTATATTGTATGCCTTAACCAGATGCAAGTTGGAAAAGCATTTGGTTGAAAAGTAAATATAAATTAATTGAAAACATAAGTTTTTAAACGAATTATTTGTTTTTTCTGTAAACATTCTTTTTCAGCTGGAAGAAAGAATTAAGAATTTTCATTTGGAGTCCTAAAACTCTTAAGTAATTTCTGTAGAGAATAAATTATTTTCCTTTTTCAGATTTTATTATGTTTAGTTTTTTGCACTTTTTACATTTACATAGATTGGAAAGAGAAAGAGATAGAAATATATATAGAACCATATGCTTGTTTCAATTTTTTGAGTTATTGGTTAAAGAAATTCTTGAGACTTAATATATAATTGTAATAGAATTGTTTCCATTTCTTTTTGTTTTCCTTCTTTTTTTGAGTTTTCCTTTTGTATTGCTATGCGAAAAAAAGTTAAATTTTATTTTTCTGTTCATTTAACTGGGTTTTTTGTTTTGTTTTTTTTTGCTTAAGCCTAGTATTTATATGGTGAGGGTGGGGAGGGGATTGTAGTGATGATAGCTGCCTCACATGGCCATTGCCTTGATGATACCCAACGAAAGAAGAGCAGCAGGCGAAGAGATGATCAATGATGATGATGGGGGATAATGTTAATCGAGTCATCCATCCTACGCCAGACGCTTGCCCAGCTCTACCGACGGCACTGAGAACACAAACGATAGACAGCCAAAACGCAACAGACTACCATGAGCCAGAACAGCGGATCCCTCCCAAGCGCCCGATATCATGGGCGGACTACCATCACCAGCATTCCGTTGTAGACAACGACACGAGGGCTTCACAACCGGCGCCATTCTAGAGTTGGACAATGATGATTACCTTTAGAATATATACTCTTCAATATATGTATGTGTCAGCTTACCTATCTTGGGTATTTCTTTTCGTTTTGTGATCAAACTCTCGATGAATGTGACGACGTTTGTCAAGGAGATCGTCCACACGCCTCTTGAGTTCCGCATCGTCGACACGCATACGTTTGCCAGCATGTGTTGGCATATGATCGGTCACATCGCATGTGTAGAGCTGACCATTAACTTCGGTTCCGAATTCAGAGTAATTGATCAACTCGTACGATTTGGAGAACTCGTCGTAGAAGATAATGGCGTGCTGGGGAGAGATGCGTGAGCAGTAGCCAATGGCGGACAGATCAACAGTTTCTGTGTGAGCCAGAGTGGTGGAGGGCGTATAATGGCCGCCATAGCCCACATAGAGAGTGCGATAGCGCATAAATATCGAGTGCTCCAAGCCCAGGGAACTGAACCAACGACTATCCTCGAGCATATCGCCCAGGGGTGTGAGCACGGCTCGGGCCCTGACCTTGCAATCGAGGAGCTGCAGCTCGAGGCGTGTGGCCAGTTCGTAGGCCTTCTCTGTGTCGCTGCGGCAGCGTGGCTTATAGCTTTCGGCGGCAGCGTCAGCCGCTGCAATGGCAGCAGCTGTGGCCAGTGCCGGATGCAGAGCCATCAGTGGATCTTCATCGGCGGCATTGCCATTCTTTTGGGCCAAAATGGCGGACGTTTCACTGGTGAAGAGCATCGAGAATCGATTGATGTCCTCCGGAGCCAATTGACCTTGAAGGGCAATGGTAGCTGGTAGTGCAGAACCGGAACCGGACCCCGACCCGGAGCCAGTTGAGCTTGACAGTTGACGCAATCGACGGGCAGCTGTTCGATTCTTATATTGAGCCACAATTTCCGGATGCTCCTGCACTAGCTGCTGGAGACGTTGATGGGCCAACTTTTTAATAATATCCACATCCAAATGACAGAGATCTGCATCGATAATATTGGTTTTTGAGTCCTCCTCGTCGTCCTCAAAACTAATGTCCAAGGGAGGAGCAGCCGGCGTTGGCGTTGATATTTGCGGTTTTTGCTCCACCGTCGAGGAGCCCAACTCAGAGGATGGCTCTCCGTTCAGTTTACCGGCTACAGCCGGTTCCTGTTTCTCTCCCTGTTGTTCCTTCACTTCCTGCTCCTTGGTCACCGCGGCCGTGTCTCCAGCCGCTGCCACAGCCTCCTCATCGTCGTCATCATCGTCATCCGTTTGCGTGTCACTGCCTTCTGTCGTTGCAAGACCATATTCCTTTTGGATCTCACGGTATTTGGCACGAGCATTCCGCAATGCTTCCAAATCCTTGAGCAGCGACTCTGTGACACTCTCCCTAGAGATTTCCTCGACTGCTGTTGGCAGCATTTTGCGTCGCTTCACCCGGTCATAGCGCAATGTTTGCCTCATGGAGGGCAACAGAGCCGGCGGATGCTCATAATGGTAGCGGACAATGGCCGGTATATCGATATGGCAGCGGGAACGGACAGCCAATTTCATCCGGAATGGCGGATGGAGGGTATTGACGCGGCGAAAGAACTCCATTTTGACATTCTCATGGTCCATCGGCTGATGGAACCGATTCCACAATCTAACACGCTCCGTTGCCGAGATGCTGCTGGTCATATTGGCATCCTAAAATCGGAAAGAAACAAACAAAATATGTGATGGCGAACTGAGATCGGATTTTTTATGTGCATTACAATGAAATTCTCGGCATGATTCGGGCACATCCAGAGACCAGCTGGCAATGCTGTCAGCGGCGGATCAAGACAATCCTGATGATAATACAATGGGCAATAATCGCAGGAGATGAGCGGAGCTCGTTTACAGGATCGCTTGCAATAGAAACAGGTTTTGGCCGGCAACGGGACCAAACCCTGAGAATCCAGCTCGAATGGTTTTGAATTGCGTCGCTGATTGCCAGCAGAGCCGGCACCAGTCTTACGACCGTGATGGCCATTATCCGTATGCACCGGCTGGACAGGCTGCACCTTGCCATGTCCCGGAAACTGGGCATGCAGCTCCAGTTCGGCGGGCAACGCAAATTGCTGGGGATTCAGCATACTTGCCGCCCGTATAACATCATCCAATGGTGTTGGCTTCTTATTGGGATCGAGGGCACGTTGTATGGCCAGTGGCATCTTGGACAACAGCTTCTCCGTGCTATTGCGTTCACTGTTGCTCCGCTTGCGTAAGTTACGTATTTTCAAAGGTATCGACTCCAGTTCACCGGATGACGGTGTATTGGCACGTGAGCCACTTCCCGCCGAGGGTACACGCTCCACCGACGACGCCTTCGACGACGATGGGGGATGTGACATTTTGGCCATCCGACAACTGTGACACAACCACTGACCAGTGGGTATATCCTCCTCACTAAGCGGTGGATCGCTGCAAATAAAGATCCAGGTAGTAAAACATTCCGACATAGCATAGAATCCTGGCTATATATATTTGTATATACTCACTGGCACTGCAAATGAAAGCTCGAGGGGCAACGATCGCAGCATAATAAATTGCCGCCCTCCTCGCAGGCATCACAGAAATCATGATTATGTCCCCGTCCCGGACGCCTGTAATATGGATGCTTTGTATTTGTCGAACGCTGCGCTTGCTTCTCATCCTCATTGGGTGGTGGCTTGATCAGCAATTTGATTTGCTATCAAACAATATGATAGTTAGTACAAATATGTAGTTTAATTAATTTTCCCCATTTTTTTATCCGCCAATTTTGTGACGCGATGGAGACAACCGATTTGATTTATTTATAACTTACCTCCATGATGCTTAATGATGCATTTGGATCCTGATCAGCCTTTGACATCTTTTACCACTTCCACTTTTGCCTGTGTTAAAGGTCTATAATAATTGCAGTGATAGCGATTCAATGCAATTCAATTTTTCTCGATTCGCTAACAGAAATTGGTTGGGTTGGCTTGCTTTGCCCTCAGCAGTGTGACCAGATATAAGCAACACACACTGCCAATACACTTAAGTGTTGGTTAATGTTGTTCTCTTTCAATACTACTCAATTCCAATCAGAATTGCATGCAAATTTCAAATATTTTCCCTTTTGTTCCCCTTTTAAACAAGATTTAATTAACTTTGATTAAATTTCACTAGCAAATGTCGCGAAATGTCTTCTCCCCCCAAAAAAAAAAAACATATTTATTAATTTCAATTCCCAAAATTAAGACTTAGATCCACCTAGATCCTAAATTATGTACTTCCACAAATTCCATTCTTCTGTTATACATTTTAAGGGGTTCTTTAAAATTCAATCTCTCATATATACACATATCGGATTTCAGCATCAACTGTTTCCAAACTCTGGATCTTAGGCAACTGCCTCAACATTTTGACCATCTGCCGTTGGTGGCCGACTCTCACAGCTATCTTCGCCACTGCTGGTGGTGGATGCACCCTCCTCTGGGGAAGTCTTTGCCTCTTGCTGATCCTGATTACTGGCCGAATCAATTTTGTCCTCATTCCCGGCATCTGCCTCAGCTCCTTTCTTGTTCTGTTTATAATGGTTATTAGTTAATTGAAGCTTTTGCGTTTTTTGTTCTTTTACCTTTTTGCGTTTTTTGGGTTTTTCCGTTTTCACGGCAAGCAATTCGGCTTCCTCTTGGAGGACAGATTTATAGGTTGGTGGAAAGAATTTTCCAGCCTCCTGATGGCCAATAACCGAATTGGGACTAACATAGCTAGGACCAAACGCCATTAGAAGCGGCATGGCCGGATTTCCTTTCACTTTGTTGACTTTTACAATTATTTTGTCAGTGCTAAAGTAAAGTCAGAGGTAATTCTGTGAATTGAATAGAATTGAGTATACTCACGGTACATAGGGTTTGGCATTATATTTGTCAACTGAATTGGCTATAAAAACGGCAGTTTCCCATTTATCGCTTGTGAAGAAACCATAAAGTGGTATATCATCACGATATACATCCAAAATATGAGCCAAATCCTTTTTCTTATACGAATCGAAAGTCATGATAATGTGCGGTGGTTCTGGAACCGGATCGGGTGGCAAGAATGCTGAGGTTTGTGCCCGAAAATATGTATAAATGAGAGCAGCATGAGTACGCTGATCGTTTGGCACCCAAATGGGTGGAATTTTAATAATTTTTGTTTTCACTTTCTGCTCTGGCGGCTCCAGAGGCACTTCATCTTTTTCCTCTTTTCCGTGGTCATCCTCATCCGCCTCCTCAGGGTCCTCGCCCTGATTATCTTTCGTCTCCATTGTGGGGGTTTCTTTTACAACATTCTCATTTGCCTGTTCCTCAGCGAGCGGAGTTTCCTCTATAATTTCCACATTCATTTCCAAGGGTACTATCAATGGTGGAACTATAATCTCTTCCTCATTGAATTCATCTGGCGGTTTAATTGTCTCCTTGGTCAACTCATGGGCATATTGCCTTAGGACATTTGGCGGTGTTCCCAGAATCTCTTCGACTTTCCAAAAACACATTAACAATTCCTTATCATACAGTTGTTCGATTATTTCACGTGATAATGGATTTTCGGCAGCAAAATTAACGGTATTCATATCACTCTCCGTTATGGCGAAAACCTTACGATCTTTGCACTGAATCTTCAAGGGATCAGCCGGTTCGGCTAGCTTTTTAAACATATCCCGATTCACCTGTGGTCCGAATACTGTAATGCCAATATCGGGCAAATTCTCCATTATGGTATCGGTAACGAAACGTAGATATTCAATACGTTTCTTTTTCGATTCCTCCTCCTCGATCACTTCGGCACGGCGTAATGCCAGATTCTTGATGCGTTGCTGTTCCAATTCGATTGGCTGTAATTCCGTAATCTCATAGAAATGATAGTGCTGCGTCTCCTTGGCCATGGTCGAGGCCAATGTTTTGGTTATCATGGCCACCAATTTGGGTACATCAGTGCCAAACATTATATTAATGGCTTTGCCATTCTACATATATGAAAATCATAAGTTAAAAATTAAATGAATTTAGTTTAATGCTTACAAACCGTAACAAACATCCAAGTTGGTTCACTTTTCTTATTAAATCTGGCCAAAGAGCTAATCGATCCTGCCTTGCACTGAAACAGAAACCGCAAAAACAAAACATAATTATAATTAATAAAACAAAAATTGTTAAATCTTCTCTTACAATGGCTAATTGGAGATTATCGCCGCCCAGTTCCAATTTGATTTTTCTCAAACTGCCAACCATACCAAGACAAGGTCCACACCATTCCGAATAGATATCGAGAACTATATATGTATGTATGAATTAAATTTTATATGGATATTGAAAGGACATTCGCTTTCATCTGCTTACTCAGTAGTCC
Organism: Drosophila willistoni; assembly: GCF_018902025.1. Lineage (NCBI taxonomy): Eukaryota > Metazoa > Arthropoda > Insecta > Diptera > Drosophilidae > Drosophila > Drosophila willistoni. The sequence continues at coordinate 9,677,691 of NW_025814052.1, forward strand.
TGGTCGTTGAAGAAATTTCTCAAATTCTTCATCGGAACTGATATCCGCTTGAAGTTGCTGTACACCACCCTTTTTGGCCATTTTTTGCCAACTGATTTTGTGTTATGGCCAATATTAACATATTTTATGCCAATTGCAAATATTGATTAAACTTTCATTTTGTTGTCAAGCATAAAATAAAACATGAATATAAACATACATACATATGTCCTTTTGTTTGTAAAAACATACATATGTATGTATATATATGTACATAATTATAATATTATAATTATAAGGCCTAATCCGCAGATATATGTTGGATTTTAAAAATGAAGTTCATGATATTATAATTCTAATATTGTTGTCAAATAAATAATATGCAGTTATTATACCGACTATATTAATATTATTAAAAAAACTAAACAAATTCAAAAAAAAAAAATTCAATATGATTAAATGTAAACTAAAAATTAGATAAGTCTGGTGTCTCTTCTGCTGCCATTGAGCACAATAAATTCTCATATTATAAACAATCTTCGAATGGAAAATATTCAAAATTAGCAAAATGTGAGAAAGAAAACATTAAAAAAATTGGGTCAAGATTCAATTTTTTTCTTTAACATTTTGGCCCAAAGCTCGGGAACGGAAGGATTTAGAGGCTAGATGTCTTCTCAACATTTGTAGTCCCTTCAATTCTAAAAAAACTTTGTTGAAGAAAGTTTGTAAAAAAATTCATATTTTAGAAGTTAGAAGCAAGTGAAAAAAAAACCTTTTCAAAAAAATTGCAACTTTGATGGAAAACTTTGGCCACAAATTTTGTATGAATCCATCGTGATAACTTAAAAAACTAATGATGCAGTTCGATTCGCAGGACCCGAAATAGGGTAAAACCATCGAGTTTTACCATGTCTCTTTTTTTTTTTTTTAACTATTACAATGTTATGGAAGTCATATACAAAAAAACAAGTTTTTTTTTGTTATCATTTTTGAAATATGTAGTACAATTATCTTTATTGGCGAAATTGTTAAAATTTTGCTTCACAAAAGAGATTTTAGAGTTTTTTGTTATGACAATTGTAAGCAGGAATGAAATTGAAATGTTTTAATTTTTAAAATTTAAAAACCAAAAAAAAAGCACGTTAAAAGCAATTTTGAAAGTTGACAGTGTTACTTGAGAAGTTAAGGAAATTCAATTAGAATTAAAATTAACTTTGATAAAAAATTAAAAATTTAAATCAAAGTAATTTTTAGTTTTGATTTAGTATAATAATTATATGAAATCCTCATCATGTGTTTCATTCGCTCTCAGCTTATACAGCCTTAAGGGCCATATCAATAAAGCGACTTCTGACAAATTCATCATCATAGGCATACATGCGGTTAAGTAATATCTCTCGTAGATCATCTCCCTTTTTAGAATAAATGGTATTCACAAATAAAATATTATTAAATGCAAAATCAATATTGGCGCTATATAGATGATCGGTGGAAAATTTGCAAAATCTATGACGAATATAACGTGATTCAGCGGTTGTCCATAGACGATCCATGCTATATGGCATAAGGCCAGTCAGACGCAACTCAATGGCCTGGGACATCTGAGTGGAAAAGTGTTCATGGCATTGGTATAGTTCGGTTTTCAATACTTCTATGTATCTGCCATCCCAATCCAATAGTCTCACACCAATCACTTCATCACTGTCAACGCCAATGATGACGGCACGTTGATAGCATTTGTCGACTTCTAGAATGCATACATCACCAATCGATGGATTCAGTAGCGGAATTTGATTCACCTCCTGTCGATAATAGACATGAACTCCATTTGGCATATTTATATTTTGATACACTTTTGGCTCATGCTTTTTCCGGGATGCAATAGGCCTCACTACCAAATTTGTTGGCGAAATGCACTGCAAATTTAATTAAGAATTAGTGAAAGAATTCAGTGATAATGTCCTATTTTTGTATCTACTCACATCCATAATATTGAAATAGATTTTACCCCCACTGGGCAAATAACTTGGTATCTGAGCTTCTTTGGCTAAAAGACGATGCCGAAAACGACATGAACGACGTGAACAATTACCATATGATAGTAATTGGGTACACAGATTGATATTATATTGTGGCTGAATGATCTCCTTTTGCAGTCGAAAGTTGAAAAGATGTTTGAACCACTCCTCTTGCATGGGCAAATCGTGTTTGAGTATAAAGTCACAGAAGAGCCAAGCCTGTTCGGTAGCCATTTCGTTGAAGAACATCAGAGCTTCGCCTGGTCGTTTATCCAGACTCTTGCAATTGGTATAGAACAAATTGAAACGAGCCTTATACCGATGCCAGCTATTCGTTAAGGTGTAACATATCAAGAGATCGATGTAGCCACACTTTAAATTCGGCAGCATATCATCTTTGGCAATGATAATGCCTTTCTCATTTTGTATCTTTTTCTCAATCGTTTCAATCGGCGAGACAAAATTTATATGGGGAATATTTTGGGCTTTCAGCAATTCACTCAAGTGTCGAGATTCGTAATTTGTGTGGCAGACAATTACAATGCGTTCCATTTTCAAATTGCAGTGAGTGAGTGTCTTCAAAAGTGTTATACCCTCATCATGGTCAGTGGCCGAGACGAATTCCAGATTCAGTTTGATTCCACGATAAGCACAAGCCTCCAATCCATCCTCAAAAATAATTATAACGTTCGGCAGTGTTCTCATCACTCCCTCCATCCATAGGCGACTGGTGATGATCAATTGTGTTTGATCTTTATCAAACTTAAATTTATTCACCAACCAATTGATCAGCGTCATAAACTTCATCCGATTCGTACGTCGCAATTCATCCAGATTGTCCAGTACTATGCAACGCAAGTGCATCGGATCAAAAATTAAAAATCCCGGCTTTTCAAATTGTTGCAGTTGCAACAACAATTCCACTGTGGTAATCAATATGCCACAGGGTCGGCATAATATTTTGGACACTTCTTTAATAGAACTGTTATCAAATAGGGTAACAACTTTAGTGACGTTGCCTCCATCGGTGGAACAAAAGTCCAACATTTCACGCATAATTTTGGCCAATGTTTTACCCTCACTCATATTGACGACCACGGAAATGCATATGGGTCCGGCCCATTCGAGATTTCCCCCCTTGATGGCATTGTAAATACGTTGACTCAAAATCGGTATAAACGACCAAGTTTTGCCGCATTTCTCGTGGCCAATCATGATCATTGAATGGCCGTAGGCCAAATGTGGCCAGGCACAACGTTGCTCTCTCCGTGCCTTTTCAATGGCGAAATGTTTCATCATTGAATTTCGAATTTTCATTGACATGCCAGCCACCCCAGTTATATAATTACAGTATAGAAAAGGCCATTGGCCAAAAATCATAATGCCACAATTTGAATTATACCAGCTTGAATTCTTCTCAGTCTTTTTGAGTTGCAACTTGGGGCTGACTTCAAGGGTTTTAGGCTCCGGACAAGTCGTTATACAGTTTCCGTTCTCGTTTTCAAAACGTCGATGCGATAGATACACTATATCCTTGCTTAGGGTATGAAATTCAGTATCGGCTATATTGTCGAGTACTAATAAATCAATTGTTTTGTCTTCCAATTGCAATTGGGCTATTAGATCAGTAGTAATAATCAAAATCTTTTGATTAAACTGCAAAAAGTGATCAAAATTAAGGACATTACATTGTCGGACCATTGTCACCAGCGACCTAGCGACTTACCAAATAGGGCCAGCATGACTTTATTGTCCCGATATCGTCAGAACTGTGACACAACAGGAGATTATTCACATCTCTCTCTTCCAGCATCACTTGTAGCCACTTGCAGTGATTTGAATTTTGGCATAATATCACCACAGTGAGTTCCTTCAAGTCCATGGATTGTAGCTTCGAGACCAAGTGATTTATGGACTCTTCCCAAGAGATGGCATAGACATGTGATAGCCGACCGCCGTCTATATCTTCCACCTGTACTTCCAACCTTTTGGTTGTTGCCACTGACATCTTCTCCGAGTCATTCTGTTTGACAAGCTTCTTGGCTGCCAAGTAGATGTCTGAAATTTTATTTGAACGTCTGCAAAAAACAACCAATTAAGGATTATATTCAGTTAGGTTCTGCTAGTTTTATATTATTTTTTTAACTTTAGTTTTAACTTACTCCATTTTTTTTCACACGAGAAATTAATTTAATTTTTTAATTTTTTTTTTTTTCACTTCACTGAGACCTTTTCTTGTCGGATGTTGAAAATAAAATGTTCTAGATTAGACATTCATTTGACAGATTGAATTTAGATAACTCTGTCGATATATCTAGATACATTTCAATAATGGGTAACACAAAAAAAAAAAAAGAAAAAAAGTATTTGAAATTAATGTTAGAAATGCTTTATTTCGACTTACCATTATTTTGACCATCATGGAGTTGAAATAAAATCTGTAATCTTGGCAGAATTCTTCTGATTTCTAATTGGATTAGTATATACAGAGAGTGAAAAAGAGAGGAAGAGAGAGAGAGAGAGAGTTATTAAAAAACATACAACTTAAATATATATAGTTTAACAATTAAAACTAAATATGTGTTTTAATAATTCGAATTTAACTGGACAGCATAGATAATACATCCACATCTGTTTCTCATCTCAGAATATTGCTTAGCTGAAAACAAAGAAAATAATAAAATAATCAAATCTCTCAGAGCGTACAAATTTTTTATCAGTTGCCCGCCTTTCAAGTAGCCTACACGGGAAAAAATTATTCAAACCCTTGTTATCCCTTTTTAGATTCCGATCAAATATTTATTTTTGTTTTTGTTACCAATAATAAATTTGCGTTTGCATCTTATTCTATAAGACTCCAATTCCAATTCTATAAGACTTAGTTTCAAAAGGGTTACGAATTTAAGAAAAATTTTCTTAATTGCCATAAATAAAAAGAAAATCCTTTGCCACAATACAATCTTATTTTTTGCCTTTTTCTGTGATCTAACCGAAATGTGGTTGCAATTTTTCGCAGTGTATGCCAGCACTTATGCTCGAAAAATGTTTTCAAATAATTTGAATTATGTTACTCTCGCTGTTCTCTAACCGAAATATGACACACCCCCTCCCCCTTGACCAATCCCGCGCAGACATACGAAACTGCAGCGTAGGCGATTCTAGCCAAGTGCTGGAAAATACTAAAAATCCTATCATTTAAATTTTCGATATTTATCGATTTTTATCTTGTTAACGTGTTTGTCATCACTAACCCCATAGAGTAAATAAAATATGGCCAAAACTTACAGATTTTAACCAACAACAACAACATGCTAGACAACGATACAAGTAACAATAATAATAACAACAATTGGAATCCCCAGAAATTGTCATTAAATGAACTAAAAATAACCCTCAATGGCGAAGATGGTGTTCGAAGTCACATACCAGCTTTGGTAAGCAAATAGAAATACACACACATTGTGAAATATTTTATTGCTATTTGATGGTTTCCCTTTTTAGGATGAACATTGGGTTAGACGGGAGAAACCATTTAGTAGCTACCTCTGCCAAATGGCTAGCTATGGACGCCTTAAATCTGGAGCCGCTCTCGAAGAGTGGACACATAGAGCCAACAATTGCAAAAAGGATTTCGAATTCCTACTTAGCCTAAATCAACATGAGTGAGTAATGATTGAGTGAGATGAGTCGAATGTGTATTAGATTTCCTTACAATATCTTCCTTATGTTTCAGATTCTGGTCATATATGGTGTACGAAGAGTCAGCCATGGCCGCTTTAGTCACATTCCTGCAACGTGCCAATCCATTCTACAGAAGAGAAAGTACCAACGATGATTCATCTCAAACTAATACCCTTTATGAGGAGCTTCTTAATCTGGTAGTACGTATAATCTTACGGTTATGTACAGCCCGGGAATCGGCAACTGAATGGATGACCCAGCAGCAGCATAGCGATTTACTGTATAGCAATTATTTAATATCCATACCACTGCTCTTTGATATAATCATTGCCCTCGGTGATGAAAATCCACAAAATTTTCAATTGCTACGAGAGATCTTTGCTGTGGTTCTTCATTTGCCAGCGGATTATATGAAGGATTTGCGTGAAGGCTTGGCATTCTATGAGAATGCATTTCTTAGCATGCAAATCCAAGTAGAGAACGAGGGATGCGAAGGAGCTGGTGGCGGAGCATTTTTAGATGCTGATTCTACTGAAACACCATACGATGATGTTGTGCTCTTCGCCTTGGATTGCTCCCATACGTTGCGCGTGCTGATGTCTCTGAGCGGCGAAGTGAAGAATTTGTTAGACATCATGGAGCAACTGCGTCTGGGACAGAGGTTTGTCAAATGGATCCACACATCTGTTACAGCAATTAAAATCCAAAATTTTCTTATTCAATCCAGCATTGCAAATTTCTATGATCTGACTGTGCCAGTCCTGTATAGAAACATTTATACGATCAATCCTCAGGCACCGTCTTTGCGATGGTTAAACGAAGTGCGTCAACAATTTCTTGCTGTGATACGTGCAATAGTTCAGGCTCAATTGGAGGCAGGTCATGGTCAACAATTGGTCGATTTGTTGCAGGAATGCCTCTCGGCCCAAAGTTTTGTCGTGGACTATCAACGTCATTTTCCCATCAAGGAGAATATCGATTTAATGCTTCGGCGATGTCCCAACATGTGAGTTTAAATTAATATGGCACATTTTCAATATCGACTTATTTGGCCAATGTTGTCTAGCAAAAACTACAAAGTGGATTTTATCTTAAGTGGCTATGAGAAGGCTTTAAGCAATTGTACAGCGGGCATAATGGCTGATGAGTATGACCAGGATCAGGATCAGGAGGATGACGATGACGACGACGATGATGGCTTTGATGAGGATGACGATGAGGAAGGTGACAATCAGCCGACAGAGAATAAAACTAATTCCAATGACAGAGATATCGATCTGGAGGTCACTGCAGTCCTGGATGTTCTGCCTGATCTAGGCATGGGATTCATACGACGCATTCTCTCTCGCTATGAGAACAGTGAGCAGGCTATAGCCGCCATACTGGATGACAATCTGCCACCGGATCTAGCTCACTCGGATCGTCAGGAAATCTATGTGCCCCCCGATCCACAGGAGCAGCTGCAGCGTCAAACCGGTGTCAAGCATTACAATGTTCATGATGGTGATCGCTATGACATCCTTAGCCAGAATCAGCCGCAATGCATCATCAAGCAAGGCAAGGGACTACCCGGAGCGCCGCGTAATGCCGAACAATTGCTCGACGATAAACGAGATCTAAGCCAATTGAAATTACGCTATCAGCAGTACACCCTGGTCGAGGAAACGACCGGGCCAGATTCGTCAGCTGAGTATGATGATGAATACGATGATAGTTACGAGGCACTCAATGCTGGGCAAGCTCCTCCAGTTACATTGCTTAGAGCCAAATTGCAGGCAGATGCTTCTGCCGCCAACAGTGCGTATGAGGCCCAAGATGCTGAAGAGGATGACAGCGGTGATGATCAAGGGGAGAGTTCCAACGATGATGAGGGTGCTTCACCGAAACCCCAAAAGCGGGGCATGGATTTCTGTGAGAATCCAGAAATAACTCGAGCTCGCTATCAGCAACGACAAATGGCCAAATATGGCCAAAGAGCTGGTGGCGGGGGCGGCGGAGGCGGTGGTCAACAATCTTCGGTCGTTGGTGATCGACCCAAGGGTCAGGGTCAAAGTCAACAGACCCAACGCAATCGGAATCAAAAAGAGGCAAACAAATCATCACGGGCCAATCATAATCGCAAAGCTGGTGCAGCCTTTAAGCGTAGCAAAGGAATGTTACCCTAATCCTAATCCCCTAATCCCACAAACCAATTGTAAAAAAAAATTATAAATATAAATTGAAAGAAATTAAACCTTATTGGTTACACCTTGTTACTGAATATAATAGTAGTTATCAATTCTATCAATAGACTAACCAATTTTATTACAATAAAAAATATTAAAAAAAAAACCACAATAAAACTAAACAAAATTGAATTCCATTCATTTGTTTTAGGATCTATATATATATAGCTGGGATTTCGGAACATTTTCAATTGGACATCTGTTGCATATATTCCAAATTCAATTGACGCATCTTTTCATTATGACTTGTGACTGGCTCCTTCACTTTGGAATAATTGTTTTTGATAAATTTCTTATACGGCGTCATCAATGGATCCGTACAGGACCAAGAGTGTGGAAAATCGCTCTGCCATGGCTCGACAAGTACCTCAAATTGGCAATATGAACAATGTAAATGCTGCTGCATCTCATGTGACCGGTCATCGCCATCATCGGGGAAATTAATGCGACCAAATGAGGTGGCCTCGCAGAGATAACAACTATATTTATACGTGGCATCACAATCGCCAACAAATGGCAATTCCGGCATCAATGATTTGGCTAGATACGACCATTTACGGCAATTATCCCCGTGTCCGGTTTCGGCATTAAATACAAATGCCGCCGCATGGCACATCTCATGCAATACTGATTTAACTAATACTGCCGGCTGCTGTATACTCTCACTGAGAATAATAATGGCCGAACGACGTGCTTGCTCCCCGGAGACAATAAGGCGACTACTGTGGACTGTTAGCGAACGTTTCCAAATTATTTGAGGACGCAGGCCACAATAGAAGATCCGATGATTGAACATATTAAAGAGTATCTTGGCCAATTGCTGTTTGCATTGCTGGAAATCTTTATTGCGATAGCTTGTGGCCAAGGGATGGCACATATTGAGAGAGATTTCCGGACTAAGGGACTCCACGAAATTATAGAACAGCGGATGCTGTTCCAGATAGGTGAAACAACTTTTGTGCTGGCGACACAATTGATCCCGTTGCGTTTGTGGCGGCAACTCACTCAAATCGATGGGCTCTTGTCGCAGATGGATTGGCATTTGGGATTCCGCATACGAGATGCCATTAATGCGCAACACATTGTCATCTATGATCTTCTTTTGCAGCTCGGCAGTTGATATCAATTTCGAATTTGAGAGATTTTGCGTGGACCAGGTCTTGGCCGGTGGTGGTGAGGCGGGGACTGTTAGTACCGTTATCGATGCAGTGGCGTTGGTGTTGGGTAAGGTACTATTAGGTGACTCCAATTGACTAACCTTCTCCTCATCCTCAGCAATACTATAATTATCGCTGGGATTATAGAGACGACGTCGCGCTGCTACAAGACCCAATAATTTCTTTAACTTGATCATCAATTGCTCATTCTGATCAATAGATGTATCCATTTGAGGTTCTCTTCTAACTCTAGCTATTGGCTGACTTAGATCCAAATAAATTATACATGGTGTGGCATTGATTTCCGATTCACTACTCTGACTCGTGGAGCTTGCAGTTTGGGTGCTGGACAAGGTGCGTCTATGTTTGCGATTAGACCATTTGGGTAATTCCATGCCATCGGTATAATCGGCATCCTCACTATAATCATCATCTTCTTCGCTGCATGTCTCATCGTCTTCAGTGTCAGCCTCATGTTCAGCCTCTTCCTCCTCATCTTCGTCTTCTTCGGGAATTTCGGAAGAATAATCAAATTCTAGATTTAAACGTGCACGTATTGTACGTCCACTACGTGTTATCACCACTTTGGGACTACTAGACGATGCTGATGATGGTTGCGGCATTTCCAAAGCGGCAAGACCACGGCAAACTTTTTTTTTTTCAAATAAATATAATAATAATAGAAATAACTATTTGTTAGCTATCGAGTTCAACAACACAGTTTACTGTGTCAATTGATTCTGGTGTGTTGTCATAGTGTTTAATATAACTTACATTCTTGCTCATCATCATCGCTAAATAGTTCACTGGAGGTTACAGAACTTAGAGAAGAATTTGGCTGCGCTGGCTCATATTTACGCTTCTCGGAACGACGTTTCATACGTTTGTTACGCCCTAAAGACGAATGGGTTGGGCCCCCATTAGACAAGCAACGTTTATTTGGGGATTTCTCTACAACTTTTTGCATGCTGACGCGGGAACAGTCAACTAAAAAAATATATATATATATAGTTTAGCCTTAGGCGGTTAATTTGGAAAATAATTTGTTTGAAGAATCAAATCCTACCACTGTTGGTGTCGCTAGCTGTCTCCGAGATCGTTACTGTTGTCCACGCGTTTTCCTGTTCGTTGTCCTCCTTGTTGGATGTATCGGTATCTGATGGGGGTATAATGCTAACCACTGAGGAATCTGTACTGTCCTCCACAAAAATAACGCTGGAGGAATTGGATCTATTGCCGCTGCCGTGGTCTTCGTCGCAATCGTCACAATTGCCATTTTCGGTTGCCGTTTGAGGAGGAGGTTTACACGGTAAACTAAGATCGTACTCGTCAACGACCTCATAGTCGTCAGTCTGCGGAATCGAATCGTTTGTTTGTATGAGAAATGGAACCAGTTTTTGACGCTATGCTATGTATATTCTTACCTGTACTGGATTATCTATATCTTTGATATTATCACTTTTTGCTATTGCTTCCAATGTTGTGTTACCTAAAGACAAATCCAAAGCATTTAATTTGTTCACTAAACTATCATTATTCCCATCGGACGACATTTTAATGCCGAGTATTTGTTGTTGGTCCGGCAAGCCAATTTAACATTTTCAAAAATTAGTGTTGTAAGATGTCTCTACAGTGTTCTAGTATTTTAGTTCTATTTAGTATTTTATGTAGCCGGTTTTCAGTATTTCATGCTACATCCTGAGGATAAGGTGGCAACCTTGAAACACTGCGTTTTAACTTTTTGTTTTCATAATTACATACATACATATGTGTTGTGGATGTGAATGCAGATTGAATTTCTCCAATTTTGTAGCCCGCGCACAGTAGATTACACACATAGGCAAGATGTCGAAGGTATATCTAACGCCCGTCTCTGTGTTTCTAATCTTCCAATTTACCTTTATTGGCACGTAAGTGGTAGATTAGCCATGTATACATATACATAGAGAAACCGTTAGATACAGCTTCATATTCTCATGCGTGTTCCTTGATCTTCCAGATATATATTGGCTGTCCTGGAGGGACATGTTGTACCCACTGTTCCATATATAAGTGATGCTGCCACATATTCACCGGAAAGTTGCGTTTTTGGCCAACTAATTAACATCGGGAGTGTTCTATGTGAGTTGCGATATTGCGAATCTCGAGTGGTTCTAATCCAGTGTTCTTTAAATGAGTCATGCTTAGCTCTTGCTGCTTTATGATAATTATTGCCCTTTGTTAGTATATGTATACATATATGTATGATTATTCTTTCAACAGTGGGAATCACCATTTATATACGATATCGACAAGTTCTACAATTATATGAGCATAATCCGGACTTGGGTACCGCTGTATTGCGTCATAATCGTGTTGCTCTATGGTTTGGAATGATCTCCTGTCTGGGCATTAGTATTGTTGGAAATTTCCAGGAAACGAATGTCAGAATGGTTCACTTTATCGGAGCATTCTTTTGCTTTGGTTGCGGCTCCTTATACTTTTGGGTGCAAGCATTAATCTCGTACTTAATCTTCCCGATGGCCGGAACAAGACTTTTTGCCCACTTACGCTTAGCCATGTCCGTGGGCTGCACCATTCTCTTTATTCTAATGGCCGTCACTGGTGTCATGTCGCACATTCTCTTTAAGGGTGAAAATCCACGAAAATGGTAAGTTTGTCTATTGATTATTGAATATAAATTCACTTCTTGCTGTATCTCCTCCAGGTATCCATCTGATGGTGGCTGGTATTTCCATGTGGTAAGCTCCATTTCTGAATGGGTAATGGCCACAATTTTCAGTTTTTATATATTAAGTTTTACAAATGAATTTCGCGATATATCATTTGATCATCCACCGATTTCCTTGCTATCATTCACAATGACAGTGTAGATGCATTGCACATATATACATCATCGATGTAGCTTATGTTTAAAATACATATTTGTTAACACTTTCTTTCTTTAATAGCCACAAGTCAAGATAGAATTTCTCGCAAGCCTTCTATAAATATGGAACCTATTTCCTTTGTCAAAGCTAGTAGTTCTAAAAGTTCTATTGAATAGCATACAGATTTACATATATATAAATCTCTGAAATGTTATAAATGAATTATTTCGGCAGTCTTGGCCTCAATTAATTTGTATAAGCTTGTAAAATGAAATTGTTTTTGAATATATAAACAAATAAGCGTTTATTGTTCGATTTCTAAAGACTTCGATCTCAAAAAATCAAAAAGTCCCAATGAATATGTTTTCCTGTAAATACTTTCAATACCCATTAACCCTCCTCTCCTCCAATTCAGTCTAAATTCCTCCATTCTTCATCTTGCTGTGATATATATGTATATGTTTATATACACTCAATTAATATCCAAAGATGTAAAGAAAAGAAATATTTGATTAATGTTTGGGTTCAGTTGAAGAATGAGAAATTAGATTTATTATAGTTTAACCACAAAAATATTACTCGTGATAATCTATAAACGTAAAAAGAAGATTGTACAAATAAAAAAAAAAAATGCAAATTAAAGTTACATTTACAAAAAAATCATGAAATTTGTTTTTGAATCCAAAAGTTTTAACGCTTGCGATCACGAGACCGATCACGTTCGCGATCACGTTCACGATCACGATGCTTATGACCACCACGACTACCACCATGACTTCCACCGCCACCGCCGCCTCCTCCGCCACCACCACCACCTACTCCGCCGCCGCCGCTGTTGCGATGAGAGGAGGAGGAATAACGATTGTGCTTGGAACCAGAATTGGAGCTAGAGTTCCGATATTTGTCCAAATCGCCGGCATGATTTCCACTACTGGCATTGCTGGAGCGCTCCTTTTTCGAGGAATAGTAGTCGGATCGATCTCGCGAAGATTTTCTGTTGAAAAAGAAGAAAGTTTGTGAGAAACTGATTATTTTTAAGCATTTAGCACTTACCTCTTGCGATGCTTGCTGTGGGGCGAACTCGAGCGGGATGGCGAACGGGAATAATGGCGCGACTTCTTCTTGTGTTTGGGCGGTGTTCGGGAACGAGAACGCGATGAGCCGCGACTGCGATGGGTTTTCTTCAGGCGTTCACGGCTTGGCGAACGTGAACGTGTGCGTGAGCGCGGTGTACGGGATTGAGTGCGTGTCCGGGAGCGTGAACGGGAACGTGAATCTTTCTCCGGTGGTGATTTCTCTGTGGGCAGCGGCAGCGGCACCGCCCGTTGGATAAATCCACCCCAGGCATTATGGGAACCATTATTCCGATCCACTGTGATCACAGCCGGTGGTGTATTCGCCTCCTTGGTCTTATTTCGAGCATCCATATAGAGTTTTTTCAGCTCATCGACAGCTGCTTCCAGTTTATCCACCTGGGGCTTGGGACGTGTATATAGCTCCATGACACGATAACAAATATCCGTGATGTCCGCCATGGGAACACGAAAAATGCCAAACCATGGTGGACTATTCGGTAATGGGATGATCAGCTTGCGGGCACTGAGGTAAATGCAGGCACAGGCAATGGCTTCGGGTGTATAGCGCATAAAGACATCCGTACGGAGGGAATCGTTCATAAAATTCCATGACATCTGCATGAGCTTTTCGTGCTTCTCATACTGAAGCACCTGCAGGTACATAACGATTAGCTTATGCGGATGCTTAACATGCACACAAAAGCCCAGCTCCTTGAGCACCCGACGCTCGGCCTTTATCACCTGCATTTTCAGGTTGGTATAGTATTGGTCCAGCACCATAGCCGATATCTCCCTAAACAAACAAGCATAAAATCAAGAATCAGATCAGATGCAAAGAGTCTCCTCTGGAATTGTAGGTACTTACTTTTGTGCTCGCACTTGTTTTATGTGATGGAACACATTGATAACATCGCGTAGGCGTCGTGGTGCCTCCTCAATTTTCGATGCCAGACACACACAGCTCATGGCCACCGTTTCCATATTGTGGCGCACAAAGCTCTTGGAATAGAAGAAACGCTGGAAAAGCACCTGACCAGTGGCCATGGCAACTTGTGGCAAACGCAACAGGATGCCAGCTGTTTGTATAAGCTCACAGCCAAGGATTCGCAAATCTTTCTCGGTCTCATGGTCGAGTCCGTCCAGACTTGAGGGTGTTACATCAATTTTCTCTTCGGGTATCAGACTATTCTCAAGTGTCAATACAATTTTATTAAATAGACGCGGATACATGGGCTTCGCAATTAAAGCATCTGCGCCCTCTCCTGTGGCAGTTGGAGCATTAGCATTGGCATCTGTTGCTCCGCCTCCCGTTCCTCCAAGTCCAGTTCCCCCAGTAACCGTCATGTTGCTATTGTTGTTGTTGCTGTTTGTGTTGTTGTTATTGGAAATATTCACATTGTTCGCATGGACATTGACATTCACGGTGGTTAGCACATTGCTGATTGTCTCCACAGTAAGCGACGAGGATGCGGAGGTCAATGTGTGTGTATGATGACTATGATGGACAATTGATGCGGCAACACCACGACTGGCCATCATCCGTTGTCGTCCCAAGTTAAACGTTTTACTTAATTTAAATTTTTTATTCTTTTTTTCGAAAGCAATAGAGGTGGAGAAAAAAATACTAATAACACGCTAGAGGTGGACAAAACGTCCATGTCATTATCGATAAAAAGTGTTGCCAACTCATCGATTAACAAAATGGGACACACACGTAGCGTTGCCATACTATGCGACGAATTTGAAAAATACGTTAGTTCTGCAAGATGGCGACAAGTAGTAATAATTTTTAATGAAAAAAATTGAGCACAAAATTAAAAATACTGTTGTATACCCATAATAAATAAAACTTCGTCACAAAACAGTAATTTCATCACAAAGGTTTTAACCTCTAAACCTCTGACAGTGTGTTTATTGTTTATTATTAAACCATTAGAGCTAATCACACTGCTTTTTTTTTATGGGAAAGCAGTCGATCCCCTTTGTTTTGACACATTAGTCGCTCCCTGACTAAAACGTTGTGCTGTGCCTCAGCATTCATCGTTCATATGCTGTCTCAGTGTGCAATATTCTGTTGCCGACTATTTTGTTCATCATCCAGGTGATCAACATTTTGACGTTCAATTTTATTACGTCTTCTAAACTTGACACACAGCACTTCAATTACCCACGGTACGGCGCATAGCATCATAAACACATTCAAAATGTGAAAAACTAGGATATAATCTTGAGTTTTATCTCGAATATAACCAACAATTGGGCCAATCACAAACATGGCATTACCCTGGGTAAACATAAATAGACCATAACCACTAGCAAATCTGCAGAATGTAAACAAATTCATAAGAAATTAAAAACAAAAAAGAATTGAAATCATTTATCTCTCTTACCTCTCTTTTGGTAAATAGTCGGCGAAAACTAATGGCAACGGAACATGCAGCCATGTGCGAAGGAATCCCATGATGGCTGTTATACTAGCCATGCCCACAAAATCGGTAATGCTATTGAATGCTGATTGAAAAAAAAAAAACAAAATGACATACATATGGAGATATGCATATTCAAATGACTTACCAAATCTGGCAAAAACCGTAATAACAGCTCCAGCTAAGTAAATGTAACGGGAAGGCACTTGAATGCAAACAGCAGTTACGGCCAAAAATATACGCGATGCCAAATCTGCTGCCGCTCCAATAGCAATAATTGTGGCAGTATCCACCTATGCAAATCAAATGAAAATTTACTCTTATAATCTCATTATATATATATTCACTTGCCTTATTGTAGCCCAATTCGAATAGATATACCGGCTGCAAAGTGAAGAACGTTATGTCCGAGTAGAGAGCAAAAGTAATGCCCAGCACAATGTTGACATAGATGACCTGCTTGAAGAGCGTCAAATCGAGAAAATCAACCAAGGTGCGGACCCAACTCTTTTTTGGTGTTTCATCTCCACCTGCTTCTGGTAGAGATGGTAACTGTGGCGGCAGCCCAACGGCTGGGACAACAGTCGATTGCCGTCTCGAGGCCTGCAGACTATGGAGCATTTGTGGCGAGGCATCGCTAACGATTACCGGGCCAGACCAATTACCCAAACTGGTGATGCTTGAGGCGCGACTTGATATGATTTTAAGTATTTGTTCATCGGCATGGGATGAACTTGTTAAGAATGTCATTTCGCCCACAGGAGCTGTCAATGGTGTCTCTGGTTGAATATGAATGGCAACTGGCTGGTGTTGCTGTTGTTGTTGGTCTTGACGTTGAAGCTGCAATTCCTCTTCAGGTATGGGCACACGACGCATATGCCATTCCACCGGATGCATAAGTAACATACCCAAGATCGCATGGGCATTCAGTCCGGTAAGGACAAGCAGGCAACCACGAAAACCATAATACTGTATTAGTTTTTGCATCACAATCGGATACAACATCGATCCCAATCCAATTAGAGTCTGGGCAAAACTCATCCATAGCACACGATTCTTTACAAAATAGTTATTAAATGTTGTGTAAGAGGTGGGCACCATTAAACCGAATCCCAAACCTTGTACCACACTGAAAGCAATAATCAAATCCATTGTCGTGGTGGCAAAGTACTGAAGTCCAGTGCCCACAAAATAAAATATTCCGCCAACCAATCCCACCGTACGAATGCTCCATCGTCGAAACAGACTGCCCGAAAAGAGTCCGGCGAAACTTAAGGAACAAAAGAAGGCACTCGTTATGATGGCAATGGCACTAGTCTCGGCCCCAATGCTTTTAAGAAAATCACCAAATACCAGACCAAACGAGGGCAATGCGGCCAAGGCACTTATCTGAAAAGGAATAGAAAGGTGAGATATATGTATGTACATATATCCATTTATCCATTGATTGGAAAGTGATGACTACTTACAAATGGCAGGGCCATGCCAATACAAACTAGGATACCCCAGCCGCCATCGGGTGCCTCTAGTCTATATGACTTGATCCTCGGGTTGTCATCTGCCATTATTTAATAATAAGCTAAGCAATGATTCGATGTTGTCGCCTACTTTGAATGTGATGACAATGTCTTGCAACTTGTGACTACTACAATCTGTCACACAGAAATTGCTCTCCCTATGCCATTATCTTTATCAGTATCTTGATATCTGCTTCTGCTGCTGCTGCTGCTGTTGCTGCTGCTCCCATCCCTTTCCATCGTATAAGTCAAAATGCAGCCAGTAGCAATTACCTCTTTACTATCGCATCAGTTTTTTTATGGTCCAGCTAAGCTTTTGGGCCATAATGTAATAAGAAATAAAATCTGATAAGATTAACCCAAATAGTTGAATATGAAATCATTGTCTTTAGTTTTTCTTTTCTATTCTTTTTTTTGTTTTTTGTTTTTTTTTTCACACCTCCATTGATAGATAATTAAACATTTCAGGGTTATTCCCAAAACAAAATTCTTACATTGTTAAATTGTTACTGATACTGATTTAACTTTTCTTTTCTTGTTTGTTATCGACAACAACAGTTGCTTCTGATAAGGTCAAAAAAAAAAAATAAAAAGAACACAATTAAAATAAGGAAAATACCATTTTTCAGGCGAAAAACTAACATTACGAAAAGACAAGAAAAAAATACTAACAAAATCCCCGTGAGATTTATATATCTGTCCTCGTTGATTTCCGCAAGTTGTGTTTTGACTTTTCTGCTTGATTTATGGCAATTTAAATTTATTCTTCACGCATTACATTTGCCTTTGCCTTAGTAGCATGAAGTTGAAGTTTGCTATCTGATAAGATGATTAAAATGATTATGGTTATGGATGATGGCAGATATGGTGACAATAATTTTCTATAATCGTTGTGATAAAACGTCCCCCTGCCACCGACTCACAAACTATATGCAAATACATATGTGTCCGGAGGCTAAACATCATAAATGGGTTTTGAATTTAATTCTAAAGAATTCATTACCTCACTCACCAACATTCTGACATTCCATTTCATTAGCTTCTATATACATATGTATGTATATAGGTAGATAACAATTTTATTCCTGAGTTTTGGCAAATGGAGGGGGAAGACTCAACTATGCGTATACGTAATATTTTACCCTGTGTGAACCAAGAGTGAAATGGCCTGTTAATGGAATTTTTAAATGTACTTTTATTTAGTTTTCTAAATTTCAAATAGTTAGCAGAAATTGATCAACCAAAAGTCGAAGTAAAAGAGGTAAAAGACATTTATAAAAAAACCAAAAACCCTTAACTTTGCGAATCTATAGATTTCCAATGTAAACTAAAACTTTGAAAACTATTTCGCAAAAAAACGTAATGTATCTATCAGGAATGAATTACTATCCAACTGATTAATATCATTTTCAATTGTGCTCTACTGAATTAAAAATATAAATATTTTTTTGATATCAATTGGAAATTGCTTTATTAGGCAGACTGCCCAAAAATTTCACTTTGAACATTTCTTAGAGCTAATGACCCTCAAGTTTGCTTTGCCAATTTTAGACCGATTTTCAAAATTTGTGTTCGTTCGTTTTAAGTGCACTCAAAACTTAAAAACTATTTCTTTTTGTTAATATTTGAAATTTTGTTGTTAAATGATGATTGTAAAATAGGTAATTTGATGAAAAATGTTTAATTCAAAAAATTCTGAAAAACTATTTTTTAAAACCTTTTTATTTACCTCAAATTTCTATTGCCTTTATTTAAAATTATACAAAAATTCGAATAAAATAAGGAAATAACACATTGAAGTCGAAGATTAAAGAAATTTCTCGAGTTAGGGCTTTAATAGGGTAAACATATTAAATGTCCTCCTGGCCTCCTTTCAAATCATCAAATCCTGCCCCAGGACTGAAGGTAATGATTTCCTGGGATATCCTTAATATTCCGGAACATTTAAATATGAAATGGACAAAATATTCTAGACTAATTGTAAGAGTGTTGCAATATTTATTTTTAAGTTTAATTTACACTCATCCTAAAAGTATGCTACATTAAACTCTTAGCTAAGAAAGATTAAAAATTTAAAGTCAAAAAACCAACAAAATGCACATAACTTTCAAAATTAGTGGGGATCAGGTCCTGCAATGTCCTTCCTTAATTGACACCAACCAATTTTTAGGCCTCTGTAGATCCATTTACGATCTATATATACATATACGTATGAATGTAGATTATAAAAAAAAAAAAAATTGATTCCAAATATTATACCAATTGAACCATTTCCCATAGTTTGGCTGTTTATTTATTTCTCCTTTTCGAAAAAGAGAAAATTTTCTCAGCTAAAATAAAATTAAATACTAAAATAGTAAAAGAAAATCTCAACAATCTTAATGGGCTGCATAAGCCAAATACAGAAAATAAAATAAGAAAGAGAAAAAAAAAAAAAATAAAACGGAGCGTTTATAATCTAAGCAATTATAAGGCTTCAAAAATGATACTACAAACAAAGACAGAGGCGACAGACAATGGGATACATTTACAAAGAGAGAGAGAGAGAGAGAGAGAGAGAGAGAGAGAGAGAGAGAGAGAGGGAGAGAGAAAGGGAGCCACAATGAAAGAGAAAGAGAGATAGGTAGAAACTGTGGACATGTTGTTCTTGTTTCCATGTTGCTTACTTCTCGCTGGCAACAAGTTCCAGCGAAAAACGTAGAGTTCTTTCAACATCATCAACATGATCATGATGATGATGATGATGATGATGAGTCGCTGATTCTCTGATTCTCCAATTCTTTCTCGGATTCTCTCTGGGTCTGCGCCTGCGTTCGACTATTTGAACATTTAAAGTCTTACCATCGTCGGCATTCGTTTAAACAAATAAAGCTCGAGACTAATTGCATTTGCACTTGTTGTGCGATATTTCTATGTTGAAATTATATGGCAACAATGTTGGTAGCTACAGTGGAAAAACTTGGTTCGAGTTCGGTTCGATTGGTGGTGATGATGGATTGGGAATGGATGGATGATGGTACATACATACGTACACACATTCATACGTTCGTTTGAGACACGTCATTTGTCATTTATCTTAGTGTTTTGTGGCCTTTCGTGTATCATTTTGGCTTAATTGACTTCTACTACTTTGTTCGTTCACTCTCTGACTATGGCTAAGGAGAAATGCCAATGCCAATGCCATTACTCTAATACCAATACCAATATCAATGCCGCCTTGGCCATATGTTTGCTTCTTTGTTTGCCTTTATGCATTGCATGCATGCATCTATCTATGTATGTGTGTATATATATATGTGTGTGTGTATATCTTATGGTCAATACCAATTGACCATAGTGCGGAACATTTAGCTTCATTACGTCAAACCATTTCTGATTTGATCTACGTGCTTGTTGTTGCTGCTGTTGTTGCTGGTGTTGCTGCTGATGCACTGTAGAACCGTTTTAATTAGTTGCAACCATAATAAGTAAATCAACTACACTCAGTCTATGGCCAAGGACAAGGTACAAGCCTGGTCTGAGAGTTCTCTGAAAGAGGTTTGTGGCCCTTTCATTTAAGACGTAACATTAGTTAGTAGGCCTCAATTGTTTTTATTTGCTCTAGTCTTACGACTAGAAGGAAGGATTAAGTTTAAGTTTTATGAGTTACTCTTTACTGCACAACGATTTGTTCTATAATTTAATTCTTTCTCAATTCAGTTTTAAGTGTAGTTAAAATTTCATTAATTTTTCTATTAAGACATTGTATAAGAAAATGAAGTCATTAAAGATGGCATTGGATTATAGGGCTCCTGATTTTAGTTTCATCTGTGTGTGAGTGTGTGTGTGTGTGTGTGTGTGTGTGTGTAAGCCCAGTTTAACCCACATTGGTAGGTGCCATTAAAAAGCCATTCCATTCGTTTGCCGGCCATTTGACAACGCCTTGTGCGAAATGCAAATTGCAATTGCCGCACGCTTCATTCTCGTCTCTCTCTCTCTCTATCTCTCTCTGTTTGTGACTCCATTGCCCCATTGCGATTTTTGTTGTTCATGGAAGTAGGTGGTAAATATTCGGCATATCAATGGCTTTTCGAATTATACCCCCTTATGAAACGTCTCTGAAGCTGACGCTACACATCTTAGATGAGTGCTCGGGTCTTGCATGCAATTTGGTTGCATGTAACGACCCTACAACTTGGACTTGAACTTGCGAATTTGCTAGACGACGACAACAACTACGACGACGACGACGATGAGGATGAGGATGAAGATGAAGAGAGTCTACACCAACGCCAGCAGCAATCAGCGGCAAGTGAATGAGCTTAAATTGTCCATGGCTTGAGGGCAGGGTTAGTGTGGTGATGTAGAGGGGGCGGAGGAGGGGGTTGGCTTGGTTGACTGGCTGCCTGGCTGACTGCCTGGTTGCATGTTGTTGCCTCAACGCCCTCAGTACGTTATTATGCGGTGATGTTGTTGCTGTTGTCTGCACCGTCTGTGGAGCATCAAGGCACTGGGGCAGCGAGGCATCAAGTTCGCTTCAACTTGCACAACAGAGATGCAAGATGGCAAATGGAAGAACAAGAAGAAGAACACGAAGAGGAGGCAAAGGCAACCGCAGTTAGTTTTTTGGCCTAGGCCCAGGCTAGGCATATAATAGACAAGCCTCAATTAAGTTGCAATTGCAGTTGCTGATGTTGCTGCTGCTGCTGTTGGTGTTGTTGGTGTTGTTGGTGTTGTTGTTGGTGTTGTTGTTGTTGTTGTTGCTGTTGCAAAATTGAAGCGTTGGCGGCGTAGGAATTTCACTCAGCGCTGCCCACGCGCTGTTGCTTGCTTTTTTTGCTGACTTGCTTCATTCTTCTCTCTGTGTGTGTGTGTGTTTGCTGATAAAGTCCAAAATGATGTACTACCCATGTTGCTGGTGGTTATTTCACCCTCCCTCCCTCCCTCGCACTCCCCTACCCACCTCCATCACTTTTTCTTACTTCTGTGTTCTTCTACTTTGCAACAGGAGCGTAGCTAACCATAAAAGTTAACTATATATATTTTACTTAAATTTACAATGTTCCAAAACTAAGGAAAATATTGAGAAGTTTGACCGAAAAAAATTTTTTAAATATGAACAAAATTTGAGTTTTCTTGAGTCTCTTCTATGCTTTGGTAGACTCTTCTTCTACACGTTGTATATATGAATTGGCCAACTCTTCGAGCTTGGCATAACGTTTCTCCATTTCAGCCTTCAAATCGTCAGTAAGTTGCATCATTTCATCCATCGCCAAATAAAACTTGCTTATTTCATCGGTAACTTGATGTTTCTTAACGCATTTATAACTACGTTTGAAAGCGCTTTCCTCATAACCTTTGGTCACAGTCTTGATTTCTTTTTTGGTAATCATCGTATTGTTCAATTCCTTATGACGTCTCGGGCATACATTCAATTCCAGATCTGCCGTTTCGTCGGCCCATTCTTTATAATCGAGGGCAATATCATCAAGGAGTATTATTTGTTTTTCCAGTTGGCACATCATTTTCATCGAATCCATCAAGGCATGACTTAATTCTCGATAATACAAGTGCACTCTATCGATTTCACATTGCAAATTGTGATGAGCATGTTCTAGATTAGAAATTTGCAATTCGTCCTCACAATCGATTGGATCATCCAAAGAAAAAAAAGCAGCAGCCGTTTCCTTCAACTTTTTCTCTTTACGTTTTTCCACCTCAAATTGCGTTTGTTCGATTCGTTGTATTAGACAGTCTAAAGCATTTAATGTTTGATTCAAATGATCCTCATCATCGGTGCCATCTTCAGTGGTTGGTATGAGAATCTCTTCTTCTTCGGCTCCATCACCCTGACTATCAGTCGGGGTAAAGCTAAGCTTCTCATCGTAATGGAAGATCTCCTGTTCACATTTTAAGGTCCGGGATATAAGGTCGATTTCATCTAACTTTAGTTTGCTGCAATCACCCACTTTGGCCAACACATCAGTACCAGGACGAACGGTAGACATGATTTCAAAATCCTTATATATATGAAAATATATATTTATTTTTTTTTTCTCAGTTTTTCTGATGTTGACTGTTCAGGGTTTTGTTTCGCTATGCTGGAAAATGTATTCCAGTCGTTGACTAGTTGAGAAAATATATATTTATTTTTTTTCTCAGTTTTTCTGATGTTGACTGTTCAGGGTTTTGTTTCGTTATGCTAGAAAATGTGTTCCAGTCGTTGACTAGTTGAAAATCGAATTGAATTTTAGATCAATGGTAATTCTGTTTTTTGTTTTGTTTTTTTGTTTTTTTGATCCGGTCCTGGCGTTTGGTTCGAGGCCAGCTGATAAGAAAATTTATGGTTACCCAGTTGCTCTGGCGGCATAATTGTGCACCCACATCTCTGCCACATGAAGACGAAGAGGTTCGCTTGTGGGCTTACTTTGGCGTGTGGCTTTGTCGCCCACTCCCTCCCCCTCCTCCTCCTCCTCCTGATCCCTTGCCATCCAACTGCGTCCCTCTGCCCGTCCATCTAAGTCTGCGTCTAGAGCTCCATTGCCGCCAGTTGACTTTGCTTACCCGCAAGTTGTAATTTTCTGCGAAAGAAACAAAAAGAAAATAAAACGCAAAACCGTCAGCCGCAGAATTGCTTTTTTTTTTTTCTGCCTCTGATAAATCCCGCTTCTGTCTGTCTTTTATGTTGGTAGTTGTTGTTGTTGTTGTTGTTGTTTTCTATTTTTTTTCTTCTCGTATTTGGTTTTGGTTCGAGTTTGAGCTTCCTTATTCCATTGCCATCTCCATCTGCGTCAATCTCAGCTGGTCAAATCGCCAACAGAGACGGTGAGAAGAAGTGGAGAGGAAGGGGAAGGGCAACAATTTTGCCTTGCTAATTGCTTGCCAGATTTGGGCTACTTAGAGGGTTTCAGTTTGGGTTCCTTGAAGGCGATTGACACTGTCAATTGGCTCCCTCTCTTAGCAGCAGCAACATCAACTACATTTTTTGGACTGAAAGAGTCTTTGACAGGCTTTTAAGCCCCTCAATTTTGTGTCCACATGTCGTGTGTGGAATTTCACAAGACTCTATGAAAATCGCTTACAACGCCAAACGGTTGACATGTGATGAAATGAGTTAAATGAATATTTCAAATCCGATCGATCTATTCGACTAAACTATACCCATTCTAGAAATATCTCCAAAAACATAAAGTTAATCTGGAACTTTAAATATATTCAATTAAATATCAAGAGTTACAGGGTATCAGCTTATAATTGTCATTGAAATTTGTTTCCAAATACCAATATCAAGAAAATTAAACCAATATTTTCTCTTAAAATAGTCTTATGGTCTTAAGACGATATCAAATCTATATATATAAAAGAAAGTCGGGTTTGTTCAACCACTTATAACTCGAGATCTGCTGAACCAATCTTCATGGTTATTGATCCCTAAATAATTGCCGGAAAACCCCTTAAAACATCCAATTTCTTTTCCCTATACAAACGTTTTCTAACAATCAATTTAAATAAAGTCAACTGTTCTTTTAATGTCATATACCATGTGAAAACTAACGGAAAAATTCGAATATTGTGTTTTGTGTAGTAACATAATAGAAATTCGAATATCGTGTTTTGTGCAGTGTTTAGTAACAAATATTATCAAACCAAACCAATTAGCAATCTAATCATTATGCCACGTCCTAGAAGATCTAATCTTTCCCAGCGGAGCCGCAGTGCAATTAGGCTACGGAACATAGCGAGTCAATAATCCGATGAACAAGGAGAAAGCGCCAGATCGCGGAATGAATGACGCATTTAATAGAGAATTGGAACGTGAACGAGAATATGATCCACATGAACTAATCCAATCAGTTCAAATAAATGTACCACTGTTGAATCCTAAGCAGAGGGAAATCTGTGATACACTTATTAATGCAATTGATGATGGAAATGGTGGCTTATTTTTTTTGGATGCCCCCGGTGGAACTGGGAAGATATTCATGTCATTGATTTTGGCCACTGTACGCGTTAACGTTAACATGCAATGGCCAAAGTTTTAGTAGCATCAAATATTATCATATGGGATAGCGCACAAACGCTTATTGGAAGCACTAGACCGAACATAAAAAGATCTGCGCAATGACTCGAGATGTTTTGGTGGTTCCATGATTTTATTATCTGCCAATTTTCGACAAACACTTCCAGTAATTCCAAGATCTAATGCTGCGACGAAATAAATCAAATCTGTGGCGATATGTAAACAAACTTCAAAGTGAGCGAGCAATTTTGGCGGCTAAAAATAAATTGTAGATAACTTCAATTTTATAATTCAAAATTAGGTTCGGAAGACCATCTGCGTTGTTTGTTTTTGCGCCTGATAATAAAACAAAAAATGTCGTGTATCACAAGGTACTTAACCCTCTAATGGCCAAGAGTGTCTCAAGACACATATCGATACTTTATAAAATCATTGATACTGACCATTTTTTAAACCATTTTGAAGTTAATTTATGTTAAAAAGTTTCAATTGTTTATTCCCAACTTTAATGAAATTCAAATTTTTCAAAATAGTTTGTGTTCATTGTTTGTTACATAATTTTATGACAATCGATAAAAAACTCACGAGCGTTAGAGGGTTAAGTGACGCTGGGTCAGTTCTAGTATATTTCTAGATCTCAATTAGTTAGTGTAAATTTGATTGAGAATGTTGGCTAAAACATGGATTCGAAATTTTTAAGCTTTGAAATTATCCCATCAAAATCAGTTTACACTCCAGAATTGCAATGGCTACAACTAGTTGAGAATTACAACCAATTACCACTTAGAATACCAGAGTTTTCTTAGTAGCTAATCAAACTCTAGGGAAGAGAATTAAGCAATCGGCAAACTTAACCCTCTAGAGTCCAAAATATTGTGGAACATCAATATACTTATAATCTCATTACTCAATTTTTCTTTGTCTGTGTTGAGAATAAGAGAATTCCATCATTTTAATTGCTGGCGAAAACTTCTAGTGCCTGCTTTAGCTAATCGCATTGAACAAGGCAAATTTCCTAAGGACCATCATAAAGTTTAAATATGGCAATGAAATATTAAATGAGTCAAAGTTTCCAAAATAATAATTATTTTTTTATGATGTTCGAAACTAACTATAGAAGACTACAAAACGAAGTATGGCCCATCGAATGGTCTTTCCCTTGAGACTCGAAATGCTGTTTGAAGTTAGTGAATTACTTTTTTGTTTTGTTTCATCTAAAGGTTCTCTACTCTGGACATAGTGTGAGAAAAATTTTATGCAATTTTGTTTTTGCATTTTCATGAAGATGCAGATGCAGATGCAGATGAAGATGAACATGATGACGACTGTGTACCGCTAACAGATGTCTAATCACATTAAGCGAATAGATATGGTGATGACCAGACTATGGAACATACATACATACATATGCATGTGAGTACATCAGGCCATAAGTTCAGCTAAGGTGGTCTGTTTCTCTCTCTCTCTCTTTCTCTCTGTCTCCCTCTCATGTCCATCATTTGTAGCTGTTTGGGTCTGGTCTGGTCGAGTGGTCGGCTGGTCATGCAGGAAGTTCAAGTGGTTCAATTCAAGAGGAGTCCAAATGGTATCGTGTTGAAGGTGAAAAGCAAAAATAAAAGAAGAACACATAACAAAATAAAAAAAAACGAGTAGCAAAAATAATGCAATATACATTAGTTCGATTGGTAATGGAATCGCTCTATTCTATATATATATATATATATGTTTATATAGAACAAGTCTATAGAAAATTACGATTTATGTAACAAGTTGAAGAATTCAAACTACATTTATTTCCGCATCTGGAACTAAAAAGAAAATCAAAATCATCATCAAGAATGACAGGGAGAGAGAAAGAGATAGAGAGAGAGAGAGATGAGGAGAGGATGACAATCAAAAGCAAGTCGTCCACCTAGTGCATCCATCAGACTCTATCTCCAACTTCGACTCCATCTGCAACTTTAACTCCGACGTCGATAGACAGATGGACAGACAGATAGACAGACAGGCAGACAGACAAACAGACGGTTGGATAGTCAGTCAGTCGGTTATTAAATGTGACCATCAGTGCTTGCAACAGGTAAGGGGGCTCCGGGTGGTGGTGGGGGGCTGTGAGAAGCCCCCATGAAGAAGAATCAGGGGAACTCCAGTTATTACATAACTGAGAGCAGTAGAAGAAAAACGTTTAGAAAAGCCAAAGTGTGTGAGAGAGAGAGAGAGAGACACAGAGAGGTAAAGAAAAATCACAGCATAAAGGCAAAGAATTATAATTTTCCAATCAACTGATAAATTTTTAATGATGCCAACTTGGCCAACTTGGAATTTAGCTAAAGTCGTCGTCGTCGTCATCATCGTCATCGTCATCGTCGTCGTCGTCGCCAGCGTTTGGACATGTGTAAGAAACATTCCCATAGGTGTGATTGCTGGCGCGCAAGAACAAGTAAAACACCAAATTACTGTTACTAGACGGGCGGGTGGTCGTCCCCAACTAACTCAGGTGAGCTCGAGTGTCTGCTGATGGGAGGGGATAGAGGGATAGAGGGTAAGGCAAGGTAAGGGAATGGTTTAAATGCTTTTTGGCTGCAGGCCATTTGCCATGGCATTGGCAAACATCTAACGTTGTGTCTAACATCGTGATCGATGAGCTGATGCGCTTGACTTGCTTGCTACCCCCTCACTCCCATCCCTCTATAATCCTTATACTCCCACTCTGTTTGTCTCTCTATCTCTATGAGTATTGCACCATCTATCAGTAGAACATCAATTCAATTGGTCAACAGATGATCTTGGGGTGTTGCTTAACATCTTCGACCACATCCACGACACATTTTTCTCATGCAAATATTGATTAAGGCGCCAGAGAGTTATGTCCGAGAAAATTGTGTTGTATCTATGTACGTAGATTAAGTTGTCTCTTCTCCCGGAAAACACTTCAGAATGAAAGAAGCGCAAAGCATCCCAAAGTTGACACAACATGTAATTAAAAATCCACACAAAATTGTACCGGAAGTCACTTAACATTTGCATCACATATCTGTGATATGCAGGTTAATTTGCGGTACCGATCTAGCCAGTTATTGGGTAACCACTTATTCTCTGATTAGGCCAAATGCTTGATCATGTGTCTAGATTTGATGTTGACTAGAGTGTGGGAAATATAAATATTGAATTTAGTTTCAAAATAACTCAAAATAATATTTTCACAACTCTTGCCAAAAGAATCTCTCAAAAACAACTTAAAACTTTCCAATGCCACTACATCCATAGTTTAATCTAGGGCTATGAAATAGAGCGAAACTTTGCCCCTTAAAGTATGCAATAGGCTGCAAAAGTATTATAGTAGATTAAGGTTTTTTAGAGTTGTAACAAAAATTCTTTAAATAAAATTAAGCTTAAATCAATTAGTTTCAAATTATATGCTAGATAAAAATGTAGATTTTAAAATTTCCTCGGACTAACAGTTTGGATGTCTTCGGGTGGCAGAGGTGGTGTAGTCATCGTCGTTGCGTCTTGTCGATTCTGACCGTTATTTAATAAGAAAATGTTTATGTTTTAAATTTTCATTTTTTTTTAGTTGGTCATCGTCGTGAGCCGCTGATGGAGCTGGAGGGGCTGAGACGAACATGGTATATAAGCGTTTAAAGCGCGTCTCAGGTGTCGCAAGCGATGTCCACGGTGTGTCTATGGGTTTTGGGTTTGTCTTCGGGTTTGGGTGTCTGGGCAGGCGCCAAATGGTTGGTTACTTTGGTTACTTTGGTTGCTTGCTTGGTCAGCGCGTATTTCATTTCGTGCTGCACGCCGCACGCATACAAATTGCAAAATGCAAATGCAAATGCGAAAATAAACTCCATCTCGGAGCCATCCCCAATTGCAGCTTAGCATATATTCTATAGTCTATACTTTTTGTTTTTGTTCTATGCCAAGTAAAAGATTAGCAGCGTACGTTCCCTCGTTCCTTTCCTCCCTTTCAGACCGGCGGGACCTCCTCCTCCTCCTCCTCGTCCCCCTTTTCCTCCTGTTGTAGCATTTCTTCGTCTCCAGCCGCATCGAATGGACGGCAAATTGTTCGCACGCTTCGGTCCCATGCATGGATGGCGGCTAATGCGTTTGGGATTTTCGCGCATTTTCTTTTATTTTTCAATTACGACGTGGCCAACACAAGCATTGGGGTGGGTAACCAGTTGATGGCGGGGGGGGCAAAAGAATTGTTCGTTTGGCTCGATCGATCGATCGTTTGTTGGCTTGGCTTGGCTTGTCTAGTCTGAGATGGAGCTTGGAGCTTGGAGCTTGCGGAGCCAATAAAAAGTTGATCGTGTCTTGGCTATTCCACATTGGGTCCAATTATTGTTCTTTTTGTCAATTAATTGATTGCATTCTCTACGAACTGCACTTAGCAATAACAACAATAGCAACAACAATAATAACTGTCGTATTTTTGCTTAAATATGTGCATCTTTCTAACCATTGACCATTGAATGAATGAGAAGGGGGACTGGTGGAATGGGGGGGGGGGGGGACAACAACAGAAACTTGCGTAAAAGTTGTTTCTCATTTTTCTGGCCTGGAGGGTTTTTTTCTTTTTCTATCTCTCTCGCTTTATTTATTGGTTTATCATATTAGCAACTTTACAATAGTTTTTCTCTTCTCTTTTAATTTATTATTATTTTTTTCTTTTTTTTTGATTTGTAATTTACCGTAAAATGATTTGACCCACAAATTTAAAAAGGAAACCTCTGACAGGCATCATTATAGGCATCGTTAAGCATCGAATTTGAATATATTTAACATCAGCTTACATTAAACGAACTACGTGAAGTGGCATAGGATATTTTCTAGGCATTCTATCAAGGACCAATTAATCCTTATAGACATCTTAAATCTTTCTCCAAGCCAGAAGTAATTGTAATAAGTTTCCTCTAAGCTTGCAATTTCGGATCAGGCAAAATTGAAAAGCGAAAAATACTTTTTTATGTAATTTAAAAACAAAAAAAGAAGTTCTTATCAAAAATTAATGTTAAATTAGCGCCATCTAACTTGTAATTCTATGAGCTGTATTTTTGTTAGTTTGAGTTTCAACGCAAAATTCAAATGTTTATTTGAATCCGTTCAAAAGCAGTTCTTGCTATTTGCTCTTCGTGGCTTATGCTGGGATCGCAATGTCAATTTGCCTTCGTATTCTAGTAGACTTCTCTTGATTAACCTTCCGTCCCTAACTGACCGTAAAATTATGCTTGGTGTTATTTTTATGCACAAGCTCCTAATTGGTGATATCGACTCGCCCCTGTAGACGGAGTAGACATCCTTTGATACCTTTATCCCTTAGTCGTTGTTCTTCTAACTATGCCATGCATGAACCTTTTAGGATCCTCTGCTGTGATTACAACCTTCTATTCCCTGTAATCGGCTCAGAGTTTTCTATGCTATCCCATTTAGTTAATAGATAGCTGTAGTATTATTTGTTTGTCTGTTTTTTCTATTGTGTTTTTGTCCACGCGATTCGTACCGTGCGTTATACGGCTGCACCCCTCGGTCGGTCGGGTGGGAGGTGGGCAGTTATCTGCTTGGGCTCGCGCGTAACAGGCTTTGTCCTGGTGTCGTAGGGGCCACTTGAACGTACTGCGCATAGTATCGTCAATGTTCGCTATTATGATGATATTTTCTTCCATTTAAGTCAAAATTGAACTTTCTATTATGAAGTTATTACTTTAAAGCTTATGTAAACTTCTTGAAACGAATGTTTAGTGTCTAAAAATAAATTTCGTAAAATGACATCAAGTTAACTTTTGTATGTATGTACATGAAAATAGGTTTTTAGACTTGGACAATGATTAAATTCGATGAAAAACATATAAAATACGGGATTAGAAAAAGTACACTCAAAAAGCAAAGCCGCAGAAGGGTTCATCGGGTAGGTCCTTCAATCGTCATCTGTTGAGACCAAGGAGACTAGCCCTACCAATCAGGATCAGGACTGAAAGGCGAATCCAGAGGGTGCAAGGAGGATAGTTTTCATTTGGCAGAACTGCAGCCAGCCGGTTGGGGTAATCGGTAAGTCTGCGGAAGTGGCGAATGGGGATATGTAAGTCTAGAACAGAGTTCCGGACATAGAAGGGGGGCTTTGACCAATCTACGTAGCAGCTTGATTTGGAACCTTTGTAGTATTTCCACGTTGGAGTGGATGCCTTTTGTCCACATGGGCTTTAGGATTGACTTGTAAAGCCGAATCTTGTTTGCCAGTGCATCTTTCTTGCTTTTAGGTTCAGTTGCATCAACTTTGCTTTGATGTGAGCCTTCCAATTATGTCTTAAGTCGGTCAGGAGTTAAGTCGACATACTTCACCTTGTCTGCTGTGGATAGGGGAGTCCCATGTAGGCTGACCTGACTGGTGGGATGAATATAAGTGATAATAAGTTGATTGAATTGAATATTGAAAATATTGATAGTTTTTTTGGTTCCTGTAAATGTTTAATAGAATCAACAAGATTTTTGAATTTCATGTGATCAGGAAATCATGATATTCAATATAGAAGCAGTAAAAAGTAACCGATACTCCTTGGTCCTCTACTTTTTAGATGAAATTTTCACAATTATAAATTATTCAAAGCAAATTTGAATTAGTTGCCAATTTGAATGATCTTTTAGTTTGGCTAATTATAAGACTAATTACATTCCATCCACTTTATTTCCATATATGGATGTGTTTAGTATTTCCAAAAATTTTATTCAAACAAAAGATTTTCATGTTTCAAGTTCATGGGTTTCTTTTTGATTTTCTGTTTCTAGCATTTCAAGTTTTTGGACTTTCGAGTTTTCAGTTTCCATCAGTTTTCAATTCGAAAAGTGTTTTTTGTTGTTTAGTAGATGTAAATTGATAGATAATTTCTATCAGTCTATTTTATGAGTTTTCTTGATTGTGTATATATGTACATATGTATTTTGTTTTTTTCTCTTTCTCCTCTCCTTCCATATATGCAACATGTTGCTGGCGTCACTCAAAAATACATTTGCCCCTGCAGAGTCTGAGGCGAGAAGGTACATTTGTTTCAATTCAAGCTTTGCCACGCCTCACAATAAAAAGCTTTGAAAATTATAGAGTATATTAGAGATAGGTCTTATTAGATTACATTTCTGCATGTTTGCTTTAAATTTTCTTGTTATTCTAATCGATTTAGCAAGAGTATCCAAGGCGTCGGCATTTGAGAAAGTTTTCTTGGCTTTTTGTTAATCAAATCAATTCAATTCTTTCGATATTGAAAACTTGTTTTTCCTTTCTTCTGGCAAAGTGTTCTCTCTTTCTCTCGCTCGCTGTCTCTCTCTTTATATCTGCTTTTCATTATTTTTTTTTTTCTCCTTACTTAATTGAATTCATTTTTTAATTGTATTTTTTTGGTCGTTTTTTTTTGTTGCCCAATTAGGATTTTCTATAGAAAGTCAATGGGTTTATTTTATTTTATCGACTTTTAATGAATGCAGTTGCCATATACATATATAGAGACAATCGGCAAATGAAGCCGCAGACGATTCTCCAAATGTCATTCCAAAGACATTGCCCCTAAAAAATGTTTCTTTTGTATTTGGCCATTGTGTATTCTCTGTCTGTGTGTGTGTGTGTGTGTTTTGAGAATTTTTTTTTTATTGATTTTTAAATATAAAAGAAATATTTTAGTTATTGTGAAAGAGCGATGAGTGAAGTCAAGTTTAGGTTTAAGGGTTTTTAGATCCAGTTCCACAAATGGCCAACGGTAGGTAAGCAAGGTCGCCCCAACCCCCCTTTCATTTACATGGGTGTAGATACTTTGTAAAAGGGGCGTAAACACCTACAGAAACTTTGCCAAAGGGTGTTCAAGTTCAAGAAATTGTTTTTGATGAAATATTTCATATTGTTTCCTCTATTTATACTGGAATCATTCAAATTTAATTACTAATTATTTACTTATAATTATCACATTCAATTAGAAGCTGTGTATTTCCTTTCAGTTCTACGCCCATGTCCAATTCTTCTGGCTACTACCATCTACTACCTTAGTAAGGTGTCACTTTTATGAGACACTTTAAAGATTAATTTAAGCTTAACTTTGAAGGTTTTTATGTTTTTAAGCCCTTTCATTATTTGTTTTAGGGTTCTAATTCTTCTTAATCATTGCTAAAATGCTTTTGTTTGTTGCTGTCGTTTATGCATAAATTTGTTTCTTACGATTAGCCATTGATTGACAATCGTGTCTATCTAAATCTATGCAAATGTGACTAGTTATAGATTAGAACAAAAAAGGGCCACAAAGAAAGTCAGCCCCCAAAAAAAGAGACTAGGAATAACATAAACATAAATTTATTTCTTTCGAATCTCTTTAGAGTCGCAAAAAAAAAATGGAATAGAAGCAAAGAATGGAAACCCACATTAAAATCTAAACCAAAATCATAATAGAGAAATTACGCAAGGAAAACCACATGACTAGAAAGAGTTATTAGAGAAATAAAAGAGACTGAAAGAAGACAAGTTGAATAGAATAACCCCTTTGGAGAGGATATAACCACAAAGGATGTTTCTGGTTGAAGAAAAAAGAGCAATGATGTGTTATGAAAAGTATCCTAGTATCTATATATATTTCATCCTGTTCTAGCTTCCGTTTTTATTTAAAATGGGAATTTTTTCTTTCTTTTCAGAGAGTTTGTTGAACTAAAATCGTTTACTTTGCGGAAGTTTATCAAAGAAGCGTAGATTTCATTCTTTTTTTTTATTTTGGGGTATTTTCTAACTCAAAAGCAAGAGGAATAATATGTGGCCACGCCCCTCAGAGGTAGGCAAACCGTTGGATTCCCAGAGGGAGCCACAAAACAACCCTTTTTTTTTTTTTTTTGCTGCACCCTTATCATATGATGGGAACTGATCACAACTGTTTTGTTTGTCTATCAAAAATCTGTCATAGACATGAGTGGAAAGGGAGAATAGCCGATAGACAGGTGATTGTTACCTGTGCATTTCCGTCCTCATGCAAAATCAGACACAGAGAGTGAGAGAGAGAGAGAAAGTGGGAAATTTAAAGCTGTTCACATATTCGTATCGATCAACAATTTGATTCGCATTTCCAAAGGAAGAAAAAGAGAGTCGCCCAACTCCATATCTCGTGGGAAACGTTTACAGGTGATGTTTCCAAATAGATTCGCATATGAAATTTAATATTATTTTCCAACCTTTATACCTTATCCCTTACCCTCCTCCTCCTCCTCCTACTACTCCGCCATGCTTCCTATTTTTCTGGCTTTACCATTTACCAACATTTGTTGCAAATATTTGTTTAATCCGATTTTGGTTTTTTTGTTCTTTTTGTTTTGTGTGTGAGAGAATTTTCCAATTGTATGATGGATTTGTGTGTGTCCCTAACAACAGTGTGTATGTGTGTGTGTGTGTGTGTGTGTGCGAAGTGGAAAATGCGATAAAAATGAAGACCTAAGACAATTAACAAAAATGATTCGATAGAAGAATAACCGCAATAATGATTGCTGTCGTCGCCGTCTCGTCATCATCGCACACACACACAAATCAACAAATCACGATCAATATAGAAAATCACGATTTCATGTCAACTAAGAACCAAAGTAGTAAGCAGAAAACAGTAGCTAAAAGGCACACAACATACATGTTTGTCTGTCTGTCTGTCTGTCTGTCAGTCCGTCTGCATGAATGACCAGCGCCCAGACACAAGTTTCGACAAGACCTTCTTTCTTTCAACTATTATTCCCTTTCTCTCTCTCTCTCTCACTCTCTGTCTCTCTGTCTCTCTTTGTCCACCTATTGTCTCTGGCCTTCGATTCCTTCTCCATTCCTTTTGTTTAGTTCACAGTAGTTGTCAACATTTGATCATGGCTCATGCTTCAGTAGCTAACAAGTCTCTTTTGGCCATCCTCCGAACGACAATGTGGCCAAAATGTGTAAGCAATTTGTCAATATGTTATGACAACCAACAACAATAACAACAACAACAATAGCAACATCAGCAACATTATTGACATTAGGGCAACCTGTCTCTTTGCCAACTAAACTATGATTACCGTTTGCTATTTACTTATACCCTAACTCTATATCTATTACCTTTTGATTTTTTCAATCGCTATGAACAAAAATTACAAAAAAAAAAACAAATGGAATTAATTGCAGAAATTATGTATATATATATATATATAAATACATAAGTAGTATATAGGGCTATATATCATTTAACGGTTCTAGTTAGAAGTATTAAAAAACAATTTGTGTTTCTACGTCAGTTTCATAATGTTTCGGATACAGGAAAACCAATTGATCAGAAATTCTGAACTATAGTGTCTAGAACTTAATCTCATTAAAATTCACATTCTTCTTATATGCAAAATTTAAGACTAAAATGCATTTTGAACTTTGATTAGGCCATGTTTTCAAATTTTTGATTAGTTTCTTGTCGTTTTTTCACTTTAGAGATAACCTGAAAGGCTTCAATTACAGGGATCTCCAGTAGCAACTTCAAAAACTGTGATTTTTGTAAATAAATAATTTCGAAATATTTAATACATTTACCCTTACAATGTGTACAAATCTTAGAAATAATATATTTAGATATTTTCCTATGAAAATTGTTTGAAAAACCTCAGTTTTTAGGGCTTTCAACTAAATGGATACTATTTCGAAAATATTCAAAAACGATAGAGTTCTTTAAAAGTATAGATCATAATAAAAACTGTTATAAAACGTTCAATTAATTGGTCTTAAGTTAAGTTAGAGTATCTTATGATATGGTCTGAGATTTTGTTTCGCAAACATTTTGCTTTTCTTAAAGTTTACTGGAGATCTGGCATTGTCATAAAGCTCCAACAGCACGCGTACAGACAACAGACAACGACAACGACAGCAGCACAACAGATACAACATTAGCAACAACAACAAAAAGTTGGTCACAACTCGTGACTGACTCCACACATAGAGTTAGATAGCTAGCTAGCTAGATAGATAGATAGATAGATACATAGACGACACGTTGGAGGCAAGGTGGTTAAGGTGGGGAGAGTCAGGCCAAGGCAATGTTAATCATGAACAAAATTCAGCATTTGTGACGATGGCAGTGAAAGAGGCAGGAGCCCAACTCTAACCAACCCAAAGACAAATTCAAAAGCCAAAGCCAAAGCCAAAACCAAAGCCAAAGCCAGAGTCAAGTGCAAGTCCGTCTTATTGGCCATGTTGTTGTCTATTGGATTTTGTTTTTGAATTTTGTTTTACTTCTTCTTTTTTTTCGGTTTTTTAGTTTTTGGTCAATGAACAGGAAAAATGGGTTTTCACGGTTACATGCGTCTCAAGCGAATCAAAGAAAAAACCGAGGGATATAGAGAAAGAGGGGAAGAGAGATAGAGAGAGAGAGAGAGACATCGTTGTACTTATGATGATATATGATATGATACTAACTATATATACATACAGATATGTAGATAGTTACCAATCAATTCTACATAACGAAGAAAAGAAATTGCATATTCGTTCAGCTGCTTACATCCTGCCATATTTTCTCACGCCTCTATTTTGCTTCAAAGGAGCAACACAACACCTTGTTAAGGCAGGTAACAAAAATGTCAGGTAGTCTAGCTCTATGTGAACATGGTTTGCCCATTAGAAGGAGCAGCAAAAGCAGCAGCAGCAGCAGGATATCCATGTGCCAGCCACGAATCATTATTATCAGTCCCATAGCATCCAACCTCCTTTTCTTTTTGCTCTTGTGCCGAAAGGACCTTTTGTTTCGTAGATTTTGTGCTCTTATCCTGTGACATTTTATTCTCATTTGCCATTTACTCTACCAGTCCTTGAACTTATCTTTCTGAACTAATAGGTTCATTGTCATTGTTACTTTCACTTTTTCATCTGTAATCTCATAATAATTGACAGCAAAGAATTGTCCTGCAAAACTGTGCCACTCTTAAATGGAACCTTTTTTCTAAAGGACACTTGATTTAAAAATAAGTTATATATAGTAAATGGAAACATTTTACAGAATTCACTTTGTCTATCTAGAATAATGATATCTAAGTCAAATAAA
This sequence comes from Drosophila willistoni, assembly GCF_018902025.1. Classification (NCBI taxonomy): domain Eukaryota; kingdom Metazoa; phylum Arthropoda; class Insecta; order Diptera; family Drosophilidae; genus Drosophila; species Drosophila willistoni. The sequence continues at coordinate 9,714,692 of NW_025814052.1, forward strand.
CCTCTTATTATTTCTTTCTACCATTTTTAAAGTTTACTCTCTCACTCTCTCTCTAATAAAAATTTTGGTTCTTAGAGGATATTAAATACTAAATCCTAAATCTAGTCTAATGCCCAAACGAACTCCTGTATATTCTGAGAGTAAATTCCCTTATAAGATCATTCTAAAGCTTCTAGGTTTGATTTTTTTTCACATTTGCATACTTTTAATCGCCTTCTATCATTAGCATAAAGTTAATGCAATTAGTAAATTTAAACTTTGGCTTAGTTCGCTGAGTTTTTGTTAAAAATGAAAATGTTTCTTTAACGCAACATTTACATGGCTGAGTAAATCCGCTCAGTGCCATCTGCCTGGCCATGGTCAGTAGCTATAGCTGTTAATTCCAAGAATATTGAAATGATTTTCATTTTCTTTAATTAAGCTGTTGATTTTTCCACGAATATAAATCTAGAGAGTCTTCTTCAAAAGGGGGGAGCGGGGGGAAGTTGTTATTTCCACTCCTACTTCCATTTCCACTCTTACACACTCACTCCTGTCTAATACTAATGACAAGTTTTCTGTTCTGTTTGTTTGATCTATACATATACATAAACATATATACCTATCTGAGGAGGGAGTGTGTGGGGGGGTTGTTGGTGGTCAGTCATAATTAATGTACTTAAGCATAAGAGATAACGACTTGAAGGAGGAGGGGGGCCAACCAACAGCAGTAAGTTAGCATTATTCATCAACCACAAAAGTTTAATAGGGCACGTGCCCTGCTTGTTAGGCCAAGCGTCGTGTCTTTTCTTTGGCTCTCTCCCTCCCATCTCCACTTTCCCCGCCCCTGTGGCTCCTCCCGCTGCTGTGTGGTTGGTCTTCAATGGTCAATCATCATTGCAACCAGCAGGCCGTTAAGCATGTGGCAAAGATCTTGGCTCTCTTGTCTATGCTTTGTTGTCTTGTCTACTCATTTAATTCTACTGTCTGGAGTAATGCAAAATGTTTGTAATTTAACAACTTTATTTAACTTATTGTCTGCTAAAAGCAAAAAATTAAAACAAAATTGAAATTTTTATGCAAAACATTACAAAAAAGAAGAGGATGCGTCTAGAAGAATATAGAGAGATCATGAACTTCTATATAATAAATGGATTTTCAAAGACATTTTTAATTCTCTAATCATTGATTGTTAGGTACATAATAAAGATATTCCGATTTCATTATACTATCGTTTGACTTCAAACAAAATCATTAAATATAAAGAGAAAAGTTTTCTTCTCAAAACTCAAAACTTTTCAAACTCCTTAAATATCCTAATGCATAGATTAAGTAGACTTTTGCGAACTATTGAGCAATTTTTAGTGTCTGGTTTTCTATTTAAAAAATGTAAGTTTATTAATGACTAAAAAAAAAGAAAATCAAATTCCAAAAAAGAAATGCAATTGCCACAAGGAGAATGTTGCATGTGGAGCAGCTGCAACTATGTACACAAACATACACACACACACACACACACACACACACTCATATATATAGGATAGATAGATAGGATGCAACTTGAGCAACGTCTTGAACTTAAACTCGATCTCGTCTCGGCTGCCTTCACAGTGTCTTTCAAGTATTTGTCAATTAGATTTTTAATTGCTAAAATATGAATGTAGGCGCAACAGCAACAACCACAACCACTTTGACGTTGACAGCGGCAACATCAGCAACAGCAACAGCAGCAATAGTAGGCAATAGCAAATGTCTGCAATGTTCTGGTTGTTGTTGTTGTTGTTGTTGTGCCTTTTTAGCCTGTTTTGCCTGTTGTTGCAGGTAAACTTGTTGAGGCTGCAGCAGACAACAACAACAACAACAACAACAACGATGATTATTAAATGCAACTTAGATCAGATCAACAGCAACAACAGCAACAGCAGAAGCAGCAACATCAGAAGCAACAGACACAGCAGCAGCAGCAGCAGCGGCGAACGCGATTAAATCGAAATTCTATGCGCCCCCCCGCCCACAGTTTTCCCTGTGAGTGTCCACTTCACCCCTCCCCAAGATTTAACTCTTTCTCAACTCTCCACTCACTCTCAGCCATCTTACACTTCCACTTCGTCTTCATCTCCCGGGCAAAAAGGCAAGATGGATCGCGTGCCAGGCAACTGCGACCAGTTGAAATATTGTTATTATGCTTTGGCTAAAAGTGAATGATTGCCGCGTATGTATGTATATGTAAGTGCGGCAACAAGGAGAAGGAGGATGAGGAGGAGGATGAGGAGGAAGACACGGGGTGACACGGGGTGTTGAGAGGAATTGCAGCTGGGGCTGGCAGACATAGACACAGCCACAGTCAGAGCCATAGCCACAGATAGAACTATAACGCACAAGAACTGGCAATGGCAGCATTCGCCAAAAACATTTGCAACATTTCCCAACAGTTGCAACATACATATGCAACATGATGCGCGCTGATAGATGGCGATAGATTATCAGCAAACAGGCTGACAACGGCAACAATAACAACAATAACAACAACAACAAAGGCATTTGTTAAGAAAGAAAAGAAAGAAGAAATTTCATGATAATCTAATTCCGACTGAGTGCCGAAAACTTAACATTAAGAACCAAAAAAAAATCTCCTTTTTTTTTCAAATGATATCTTATTTTAATGCACATCTGTGATTATTAAACCCATAGATTTACATATATTGAATTTGACTTTTTCTCAATACAACCAATTGGCAAGTTTAAGAGGAGAATTCTGTAATATGGTCTAGAACCGTATACATTTCAAATTGGTAACGAGTCCTTTTAAAAATAAATGCGATTAATTCCCTTGGAAACAATAACAATTTGTTAAAGATTCATTGAATACTTAACCAGAGGATTAAAAGAGAAAGTTATGCACTTACTATTCCGAGCATTATGGACCAAGATTAGGAGAGAGATGGATCATAGAAATCATTCAGTTACAAGGACAATAAATAACCGAGTAAACAATAACTTGTACTTGAATGCCATTTGAATACATTTCATTTGTCTTTGAGACTTCCAAAATTCAAAATTAAAAGTTCGTTATAAGCAAAATATATTATTTCGAAATCAAGATAAAGAAATCCAAAAGTTCTATAAACTTAAAAATTATACAGACAGATGTTAAAGACTACAATTATATACTCTGTTAGTCGGGCTGATTAAGAATAGACAAACATATAATATACACAAAAATGAGAAGAAAAAAAGTCGATCATATCTTATCGTATCTCATTGGAAGGGTATAGAAAAGAAATACATTGTTAAGATGTATTTTTTTATGGACTATCTTTCTGGACGAATGACCAACAGTCTTAAGATGTTAAATTTTTCATGAATTTATTTTGAAGTGACTATATTTAATATTAATATTATTTGCCGCACGGCTGCTGCTCTTAACATGCCACATTTTGCACTTGGGCAACAGTTTGTTGTTGTCGTGACACTGTTAGTCATGTGTCGCCATTAATATGTATTAACAAATTATGAATACTAACAATATATGTATGTACATATACATATATTTGTTCCATAGTCATTCAATATTGTAATGAACTGAACTTCTTTCGGGTTACCTTTCTCTTTTTGTTTGCTGTCACGAGCCTATTGTAAATGCCAATGCAAAGTGAGAAGAACATAAAGAACAAAAGCCAAGGCATTCCAATACTTAATGTGACATATTAATTTACACTTAAATATGTATTTATGTGTGTGTGTGTGTGTGTGTGTGTGTGTGTTTTGTTGTTTGTTAACGTTAGAATATTTTAGTCTATGACAAAATTAGATTAGTTAGTTTATATTGGATGCTTAACCTGACAGTTGAAATGAATTAGGTGACAAGCACATTTAAGTCAAAGAATATATATTTAAAATACTTAAATCAATAAATTAGCAACAATAGAATAATAGTTACAATTTGTTAAAACGATTTAAATATTAGTTAACATTCATATAACTAAAAGTCAAAAGGGCAATTGTAGCTTATGGTTGAGTATTAACATATTAGTTAGTTAATAACTTAGTATTCAAACTAACTAGCTAGCTGGGTAACAGTTAAACTTAAGGGAAATATGTGACACATTTTTGAGTTCTTCAAAAGGTTCTAAAGAACTTTTCAAAGCATTCTTTTCTAATATTATGAGATACTTGTTCATCAATATAAATATCATGTGGAGCATTATTTTAAAGTTACGCATTACACTGTGAGAAAAGTAACACCAACAACTTGTAATCTCTAAAATATGAATTACAATTTTGGGGCATGAAATTTGTAACAAATTATGAAATATTCAAAAATATTTCACTAAAATTCTACTTTTTTGAATAATATTAAAACTTTTGCTTAACATTTTGCTGCATTTAATTATAATTCTCAATTAGTTTTAGCGTTTTTCTTATGATAAAACATTAAGAGTTTTGAATATAATTTTAGAGATAAATTATTGAAAATTTTCATTTCTACTGCTTCGTGCCGTTTAGTCGCATATTTAGAATAGTTTTTTTTTTTTTTTGATTTTATTAATCCTACTATTATATTTTATACATTCCTTTTATAATATCATATAATAATTCTATGCCTATGTCTAGAACATTTGTATGAAGAGGCCACTTCAGTCATACAATAAACAAAAGCAACAATACAAAACAAAACAAAAGCAAAAGAAAAAAAAAAAAATGTTTCATTATTCATACTCGTAACATTGCGACGTCGATTCGTTCATAATTCAACGATTTGTCATTTTGTATTTAAATATTGTTGTTGTTGTTATTTTTGTTGTAGTTTTTTTTTTTTTTTTTTTTGACAACATTTGCATTTCAATTGATTTGTCCGACGTTTTTGGGGGACGAGTATTGAACTTTAGCGTGTGTCCAATGTCTCAGATGTCTGTTAGATGTTGCCTGGTTTCTGGTTATTCTGGTGGCTTTTCACACCTTCTACCGGCTAACAAGGCAGCTCTCTCAAGGGAGTGAGAAAAGCAACTGGCCAAGAGGAGTCCGAGCAGCTGGTTTGGTGTGCCGTGTGTCTATGGCAGATAAAGATATCAGTTTTCAAGTTTAAATAAACGACGAGACCTGCTCTAAGACCGCCCATTTCTTATCGGAGAAAAAAAAGTTCTTAGGGCAACTTTTGACACTTTCGAAAATTTGTTAGCAATGATTTGCATAATTTCACAGTAAATTTCTAATTTTAATCTATGCCCCTCTCTCGCTCTGTTAGACTCTCTGTCTCTCTGTCTCTGTTTTTTATCTTAATCACTAATAAATACACACTCGTATTTCAAAAAAAGTGACAAACAAAAAACAAAATAGCAAAACAGAAAATTTAAATATTTTTGAAAGGGTTTTCTTCTTCTTTTCCCTTCATATACTTTTGGACATCTTCATCTTCCACTCGCTTAAGGCTCCTGTGGCGTTTGTTTTGTTTAAAATCAAAACATTTCTCTCTAACTTTTGAACAAACTTGAACTCGAACAAACTTCCAAATAGATGAAGAAAGAAGCTGAAGTTATTGGAAACATTTTTTTGTTGTTGTTGTTGTTTTCACACATCCAACCAAAAGAGGGGCGGGGAATTGAAATAGAGTAGGAGAATCGAGAGATAGTCATAGAGAATGAGAGAATTGATGTGCACAACTTAATCAAAGTTGCATTGAACAAAACTGAAAGAAATGAGTTTAGTTTTCAATACTCTAAACTGGTCTCCCATATACTCATATCATTCCGATATATAAAATTGGCTAAGAAACTGACTAAAATATGGATATTTGATGATAAAGATAAAGCTAAATATATTCTTCTGGGGCAAGGTTCTTTTCCTTTCTTCCTGCTCTCTGTTGCTGCCTCTCAAACCATCTGTATTTATCGTATCAATTTATGTATACTAAATCAATGAAAGAAACTGAAAGAGTTCTCTTCGTTTTCCATTTTCATGTTGATCAATTCAATTTGAATCGTTACAATTCGTTTAACTGCAGTTTGATTGTCAACTAAATGACATTTTTGCTTTTAAATAACCAACCAAATTTACTCTTAGCTTTTAGTTATCTGTTTTTTTTTTTTGTCGTCTTCTTATTGTTTTGTTGTATTTCTCACGAACCACTTTTTAGTCTCTTATTGATATTTATGACTGATAATTTCAGTTTATATGAGCTTTTTATTTTGTATTTGGTTCAAAGTGAAAGGCGGAGACGAAAGTTTGTCACATGGGAAATTCAAATCAAAACCTATGTTAACCTTTTCTTTGTGATCTTTGATTATATTTCGTATATAGTTCTTTTGATTTACAACCAGTTCATCAATTAAATAGATTAAATCTAAATAAAATTTATCTTATTAATAATTTGTAATTCAAAATCCATTTAAATAGCTAATATAAATTCCTTGAATAAAGCCTGACATAGTTTAGAACAAGTCAACCTATAGGAATATTCCTATCCCATGTACATATATGTATGTTATTGTAGTCTGATTCAGATATTTTAAAAACTAAAACTACATAATAATAAGAAAAAAACTTTAATAACAAATCTCATTCCAATAAACATGGCTATATCCACTTGTCATCTCATGTTAATCAAGCATCAATATTATAAAAAGAGATTTTTTTCAAGAAAAATTCATTTATTCTTTCTTATGAAAAAGAATCTTGGGCTAAACTTGCCTAAAGTTCACATACTTTTGACTAGCAGTGTGTATTTGTCTATGGTTCACACAAAATTTGTTTATTTTTTACATTGTATGTGCAGGATATGCAACCAAGCAGCTAATGTATGTAATAATATGTTGTTAATTGTCTTTTAAGTGTTAAGTACGAAATGACGAAAATGTCGTTAATGTGCACATGGCTTAAGAATACTCCATGCCAATTGGCTATTCGCAATCCTCAATTCCCAATCTTCAATCTTAAAGCAATCTCAAAGTGTGTCCCAACATAATGCTAATCTTTTCTGTGTTATTAACAATTCTGGCTTTATCATTCGTTGTATCTGTGTATCTGTGTCTTGTGATGGCAATAGATGCTGTTGGACCATCTTGTTAACATTTTTATTGGCATCGTTTGTGGCATATTTCAGACTTAAGATGACAACAACATCGATGACGTGAAGTGTCACAGACACTTTTCAATCTTCTCATTTCATTCTTCTTGGCTTAATCTCTTTCGCCTCGTCTATTGATAAATATTTTAAACTTCTATTTCTTGGCTGCTTATTATAAGTATATGTATGTATGTGTGTATGTATATGTTGGCAAAATGATTTGAATTTGCTTTCATCTATACATTCATACATATACATACATACATATGTACATATGTATATGAATTTCACGCTTCAGTTTAGTTTCGAAGAGATTGTTTAAATCAAATGATCAAAATGATGTGAATGTGTCGGCATCAGAATCAAAAACGAAAAACAAACACAATCAAAATGGGAATCATAATGATGATGCTATAGTTCTTCATTTGTTTAATAAATTAAAATTCTTTTTGGGCATTTTTTTTTTTTTTTTATTGGCATCTATGCAAAGTTAATAGACTGGATTTAAAAGCGTTTTGTCTCTTTTGATGATTTTATGATGTATAATTTTAAGGCTTCTCATTCGTATTTCTTACATAGTAATGTAGGAAAAGCAAAAACATCTTCCGGCAGACAATAATATCCAAAATGGAATGATTTATTGTATAAATTTATGTTTAATAGACTTTAAAATTTAAACTTTGACCTAAACGTACTTTCCATAAATATAAGTAATTACTAAATCATAATCATAAGTCTTAAAACTAAAGAGAAAATTGAACAAAAGAAATTGTTTTTCTTATGAAATTCCTTTTACTATTGTCTCTATAGACAGATCGATCAATTATTATTGTTTAATATTCTATAAATGATTATTAGAAATGGCCACTTTCAAAAATGCAAATCATTTGGCAGATTGTAACAACAAAAAAAAAACACCCTCAACAAGAATTTGCTTTATTTTCCTATATTGATTTGGTTTTGGTTTTTGGCTTTTTGTTTTGCATTTTTAGTTATGCTCCCTCAAAACGAGTCAACTATTTCTGTTAACGGTTTTAATTGTTCAACTTTGGCAGCAAACAAAAACAGAAACAGATGAAAAAAAATACCTTCACACAGATATGCACATGTTGGTGTCCCATTGTTATATCGACATCGATTAGACAATAGTCCTGATAAGCTTTATTTTGTTTTTGCTATTGATATTGATATTGATTTTTATTGTTCTGCTTTTTGGCAGAAGCAAACGAAAACCAACCAAGATTCGATGTGTGTGTGTGTGTGTGCAGAAAATAGAAACAAAATAATAATAACAATAAAATTGAACAAAAGCTTGTCATAAAATTTATTATATTTTACCGATAGATTTGTCTTTAGTCTATTGGTCAGCTATCCATCTCGTTTATTCTAAATTCAGCAGCAACAACAAAAACAATGGAAAAAAAAGAAGCAGATACATTTCAAAATGCGAATGTTGCATACACAAATTTTTGGTTTATTGTTTAGTTTTTTTTTTGATTTTTATTTAATATGATGAAAGCTAAGAATTGGTAGCTGATTAGGTTATTGAACTTCACGCACACACACTTATTGAAACCTATTGGAGATCGAAACGTTGCTGCATATAACCTGCTCTTTGGGCAAATCATTTTGTTGAATTGTTAATCAATTTGATTGAAAGTTAACAAGGCTTTTAATTTTATTGATCACTAATTTAAAGACATAGTGACGCAAAAATTAATAAAAATTGTGATAGTGCAAAAAACAAATAAGACAGGATGATGCAGTCACATAATATGTTAAAGAGATTTAACTTAGACAGAGAGACAGACAGGCGACAAGTGCTGAAAAAACACGTGTAACTGATGCCTTCTGTCACAGATAGTCAGAGCAGTCAAGTGAAACTGGTTAAACATACCTACCAAATGTCATGTGCATCTTAAGAATACAACCAAAACGAATTTTTAAACTCATCTTTATATTATGGAAGCAATTATTACCTAAACTAGCGGACGTTTTTTCCATTAGAAACTACTGAAAGACACCAAAAGAAGACTTAAATAATTTGAGTTCTTATTAAGAAATGGATCAATTAGCTCATTGGACTGAGACTGAGTATTCTGTTTCTACTTTTCGTGATAGTTAAGATTTTGCCGACAAAGTTGCTTGGGCTCATTTACAATTTAAATAAACTAATGAGTGTTAAATTCAATTTAGTTTTGGCCCCTGTCGTGTTCTCTTAACACATATTTACATTATCTTAACTTTAGTTTAAACCAAACATTTGCAACCAGTTGCAGAAACGAAATCCAAAAAAAAAAAAAAAGAAATGAAAATTGTTTCTCCTGCATAAGCGAGACATTAAGTCAGGTCTAAGTAATCAGACTTATGTATGTATATATGTGTGTGTGTGTGTGTGTGGGGAGGGAAAGATATTTTAGACTGAAAGCTGGTAGATGGAACCTGAATGACTCCTCAGGCCTTGCCCAGCTGGATCAGAGTCTCTTCTCTGGTGGACACTTTGGCAAAATGTGTTGCTAATTGTTGTACTAAACTGTTGTTGGCATGCGTTTGACAGTCAGTCAACTGTAGACAGAGACAGAGAAGAGAGAGAGAGAGAGATGGAGAGAGGCTAAAGAAGGTCCACTATCTAGGAGGAGGAAGAAGCTAAAGAAGTTGAAGTTGCGGCCATCAAATTGGCCTTGGCCAGTGCACAACAGTTAACACCAGCAACATTGGCTATAAATTGTCTGATCACTGATCACTCTCCTTCTTCCCCCCTCCCCCCCAGTACAATCATCCATCTCGTTTGCTCTTTAATTGAGTTATTAAAAAATTTCTTGTTTACACAAAATAATCAATTAAGAAGAAACCAGATAGAGAGAGAGAGAGAGAGAGAGGGTATATGCAAAAGCAGTACAAATATAGTTCTCTTTTATTCACTTCCTTTGGCTTGTTCGGCCCTCGCCCTACACCACGCCCTTTCACTCATTCAATTGTTCATACTTATATTTATCATTTATGGATATATAATTTACAGCTGTTATTATTGTTGTCGTTGTTGTTTTATAATTGTATTTTAATTTGATTTTGCATTTCCGCACTTCCGTTTGCCAGCTTCCGCCTCATCAGAGGAGCCAACAGCAACAACAACAACAACAACAACAACAACAGCATCACCAGCAGAGGATGTAGGCCCAGAGCAATAAATTGATTAGAAATTAGTTGGCAAATTAACATTAACCAAGTTTAAATGTAATGCAAAAATCATTTTTCTTTTCATTTCATTATAACATGGATTACATAAAAAAAAGAAAAAGAAAAATTGTCATTGTCAAAGGAGGGGAAAGCGGAGAAGCGGGAGGAGGTGAAGGCATCCGCCGCATCTCATTTGATACCGTCGCGACACATTTGCATGATTATGATCACTGTTCCGGCCATGAAGTTGCTTAGTTATGCAAAGAGCCAATATCAAAATCAAATTAAATCAAATTAAATCTAAACAAATCAACTGCGAAAATTGTAGCACAAATTCCCCCTCCCCGCTCCGCCCCACAATTTACATATTTGTGTAATTATTTATTTATTGAAAATACCTGGATGCCATATAACTTTTATAGTAACTGCTTAACAACCTCCAAGATTCAATGCTAAATGAGATATGTACATACACAAACGTCAATCAAATGTAGTCAATTTATTTATTATGAAATTCAAATTTGTAATAATTTTCATTTGCTTAAATAAAGCATTCAGAAAAGTTGTAAAGTTTCTGGTTTTCTTTAGATATATTTATTTAACCAGAAAGCCGGGGCTAACTTCGACCGCGTCAAAGTTTGTATACCCTTGCAACTTTTTTGGTAACTCTTTCCTTACCTATAGCCATCAAAGTGGAAAAATGTTTAAGCTAAAAAGTCTTAAGTTTGCGAAAGAAACGCCCACATTCTTAGCATAGGAAATAACGAAGTTTTTGAACAAAGTCACTATATTTTCAACCGATCGTTCCTATGGGAGCTATATGATATAGTAACCCGATCTTGATCAAATTCGCCACAGTCATTAACAGATATATTAAACTGACATATGTTTATTTTGAAAGCAATCGCGTCAAAAGTAACGAAGTTATTGACAAAAGTCACTGTTTTCGAAAGATCGTTCCTATGGGAGCTATATGATATAGTCACCTGATCTTCATCAAATTTGGCACAGTCGTTTATATGTATAATTCACTCACCAATATTAAATTTCATGACAATAGCTCAGAAAATAACGAAGTTATTAAGAAAAGTCACTGTTCGTGACTTTGCCATTTGTATGCGAGCTATATGATATAGTGGTCCGATTTGGCTGAATCCTAGATATACAACCTGGGCACTATATACAAGCCTACATGCAAAATTTCAGCTCTGTAGCTTTAACGGTCTAGGAGGAGTTTGCGTTGATTCAAACGGACGGACGGACGGACATGGCTCGTCGTGCTGATCAAGAATATATATACTTTATATGGTCGGAGATGCTTCCTTCTATGCGTTGCACACTTCTGACCAAAATTAATATACCCTTTTTGCAAGGGTGTAAAAAACTTGTTTAAAAAATAACAGATTCCATGGCTAAATACAAAATTTCGACAGGGGCTCTACAAGATCGTGAAGTCTTTTGAAAAGATTCAGTGTTAGATTTCTTATAGATATATTAACATTTTTTTGTTGAAATGCTTTGTCCTAAATATCTACAGAAATATATTCAGAAACTTCGGCAGGAACTTTACAAGATCTTTAAGTCTTTTAAAATAAAAAGTTTGAACTTCGATCAATTTCAAGGATAAATACCAAATACAGTAGAATCCGGTTATAACGACGCTCAAGGGTCCGACGATTTTCGTCGTTATATCCGCAAGACGTACTAAACGAAGGCCCTTTTAAATAGGTTCGTATTGAGACCAACCAATCACTTAACGAACTTTAGTGGCTATAACCGGACGAACGTTATAACTGGATTCTACTGTATTTGGTATTTATCCTTGAAATTCTGAGAGTCCTATACTTTCATGTTCAAAATTCTGTGTCTGCTACAGAAATATTTCAGAATTGGTCGTAACTTTTCCCCTCCTTTTGTCAGCATGATAGCTATCTAGAGTAGAAAATTCATCAAAACTAAATTGTTAAACGGATAAGCTATTAAAAGCGCATTAATTTTGCATAAAAATCGGGAACACTAAGCAAATTGGGGCTAATAAAATGGAAAAAATACGCCAAAAAAAAAAAAAAGCTGACAAAATTCAAATAAAATAAAACAAAAGAAAACTAAATAGTAAATAGAGACGGAAATACAAACATATTGAAGTCTGTATACCCTGAAACAATGAATCGGATCTGTGTAGCTAAGACAAGGGAAATTTAAATAAAACAAACTTTTATTTATTTTTTTTTTTTTATAGCCAGAATGAAGAATAGAACCTTAATGGAGAGCAAAGATGTAGTTGGGATTACGGAATTGGAATTTCTGGCTGATCCCAGCAGATCGAGACTAGAGACAATAAAACAGGAGCCAGAATGGACTTTTGCCCCAGCTTGGACACATTTAGCTAATTGGCATGCGTAAGGCAGCCAATAATGGAAACGGAGACTCGTAGCCGTCGCCGTCGCCGTCGTCGTCGTCGTAGTCGTCGCCTGTCAGGTCCAGGAATTTGTGAGCCCAAATTGGCAGCTATTGTTGCTTGACTGTTGCTGTTGTTGACCTACTTTAAGCCATTCGCTCTGAGCTTTTGGCTAAACTCCAAAAAAGACAAAACAAAAACCAACAGCAAGTCAACAAACCAAAAAAAAAAACATGCTCAGCAAATTGCAGTTAAATGGGGTCTTTCTTGGGGTTTTCTTTCGCATTTCGTATTTTTGATGCCTTGCTGACAAATTATAATACGTTGTTGCATACCCAAAAAAGGATGAGCAAGTTAAAGTTGAACTTATAATTGATTGATTTATTGTTTTATTGTTTGCAAAATAAGTCATCTTGAAATGAATGAATGCATCGAGAATGGGAGAGAGAGAGAGAGACACAGAGAGAAGGAGCGAGATCAGAGAATTCCAAATACTTGGCGCCCCCCATAAAAACAAAAGGAAATTAAAACGAAATACAAAGACAGAAGAGTTGAATCTACCTCAGAGACGAGGACAACAGGACATGAATGTACGGAAAAAAAACTGACAGCGATATTTTAAATGCCTTATTTAGCTTAAGAACAGGTTACTGGATACTAAACTTTAGTTATTGTATTATGTTGTGTCTTTGATTATGTAAATTAGCCAGGAAAAATATGCAACAAAACTAAATTACCTACAAACTGTTGAAATTAATTTTATAGACTTTTTTTTTATAGAACATTCAATAAAAGATATATATATAATTTCTATTTACTTAGTTTAAAAGATTGTGGAATAAACAAAATATATATCTAAAGATGTGTATATGTAGAAATATATATTAGTAATGACTGATGAAAGAACATGCTAAAAATGACTTAGAACATAAATTTCATAAATTGTGTAAATCAATTTTGAAATTCTTTATAACGGCTTTTCCATACCTTTCTGCTTGGATTTGTAGTTTATCATCTGGAGGAGTAGAGATGGAATAGATGGATGACTTTGGCTTGAGGGTCTGTCAAGCAAAAAAAAAAAAAACACTCCAACAAAAAAAAAAGAAGGTACGAAAAGACTCAAAATATTTGCCTAATGAACTGTTAATTTGCCACAAGTTAATTGTGTTTAATGGGCCACCATCTTTCTCTCTTTCACTCTCTTCGTCTTTCTCGCTCTTTGGTGTTTGCCTATTTTTGGCACTTGATTATGCAAAGTCTTAATTTGACGAAAATGCTAAACCAAACTAGAAACTAAACAATTAATTTCCACACCAAGCAAAACACAACAAAAAAAAACTTGTTGATAAACATAAGAGTTACCCTGTATAAGTCTTTTTCTATAAAGAAAGCAAATTGTAAGCCAACAACAAATATACCCTACAAATGGAGGGCATGAAAAGTTACCTATAATATATATATTTTAGCCTCCAGGCTAACACAAGATTTGCTCGCGCCAAATTTGACAACGTTTTATGTGTTGGTTTTTTCTTTTGAGAAAGCCAAATATGTATATGAAGGAAAATATTGAAATATGTTTTTCAATAATTATGTTTGCCGTTGGCTGCCAATCTATTGGTAATGTGTTGCTGCTTCTGCTAAATTGGATATATGTGGATATTTTTTTTTTTCTACTGCACCGCTCTAATGGCATTTTAATAATAGATTACCAACAAAAACGAAGCTACGAGTCGAGAGCCTGACTTAGGCTCTCTGGCGTCCAGAGTTGAGCTAATGAAAAAGAAAAACAACCAAAAAAGAGTCAATTTTCAGCATGTTGACAGTTGACAGTTAGGGGGCCAAAGCAAAGTTGATGAAGACACGAGAAGACACGAGAGTCATGACCATCAACTCATCAAATCTCTTACGCAAACAGGTGATGATTATGATGATGATTGTGATGATGATGATGATGCTGATGATGCTGATGATGAAGATCAGAGTTCAATTGAATCAAGAGTTGAGATTAACATATTGCAAATCTCGATTGCTTTGAAATTAACTCTTTATCTATCTTTTTGGTATACATTTGCTTTGATATTAGTAAAAGTTCCATGCCAAATTCGGTATACGCTAGATAATATTAACAATTTGTATTCATCTTTCATTGTTTTAGTTTTGCAAAGACATGACATGAACCTAAACTTACTTCCTATTCCTTCTTTCAATAAATAATATTGTGATCTTTGAGTTTAGGAATAAGATGAGCTTTAATTTTTCGATTTTGCTGATTCTCTATCTCTATCTCTCTCTCTCTCTCTCTATCTCTCTCTCTCTCTCTCTCTCTCTCTATCTCTCTCTCTCTCTCTCTATAGCTCCCTCTCTTCAGAACACTTGAGCACAATAAATTCCCATGACAACTAATTTGGCTGGCGGTGATCAAGAAGTGTCTGCATTTATGTATTTCTTCTTCAGCTTTCTCATCTTTGCCGCACACACAAAACATCGATTTTTATTGACTTAAACTTTTGCTTCGTATTGGTTATTGCAGTTTGCCGATTGCCTATTGCCAACTGCTGTTGCTGTTGCTGCTGTCCACTTTTGGTCAAATTATGTGGCTGGGCCTAATGATTGTCTCCATGGAGGTAGATAGGTAGGCGGTAGGTAGGTAGGTAGATAGATAGGCAACACATTGCAGATATTACGTATACGCCAAGTGCAGGCCTTAACTGAAAAGGCACAACGTAACGCCCACATCAGCCACCACCAGCCAGTAACCATCAGCCATCAGCCATAGACAACAACAGCAAAATACAATTATTAACTTTAACAGCAGCAGCATGATAGAAAAAAAAACTAAGTTAGGGTATACATGTAACCAACAACAACAACAACATTGGCAACGGCAGCAACAGCAGCAGCAACATCAAGCCTACGGCCAAAAGTGGATGACATTGACGCGAGCGAACTGCCTGCCATCCATCCATCCATCCATCCATCTACAAATCTGAGAACTGAAAAGAGGCTGATCCTGAACTTGCCACAAGAGAGTTGCAACAACAACAACAGAAAACAGCAGCAACAGTTGAAGCTGTCAGACCTGCGGCTGTAATTTAACACCCACGCCAACTCTTGGAATTTAGCCTGGTCCGATCTCGCCTGGCCTAGCTTGGCCTGGCCTCACTTGGCCTGCCTGGCCTGAATTTTGCATTTTGCCTACGTTTATTATCAGGTGTCGTCGCTTTTCAATCATTTTGTAAGGAAAATTGTTTTAATTGCCAAGCGGAAAGAAAGCTTACCGCAACAACAATTTGCCCAATAATTTGTCAATCAGCCATGAAACCTACAAAACAAAAAAAACACAACCTAGAGAGAGAGATACAAGACAACAAATTATTGCAATGCCAAGGCTACTTCCTGCTCCTAGCACCGTCCCCTTCTGGTCCTCTTCTCCATCTCAATGGGGCAGCAAATCCTCGTCGTTTTGGGTTATTGTTATAAAGCTTTAGATTTTATGACCACCTTGGCAGTCAGTTGTCAGGCATAGTAAAGTTGCATAACTGCAGTTTAGAGCACGCGACATTTTATAGCAAGTTTACGGTCAATGGAGATGGCTGGAGCAGCCAGCCAGCCAACAGCCAACCAGCCGACTAACTCTATGGGAGTTTCCAAACGCAAGAAAAAAGAAAAAAAATTCCAACTGCAACAAACTAAGCAAAACCCAAAACTCAAACTCAAGCAAACGAAACTGTAGATGAACAGAATTGCGATAAGCCTTGTGAATTATGATTAGATGATCGTCATATATACATTACATAAGGCATTGGAAGTTAGAGAAGAAGTTAGGAAGAGACCACAAAGCAGTTCGTTTTGATTGACTGGTGGAAGTTTATTTAAATCATTACTAATTACATAAAAATATGAAAAACAACAAAAGAAAAAAAACATCAATTTCTTACTAACAAAGCGAAATGTAAAGTTTGAAAACTTTTTCTGATTCAAAATTGGCAAAAACGTTTGATAAACTCATTTAGATATCATTTAGAACAAAATAAACTATAATCTCTAATATATGTATTGATTTCGAAATAGATTTTTGAAGAAATAAATTCTGTAATATTTGTTTTATAATTTAAAAGAATTTTATGATTTTGTGAATTGAGATTTATCTAATTATTCTAGTACTTCTACTACATATATTTAGAATTTAAGAAAAACTACAACTTTTAAATATTATTTACACATAATTTTTTTTATATAATAATAATAGTATATGAACATTATAAATAAATTCACTTGGTTTTTATCGACTGCACACACAATTCTTGGCTTTTATCAGCAACATTTCCGACGCTTGGCTGCATTCTCTCTCATTTTTTTGTTTTTGTTTTTAGACAAAGTTCTTGAAGAGTAATTATAATGCTTACCTGCTATGGAATGGATGAGGGGATAGACTTTTGGCGGAGTCTATGTGGCTGTCCGTCTGTCTTTTGGGTAATTAAGTAAGTCAAAGCAATGAGCATGGCAAGTGCTCAACTTTAGACGAAACAAAATCAGAATCCGAATCCAAATCATCAGAAGAGACCAGAATAATAGGGTAAGGCGCTGTGCTGGAAGGGTGTTGCTGTTGGTAGGCTGGAAGGTGGCAAAAAAACGAAAAAAAAAAAGACTAAAACTAAAATAACGAAAAAATGTTATATAATTCAAGTTTTATTTTCTTTTATGATTTATGATGCTTGAAAGATAAAGTTCCTAAAGCTGTTGTTAACTGCGGCTGTCAATAGCAACTAAAAGTTGTCTGTCGTGCCACAACTCATCCTCATCATTATCATTATCAGCATTATGAGCATCACGATCATCATTATGAGCATTGGCCATGATCATAATTATGATTTGTCTACCTTTGGTGTCAATGCTCTGTAGCGGTGAATTTTTGCCTTAATTCTTTCAACTTTTTTTTTTTCTTTTCTTTTGCCTTTATAGTTGTCAATTTTGCCTGCACATTACGCATACGCTCTGTGTGCCCTCAAAACAGCAAAGAAACACAAAAAACTGTTGCCCAAAAGGCATTTTTTTTCATCATCTTCTCTCTGGTAGCTTCTTCTTCTTTTTGTGTTTTTGGCTATAATTTCATAGAATGTCAGAGCAGAGAGAGAGAGAGAGAGAGAGAGGAGCCAAAAAGGGGCAACACTCCAATCTATGAAGAACTGATTGTATGCGGTGCCCAGACCCCAGACTCCAACTTCCCAAGTTTTCAAGTTCTCAAAGACCAAGTTCATTTTGTTCGTAGATATTGCATTGCATTTTCTTTCCATTGCTTTCAGTTTTCGCTTTGATGCTCGCCGACATTTCGCATAAATCAATACACAACTGCAAGCGAAGTCAGCTGAAGCAGAGCTGCAGCGCAGCCGCGACGGGGACACTACAACAAAACGTTGCGACGCAGCAGCAACGCAGCTTCGAATTCGTCGGCATTGCAAATAAATAATAACTGACACTTACCTAGAGATTAAAAATCACAATAAACATAAAATAATAAAATTATTTATCAACTTAAGCTTGTTTTTTCAATAACCACTAAGTGTTATCGATATGCCAAAGATGATCTCGATTAATAGAAGTAACTCTGTTCTGTTAACTTCATTCTGTAAAATCAACTGAGAGTAAATCAAATATAAAATAGACCTTAAAACATTGTTCAAATTAGGACAAAATCAAGTTCATGTTTTAAAAAAAAAATTAGGCTTATTAAAAAGGCCAAAAGGATAATAAAAGGATAACCTTTTTGGGCTTAGAGGCTCTTAAAGAAAATGTCTTTGAGCATAAATTAGAGTAATTTTGGCACCATTTTATAAACTAAACGATTTGCTTTTACTACAAATAATTGTATTCCCTTTGAATATTTATATGAAATTCATAAGCCATGATTAAATCTTTAGAGTGCATAACTGATAATCACGCCCTCAAGTTATATTATAGAACAAGTTAATACATTAAGGGATTTGCTTAGTCCATGTCTTTGATGTTTTGATTAGATTAGAAGGCGACCAACATAAAGTGTTTGGTTAATTTAATCAAATAAAATGCATTTGGACATTTTCGATTTAATCTGATTGAACAAGAATTTCTCACAAAGATCTTTTCTTTGCTTGCTTCGAATTCCATAAATTTTAATTAACAAAACCAAAAGCAAAATCAAAGCAAACGAAATGAAATAAATAAAAAAACAAAAACGAAATGCAATGATAAAAAGAAAAAAAAAGTCTTATCAAATTATTGAAAACAGAAAAAAAAAAAACGCAAGAGAAAAAAAATTTAAATAATTATGTGGAAATTTTGTAGAGACTGCTTCTCCCTTTCTCTCTTTCACACTCTATGTATGTGTGTGTGTGTGTGTGGCTTTTCTTCTTCTTTTTTGATTTTTCCTTTGGTTTTGTTTCAATATACCAGCTACCGTTAGGAAAAACGAACTCATCAGCGCAGCCGGCGGTGGCGGCGTCAACCAACAGCAGCAGCTGCGGCGAAGCTCGCTTTGGAAAACATTAATTAAATTAATTAACCAACTCGTGCCAAGAATTTCATACAACAATACTAGTCTCTATCAACTCCCCACCTTTAAGACAGCCTCAACTTGGGTTTCTGCTGCACGCCAAAAAATTTTGTTGAATAGCTGCCGACGCTGACGCTCACGTTGACGCCGCGTCGTCGTCGTCGTCGTCGCCGCTTGGAAACGCATAATTAATGCGCTCAGTGCGCAGAACCAGATTAAAGTGCGACCAAGTAAGGCGAGGAGGTGCCAGATGCTTCAGGTGCTTCTTTCCGGGGTGTATTTGGGGGTACACATGGTCATGTTAGTGCTATTCTTGGCGTGCCAAGTCATCCATCCATCCATCCATCCATCCATTTATCCATTCATCCACCTCATAGACAAAAGAACCCACACAAGCCACACACAAAGCCAATTGTTCTAGAATTTCAGTATCTCAGTGGTACATAACTTTTGTAAGTAGTATGAAAGTGTTTTAAGACATTAATTAAATATTTAAATTGATTTTATAAGTCTTTGCATTGCATTAAATTAGAAATTTAGACTCATAATCACAATCAAAGTAAATGAAACTAATAAGAATTATGCATAAATAAATGCTAACCTAGTACTAATACATTCATTCATCTTTCGAATAAAATGAATAAGACATTCGACTCATGCGATTAAAAAGAAACTAGGTCAAAATAAAATATATTATTCAATACTTTTAGTCATGTTTTTCTCAGTCATTCATACATTCGCCTAAATAAATTCATTAATTTTCCGATGAACATATGCTTGAAGTCTCATTCGTATGAGTGTACTCAAAGATCATTCGAATATATGTTGTCGATGTCCAAAGGCTTAACCTAACCTAATCTAATCATTCATACTCATCACTTATTCAGGTGTAACCAAAGTTTTGAATACATTCAAGCAGCCCTTTAATGTAAGTATTCGAAATGCATTCAAGAACTCATTGAAGAGTAAACATAAGTATTTATTTTAGTAAATAGAAGCGTATATTCGAGTTAAGAAGTGTATATTCGATTGCTGGTCGAGTACGTTTAATGTTATTAACAAATATATGTATTATAATAATGTTATAATTAATTGCAAATTGGGATAATAATTTCTTTAAACTGCCTAGAAATAAGCATTTTATTCCTATATAATAAAATCGTTATGATGCTAAACTTAAATGATTTCTAAATTTCAAATTATTATTATCAATTTTTGAGACATTTGAGAAGTGAACAAGAATTTTACCTAATACTATTTATCGATTACAGTTATTTCTTTAAACAATTAAAACGAGGGTCTCTTACGCTTCCCTCCACTCCGCGATATCCATCCAATTCATCTGCCTTCATTTCGATCTGTATCTTTAAAATGTTCAATCTTTATCTTTACCATTTCTTTGTAGGCTCTATGAATGTTTGTGGTCGAAAGGAGGTGAGTGGTGAGTAGACGGCAGAGGGGGGCAAACACGTGCCACTGAGAGAAAGATATTCGACAATTGATTGCCTTGATTGAATTGAAAGTGAACAATCAATGTGAATAAAACGCTGACAAAGCCAGGCATACGGACAAACAGACGGAGAGACAGACAAAGCTGACGAAGAGACAGACTTACGGATGGGCAAAGTGTAAAGTGTTGAAGATAAAGTGGCGCTTAATTGCGACCGATTAATGAGGCAAGAATTTTAACAAATCGATGAAGAGAGATGCCCCCAAGGGAATGCCGCGTTGCTACTGATGTGTGTGTGTGTGTGTTTGTGTTGTTCATATCGGGCAGGTGTCAGGTGTCATGTGTCAAATGTCAAATCAAAAGGCAAAAGTTTAACGGTTTCGCCAGTTTCACAAAATAAAAAAAAAGAAAAAACAAACCAAAAATATCCAAAAAGAAAAAGCTAAAGAAAAACCAAAAAAAAAAAAAACGAAACTTCAAAATGCCGCCGGCCAAGTGGCCAACGAACTCAATAAACTTCATGGGCAATTGGAAGGTCGCTGAAAAATCGCAACAACAATATTAATAACAACCCCAGCAACAACAACAACAACAACAAAGAAGCACCAAAAAATTAAAAATTATAAAACAACAACCAGAAGTCAAGTGCATTTAAAGTCTCTGTAAATTAAATGATTTTCTCTTTAGATAAATTCGAATTGCATTATGTATAAATATAAATCCAACGACTATAAGATACTCTTTAATGTGTAATGTAACAATCGATCGACCTGGCAAAGCTTTACCTTTGGTTGAGGTTAAAAGGTTAATGGAACTAATACAATATCTTATGGAATAATAATAGAAATTCTAGAAATCTTAAAAAAAAAATATATATATACTTTTAACCGCCTTTAAAATAAAACTAAAACTGAGAGTCTCTTTTTCTAATAGAAAAACAGATGATAAATGAAATGATATAAATACCAAACAAGTGGAAAATCAAAGATTGAATTCCTTTAAGAAACACAATGTTATCTTTCGTAAAAACCAGTTCAATGTCATATACATTTAAAAACAATTTGTTGTTTTTTATTTAAATTTATTTCATCAGTTAGTACCAACGAAATAAGTTCCTGTTATTGATAACTTCAGCAGAGAGAGCGCAGAGAATTCTTCAAGTTATTATAATTAGCATTTATTAATTCTAGACTTTATAGGAAAGCTTTTCCTTTATGTTTAAAAATGGTTATTTTTTTCATTTTTCTCTTTAATTCTTGATATAAAAAAAATATATAGCTAAAGTTTCAACTAAGCTCAAAGTTCGGCTTTGACTCATTGTCGGCTTGACATAATTTTCCACAAAAAGGCACAAAAGGGGCGGGCTACAAAAATTCGGAGAATACAGGGGATAGGAACGGAAGTGGCCAACAAAATACATATATGCATGTATTGGTATAGGTATTGACTGACTGTCCGGTCTAGTCTGGTGGTGGGCTTTAGTCTGTTGCCTGTCTATATATTTTAATATGGAGAACCCATCAACAGGCACTTGTCATAAATGGTGCGTTAACTTCCGATTAGTAAGTAGCCGTATGAATTTGGCAGACGGCAAAAGCAACAACAACAACAACAACAACAATAATAAATCAATTATGGGAACTCTAAAGAATGAAGAGTGGAGCAACAACAACAACAGGAGGAGGGGGGCCGGGTTGGGGGTATTGGGGTAAGTTCTCTGACTTGACAAGCAACTTGGATGAGCAGCATGACAATTGCCACCTGTGGCGGCCCAAAGACAAAACATTTTGAAGGAAATCCCATTAATGACAAAATCAATAAATATAAACTCAACTTTTTTTGTGGTTTTTTATTTTGCTTTTTGGTTATACAAAATGCATAAATAATATGCAAATAAACCACACAAAGTGCCGTTAAGTTAAGTGTGTCTTGTTATTGTTGTTGTCATCAGTTTCTCAAGACAATATCAATTAAAGTCCATCCAATTCAACCAAACATAAACAATAACTTAATAAATTGCTTAATAAAATGCTCACAAAAACAAACTCAACGGGTGGCTATCAAATTTTCTATTGGACCACAAGAGAGTAAAGGAGAGTGAGATTTGGATATTGATTTCTGATCTTTGAATTCCATTCTCCAATTTGTCGGAGCGTGTAAGAAATTGATTTGCCACATAAATCAAATATTTCTAAACGAAATGCAACTTTATTGAACAACAACCATAATAATTTTTCTTTTTTTGGTAGAGAGAAAAGATAAGAGATTTTATTATAAAGACAAACTTAATTGGATTATTGAATTTGCTTTAAATTGTTCTGCAAGATTAAAAAACTTTTAAGATGAATCTTAAATCTGTTGGCAATCAATCCGAAATTGGAGTTACTTAACTCAAAAGCTTTACTAGAGAAATTTTTATAATTTGATTTATACTTCATTAGTTCAATGTTACAACCAGTTGGGAATTATAACTCGATAAAGCGAAATAGGGAAAGCACAAATGTTTGTGGTTATAAAAGTTTGCTAAAAAATGGTTAAGTAAATAGGTTTTGACCTGGTTCTGGGCAAACATTCATTTGTATTGTATGACTTAGTTATATGGTCTATCTTGGGCGAGTCTACAAATATTTATGGACGGAAGAGATTTCCTATTGTTTTCACAAAACCATTTAAATAGCTCGATCTAATCGAATCGATTGAATTCTAATACATATTTAATGTGGTTAGGTAACTTGTGAAGTCATAATACATATATATGGAGGTTATCTAGCGGATTATACAATTTCTTTCATTTTTCTTAGTCCGGAAAACTTCAATTTAAATGAAGTGGAAAGATTCATTGATATAATGAAACTCTTTGCCGTTAAATTAATCATAATGATAGAATTATGCTGGGTATCAAATGAGCAATTATATTAGAAATTGCCAAGGTGTCGCCACTCATTTGATTGGTCTGGGCAAATGCATCATTCACAGCAACAACATCATTAGCAGCGGCAATGGCAACAGCAACAACAGCAGCAACAACAACAACAACAGAAACAACTGCAATCAATTTAAATAATTTTCTATAATTAAAGTATTAAATCGGCAAATAAGCTCAATGAATCAATATCAATGAATGGCAAGAATTTCAATCTCAAGTCACGATTAATTTGTGACTCACAGACACAAAAGTCATTCTCGAACCGAAAGAAAAGTGTGAACTATGCATAAATTTTCAGCATTTGTTACATGGACTTATTATAATACCACACCCACACCCACATTAAATATGTATATCAATTTATTAATGGGTTTACCTTTCTTGTTAATACTATTTGCCACCTTTCAACATTTTGAGTCATAAATAACAAATGTTAATTGATAGTTTTGTTTTTGTGATATTATGGATTATCCTTATTCATATGGTTACTAAATGAATAAATCAACTGGAAAATAGATTTCAACCATACTTATTCAAGCGATTGTAGCAAATCTCTCAAAAGGGAGAAAGAGAGAAAGGCTAGAGCTTTTGGCTGATTATGATTAAGGGTCTGAAATGGGGGCTGGTGATGGCTCTGGGTGTTCGAATGAACATACAGGACCCAACACGATGTCATTTAGTCATATAACATGGTCTCAATGCAATGCATCGCATCTCATTTCATCTCATCTCTCAACTGTCTTTAATGGTTTAATGATTGGTGGTAAGGCAGGTGGGGTAAGGTAAAGAAGGTATTCTGTTAACGATAATTCGAAAGCCATAAACATTTATGCTTTTGCCCATAAAGATTGATCAGCTTCTCAGGGTTCTTGGGGCAATTGGGCATATTTTAATATTTACTTATTTTTTTTTTCTTTCTTTTATAAAAGGAAGCAGATTAAAATGGATTCTGTTTCTGTCTGTCTGCCTGCCAGTCGCTGTCTGTCTGTCTGCAATGCAAAAGTAAAACGAACACCAACGAAAAGCCATATCACGTTGCACTCTGAATTGTAGAGCGGTCACCTGCATTGCACTGGCGTGCTTACAAGTATGTATAATAACCTCATCCACGTTTAACCATTCCTCCATACGCCCTGCCTACATCCACAACTAAAATCAAATTGCCCATTCATCCGGTCTAGCGGTATGAGGCAAGGAAAAGCCTTGGCGCGTGCATCGCCATCGATAAACCTAAAAACAAAAAAAAAAAACAAATTGTCAATGTGCTTACAATTTAGGCGAATTCTGAGTCAAACCTGGGGTGGAGCTCCCTCCGGTGGATTGTGCTGCTTTTTTCTAATTGAAAATTCGAAATGCTGAAATGAAAAACCGAAATAGATATGCATAGTAAGTACTTATCGATACTCCAGTTCGATGGGCAATTTACATTTTCACAATGCACACAGCAAATAAAAAAAAAAAAAAAAAACAGGCAAATGCCGTTGCATCTCGTTGCACTGTGGGGCAAATTGGTCATTAAAAACAACAACCAAAACACACACACACAAAACATAAAGGATAAATAAAAAATTAATTCGCATTCCAAACACTGTGACCATAAATCCAAATTAATTGGTAATTCAATAAGCAAGCTTTAAAAGAAATAAATACTCATCCTGAGAGCGAAAGAGACAAAAAGAAAGAGAGTAAAGCAAAGGGAAGAAGAGATATACAACATATCTGATTACTTATCATCCCAAAAAAAAAAAAAAAAGAAAGGAACATTTAGAAATACTTAATTCAACGGCATGCCTATAGAATATTCTTAAAATTTACACAATCTCTTTTACATTTAAGACCTCTTTTTGGATTAGCCAAGTTTTGTTTATTAGAAGGAAGGTTTAATTTGCTCACCACAGTTGCCTCTGTGCCTAAAACTGTTTTCAATTTCAAATTCTAAATTCAATTAGATTTTCAGTTGACCACAACAATGCAACGTCACGTGTTTGTGACGCATGGATCTCTTCCGTCTGTCCCAATCAGCAATATCAACGCCCTCTTCCTTGCCCTGCCCTGTCTTGACGTTGTTGTTGTCGTTGTTGTTGAAGTAACTGGCACACTTGAGTTCAATCAAATGCCATAGCAGGTGACGTTGCTATCAATTGAAATTGCGCAAAGCAGAAGCAAAAATTAACCCAACCAACCGACCAACCTATCGGTTGAGGCAACAGCAGCCTCAACAACTGCAAGCAAATGCTTCGATTTAAGCCATTTGCATAAATTTCACTTGCATGGACCCACCAAGCACCACCACACACAAATTGAAGACATACATATATGTATGCAGATGCCAAAATGCGTAATGCCCCCCTAGAGTTAGATTTAGACTTGGCACTTGCCACTTGCCACTTGCCACTTGGCACTGACTGTTGGCTGTTGGCTGTTGGATGATATTGCTGATGTTCTTGCAGTTAGCTGGTGAGCTTTCATGTCATAAACAATGATTAGGCTCTGCTTCTGGTGGTGTTTGTGGTGTATTAAAACGGTTTCCATGTTTGCCTTGGCTCAATGCTGCCTGATGCTGCTACTGCCAGATGATGATGATGATAATGATGACCATGATCATCCTGATCCGATGCTGCTGCTGCTGCTGCTGTTGGCCACTTAATTGAAATTGCATTATAAATTAATTAGACAAGTATGGCAAAAGTGGCTCACAACTGTACTTGCCAGTTTAGCACACTCAGTAAGCAAAGAGTATCTATAAAGTCAGTGAGAAGAAGCCAAATAATCAATTCAATGATCAAACTAAATGACTGCCACTGTATTAATTCGATGAAAAGCTTAAAATACACAAAATGGAAGTTAATTTATATCAAATGAGGTACAAGTCTTTAAGACTAAAACAATTTATTTGATTTCAATTTTCACTCGCCAAAAACCAATAAAGTTTGGTAATTAAAAACTATTATTATAAATCTGCTTCATTTATTTTGTTAATGATCTTATTATAGACACTTGCATTAGACATTAACAGAGAGTATTTAGTTTTTAGTAAGAAGCATTTAATTGCATTTCCTTTTTTTTCTTCGATTTATAGAGGAGCAAAAAGAAGATAATAGCTTATCTGATAAACTAAAGGACTAATCTATTAATCTCTAATAAATACGAAAGAATATAACTTCAATATTATCAAAACAATTTAAAGAACTTTTCGCTCTTATGAAATTCAAGTGTAAAGCAAACACTAGTCAGCAAGGTTCAGCACTTTTGGTTCTTAAAAAACTTCCAAAATCCAAAATCAAAATCAAATGGACAATCAATTGCAAAAGAATCTCTTTAAAGTTCCATAACGAATTTGATAACCTTAATAAAAAAATTTGATATTTATTGTACTATTTCCCACAAAACTATAATTCTATTTGGTTAGGGATAATCGCCTCATTATGGCCACCATTCAAACCCAATATTTAAAGGCATTGGATCCCATTGTGCCTAGCCATAAGGTGAAATATTTGCCGATAAGCATGTCAAATTGGAATATGTATATATATTTAGTATTGAGGCGACATCAAAAAACATAATAATAATTATTAATAAAAGACAATAGGTTAAGAGCTCTTCAGCTGGCAAGCAAAACAAATTTCTGTCTATAATTAAAACATTTGAATTCTTTTCATGGTTTCAGTGTCTCTCTCTCTCTCTCTGTCTCTGTCTCTAGAGATTTTTTCTGTCGCCTTGTGTTGATGAAGAAAAACAAATCATGTCAGAGATCAACTAAAAACAATAAGCGCCAATAAGCAGACAAAGCAAATGTGCAGTTAACTTAACGGTGAAGCGTGAAGAAAAACATAAATAAAGTATCAACCAGAAAAATAGAAAGATTTTTGTTTTTGGAAACAAGTTGCGAGAAGAAGAAACTTTGCCCTCAACCTCAACCCATACATATGTGTAGTAGTAGTAGTAGTAGTAGTAGTTTAGATCGCTCCAATGGACATCAAGAGACCGGGTCCGCCCCTTACCTATCATCGGGCATGGCATTCGGGCCAATCGATTTCGTTTTTCAACATGACACATGAACTCCGGCCGGCTACTACTACTGATCGTCGGCGATCGGCAAACGTAGTCGATCAACGATCGTTGGGGGCAGAGTTAAGTTTGTATAAGTATTTTTTGTGTGTTTTTTTGGAACTTAAAGTACCGTTGGGATGTCGAGAGAGATAAAAACCATGTCTCGTATCTGTGACCCCTTCTTCCCTTCCTGTCTGCTTAATTCACCTGTCGTCTGAGTTTTTAGCTTCTGCCTTTTGTCACCAAAACGTAAAAGATATATATACTTGTGTAAGTTGGTATATCTAGATATATATATATATATTTTGAATGTGCTGCTCTCGGACCTTTTGTTCACTTTGTGTTTTGTCTTTTTGTTTTATTTGATCTTTTTTCTTTTTTTTTTTTCTTCTTCTGTTGTTGTTTTCTTTGGGGCGGCAATCTGTTCGTTGACATTTTCTATACTAAACAGAAATATATTTATGTGTGTGTGTGTGTGGGGTTTGTTTTTTTTCTCCATATGCTGCATTACTTACAATATTTTTGAAACTCATCTCTTTATTTTTTGGTATTGTGTCTTGTCTGTATAAGCCTCTCTCGTTTTTGCCAACATTTTATTTTTAACCATGTCTTTTGTGTTTCTATTTTTTTTTTTGGAATTATATCATCGATTTGAACGGACTTATAAATACCGACAACTATGTCTAATCCGGGGGGATTTGGAAATTGCTTTCATTTGCGAAAAAAAAACAAACACACAAATAAATTCTAAATCTATTTTTAAATTTTTTGTTTTCTGTATTGTCAACAACCTTTTTTTTTTTATGCAAACAGCCTAAACAAGGTGATTGGCTCGTGTGGATCTATAATATCGGTCAAGATAGACAACATATGTATATATAGCTATAGAAAGGCCAAGGAACGGATAATGGTGAGAGCGATTGGGAATTGTGCCATAAACTTTCTTTCCAATGAGGAGAGTTCTTTAAATTATGATTGCATAATTCTTTTGTCATAATATTGAGTATTATTTCTCCTTTTTTTTTTTAAAAGAAAGGATAAATCACAAGAGATAAATAGAAAGTTTTCATCTGTATAAATTGTTCTATAATTCACTTTATAAACAATTGCAAAAGTTAACTAATTTATTAGTTAACAAATAGCATATTTCTAGCATATAATTGGACTGGCTTCAATTGGCTTGACTTGGCTTGATGGTGTGAATGGCTAATCTGTTCGGTTATATCCGCATCTATCAAGATTTATCGTCTCGATCTTCTTGTTAGCAGCAAGCAGCAAACAGCACAGGCATCAGGAGACAGCTTTAGCCAGCTGCATTAATTAAGAGGTAAAAGCGACGACTGACATCTAAAAACTAAATCCAGAAAACAACTTGTAGATTGCATAACGTAGATACGATGATAAAGTTATAAAACGGAGCATTTCCGATTAAGTTGATTGTCGAAAATTTGCAAACAAATGAAATATTTCAGCAATGTGATTTAATGGAGCCCGGCGGAGCAAGCTCTAGCGCCAGTCCAACCGTGGACTAGCCATGGTAGCTGTTGATAATTACAAACGCCGGCGGGTCGGATAAAGGCAGCATCGGCAAACGGCAGCAATAGCAGTTAGAAGAAGATCAGGCTGGCAGCTGGCAGGTAGGCACCGGGTAGCCCCGATTTGTTGGCCACCTGTTTTTGGCATCCATTAGCATTGGTTGCGCCCCGGACAAGCTGCATGCTGTATACTGCTGCTGCTGCTGCTGCTGCATGTGGCATGCAACGCCTTCTTAATGGCATTTGGAAATTTGTCAATCGTTCCTGGGCCGTACCGGGGAGTTGCCAATGTTTTGTTGGCGGAAGTGTAAAAAAAAAAAAAAAATTGCACAAAAAAAGCGGTTCTCGAGCCACACATTGGTAACCGATCTAACGAAGCAATTAATTTGGCATGGCACGTTCCCCGGCCTCTACCTTCCGCCTTCCGCGTGCACTCCTTTTCTCGCTCTCTTTCTCTCTCTGTCTCTGTCTCTGTCTAGCTGGCACCTCCTTAACCATTTTTACTGCAATTTGAGTTGATGTTGCTGCTAAGTGCTGCCATTGCCACTGGCCTGGCATCATCCAGACATCATTTAAATGACGAATTGAGAGACTTGAATCTAGTGGAGAGTTAACCAGTTCAGCCACGACACGCGCCAGCCATCATTTCATCCATATATTGACAGGTGCCGCTGCCGCTGCTAGCAACATGTTGCCAGGCTAACTTTAGCAACATGTTGCCATGACTTTTTAGCGGTTTTTAGCCATTTTTTTCCCCCCCATAACCAAATAAAGTTATGCAATTCTTTGTTCCAATGTTATGACAATGGAAACTGATCAAAAAGTTTCCAATAAAAATCATCACAAATCACTACACATCGTAATTTAAATTGAAAAGGCTTTAATTCTCAATAATTCTCAGCATTACCAAAGGCAATAAAGGTCATAATATTACTCATACGACATGTATGTTCAGTCAAAATTGACTGCAATAAGAAATGCAACTGACTATCTATCTATCATTAAATTAAAAATAAAAATTATAAATTAATTCATTTATAATTTCTCTGACTATCTATCTATTAACTAATTCATTTATAATTTCTCTTAAAGACTAAACTGTGTGACAAATTTTAAGTTAAAATTGCTTTTCAGAGTTTTATGATTTTTCTGTATATAGAATCTGTCTACATTCAAATCGTAGTTAGATATAAGTATATAAGTTTGAACATGAACAAGATAAACAAAGACAGCATTATGGACATTCCGCACACACACACACACACACACACACACTCGCACGCGCCTATAGAAGTTTGGCTTGTATAGCTGTGTATAGCTGTGACAATGACATTGCCCAAGCATTAGACTTATGTATATGGGGGGGAAAAAGAGATTCCCCCCCACTTGCGTCCCTGTCCATAGCCCACCAAACAACCGACCATAAGTTGTTGGTTGTTGGTTTGCTGGTCGTTGGTGTTGCCGACTTGTTTGCTTTTCTTTTGAGGCGGCGGTGTTAATTGTCATAAAACGAAACGATCCATACGAATATATGTATGTATATAGTAGCAATGGGAATTGAAATGAATGGAGAAATGGAAGGAGTTGGGGGGGGAGGGCACTTGTCACATGTTTGGCATGTTGTTCAATTTGAATGCATTACAACATGCTTTGGCAAATGTTCTTCACCTCTCACTCTTCCTGTCTCTTTCTTTCACACAGACACACACACACACAGAAACTGCGTGTCTCTGTCTCTATCTAGTTTTGGCCAGTATGGAGCTTGAGTCTGGGTCTTGGTCTGTGCTTTACGGCATCATTATGCTAATAGGCAATTGTGCATTGTGTGTATAGTATTTGTTCCTTTTCTCGTCTCTCTCTCTCTCTCTCTCTCTCTCTCTGTCGACCAAAACTAAAATGTTCGATTAATGTACAACATTTACAGTTTTCATTTGTTATTTATCTCATTCATATGGACACGCATATTCGATTAGCATATTCACATATTATTATCAAATTTATTTAAATTCAATTTGACCCAAATTCTTGGGCAAATGTATGTGAAATTCTTAATTGTTGTAAAGTTATTGAAATGAAGTCCTTTTCCATAACATACAATCTACAGGTATACCCATCAAAATAAAGCAAGGTATCAAGGCTGGCAGCATCAAACAAAGAAGAACCCAAAAGAAAGGCAAAGAGAAAAAAAAACAAAAACAAAAACATTCTAAAAAGGAAAATGGAAGTTGAGCAAAACTGAAAACTGGTTTCTCCCTTTTCCTTTTCAAATACAGTTGCTTTCCAGCGAAACGACGAAGAAGGCAAGAACTTGATTCTGGCAGGGGTGTGGGCTTTTGGGGAGGAAGGCAAGGAGGTGGAGCGAGGAGGTGGGGGGGGACCATAAGGTGAGGACAAGGTATGGAGGTTTAAAGGCAATGCAACCGCCAAAAGAGGCAACAACAACAAATTCGGCATGGAATGTCTGGAAGACCATAAAAAAAGGGCATAGACAGAGATTGATTCTTCTCGCACTCTCTCTCTCTCTTTCTCTCTCTCTGTATCTCCCTTTCTATCTCTCTCGCTCTCTACCTATTTGTTATTCTTGTGTATATTATTGTTCTGTAGGCGTGTTCAAAAATATTTGAAAATTGCATTTCGGTTTTGCTGTGTTTGTGTATTTTCCTTTAGTTTCTGCGGTCGGTGCTGGTTCCTGGTTCCTGGCTCAGCCTTTTCTAATTTCAATGATTTACGATCAGTGAACTGAACCGCAGATATTATGTATAAGACAGACCATTAAATGCAGAAGATGCTTGTCCGAATTTAAGCATCATTATTTCGAGTATGAATTTTGAGACTGAGAAGTCTCATGACCTGCCTGAACTTATCTTAATGACTTTTTATTAACTGCCTTTTTGATGTAGCTCTTTTTTCATTTTTTTTTTTTCACAATTTCTTCTAATACAGTTGCCCTGATAGCTTCTGTTTCTGTGCCTAATTGTGATATTGTGTCATTTTGATAGGCTTTTGCGGTATTAAAAATTAAACTTTCTTTCACTTAGCTCGAAAAATTAAATTGGAAATTTTATTGGTATTTCTTGACAGTGATTACTCCAATTTGCTTCGAATACAATTAAGCAAAATGAAATGGGTTGTTTTTCATAATTTTTTAGCAATTGCAAATGAAGTTGTCTTATCTATGCAAATTCATTTGCTTCTTTAGCATTTGCTCCAAAAATTTATTATGGCAAAATGTAAATCGAATGGTTTATTTGAATAATTTCTCTTATTGATTTTAATTAGATTTTCATGCTAGTTTTCATGCGGTTTTCTTTCATTTTTTTCCAATACCAATTGGCATTCAAGACATTTGCTACAATTTATTTGAACTATTTGCCGCATCCATTAGAGAGCGCACAGAGAGCTGTCAATTAAGCTAACCACCAAATCTCTAATTAGCATAGTTGCTGCTGCTGCCGCTGCCGCTTGAGACAAGGCCAAGTAGTTATACCGAAACTGAAGAAGAACCGGAGCAATAAACAAAGACATCAATGGCCCGTAGGCCATTTGCGGCCTTTGTAAATTAGATGCAGGCCCATAAATAATAATTCGATGGCAAATGCAAAGTGGAAAAGCAAATACTTGCCATAGCGACAAATGCCTAACAGCGGGGTGGGCAAAGAGGCATCTGAATAGCCATCCAGC
Source organism: Drosophila willistoni (assembly GCF_018902025.1). Taxonomy (NCBI): domain Eukaryota; kingdom Metazoa; phylum Arthropoda; class Insecta; order Diptera; family Drosophilidae; genus Drosophila; species Drosophila willistoni. The sequence continues at coordinate 9,747,480 of NW_025814052.1, forward strand.
CATCCAGCCAGATGGAGGTGGCGTGCCGCACATTTGCCCAGAAACCCAGAGCAATCAATAATCCAGAAATCCACATATAGCAGTAGCCAATAAATAAACAAACAACAAAAAAAAAACACGCAAAATAAGAAATAAATAAAAAATAAAACCTGTTCAACCAAACGGCCAACATTAGGAGTTGGAACTGCTAAAAACTGGAGTTTGCAGCTAAAGCACTTTGGTCATCCTTTGGGCTCAAATAGAATAGTTAGAACAGAATAAATGCAAACTGCAGTTGGTCTACCCTGTAAAAAAAAAGTCTAAATCTACACAGATTTTGGCAAGAGTTTAGACTAACTATTGTTTTTATAACATTCATTTATTAGGTATTAATAGTTTAGTTTTGCATACAAAATTTACCAAACTTAAAAAGTATTTTGTTTTTTTTAGGTTTCTATATCTATAATTATTAGCATATTAGCTTGACTATATATGTCAATTAAAAACGACTTGTAAGGTAAACAATAAATACTTTGAAGTCCTAAAGTCCAAAATACTTTAAGTCCTAAATACTTTTAAGTCCTTTGTATTATAAACTTACAAACCATTTAAGTGGCGTTTTGTTAAATATGAATAAAAGGTACTCACATTAACTTTATCAACTTTTTTGTTATTGTCCATATTTACACAACGCTTCTGTTAGTTGTAATTCTCAACTAGTTTTAGCTTTAAATATATGATACGGAACTTAGAGTCTTTGGCAAAGTTTTGCTGGTCAACCAAGAATAGGCTAATGCAAAATTTGAACTTTTCTAACTGGCATATGCATTCTATTCGCCTAATGCTTAAAATATAAAGAACTTTGCATTGAATTTTCCAACTCTCAAAAACAAAAAAAAAATGACAGAAAAGTCCTTATATACCCTGTGAATATGCAAAGGCTACCCTATATGGTGGAGTATATACATACACACAACTATATTCTTTTGGGTATAAAAATAGCAAACAAGTCAGGGCCAGTATAGCAGCGCCAGTTCAAGGAGACACGAAGACAAAACACACATACTATATAGAGGAATGTGTGTAGATATATATATATATACATATATATTGGTTGGTAGGTAGGTAGGTAGGTAGGTAGGTATAGGTATCGGCTTTCAATGCTCCTATAGAAGCTAAGAAATTCCTGTTTGCATATCTCTTTCTCTATTACTCTCTCTCTCTCTCTCTCTCTCTCTCTCTTTTTCTTTCTCCTTAGTTTGCTATCCCTCTGCATTAGAAGTGTTTCTTCTTGGCTTTGCTTGACTTTGATTGAAAAAAGAAAAAAAGAAACAGAACCCAAAGAAGAATCTGCCACAGCCAGCAAGATTGGTGGGGTGCAGCAAGAAGGAGGTGAAAAAGAAAAATTATTATAATAAAAATAATAGTAAACCGGAATTTCCTGATCCTGTTGTCTGTTGTCTGTGGTCTGGCGTCTTCGTCTTGGTCGTCGTCGTCGTCGTCGTCGTCGTTGTGGTCGTCCCCACCAACTTTGATTCCTTAAAGTTCGTTCGCCATAGTCGGCGCAGATGTTTATCGGTTATCCTCGTCGTCATCGTCATCGTCATCGTGATCGTGGTCATATTCGGCTCCAACTCCCAACTCCTATGTAAGGCATTGGGTTTGAATTGAGTTTGGTTTTAGTTTTGGTCTTGGACTTGGACTTGGCTCTGGGACGACTCCTGCCCCTTTTTTGTTATTTTTTTTTTTTTTTTTTTGGCTTGTGCATTGCTTGGATAGTTCTACTCGATTTGATAGCCACACAGCTGTTGCTTTTGCTGTTGCTCCTGGTTGCCCCGTTTGCTGCTGATTTTGATTGCTTTTTGCATTTTTTATTTGCAACTAGTTGCATCTGCCGACTGCCGCCTTATGTTTCTGATTTGATGCCAGGAAGAACCAAAAGACAACAACATCCCAGGCAAACGGTCAGACTATCCGAGCCAGGCAGGCCTTAAAGTAAATTTATTACCATATCTAGCTATGGCAATTAATACGATTATCATACAGATTAATTGGCAATATGCAATGCAATTAATGCACAACGACTACCGACCGACTCTATCGTCAACAACATCGTCGTTCGGTACAGAGACTTAATCATAATTCGTCTCATCTTTCTATTTGAATTGATCAGACTTAATAGAAATGTTTATTTCACAATCATATATTTCATAATAGCCCATGCAAAGCGAACGCTAAATATTTCTTATTGTTTCAAAATTTTTGTTATGGGATCAATTATTTAACCTAATGGGATATTTTGTCTAACTCTATTTCCATAAATGCCAATTGAATGCCAGAGGATTCTGAAATTCAAATAGAATTTTTTAAAGAAAATGCCATTTTATGTATTTTCATTGCATAGTTTGCTTGGAATGAATTCATTTTGTTTTTATAGTTGATCCTGTAAAGGTATTTCAGAAATGCCAATGCCAATGATGAGTGACTTATTGATATTAGATCAAGTTCAGTTTTGCTACTAAAAGTTCAGTTTAAAAACTTGTAAACTTGTGACTGCAGCTCACGTACGCAATTGTCGTTGATGATTGTTGAGAAATGAAATAGAATAAAACTAAAGAAAAACGGAGATAAAAAGGTAGAAGAGCAAAATACCAAACGACGACATTGACAATGGCTCGAGTTATATAAAGGCGAGACATGGTGGAGCAAGTCAAGGCAACACTAGGCAAGGCAAGGCAGGTCCATAGATTCATTCAGGCTCTGGCTGAGACAATTCCAATACCAATTCCACGAAAGTGATTGATTACAATCGAAATGCAATGCAAGGCAAAAGGCGATCAATTAAAACGACTGATGATGATCAATTATCGGCAAAGATGAAGCAGCAGCAGCAGCAACATCAGTAGAAAACATTGCTGCAGCAAGTCATGCTGCTGCAACAACCACACTTGATACAAAGTTAAAGCCAAGATGTCTATGATGATCATGATGACTGTGATGATAATGAAGACCAGTCATCGTCATCCTTCTCATCGTCATCGTCAGCATAATCGTCTGTGTCTTGGTCTTTGTCATTGTTGTTGTTGTTGTTGTTGTTGTTCTTGCCGTTGCTGCCACTTGTCATTGTGACAGTTGTTGTTGTTGTTGTTGTTATTGCTTTTGCTGAAACAATTTTAACACATCATAAAGCAGCTTAAAGTGTTCTGTCTTTTGATCTGGTTGGATGGTGTCATTACATAACTAGCCGAACCGACACACTGAGTGACTGACTGACTATAGCTGACTGCATGCATTTTTTAGACCGTTTGGGTCAAGGAACTTTTCACATTACCCCAGCCATACGGAATTCAACATAATTCACTTAAACAAATCGCATAATCTTCTCTCTGTTTTTTTTTTGTTGTCTGTCTGTTTGTTATTCTTTGTGTGTTGTGTGTGGCAACAACAAAGGCGGCAACAAAACATTTAACCTATTGAACTTGGTAAAAATATATTGAAAGTAATCATAGAACCCGTCAATAAAGGAAACTTTAAAAGGAACACAGATATTACATTAAGGACGAAAGACTTCAAAACTTTATTAAAAATCTAAATAAAATTAATCAAACTGACTATTAACCAATTGATTGAAGGGCCCTTCCTTAACAGTTGACTTCAAAAGCAACAACAAAAAGGTCCTGTCAGGATCTATTCCAATCATTCAACTCAAAAGTTACGTTGATCTATTAAAAGGTTTCCATGTTATTATTTTTATGATCTTATTGTTAGGAATTCGTTAAAATTGTGAGTTTTAATTTTTTAGAATATACAAACTAAATAAACTAGTCTAAAAGTAATAGCAAGTTAGCCTAATTTATCTTCCAAATGTAGCAGAAGTTTAGTATTATGAGTTGTTACTTTACTAAATATAAATTTCATTACTTTCTCTATCTAGTATCTATCGAGAAAACATATGGACAATATAATTAACATTCAATAATATGAATTTATATCACTTTTATCCTTTTTTTGGTGATACTTGATTCAAATTAAATCTGTTACGATTTCCCAACCAAAGAGTAAACTCTCAAGAGATCTCTTCCTGAGCCTTGTTATCATATCTTTGAGCTAGTCCTATCAGTCAGTATTAAAACCCAATCTAATTCAATATGTTCAATAATATTCACATATCAATCTAAAGTGGCCCATCAAAAGTTATACATTTTTTTTTAATAGAATCCACTTTGTTAATCTTTGAGCCGTATTTGACTTGCCATAAAAATGACTAGAATTAAAGTGGAAAATTGTCCAGCACACAGAGAGCATACGATCCGAGCGATTAACGATTGAGATTTTATGGCAAATGAGACCAATTAGTCTAATTGTGAGTCACTCAACAATTTTGTTTATGATTTCTTATCAAAATGGTTGGCATCAAAAGTTTCAATATTATTTTATGATGTTTTCTTGACCTTCCTATAGTTCTCTCTTTCACACAAGTTCAGTGTCTTTTACTGTCTGTGTGTGTGTGTGTGGTTTATTTTTGTCTGCCTGTGTTTTATTTTGTGGTGAGCAATAAATCAATAATTTGTTAAAAGGCGCTAGATTGTCGTTTATTTTGTTTTTGCTCTTGTGAAAGCAAGTTTGTTGCCTAAGTCTTTTGTTTGAAGGAAATTCAATGGCAACATTTTGACAATAAATCATCTTTGATATTTTTTTTTTCTTTTCTTCTGCTTCTTCTTCATCTTTTTCTCTGTGCGTTGTGCTCGCATTTTGAAAGTCTTTAAATGTGTGTTTGATGATTTTCATAAGCAATTTTGTGAAAGGAATCTGAAGTCATATGCAAATTACATTTTTGTATAGTTGGTAAGAGGGAGAGCTGATGTTGTTGTTGTTGTTGTTGTTGGTGCTGGTGATGCTGCTGGTGCTGCTGCTGGTGCTGCTGATGCTGTCGTTGTTGTTGTTGATATTGATGTTTCTGTTGTACAACAACAACAACATCCTCAATCACATCCTCAATCCATCGAGAATGGATCTTCTCATATGGATAAAACTTGGAGCAAACGATTTGTCTTTCAATTGGCTAGTTGAAAGATTTGACTTGGTAAATGGAGAAGAGCCGCTAGCCAATTGACACTTGAGGCGTTGGCCAGGCTAACAGAGAGAGAGAGAGAGAGAGAGAGAGATGGAGAGAGATTAGAGACGAAAGAAAGAAAGATTTCAGCAGCATAAACAGCAGCAGCAGCTGTTTGACTGTTGGTCATGGCTTGTGGCAATTTATAAACGAAATAAATTCAATTGACTTGTTTGCCGCAGCATTTACAGTTGGCAACAATTGCAGCAATGCCATAAATCGTTAACCAAGAGCAGCTCCAAACCCAATACCAAATACCCCGGTTCAGCTTAGCTTTAGCTCTGCGTAACAATAAATTTTCAATGCAAACAAGTTGGAATCGTCTTCGTCGTCGTCGTCGATGTTGTTGTTGTTGTTGTCTCCGGTCTCCGGTCTTGGGTCTACTGTCTCCTCTCCCAAAACTCCAGCAGCAACAGCAACAGCAGCAGCATTTGTTATTTGAATTTCGAAAATTATGGCCACAAATTTGTTTTATTGCCAAAGTCAAGGCGTGCAATCATTAAATGCAACAGCATGCGGTCTTCAGTTGAGTTCAGTTCAGTTCCAGGCACCTGGACAACGACAAACCAAAAACCAAATCTGCTCACATCCAAAAGACGCTTTTGCTCTCGGCATTTGCTCTCCACTTTGAATTATGCCTTGGACTAAAAGCGTTTCAACTAACTTAAATATGAGCACATCATTAGCCTAAAATTGTTAGTTTGTTCAATTCCTCTTCACCTCCTCACCAACTCTCTCACACACACACACACACACACACACACATACCCTGCAGAGTTGCTGTTGTTTCTTGCTGGGATTCAAAGTTTGGTTCGCTGATGCTGCAGCTGCAACAGTTTTGGATGTTGCTGCAGCCGCTTCAATGCTTTAATCCAATACAGAGTTGTGCATCATAATGTCTGATTAACACGTGCGCAAATTATAAGATTTTATGCATTAGCCACAGATATCAGCAGACTGTAGATAGAATGAGACAAACACAAACAGACAGACAGACAGACAGAGAGACAGAGAAGGAGAGAGAGAGAAAAGGAGCCTGAGATAAAAGCAAAAATTTTCAACTTGCCGCACACTCATCATTTCATTGCCAAGAACCAAAGCATTATGGACAATGTTTATGCATATGTTGCACGCACACTTTGGACACCTGGAGATACTTGCAGAATACCTGGGGATACCTGAGAGACCTGAGAACATATAGAGAGCCAGTGAGACAGAGAGAGAGAGAGAGAGAGGGAGAACTCACATTGCATTGAACACTTTATTAGTACCGGCAAAGTTATGTTCTTCGTCTTCGTCTCAAAGTCCCTGAGTCTTTCCATCTCTTTCTATGGTCTTCAACTTTGTGTGTTTGGTGCAATTTGGCTTTGTGATAGAGCCATATAAATCTAGAACTCATTCCGAGTTGGGGGCGTGTCCCCATCCCAATAATATATGACCTATATACTATATAACATTGTATGTATTTACTGTTAGACAATTTAGACGTCAACATCCTCTAGTTTGATGATGCCACACTAAAGCTCAAGTTATTAGTGACTAAAGTTAGTTAGAAGAACATCTAACTATAGCATCTCATTTGGACACTTGTATATAGGGAAAAATCGCCTTTACTTTGATCCTCTGTGAACAAGAACATAATATGTATGACATTTTCATTGAAGGCGATCGTTGGATTCATTTAGCCTACCTACAATTTCTAGACATGGAGACAAAATGTTTAAAGAGATAAATAAACTGTAACACGCCCACAACTGAACAACAAAGAAAAACACAACACACACACACACACACACACACACACACGCACAATTTTTGAACGTGATTACTTCCTACAACAACTTCTTCTACAACTACTGCTGCTGCTGCTGACATTGTCTGATCGGCCAGTCCATCGACTGGACTTGGACTTGGTTGGCCAATAAAATGGAGGGCAATAGAGGCAACCGCACATGAACATGAATTGTTGTTGTTGTTATTGGCTGCTATCGTTTCCCTCTTTCGTTTTTTATATAGTTTTTTGTTGTTGCTATTTTCAATTACTTGATCCGCAAAAACGAAACAAAAAAAAAACAAAATGTGGTGCGCGTGCTTGGTGGCGTTGCGTGTCTCTTGGCATGTGTCCACGCGAAATTGATATCGAACATAATTTTAGCAAAAGCCAAATACACACACACACACAAACATACACACAAACATGCAGACATAGACGTATGTTTGTTTGTAAAAAGGAAATGGCTGAAAAATGCTAACAAGATTTGCGCGATCCGCCTGCCAAGCAACCTCTGGCTAGATGATGATGACAAGGCTGCAAGGTTACAAGTTTTTCCAGATCGCTTAGAGGCCAGGCAGAGGCCGAGCAACCAACCAACATATACACACAACAACAACAACTGCCTAAGAATTGCAACAGCCGAACAACAACAACAACAACAACAACGACACAGAGCCCCAGTGACTATGACTTTGACTATGCAACGAGTCGTTTTGGATTTGTTGTTTGAAGTTCAGCTGAGTTGTTGCAACCTCTAACCGCCTTCGAGTCGATCTATACAACAACAAAAAACAAAAAGAGAAAAAAAAAACACTAAACAGCTCGTAAACACTTTGGCTTTATCGCCTGGAAGTTGTTTCATTTGTTGTTGTTGTTGTTGTTGCTGTTACCTGATAACGTGCCGCAGACAATTGCCAATTGTTGCCTGTTATTTTTTCATGTTGCCTGTTATAGATTTCGGTCATGTTCAATATCAATTTGATGTTTAAATTTGCACTACAACAACTAGAGCAACAACAACAACAACAACATGACACAAACATCAAATTAAATTAGCCACTCTAACAAGCTACGATTAAAGCCAACAAACCCAAAAAAAAAAAAGCAAACTTCTTTTTCATCCAATTAAACGTCTCAGTTGTGATACAAACTCAATAAGTTTTGCCTATAAAGTTCTTTGTAGTTCACCTTGTCAAGGTCAAAGTGTTTGGCATTTCAATTGTAATGTAATTGTGTTAATATAATTACTAAATATTTAAGGCACTGCTTAGAAAAATAACAACAAATTATCTTAACTAAATTAGATTGATTATGTAATGTGAATGTAATAAAAACAAAAATGGCCACTGAAAAAAGATTTGTCAGCCATTTTATAACGTATACGCACGGTATGACAACTGCATTAAAAGTATACACAATGACTAACTATTTTAATTAATATTTAAATTTTATTTGAATTATTTGAATAGCTAGCGAAATAAGTCAAAAACATTAATAATCGCCTATGTCATTTGAAATTGTTGCCTTTGATCACCTACAATTCATATGAGACGCTTTCGATATCGATTTTTTTCTAATGAATCGCAAATAAACCATCACCAAAGATAACAGATCAGACTTCTTTCATTCAAAAGGTGATGATATAAAATGAATATAAAAACAAAGTTTCAAAAGTTAAAACTTTGTTTAAAGATGGATATACACATACATATATTTTAAATTGATAAAATTGTGTCTAAAAGCAATTTGGTATATGACGAAACTTAGATAGACCATGTCATTTATGTAGTTAAAACATTCCTTAAACTCTGAAATTAATTAAAAACAGAAAAAGAAAAAATCCTCATTAAATATTGAGAAGTTTATACCAACTAAAAGTAAGGACATTTAATTGAAGAAACAAAGTTATTAGATTCTCTTACTTTATGATAATTAAATTTCTTGGCTGGATACTTACTTATCTGATGGTGGGGATATAAAGGCTTAAAATGTTGCAGAATATTGGCTTTTTGTTTATTTATGTTCAATTAAATTTCATAAATTCCAAATATTTCCCACTGACTATTACAAATTTGATATTAATGGTATTTTATGTACTGTACTTGAGGTTAAAATCAATTATCTATGTATATGTAGGTGTCAATATTGGCAAATCTGTTTATTTATGTATATAATCGTGGCACATTTGAATGCCATATACATAAGTAATCGGTGTTTGTGTGTGTGTGTGTGTGTGTGTGTTTGCTAGTTGTCTTGACTTGTGGACTTGGTCTTGACCAAGGAGTTGAACTTGCAGCTGGTATCAGAGATGGAAATGGAGACTGAAGACCTGCAGGTAATAAGAAGGCAAAACAGTTGGCGTTAGCTACGTTTGAATATGGCAGATGCATGTAATACCAGTTGCTGGAGGCAACAAGGAGGAGAGACTGTAAGAACACTAGGAAAAAGACTTTGCCATAGTTCCAGCACACATTCACATTCACATATACATATACATATATTTATCTAACGCATGTGCGTTGTTTGTCACAGCCGATTATGATTGTCGTCGCCCCGCCAAACAGCCAGCCAGCCAGCCAGCCAGCCAGCCAGCCAACATTATGGACAGGAAATGCAAGCCAACACATGACCATGGCCATGGTCAACTCCAACTTAAAGTCCTCAAGTGCCGTTCGACTGCTCACATCTCTATATATCTTCTCGATATTTCATACATTTTTTCTTCTTTTTTCCTTTTAGCAAATAAAACTTTGCAGTTAATTAGTCAAAATGCTGAATAACCGGGCTAGCAACTTGGCCAAATGATTCTATTAGAGAGCCAGACAGTTGGCCAACCAACACAGGCCACTTCACAAAACTTGGCCTAACCTGGCATGGCCAAAAAAAAAAAAAAAAAACGAATAAATAAAAAATAAAGTCCATTTGCACGCACTAAATTTTCGAGCAGTCATCCCGCCATCTGCCATCCATAGATAAGAGACCAATATCGTACCGATGCGCTTATAATATTCAACAATTTATGCCAAAAAATGCCAATTTGCACAATTGTTTATATGCCTTACATACATATGTATGTAGAATCAGAAGCTCAGGTAAATGTAGCAAGTGGCAAGTTGCTCCAATTTTGTGGCAAAATGTTGCATACTCTAACGGTACAATTTGACAATTGACATAAGTCGCAATACCCATGCCAAATACTAAAGCCACAATTAACATCAAAACGACAAATTATTAGTCAGTTTTAGTTGGAGAATTTTGTTTTTAATTAACTTTTTTTTTTTTTTTGGATTAAACTAGTTTAGTAGCTTTGCTTAAGAGCACAAATTGTGTAAAATAAATGCTTGCTTATTACCAAATACATAGTTTTTTATGACGAACAGCAATTTGGATATAAAAATCAAACATAATTCAACTAATAATTATAATTTGAACCAAGTTTCTCAAAAGCTCAATGGATTCGCCCTTGATTTGATTTCTTTAAGTTATAGTTGTCCGATTTCGATTAGGTTTATAAACGGATTTGGTTATAAAATCAAACATAATTCAACTAATAATTATAATTCGAACCAAGTTTCCCAAAAGCTCAATGGATTGGCCCTTGATTTGATTTCTTTAAGTTATAGTTGTCCGATTTTGATTAGGTTTATAAACGAAATTCCCAATAAGAAATACTAAGACTAATTGTAAGACAAACAAACAGACACCCAACCTTTGCAAAGTGATGCATATTAATTCCTTTAATTAATAGAAAATTCAAAAAGAGATATCAACATTTGTTAACAATTATTTGTTTGAATATAAACGTGTCAAAAATTCGAAATATGCCAAAGAAAATATTTGAAATGTTTTAAATATTTAATTAAAATTGGGCTTAAGCTGGCTTCAGCTATTCTAGCTATTTCAAGAACCACCGAGTTCTATCATCAGCAGACTTCGCTAAAGACTCCACAGTTGTAATGGCCATGCCATATCTTCAAAGCTAAAAGCAGTTGGGAATTCAAACTACATGATGCGAAAAAAAAGAACGGCAAAGCTTGCAACTGCAGATATAAATTTAGTAAGATTTATTGATCTCAAGCTGGCTTAAGCCCAGTTTTGATTAACTTCAAAAAAGATCGAAATCTAGACAAACAATAAATATTTAATATTTAATAATAAAATACATATTTGTAATATTATAAATATTTGCAAGAAAATAAACATATTATATATAAGTATAATATTTAGTGTTTAATTTTTTGTTCCAACTGGCAAACCAAATAAAGTATGTCGGCAAATTTCTTTTATAGCGCAAATGGGGCAGATTAATTGATTTCGAAATGTCTCAACTAATGATGCAGATCTAGACTATATAAATGAGACACCTGTATTCACATACAAACATATATGCACTGTATAGTTTGTTAGATAAACCGATACGATGTGGGCATGCATGGGTAATTAATGAGTTCAAAAAGATGTTGAATATATGTGTTTCTATTTTTCTTTTTTTACTTGCGATTTCGAGTACTGTTTGCTACCTATCACAAAAATTTATAGACAAATAATTGCCGAGGGCGGTAAGCATGCTTCACTGTGCTGCCTTATCCCCCACCACCACCACCACCTCCTCCTCCACCACCACCACCTATATATAATAATCAATAATTGATATGCATAAACTATTTGGCGATTCAATTAAGGCGTAAAAAATTATTTCAAATCAAACAAAGTACAATATATCATAATAATAATAATAATAATAATCATATACTGAGAAATCTCCAAAAATCTCAACGAGGAGGAGGAGGTAAACGAGCAAAAAGACAAAGACGAAGAATAAGGAAAAATGCGATATATATCAAAAGAGATTTATTAAGTTCACACATTCGAAAAGCACTTGAGGCTGACAATTAAAAAGCACTTTTGTCTCTGTCTCCGACTTGACTTGGACTTGACTTGGACTTGAGTTGCGATTGCCACTTTTGTTTTGCCAGCCAAACAGAAATGAAATCCATCTGTGTGTTTTGCGTGTATCTATGTATGTATGTGGATATGCAGGTGTGCGAGTGTGTGTGTGTGTGTGTGTGTGTGTGTGTGTTACGCCCATACAACTTTGTCCCAGCAAAAGTATTCGATTTTGTCCCACTGTCCGTTGATTGCTGGTTCGCCTGCGCATAGCAGATAAAAACGATATAATACAACAAACAGCAACAACAAACAGCAACAACAACAACAAAAAGCTTAACAAATTGTCTGCTTAATTGTGAGAAAACAAGAGAAAAAAAATATAAAAAAAATATCATTTTGCATGTATACCATATGTTTCCCACCGATCTTAAATGAATTAAAATCGATTTCTAAAGCGCAGTTTGACGCTTTTGTATATTTTGCATTTCAAACAAAAAAATAAATAATAATTATTATATTGTGGGTGGCATTTAATATCATGAAATCGTAAAGACAATAAGAAAAAAATTACTTATTAAACAAAAGACTTGACAATATTACTTTTGCCAAAAAAGTTCTTTGATAAATTGTTCAAACGGTTAATAGAAAGTAGCGCAATTGCTTAAACTGAGACTCCAATCGCTATAGCAACAGATCAGATCAGTTTAGTTCAAATCGAACCAGATTTGATCTCTACTTTTCTCTCTCTCTCTTTCTTTCTTTCTCTCTGTGCAATTGTCAACAGCAAGCTGAACACATTTTTGGGGTCATAAAATAAAACGAGCGAACGAACACAACACCATAAAATGTTGCACAAATTAAAATTGAACACAATAATCAGTGTGACATGTTTTTGTTGTGTTTTTCAACATTTACAGGATATTTTTGGGTATCTGAGGCTAATCAAACATACTTTAGATTCTCCAAACATTAAGAATAACTAGATTCTAATTCAAGTTCAATGTTTTTTTTTTTTTTGGATTTTAGATCAAAGATTGAAATGAATACAATTGAGTTCTCAAGACTATAAAAGTTTAAGGAATTTACTTAATTAATTTATATATGTACTAGCTAAAGACACGGTGTTTCTATGGTCGATATTGAGAATCCTCTTTTGCACTCAGTTTCATAGTCACATTGCTAGTATGTAGTAGTACATGTCGCTTGTCGCCTGTCGATTGTCGCTTGTCTGGACTGTCGCTTGTTTAGCTCAGCTCGGCTCCTCTTGCTCCACTTGAATGTCGAGGCATGCGTAACGACCTGCACAACATATAACAAAAAAAAAAAACAAGAAAAGGAGCAGAAATATATATGTACATACATATATAATTCTCTTCTTCGTTGCTTGCTGCTTTTCTTGCCCGTTGGCCATTGGCAGGCGCACTGACCAGAGCAAATGACTTTATTATAGGTTTTTAAATTTATAAATGCAACATTTACCATGCTAAATAGTTTTGCCAAAACAGAGTACTGAGAACCACAGATGGTATGCCCCAGAGGTCCGACACGATGCATTTTATTTCTCTTCTTTTGTTTTTTGGCAAATTCATTTGCTTCAATTGTAGAGAAAAGAATATGTGTACTGAATAAGCCTCAGGATCGTTTAAGAGAGAGACTAAGAGAAAGAGTCGATTAAATTGCTAAATTGATAAAGATCTGTAAAGAAAATCATATCAATTTAAAATAAAACCAACCAAATTGCAAAACTCTGTGATCAAGAACTAAATAAAACTAAATGCGGATTGTTAGATTAAGTATCTACCTGCTATCCCTCTCTCTCTCTCTCTCTTATTTGGCATATTATTGTTATTTTTATTGCATGAGAGAACGAATGACTTAAGACCCAAACTTGACACAGCACGGTTAACGGTTCTCTCATGAGTGCTGAAGGTCGCAGAGTGAATTCACTTTATCAACAAAGTTCACATACAGACAATGTCAAGTGCCTCCATTTACATAATTGTCACACTGATTTGTTGTTATTGCTGTTGTTGTTGTTGTTGTTGTTGTTGCTTCGGTGGTTATGTCTTTTGTCCATGCCATTAGGAACAACATTTCAATTTGCCTTTTACCTTAGTTGCTCTTCAAAATGTAATTAACCCCAAGTTGTCGTTGTTGTGTGTGTGTGTGTATAAGTGTATAAGTGTATGCATGTGTGTGTCTGTATTTTTTTGGGTTTTGTTGCTTTGCGTCACTTTTAGAACACCGACATCAACGTTGAGTAATTAAGCAAAGCTAAAAGTTCATGTTAATTGTCCACCAAACCAACACAAAAGAAAAAAACTGACAAAGCAAGAGCAACAGAGACAGACAGACAGAGAGACAGAGAGAGAAGACTTTTCGAAAAGGTCAAAGACTAACAGAATTGTCAACCATGTACTCATGGACTCAACCGGAGGCCAAGTTCTGTGATTCATTTGGTAGGGACTGTGTCTCTTCTTTCTCTTTCCTCTTCTCCTTTTGTTTTTTACCTCACATTCAACGGAAGCAACACGCGTGTCTCTCTGTATATATGTGTGTGTGTTTGTTCATTTGTATTATTTTAGCAAAATACCGTTAGTCTGTGTGCGAACACACGGTGTGAATGATACTTTAATTGCACGAAGCGCTAAACAACTCCACCAAAAACAACGAAACAAACACCGAGAAACAATAGTTTAAGATATAAATCAAGTTTGAACAACGTAATTTAACAATTGTTTAAAGATGCAAAGAAATCTTAAATCACACATCTTAGTAAAAGCACATACAAGTTTTTTTAAGTAGCTACTATTAAGTAAATACTTATATTTTATAACTACATTGTACATAAATACAAAAAATATGCAAAAATGTTGCTTGCCGTGCATATATGTACTTATATTCTAAAAACACAGTCTGAGGAAAGTAGGTAGAATCACCCAAAATAATGACAGAAATTTCTTTAAACCTCTCGCCTTTACACTCACAAAATTGAACTCTTGACTTTCTCATTGAAAAGTTGACTTTAAATTACAACTTCAAAAAATTATAGTTTGAACAATCTCAAATATTTTTGAAATGCGGTATTGAATTGAATGGGTTTGAGCCCTGTAAATCATGTTCGTTAGACGTTCTGCAGTTTTTAAACAGACACCAACGTATATAATCGCATTGTATATGTATAACGAGTGTATAAAAAGTGACATGGACGACGAGGAATAAAAATCGATGTCCTTTATGGCCATTGGAGACCAGTTTCTTTTGTGTTTTTCATTGTTTTTGCCATTCATAATAAATAAACCATTAAATCACAACAATTCGTGTGACATTCCTTTCATATTTTCTTAGTATCAGTAAATTTCTTAAGGTCACTCATAACTGGGCCACTTTATTTTCTGCCTAAAAAAAGATATCCAGATTAAATCTGTTCCAAAATTTTTTGAGTTACTCAAATAAACACACTTTCTTTGGAAAAAAAAGTTGCGTTTGGTTAATATTTAAATGTTAAACGTCTTAATTTTTCATTTCCCGGAACTGAGAAAAAAATTTTGAGGTTTTTCAAAACCCGGATCATAATTTGTCTACCAATAAAGACAAGTTTCATAGAATCATGTATCTACTCATGTACGTACATATAATTCTAAATAGAACTATTAATAATTTTGTATGAAAATTTTTGGTTCTTTGGGCGAGTCGAATGACATATTTTTCATTAAAATCGAATAAAAATTAGATAGTTTTTTTTGCCTATCAATATGAGACATTTTATGCAAAACTGCCCTTCTATTCCCACCCTTCTATACCCATAAAAAGAAAGAGACGGAGAATAGAAGGGCAGTTTTGCATAAAATGTCTCATATTGATAGGCAAAAAAAAACTATCTAATTTTTATTCGATTTTAATGAAAAATATGTCATTCGACGGGAAATTCAATTTACTTTCTTTCGTAGTTCAAGAAAAAAAGTACTTTAGTATGAATTAGTGTCGTAAAATGGACTCGCCCAAAGAACCAAAAATTTTCATACAAAATTCAGATTTTCAATTGGCCCCAAATTGAAAGTTGGGGCTAAATCCAAAATTAGTGGTATGCAGTTTATCTTAGTTTTGCTAGATCTTCAACTTCTTCGAAGATTTCAAACGTCTATCTTCAATATTTAAGATTTTGGAAAAAACGTCTTAAATAAATGCCCCCCAAAAAAAGGACTTCTCTTTGTTCAAATGCACCTGTGAAAAAAACGGATTAAACTATGAAGAACATTTTTACGGTTCATAATCTGAACACAATAACCAACAAATTACAGAAAAAATTATTCGATTAAGTTATTTAGGAGCCGAGAAAATTAGAACTAAAAAAAAAAAAAAAAACGTCTTAAATACGTGACCGCCACTGTATATATATTATTTAAAACTGTACAGAAAAAAGGTGTTCACGTTTTTAGAATGAATGATTCACTTGCCCTTTTGCAGATGTCTAATATATAAATATTATAAATACTGTTATACGCAGCTGTAACATACAATTACTATATATTTTGGTTATAAACAGGTGTTATTTACAACTGTTATATACCACTGATATTTTGGGGTTTTGGTTTTTCGTAAACTTATAAATATAATGTGCTTATAACAAATCTGTTAACCACAACTGTTATACAACTGTTATATACCACTTATATATTAGAGTTTAGGTTTTTTATAATCTTAAAAGTACGATGTGTTGATGACAAATCTGTTAACCACAACTGTTATACATTACCAAACAAACACATTTTCCTCCGTTGACTCAAAGCAAGCCTTAAAATCATGTAAGTATATAAAATAAAATAATTGTGTTGTAAATTTATTTTTGTACTTTTTTTTTATATATTTTTATTTCTTTTTGTTTGTTTGTTGTTGATTGACTGACGCCAGCTGCTTGAAATGTTAATTGAAGAACTGCACAGCATTCGGCTGGCCAACTGACCACCTCACTCAATTCCCCTCGGCAATTCTCGATCCGATCGGCAGCAATAGAAGGAGGATGCCTATATATGTGACAATACCATTGTGCGCTTTAACTGGGGCCACCGCATTCATGATGGGGGCATTGACACAGCAGGACATCTCATATCGCAGGATTAAGCGTACAATGGTTCAAGATCCGTATGTATATCAATGTCGTGGTCGAATATTTAGTGCGGTATGAATTGAATTGATAATGAAGTATTATTAGCTAGCAGCTAAATCGACAACTAATCTAATCCATGGATACGTTTTCAATAGCTGGCACTATTGGGTCGATCGACTCAAACAGAACCAAGGCACAAAACTGGGTTAAAAAGGTCAATGGAAACCCCAAAAGCACCTGCAACACCACAGAGGAGATCATCGGCAGCAGATGCGGATGCGACAACGACAACGACAACGATAAGAGATCCACCAAGGACTACAGCGGATCTAACAGAGATGACAGACAGAGCAGAGCAGCAGGAAGAGACATTGGCGGCAACGGCGGCAGCAATGTTAGCGGACTCACGCAGATCAACCATACAGTCAATGGAGTCCACGGACAATGAGGTCAAAGAACGTCGAAGTTTATCATCAACGGCAGCAGCACTCCAAAAGCTCGAGGAGAGTCACAGTTCATCCATTTTTGAGCTATTCATTTTATGGTGCAGAGCGCAATTGCACAAAGTGGTAAAATATCCAAACAAATGTTATGTAAATGCTATGTAAGATAATTCTAAATAATTTTTGCCATAGATTATGTTTATGACCTATTCAATTGGTCGGGATGAGCCGCCAACTCCAAAATTAAGTCATGTGGCTGATCTTATGAAATATGGTTTCCCTGGCATGGATGAAATTCATGTCTATAAAAATTTCATTCTCTCTTATGATCGCCGTAATCGTATTGCCCACTGGGTATGTGAGCATCTCAATAGCGATTGTCTTTCGTATCGAGATCCAAAGACATTACAAAAACCAAATGAATATGCCATTGATCCCAATATCGCTGATATGTTCAGTCCAAGTATGAAAGATTTTCGGAATAGTGATTGGGTTGGCGGACATATGGCATCGCCATTAAATTATAAATGCGATATGGATAAATTTATCGAATCCTATATATTTCCAAATATTGTGCCAATCAGTCGTGGGCTAAAGAACAATGTGTGGCTACGTTTGGAGCATTATGTACGCGAATTGGCCATGGAATCGGGCTCGGTTTATGTTTATACGGGTCCATTGTTTATGCCACAACGGATAACATTCCGCAATTGGGCCATACGACATCATGTTATGGGCATGAATACAATTGCTGTGCCCACACACTTTTTCAAGGTCATTATCAGTGAGGAGCGAGACGCATTGCCACGCATGGAGGGTTATGTGGTGCCCAATGCCGATATTGATAAGGAAATGGATTTAAATTCATTCATGTCCGATATACGAGATATTGAGCATTTTGCTGGTCTTAAATTTTACGATGGAGCCAGAGAGGAGATAATGCGTGGTCCAAGAGATTCAATAGATGGCTGAAAACAAAATTATTGTACAGTATCCTATCTATATGGCATCTTCATTTTTGTTAAAAAAGGAATCAAATTTAAAGTTGAAAAAATAAATGCGATAGTCTATAAAATTAATTGCCTCCTAATCAAAATACACATTGGAACACAAAACACAAAGCCTTGGCACTAAGGTAACACTTAGTCGACCGACCAACCGACTGACTAGCAATATAATCATATATATATATATATATGTATATATATATATATTAATATGCCTCATGAGAAGCACGAGAATTTCGCATAAAATTACAGAGGCCCAGAGACTATGATACAACCGTTAAAGCGCTCATCGTAACATCAGCAGCAAGAACAAAAAGTTTTATATCGAATTTTGTTGCTGTTGTTGTTGTTGTTGTTGTTGTGGGAATAAGCCAGGCGGAAGAAGACGGAAGCAGCATAGGCGACACACAGAGAGAGACAGACTAAAAGAAAGAACAACCTGTCGTTGTTGTTGTTGTTGTTGTTGGTTCGGTTGGGTTGGTTAGATATATAGATGAATGGATGGCTGGCTTAGTTGGTTGTTTGGTTGGCTTAGTTCATAAGCAACTAACGACAACTCGTAAAAAACTGGCAACTTCCGAACTTTCGACAACTTTTTTTTTTCTTTTTGGAGACCCCGCGCGTTTATTCATTTCAACTTATTTCTCATATGTCATTTGTTTGTTTTGTCATCTGTTTTTTTTTTTTCCCCGTCGTTTTGAACTAAAACTACAAATTATGTGCCTGCCGTTTTGGCTTAGCCTCAACCAATCAATGGAAGTTTGCTCGTAAAAATTGAAAAAAGCAGCAGCAATAGCTTCCTCCTCTTTGTCTCTTTCTCAGTGTCTGCTTCCTTTTGGTTTTTGTCTTTTGCGTAGGCCCTCTAGATAGACACAGTGAGTCTTCTGAGATTTTTTTTCTTTTTTTATTGATATTGTATTAAATTTGTATTATATTCTCGACTTGGCACGCCCAAGGATTTAAAGCAACTTGGAATTTTTATTCAAGTTGCTTTCATTCATCCCAGATGATTGTGGGCTGCCAGCTATAAGGGCAAACAATATCAGCAGCTTTGAGACTAAGATTGACAGATTTTTTTTATAGGAATTAAATTAATATATGTAGGTATGCTGTATATGGACTTAACTAGGCATTGTCGTGGGAAGCAAATGGGATGAGAACGAAAAATACCAACACTTTTGGGATATAGAAAATTATTACCCTTAGAAAATGTTTTCCCCCGTGATGTTAAAAGCACAGAAAATGCGTTTAGTTGAAGAATTTTCAGTAAGTTGATATTCAAATCTTTGAAACTCTTAAACTTATTATATATTTACAGTCTCACCGAAAATATATATCCTCGTGTATAAACTACAATTGAGTCCCGATAATTCGAAATGGAAGGGGATTAGTTTTTTTCGATTAACACATAAATTGAAATTATCGCGATTTTCATTAAACGAGGCTTAACAAAGAAAAATTCAAATAAACGTGGCTTTTATATTTCATCATGTGTACTTAATAAATTTAAATTAAAAAAATATTTAAGTACCTACATTTAGTTGTACCTAAGTTTGTCATTTTAAATCATAATTGAACAGTAAATAAAATTATAATAATAAAATGCATCATTTTTTAATGACATAAAATTAGTTAAAAACCAGAGGGCCGGGGCTAACTTCGACCGCGTCAAAGTTTGTATACCCTTGCAACATTTTTGGTAACTCTTTCCTTACCTATAGCCATCAAAAGTGGAAAAACGTTTAAGCTAAAAAGGCTAATGTTTGCGAAAGAACGGCCTACATAGGAAATAACGGAGTTATTGATGAAAGTCACTGTTTTCCACCGATCGTTCTTATGGGAGCTATATGATATAGTTACCCGATCCTTATCAAATTTGGCACAATCATTAACAGATATATTAAACTAACAAATGTTTAATTTGAAAGCAATCGCGTCAAAAGTAACGAAGTTATTCACCAAAGTCACTGTTTTCGAAAGATCGTTCCTATGGGAGCTATATGATATAGTCACCCGATCTTGATCAAATTTGGCATAGTCGTTTATATGTGTAATTGAAATTCACGACAATCGCTCAGAAAATAACGAAGTTATTAAGAAAAGTCACTGTTCGTGACTTTGCCATTTGTATGGGAGCTATATGATATAGTGATCCGATCCGGCTGAATCCGAGATATACAACGCCTGCAGTATATACAAGCCTACATGCAAAATTTCAGCTCTGTAGCTCTTACGGTCTAGGAGGAGTTTGCGTTGATCCAGACGGACGGACGGACGGACGGACGGACGGACGGACATGGCTATTTGAACTCGTCTCGTCGAGCTGATCAAGAATATATATACTTTATATGGTCGGAGATGCTTCCTTCTATGCGTTGCACACTTTTGACCAAAATTAATATACCCTTTTTGCAAGGGTATAAAAAAAACCTAATATTTTCGATTGTTTGACACTTTTTTCTAAGGCTTGTCTTGAATATGATTTGTTGAAAGAAAATGTTTTAATCGATGATCTAACGCTATGTCTTGTATGGTTGTTTTATCTCCTTTAATTTTAAGTCAAACAGTTTCAAATTGCAATACGAATTTTAAGAGGTTACGAAAACAAAATTTCAATACATAAGAGGTTTAATATTCTATAAGTTGTGAAAAAGACTACGTTTCAACGAGGCGACCAAAATGTATGGAACTTTTACAAATTAAGAAATTTTGTTTCAAGGAGTTACAATTTTTTTTTCGATTTATGGCGATTTTTTATTTAGCGGGTTACAAATTATCAAGACTCGACCTGCATATTCTTAATCAGAGGGACCAATTAACTATAACGTCGTGTTTCTATCAACATTGAAATCGGACTTTATTTGATCCATATGCCTCACTACTGTGGCCAAATGTAAGGTGAATTTGTTTGTAAAATTAAAAATCTTTATTTGTTCTTGTAAATCAGTTTCATCCCCTTTAAAGTAATCCCCTCCCGATAAATTACACCTTTACCAATAGTCCCTTTCCGGTATAGCCATCAGTGCCCTCTTCGATTTGGCTTTTATCTCCTCAATCGACTCCAAACGAGTTCCCCGGAGTGGGGTCTTGAGTTTTGGAAATACCCAGAAGACACACGGAGCCAAATCGATTGCAGTGGGAGACGGTGCATTATCATGATGCAAAAAACAAGAGTTGTTGGCCGATAATTCTGGTCTTTTTAGACGAATTGCTTCACGCAAACAACGCATCACGCTTAAATAATATTCCTTATTAACAGTTTGGCAAGGTGGAAGGAATTTATAGTAAACCACGCCACGAAAATCGAAAAAAAACTGTCATTATGACTTTGATTTTTCTACGACTTTGACGTGTTCTTTTCGGTCTGGCCTCGCCTTTAGCACGATATTTGCTTAATTGCTCGGTTGTTTCAGGGTGGTAAGCATAAATTCAAGGCTCATCTTCAATTATTATGCATTGTAGCTTGTCCTGATCAATCAGCACATCACGATTGTTTCAAACGCGGCGACTTTTTTGGAAGAAGTTAAGCGTTAAGCGTTTGCACTGTTGATCGATTGGTAAACACAAGCGTAAATATATTACTGATAATGACATTGATATGAAATTTTGCCCAGATGTTACTAGCAATCCTGCCAACTCAAGAAACAAATTACTAGCCCGAAATGTTAAACTCGCAAAGTTTGAATTCAAAATTCTTACTCCTCCTCCTTACTTTTTTCCCCACAGTAGTATCATATCATATAGCACCCATAGCATAGGCGGATTCACATAGGTTATAAAGTAAAGTATGGTTTATGAGGGCGAAAGTTTTCCATATTTATGTTAGTACTTAGTTAAATGGTTTAAGCCGCCATATATGCTTATGTAATCGTCAGTTAAACTAGTTCGTTTGGCATTAACGTTCATACATATTTGGCAACTAATTTAATTCAAAGAATTTCAAAATTACTAAGAAAATGTCTAGGCTAACTTTACCCTTTGTTTTGAAATTTATAAGCAAAGATCAAGTCCCAATCGTCATGGAATAATACACAATTCTCAATGTTAAACTTAAGTTCCATGATTTTCAGAAACCTAAAATACCAAGAAAAAAACAGACAGATAACAAAAACTATATTCCTGGTCCATGAAAATTCTCTTTCAAATTCCGCAACGAACAGAACATGCAACATGTGAAAATTCTCTGATATAATACCATTATACATTATGCAATAAAGTTAAAAAGCAAAAAAAAAAAATATATAAATAAATTTAATCTAAATATCAAATTATATGCCTGCTAAATAATCAATGTTCATTGTGTGATTTGCAAAAAAAAAAAAACAAATCCAAATTCTAAGTAAAAACAAAAACAAACAAAAGGAATGAAAGGAGGAGGCGGAGTTTTTGGCCTATGAACAAAAATTTGTTGTGCAGGGCAGCGTGACAAGTAACAAAAAAACAAAAAAAAAAAACAATGAGCAACATTTTTTCGGTTTTGTATTGAAATGGAAATAGATTTTTGTTGCTTATGTTGTTGTTGTTGTTGTTGTTGCTGTTGCTGTTGCTCTATTGCCTATTGTATGATTTGCAAGAACAAACACCAAGTGTTGAAGTTCGTGTGAATGTTGTTGCTGTTGTAGATGTTGCCTAGGCTGAGAAACGACTAACAAGCAGGCAGGCGGGAAGGCCGGAAGGCGGGCGGCAGGCGATGGCGTCGGTTAGCAAACATCATTATCATCAACACACACCCCCGTTGTCACCGCCGCCGCCACCGCCACTGGCAGGCAACAAAATGCTTTTGCCCATTGTTTTGCCTTTTGTTATTACAATGAAAGCTCTTTGTAGAAGCAACTATCTACATACAAACATACATATGTACGCAAAGCGACTTAAACGGCAGGCAACAAGTGTTTTTTCTTCTAGTTTTTTTGCTGTATAAACTTGAACTTAAGCTTAAGAAAAAAAAAATTGTCCATTTTTAGCCACAAAATTGCGCTCCATTTAAAGTTTACATTGTAATTTTTTTAACCCATTAAAGGCCAAAAAGTTTAACAATTTGTATTTACTTTTGTTTCGACAAGCATAAAGATTTTATCTAATATTTTGTTTTGTTTCCTATGTACCAATATGGCTTTTGAAATCTTAAATATTTGGGTCTGCAATGGGTTAAATTAAACTTTAGTTAGTTTAACGCTTTATGGTTTCTGTTTTGCTTTTTGTTTGTTGTTGTTTTTGCTTTCTTGTTGGTTGGTTATTGTTCTCTCTTTAAGTTGTTATTTTGCACTTTTTCTTTCATTGCCTTTTGGGTGAAGAGGCATACAGAGAATAGAATGGAATAGAATAGAATGGAATGGAATGGCATAATAGAATAAAGAATAGAAAAAAAAACAAATCACGCTCAAATGCACTGAAATCAATGAGGAAGTAATTAGTCTAGATTAAATTGGATTCGATTTGATTTGATTAGATTATCATCATCATAAAGTTCATATTTGAGACAACTTACATTACATTTTCCTTTATGCCAAAGCTAATGTATGTATGTATGTGTGTGTGTGTGTGTGTGTGTGTTTATAAATCAAGTGTAAGTGACATTCAAAATTTATATTTCTATGTATACACATAAAGTCTGGGTGGGACTTTAACATTTTTTGCCATAGGTTTTGACTTTGCTTAACTCTAGTTATACTTACTTATTTTATTGTCTTGCCTGCTTGTTTTGCTCTGTTGCGTGAGAAATTCGCATGTTGTGCCGCAGTTTTCAAATACACACAAACACAACACACATACATATGTATATATTTTTCATTGTATATGTTGCTTGGATGTGTGCATACTTGTTTTTTTTTTTTTTCTATTGTATACAATCTTCTGGTAATTAAAGAAGCTCAGCCAGCTGGCAAAAGTTTGTGTTCCAAGATCAGTTTTTTTTTTTTTCATAATTTTCTGCTTCTTTTTCTTGTTGCTTTAAATCTCTGAATAATGCACACATATTTTCTGACTAATTGTTGGGTTTGTTAATTTTGTTTTTGTTGTTGCTGTTTTTGGTTTTGTTTTGTTTTTGAGCACCCGTATATGTATGTATATGTAATTTGGCTACTTGATTGATAATTATTATGAAATATTTAATTTTCTTTTGTTAGCGGTAAACATTGAATTGAATTCTTGAGACCGACTAAATTTTATTTAACAATTTTTACTTGAAACATAATGGAAAGGAAGATTATTTGAATAATGTTTTAGAATCTTTTCAAAAATTTTAGCTTAATGCAATAATATTTTTATATAGACAAAAAGTCACAATGAGAAAGAACAAGAAAGATTTCTAGGATTTATACAAAGGATTACCGATTAGATTATCGGTCAGAATTGCTTTTAGAATGTATAGGTTATCGATCTACTTTTGGGATCTCCCAAAAAAAAAACTATTTCAAGTTCGTTGCCTAAGTCTTTTGTTTTTTTCGGTACTTTTTCCATTCAAACACAAAAACAACCACACACACACACACAAACACACACACCCGTAGTAGTTCGGTTCACTTCAGTTCATTTCACTTGACTACAGTTAGGCAAGACCCCCTCCCTTCCACTCCACTCCAACCCGCGCCCAATCCTTACACCTCGATGTTTCTTCATTCATTTGCCGCCAGCGCCCCATTGTTGTTGTTGTTGTTGTTGCCCGCGCAAAAGTTCTAATGAAATGTGTCAATAAAAATTCGCAGAATTTCATACAACGAAAGCAACAAAACTCATAAAAAATACACACACACACAAACACAAAACAAAAAAAACAGCAAAAGCAAAAACCAACAACAAAAAATTCGACGACGACGACGGAAAAAAAAGGTTTTTGTTGAATCAAATTTACTTTTTTACCGTTTTAAGCGAAAGGAAGATACACAGAGAATTGTCGAAATATTTGTATATATACATTTATGTACATACATATGTGAACTTGTTTGACTTTTTGTTAATGCTAAATAATTTGTTAAATAAATAAGTACATACATACATATATATATCTCTGCGTGTGTGTGTGTGTGTGAGTATAAGTAGTATATGGACCACTCAGTCATTGTCATTGTAAAAGAATTTGATTTTTTTTTTTTTGTTTTTGGCATATTTTGCTTTAGGATATATAAACAAATATATATCTATATATCTGTATATAAACTGGTTAATCATGCCAAATGTAGGCGTGTGTTTAAACAGGGTGAGTAAGTTGCCTACGCTACAGGGCAAGGCCGTTGTCAGTATATAACACACACACACAAAGTGGAGAGTACAAAAAATCAGGGAGAAGAGGGAGTGATTGAAGAAAGACAAAGACAATTCGCTGTTCAATTTCCGATTCGCAAAAAGCACCAAAAACTGTGTCATGAAATGATGAAATACATATACGTATGTACAACTATATATTTAAGAGATTTGACACAAGATTTACACTTAAAAGAAGTTATAATAAAACCTCGCCACCAATTTTATATGAACCTTTGTCTAATAAGTCAACTCAATTCTAGCTCTGATTGAGCTAATCCTATCAAAGTCATCAAATCAATAAGAACTAGCAAGAAGAATTTTCGAAAAAAACACACAACTTTACACAAAGTTCTGGTAAAGAGGAGATCGAATGGCTGATGGCTCCCACGACATTGTGTTTTGGGGAGGGTAGAGAAGAATTACCGAAGCAACAACAATTGCTTTTAGTTGTAGTTGTTGTTGTTGTTGTTTTGTTGCCGCCACCTCAACGCATGGAATAATTATCCAATGAATGAGCAGTTTGCATGATCATTGCCAAAGCTTCCGCTTTTAGTTTAGTTTTTTTCTTTCCCTCTATCTCCCTCTTGCTTTTTTTTTTATTTTTTGCTCTAAACTTAATTTTACTTGTTTTGCGGTTAGGCTTCCCATCTCTTTCTACTTGCCACCCCTTACGTCTATTCTTTGCAATTATGCCATGAAAATGTTGCATTTAGAAGGCATTTTCTTATGTCATAGAGGAAAAGAATGAATAAGCCAGCCAAGTTAACTAATTTAGACTTGGGCCCTTTTTTTTTTCTTATTTTTCGTTTCCCATGAGTTGTGTGGGCGGCGTTGAGGAATCGCAAAGGGTATGGAGGGCAAGCAAGGGGGGGTTAGAGCAGATGCATTTATGAATTCCACTCAGCTGTTTTGAGGGTTGGGAATTTTAGTTTCGTCTGCCGTCTGTTTAGGTTTAACTCAGAGGCAAGCTTCTATTGTAAGTTTTGTAAGTGATGCGCATATAAATGTCGGCCAATCCAGTCGAAGTGACTTGCCTTTGGTCCCTTGCCAGACAGCAGCAGAAGCAACAACCACATTAAACAGCAGCAACATTCTTTCTGCAATAAAACTATGCAAAATTATGTGTAACATTTTCAAGTCTAAAAGCCTTTCCCAAGCCTGATGTAAGCCAAACTTGTCTGGGTTTTTCTTTCATCCTCTTTCTCTCTCTATCTCTCTTGGTTTCTCTTGGGTCTCCCTTGTGCTGCTGCTGCTGCTAAGTTCAAGTTCGGGAACATGAAAATGATGAAATATCTAATACATACATCTCTATAGATAGATAGATTTATTCAATTATTATTCTTGCATGCTTTTTCAGTTCCAATATGTTGCATAGAAAGTAGCTGCAAGAAGATCAAAACGAACAACAAATTTAAACAGAAATGAGAAGAAAGAAACCAAAAAACTAATCACAAATTCTATAAGGCCTAACGATGGATTCATGTGGTTGGTGTATAAGAATCATGATCATGGCCAATCACGATGATGACGATGACGATAAGATGAAGCAGCAGAAGATTTTGTTTCCCCCCAAATCATGCATAAATATATCATCATCCAGTGTTTATTATCGTAGAAAGTATCACTAATCAAAGCCAAGTAAATGAATTTTATATTAAAAACTATTTAAATTTAATTTCCCTTAGACTGAAAACGTTCTTCGGTGTAAATAAAATAGGAAAATGGTTGTAAGTACTTTATAGTAGAATTTTGAGATCTGTAAATGTTTTCTATTCTTTTTTATAAAGATTACAATAGTCACCATGTTTGCCTAGGAAAAACTTCTGTCTCATCTTCCTTCTCTTTCATCCTCCTTCTGTCATCTCATTTGATAAAATTTTGCAAATTCATTTTGGCCATGTCAAAATTGTATTTTTGTCTTTCTTTATAATTGGCTTGTTCTGTGTTGTTTTCGATTTTGGCCTGACTCCAATGAATCATTGGTTGAATGGTGTTGGGTTGACTGGGCACTCGAAAATCTTTCTTTCTGCCAGCTTAATGCATCTTGTTGTGAGTGAGTGTGCGTGTGTGTGTGTGTGTGTGTTTATATGCCTGTTGGACCGTTGTCAAAATCGCCTTGCAACTCGCATAAATTTCATAAAAGCCTGACCAAATACGCAAACACACAACGTTGGATGGAACAAAGAAAAACGTTTGTCATATGATTAATGAGAGTGAAGCCTCTACCTCAGCCTCTTTCGACTGCCCCCCCTACTCACCCCCCCTACTTTACCCGCACCCACCCACCATTGTCTTTAGTTTCTTCTTCTTCTTCATTGCTCATCTACAGCTACGGTTTGGATTTTATATTTTTCGTTCCTTTTTTTCCCCCTTGTTTAATATGTCGATGTTTATATCCTTTGGCAAACCGCAAGTGTGTCCAGATTTTTTGTTCAAATAACCGCAAAGGGAGGAGGCGAGGGGGAACTGAGTTCGGGTAGCGCCTGCCTACTCAATTAAGCAAAAATTAATTTTGCGGTCATATAAAAATGTACGAAACGGTATCCCCGCCTGTTGCATGGCCAGAGACATGACATGGGCGTTGTCACAACGCATTTGTCCAGAGTCAATTCACATCATTTAGAGAAAAACTCATTCTGGTAGAAAAATTGACCTTGAATTGCTTTTGTGTACACACATGGCAGATGGTTATAAAGCACAAAATTTTGCTCAATTGCCATCAAATTATCGTCGTCATCATCACCATCGCAATTATCATGATCCGCATCCTTTGGTTAAATATGTTTACTCTATGCTTTTTTGAAACCCATAACATTTGAATTTATTTGGTTAACTTTCTTTACTGATCTTCTGGAAGTGTACTCCGAGTTCGGCTATTATTATCAAGTTTCAAGTGAATCATTTTATTGGTTTGTTAAATGTTTTTCTTGAAGCAAATATTTGGAGTTTTAATTCTCATTCTCATTCTCTCCAAAATGCAACTGGTGCACACAAAAATTGTAACAATCAGCGCAAAGAGAGCAAAAAACGAAAAAAAAAAAAAATGTTGAAAGCACAAATGTGCAGACAACAATTTGTGGCACAGCTGCCTAAGTTGCCTGTTTGCCTGCTTGCCTCCAATGATGTTCATGTTGCACCTTGCAGTTGGTTCAAGTTGAAGTTGGAGTTGGAGGTACACAGGCGGCAGTGAACGCCCCACAAACAATCACTTACAAGCTGCTAAATTGCATAATCACCCCAAAAAGGAATCAACGGCCATCCAAGCAGACCGCAGCAAGATGCAGACCACTCAGTCCACTCCAGTCCAGTTCAGTGCAATGCAATGCAGTCTCATCCCACCATACACGATACCCATCCAGAAGGCTTTTGTCGTAATTGTTGCCATTATTTGCTCAAAGAATGACACAGACGCAGTCCACACACACACACACACACACACACATAGAGCTGAGATGCAGCTGCTCTGATTCGCCATACAGCGATAAGAAAATTCATAAGCCACTAAAAAGAAGGACGCAAGAAAACGAGAGGGAGGACGGAAGGAAGGAAGACACAATTTGCCAAAGCAAATAAAGCCCACAAAAAAGAAAGAAAAACAAAAAAAAAATAAAGTCAAATCTCGCTAAATCACTGTGAGTATGCCCCAAAATGAAATGCAATCAAAATGCCGCCCGACTTCAACTCCAACTCCATCTCCATTTTCGACTTGCTTTTTACGGATCTTCTTCATGATCATCATGTGTGTGTGTGTCTTTGGATATGAGAGTGTGTGAGTGTTTTCGCGGTTCTTTAATTTATTTGCACACTGACCAATGTGCCACACCCACTTAGGCACAGATTGTTGGTTTTTAAGTTACCCTAGACATATTATTAAGAAGGTAGTTGCAACAGAAATGCATATTCATATATACTAAACCAAGACTAAGAGCTATAAAAAAGTATAAACTACTTAAGGATATCTGTATAGGATAAGTCGAAAATTTATATATAGAGACAGCAGTAGATCTTCCATATCAAATCGATGCCAACACATGAAATCTTTCCATCTATCTGTCTGCAATGATTGACTTTTAAGTTCTAATGGTAAACAATGGGTACTCACTTGGTTCATCATGCAAATTAGATTGTTCGATACTTAAAGCATTAAGGCAGCTTTTGGCCATATCCATTTGGCTTAACAGCCTTTTATTAAATTTATGTGCATGGCCGCACAAATTTATATACCAACCAAATGGCATGAAAGCGAAATTTGTTCTTTTTTTTTGTCTTTTCGTTTGTTGTTTTGTTTCCAAATTGCTGGCTCCAAAACAGATTGCAACGCAAAGTGTTCTACTTTGATTGACTGGTCCCGAGAAGAAAGACAACTGCCAAAACGAACCAGACCAACTTGAAAGAAAATTAATAAACATAATATAAATGAATCAAATGCAAACACAATTTAAAGATCCTTAGATCCTAAGAGAACTTTCTTTAATGCTTTCTAAGTTAGAGCAAAATCATATCATAGTTTAGTCTAACTAATTGCATTCATTAGTGTAAACGGAATGACTATATTGTAAAGTTATCTTTACTTAATTACTTTGCTTGTGTTGATATCAATTTTGAAAATTGACTTCAATATCATTAGTTAATGAAGAATAGATGCAACTTCTTCTTGCCACTATGAACTACTGAATGTTTAAATTAATCAACTGCCTTTTGCTTTGCTAAGCCAGGTTCCATTCCAGATCCCAGATGCCATATCGATGGAGTTAACTACCAATCTTGTCAAGACAAGCGCGACAAGTAACGGGTCTAGCTATTGGAGTCTGTGTGGAGTCTCTCACTCGATCTTCCTCCTGGCCACAAAAACACAAAAAAAAAAAAGAAACTCATTTAAAATGCATCAAACTCATTTCATTGATTAATTGCCTCTTGTGTGTTAAAGTTGTCGCCCGTTCTTTTAGATGAACGACAGCAGCAGCAGCAGCAGCAGCTTCTCCGGCAAACAGTAATAAAGAAGCTCTTAATGACGATGAAATTGATTTTTGTTTTCCCTCCTTGTTGTCCTAGTTATAGTCCTAGTAGTATCAGTTAGCTGATCCCTTACCTTACCTAGTGGACTTGCCAGAGGAATAAGATCTGAAAGGAAGCCAAGCCAGTTTTTGTTTTAGTTTCTAATTATACTTAGTGTAAGATGTTGCTGCCCCCAATAGATTACGGTACATTCTTTGAATTGAATCTGTTTTTTTTTTTGTTTTTTGGGTTTTTCTTTTTGTGGAGACTCTTAAAATTGGTAACAACAAGTTATACACTTATCTTTTGGCTCTCTCGCTTGGCCTTGTCTGGCAACATGTATATCGACATATGTAATGCAAATTAACTTAATTGAAAATTAATGTAAATATTTATGCCGCAAACGTTTGATCATTTTCCTTCTATATAAATATATAAAATAAATAAATAAAAGAAGAAAAGAGAGAAAAAAAATTGCCTTAATTTTCGGTAGCCAACTCCATTCTCTAGATAAATTCCAAATATATATACTGAAATTTCAAATTTTCTCCATGGACAAATGCGCTTTTAAATGTTTTGATAACACCAAACAAAAAGAAAAAGACAAAAAATAAATAAAACAAAACTTGGTCGGCGGCGCTTCATTTAACTTGGCTAACGGCTTTTGTTTTTTTTTCTTTTTACTTTAGTTTTTTGTTTTAGATTTGTATTTAAACTAATGAGGCAAATACTTGTCCTATCACGATGTGTAAATTTTCGAAACATTTTTTGAGCCCAGCAGCACCAGCAGCAGCTAACATCATGAGTGAGACACATTAAGATATGGAATACTATAGTTGATTATACATACATGAATATGTATAAATGCATTAATTGGCCGTGACATGTCACGGTTCCAGGCCGAGAAAAGTAGTCAAGTTTTGTATGAGTCAAACAGATTTCCCGATGGAAACACGTTAATTTAACTAATAGCAAATGGATGGATTTAAAGAATATATCTGACCATTCTCTATTCTGTATCCGACTATTCTGATGGACTATATACTGCAAGGATATACATATACAGTAGCGGTCAAGAATTTAAAACGTTTTTAAATGGATATTTTTGGTCCTTTTCCTTGAACTACGAAAGAAAGTAAATTGAATTTCCTGTCGATTCGACATACTTTTCATTAAAATCGGATAAAAATTAGGTCTATTTTTTTACCTATCAATGAAGGACATCGACACAATTAAAGTTTACTCAATCCTCATCATCTTGTGATTTTTTGAAATTATCATTATGAGAAAAAAAATGTTTGGTTTGCTATGTTTTCTATTGATCTTTTTAACATATGCTAAACCAAATTGTGAAATTTTCCAACTGAATTGATTCGATTCCAATTATCATAATCATGATTGCCAAATTTCATTGCAATCGGAAACTATCAATAAACAATGATTAATGACTGACAAGTTTTTGAATTACAAAAATAGTTAAAAGTTAACTCTTTTTTTTTTAGTAATTTGGATTAGAAACAGAATGAACTTTAACAAATAGAATCTATATATTAGTAGGAACATTTATTAATATGATTCATTCTAATTCGTATAAGCTGATTGGCTAAACATTTCATATTTATTCATGATAAAAATCAATCTCATGAAAATCTTGTGCTTTATTTTCATGAGCTTTGTCTTTCCTCAATAAATTGATTTTATGTGGCAATCTTTTTGAAACTCTTTACTTCCCATTTCCTGTGAAACAAAAAATATGCTCTCCCTTTCCCTCTTCCTCTCTCCCTTTTGTTGAAGAAACATTTAGTTTTTGGTTAGGCTTTTTAGGTTTTTTTATGATTGCCTTCAATTAGAACATTTGCCACAAAGTCATTGCTGGACTTGATTGATGCTGATATGATGTTGTGTGGTTTTGTGGAACATGATTTTCAATTTTTGTTAACTTAAACCAAAAATCAGCTAAAATGGCACGCACAAAGGCATTTAAAAAAAAAAATCGGCTAACTTCTGTCTGACTTTTTGGTAGGCTCACAACTCCAAATTTGTTTCATGCTGTCTCTATGCATGTCGGAGGTAGTTAGAGTTGCTTTAGAAATATATATACATATATATATAATGGAACAAATGTAGTTGGCCTTGGCCTTGACGTCGGTTATTGGCAGCCATAAACTAAAATTAAGCGAAACGTTTCTTTTTTTTTTTGTGGCTCGCAAATTGCGTAAAGAGTACAATTTTTTTTTTTCTTTTTGTTTAATTGCCTCCCTCTACTTAAAGCCTCCCCCTCCTCCTAGCACCACCAACAAAAAGAAACAAGTGAGAAAAATGAGCCTCTGCATGAAAATTGTAATTATGTATAAAATAGTCGAACATCTTGCATAAATCAAGCCAAAATGAAGAATCATCAAAAAAAAAAAACAAAAAAAATGGGTAGGAGAAAGAAACAAAAATTATTAACTACTACTACATATTTTAAACCAGCTTTTCGGGGCGGATGTATCTACATGTGTGTGTGTTTGTGTGTGTGTACCTGTTTGGTGGTTTGCTAGCAGGAAATTCACACGTGAAATGTTTTATTAATGCGACACATCATAATCAAAAATTCAATATTACTTTAACCCGAAAACTAACATATTGCTAGGCATAGAAATGAAAAATGACAAATGTATATAATCTATCTATCTATATGTACATATATCTAACGGATGTTTATCATCCTCTGACGATTCTCATTGCGCAAAAATATGAAAAATTCAATAATAAACTGATTTCAACTGTAAATTAAAGTTAAGAGGCTGGCAAAAGGCAAAGCAAAAATAGAAGCCTGATAAGCAGCTTTTCATACTCTACACTCAAAAAAAAAAAAAGTAAATAAAAGTTTTAATATATAGAAAGTATAGTTAGACTTAAAAACAAATTGTTAGTCAGACAAATTCTTCAAAACTCAGAGTCATTGAAAACAAATCAAACGCTGGAAATCAAATATCAAAAATTCTAAACTCATGTCTTTAGGGTATTTTAAAGGTCGTCTTTAACTAAACAATTTGTGATCTACTTTTTTGATAACTTTATTTTGTTGTTTTCTTTTGGCCAAGCCAATTTTCGTCATAGATAATAGAATAGCGGTATATCAGCCAATTGTCAAGGCAATTAAAACAAATAAATAAAAGAATTATCGAAACGAATTTAAGCTCTAAAAGGGCAATGAACAAAAAGGAATTCAATCTGCTTAGGTCTTCATCATACAAATATATATATTTTTGTTCAATGAGAATTAAGCATATAATTTAGTTAAACTAGACCTAATTCTAAACCAAAAAAAAATTAGCTTTTGTTTCTCTTTAGTGTGAATTAATTCAAGTCATTCCAGAAGTTATCACAAAACTTATAGTTTATATTTATAATTATAATAATTGTTTTTTGTTATAATTAACTAATTAATTTAACCTCAGACCAAGTCTATGAATAATTTCAGTCTACCTCTTTTTTTTTTTTTGTTTTTAGGTAATTAAATGAATAAAACAAAGTAACAAAGTAACATCAAGTGCGAATGCGAATAAGGAAATCAACATTAACAATGCACACAATTGCGCCAAAGAAACGGAAACCCAATTAAAACTAGATTCCTATGCGACAATTTGATACTCTTTCCTAGCAACATCACATGACCTTGTGAGTTAGAGTATTCAATGTCTACTCTTTGATGTGAAAAAAATGTGATATATTCTAATCAAAAATCGAATCATTTGAGTTAATGTTCTTAACTCACTTCTCTCAGCCACATTTGCATACTGCAGCAATTTGTTAGCTTTTTAAATGAAAATCATTAATTTTCCAAGCATTTTCAAATACTAAACTGTAAGATTTTTAAATTCAAACAATTTGTTTTGTTAGATAACCCTTTTAAAGACTTTTAGTTTATAGATTTCGACACCTTTCTCCTTCCCAAATTTAAAGTCTGTGAAAGAAACAACTTAAGTGTTTTTTTTTTCCATTAATCTTGGCTCAATATATTACCAAATAGTTGAGGCTCAATGCCAATAAGAGTATGTATATTTACATTAACTGCAAAAAAAAAAACAAATGAGCAAAAATTGAAAAAAAGAAAAGCAAAACCCAATTAACTATTTATCGCCATTAAAACAACAACACCAACAACCACCACAGAGCAACATGAAACGGTAAGTATATAGAAATATGTTTATTTGATTAGCGTTTAATTGAGATTTGGTTGCTTGTGCGGTAATCAAAATCGAATTAAAATAAATGCCCCCTTAAATTGATACTCGCTCAAAAGTCTTAACAATTTCTGACTACATTCAAATCATTAGTCATTTTTTGCTTCCATCCCCGCATCCCCCACCATCTTCTCGTTCATCGCCTTAACCTCATCTGATTTTCAACTTGTTGCTGCTGCGTTGCGTGCGTCTCGAAAATCGCGCTAATTTATCGTACATACATGGGCGTAGCCCGCACAAATTAACCCCCCATCACCTTAGCTAGTCAACTCAAAATCTGTTTAACTATAAAAAATAGTAATATTTGCCGGAACGAAAATTAAGGTTTAAAACTAGTAAATGACAATCGTATGTTTACTGATTAGCACTTAATTCCATATTAAATCAAGTGAATTTAATCTTAAAACAATCACTAATCTTTATGGCTCTCCCCCCCCTTCTACCAGGTCTATGCATTTTGTAGTAAGTTTCGCAAAAAAAAAAAACCAAAAAAAGATCTTAAGATGCCACCAAAACTCACTGACTCAGCCAAAGACGGAGATTGTGAGGAAGGAAGGAAGGAAGGAAACATGGAAGGGGGAGGTAGAAGAGAAAAAAAAAAACGGCAGAGTAAGAGATTCGAAAACAGTTTTATTAAGTTGGTTCAGTCAATGAACTGAATACCTAGGCTACACACACACACACACATATACATGAGTATATATTTATCTGACATAAGTATTTTTTGGTTTTTTGACCAAAACGAACATTTTTGTACCCTTTTTGGCGCATATTTAAACGCAATCATTTGCTCTTGTTGGTGGTGGTCTTTTAGTGAATGAATGCAGACATCAAATAACAATAATTATTTCAGATTTTTAGCCCCAACAGACAAAATTATAGGTAGTATCTTTAGTTGTATCTAAACTTGACGCTGCTGCCTGACTGCCTGCCTGCCGCCTGCCGCCTAATAACAGTTGTTAGATTTTGCTTAATTCGTATCTGTTGATTGGACCAAATCATATATAGACTGGCCTCCAGACTGTTTAAGTTGTTGAAAAGTTATAAATAGACCAAAAAAAGTAAAGTGAAAATCATTTTAGATGCTAAATAGAGAAAACCAAGTGTTATGATTACGATTGAAACTATTGGCCATTAGTTAGAAGACTATGTATTCTTTATCTTCAACTCGGGGTTCTATTTTGCCCCACACAACCACCCATACCACTCCCAAACACACACACACACACACACACAGACAGATAGATAGAGAGAGAGTCAATTAGAGTGGCGGATTGTACAAAAGCATTTTGAGTGGCATTGATCGATTGTTGTCAATTGTTAAAGATGCATTTTTACACATCCAAACGTTACATACGTTATGTACGTAAGTGGAACTATTTGCCATATATAGTTTGATCTAAAACAATCTATATGTATTAGTGGTATATAAGTATATAGACGAAAACAGGAGCGGTTGTCCCGCTTTAAGTGACTAATTTATGGCCTTTTATGTGTGGAGAGGCCAAAGCAATAATACTTAACTTTAGCTGACTTTTCGCTATTGCTGCTTTACTTTGATTGCAATTCTTCTAATTGCTGGCGGCTGACGGTGCCGTTTGATGGACAAAGAACTGACTGACTTACTTCACTAACTTCTATGTAACAGAGAATGCAGCGAACCAACGAACTTTTATCAGTCCATCAGCAGCAGCAGCAGCAACAGAAGAAGCAATGCCACATAATGCACCTGCGCTGACGCATAGTCACAAAACGTAAAGCCCCTAGGGGGGGCCTCCCATTCATTAAGCATGCTTCATTTCTCTAGACATTTATAGCCCGTCAACAAGTAGGTTTTAATGCGACTCTAAAAAAAGACTAATCTCTGCTCGTTTATCAGTGCAGCACCAACCACAAGCAGCAGCAGCACCAGCAACAGCAGCAACATTGAAAATAGAAGAATATCTATGCCACACAGTAAAAGGCAAGCTGGGGCGTAACTTTTGGTCGCTTCCAAACATCTACGACCGAAATACGCACACTAATTGGCTTAACAAGTCCAACTTGGACGAGACTCTATGCAAATTAGTTGCACCACCACCACCACCAACAACAACAACAACAACTGCTGCAGCTAGCTCTAACTCTATCCTCCCTCCATCCTGACCAACAACCAACAGTTCTCTTCATTATAATAAACTGTTAAATATTCACCACAAAAAAAAAAAAAAAGGGTTTTTGTTTTTAAAAACATAAACTTAATTTCTTTTCATTTTTTTAATTGCTTTCTGTGTTTTTCAGTGTGTGTGTGTGTGTTTCCACAAGAAATTTTCGTAAATGCAATTTCCATAATATTCATTGACATTGATGAGTTTCGACAGTTTTATGACAAATCCAAGTTCAAGTTAGTTGAATTTCTGTGAGGATTTTCTGTTTTTTCTGTGGTTTTGGGAATTAGGCCAGCAGGTTGATCAGGTTTATCTTAAAAACTAGAACGAAACATTTAATTCAAATTCAAAATAAAAATAAAAATAAAAAAAGGTTACCAAAATTTTCTAATGTGATCGAAAGAGACTGATTAGAAATAAATGTAAATGCATCCAACAAAAATCAATATGCATTATGCATCAATATTATTTCTAAAGAAATTTGTTCAAAATATTTCAATAATTTTCAATCGAAAAAGGCAATCGCAAAATAATGTATTGTAATGTCAATTATGTTTTTTGAAATATTTCTTATGTGAGAGTAGGAAAAAATTGAAGTAGCAAGTCGTCCCGCCGACTTGGGCATACCATGCACCAGGTGAAACAAATATTTCAAATTTGTAATAACAAATGCAATTCTGTTCACGCTTCTTTTTATAAGCATATCTTAGTATGTCGCTCACTCAAGCACACTAGCGCCCCCACCAGCTAACGGCCAACTCCGGCCTTGTGGAAAAACGTTGGCTATTTTTTGTCCGATTTTGATAAAATTTGGTATTTTGTTGGATATTAGTTCCCAATTTGCGCAAGATAGAAAATTACGGGAGATAATCGGTTTTTTTTTTTTAAATTAGGGGGGCGGAAAGGGGCGTGACAAAAACTTTACACATACAAAATGTGCGCATTTCCTAAGCAAATATACATACCAAATTTGGTGTCTCTAGTTAGTAGAGTGTATTATTTAGTATTTATTTTGCGGGGACGGTAGGGGCGTGGCAAAAGTTTGAAATAAACTTGATCACTTTACACACTACACGAGTCTACATACCAAATTTGGTGGCTTTAGCTCTTATAGTCACCGAGATCTAGGTGTTCATACGGACGGACGGACAGACATGGCTAGATCGCCTCGGCTGTTGATGCTGATCAAGAATATATATACTTTATAGGGTTGGAAAAGCTTCCTTCTGCCTGTTACACACATTTTGGCGACTTTAATATACCATTTCACCTTATAGGTGTATGGTATAAAAAAATTGATCATTTTTCATCAAAGAAATGATTCTCGAGGCACTTTAAGTAGTTTTATACCCTTGCAGAGGGTATTATAAAATTGGTCAGATGTTTGTAACGCACAGAAGGAGACGTTTCCGACCCCATAAAGTATATATATTCTTGATCAGCATCAACAGCCGAGGCGATCTAGCCATCTGTCTGTCCGTCTGTCCGTCCGTCCGTCTGTGCAAATCAACTTCACGCCGCCATCTTAAGAGCTTTCGGAATGAATCTTGATATTTGAGCTACTTATAGCCCGGAATAGATAAAGTATGAAAATTGTCAGGATCAAACCACTATATCATATAGCTCTAGAAGAAACAAATTTCATACAAATTGGAGCATCCCCATGAAATTTACTAATATGATAGTTTTGGATATAAAACATCAGATTCCGAAATTTCAATCAGATCGGATAAATATAACACAAGTTACAGTCAATATAAGTTGGCTCTAATACGTTATTGCTTGAAATCCACAGAGCAGCTGATCACACGCATACACACACAGACGCAACGCTACGTAAACTGTATGTGTATGCGTGCCAATCGCAACATGCAGCATGGGGAAGAAGAAGAAGAAATGGAACTGATTTTTGGAAGGTTTTGTATGTGCATTGATAAAAAGAGTTTGGAACATGTAAAAATATTATGGTCAAGGACTGCAAGGGTATATAAACTTTGGCACAGCCGAACTTAGCTTCTTTGATATTTGATTTTAATAAATTTCTTTATTGATTATCCATTTCTTTTGGTTTTAACTTCTATGGAAATCTTTATAACGCCTTCTCGTTATTTTTTTCGCACAGATCTTTTTGATTTTCCATCTTTATAATATATATATATATATATATATATCAGTTAAACTGAATGATAACATTTTCGTGGTTGCGTTTTATCGCATCTGTTGCTGTTACATCCCATTAGCTGTTCATACCCATGAAACATCTGCTAAAACGGTCGAAAACAACTAATCGCCTTTTTTTTCTACCTTCTTTTTGCCATTTTTCTCATTCATTTTGTGTGTGTGTTTTTTTTTAAGTTTGTTTAAAGACATTTTCTATTATTATGTTTTGCCATTATTATATATTGTCACTTTGAGTTCTTAAGCTTTAGACATTTGTGGCTATTTGGTAGTACTTAACGCCTTGTCATTGGAGCAAGAACAAAAAAAAAAAAAAACAACTCATAGTAACTTGGTTCCCATCAAGCAGCAAAACGAACCAACTAAGTTTCGCATTTTGCAATTCGCTTGATTGAGTTGTTCTTGTTGCCCTGCCCCAGCATGCCTCAGCAGATCGGACTAGCTGTACTTCATACTTATATATGCCTATGCTTTGACCATGGGAACTAGTGAGATTTTCCAGCTTTAGATTCATCTTCATCTCCATCTCTATTTCCATCATCATCATAATCATCATCAGTGGCCATGTGACAAAAGTTCTTATTGTTGTTGTTGTTGTTGCTGTTGTTGTTGCACTAACACTGACAGTGACGTAATCCTCAACCTTAAGTACAGTAAATACGTCTAGAATGGTTTGTTTGTATGTTTTTTTTTTTTTTTTTGGTTGGTCAGACAAATGACTTCCGTTGTGGGGTATACACAAATGTATTTCTTTTCTTTGTCTTACTTCCCCAGTGATTCTAACTCTCTCTCTCTCTCTCGCTCTCTCTCTCTCTGGTCGTTGAGTTTTCTTTATCAGCCTTTTAACACACAGAGCGTATGCGTAATAAAAAATTTCATTATATTAGATTTCTATTTTTTTTTCGATTTTCCAACACTTTCCATTATCATTTAAATGGGTTTTTCTGATTAACATTAGTTGATAGTGCCAAAATATAGTTAAATACACTGAGCAAAACTTAGTCATACTCTCTATCTCTACAAGTGAATAACATTCTTTCTAAGATCTGCTTAATTTCCTTCTTTTTGGAGAGATATCTTTGTATTTGTTTATTAACTTTGATAAATCAAGTAAAAGATTTATATTCTCCGAGTGTAGATAATGCTTGTAAGTACTTTAGGTTGATGATAGGATGGAGCTTCTTTTTTTTATGGCATTTCCTTTTCTATCTTCTTCTTGTTCTTTTTTTTTTAGCGCGTTAACACTTTTTTTGTTGTTGTCGTTATTCTAGCGGTTTCCAATGTCATTTTGATTGTTTGAGTTTTATTGATTTATGTAGATTTCGTTAGTATATACATTTGTGTGTGTGTGTGTGTGTGTGTGTGTGAAAAGTATATTAAATACTAACCATGTTCCCAAGGTGTCGTCTTCGTTCATTAAACCACAATCAGAGGCAC
This sequence comes from Drosophila willistoni, assembly GCF_018902025.1. Lineage (NCBI taxonomy): Eukaryota > Metazoa > Arthropoda > Insecta > Diptera > Drosophilidae > Drosophila > Drosophila willistoni. Next base: position 9,788,024 of record NW_025814052.1, read on the forward strand.
TAAGCTACTAAAAGATATATGTTTAAAGATCTTTAAACGATATAAATAGGGAAAATACACATAGATATAATGGCTGATTCAAAGATTTTAGTAATTTTCGTTTCATTCATTGAGATCTTTTCACTTCCTGTACAGTCCGAAACCGAAATCAGCTTTTAAGCTCTTTTTGATTGATTTGAGATAGGCAATACGAAAACATTTGGAAATGGAAAATGTTTTACCCACGAAATGTAACTTTAAGGTTTCCCATGTTCTAAATTTTGGTTTCGCATTAACCATAAAAATAAATAGAGTATTAACCATTTTTTAAGAAAATTCGAAAGTTTCAGCTGGCAGAACTTAAACTCTTAATTTTTTTGTTAAATAAATTTCTCCAAAACATTTAAATGAATTAGAAAAACATATATATTTAATAGAAAAACAAATTACAAATAAAAAGACAAGATCCCAAACAAAAATCAGAATATTGGTAATGAATTTTTTAATCAACAACTCTTTAATTATAAAACTTCTAAAGAAGTTTCAATTAAAAATTGACTTGCTGATCAAGAATATATAACTAGAATATATGTACCTTTACTTTATATCAATAATAATAATATATATGGCTTTCTTTTCACAGGCCAACTTAGTTAGTTAGACTAACGTCAAATAGGTCTCGATTGGAACATTTAAGCACGTCTTTATTTAAAATTAATTATTAGCATTGAATCTTTTAGTCTTATTTCATTCTTTATGATAAACAACATACAGATACACATACAGATATACAAAAAAAACAGGAGAAAAACAGGAGAAAAATATAGCATATAATTGCAGTAACACAAATATCTAAATTTTGCTCGATTTTAAGTATAGAATATCTTAATAAAGGATTAATAAGTGTAACTACATAAGTAAAGAGAAGTTAGGCTTAGAGTTTCACATTTATTTATCGGATTGTTCCCATTCGTTGACCCATTCTGAGCCCATCCATTTATCGTAATCTTTAATATTCCAGGAATTATCCCACCATTAGCACTTTCCTTTTGCCCAAAACTGATTGTCTCTGTTTAGTTTTTCTTTTAACGAACTTTTTCGGAAGTTCACATTTCTTGTATTTTCTAGTGTTGTTTTTTTTTTCTTTTTCTTTTTTCGTTTTTCGGTTTGTCATTTCCATTTTATATTGGTCGCTTTGTTACCAATTTCCTTTTTAATAAGAGTGACATTTGCTTATCAGCTTCTTTTCGTGTAATATTTATGTGACATTTTGTCACCGGCGAAAGAGACAAAAAGAGAGAGAGAAATGACCTCTTGGTCAGCATTTTGGTCTCTTGATTGTCGTCATCGCCAACTCACGCGACTACTTAAAAGAAAATTTAAATTTTAGCATAAATTTATATGGCTGCTTTATTTTTTTTTGTTTTGTTTTTCCTTGCCTTGACTTGATCAAGGCGGCATTTTTGTAGATTTGACAATATCTACTAGTGTAAGTAGTTAATGTAACAGAGAGAGAGAGGGAGAGAAAGGGGCGGGTTGCTTCTGCTTTTTCGAGTCCAAACGGTACTTTCGATTGTGTGGACAAGATGATGACGAACTGAACTACACGACTTTGCGGCGTCTATATTAGTTCGTACATAAGATCTTGTCACCTACAAATGAGTTGCATCAAAATTGGGTTTCATTTCTTTCCTTTTAACCCTAACTTCAACTGTAGCGAACTTAGCTAGTCGTCTATGCCCTTGGCTAAGAACATTTCAACAACTTAGCAACAAAAAGAAACTATTGATTCACACTCTCTAGTCACCCACCAATGGGATCAATCGTTCAATCGATAGTTCGGTTCGACATTTCTATTTATTCCTTACGAATTCCTACAACAAATGCCGCCCTCCGTCATTCATGGAAGAAGAATAAAAGACTTTGCCTTCTTTCTTTCAGAAAACCTTTCGATTCGATCGACACGAACTTGTCCAGTAAATAAGCATTAGCATTACTATAGTATTGGGTTTAAATCGGAATTGGTATCGTCTATCGTCTCTATTTTGTGTGTTTTTTGTTTGGTTCGTTCGTTGGTTATTTGTTTGTTTGTGTGCGCTTAGCTTAGCCTGATGCATGATCAAGTTAAAAAGTTCAACTTCAAACTTAAAGTTGAAAATTTAAGAACGAAAGACGAACGCATTTATCATGTATATCATTGGCCATTGATATGCTAAACTGCAGTTTTGATATTTTCCTGGTATGTCATCTGCATACACACACACACACACACACACACACACACGTACATACATACACATATAAGTGGGTATATATCGGTTTACTTTTCATTGAGTAGTGCAAGCATCTCGAAAGAGAGTTTAGGCGGTAATCGGGAGGCTGAAGGCGGTTGTGGCCCTTTATATTCTTTCTTTCTTTCTCTTTTTTTTTTTTTTTTTTTTGATTTTTTATTTTATCAATCAAGCGCCCTGTGGTGCAGCGTGTTGACGTCTCTCTTATATTACAAACAGCATTATTATGGCGCATTAGACCTATTTAGTGGATATGGATATTGACTATGACACTGGGTGTTAGATTTGGTTCTTCCCATACTTTTGTTGGTTTAAGGTGTGTTACTTATTCTATGTAGATTATGCATGGTGAATGAGTATGTCAATTCAAATGCAATCCATACCATATCATCATATGAAAGTTCATATTTCACCAAAATTTAAAAGTCATTACTTAGTTTAATCACTTTGTAACGATCCTTTTTCCTCCTTATGTTCCTCACAACTTATTATTTAATCATACTAAATCATCTTAAGTGGTCCCAGAGTCATTTCATTACACATATCGAATAGATCGGATTTGCTATATCATACAATTGAATCTAATACTCTATTGAAATTGTCAATCAATCAATTTTGTACACTTAATGTAGAATATTCTAACATATTTAGTGGTCTAAAGAGATAAACTTGTTATCCTATCTTGTTAGAAGTAAAGGAAAGTAAGTTTAAAAGATCCTTGATCCGTTTCAGTCCAGACTTTACATAGTTGAGGTTCTTTGATTGCTTCCAAAATGGAATATAAGACTGATAATTTAGATCAGTTTAAGTTCCATTGGCATTGACACTCTCGTTTACTGATTATAATTAATTTGAATGATGATTAAAAACTATAATACAAAATACAAATTGGCATTGACACTCTCGTTTACTGATTATAATTAATTTGAATGATGATTAAAAACTATAATACAAAATATTCAACAGTAAGTACTTCTACAATCTTTGCGATTACTAAAAGAAACTGCCAAGATACATTTATTCAAAACAGGAAGCCAACAGGAAATGAACGATTAGACCAATTAAGGGTATAGAGTTGCCCCGACCCCCGTCGCTGTTATCCGCAGTTCGTGGCATACATGACACGATTAAAGATCGGAATTGAAGTGTTTCAATTAAAACCCACATAGATAAGTAATTGTAACAAAATAATTCTCTTGTAATCTCAAAGTCAAAGTTAATGATTTCAATTTCAATTTACCTTGAGTACTACTGGTGGCAGTAGCCATCAGAAAAGGCCACAAAAAGAGAAAGAAAGGAACCGCCTAGGGCCAATCAATAAATATCTACACACACACACACACACACACACACATCGTATAGACATGTCAATATGTGTGTATGTGTATATATGTACATATATATTCTGGATCATTGCATAATTATTGCTCAAGCGAAATTAGATGGAAACGGGCCAACAAAAATTACATAAGCAACATGTTGAGTGAAAGAGAGAAAGACAAGAAAGAAAAAAAACAAAAGGCAATGGGAAATGAAGTATGATGTAAAAATTAGAAGCAAAAAGAAGCCAACAACAACAAGCAAAGTTCCGAAGAAAAAGTAAACAGTAATGACAACAACAGCAACAATATAAAAATAACAACAACATGAATTATAACCCAAAGTAGCCCAGAAACTAAGCGCAAAAATAAAAATCTACGCGCCAGGTCTTACTGTTTCATTGTGTGCGTGTTTCTCAATGTGTGTGAGTGTGTGTACGTGCAGACACCCAAAAACCCGTCCCATACCGGCGAGTACCCGACTCATGCTTCAAAAAACAAGACAAGACCAACAAAGCAACAATCAAAAATCTTCAGCCACATCAACTTTGCAATCATCTATACAAAATACACTAAGGAAAAACAATGCAGACGACAATTAAGAAATAAATTAAACAAACCTCTAGAATTTCCATCAATTTCCTTGCCAAAAAACTGTTTACTTAAAAGTGGGTGGGGTGAGGGGTTTCTGCAAGGAGCTTGGCTCAAAATTTATGATTAAATCATTTAAATATTAAAGAAAAAAGTAGAAAAAAACAAAATTAATAAGTCTTAATATGGTCTTAATGGTAAAGTCTGTTCCTTTAGCATTATTAAAACATACTATTAACATATAATTTCTTGAGATTATTATAATTTAATTTATATTGTTGATTAACAAATATTTCATAACAAACGGATTCATTTATATATTTTCTTTAAATAATCAATATGCCCCAAGTAGCGCAGTTAGAAAAACAAAAAACCCAAAAAAAAAATAAGTAAAGAAAAAAAAAAATCAGCTAAAAATCCAGCCACTTATTACCACAAGGTACAAAACAGCAATAACAACAACAGCAACAACAATAGCAACAGAAAACCACATAGTTGTTGTCTGCTCTTGTCGTGTTCGGCAGCGAACAGCAACAACAACAACAAAAACTACATACACACAACTACAACCACAGCAAGAGCGAGAGCAACAACAACAATAAAACAAACCGCCAAATGCTGGAGACGGCAGTGGCAGTGGCAGTGGCTGCCGACTGACTTGACGACGACTACCGCCCGGTCTGCACGTGATACATTCATCATGAACTTGAATTTGAATTTAAAGTTTAATGGTAAATAAGCAAAGCCATTGTTGTTGTTGTTGTTGTTGTTGTTGTTGTAGTTATTGCTGCTGTTGCTTCTATTGCTGGCAGCAATTTGCAAACACTTGATGGTGGCAAATCAAAACGAATCCAAATATAATATATTTAGCTCTTATTCAACATTTGTTGTTTTTCATTCTCACTTGCACTTGTCCACGGAACACACAGAGCCAACAATGGCCTGCATAATCTGCTAAGAGAAAAGGCAAGGGCTTAGGCTTAAATGCAGGTGCCACGCCTCTCTCTCTTTTCGTTTATCGTTTTGTTAGATATTTTTGGTTTACCTAGCCTGTGACCTGCCCACGAAAAGGCAAGTTTGTTGCCTAAGTCTTTTGTTTCATTTCCCTAGAAATTGACCATGATCATTGTATAATATTTGCAAAAACAACAAACACAACTGATGAATTATAGAATTACTGAATGAACTAAGTGTTAGATATATTGGGGAGTGTGTGTGTGTGTGTGGGGGGGAGAGAGGAAAGTTAGGAAGGGAGATAACAAGTAGAATATTATATAAGAGAATAAATTGATTTTGATTGAGATGAGGGGATAAATTGGCAAAACAAAATTTAGCTTTTTAAATTTGTCAAAATTTATTAATTAATTCACTAATCTAATGCTCTTAAATGAGATAGAGGTTTTCTACATTAAATTGGGACGAATTCGGTCTTGTTTAAAACAGTTCAAAAGTGAAAAATTGATATCATGTACTTTATAAAATTAAAAATCAATCAAAAGAGACACTAAGATATAAATTATGTTTTACGATATTTTTGGCAAAATTATTTATTTTTTTTAAAGATTCGAACACTGGCAGTTTCCGAATCACTTCAAAAAGTTATATATATTCATCCTATACCTATCCTAAACAGCTAAATTCCGTTAGGTCATTGATATAACCAACAATTTTTCAAAGATCTACTTTCTCAGCTATTAATCCCAAATGAAAATAATAATTTTTAGCAGCTAAAAAAGTGAAAAAATTTCAAAATCAAAACGCAAATTTGTGGAATCGAAGTCTTAAAGAAATTTCAGACTTTTTTCCAATTTTCGGGGCAGAACATTTACTCCATTTTCTTTCCCTATGGTTTCCCTTTCCCTATAAGTTTACTTTTCTTATAATTTTGTGTGTTTTGCACATTTGACCCAAATTTTCTTAAACTATTTTCGAAAAATAGCAAAAGCATCTTTAAATTCTATAACTGTTAAAATAGTTGGCTAACCAATTTACATTATGTATATCTATTTGACTAGATTTCATGTATCCCTCACCATCAGCATATTCTGAACACAATCTCATTAATATGACAAACAGTTTACGTTTTCTGTTTTTCTTTTCCTTTTTTTTTTATTGCATATACACTATTTATGTTTGTATTATAAAATATTTTGTTTGTTTCTTTTTTGAAATTAGTTGAAAAATCGTGCTCAAGTCGCATCGCATAGCTCATGACAATACATTTTATGGGTTGGTTGGGCTGGGCTAAAGAGACGTTTTGTTGGCTTAAGGGAAGGGGGAAGAGGGACAGTTGGACATTTTTGTTAACTGGGCGCCCTGTCAATGCGAAATTATAAGGTGGTTGTTGTTGTTGTTGTTTGTATGTGTTCGTTGACTTGATGGTCAGCTAATTTTGACCTTGCATATAATTTTTAATTAAGTTTTTTTTTTCATACCATTTTTTTTTTTTCTCGTAGTCGTTTTGTTTTTTATTTATATATATATATATTATTTTTTTTGAAGGTGTTAACAGACAAATTTGTTGTAAGTTTGTTGTCGTTGTGTTTGTTTTTGCTTCTGTTATGTTTTTTGTTTTCTTGAACCGTTTTAATTGTGTCAAAAGTGAAGAACAATTTTGTCAAAAGTCAAGTTCAAAATGGACAGGCAAAATATAAATTTTCTACTAGCCCTTTATGTAAGTCAAACGATAACAAAAATAGGCAAAGATGAAAGAGAATTCCTGCAATACAACGTTGGAGCGGGGTGAGAAGAAAGGCGGCAGAAAAAAAGTGAAGCGTTAATAAAACGGAACCAAAAAGGAAGCGAAGCAACGGCAAAACTCAACCAAAGAGTTAAGAAATGGTAAGAAGATGAAACGCAGAGTAGAAGGAGGAGGAGGAGGAGGAAAAGGAGACTTCGCAGTCTGTACTGCAAAAAAGAAAAAAACCAAAGTCCAAGCAAAGATGATGATGATGATGATGCAAAGAATCTGCACAAAAGAAGCGAACAAAAGAGAAGACAACGAAGAGGATCCAAGAACGTACGACAGGGTATGACGATGTGATGTTGGTAGGATAGCATGGCATGGGATGAGATGTGGTGAAGTGGGAGTGGGAGGGGGGCAGGATTTAAGCAATGGGCTGGGACGCCAACAAGTTGCCTTGGTTTCGTCTTTATTTTTTTTTTTTTGCTGCTGCTGTTGTTGTTGTTGTTGTTGTTGCCAGGCGTGTGCTGTGCGCATTGAATCCGCTATAACAGTGTTAGTACGTTAGTAGGTATACAAACAGGTAAAACAGGTATTCCAACCGCTCTTCATTTACCTTTTTTTTTTTTTTTTGCTTTTTGCTGTTCTTATTGCTGTTGTTGTAGTTGTTGTTCTCTTCTTACTTCACTTTACTTAAGCATTATTTTAGCGAAAAAACAACAACAACAACAACATCGATGACGACAATTGAGCAAATAAAGATAAGGCAGAGAAAAAGAGAAAGAAGACTCAGGCACACACACACACACACACATACAGAGACAAGAGTCAGCCCAAAGGAACACATTCTTAAACACTGCAATTACACGAGAGATGAAGACGACGGCGACGACGATGACTATGAAGCCGAAGAAGAAGTTGCAGAAGCAGACAGACACTTCTTCTTCGTGCAGCTCCTTGTGCTAACTCTTTGGAGCACGCAAGACCATCTGTATCGACCCTACCCTACCCCACCCTACTATACCCTCCCACCAGAAAGAGAATTACCAACCATAATCAAGCCAGCCAAAGCCAAAGTCAAAGCCAAAGCCCGTCCCAGTGTGCACTCATGCGCAATTTCAAGCTAACTAACTACACATATAACGAGCATATATATACATATATTTATGTATGTATATGCATAGATATGTACCTACATCATATGAGTGGCCTAGGATTAATCTAATTGAAATCAAAATAGGTAACACTACTCAAAATTTCAAAACAGTACTTTAAGTTTGTTCAATGTCATATCATTTTATTAATCAGAGCATTAAGGATTTCAGTAACTGAACTTCATTTCAAGGTCAATTGTTTTTAATTTGAAATTAATTTGAATTAAATCCTAATCTTAATCAGAACTCTAGCTTAAGAATTTTGGAAAAAAAAAATTCTTTTGTGTCTATATGTAAAATGTCCTCATTGATAGCACTAGCATTAAGTCTAGTACACAATTTAATGCAGTTTATTTCTAAGATCCCTTATTACAATTATGTATTTTGTAATATAGCATTTCATCTAATTATTTTTTAAGTTAGTTATTATGTTAGTATGTCGAAAAGAAGGACGAAATCTTAAGACTTGAGCTATTTCAAGGTACAAGTAGAAATTTTCTAAAAAGCCTAATACAAACTATACATAAACATACAGAATTATAAGGAATATTGCTTGATGGTCCTTAAAATCGAATAATTTATAATTTATTACTAATTAAGGGTAAGTCATTTAATTGAAAAATTATGTTTTTCTTATATTAATAGAATAAAATAAATAATTTCCATACTAATTAGGAACTTAGAACAGGCATTTACCTTTAGATAAAATTTCTTAGAGCACTCTTCAAAAAGGGCCCCCGCCCAATCAGAATGGCAAAAGCAGTGCCCAATGCAACGATAAGTAGACGAAGAACAAGAGGAAGAAGAGGAATAAAAGGTAGATGGAAATGGAGTTGGCGTTGGTGTTTGGAGAAGGAGAACACTTGCATTTTGGCCGAAACGAGCGGCATTTGAGTGAGAGTGAAGTTGGCGCAGGAGCGCAACAGAAGAAGAACACAAACCAAAATCATCACCAAAAGGAGGAGGTGGTGGTGGTGGCAACCAGCAGCCAACAGCCAACAGCAGCAACAGCAACAGCAATAGCTCTGCCAGCGCCAACGACCACGGCAAAGGCAACGGCAACGGCAACTACGCCAAAGTCACAGTCAAAGCCACAGTCAACAACAGGTTTACTCTCCTTCTTACTCTCTCTCTAGATCTCTCTCTCTCTCTCTGTGTTTGTGTGTGTGTATGGTTCGCTCGAGTTCTTTTGCTCTCTCTCTATCTTGTATTTTTAGCGACTGGGCACTCTCACGCTCTCTCACCTTTGCTCACCTTCGCTCTCTCGTTGTTTGATTCGCCGCATACAGGTACAAAGTTAGCTGTAAATTTGTTACGTCGCCGCAAAAAAAACACTCTCAATGTGTGTGTGTGCGTGTGTGTGTGCAGCCACAGGTGCGTTTGACGCGTTCAATTCGCCGCGCTTACATCACTGCCTCAAATGTTCTTCTGTGTGTGTGTGAAATAACGTTAGTTATCCGTTGCCAAGACACAGCTGTATGGGTTAGAAGAAGATGGCGTTAATAGACCCAACGATCTGTCTTATTCTCTCTTGTTCTTGTTCTCTCAGTCTCGCTCTCTCTCTCTCTCGCTCTCCCAATCTTATTTGCCATTCTAAGCGCGTTCTAAGTCGTTGCCGCTGTTGATTCGTAGTGGTTTCGCGTCTTCATCATCTCTTCGTTCTGTGGCTTCTTCGTTTCCAAACACAGACACACACACACACACACACACACACACTCACGCACGACTGCAAACACACACGCACACCTGAGCAGAAATACCTGCGCGCCTGCGTTGCCAACTATTTTGCCGTTTAATTTCGCTTATATGGTACTTTTTTTTCTTTTTTCTCACTGTACTTACTTGTTTCTTCTATGCCTCTTTCGTAGATACACACACACAAACACACACACACATGACTATGATAATGATGATGATGATGAAATTCTTAAAGGGCTATTGGAAAAATCTTGTTGGCTAAGACCCTAAACTTGAACAATTTGAATCCACAACTCTTGCATTGAAAGCGAAGGCGTAACAAACTTGACAGTCTTAAAAGTCTGCAACAACAACAACAACAACCAATGAAGACCAAAAATCAAATGACTTAGAACACAAACTCGAAATGAAAATTCTCACATTTACGTCTTGGATAGATTTTTACTAACTATGCAATTGTTAATTGGTTGAAGATCATTCAACCATTAGTTTTAATATTTAATCGTCTGCAATTGATAGCCATCTTTTGTTTTTCGAAGGGATTTCAAAACACACACTCTTAACAGGTAAAAATTTAGGTCTACCTTGAGATCATTTCAGAATAACAATATTTTGTGGGTTAGTTTTTTTTAGAAAGGTTTCTGAATTACATACTTTTAAACACCAACGTTTTGAGCATATCTTGTTGGTAGATAGGTTTTAAGAGCAAATGTTTAAATGAATTTAGTTTGTCTTCGTTTTGATTAAGTTGCAAAGGTTAACCAGTTCGAGTTCAATTTCCAAGTTCATAAAAGGAACTTATCTATCATCAAATTACATAAAACTCAATTATTTGACAATAGATACCAGATACCAAAGAAAAAACCCTTGCCCAGCCAGTCCAGCTAACAACAAAGCCAACAAACAAAACAAAAAAACAAAAAAAAAGAACACAAAAACGCTGATTTTTCATAGTCAAAAGCAGTCAGCAATTTTATAGAAGAAGAAGTTGAGGAGGAAGAAGAAGGAGGAAAACAAAAAACAACCAACTCTAAGTACAACAAGTACAAGAGCCAAAGCAAACACACACCACCGAATGACGAAGAAGAAGAAGAAGCGACAGAGAAAAAAAAAACACCGTCTAAAGCATACCAACCGGCAAATGATGATCATCATGATGTTTTTAATGATGATGATGATGATAAAACATTACCTCTACCTTGACTCTGAACCAACAAGTTGCCAGAGAAACAGACAGAGCAAGTGAGAGAGACAGAGAGCGAGAAACTGCATGAGAAACGTTATGTGAGCGAAATTAAGCAACACACAAGCGCATACACATACAGGCACACTAGTAAAACACTCTCACTCTCTCACGGCGAAGGTAGCAGCAGCAGCAGCAGAAGCAACAGCAGCGGCACACACAGAGTCGCCACAGGTGCTCCAACTTGCTCACGTACACGACGCTCAACGACGACGCTGAACAACCGTAAACCCGAAGTCTCTGACTCACCTGACGAAAGCGAACTTGGCTCTCTTTTGGGGGCTCTATCTGTGTGAGTGTCTCTCTCTCTCTGGCGTTTTCTCCTGCTCTCGCTCTCAGATAGCCAGACTTACGGTGATTTCGCCGTTGTTGCTGCTGCCATCTAACTGAGTTTGTTGTACGATCGATCCCGGGCCTGACTTTGGCCTAACTGATCAGCGTCTGGGACCGCTTAAATACAGTAAGAAGCGAGCCGGCGTTGTGAATGCACGTGTTTTCGCTTGACACACAACCGAGAGTTCAATTCAATACAAGAAACAAAAAAAAAAAACACAGACAAAACTCAATTCAAGATCCGCGTTCTAATCAAAAAAAAAAAACAAAAAGAAAGAAACCAAAAAGAAGCAACTACAAATAGCAATAAAACAAAAACGAATGAACTGTGTGTGTGTGTATAGTGTGTGTATATTATTACCAAATTTTGATTGATTTTTTTTTTCAAGTTTTGAAAATTTCATAATTGTGCATAAAATAACGACTTCAACAAATAACCGTATACATCCCAAACAAATATATATATATATACATATATATATATGTAAATTCATATATAATATATTTTTTTTTTGCAAGTGTCCGAAAAAAAAAAAACACCAAGGATTACTATGAAGAAACATAAAAAAATGCACTGAGCCTCAGCTCAAAAGCAAAAGAAGAAATCAAAAAATCAAATAATATAATAAATATCTTATCTCGAAAAGTGTTTAAAATTGTTGTTTTTTTTTTTATTGTATGGTGTTGTGCATAAACTATTTTGAAACGACACACACACACACACACTTGGACACATCCACACTTCAGGCAGATAGTTGTTAAAACATATACACACATTTGGATTAGTGTTTTGTTGAAACAAAAAATAAAAAAACAGAAAAAAAAGAAACAGATTACAGAAAACACACACAGAATAAGAATAACAACTGACCTGTGACCTGTGTGTGGTGGGCAATAATATAATATAAACACGTAAAACGGACACAAACTACATACCAAAATGCCGAAAATCTTTCTCATCAAGAATCGTCTGCATCAGCAGCAGCAACGTTTGCTGGAATCACAGAATTTGCTGCAACACAAGAGTCAGGATGATGAACGTTGCCTGGTGCCACCATTAAGTCCACATAGTAGTGGCAGTGGCAGTGGCAGCGGTGGATCTACAACACCGCCAACACCACCAGCACCACCGTCGGTACCAAGTCAACCTTCGCCTGAACCATTGGGACAGGTTCATCATAGAGATGATGAGCAGCATCAGCAGCAGCAGCAGCCACCACCACAACAACAACAACAGCCTTTGAGTTTAACGCGCAAACGTTTTCATCATCGTCGACATTATTTTGGTCAATCGCGGCATAATTTCGAGCATGGACAAATTTCAAATCAAAACTCTGCCGAACTGGAATTGGGAGTTGGAGTTGGAGTTGGAATTGGAGTCGAAACCAAAACAAGCGAAGTTCAAAATGGTAAGTTGATATATCATGACATTTTGTCGACTCTTTTTGAGGAATTTTTACAATCCTATTGTTTAGAAATGGAAATAGGTTTACCTTCTTGTCATCAAAATTACTTTTCTTTTCCCCTTCCATTCCATCCCCAAAACAGTTTGGTTTATTTCATTTTGCGATTCTTAACTTTGACTATCTAATTACAAAAACTTTGGTTTCATTTTTAATTAAGAAAATTGAAATTAAAAGATTTGTTATACAATTGTCTATTATGTCTTTGTCTTGTCTCTTTCTGTTTACTTTTACAAACAAAAATCCCCTTTTTTTTTGCCTCACTTAAATATTGGCGACCCCGACAAGGGGATGTCAGATGAGGGGAGGGCCACAAAAATTCATTCAAGTGTTTGATTTTTTATTTTTTCGTTTCTATTTTACCTCCTACAGGTTAAAGTTAGTTCTATTTCAAAGCGAAACTCATTTTGTGTGTTCTTTTTTTTATTTCGTTAAAAAACATCAATCACTTTCATTGAATTTCGTAAGCGTTGCCAAAACCAAAAGCAACACCAACAAGCAACAAGCAACACTAACAACAACAAGAACAACAAACAACTCCTCGATTCTATTTTAGTTTTCAATTCTCGTTTCTTTCCCTCGCTGTCTTATATAATCGCTCAGCATGCTTATTAAGTCATTTTTTGTTTTAGCTTTTTTTTTTTTTTTTGATTTAGGCGGCAGTCAGTCTGATCAGATTTCAGTGATCAGTATAAGTTGTAAATGAAAGGAAGAGGGAGCTGAAGCAAGGGCAGACGGCAGCAGTCTTAAGCATATTAATTAATTTTCAATAAATTATATATTGAGAACTTTCTTTCAAAAGAGTTGAAAGTGAATTTTTTGAGGCAATCTGTGGGTCATTTTTAGCTTCTTCTTCTGGTTTGTTTTTTTTTTTTTTAGAATTCTCTACAAGTTTGTTGCTTAAGTCTTTTGTTTTTACATCAGCGTCTGTTTTTAACTGCCCTTTGTCTTTTCGCATTATAATTATATAGAGACAGAGCAAAAGAAAGACTCATAATCATGTGATGCGGTGAGGGGCGCAAGGGGTGGAGGGGGGCCATAGAATCCATCTCCATTTTCTGTCATGGCTGCAAAATAATTATAGTTATAGTGTATGCCTTTAAATTGTCTTGTCGTAACTTTTTTGCTATATATCTAAACAACAGCCATTTGAATGATCTATTAAAAACACTTCCGCTAATATATTCACGGATATTAAGGCAAGGGAATTGATTAAAATAAACTTTAGAGGGCCACAAAGAGTCGTCAAAAGGAAATATTAACCAGAGTTGGGCACAAAATGAATATCCGTTTCGTATATCTTATTGAAAATTGAATAGTCTTAGTAGTAGTTGATGTTCTAACTAACTATATATAAATATGAATGGTAGGGAAACGTTTATTGGGGTTTTTGTTTTATGGTCGTTTACTTTATTATCTAGTTATTAAATGATGCTAGCACACATATGTATGTGTTTTAGTCGAGTAGTTAATAGGTATATAGCCTATATGATCCTTCATTATTTTTGGCAATAAAACAAAAATGCTGCTAGAACTTTGCTTTGGCTGTTAATTCGAAATAGTTATTTAATTCTTTTTTTTTTTTTTGCTTCACTTTTAGAGGTCTTTTTTAAGGCTTACGGTTTGTGGCTGGCGTCAAAGCCTGCCCATGGCCAAGAACTTCACTTTACTGCACACTTGAGCGCGCACACACACACATACAGACAGAGACAGAGACAGCGACAGCGACATAGACAGAGAGACTTACAGATACAAGCAAAGCGGAGTTGCTTACCAAGTTAACTCTTTTTTGAGCTTGGCTGGCAATGGCGCAAAACAAAAAGAAAAAAAAAAAAAAGAAGAATTATATAACTAAAACCAAGTACAAGTAACATGTACTAAAAGCCACAAGCCACTACACTTAGGTTCTTGGCTAAAGGAAAAGTACAACAGCCAAACAAGAACAAGAAGTGGTAGAAACTGACGATGACGACGACGGTGATGATAATGATAATGATGATGATGATGATGATGAGAGACGATAGTCAGGAAGGTAGGTTGGCTCTAGTTAGGCAAAAGAACTTGCAGACTCCAACCATTGAATGGAAGAGAAAAAAAAAAGAAGTACATACATATAAGACCACAAGAAGTAGAAGTGGAAGTAGTAGAAGTAGAAGAAGAAGCAACAGAAGAGAAGTTGACTTTGGGCGTTGTTGGGAACTTGGAACTTTGGGGCTGGCATGGCCTGTCTTGGCCTGGCTGGGCTGGCATTTGGCCTAAGCAAAGTCAAGGCAACAACTGAAAGAAAAAAAAAAAGTTGTAGAACCAGTACAAAAAAAAAATAAAAAAAAATCCACAGAGAGGAAGACGATGATGATAATGGTGGGCAAGGGCATGATATTATATATTGAGGATGAAAAAGTGGATAAAGTGGATATGAAATAAAAGTAAGCAAAGAGCAGGAAAGCAAGCACTTACAAGCACAAGAAAATTCCAGCAAGTCTGATAGAAATTATTCCTAGAATATATGTATAATGAAAAACATCTGCTCTATGGCAATATTCTTATATGTTTATTGATACCCTTAATTTTTTAGTTTTGGCCAACTTCCTGTTGATCAGTTATCTTCATTTATTTTCTTGGGCCATTTCTTTCATCCCCTCAAGTTCTTTCTTTTTAAGTAAAAGTTCATAAATTTCGAAAACAACAAAAAAAAAAAAGAAAAGGAAACCCATTGATAAACCATCATCGTCATCGTCCATTTCTTCAATGTGAACGTCATGCAAATTGTGCAGCTGTTAGAACTAACGATAAATGAAAGAAAAATTCTGGTAAATTCTGCAAGTTGTGCAAGTTTTGCAATTGCTCGGGCAGTTTACGCAGATGTTACAACATTTAAAAAACAAACAAACAGCGAAACACTTTGTGTTTCTTTAACCGGAAGTTAGCGAAAGGTTTTGGCCCCTCGGCTTCATTTGTTGTTGTTGTTGTTGTTTCTCCTTGTCTTTTAGTTATTTCTTCTCTACTTATGCGGTTGAGTTCAGCGACCTGCATATAGTGAGTCGTTGTTGTTGTTGTTGTTGATGTTGATCTTGGCAAAAGCAAAAGTAAATGGTCAATAAAAGTCCAACAACAATTGACTTAAATGATGTAAAGTTTACTTAAGTAGAATTTACAGCATTAAAGATAATCGACTTGCAGATATCTTACCACCCATCACTCCACTCGACCCTCTTTTGTACCCTTTACGCGAAATGACATCATTAAGTTCCTAAAATCCAAAAAAAATGGCATTCTAGAAATTTGTACATTAACCTCAATCAGGTAAATGTATGTATTTTGTATTTCCATCTTAAAGCGATAAGAAACAGATGAGGTAAGAATGATTTTCCCAAAAACGAGACACCTCACGAAATTTATATGAAAATTGCATAAGAATTTTGAGTTAAAACAAAGTCTTTTAGATTTTTACAACAAATTATAGGCCAATGAATATGAAAGCAATTCAAAATTTATCAACTAAGGCAAAGAATTTATCAACTTCTCGATCATTGTTATTCCAAATTTCATTTAAATGAAAAAGAAACTTATTTCTAATACTAAATACTAAGATGTTAGTTCAATCTATTAAGGTTAAGTTGCACAAAATTTTTAATTTGGCATTGTTTTTGTCGATTTGCAAGTACCAAGTGCTTCTCTATATTTCTCTCTTTCTCTAAGGTTGTCTTTCTGATGGCATTAGTTTTTTACCTGCAGACGGGGGAAACGAAAGAAGAGGTGGGGGGAGGAGAAAAATAACAACTGATAACTGAACAATGCAGTTGAACATTTAATGGTCTACCTGTGGCCCAGGACCATGCCTTCTCGCTCTCGCTTTCTATCTGTGAGCTACATGTAGCTCTTTCTCTCTTGCTCTCTTCTATCTAAGCGATAAAAGAATTCAAACAAAAAAGGCAAAAACTACAACAGCAACAACAACAAAGTGGAAAGATATTTGACAATCAGAAAAGTGGAAACGAAAAAAGGGCAAAAATCATAATAAGAGAATCCTGCAAATACGCAGATTGTCTGTGTGTGTGAGAGAGAGAGAGAGAGAGGGAGAGAGAAGAAAAAGAGAAAGGGAAAGAGAGAATGATAAAATTCAAAGCCGAGATTTATTTGTGCAGTGAATCGACAACAAAAAGACGTTAAGGCAAAAAGAAGAAGAAGCAGCAGCAGCAGCAACAGAACAAAAATAATAAGAAACAGGTCTCAAGTGCTTCTTCTTCTACCACCTCCACCCTTCTGCTTCTCTCCTACACATCTTCCTCTATATCTGCCTCTTGTGTTTCTCTGCTTCTGCTTCGCTCGACTGCGCCCGCGCTTCAACATCGAACCGTATAGGAACCCCGATGGAACGTATACTATAGGAATAAAGAATACATTTTATGTGTATTTGAAAAGAACAAAAAAAAAAAAAAAAGGAAGCGGGTTCGGGTTTTCTTTTCTCTCTCTCTCTCTCTCTCTCTCTCTCTCTCTCTCCCTTGGTTTCTCCTTCTCTGTTGTTGTATTTTGTTTTTTTTGTTTTGCCTTTTTGGTATGCAGTTGGGGCAAAATACCTGGCCAGGGGCCTCATTGCCTGACTCTGGAATCGGGAGAGACACCGTCTTTGGCCCATGATGATGATCATGACGATGATGATGATGATGATGATGCGTAAGGTGTGTGTGTGTGTGTGTATCTCTTTCTATCTCTCCTTTGCCTTTTTCTCCTTCTAGTCCTCTCAATTGGGATAAAGCTGGCAAATTGCAATTATCCTATTCCCTTTGAATTAGAAAACTACACGAAAACATTTAAAATTGTATCGTTTTTACATATATAGAAAAACTAGAGGGTTTTAGTTATGACGACTTTGAATCCTAATATCACTAAGGTTCACCCATTTCACATATAATCCAATTACAAGTTTACTCTATTCGAAATATTTCATATTCATCTATTACATTTGTTTTTGATTTAATAATTAAATCGTCTAGTTGTTAAACATTCATCCAATTTTTAGCTTATTTTTTCAACGGACTTTTTTCGTTGTTGGTTTTTTTTGGCAAAAATTTCAGTGTCAATAACTTGTAAATGGTTGTGGCTGGGCATGAGTATGTCTCATATTATTAATAATATTATATATATATATATAAATACATATACATATATATATATATATATATGCATATAGTATATTTAAAGGAAACTTGTTTCAATTTGCATTGTATTTGTTGCGTTTCAAACACGTTTCAACATTTGTCATCATCATGATCGGCAATAACAACAACAACAATAACAACAACAATTAGCAGCTGTTTTAACGGCATAGAACTTGTTTTTGTACGCAAAAAGCAAAAACAAAAAAAACAGTTAACTGTTTTTTTTATAAACATATAAATATATATGCATATATGTATATATTGCTTTTGATTTGAAGACGAACAAGTTTCGATTTGATTTCTTGATTTTGTTTTCTTTGCCCAAAAATAAACATCAACTTTTTGAGAATGTCTGTATGTATGTATGTGTGTGTGTGTGAATTTTAAGGTGTGTAAAATTCTGAAATGGCGATTCATGCATTGCAATCTCAAGTTCTCAACATTTTTTCACAACACACAAAATTAAATAATTCTAAACTAACATATTAAGTGAAAGCAATGGCGACTTTAGTCTTTGTTTTATAATCTCTAGTTAATACAATGACAATATTTTAACCAATTTTTGATTTCAAAGTGAAAGTTCTTAGTAAAACCTTTTTTTGACACTTTGTCTAACTAACTAACTATCTAACTAACTAACTTAATAAATGCTATGAAATCCTCTCCTTGATTTATGGCCTTATTTTACATTATTTATTCTAGTTAGCTTAGTTGTACTAACGTACTTAGTCAGTTATTATTAAGTTAGTTACATTGTTTTTAGCATGCAAGGTTTAGTTTTGCTTTTCATTTTTCAAGTGTGCGAAATGTTTGTTGTTGTTTTGTTTGTTTGTTTATTTGAAAATGCAAATTATTTAGTTTAAATGGCCATTTAAATGAATTAAGTTTTTGAGTGAACAATTTATAAGCTCCTCTTACGTTTTTAACATGTTTATGTTTATTTATTGTATGTTAAACAGTTTCCGGTTACACACCCAATGAACAAAACAAAAATAATAAAATTACTTACAATAACATGGATTTTGCAAAAAATCAAAAAATATTTCAGAAATTCAGAAAAGCTATCAAGAACAACAACAAGTGTTTTGTAATGAAATCCTGTTTTTTTTTTTTTACTTTAAACATTAATAAGGCATGTGTTTGGGCTTAAATCACATTTAATTGGCAATCGAATTTTCAACTAAAACTGATTAAAGTAAAGCTTTCAAATTTTAGAAAGAAATTAGAATTCTTGACAAAGGACTTTTTGTTTTGCAAATCTTCATTAGAAAACAAGTGACTTAACTGAAATAATTTGCTTTAGCTTTAGCCCCACCCAATAGCTACTTTACCCTTCGTCGTCCCACCTGACTAAATGCATGATGACCCCCAAACAACAGCAAATAGTGAACAAAAATTTAATGACAATATTACACAGAGCGAGAGTAACAGAGAGAGCGAGAGAGAGAGAGAGAGACCGTGAGGCACAGTTGCATATATCAGAGACATGCCTACTACATACTTATGTATATATATATATATATACTTACATATATACTATATATACATATGCTTTTCAGGTCAGGGTTGACTTGTGACTGACTAAATGAATGAATGACTGCATGAATGCGCTGCCGCCAACTGTTTCTGTGCATAAGTATGTGTAACTGTGTGTGTGTGTGTGTGTGCACGACTAACTAAAACATTGACAACTTGTACTATATAATCACAATGCATGCGATGACGATGACGACGACGACGACGACCCAGTCGCCTTACCCAGCATCTCAAAAATGCGTTAAACATTGCACATTGCTGATGTCGCTGCTGCTGCTGCTGCTGCACCTCTGAACTGGTTTTTTTTTTTTTTGTGTTTTGTGGTCTGAGCCATTGGCAACCAACGGGCAACTTCGTTAGGCTGGCATTGTCATTTTTTGTTGCTTCTTTTTTTGGGTATTTTGTTGTTGTTGTTGTTTTTATTAACATTTTTTTGGCAACTTTTCTTCTCTTGTCGCTTCCATTTTTCTGCTCTTGACCAATACCCAAAAAAAACCAAAAACCAAATTTTTTTTGTGTGGTCGATAGCATTTGGAAATTGTGCAATTTTTTTAATCACTATTGATCAATTCCCATTATAGTTTGACCCATGAAATTCATTTGCATAAAATGTTTATTTGAAATGTATATTTTGATGTGTAGAAAGAGTTGGAAAAAAGAGGAGGATGAGGAGGAAGAGGAGGGGTAGGGAGGAAATGGCAAACTGAACTAGTTCATACATGAAGCATCTGTAAGACATTTTCAACATTTTAACTGTTATTTCTCTCTCTTTCTGTCCCTATTTGTTTATTTGATTTGTCACCACATTCATTTCTTTCAATATCAATATCAAGTTCGTTGCCTAAGTCTTTTGTTTTGTCAAGTGAAATTGCCAATAGCAAGAAACGTTTTAAATGTTGGAGCTAAAAGAGGGTGGAGATAACAGCAATAACAACTATAAATAAGAGCCGAGTAATAAACACATACACACACACACACACACAGCAGCAGAGACGAAATGACAGACAGACAGGCCGACAGTGGGACACACATGAAATTGAGTAAAAAAAAAAATCTACCGGTTTTCAAGGTTAGGCTGCTTTAACTGTATTAACACCGGGCCCGCAATCACAGCAGCAGCAGCAGCAGCAGCAACAAAAAGTTACGTCATACACAGCAGCAGCAGCCCAACTACAACAACCACGACAACAACAACAACAGGCAGTCAGTCAGTCACTCACTCTTCTTGCGGTTTTGGCTCATTTCATTTTTTTTTTTTTTTTTGGATAACACTGATAAAACACAGCCAACAACAACAATAAGTTATAACAATTTTCCGCCTAATTTCATATTTGTAACAGAGACGACACAAACACCGAAAGACAGCAACAACAACAACAACATAAATATTTGTAGTTTGTATGTTTATAGGTTTCTTCTATTGTTGTATATGTTGTAAGTGGGTGTTTCTTGTTATCTTTGTTGTTGATGTTGTTGTTATAATCTGTAATATGTAAAATACATGTGTTTGGTAATCATATTTCTTGGATTTTTTCTTTCGTTTAAGCTTCATTCATCAATATTATTTTGGTTTTACAGTTAAAAAAATATATACGAACAAAATCCACACATTTGGCAACAAAAATGAGAGCAAGTTTGCTCATCATTATTGATTTTTGTTTTTTTTTTTCGCATGTTGTAATCATTTTATCTCTCTCTCTCTCTCTCTCTCTCTCTCTTTGTCTGGCTTTTTGGGTAACGGTTGAGAAGGTCAACCAGATGCGGTTTTTAATTTCCATCCATAAACTGGCAACAACAGGGTTAACAAATCATCTGACAAATCAATTGGGATAGATGAAAAATTAGAAGGGGACTAAAATTTTTTTCAACGAATTGACTTAATTTCTAATCAATATGTTTGCGTCAGCTGTATCTTCTCTATTGCTTTAGCAATTGGCAATAGATTATGAGAGTTCCAACATTGCTCAACAAGCATCATTATTAGTTATTACTTTTGTCTACATACGATTTGTATGTAGATGGCTAGGCTGACACTAAACAAAAGTGCAACAAACTGTTTAACAAAAAGATGAAAAACAAAAATGCCGAAACGAAAATCTAGTTACAATATGGGCAAAGTTTTAACGCAATTGCGTTAAATGATTTCTATGTGGGCATATAGAAGTGGCCGAAGGCACAGAGGGGGGAAAGCGAATGAGTAGTAGAAGAAGGCCCGTTGTAAAATGTTAATGAGATATGCACGATTTGTGAGCAAATCGGTTTACCTATACATATATATATATATATATATATATACGTTCTATGGTATTGAGGTAGGCATGATAATGGGCATGGGCATGGGCATAACACAATTCTTTGGGATTTAAGATTTCAATTTTTTGTTCAGTTTTTGTTACAACCAACATGGCCATCCCCGTCCACCTAGCCAAATAGCTTATTGGCTATAATAATTAACACTCTCACACACACACACACACACACACACAGCTATACACAAGATGTGTGTATATGGAAACAGATATTGTAAACCCTGGACAGCCTTCAATGGTTTGTCAGTCACTCAATCAGTCAGTCATTTATTTTTGTTTGCCTTTTGCAAAGTTGCATTGTATTTTAGTAGCTATTTAGCATGCTTCTTTGTGCAACTCACACACACACACAAACACACGCTATACACACACACACACACACACATGTAATTGTTGTTGGTTATTATTGTATTTTGCAACTAAATGGCAAACAGCAACAACTACAACAACAACGACAAACAAATTTAGGTCAAACGCATATAATATATTCATTCTAAAAAACGACAGCACAAAAAAAAAACACTTTAGCTAGTGGTCACTGCGGATTCTACACAAAATGTTGACAAACTCATTTAGGTTTTAATAGACAACAACAACAACAACAAAAAGCAACTGTCCTCCCCCCCACCCACCAGACATATTTATCCTCAAGCAATAAGCAGATTAGACCTAATCTAACTAAAGCCAAGTCATGACTGAAATCAACATCAAGATAAGTTGAAATTTTGAAAGGGTATAAAAACTTCGTTGTAGTCGTTAACGCCCCACATCATTTACCTACCTCTACCTACTATATGTACATACTTTTGAGTTGTTTTGTTTTGTTTTGTTTTTTTTTCTACTCGACTTTGCTTTAGTTTTGTTTTGTTTTTAGCTAACGGAAATCTATGAGCTTAAACAATAAAAAAAAAAAACAAAAAAAGTGTGATTGCATATTGCAAATGACAAAATATCACACTCACACACACACAAACACATTTTCAATAACTTGTCACTTCAAATTTATAGAGACAAACGTGTCAATCTTAAAAACGTATTACTAAGTAAGGCAACAAGAGAAATGTTTGAAAAACATGGACATGGATTTCTAAAATATTTTTCGAATTTTTTTTAGAATAGAAAATGTATTTTTTCTCTTGGATAAATAATTCAAATAACACGATTACTTTAAAGATTCGCTATATGCTATAGTTCTGGATGGTCCCCCTCTACATCCACCCATGCTGTAATATCTGATTAATACTCATTGTCAGTTTAGACAATTTTGTATACTTTTAGTATTTATTTTATGGGAATTGAGTTGATTGCAAAAAAACTTGCACTTTTACATTTCATTTGAACTATTTTCTAGTTTAGATATTAGAATATTTGGGCTTAGGAAAGTTTTTTTACTCGCTTTTAAGCGAAAATTAAAAGCCTTGCCCTTTTTTCTGTTTTTCAATTAATGTTTTGTTTTTGGTTCAAAAAGTATCGACATTTTAAATATTATTTTTTGTCGCTTAAGTATTTTGTGGCAAATATTTAACATTAACCTAGTAAAGCTTAGTTGACACATACATACATATACATACACACATAAGTCCACTAGCCTGGTTTACCTTGCACCATCAGTCGAATAGGCCCGCCGTTCCCCTCCCCAACCACCCACCCACTTACCCGCCATCACTTGTCCTGCACTGCGGCAACAATTTTTTTGTTTTTTTTTGCTTTTTTGTTTTTAACTGTTGCTATTGCTGTTAAATGTTATTTTCTTAGTTTTTTTTTTTTATATTTATTTTCAAGGTCAAAATTGCAGCGACTTGTTGTTGTATTGTTTGGTCTTAAAGCATTTGATGAACAAGTGTACAAATGTGTGTGTGTGTGTGTTAGCTTATGTGAGATATATTTGACTCGGTTCGTCATCGTCATCATTATCATCATCAGCCAAAGCCAAATGGCGGCAGAGCGTCTTAAATTGCAAACCACATGCCACCAGCAACACTACCATAACTAACAACAACAACAACAACAACAACAACAATAGCAACAACAGCAAACACATGGCATCCATCTACTACATCTAAATGTATCTATGGACTGGTGGACTGCCATGTGGCTGGCTGAAGCTATGCGTTTGTGTTGTGCAGCTGCTAATTACAGTTGTTTGTTGCTGTTGTTGTTGCTGTTGTTGTTGTTGCTGTTCTATGTGTTTCAATTTGTGCAAGTTTATTTTTTATTTCATTTTTTTTTTTTTTTTTGCTGTTGTATTTGGTATTAATGTCAATGTTAACCTTGCTCTGTTTCAATAGACAACGTTTAATACGCTTACATTGTTTATGAATATACATATATACATACATATAGGCATAAACTCCCCTTCCCCCACAGCTTCTATCACTCCTCTTGCCTATTGAATTGACATTGAAAAGAAGTCTAGATTTGTATACAGTTTCAGTATAAATAGTTAATAATTATATTTAGATTAAATATGCAAGAAAAAGATAATCTTTTCATCACTCTCAAATCAAGTATAAAAAGTCAATTTGCTTAGAAATAATTCGTTTTCCGTTAGTGTCGACTCATAGAACATCAAGCTTACATTTCATTTAATCATTAAAAGTCACCATTTTAATGGTTATTCTTAATTTAAATTAAATTTTTCATATTATAAACAAGTCTTAGATGTTTCGACTTTCATTTCTTTGTTGAAACTTAAGGGCAAAAGAGATTTCTCAAGTATTAAAGGAAAAAGAAGCCTATGCTTAAACTATTAACTAGGCCTTCACTACACCCACCCACCCATCCATCCACCTACCCACCCATCCATCCATCTAACTATCTATCTATCTATCTATCCATCCATCCATTCATCCACCTATCTATAAAGCCCATCAAACTTTTGCTTTCGCAAAAAAATGATTGCAATGTTAAATAAAAACTAAAATTTAATAGAGCATGAACTGAAACAGCAAAAAAAAAAAGAAACAACAAGCAAGCTTACAAAATGACACAGACTCAGTTGAATGAGACAAAAACAGATAGAGATAGAGACAGAGATAGAGAGAAAGAGGGAGAGAGAGAGAAAGAGTTGGGGAGAATATATAATAAAATGAAATGATATGGTAATATATGCCAGAGAGCAAAGTGTCAGCGATTAGCTGACAGCTAATCAATTGTTATGTTAGCAGTTTCTTTTACTTCTTCATGACAAGTGTGTGTGTATGTGTGTGTGTGTGTGTATGTGTGTGTCTGTTGTTCTTTCCTTCAAATGTGCAAATGTCCTTCCTTCTATCAAAGAAGAACGGATACACACAATCAAACAGACAGACAGATACACCTTGTTCATATGAACCAGATGCTTTTTAACCCAACCCAAGAGAGAAGGAGAGAGAGAGAGAACCCTTGTCAAAGTTTTTGTTTCTTTGTGTTTGCATGATTTTGCCCAGGATAGAAAGAAGGATACATAGTTGATAAAAATGAAAGAAAGGCTTGGGCTTCCTGTTGTTCTGCCGCCGCCAATTTGATGAATGCATCCGTTTGAATGAAAGGAAGGAAGTTGACTCCTAACAGGTGCTTTTTGCCCTCTCTCTCTCTCTCTCTCTCTCTCTCTAACTTCACTCTCTCTCTCTCTCTCTTCCTGCATGCCACATAATTTCATTTCATTTCATTTGTTGACCAAATGACCTAATGCGCCGCCATACAAATTATGTAGTATAGTGTAAAAGCTTAAAACAGACAAAAAAAAAAAGGGTTCCCTCTTTTTCTTTCCACTCCCTTTTTTTGCAATTCTAATTCTACGCTGTTGTTGTTGCTGCTGCTGCTGCTGCTGTTGGCCAAGTGTTGTGCCAAACCCATTTGCAACACGATCCTTGAAAGATCCTTATAATCATCATCTTGATCACCATTCTGTTTCCTCTAACTGCCCAAGGGCAGTCTATAAATTTATTGCCTAAGCGTCTGCGTTTAAATGAATTTGTCTCTAACGCCCAATATATTCATCAGGGGGGAAGAAAACCACAAACAAAAAAAACAGAAGAAAAAATAACAAAAAGGGTTTGAACTTTTTTATAGGTTTTTTTTTGTTTTTGGGGGCAGCTGCCGTTGCTGTTGCTTTTATATGTATATACATATTACTGATGATAGTTCGATTTCTAAGGGCCTGGATCCCAAGGTCTTTATTAGCCTCGATTCTCGGGTTTCTCGGGCGCAAACTTTAAAAATGCATTAAGTGCTCTGCAATTAAGTTTATCGATGCTCAAATCTTTCAATCTTGATAAATGATTCGCTTCTACTTCTACTTCTGCCGCTGCCGCTGCCGCTGCCTCGGCTGTTGTTGTTTTTTATAAATTATGAATTATAAATTATAAATGCCGACATGACTTTTTTTTTTTGCTCTTTTTGTGGTTGTTTTTTTTTTTTTTTTTGGCTACGTAACTTAATAATTTCGCTTAACTTAATTACTTGTCTTTTGGGAATCTGAACAAGAGTCTAGAGTAAGGGGAGAAACGTGTACTTAACTCATTGCTCGCATTTTAAAATTGTTAATTTTTGTATACCCTTTGATTTTTTGGGACTGCTTTCTTATTGGTTTTACTTGAATATTAGTGTAGTTTTTATCCATTAGATTGATATTTTCAGTTTCCTAGCATACTTTTGGGAGCTTTCCTTTCTATTTCATTTAATCTAGTTTCATGTTTAAGCAATAAGCTCTCTCTGTGAATTTATATCATTTATAATAACTCAGATACCTGTTGAATATTGAATTGCATGGTTTAGTTGTTGTTGTTGTTTTTTTTTCGTTTAATTATAAAATTGATATTGAGGTTAATATGCTTAACCATCATCATTATTATCACGATCTGAACAGTTTCAATAAACAATATCAAACAAAATGCAATCATATCGATGGCTATGGATCTCATTGTGTGTGGGGGGGGGGGGGGAATCTACCATCTAATACTTTGGTATCATATGATAATGTATAGAAGCTAACCAAGCACGAAGTATTTTGGCCTGGTCTTACCTCCCACCACCATCCATTGTTAGTTGTCTGTATGGGTATAGACTTTATTTGTATATGTGAATAACCCGATATGTATGTATATGGGCAAAGCTAACCGCTTGACGACTCTACCTTTGCCTCTGCCTCTGTCGTTTCTACGACGTGTTTGGCATTCGCAATTAGACAGAACAGAAGAAGGTATGTATGTGGTCTAAGGGAAGTTAAGAGGGGGGTAGTGGGGTTAGCAGGGGGCCTAGGAAACGGGGGAGTGGGAGTAAGTTTGGTGTGCCGTCATCATCATCATCATCATCATCATCATCATCATCATCGTGATCGTTGTAGTCGTGCATGCCAGGAATTTAACATACGATAAGCCGAGAATGCGTTTGGAATTTTGCGTTGTTTCATGCATCTTCCTCTCGACCACACCCCCCCAAATACTCCAATATCCATCACTGGCCTGTCTGCCGCTTAATCTAGTCAAATGTGCTGTAAAAAAAAAGTTTAGACTTTTAAGTAGTTTTCCATGATTTGACAGAACGTATCGACAAGTGACAACTACAACGCCCACACAGAAGTTTTTTTTTTTTTTGGTGGATACATCAACAGCTGTTTGGAGAAGGCGTCATGTAAATTACACAATCACACACACACACATACACCCGCATATACACATTTACATTGTTGATAAAATAACAACAATAACAATAACCCACAGGTTTTTATATAGCTTCAAATTTCACTCAATAAATACAAAATAGAAAATTTAGTAGCATATTAAATCGAACTATACATTCTACAAACTATTTTTCCTGCTTAGTTTGGTTAATTAGTGTAGAATTTAAATCATTTAAGCATATTATAAGGGAACGACTCGTGTTTCACTCATTCTCAGATCTGTTTAAATCGAGCAAATATGAAAGCTTATTAGAATTAAAATCGTTTGGCGATATACCTCTTACTAACGTATGTGCATACAGTTTGACAAAAAAGTATTTATACTTGGTGAAAAATTTCGAATTTTTATACCAATTATGACTTTTAGATGGTTTTTTATACTCACACAAGTATGATAAGGCTTTTGATAAGGATTATATTTCATTGAAATATTTTTCAAATTAAGTAAACTTTGTATTTTCTACATACATATGTATGTGTTTGAAAACTTTATTGACAAACTGTATACATACAAATGTGGTATACCCATCCAAAGAGAAGGCGTAAAAAATGTATTACAAATTCTAGACAAGAAACTTCTATACAACGATCGATAGTTCTGTCATTCACATTTACATACTACACCTATGTACGTACGTACGTACATACATATACATATGTATGTACATATGTACATACACATATGTAGAGAGACAGGCAATCTTGGTTTCGTTTGGTTTTTTGTTTTTGATATTTGTTGTCAATTTTGCGACGCATTTTGCGCTAGACGAAATAGAGGGAGCAGTCATGGTTTCCCCATTATCCACCCCTTTTCCCTTCTCTACATGAAGATAAAACTCAAGTTGGAATATTTTAAAAGTTCAACGCACACAGCGGGCAGCAAAAACAATATCAACAACAACAGCAGCATTAACAATAGCTAAGAAAATCCAATGAAATGTTTTGCAAAATAAAACTAAAAGTACCGGAAACTAAAACTAACTTACCGACACGGCATATGCCCTGTGCTTAATTTCCAATCATTAAAACTATTCATGGGATAAACATACAAATTTGTAGATTAGAAAAATTTGTGATTTGGATATTGTAAAATAACTTCATACTAAGCCAATCGCTAAAATTTGAAAAATCATTTTTAATATTAGATACCATTGGTAAGTTCTTTATTGAACACGTTAATCTTTTCATACAGTATATGTATGTATGTACATACATACATACATAGGGTAAATTGGTTTTTACTGTTAAGGATATACATTTGTATGTACATACATATGTACATGTGTAATACATATACATGTACAAATACGTATGTACGTACATTGAACTCAGCAGAAGAAAAAAAGAGAGAGAGAGAGAGTGAGCGAAAAAGAATAAGAATTGGGCTCCTTTAGTTGTATTAGTATAACCGCCTTAAGCCGAATATATGTACATATGTATGTAAAATGTTTTTAATTGCTGCTAACTCTCGAGGTCAATGATGTTGTGGTTTCAATTGAAATTCATTTCCCATTTAATATTTAAGTATGTGTTTACATATGTATGTACATATGTATGTACATATGTATGTACATACATATGTACATATGTAATTATAAGGCATTTTTGCCTTGACCTTAACACAATAAAATAAATTACAATTACACATACATACATACATAGCAAATGCAAGCTGCTTTACATTATTAGAACAGTTAAATAATAAAATGTTAAAAGCTGTACATAAGCCAAGGCTGGTTTAACAGTGACAGTTAGAATTAATGACAAATCAAGTCTAAAATTGTAAGCTGCGCATTTGCAGCTGGCATAGAGTTGCCACCCACACCATAAGTGGCTGCGGCTGGAACAGGGTTGCGAGTCTTTGTGCGTGTTTGGCATCTGTAATTACAGTGCATTAAAAGCATTAACTAATAAATATGAAGGGCTTAACCATTTGTTAGCTTCACCCACTCACATATACACATATATACACACACACACACACACATTGGAAAAGAAACACATGGTTGGCTAAAAACCTTGATCTTGATCAAAATGAACGTAGCAAACAGCAAAAACACATTGAGCCACACACACAAACATACATACATACATACATACTAACATTGATTACAATTGTTGTTACTGTTGTGGTTGTTGCTATTATTTACTGCACTTGATTTGATTTAAAGCCAAGACAACTTTGTTGTTGCCAAGCTTGTTTTACATACCCTACAATCATAACGTAAAAAGGCATATTAGCTAAAGCTAAACAGATGGCAATCTTAACACTACAGGCATGCATTAACATGATCAGTGCATTAAATATTACAATACGAGTGAATAAGAGTATCGTGCATTGAGGAAATGTTAATGGAATTTCTTTTATTTTGCTCTGGTTGATTGTACACGTCTACTATAGGGTACCTGAAAGTCGCCTACCCCCTTCAAGTCAAAGAATTGTTTATGTTTGTGAATTGTTGTTGTTGTTGCTGCTGCTGCTGTTAATACTCACCTTGTCTTTGCCCGTTTTGTCTTTGGCCCACCTCGCACTTGCACTTGCAATTCACAATTTGCAATAATAAAACAACTAAATTGCACATACATATGTATGTATGTATTTTCTTCTTCTATAATAGTTAATAGCGATTGTTTTGTTTGTTTGATTCTTCTTTGGGGTTTCTTTTAACTATTCCGAGCTGTTTGCTTATTGTAAAAAAAACATAAAAAAATACTTTGCAAAAAATACCAAAAAGTTTTAATGAGTAGGCATTGCAAATTTATGTACAGAAAATTTACAGAATATAATTAGTTCGCCTCAGGCCGACTAGAAATGAACATCAAACTTAAAACATAACTAAAATAATAACAACATGTAATGAAATTTGGTTAGGAAACAGTTTTGTTTTATACAACTTTTAAAAAGTTAACGGGAAACATGACACAAAAAAGTGGTACGTACATATGTATGTATGTGTGGACATACATAAGTACATGTTTATGTATGGATATGTTAGGATTAGAACTAAGTGGCAACCCTTTTCAATTACGTTAAAGAGATGAGATAAATATTCATACATACATATGTATGTATCTGCACACATACGTGAAGGTATCACTCACACTTACATAATTATATTTGTTGTATATATGTATGTATGCATGTGTGTATGTCTCTACATGCACTTGCACAAAAAAAAGTCTAAAACGAAATCGAGACGAAAGCAAAGATGAAAGAGATCTTTTCCGATCTTCCTTTTTGCCTTGCCGCTTTACAGTTAGAAATCAATTGTCGTGGCGAACGCATCTACTTCTTATTTTCGATTTCCCAAAAAGTTCTTGAAAGTTCCGTTGCAGAAAGTAAAACCAAAAAAAAAAAAAAAACATTTGAACGGATTCTTTTCTTTCTTTTGCAAATATAAAAAGATCGTATTTTAAGTTGCTTATTTATCTTGTGATATTTGATTCATAAATTTCTAATTTTTGGTTTTTCTTTTCTTTTTGCAGAAAATCTCGATTGCCTGAGACCGGTAGAGTTACTGCAGCGTTTAAGCTGTGGCACCACAACCAATCCAAATCACAACCCCACCAATACAAACACCATCAGAGCCACAACACCACCACTAATAGCAACAACAACAACAACACCCACCACAACCACCACCACTTCCCCCGCATTAGCCTTAAAAGACTGCGAACGAAATTCGCCCATACCAACAGCAACAACAACAACAACAGCAGCAATACCAAAGGAGCCGACGTTAAAGCCAACGCCAGCGTCAACGCCGCAGCCTCAGCCTCAGCCCCTCGACGAAAGTGAGAAAGAAGCTACAACAGCGGCAACGACAACAGCACGAAGCGTAGACGAAGACGATCACGAAAAGAAGCGAGCAACAGAATCACCGAGTGTGAAGGAACACCACAACGAAGAAGAAGAAGAAGACGATACTGAAGTTGATGTGGGTATTGAGACGACGACAAATACTGTGCGTCCACGTTATGT
The DNA here is from genome assembly GCF_018902025.1 of Drosophila willistoni. Taxonomy (NCBI): domain Eukaryota; kingdom Metazoa; phylum Arthropoda; class Insecta; order Diptera; family Drosophilidae; genus Drosophila; species Drosophila willistoni. The sequence continues at coordinate 9,819,423 of NW_025814052.1, forward strand.
GTTGACCCAAGCCCAACGTAAAGAATATCCACAAGATCAACAGCAACCACAGAATCTCTCAGCCTACAAGGATACCGATAGCGATTCCGATTCGGATAATGATTCCGATGATGGCTGTAAATTAATTGTGGACGAGAAGCCATTGCTTCCTGTAGATAAACCATTGTCGCTGCGCATGCGCAGCACACCGCCTCCTGCCGAAACACGCCCAAGTCCGCCACCTCCACGCGAACCCACCCCCATTCAAGCTGCTCCACCCGTCCGTTGCAGTGTGATACAGCGGGCTCCACAGGCAATTGCATCCTCCTCTTCCTCATCGTCATTGGCCGTAGTCGAACCGCCACTAGATTTGCCGCCTCTACGTCGAGGCGGTGGCGTACAGCTACCATTGAGCTCACTTGATCTCGATCAGCTGGGACCAGAGCAACAGGAGCCCATCGATTATCACGTACCCAAGCGTCGCAGTTCCACCTACGACAGTGACGAGGAGTTGAACGCCCGTCGTTTGGAGCGTGCCCATCGTGTGCGTGAGGCGCGTCGTCGCAGTACAATTTTTGCTGCCCGTGTGCTTTTGGCCCAGTCGCAGCAGCGCTTGAATCCGCGCCTGGTGCGCAGTTTACCTGGCATTTTGGCAGCTGCTGCTGGTCACGGTCGGAGCAGTAGTTCAGGTGCAGCCGGTCAGGGTTTTCAATCGTCGGGCTTTGGTAGTGGAAGCGGTTCCAACGGTTCCGGTAGTGGACAAGCCAACGGTGGTGCTGGTTCGCCAAGCGGTGGTTTTGGCGGCGCATTGGGCGGCAGCGGTGCCGGCGGCGGTGGCATGGGCGGCGGTCGCGACGGACGCAGTAATTACGGTCCAAATTCACCGCCCACAGGGGCATTGCCACCCTTTTACGAAAGCCTAAAGAGCGGGCAACAGCAGCAGAGTAGTAGCACGGCAAACAGCAATAATCAGCACGGATCCGGTGGCAATCATCATCCGTCGCATTTTCAAGGCAATCCCAATTTTCTCATACAGAACGCTGCAGCGGCTGCCTACATAATGTCAGCTGGCGGTGGAGGCGGAGGAGCTGGTGCAGGTGGTGCTGGTGGCCATAATGGTTACATCAATTGTGGAAGTGGTACTGGCTCTGGTGGTGGTGCTGGTACCGGTGGTGGTAACGGCTCCAATTCAAATCTTGATGGTAATAATATTTTGAACTTCGCCTCTGGCCTCAACAGCAGCAATAATTCTAACTATAATGACTCCTCCTCCAATTCCTCCAAATTCCATAATATCCATTCAACGCATTCCATGATGGGTTCCGGTCCTGGTTCCGCAACTGGTCCAAATATGCTTGGCACTGGCAATGGCATTGGTGGTCATCCATTTTATGGCGGCAATCCATCAGCCTATGGCATTATATTGAAAGATGAGCCCGATATTGAGTATGATGAGGCGAAAATCGATATTGGTACCTTTGCCCAGAATATCATACAAGCCACAATGGGCAGTTCGGGTCAATTTAATGCCTCCGCCTATGAGGATGCCATTATGTCAGATTTGGCCAGTTCGCAGTGTCCCAATGGTACGGTGGATCCATTACAATTTACGGCCACATTGATGCTCAGCTCACAGACGGATCATTTGCTGGAACAATTATCCGATGCCGTCGATTTGAGTTCATTTCTGCAGCGTAGCTGCGTGGATGACGAGGAATCGGCCACAACGAGTCCCAGGCAGGACTTTGAGCTGGTCTCGACGCCATCGCTGACACCGGATTCGGTTTCGGTGACACCGGTGGAGCAACATTCTGTGAATACCGCCCAATTGGATGCACTGCATGAGAATCTGTTGACGCAGCTAACCCATAATATGACACGTGGCGGTGGTAACTCGCAGCAGCAGCAGCAGCATGTGTCCCAACAGCAGCAACAACAACATATGGGTTCACAGCAGCAGCATAATGTACATCAGCAACATGTTAGCCAGCAACAACAACAGCAGCAGCAGCAACATGTCAATCAGCAGCCACCACCTTCATATCAACATGCAACCAGAGGATTGATGATGCAACAACAACAGCATCATTCGAATTACCCGCAGCAGCATCAGCAGCAGCAATCATCTTTGATCACACAACAGCAACAGCAATTGCTTTCACAGCAACAACAGCAACATCATCAACAGCAACATGCTGCAGCCTACCAGCAACATAATCTCTATCAACAACAGCAGCAGCAACATCAACAACATCATCACCAACAGCAGCAACAGCATCATCACTTCCATCAACAGCAGCAGCAACAACAGCAGCAACACTCACATCATTCCCATCATGACAATAGCAATCTCTCACTGCCCTCACCAACGGCACATGCCGCGGCTGCCGCTGCCGCTGCAGCAGCTGCTGCTGCCGCCGCTGCGCATTTAACGCGTCCCATGAGCAGCAGCAGCAGTTCGGGCACTAACAGCAGCAGCAGCAATTCGGGCCTATTGGATGCCAATGCAGCAGCTGCTGCAGCAGCCGCTCTTCTGGATACTAAACCGCTCATTCAAAGCGTAAGTGTTACATTTACTCGAGAAGTTGCTCAGCAACAGCAACAAGAAATTCAACAGCAACAACAAGTTCAACAGCAGCACAAAGATGTCAAAATTAAGAAAGAGAAGAAGGATTTTATTGAAATTGTTCCCTTAGATTCTATAATTGTTACACCCAAATCAGAGATTATACAGGATACTACTAGTGAAGTAATAACAACTACAACAATATCAACAACAACATCAACGCTAACAGCAACAGCATCTTCTTCTTCATCATCATCGACGTCATCATCGGGAACATCATCGAATGGCACAAAACTAAGTCGACGTGCCAAAGCTGTGGCATATGGTTCCACAACGGTAACAATTATATCCACTCTGATGCCATCAGCTGAGGTGCCAACCACACGAACTGTCCATTGCACCACATTGCGTTCATTAGCCACAGCAGCGGCTGCCACAGCGGCAGGTCTCTGTCCGCCATCGCCAACAGTTTCAGTGCTCAACGAGAGCAAAGTATTGCAGCGGCGTGTAAGAACTAAAAAAAAGAGAGAGAAAGATAGTGTTGTTTGTTTCCAATCAGAGTCCATTGTCGTCCATATTGTTTGATCCTGACATTGATTAATAGAGAACCAAAAATATTTATACAAAAGCAAAGCAAGGATTCTTTATCTTAGGAACTTTCTTTTTTTTTTTTAATGATTTGAAGTAAATGCTTTGTTAAGAAATTTCAATTAACTGATTTTCATCTTAAATTCAAGGAATTCTTTACTCTACTCTTTTCTCTTGTCCATTGGTTAAAAGAATGATTAATATGTGAATTCGTTTCGATTTTATCAAAGTTATTCGAATGTCTTTATTGAAGACCTTTCAAATCAAACGTAATTCCAAAAGTCTTTTAGTTCATTGGACTATTATTAAATCTCTCCACAATCTCTGTCAACGATCGACAATCTATATGTTTTCTTTTGGTAGTTTTTGCTGTTTGTTTTGTCTTCTTGTAGTTCTTGTGTTTGTTTTGTCTTCTTGTAGTTCTTGTGTTTGTTTTGTGCTCTTGTGTTTGTTACTTGTTTTACCTTTTGTATTTAATAATTCAGTCAACTGGCAACTAACTAATTTTATTTGTTTTTCTATAATCTTAGTTGGGTCTACCACCCGATTTGCAATTGGAATTTGTGAATGGTGGACATGGCATTAAGAATCCTTTGGCCGTTGAGAATGCCCATGGTGCCCATCACCGTATACGCAATATTGATTGCATTGATGATCTCAAACATGGCCACCAGTCATCGCAACATCACCAGCAGCAACAACAGCAGCAGCAGCAACAACAACAATTGTCGCCGCAGCATCAGCACTCCATACAACAGCCACCACAACAACAACAATCCTCACTTGCCGTCCAACAACAACAGCAGCAGCAGCAACAACAACAACAACAACAACAACAGCATCAACAACATCATGGTGGCAGTGGCAGCAATAGCAGCAGCAGTGCCAGCAGCAATGGCAGCATTCATGGCTCAGCCGATGCACTCTGCGGTGCGGGTGGCGGCAATGCCAGCTCTGTTAGCAGCGATGATCCTAACAATAAATTTGTTTGTCGGGTCTGCATGAAAACATTCTCATTGCAACGTCTGCTCAATCGTCACATGAAATGCCATTCCGATATCAAACGCTATTTGTGCACATTCTGCGGCAAGGGTTTCAACGATACCTTCGATTTGAAGCGGCATACACGTACCCATACCGGCGTCCGTCCATATAAGTGTAATCTGTGCGAGAAGAGCTTCACGCAGCGCTGCTCACTGGAATCCCATTGCCAGAAGGTGCACAGTGTGCAGCATCAGTATGCATATAAGGAGCGGCGAGCCAAGGTGAGTGTAGTAATGAGGAAAACTAAACTTCTAGTCGGCTCAAAAGGCAACAAACAAGTTTCCAATTAAATGCTTTCCTAGCCATATCAGTAATTGAAAACAATTGTTTAATTAGTTTTCATTAGCAACAAAAAAAATAATAACCAGACTCTTGGAGTAAAGAGTAAAACTTTTAAATTTGATTTTGTAACAAAAACTAAAACATTGCTCTCTCTCTCTCTCTCTCTTTTCTATAGATGTATGTTTGTGAGGAATGTGGTCATACCACCTGTGAACCGGAAGTCCATTATCTGCATCTGAAGGATAATCATCCTTTCTCGCCGGCGCTGCTGAAGTTCTATGATAAGCGTCATTTCAAATTTACCAATTCGCAGTTTGCCAATAATCTGCTTGGTCAGCTGCCTATGCCTGTGCATAATTAAAATTTTGCATACAACATTCTATATATGTATATATATATATATATATATATATATATATATATACTTATATATATATATAATCGATTTAGTTTCTTTTAACTAAATAAATCAAATCGTTCTATATTAAGTTTACACACACAAACACACCCATTAACCAACAACAACAACAATAACGCATTAGTGACTTTGAAGTTTTTTGAAAACTGCCCAAGGGAAATTTTTTTTGGAGAGATTATGTTTTGTACATGTATATTTTGCATAGGTTGTAGTTGTAATAGTTAGATATATATCTATACATACATAAGTATATAAAAAAGCATTCCAACAGATCATAGAAATGCGCATTAGATTTAGTTAATTGAATTGAATTGAATTATGTATGATCTTTTTTTTTTACTCTTCAGCAAATCCATGAATTTTGCTTTATTAGTCAAAAGTTTTTTTTTTTCTGTTTAACTATTCTCATATACGCATATATGTTAATGCATATATATATATATATATATATACAAGGCTTTAAGCAACAAATTATGAAATTTATATATAGATATATATATCTTTCAAAAATAGAAAAAGAAATATCATCATGAACAATAAACGTTGGCATTTATATGAAAGCATTAATAAACACAAACATATATGTATATATATATATATATATATACATCATTTAATTTATATATATAAATCTATTAAATATCACACACATACACATACAAAACAAAAACATTGTAAAAGAGGCATTAAAACAAAAACAAGAAGAACAACAACACATGATGAAACTAATTTACTTAAGGCTTTAGAATATAAGTTCAAAAACATGCAAAAACCTATATAATGTCTTTTCTAATCAAAAAGTTGAAATCTAAGCATAACAAAAACTACTTAACACACACACACACATATATACACACACACTGGTGTTTAATAAGTAAAATTTAGTACTTAAATTATGACCACCTATTGTACTGAAAAAGAAACAAGAAATGAAAACAGAAATCTATAAGTTGTTAGTTCTTATATATAATTTTGTTTGTAGAGTCATAAGATTTCGAATGAATCGAAAGTTAAATCTATATATATATATATATTTAACAAACTTTGAGCATATAGTAGGACTTATCCATTTGATTTTGTAGCCGATTTATTATCAAAAACGAAACGAAATGAATGAATATATATATATATATATATATATATATACATTTATGTATAACTTACAATATACATTATTATTAACGCATATGCATATAAAGATATCAAATAAAAGATATGCCTAAATCTTTTTTTGTCTAGTTCTGTAAGCAACAACGGGTTTTTTGTGCAATCGCTTGGTGTTGGTATTATAAAACAAAACAAAACTAAACAAAACAAAAAAAAAAATGATAAGTGAAACAAACAAAAAAGTACAGAGGAAAGAAAAATAAGGCAAGAGATAATATACACTCACACACACACACATAAATCAATTATAAATTTTTTAGTTTGAAATCTAAGCGGAAGATATATTTTTAAGTTGAAATATATGTAAGTGTTCTATATGGCTGTCCCCCCAGATATATCTGCCCTGGTTACAGCCCTAAGCCAAAAAGTTGTACACTTGTCGTCGCCAAGTAGATATGAATTTTGGCTTAGTAAAACCCAAACCAACCCACCACCCACCCCCCCTCAAAACACTGGAAATCTCATTACTCACACTCACTATTCTTCCATACTCCCACTCGATTGAGTATAATCTAGGATATATAGCTTTTAATTCTCATTTGTATTTTCTCTCTGCAATTGAATGAAATCATTTAAAATTTGAATTTTATGTTTAAACGAATTTTTTTTTTCTGTTTCAAATTTTTGAATTTAGACTTAATTGTAGTTTATTGATTTTTTTTTTCTGTGTGAAATTATGAAATTATTTTAAAAAAATGTATACTATAAAACAAGAGAGAATAAATATTGAATATTAAATACAACAAAAAATATGTATAAAAAACTGAAACGAATTTGATTTGGATTGATTTATTATTATTTATTTTTATTTTTTTTATGGTTTATGCCTTCTTTTTTTTTTTGAACAACATTGAAATGTTGCTCATTATAAATTTTGCAGTATAGAACATCTAAAACATCTAAACACATGATAAACATTGATAAAATTTGGAAAAACAATAACTGATAACTATGATAAATTATTTAAATCGACAGATTCGGGAGCATGAAGCATAGATAAGATCTCAACTCGATCCAACGTGCTAACATTTTCGCATTTATAATATACACGATGGATCTTTGCGGAAAAGGCCTTCAGTTCTCCATCTACAATGCGATGCATGGACTCCAAGTTGGTTAATTCTTCCATGACTTCCATCAATTCGGCTTTATCATCATCATCGTCACTCTCTGGCACTTTGATCTTCTTGTCCTTGTTCTCATTATCCTTATCCTTCTGATTCTTGTCAACCTTCTCATCCTCTTCAGAGTCATCCTCAGTATCAGTTGGTAGTGGCTTATACTTGTATGAAGAGCTCTCATCTTCAGGTGGAGCACGATTCCCCTTCGGGAAAATGGCTTCCATATCGGACACAGCCATTTCGGCCAATGGTTTGGACACTTTCTTTTCGGCCAATGGTTTGGACTTCTTTTTTTCCTTTCCAGAGGAAGTAGCCTTCTTTAATACGACCGGTGACTCATCCTGAGATTCCTTCGGGTCCTTCAATTGATTGATCACATCCTCATCTTGAGATACCTTCAGGTTCTTCATCAATTGATTGATCACATCCTCATCTTGAGATTCCTTCGGGTCCTTCATCAATTGATTGATCACATCCTCATCTTGAGATTCCTTCGGGTCCTTCATCAATTGATTGATCACTGCATCATCAATGGATTTGATCAATTTGGACATATCTTGATCAGAAGTGCTCGTCGAATGCAATGACAAATGTATGGAATCAGAGTTATATGATTTCTTCCATACCTCAGGCAATTTGAGCTCATCTTTGACTTGCTTTTGAAGCCTCTGTTTGTCCTCGTTAACTATCTGCTGACGTTTTGCCAGACCAGTAGCCATTGGACGTTTTGGTTGTGCTGTGCCACCACGGCGCTCGTTTAGTTCCATGGACGCAGATCGGTTCAAGGTTCTCGGTTTCGTCATTTTGATCGACAATTGTGTCGAGGTCTGCTTGCTATTGCGAGTCAATTTACGGTCTCCCAGAGCGTGTTTTCGTTCTGCCGAGGCATCATAGCTATCTGGCTCAGCTGATCGATTGATCATAAAGAACTTATAGAACCAACGCACAAACTGCAGGTGATCCTGAAGAGTGTCCTTGATCAGCAAGTTCACTGGTATATCCTTCTGGACACATGAGCGATGAAAACCCATCTGGAGCAGACGGAAATTCTGAATATAATCAAAATCTGTAGTCGTTGTCCATTTCACTTTCTTCACGTTAATGGCATCTGGTTTCAGGATGTGGAACAGTTGGCAATAGGCGGCACCCGTACGTAAATCATTCAGCTTTGTGTAATTCGACCCCAGCATACCATTTACCCAATCCAGGAGCTCAGTACGGGATAGATATCGCTCACCAGTGGTCGCGGACACATTTTTCATCGACATGATGACCTAAAAATACAAATTTACTTCTGATTTATCTTTTTTGAAATTTTTTTCAATTTTTGATAGACTCACCAGAATCGAATTACACTCTTTTTTTTAGATTAGTAAAATATATTGAAGATCTTGAGGGAACAGAACTGCCTTGAAACTACAATGAAATATTATGGGTAATTTTTTTGTTGATTTTTTTTTAAATTTTTTATACACTCACCGGAATCGAACTGCGGACTTTTTTTTTGGACCGGAACTGCCTGGGAATCCAGTTGAGAATACAATGAAATATTATGGGGCTCAACTGACTACCTTGATTTTTTGTTTGACATTCAAATGTCGCAGGTATCTAGATTGAATTATTCAAATGTCGCAGGTATCTAGATTGAATTATTCGAATGTCGAAGGTAACTAGATTTGCCCCAAATTTACTTCTGATTTTTCCTTTTGGATTTTTTTTTTTTTTTAATTTTTGATACTCACCAGAATCGAACTGCTGACTTTTTTTGGAATATAATATTCGTAAAATATATTACAGACTTCACTAGAACCGAACTGCCTCGGAATCCAGTTGAGACTACAATGAAATATTATGGGGCAAATTTACTTCTGATTTTTCCTTTTGGATTTTTTTTTTTTTAATTTTTGATACTCACCAGAATCGAACTGCGGATTTTTTTTTGAATATTACTAAAATATATTACAGTCCTTACGAGAACCGAACTGCCTTGAAAGCCAGTTGAGACTACAATGAAATATTATGGGGCAAATTTATTTTTGATTTTTCCTTTTGGATTTTTTTTTTTTTAATTTTTTATACTCACCAGAATCGAACTGCGGGTTTTTTTTTGGAATATTACTAAAATATATTACAGACCTTACGAGAACCGAACTGCCTTGAAAGCCAGTTGAGACTACAATGATATGTTATGGGGCAAATTTTACTTCTGATTTTTCTTTTTGGATTTATTTTTTTTTCATTTTTGATACTCACCAGAATCGAAATGCGGATTTTTTTGGAATATTACTAATATATATTACAGACCTTACGAGAACCGAACTGCCTTGAAAGCCAGTTGAGATTACAATGAAATATTATGGTGCTCAACTGACTACCTTGATTTTTTGTTTCACATTCAAATGTCGCAGGTATCTAAATTGAAATATGCGAATGTCGAAGGTAAGTAGATTGACTTAAAGTTACCATATCGTTCAGTTGGGTGAAAGTGACATAAAAATAAAAGTTAACTTTCAGGATTATTTCATCGGAGGGAAATGGTAACTCTAAAACAACAGTGAGTAAGGGTAAGTCTTTCTACATAGTCTAATCTGTGTCGGATTATACATATAGGGACAAGTTTTTGGGCCCTAAATGCATCTGCACTTTCTATTTCTACTAATCTATCTTTATTTTCAGACTATATTTCGGCAAATTCCAAATTGACTTTCAATTGCAGCTTGGCACATTTTAAAATCAAATTTGAAATAACAAATATGGTTGATTTATTGGTACGACATATTAGGGAGATTCGATGGGTGGTATCGCTTCAGTCTTCTCTTTCTGGGTCTGGCCGTAAGTTGTCTGCCTAGAATGTGGCACGTTGCATATCGCTTCATAGCATCACCCACCTTAGGGACGGCCAGGTCCTTTCAATATCCTTGTCTTGAATATACCAAGATACTTTGCTTATACACTGTTTAGTATTTTTGATTGCATCAAACTAATCTACATTAAATTTCCATATGGGGCTTAGTAGAGCTTTGTGAATTGTCACTTTGTTGCCAGGTGCAAGCAACCAAGAACCATTTTCCTTGTTTTTGCCATTATTGACTGCTTGACCATGTGGTGGTGTGGGATTTGAACTATAGTTTCCTATTTATGAAAGCTCTGGTGCTGGACTCTAGATTCCATCTTGTTGCTGCAGTTCTCGCCTATGTTCCACTTTAAAGCCCAATCCTCAAAACGGGATACATATGGCTCTAAAGCGTGGTACAAGTGATGCTTGGACTTCTGGTCAGCGCTGCAGCGCATTATTTTCATCCAACCTAGTGATTTCTGTACAGGTGGGCATATAAGCATAGGGACAAGATTTGACTCCGTCGACAACAACTCTCAAATTTCTATCTTTCAGAAAACTGCATACTAGTTGGAAAAGCTGCGGCGTTAATATGAATTTCAGCTTAACTAGGAGGCCATCATGCCACACCCTGTCAAAAGCTTGCTGAATATCCATAAATATGGCAACTGTATACATTTTATGCTCCATAGCATCCGATTTACTAAACGATGAAGTTGCTTAGGTGCCACTTCGGAATGATCTGTGTTACAGACTCAAGAGCCATTATACGCTTTAGGATCACCTATATTCATTGACTTTAGAATGCTGCTTTTCCGGCTTTGGGACCATGGTGTTTAGAGCAGTCTTCCAACAGTTTGATATGTGTCCAATCCTTAAAATACTGTTAAGTAGCAGGACTATAAACAGAGCAGAGCTCTATTCGGTAAAAGCATCAGGACTTTGTTTACTTTTTAATACATAAACTAATATTTACATACATATATGAATTTTAAAAATCGGTCGATACGAAAGTTTGCAACTATTTGAGAGTGTTAAAGATTTTTAAAATTTTCTTTGAAAATAACTTAATTTTTACTAAATCGTACGTATTTCTACGAAAATAGGAATACTTTAATTTTTGAGGTTTCAATGCAAGCTTAAAGTTTACTATAGTATACTTTTTGGGATAGAGTTAGGCCACATACTTTTAGGGTTAGATACTAAGTAATTAGAACTAATACTTAATGGTTATCTTTAAGTGCCGTTAAGGACCCAACAAATCAACCTTGCCTTCGCCTATTACATGGCGATCCTGTCAGGATCATCGTACATTACAGAATAGCGCATAGCCAAAAAAATGAAATCAATAAACAAGTGGACAAATTGGTTAGCGATGATATGATATTGAACCCTTGATCTCTGAGTTCTATAGTCCAACAAAGGTAAAGATTGGTAGTTGATGATAGTAAAATTAATAAACAACTAGTAGCAGATACATTACCATTACCTAGAATGGACGATATCCTCGACCAACTAGGTCGTGCTAAATATTTCTCTTGTTTAGACTTAATGTCAGGATTTCATCAAGAAGATGAAAACTCTCAAGATATAACATAATTTTTAACAGATGATTTAAACGTTTAAAGCGTATGGATTAAAAATTGCAACAAACTCGTTCCAAAGAGTGATGTTCTTTGCATTCACGGGTCGAACACCTTTCCTTTTATATGGATGACTTAATAGTCATTGGATGCTTCGAAAGTCACTTGATCAGGAATTAAAGAAATGTCTTGGAAACCTGTCGAAAGTATAATTTAAAGTTCCATCCGGAAATTAATAGGAAAAATATAAATATGTTTCTTTGTAGAAGGTGTAGTATACTTTTAGGAATAGAGTAAAGCCACATACTTTTAGAGATAGATACTAAGTAATTAAAACTAACTAGTAATTACAGAATATTTGAGATTTTTAAAAATAATCTTTGGTGATTTAACCGACGGAATTTGTTCAACCGCAACTGTAAAAAAAAAAGTCGAAGACTGGCATGAAAATAATTACGGATCGTGGTACAATAACCAAGTAATAACTGAAAAAATTTCTTCATTAAATTTCTTGGGAGCCGAGAAAATCAAATTCAAAGTTTAAAAAAAACCGCTCTAACCCATTGACCACCACGAGATTTGAATGCACATAGAAAGCCATTATTCTTTATTGAATTTTTGACAAAATCAAACAATTTTCTAAATAAAAGCTTCATGAAATTAAGGTTAATTGGAATATTTTGTTGTTCATTGACATTTTTTGTCTTGCTTAAAAATATATTTAATACTTAAAACTAGCGTAAATTATATTCTAAGAGAGATATCACTTTCGATTGAAATTGGGCAAAGTTACAGACTCGCAAAGTTAAGAGTTTTCAAGAACTCTTTACATTAAATTTTTTGTAAATTTTCCTAGTTTGCTCAGAACTGTTTTTTTTAACACCGCTCTGATAGCGAGGGACCACTCAAGTCGCGGGGCCCTAAGCATTTGCCAATCCTGCTATATGGCTATTTCGGCCCATAGTTGCCGGTGATAGCTGGTAGCTATGTATAAGGACATACTTATTTTTTAGAAGCGATGAAAAACATATCATTTGACGCCAAATTATATTTTACCAAAAATACGAAAGTTTGCATACAAAAATCAGGATTTCAATTTGGCCCCAAAACAAAACCAAACTTGTGTAGTTCATCTTAAACATCATAAACGTCAAAAATTCGTGGCCATTGTATCACCATCCAATCAAAACTTCTTAACCTGACCTCGCTATAGAGAAACGGACAACATTTCTATACCCTTGCCGGATCGGATCGAACTCTGTTGATTTCTAAACACAAAAATTAATATTTTCTAGTCTTTTAATGACTAAACAAAATTTGATCAATATCGGATGACTATATCATATAGATCCCATAGGAAGTATCGGTCGAAAAGAGTGACTTTTATCAGTAACTTTTCATTCGCTTTTCGTAAAAGTTTGTCAGTTAAATATATGTATGTAATAACTGCCAAATTTGATCAAAATCGTATAACTATATTATACAGCTGTCATATACACATTCGATTAAAGATTCTTTCGCTAACATTAAACTTTGACGGCTTAAGGTGAGGGAAGAGTACCAACACAAATTTGCAAGGGTATACAAACTTCGGCTCGGCCGAAAATAAGCTCCGACCCTCTGGTTTTATGTGTTGGTTGTGGCTTGTAAAAAGTAAAGTTCAGGTGCAAAAACAATATCACAAATTTACACTGAACATGGTCGTAGTCCGACTTGCATCAGAGAGGAAAGATTTCGAGATATTTTTTATGTGGAATGGACATGCCCTCATTTGTAAAGAAAGAAAAACACACACACACACACACACTCAAATGGGGGTCAAATAACGCCCATGGCTCTACATACAATCGATCGATCCATCGATCGATCAGCGGACTGGGCAGGGCAGATACCAATTCGGCGTATGGAGCATTCCCTCATTCATTCATTCATCCATTCATTCATTCAACCTGTCATATAATATAAAAATTATTGATGGCATTCATACACATAAATCCCTCGCCATGCTGTACCTACTTATGTATCCACATTCATATAGTATATAGTATAAAGAAAATTATCTAATTTATTGTTCATTTCGGTTTCCTTTTGTTGTTGCCTGTTGATTTGTGCCCCAATGAACTTGTTGACACAATTTTTCAAAATAAAGAGAAAGAAATGAAAATTTGTTTAGTCTTGTCTCATTTCATGTATTAGGCAATCGCCTTTAGTTTCGACGTAACAGTGAGCCAAATCTTTGAACCTGTCTCAGACCCCCCCCCAATGAGTTGAACAATGAGACAATGAAGAGAATCTTTTTGGTCTAGATAAAAGATTTTAGTCTAGTTTCCGCTTTAATTTTGTTAAGGCTAAGGTTAATTACATTCCGTATGTGAATTGATGGCATTTAACATAGGGTTAGGGGGGGGGGGGGCAAGGGTGGGGGGATTAACATTAGGTGCATTGACCCGCAACAAAACATCCACTGACTAACCAACAACAATAGCAACAACAATAACAACTTACAACTGGTCGTCGGTTGGCCAAGTCAATTCGTTTTAATATTTTGCACGCATCAACTGAACTTGTCATCCTTTCACTTTCATTTCGACGTCTACCTCCGCCCTCTCTCCACCTTCCGCTCTCTCTCTCTCTCTCTCTGCCACTCTCTCACTATCTGACTCCAATCGAATGTGGGTCAGCGATTTAAGGATCAACGTCCATTGCATAAGACCCCAATGATGGTTATAATGGAGGTAATAATGGTGTCGGTTATGGCGATTGACTTGTTGATTAATTTGATCAATGATCGCTCTACAGCCAGCACTTCATCCATCATCCAGCGAATGGTTTTTCGTTGGGTCAGACAAAGTTTAATACGAAAAGTATAAAGTAATTTTTTTTAAATTTGTCAGAGACAGTTAAAATGAAGGAAACATTTCCTTAATAAAAACAAACAAATAAACACTTACAAAAAGGTTCTTGAGATATGAAATCTGAAGACGAAATTAAAAACGAATTAATAAGATTTTCAAAAGTCTTTTTATTGGAATATTAGTCAAGCATTTAATACATTCAAAAAGTTGTATAAACCGATGAAACTCTTTTAATAAAAACATTCTAGAAATGGTTTTTACTTCTTTTTATAGATAGAGACAATGAAGACAATCTTTTTTTTTCTTCTCCTACACTACACAAGGATTTTTTTTTTTAAAGTGTTTCTAAAGAATTTTGTAAAGAACCTTTAATATGTTCCTAGATAAGTTTTTTAGACTCAGAAACACAATTTATCAAAAATTTCAAAAGATCTATTGGTATTTCATTCAAACAAGACGTCTCTAGCTAACTAAAAGTATGTTTTAAGGACACAGAATCAGAATTAATATAAGTTTTAAAAGAATTTTCGGAAATTAAACTTAAATTTGGGAACATTTAACGTTAAGGAACGTTTTTAAGACACAGAATCAGAATCAATATAAGTTTCAAATCAGAATTATTGGAATTTTGCTTAAACTATGGATCTTTAGGATGTTCTTAGGAAAGTGAAGGAAAGTATTTGAAAGACAAAATCAGAATAGGCGACCTTTAATACTTCGTTTCGAGTTTAAAAAGTTGAAAAAAACTAAAAAACTTTTGGAAAAAAGAGAAATTTAAGCGGTTTTGAAACGCCAGAAGTTATCCCATTCGATATAGAGTTTGGAGTACTTCTGATGCTGAACTGGATAATGAGTGTCTTCAGGTTCTGCTACCAAATTGGATATAGAAAATGTTATTCCATTTACACTTCACTCTTGGAATCCCAAGTAATCCCCCCCCACCAATCAAATCTACAGATATATAGAGACCTTTAGTATCCATCTAATTGGTAATCAAACGGCGTGGTTATAGTTTTCTGCTTCGACCTGCTCCAAATGCCAAAAAGAAATCAAATAAAATTCACAGAGTGAGATGGGGCGAAAGGGAAAGAGGGAAAGAGAATGAAATAAAAAGCGAAATCCGCCTACAACAGAAAATCAAAAATGGTAACAACTTGTGAATGCTAAAAAAGATCCGAAAACTAAAACTGGAACTTGGCCAGGCAGACAGACAGGAGGAGGAAAGTAAGTAATGAACTCCACTTTCCGAATTTCTAATCAAAATTAACATTTTTATTTTCAATTTATTGCAATAAGAAAAAAAAAAAAAATAAGGGCGAGCAAATTTACTTAACTAAATAAAATTTTTAAATACAATATGTGGATAGATATATGTATATATATATTAACAGTTAAATCTAGAGTCGATGTTTAGTGATAACCATGTGTGGGCGTGGCTGGTGGGAGATATGTGGCCTCTGGTTCAAAAATGGGTGTGGCCGAATCTCCCGATTGGCCAGGAGCACCATAAAGTGGACCAGGTTGCGGCTGGCTATAGTCATAGCCCAAAGATGTGGGCGTGGCATAGTCATAGCCCGATATGGAATTCGAACTGGAACTGGAAATGGAGCTACCCTCATGTTTGGCACCCAAAAACGCGCTTGGCTTAAACGGAGCCTTGCTCAACTCCTGATGATGGCCCAAAGCCAGAGGCAGCTGCAATGGCAGCGGATGCTGCAGCGGATGCGAATATCCATGGATGTCGGTATTGAGGGCATGTGGCTTACTCGCCGTATAGGTGAAATGGCCCAAACCCTTGTGGCCCAGGGCATAGGCGGGTGTCTGATGCGAATCCGTGTGCAGCGAATGGCTGGGCAATTCAGCATCCAAATCCTGTTCGGGCAGCGATTCATCATAGTGCGACGACGATGGCTGATGCTCATAGCCGGGCAACAGAGGCACACCATAGCTGGTGGTCAGGGTTGGTATCTTGCCAAAGGGTATCGATGGTGGCTCATAGCTATAACCGGATGCGGATGATCCAGACGATACGGAAGAGACTGCATTGGCGGAGCCAGAGCCAGAGTGATGCTCATCTCCAGCTCCAGCAATGGCTGCCAATTGGTGTTCCAAACTGGAGCTATGACCCAAACTCAAGCGTCCTGGAGTACCATAGGATGTGGGCCTCGAATGATAACCCTGATGCGAGGCGGCATAGTAATCAGCTGTGGGCGTGGCTAGCAAATAAGTGCCAGATCCGGGCAATTTATGGCCACTGCTTAAGAGATGAACATACGAACCGCCGCCGCTGCCTCCACTCGAGTGAGGAGCTGCATATTTATAGCCTTGACCATGACCATGACCATGACCAAAGCTAGCATAGCTACTGCCTCCACTGCCGCCGCTCGTCTGGACAATATAAGTCTCCACTTTCGGATGATGGGACAGAGATGAGGAATGATGATGCTGCTGCTGCTGCTGCTGCGGCTGATGGTGATGATGATGTTGATGTGGATAGTGTGGACGTGTTTGCTGATAGCTAACCGCATCCAGGTGATGACCAAAATCATAGCCATTGCTGGAGCCCAGGCCCAAGGCATAATCATAGCCATGTCCTATGCCATGCGAACTGGAACTAGGTGGCAAATATTTATGGGATGGTCCATGATACAGGCCACTGCCAAAGCTGAGGCCAGCATCCCTTTTCAGTTTTGTTCCTGCCCCAGCTGCTGCTGCTCCTGCAGGTGCTGCTGCAGATGTTGCTGAAGGGGAAGATGCTGCCGCTGCTGCTGCTGCTGCCGCAAAGCCCAACAGCCACAATATTGGCATTAACTTGATTCTCATTTTCACACTTCACCGACAAAAAAATTGGCAAAAAAATATATATAAACTAAAAAATGGGGAAATCTAAAGAGGCACAAGGAAAAACCGTTTCGTATATTGTCTATTTTCGTTTTCGTTTTTGTGCTGCTGCTGTTTCTGTTGTTGTTGAGCTTGAAAAGTAGCCACCGCAATGTGGACGACCTCCGAGATGGCCAACCCTTTTATATGTGCGCCAAAAACCCAAACGCCCAAAACACTCGTCATCATCCATCGTTGTTGCTGGAGTCGTCGTTGGAGTCGTCGTCGTCGTCGCCGTCGCAGTCGACGCAACCATGCGAAAAACGCCAAGTCAACGCATTTAACAGTTAGTAAGACGCTGCTGCCGTCGCCGCCGCTGCAGCCAAAGCGGCAACGCCTATGCCACCCCCCTCTCAGCGATCGCTGATCACCCCCTCCCTTTCTAGTTAGCTACCTACCAACCATTCACTCACTCATAAGTTTTGCATATCAAGCCAAACGGTTTTCGGTTTCGGTTTCGGTTCGGCTTTGCTCTGTCGCTAGCTTTTGATGTACCTTTTACTCTCACTCTCGTTTAACGGTCGCCACAGTGGGGCAAACTCAATGGGCTTTGAGCTTGATCGTTTGGGATCAATTCAGTTTAGATTCAAGTTCAAAAGACACCAAATTAAACATCTTCTTTGTTCAAATCAAATTTGTTTTGTTTTTTAAATTGATTTTTATAATTTTTTGTTGAATCAGATAGAAAAAAAATATCCTACTAGTTGTTGATCTAAACA
Organism: Drosophila willistoni; assembly: GCF_018902025.1. Classification (NCBI taxonomy): domain Eukaryota; kingdom Metazoa; phylum Arthropoda; class Insecta; order Diptera; family Drosophilidae; genus Drosophila; species Drosophila willistoni. The sequence continues at coordinate 9,837,461 of NW_025814052.1, forward strand.
TTAAAACTGCCAAAAAAACAGTTAAAAGAACTTGAAATTGAAATTTTTCATATTTTTCAATTTTGGTGCGATTTTGAAATTTAAATTTATATCGAAGACAAAACACAACAAAATATATAGTTGATTAGCCGTCGAAATAGATGTTCTATATATATGAAGTAAATGGGATTTTAAGCAGGTTTTTTTTTTCTTTTAAAGAAAATAAATGAAGACCAAAGTTAATTAGTGACTTGGGGATCTGTTAAAAGATTTTTGATCACTGCATGATTCCATTCTTTAGCAGTCCTCGGTAGATGAGTTGTCTAAGTGGCCCAGTCATTTAGTCAACTGAACAAGGAGGATCCGGGTTCGAATCCCAGGCTAGTGTATGGATGTAGTTTTCGTCTAATTGTAAGCCGAAGGCCTTACTTGCCAGTCTAAACTTTAAGAATCTCTAACAAACTTCAACAAATTTTCGAAAGATCTCATGTTAATGCTTTATAAATTGGATTTATTAAATCACTCAAATTATCAAGTTATCTTTTAAAGCAAGACAACAAAATTTCAATAAACAGCAAATCATTTAAAAAATTCTTAATTTTAAGAGGCTCTATTTTTGTAAACTTATTTTTTTAAATATTTGAAAAATTATGTTTATTTTCATGATTTCTTTTAATCAGTATTAAAGTCTCAAAAACTTTTTAGTTTGCCTATTCTAAACTGTTTTTTTTTCTTCTAAATATTATATAGGATTATTTCTGGCATAATATCAGTTAGAAATTGACCAAAAAACAGTGCAGATTGACCTAAAAATTAATGTCTACAAAATTCTATACAAACCATAATCATTAGGAATTTGTAGATATGCAAAATTTTTAATCGGTTTTCATTTCCCTAACGTTCCTTACTTTCACACTAGAAGATGAACTTTTAGTTTTTCTAATAACAAAACCCTGACCCTACTACATATTGTAATAATATTTAAGCTAAGTATAAGTATCCCTAATGCTAAACTCCAATAACACCCATTGTCCAATACATAGATCTTAAGATAAAGATTAGTTTTGTCTCACAAAGAGAGACTTATTTAACTAACCATCCTAAAATATTTCGATTTTTGGCCCACGTTGGCTTAATCTGGCACTGAACTTACCCAAAGTGCTTGATTTTTTTCTTTTTATTTGTTTTTCAAAAGCTGACATTAGCGATTTACCCACAAAATATCTATAAATATTCCAATTTAAACACTTTTTGTACTTTTTTGTATGTCTTTCTATCTAGTATGTCTAATACGATCAGGTAAAATTAGATAAGAAGAGGATAATGTAAAAAAACTATGACTGTGATCCTTGGTTCCAAAGTTCGAGCCGAGTGAAAAAGTATTTAGATGCCATTTTAATTAAGTTACTTTTCATTTTTTCTTTTTCTGAACCATTACTTATCTAACTAAACTATTAAAATCTAAACCGTTTATAGAAAATATATGTAGATATATCATGGTTATTTTTTAAAGACCTTTGCCACACTGTGACTAGCTATTTGGTTTCTGTTTCTGTTTCTGACTTGCCTTACCTTACCTTACCTTGCCCAGCTGAACTCAAGTTCAAGTGATACTTTTCCATATCGCATGTCTGCACTCACGCATTTCCCCCTTTGCAATCCACAAAAAAAATAAAAGAAAAAAAAAAAAAGAAATAAAAAATGAGACGAGAAAAAAACGAAACCTCAAAAACCGCTCGCTTCCAATACAAAGTCAACTTTGGTTTATGCGTAAATTGCATTTAATTTCAACTAACAGGTATGGTATATGGATGTGTCATGATGATGGTCATCATGATGGCGATGATGATGATGATGATGATGGCAGTTTTGTCAGCTGCCCCAACAACAACAACAACAACAATGTTGGCAATTTCTTTAGCTACTGGTTATATTTGAAATCACTTTGAATCGGTTTTATGCATCACTTTCTTAGGCCCTTTCGATGTGGGAAAATATTTTTGAAGTATGTATGTAGATCGGCAAATCATACAATTTGAATTGAGAAAGAGAAATGAATGAATTCAAAAAGTGGATTCACGTGCCTTTAATTAGTATTGAGGAATTTTGGATAATGCATTTCACTGGATTCTCAAAAATTCAACCAACTCATAGGCAGTAAAGATGGATTTAAAACATATTAGACCTAACTTTCTTTAATCGCTTTTGTGAACCAGAATATATATATATATATATATATATCTAGAAATTACTTTCTTAATTTTTGTCTTAGTAAGCATTTTAAATAAAACACGTTTTGCTTTCCAATTGGAGGGCAGAGATTCAAAATACTCAGCAAAATCTGAAATGACTCTGAATTAAATTTCCATCAATTGGTTTTTGCGTTTAGTAGGGTCATTTAGCTAGTCATTCACACACTTTAACCGTTTTATTGTTGTTGTTGGGGCTTTTTTTTTTCTTTTTCATCTTCTCATTGGAGGCTTTTAGTTGATGTAATTGGCCGGGCCACTTGCCGTGCCATTGTGTTAAAACCTAAAAACTGAAAAGCTGAAAAACTCGGAACTCCAAAGAAATTGTTGTTTTTTTTTTTGTTGTTGCGTAATCTTATAGCCAAGGTCACGAGACAGACAGATATAAATACATCAACATTTTGTATGTACAATAATTTCGCCGATTCGCCAACTTGTGCGTCTTAATTTGAGCCATTCGAAAGTAAGTCTAGTTTTTGTTGGCTGGTTTGCTGGCTGGCTGGATGGGTGGATAGCTGGATAGATGGATGGATGAATGTAGGTGTACCTGGGGGCCAACAACAAATTTATGGTAAAAGTTATCAAAATGCTGTAAGAGTTAGATTGTGGGTTGAAATCTTTTAAGTAATCGTTTTAATACTCTATATTTTTGGATTTTTTAAAGGTTTTCAAAACTTGAAAACTAAGTTTTCTCGATTCGAATGACCTAAAAATTACTTACACTTAGGTCTGATTTAACAATCTTTTGAATAATTAATCTGTTTATTATTTATTTCCTTAAACTAAGTGCTTATAAATTTCAATTGCTTAATTTCTCACTAAGTTATATAGATAACTAGGTGACATATAGACAAAATGTGTCTGAAGATGATTTCTTTGTGGAGTTTCTGTAGGCTGTGCTTCTTGTACAGGTTTCTGGCCAGGTGCATGAAACGGTGGCTCTCGCCCAATCTCATTATGTACAACATTTTGATCATCATTGTCGTTGGCATCATCATCATCATCATCATCGGTATAGCCGACAAATGGAGATGGTCGAAAGGGTAAAGTAAAGTGATTCTGGAGCGGTGTTGGACTTCCAAGAGTGGCATGAGTAGGCTGTGGCATGAATAGACCCAACTGCTGATGAACTGGCACTGGAAGTGGCACTGGCAATGGCTGATCTGCTGCCTGTTGTTGGCTGTTTGAGGGAAAGGTCTGTGGTCCCGTATAGCCTGGACTCAATTGGGATAGATTTGGTGTTGGGGCCGCTGCTGCTGGTGTTGGCACTATCAATGGTCGCCAGGGCATGGCATATAGCCATGGCATATAGGTTTGATAGTAATAGCCCGGAGCTGATCTCTGCTCCTCCTCCTCCTGCTGCTGCTGTTGTTGTTGAGCCTTTGTGGTGCCTGTGAGAAGGAGCATCAGCAGCATCACTTCAATTGCCATCATCATCATCTTTCACTCGCGTTTATGTGCGATCTGAGTGTTGACATTGGATTAACCATGTCTTTTATAAACAAACATTGAAGTCGACAATGGATGTTATACGATATCCAACCATATATTGAGTTGCTTGCAGTTAGTTGGCATTGTAAGGTGATATGCCAGCTTCCGATTTTCCCATTGCATAATCTTCTATTGAATCACAATATCAGAAGATCAATCAAATCTTTCTCTCTCTCTCTCTCTCTGTTTTATATTTCAAAAATTAACAATCGATGTTGCAACCAAAAATGAGGAGCAAAATTGCAACAATTTGCAGTTTAAGAGTTCAACTATCCATGTAACTGAGTGGCTGTCTGACTAACTGACTGACTGACTGACGCCCTTCGCTGCTGTTTGCTAGCATACAAAATTTTCCAGTTGAAAAATTTCCTAGATTTACACAAAACTGCTTAAACTGCTTCATCAAAAGTGGCACAAGAGTCATCTGAATATGCGGAAAATACCCTAAAATTCATGATCTTGAACTATATCTTAAAGTCTAAGCCAAAGATCATCAACTTCATTCGAAATTTAATCGATTCAACTTTGTCTTAATGAATATACAAGTTGTTTTTTAAACATTTGTTTTTTGTAGTCGATCGAGACATCTTAAAAGAAAATGAATAATTTTAATCGTGATTGAGTTTGAATGAGTTCAAATGAATTTCAAAATCCAACAAAAATAGTTTATAATAAATGTGAATGAATATCGAATAAGTTTAAATGAATTGAGATGAATTTGAATAAACTTAAACGAATGAACATTTGACTGAGATTAAAATAATATTAAATAAATTTGAATGAAACAGATGAATATAAACAATTTTAAATGCATTTCGATGAGTTTCTATATAATTGAAAAAGTTTTCATTAATCTAAATAAATTTAAAGAATGAATCTATATAAAATTATTAGAGTTTAAATAAATTTGAATGAGTTTGAATAAACTAGAATGAACTTTGAATAAATTTTGAATGGATTTAGATAAATTTTAACAAATTGAAATAAACTTCTATACTTACTTACATGAATGTAAAAAAATTGCACTAAATTCGAATATTCAAATATGAATAAATTTTTAACTAATGTGAATAAATTGGAATGAATTTGAGTGAATTTTAAATATTTTTGACTAATTTTAAATTAATTTGATTGAAATTAGATAAATATAAAAGAATTTGAATGAATTCATGTGATTAAAGATTGAATTTAAGAAGAATTTGAATGAATTCATGTGTTTGAAGATTGAATTTAAGATTTTAAATTAATTTGAATAAATTTGATTTGATGATTTCAGATGGATTTAAAAAAAAATAAATAAAGTTATGAAGACTTAAATGAGTTTGAATGAATTAGAATGAGTTTTGAAAGAATTTCAAGAATTTGAACAAAAAAAGTTTATTAAAATAAACATTCAAATGAATATGAATGATTTTGAACCACTTTGAAATTAATTTTAATTAAATAAATTGGAATATTTTTTAAATAGAGTTCACTAAATGAGTAAAATATAGTGAGAGCTGTTTTTTTTTTTATAATTATTTCCTAAAAATAATTTATAGTTGGAATTTAAATAAATCGAAATAAATTTGAGTAAATTTAAATTAATTTAAATAGATTTGAATGAATATGAAGACAAATAAATATGGCTTGAATTGAATATAAAAAGTTTACGATTCTTCAAAAAAAAAAATTGTTAAAAAAGTTGAATTTTTCTTCTATGAAAAGATATGGCAAGTTCAATTTTGCTTTCTCTCTGTCGTTCCATCTCTCTCTCTCTCTCTTGTTCCTGTCAAGTTCGTCCTTAATTCATCGTTCCATATAATCATATGTATGTATATCCAAAACTTCGTAAATAGTTTCGCATTCCACATTCATGATCTAACTCGAAATGACATGACCAACTACACTTCCGTTTCAGAACTTTAAGCCAAACTAATTATCTAATTTAAATTTGAGGTAATTTGTTAAGAAACAAAAGAAGAAGAAACACAAACACAGAAAATTTACATAAATTCAATTTTAAGTGTCAGAGATTAAATTTAATTAAAGTTCAGTTTGTGTTTTCGCATACTATATCTGCTATATAGTAAATATTTAATCATAATTGTTGCGGTGCCTTCCGTTTTTGGAGACGAAGACAGAGACTGAGACTGAGACATGGGCATGGGCATGGCATGGGCCATGGGTTTGGATGTGGATGTGGACGTGTCTGAAGCAACATTTATAAAGTGAAGGTAAAATAAATAAAATCAAGAGCAACACAGACACCACAACAACAACAGCAACAATACAAAATAAATGAAATGATAACATTAAGCCAAAAGCCAAAGACTTGTTGCTGTTGCATTTTGTTGCAACTTTCATTGCAGCTGCAGGAAGCCAAAAAAAAAAAAAAAAACGGGCAGAGCAATTGCAGTTATAACTGTTTTGTTTTTTTTTCCCCCTCTTTGGGTTCATTTTTGATCAAGTCATCAAAATTGAAATCTTATTTTAAGCAATGAGGAACTGATTTTCCCCATAGAATGCATTTGGAAATGGAAAGATCAGCCCAACAAAATTTATTTATCAGTGGAATGCAACTTTTATTTATTTATATGTACTAGGTATATATACAATAAAATCTGGAATTTGTCATGTTAAAACTTCTTTGTTCGAATTTCAATTTCAACTTTTTCTATTTTCAAAAAGTATTGGAATTTCTACTTAGATGTTTGTAAATTATTCTTTAAGCATAATTTAAATTAAATATTGTACACCAAAAAAAAAAAAAAAACAGAAAAGAAGAGCGAAAAAAAAATGAAGAAAGCAACCTAATCCAAGTCGTGGTTAATTTCAATAGTAGGGAGGCTGAAATTGACGATTTGGTTCATTGGCATGAGAATTGGCCGATTGGCTGGCCACCCATCCATGTTGGGTATGCTGTGTGGAAGGCAACTCATAGGATTGGGACTGCATTTGCAAGAAGTTATGACTGTGGCCCTGCTGGTGTTGCTGGTGTTGCTGGTGTTGCTGGTGGTGATTGCTGCCGGGCCTGAAGGGGGCCGATGGTGATTGAAAGGGTAGAGATTGGGTTAGCAGACGATTATCAGCCGCATCCAGGCCAATGAAACGCTCGTGCTCTGGATTGCTGGACAAAGTGTAGCCCGGAATTTGATTAACGTGATTTGTGGGCCTAGCAAGAGTCTTTTGGCTGTTGGCATGAGCGTGAGCCACAGGCAATAAGTCCAGAGATTGCAGAGGATATGAGGATTGTGATGATGGCTGCCAACGATCGGATCCCTGCGATCCGTGAATGTTGTTTGACGACAATGGACCACTCCAGTGATTCTCTGGCTGTTGTTGAGATCCTTGCTGGCCATAGGAGGATTCCCAGTTATTCTCTTTCTGTTGCTGGCCAAAAGAGTTTTCCCAATAGTTTTGCAGCTGTTGTTGTTGTTGTTGTTGCTGACGAGAGCCATGTTGCTCATGTTCCCAAGGTTTCTCTGTTTGTTGCTGCTGCTGCTTGTGGGGTCCTTGCTGCTGATAGGCAGCTGAATCCCAATGACTCTCTGGCTGTTGCGGCTGCTGCTGCTGCTTATGGGGTCCTTGTTGTTGATGGTGATGGGAAGAAGAATCCCAATGATTCTCTGAATGTTGCTGTTGATGGTTTTCATGCTGCTGCTGCTGACCGTAGGATGACTCGAGCTGACGGTTTCCCTGATATTGGGAGAAACCTTGTGGACGTTGCTGGTGTATCAGATATTCTACCTCTTGCAGGGAATGTGCATGCTGAAGATGTCCTTGCTGCTCTTGACGGTGGCCTTGCTGATGCTGTTGCTGATGCCCCAATGAAGAAGAAGACCCTTGATGTCCGCTCTGCTGATGTTGCCAATGCTCTTGACGATTACCCAGATACTCTGGTTCCCTCTCTCGCTGCTCCTCATGCAGCGGCTGAGGCTGCCAATGTCCAGTTGTGGTTACAGCATCTGTGCTGGGAGCTCCCTCGGCTGGCAAATACTTATGCGAGGGCCCATTATAGCGATAGCCATTCCTATTACCATGGACAACTGCCTGGCCACCAGTGGCCAATGCCAATGTTACCAACAGAAGATACTGCAAAATGAGAGCATTATCCATTAATTGTATCCACACGGTAAGTAGATTCTCCTACAACTTACACTGAGGGGCCTCATCTTGCTATTGTCGTGTTGCTGCTGTTTGTGTTGCTGCTGTTGCCGCTGACCAAGTCAAAGTGTGAGCAATAATTGTTAATTTTTAGCTAAAGTCAAATACTTTTTATAGCCCCCAACGCACCGACGCAATTACCCACACACCCACACACACACACACACTCACACACACACACTGAGATGATTCCATAAGGGGGCGAAATAGAGAAAAATGTGCGAGATTTGTGTATGAAATCAAATTTGTTGCTTGTAATCACCCAGTTGAATTATGAATTTATCACGTAATTTATCTGCAAATATGTGACATTTCATCAAAGTTGAAAACTGATGGCTGGCGAGCATCAAGAGTTTCGTTGAGCTGTGGAGGTCTAGGTCAACTTTCTGTTCCACTTTTTATTTTATTTTCATTTACATTTTTTTTTTTTTTTGCCCGCATTACACAATCTGCAATCACGTCTTGTATGTAGGTGGTCAAAACAAAAGGCAGCAACAATTTTCCAAATTTCAATTGATGTAAGATCGCTTAACCCAAATAGCATAGGCCAAATTTAAGCTAAAACAAAATATATTTTATGCAATTATTATGGGTTTTTCACGAGAATTCAATACGTTTTATCCGATTCTCAACTTTTGCATGAAAACTAAAACATTTCTAGCAACTCACAATGCCAACTTTTTACACCAGATTGATTTTCGGAGTGATAAGAAAACCTGAGCGGCAGTTCTCCTCTATGTTGTTTAGGCTTTTGATAGAGGTTGCCTAGAAGATTTGTTATACCTTCTTAATAGGAAATTCTGTGATAAATGTAGATGACTAGGAAACAAATGCTGGAGTACCAGAAGGTGACATACTCAGCCCATTGCCCATTACCATTTGTACCCCACAGACTTTTTAACGAATTTAAATCCCTAATAACCGTAGGGGAAGGGTCAGCAAACATGTAACATTCACTCTAAACAGAAAAAGCTACATATGTATATATATCCTGGACCTAGACAAAGAAGTCACAGCTAAATTTGAAAGCAGATTACACTGGCTCATCATCATTCGCTCTCCTCTACTCCTGAAGTCCTTCTAAAAACCTGCAAGTACCAGCAATATTGAAGCCATATAAAGGGCGCATTCAGCGATCCTGAGAACAAATACTGGAGCTCTGTGGTACAAACATAACGATCACATTCAAAATGACCTAAATATACGTAAAATATGCTTTCACCAAGTTCAAAACCGAAAAAACATTATTAGAATAGATAATTAAATAAGTAATTAAACTCTTAAAGGAATGACCAAGCAAGAATAAGACCAATAATAAGTGATTAGAGCCGTTTACATATATCCCCAACATTTTGTTTAAGTACTAGACTAAGAATAAATGGCTCAAGTTTTGGCTCTTAGTTAATAGAAGATTCAAAAAATACACTAAAGATTATAAAAAAAAAAAACAAAAACCAACAACAAACTGGTTTAAACACCAAACAATTTAAACAATATAATTGAAACATTAAAGAGAATATTCAACTGTAAACTTGATGACATTTTTAATATCAATTTTATATTAATTACATATTTAATACCAAATTAAAGTAAATTTTAACATTTAACAAAATTTCGAAATAAATATAATTTAGTTTAAGACTTTTTAATGTGAATATTTTTAGCAAATTATGAAACGGAAGCCAAATAAAAGTCAAATTTCCTAATGAAAATTGTTCATAATAAATATAAATAATAGAAGCCTCAAAAGAAAACAAAAGTAAGTAAAAAAATTCAGATTTAAATTTCATATTTGAATTTTACGTTAGATTTAGTGTTGGCAAATGCTTTTTTTATCGGAGCAAACCTATCGTAATCGACATTATCGAAGCAAACCTATCGTAATCGACATTATCGGAGCAAAACCTATCGGCAGTCGACATTATCGGAGCAAACCTGATGTATCGATACTTATCGACTATCGATAAATGCATTTTCAAGTCGCAATAGAAATATAAATAAATCAAAACAAAGGCAACTCATTGCACGTGTGGCGAACATTAACAACAACAACAAGAATAAGAAGAACAATCACAAGGAATTCCAAATTAGGTTAAAGAGAGGGGGGGAGGGGTGTGATTTCATTGATTATGACGTGGTTAACATATTCTTTGTGCATTTTCCCTTTAGAAAAGTTCAAAACGTAATTGCATCAAAAAGAAGGAAATGCCAAGTCATTTCGTATAATGTCGCACATTGACAACATCTTCATCCAAGTGAGGGCTCGCCTGCAGGCCGACAAGGTAAAGCTATGGGAGGAGCCATACTATTCAGAGGAACTCGGTAGCATTGAGGCAGCCATGGAGGTGAGATCCACGCTTCTGATTTCTGGACCACATTTCTTAAGCTTATTTGTTGTTGGCAGAATTTGGCTTTGAACTATGCCCAGAAAATGGGACATATTGATTCGTCGCACTTGAAATGTGTTCTCACCGAACTCCAGGACAATGCCCTTCGCAAATTGGCATCGAGGCGTGAGTTCACGGAGACTGGAATGGCCACCTTTAAACTGCGTCGCATTGACAATCTTGGTGGCACCACCACCATGTTGGACATTAAGTGTGATCTGAATGCTTTGGGCTTGCAATTGCAGGAGATCATTGCCAGGAAGTTGCAGCTGAGCAATGCCAACTATGTGAAATGCATATCGGGTGGCAGAATCGTCGCCTCCAATGTCACATTAGCTGCCCAGCAGTTGCGCAACAATCAACAGTTGATGGTGATTGTGGGCCAGCAGTCGGGTTCCGACAATCAAAATGGTGCTGCACTCTACGAAAGAATTCAGAAGATCAAGGAAGATGTGGCAGCAATGGTATCATCACAAAATCGCATGATGGAGGTGAAATTCGCACTAATATGTAATACAATTCGGAATCTGAATGTAGTTTCTTTCAGATGGAAGATCAGGATGGGAATCCAGTGTTTTTGCCGCCCGCTGAGAATCGTGCCCTGCTCATCGGTCTGGGCTACTGTGAGAAGGCGCGCTCAGCCATGCGGCGAGAGGACTATGAGGAGTCATTGCTCTTGCTACTGGAGGCCGATGAACAATTTGCCAATTGTAATTCCAAATTCCTGGAATCTGTTGATAATTATGCTCTGCTCAATCTGGACATTGTCTGGTGTTATCTGTGCCTGAAGAATGTCTCCCAACTGCCGGATGCCGAGAGGCGTCTGAATATCTGTGAGCGTAGCTTTCGTTGCAGTTATGGCGAGAACTTTAATCGTCTGTATGCTCTGAAGGGTCGCTCGTGTCCAGAGCGTGCTCTGATCATGCGCTTGCAACTGTTGCAAGGTGTTGTGTTTTTCCATCAGAATCGTCGGGACGAGGCATATGAGAGATTCGAGTCAGCTGGCAGAATGCTAAGTGAACTTAAGGTCAACGAAGATCAGCTAATGATGCTGGTGGAGATGGGCTTCGATATGGGTGAATCGCGTTTAGCTTTGCGCTCCTGTTCGGGTGTTGGCAATGTGGAAAGGGCTGTGCAATTCATTCAGGAGCGGCGTCAGCAGTTACGCGATGCTCGGAAACAATCCAAGGCGGAGCGTGAGCTGCAACGTCAGCATTACAAAAAAGATGCCAAAGATAGTGACTGGGTTAATCCGCGGAGTGTGTGCACTTTAATTGAGATGGGTTTCCCTCGACGACTGGCCACAGAGGCTCTTAAACGTACCAAAAATGATGTACCCAAAGCGGTAAGTGTCCCAACTGTTGACACCACAACTGGCATCTCAGTTATCATGTCGTTTTCTTCCACTAGGTGGAACTTCTCCAAAGCCATTCAGGGGAATTGGAACGTGCCGTCTTAAGTGATAACAGTCAAAATTTGTCTGCCGATTCTGTGCATTTGGCTGCACTGCAGCAATTAGGTTTCGAAGAGGCAACTTCACGTGTCGCTTTGGAGAGCGCCAAGAATAATGTGGAACAAGCCATAGAATTTCTCCTGAAGGCCTTTCAAAGCGAGGAGGAGCTAAAGAGTATGGTGAAACGGGTCACTCAATTGGCCAAAGGCGATATAGCCCAATTGGATGGACCCTCCACATCGCATCAAGTGCCACCCCAAGGACCGCTTATCCATGCTGTACTCAGTAAGGCCAAAACTGAAATGGAGGCATACAAGGCATATAAACGATTCAATTCAGATCTGTCACAATCGGATCAGGACTACTTGGACTTGCCTTTGAATCAGGAAGAGCAGCTTTTGGCCGAGTATCGCAAACTGCTCGAACAGTGATTGTTTCTTTTTTTTTTCTTTTTTTTAGTGTTTAAGATAAAAGTTTTTAAATTATAAATCGATTTCCTTGATTGGGAAAAGAAGAGAACCTGTTACTGAGAGAAAACAGCAAGCGTGACTTTTTCTATTGTTAATCGGCAGTTTTATAATAACAATTAAGTATCATCACGACGACAACGTCAACTGCAACGGCAACGACGACTCATCCAGCTGTCTATCAACTTGTTGGCTGTTTGCTTAACTTGGCAAATTCTTGACAAACTTGACAACTGCAAAATGTGATTACGCCGAGTTCGACTCCACCGCAAAGCGATTAACTAGTTAGTCTCTCTCTGTTGACTCTTGATCTCAGCTGTAAGGGGTTATTGCAAAAATTGTTGAATATGGTTAGTAGTTACGTCGTTTGACTTGTGTTGTTAATTAACGACCTTGCATCGTCGGTTAAGGGCATTGATATAGTATATATACTTATATATATATATATAATTGGAACCATATCGAATGGCAAATGAAACTGAAATAAGAATTTCAACATTAAACAAAGTGACAACTATTTGAAATCTATAAAGAAAGGGCATTCTTAGAATCTACCAAGATTTAAGTCACCTAAATGACTAAATTGATTCAGTCGAGTACTCCTTAGATATGGAAAGCGATCTATTATGTCTATAGGAAAATTTACTGTAAAATCTCTCACTGGAACCAATAAGTTATAATAACAAATCAAATATATACATATATCATTCTTAAATTGACAGTAATTTACATTGACCTTGGACCAGGTAATTAAAATAATAATTGAACCATCAGTTTTTTCTGTCTGCGGTCAATGGAGCATAATTTTGGGGCCTCATGCCTTTAAAAGAATTATTTTGTTTTAAGAGGGATCGGCTAGAGATTCAAAAACAAATAAGCTCCCTTTATAGAAATTGATTTTGTTTAGTTTGGGCCCCCCTTTGCAGATCGACGCCCATGGATGCAACAGTTATGGCTATATGCGTGCCTCGTGTGGGTTGTGCCCAAGGTGTTTATACCCACCTACCCATATGTACATACATATACTTATATTTACAGCTAGAATATCCAGACAATTTGACTTCCTGTCTATTTATATTGGAGTCACACAATATAATTAAGTGTTTTATTTTTGATCGTTAATTGAAAGTTCAAAATACAAAAGATAAATAAAATCTTGTAAAATGCCCCGTGCCAGCTCATGGCACACGAGTGAAATGAACTCTAGACCTCCGAATTACACGTGCATTTTGCAGGGTTTGTTGTTTCAATGTTGTGTGTGTGTGTGGTTGTGTTTTTTTTTTTTTTTGGTTTTGATTTCCTCAAAAATCTTGAAATAAGAGTTTTCGGGATCGTAATGTTTTTCAACTTGAAAGTTAGAACATGAAAGAAAATCGCTAAAAAACGCAAAGAAATTGACTTTTTAAAATTGTTTTATTTAAATTTTTACAGAAATTTCCCGAATTTCTAGCAAATGTTTAAAAATATATACATATCTTAAATAGATCAGAATTTTTGCATGTTTTAAAAATAATTAATTTGCACTCTAATTTTAAAAAACACATGACGAGATTTTAAAGCAGATTGAAAGACGTTATTCTAACTTTGAAAATAGCGACATGCAGCTTACAAATACTTCAACAAAATTACTAATTTAGAGCTTCAGTTATATTCCAGTTCAAAATTGGACTTAAAAGTATTAAAATGAGTGATCATAAATCAGTTAAAGTTTGGCAAACTTACAGATTCGCAATGTTACGAGTTTTTAAGGATTCACAGATTTTAGACAAATTTAATTTTTCATTTTTTTTAAATTTATTTTTGTCAATCTAGTTTTTGTTATCAAAAATCTTTAAAAAGCGCACCCTCAAGGCTATTTTGCTTAACAGCATCAAGATTGTAATGTAGATCGACTGATCACTTTCTAAGACAGCATTACTTAATATTTCTAAAGGTTTCGATGACTTGAGGTTTTCTTTTCCAGTGGCGGATTAACAAGTTTTGCCGCCCTATGAAAAACATTATTTAGAATCACCCTTTTCGTTGGACTTTGGACGATTCTCTTAGCTTTTTGTTGGCTACAGTGGCGGATCCTAGCTCATTAGTTTGGTTGCAAGAATGAAGCATTTTTGAAGGGAAATCGTTCTTGAATAGCGAAATTTGATCAGTTTCAGAGGCAAAATCCGAGTTGTGTTGGTGGAGGAACTTCCATCATTAATTGACACTAATTGATTTCACAGTGATATTATTCGAAGACTATAGAAAAAGGCTAAAAAGTCCAAATGCCCAAAAATTAATACATAGTTTTCAAAGCCTTCCATTATTAAAAACTAGGTAAGCAAAACATCCCATCCGTTGAAAACTAACTAATTTTTGTCGGATTTTTATAAAACATGTATTATTCGATGGGAAATTCAGTTTACTTTCATACGTAGATCAAGGGAAAAGTACTTCAGTATAAATTGGTACGGCAAAACGGCTTCAAGCCAAAAGACCTCAAGAATTACATACAAAAACCAAAACAAATACTGGGCTAAATTGAAAATTTTTGGTATGCAGTTTATCGCAGATTTACAAGATCTACAATACACATGTCTGACTATAATATTAAAGATTTTGGAAAGACTAAACTATTGAGCAGCTGGAAATGGGGGCATTTTGTTCAAAGGCATCTGTAAGGAAAACGTCGAAAGCTGGCAAGACGACATTTATGGGTCATCACACAAAATTCGTTATATTGAGTTCGAGTTTTTTTGCCATTAATGTTCGTCCTAGATGTCCTTTTACCCAAAGACTTGGTTCATTTGGATACAAAGTTCGATTATTTAGCTTAGTTCATTGCAGAACTAGAACTAGAATCACTTTTTTTCTCATTTATAATTGCATAAAGTTTTAGGTTTAAATTTCAAAACGATTTTTATAATATTTTAGAACATATTTTGGAAGATTTACGATCGGTTGCTAATCCTGTGAGTATCATTATAGCCGGCATTCACTGTATATAGTATGCATAATAAGTTTAATGAAAGACCAAGAACTCAAATTTAGTAACTTAGTTTTTTTATATGCAAAGTTTCCATTAGGCTAATAATTAGATATATAAAGATTTTCTTTGTTATTATAATCATTATCTCTTTGCACTTTTTTTGCCAACATTAATTTTTGTGATTGAAATCTTTGCTTGTTTTAATAAACAATTTCATAATTTCATAAGTACCAACAAGTTTTGACCATTTAGTCTGTTTATCTATTTTAGTAGACTTTTTGTCCGCGTTTTCTGTGTGTGTGTGTGTGTGTGTGTGTTGTTTTTTTTAATGACTTTGGCAATTATGCGCAACTGATATGCAACCAAGCGCAACTTTTGGACATTTTTATTATTTCGCTTTTTGGTCAGAATGTTTTCTGGTTCTGGTTCGTATGTTTTGAACCTTAAGTTAAACGGCAGAGGGGTTGGGGGAGGGAGGAATGGGCTTAAAGCAGATTGAATTGGTAAGTCCAACTGTTTAAACTGGTGCCACAAGACGATCGATGGCTGGTGGTATCTAAAAAGTTATCCCACTGTGATAATTCATTGGAAGCATTTGACAATTGTTTATTGTTTTTAATTGGAAATTCTTTTCTTCGCTAGGCATGCGATAAACAAATGTGTCATAATGGTGTTTAGTTACTAGTAAACTAGAAATTCAATATCTTGATTGGCACACGAAAGCATTTTTTTTAAAAGATACGATTGGCAGGATTGGTACAGCGCCGGATTAGCCATGTAACCAGCGCCTTGAGGGCCGCAATTAAAAGATTTTTGATCACTGAAGAGTTGATCGAATGTTTATTGATTTACCAAACTATAGTTTTGGGGTTGTTTTACCAAACTAAAATGTAAAAAAAAAAAAAAAAAAAAAAAAATTCTTAAGAACTCTTAACTTTGCTTTTTTTTTGATCACTGAAGAGTTGATCGAATGTTTATTGATTTACCAAACTATAGTTTTGGGGTTGTTTTACCAAACTAAAATGTAAAAAAAAAAAAAAA
Organism: Drosophila willistoni; assembly: GCF_018902025.1. Classification (NCBI taxonomy): domain Eukaryota; kingdom Metazoa; phylum Arthropoda; class Insecta; order Diptera; family Drosophilidae; genus Drosophila; species Drosophila willistoni. Next base: position 9,853,639 of record NW_025814052.1, read on the forward strand.
AAAAAAAAAAAAATTCTTAAGAACTCTTAACTTTGCCAAATTTGTAATTTTTCAAAGTAATTCATGATAATTATCAAAGTTATCAAACTTATAAAGGAAAATTATTGCATTGAACCTTAATTTCGTGAAGCACTAATTAAGTCAATTTGTGAAATATGTGGAAAATGTTTGTCTCTATTTTGAAGTTGGAATAATGGCTTTTAATTTGCATTCAAGTCTCGAGAAATAAATTTAAGCAAAATTTTAAAATTTGACAAATTGTGATTTATTTGAGATATGAATTTTTGAAATCGCTTAGAAATTGGCCAAAATACAGTCTGAAAAAAAGTTAGTTGTTTGGTTAAATTTATATATCAAAATTCCAGTATCATTGGAAAAAGTTTTTGACCAATATTCATTTATTCATGTTCTAACTTTCATATTGGAATGTGATCTACTTATTTCCATTATGAATCCGAAAACTTGTGTATTTTAATAAATTTAATTAAAAATTCCTTAAAACAGTTAAGGTCCCTGGTATATTTACGTTTTCAGATTGATACAGACCCCCCGTGCTAGCTTATTCCGGCGCTGGTATGCTGTATTTCTATTTATTTGATGATTTATTTTGTTATAGCAACATTTCAACACTTCCGTATAAGTTTTTGGAACCCTTTGCCAGGGTTCGGCAACCTGCGGTTCCATGGGTGTTTTTTCCATTCTTACCACGAATTTGCACATTGATTCTATATCTAATTTGGGTTTATAATATTAAATATTATAAATAGGTGAGCTTTATAAATCAATCTGGATCAAATAAAAAATTGTTTTAGATTTAAGCAAGAAGCGATCCAAAAAAAAGTTTTGTTTTGATCAGAAATCACCTTAATGAGTATCTTTTAACCCCTCCTGTTGATTGACTTTTCTATATGCTCAAAATCTAAATTATATAAAGTAACGTAACACATATTAGGGCTATCGCCGTATATAATGTAAATGTGACTCTAAAAAGAGTCGAATCTGATTAAAAAAAGGAATCATATCCATTAAGAGCAGTCGTGATTACGATACCATATTCTTTCTACAAAAAAGTCATTTATGATCAAAAAATTAGCTCATTTAGAACTATTTAAATCATACATACATACATACATATATGATCAGAAATTTTTATAAAATGATGTTTGGCTATGCAAAAACTATGCTCCTATTGAATTTGTTTGAAAGTATTTTTTTTACACATAGTAAAGTTTAAATTTTCTATCAGAACATCCCTGCAAAATACTCAAAGCAAATGCTGAAACAATAAACAATGAGGTAATAATGTTATATAGGAATATAAAAACTCATTCCACTATTATATATGAACAAAATTACATAATTTTAGGTCTAAATTGAATGGCTTTGCGATTCAAAAAGAACTTTATACAATTGCTACTTATTGTAAGTTGAAATAAAAGTTGTGGCTGTTTAAGACTATTGAAATTTAGTTAATTTAATATTTGACGCTTTGAACTCCAAAATTTGCCGACTCTATTGTCCTATGCGAATGCCTTGACAGCTATTAGTTCTTTTAGATTTTCACTATGAGGCAATTAAAAGGACTTCCAATACATTACTGCGCGATTCCAAACAAAAAACTTTTCTCATTGCAGATATATGTATGTATGTTCATATTAGCCAATTCGGCGTTATTGCGAACCACAACAGGTCTACAGTAAACCCAAAAAGTATAGGCACATTTCAAATTTCCAACTTTCAGCCAATGTAATTTTTGTTTTATTTGTCGGTACACAAAAATATGAATGCAATTAAGTTGTGTTTGAGGCCGGAGTAAGAATAAAATCAAAAAGTTTTTATTTCAAACAAAATTAAATGAATCTTAACAACATTTTTAAACAATATTTACTGGTTATATATCTATTTGTTTACTCAATAAAATTAATCCGGGACCGAACACAATTGCAAGCCCGAACCAAATGATCCTTATGCCTATTGACCATAACGGTATTAAGTGCAATCTTCAGAGAAGAAACAGTGTTATGAGGATGCTAATTGGTTTCAGCGGTTTATGTTGAATATCCACAAATACCATGCGCACCCTGTATATGGCTTTAATTATCTAATTAACAAAGAAGAAGTTTATTTTCAAAAATTTGTTTCCAAGTTGTATTCAAGAACCTACAAAACGAAGCCCCAAATTCAGAACAAAAAAGTATGTATTTGGCAACGTTTTATAGAATCCAAATAACAAAAAAAAATAAAAATTGGAAATGAATTGAAGATTAATAGTTTGGCCTCTATAACAGTTTATAGGCATCTCCTTCATGCCTTCTAACCAAGTTCGGTATTTCAGGGCTTATAAGGCTTTAACGATATCCTTGGAAATTATTTGGTAGTTCCTTTAATCGTTCAATAGAAAAACTGCAGTCTCTAGGATTATTAAACTTATAATTCTCCAAATTGTTAGTTTTCAAAATATTTTGAATATAAAATTGTATATAGTATCTAAAATAAATAATTGTATAAATGATTATATCATTTTAGTATGTATGTTCCACATCATTTAACATTGTATTGACATTTAGTTTGGGGTACAAAGTACATTAAGACGAGAGAAATTATTACTAGAATACAGATTATATGGCCGACTGCTTTTCAAATTCAGCATTATAATGGCAAAAATAAAAATACGCATTTCATTCTATTTAAGTACAGGTGGTCCATAAATTAGAATGGACATTTCTTTTTTTTTGTCCACATCCATTCGCTTCTATAATTACACAGAGAGAGAGAGAGAGACTAAAGGGAATGTTGACATTTTTTGAGGAAACAAAAGACATATTAATTATTAACTAGAATACACACACACACACACAGAAGAACAAAAACAGTTAACTAGAAGAAGAGGCCATCAATCTAACCATCCGAAATTGTACAACATGTTGTTTTTGGGGTCGCTTGCCGGCCGCTTATTGCTGCCGGTTTCAACATGTTGCTAACATGCGTGTACTCCAACAACAACAACAACAACAATAAAAACTTCGTCTCCAAACGACGCTGCCGCTGTCTCTGCCTCTGCCGCCGCCCACAATACGAAAAAAATAAAGTTGCTCAGTTACTCAGGGCTCTGGCTCTCTGTTGGTGGGAAGTTGGAAACGATAACCGAAAACATCAAACCGAAGCGATCGCGCCATCAGACAACGGAATTAAATAATTTTCCGTAAGCGTGTTTAGTCAAGCTCAGTTCAATTGCGGCAACCATTTGCAACAGACGTGTGTGTGCATGTCGCTTAAGGTGTTTTTTTTTTTGTGTTTCTTCTCCTAAACTAAACTAACACAAAAACAACATAAACTGATGAGGAAGATTTAAACAAAAAAAGTGATAAAAACTAAAGATTTTTTTTGGTTTTTTATGTTTATTTGCTTAGTGTCTTTTTGTTTGGCATTTTAATTTGATTAATTTATGTGTATGTGTGTGTGTGTGTGTGTTTATGATTCGTGAATTGAAATTGAAACTGATCTCTTCCCAGTCCAGTTAAAAGTGAAGTATCTCAGCGGCAACTATCGGCATAGCGGGTTAGTAAGCCAACTAGTTTTTTTTTTTTTTGTATTTTTAGTTTTAAGTAACTTCCTTCTGAATGGGAGATTGCAACAAGCCCAAAATAAGAAAATACACACACAAACAAAATAAACAACCATTACAACAAGTTTCGATTGGAAAAGCTGGTTTGTAATTTACAGCAACAACAACAACAACAACAAAAACAACATCTTCCTACCTAAAGACAGCTGTTTTCGACCAAAGTTATTCAATTTTTATTCGTTTCTTTTTTGTTTTTGTGTATTTACTTGGCACATTACTCTATTACACTTACTTTCATACATGCATCTCTCTTTCGCTCTCCCTCTTCCTCGTCTCTCTTTCTCGCCTCTCTTGCTTTCTTCTTCATCTATTTTCTTTCACGCCAATGAAACAAAGGGACAGACACAGCAGAAAACCCAAAATCAAAACAAAAAATAAAAACAATGAAAGTGAAACCGTTAAAGAAATGCTTTACACTTCAAAATATCAATTGTTTATATTCGATACACTAATATCCAAGGTTAAACCCCTTAAACTGTCCTTTAAGTTTTACTGATATACTCAATAAGAATTTTGAAATTGTCCATTAGAAGACCATAGTTTTTTTTTTTTTTTTTTAATTTAATATACTCCATGAAAATTCCTTTTTAAAGAACATAAAAAAAAAATTTTTTCTCATTAACAAAAAACATGTCGAAAAATAATTTCATTGTTGTTAAACCAAATCTTGTTTTTTTTTTGCCAGCTGTAGATCCAAAATAAATTTTAGTTTAATACATTTGATAAAACTCAAAAAGTTGGACAAAAATTAAAAGAATACAACAAAATAAACGTTAATGTTGGCAATTTCCCATTCCGGTTTAGTATTGAAATTAAAAATAAAACATAAAAACGTATTGAAAATTTGTTATAAGTTTTAAAAATTTAGGACACGTATTTCAAAACCTTATAAACACAAATTAACTCACAAATTAAAGTATTCAACAATAATTAATTGAAGAATTCAAATATAAAAATTATTTATTTATATTCGAAATAGTGTCCGACTTATTTTATAACTTTAATTTAGCAGATTCAAACTCAACTCAAGTAAGGTTTGGAATAGAAATGCCAAAGTAAACTATAATTGACTTCTTAAAGGAGCAAAGTGTATTACATAGTCGATGTGATCCAAAGCATAGCCGAAATTTCGCATAGCATTGGCCGGTTAAAATGCATTTACCTATGCATCAACATACATATATGTAAATATATATGTATATATATGTATGACTAGGTCTTTTACCTTAGTGGAGTTTGTTGTTGTTGTTGTTGTTGGCGTCTTGTTTCGATTTCCAAACACGTACTCAAGTGCATTGAGTGAGTTATCTTATGGGGAAACAAAATATAGTTTCCCGGTATGCAAAATTTTTGAATTCTTCTTTTGGGTTAATTTTCGAACAAATCCGCATTTTTAAAAACAAATTTCTAGACTTCGTATCAGCAATTAATTGCATTGTTGCAAGTTGTTAATTCTGACCTTGCCAAGCTGCTGAACAGGCTTAAAGAAAAAAGCAAAACGTAAACATAAGCAAAAGCAAGAAAAAAGAAGAATTAAAATTGCAAGAACGGAGTGGAAGGGGAATAGAAATATTTATAGCCACATACAGACATTTCCTATAGAAGCGAGTTATAAATATGATATGGGCAAGAATCAATATACATACTTACTAAGGCCAACTCTCTGGCCGATTCTTGCCAACTCATGCTGATCATTCAAACGACTGCAATAGTTAAGGTAATGCCAAACCGGCATAAACAAAATGCTAATACCCTATACGAGTAGCTATAAATAACATTTGATTGCCGATCGATTGATTGATTGTATTCATATATTCAAGATTGGAATTTATTAGAATCAGTTCAAATCAAATGGGAATAAAGAAATTTCCAAGATCCCAAAGATCACAAAATATTTAAACGTTTCTATTTTTGAATCTCTGGAGTTGTATATGTTGAAATAGTGGAAAGAAACAAGAGATTAACTGTCGATATCCAAACCCATCAACGATCCTTACAAATAAGGAGCAAAGATCAGCAGGAGATCAAATCATCAATGCGTTCCTTTTCCATCTCTGGAGTTGGATAAGTTGGAATGGTGGAAAAGAACAAGGGATCGACATTCGATTTCTGCGATGATTGAGATCGCTAAACAATCCGAAAAGATCGAATATGATAAAATGCTTAAGAATATATCATGATTGGAAATGCTTCCTTCCGCATTTGACATGCATTTCGATGAACTGCATATGCTCCTTCAATTTATAAGCAATGCGTGCTGTGGAAATTCACACGCGACTTGTTTAGTTGAATATCTTCCATTCCCCTTATCAACCACACAGCTGCTCCCCGCACTCCCTCCATGCCACGAGGCATGCAAATTTACAATTTTTTTTTTAAGTGGTTGAAATAATCATCGAAAAACACAAAAAAAAGGTTAAAAAAGAAAAAAAAAACTGCATTACATGGAAATATTATCTGGGTGAGCGAGAGAGAGGGATAGGGAGAGGAGTAAACGATGGAAGAAACGGGTTTATTTTGTTTATTTACATTTTTTTTTTTATTTATGAATTCATTTAATATTTTGCTTTTGTTTGATTTACTTTTTAGTAGCAACAATTTGAAGACTCATGGCCAAGGTCAAATTGCCAATAGATATATGATAAATTGCGCTTAGGTTAAACTTTAGTATAAGTGAGTTTTCGTTTGTTAATCTGTAGCCAGATTTTTTTTAGCTATTTTGTATTTTTATTTTATTTTTATTTTTTTAAACTTTTGTTACATTACGTTTTTCATTTTTAGTATCGTTTTAGAATCGTACAGTTGCCGGTTAATGTTTATGGGCTTTTGTGGGTGAGTTAGTGAGTTAGTTAGCTAGTTAGTTAGTTAGTTTAGTTACCAAGGTGTTCTTGGGGCTAAACTGATTCTTATCTCAAATTGTGCATCGGCTGTTAAGGTCAGACGAAATATGAGTTGGTGACCTATTTTTGCATATTCTGAGAGCATTCATCTCAACTTGATTTGTTTTGCATTCATGGATTTGCAATAGAGACAGAGACAGAGATTTGCTCATCAGTCAAATGACTAAACTTTAAGATACCCTATAACAAATGTATTCAAAATTGAAACTGTTTGCATTCATAATCACTTGAATTCTTCATTCAATTTGTTTCATAACATTTACTTTTTAGTTTTGGGGCTAAAGGACAATATATTTCCAATCTGATTCCGATTTAATTTCAATATTTTTAACTTTCTGAAATTGCTTAAGACCTCGAACTTCACAATTCGTTGCAATTGCTAGAAATCTACCTAATAACATTTATGTATAATTATTATAAATATATTTCTATATAATGAATAAATCTAGACAAATAACTTGACAACTTCAGAAAAACATGAATTCTTTGTTGCTCAACTCTTTTCGTATTGTCAGTCAATAGAATTCAATGGTGGAACATTCAATCGGAATGTTCCAGTGATCTCTTGACTTTCTTGAAAATGCAGTTGATCCATGATGGTAATAATATAAATACGCAATTTTCTGAGAATTGAGAGCTTCTTATCAGTTTTCAATTTTCATTTGCATTTGTGGAGGGATCAACTATTTGGACTGAGGTTGATTTTTCTTTTCTAGGGCTTATCAAGTGGGAAAATCGTTCGTCTGATAATTACAAGGCGATACAGTTGAAAAAACATAACACAAAAGCAAAAGCAAAACAAACAAGCTAATAATAGTAGGAATGCTAAAAAATTGCAATAACAACAACAACAATGACTCGTTGCAGTTAACACATTTTGTGGCACCAACACCTTCCCTTTCATATATGGTATACCCTTTACCCTAAACATGAATGTAACACTTGGTTCATAAAATTTGTTTTCCTTTTTAGTGTCGCAACAAGATAGAGTAATCAACAGCGGTATAGATAAAGCAGGTTCACAACCACGTCGGGGTCACCACTTCGATAAGTTAGAAGAAGCTAGAAGATGTGTCCATTCGACGTTAATTGATTTGTCTTTTGTTAGAGTATATAAACGACGGCACGGTCAACACTCTGCTCGTCTTTCTCTTTCGCTTTCAATTGGCGGAAGAAAAGTCAAACAAGTTGTGTTATCTATGTACTGACACACCAATTAGATACTCCGGGCACGTAATCGCTTTTGATGGTATCAGTTTTTGCTATACTTAATGTTACAGAGTAATTTTTTCGTTCATTCCTCCCCTTTGTACGCAAAGAATCGCGATAATGGACAGCTGTTTGGATATATTTACATATATATATTTTATTTTTAAAGTGCAAGTAAGCCCAACTAATTTCAACCTTTAGACTAATAAAAAATAAAATGAGTAAATAAGCAAATAAGCAAAAAGGCAAAAAAAAAAAAACAAAAAAAACCCCAAAGAGAAAAAGAAAGAAAAGAAATAAACAAGTCGCTTGCACTTGCCGCTTAATTGTTGCGAAACAGGATTTTTGATTTTAATTTCAACTTGAGCCCGTTCCGTCTATCCATCAAAACTCGTTTAGGGTTTTTTTTTTGTCCCCTCTCCATTCTGCTCGTTCTGCTAATTAATTCTAATTCTCGATTTCAACTTATTTTCAGACATAACAACACAACAAAGTAGACTTAAGTCAATAGATATGTGTATGTGTATATGTAGGTAGATATATTCTCTTCTAAATTAATCGAAAGTGTTTTGTGTGCATTGATTTTTGGTGTCTGTCTAGTCAAACAATATAATATGATTTGCCGATTAGCATTAACATTAACGTGTTCTATAGATCAAGGCTAGTATTACAGGTATTTGTTGTCTCTTAGTATTGATATTTCCAGACATAACTAAATAATTAAGCAACTGAATACATTTGACAGTTTCAATTGGGTCAAGATGTTATCTAAATATCACACATACGTCATGTTGTACGAACACTGTTGTACGAAACTGTTTTTGAATATAACAATTAAATTTAAAATCGATGAAATTCATTTTGAAAATGTTAACAGAAACACATATCCAATTACGTTTTCGATAAATTTATTTGGAATCAAAAACGGGAACAGGTCTGAAATACTTTTTCTAGTTATCATATTATGAATGTATTTGACTTTGAGAATATAAAAAATTGTGTGTAAATATATATTTTTGAGTTGGAAATACTTTTAAACCTTTTTTGTTTTGCAATTGAAAGTTGTGTAAACTTATTCGGATTCTTCTACTAGAAGATCTATGACAGTCATTTACTCGATATGGTATATATCCTTGAATTCAAAACACAAGTTTTTATTTGTAATATTTGACTAAAATTAAAAACATATGTTTCAACAAAATTTACCACAAACTAAAGTTAAGAAAACTAAAGAATTAAATTCGAAAAGAAACAAAATATAAAGTTTTATCACTAACCATAGAACACATAGATGGGACAAACTCATGATTTTTTGATTGCAAACGCTAGCCTAGTCATGGAACCCCAGAGAACTTCGGGAAAACCCGAACGCTCTCACTCTCAATGAGAGCGTAAAATGGGGAGAGGGCAAAGCACCCTTCAGTACCAAATTGTCGCCGTTGACAATGTCGCCCAATTGTCCGAGCCACAGACGTCGGCAGAGAAAAATTCTGCCAGCGTTTTTCATGCTGAGGTTAGCCGACGGCACCCGAACGAAATAATTTCGTCATCGAAACCCAATCGGCTGCCGAAAAACAACTTAGGAAAAAAAATTTTCTCAGTCGAAAAGAATAATTTTTGTTACGATGATTTTTGTATACCCTATTTACCTATGAATGAAAATAAACGTGATGGCGCTTGAATTCTTTATGCACAAAAAATTTATATTCTAAGATAATTCATTTTTTAATTACACATTGATTATTTAATCAATGAATTGGTACCTTTTATAGATATATTTCATATTATGTTGGCAAACAGGTTTCCATTACCGGTTGTGCCCAATTATACTCTACGTTTTCGGCACGCGACAAAGCGGAAAGCAACAACCGACAAAGTAACACAACATTGTTGTTGTTGCTAAGCCGAATTTTCGTAAATCTGTGCTTTGTTGTTGTTGTTTCCCTTTCGGATTTATGCGCGCGTCGCTTTGCTTTTTTCGTTTCTCTGTGCATTTGCGATTAATTCTCGTGCGAGCAGGTGTATTAGCTTTGCTGTTAAAAATAAATCAATTGTGTTTTCAAAATAAAATAAAAATAAATAAATCAATTGTGTTTTCAAAATAAAATAAAGGTAAGTGTTATTTAAATATAAATAATTTTAAATATATAAAAAAAATTAATTTTGTTGGCAAAATTTGTTTTTCTACATTTTGTATTTTTCTTTATATAAAAAAAAAAAAAAAAATATGTTTTTTCTCACTGTTTTTTGTTTTTCTTTTTGCAATTATTACTCTTCATTTTTATGCAATTATAAATTACACTATTCAAATTTATAATTGCATAAACATTAAGAGTAATAATTGCAAAAAGAAAAACAAAAAACAGTGAGAAAAAACATATGTATGTAAGTGGAATGTTCCAGAACATTAAAGGAACAAAAAAACAAATTTTGCCAATAAAATTAATCACATAGACGTACCAGGTTCGATCCCGGGGCGTGCCGATGCAATAAAAATTTTTTTTTTCATAAATTAATTTGTTTTTTGTGCTTGAAGTTGAGGAGAACCTGGTTCAACCCCCGGCGGAAACTTTTTTTTTCAATTTTTAATAATAATTATTTAATATTTTTCTTAAGATTTTTTGAAAAATATTAAATAATTATCTTAAGAAAATAATTTTTTGAAAAATATTAAATAATTATTATTAAAAATTGAAAAAAAAAGTTTCCGCCGGGGGTTGAACCAGGTTCTCCTCAACTTCAAGCACGACCACTGCCCCTAGACTACCGAGTTGCTTGCGCGCTCCGCATTTTTCTTCTAAGTCTTCAAACTTTAAATATTGTCACTTAGAAATATATTAGTTAAGGCAAATTTTTTTTTTTTTGGGAAAAGAAAAGAACATTTTTATTGCATATAATTATATTTTTATTCCGATTTTCGTTAAGGAAAATCATAAAATTTACAGTGTTGAAAGAAATAATAGAAACGGTATAGAATTTATTTTCTTTTGTGTCTGTTATTGAAAAAATCCTTTTTTTAGATTGACTCAAATTTATTGCAAAATAATTTAGTGGATTCTCTTCAAAAAAGACAAATTTGAATATTGTAAATCATGAAATTAATTTATTATAATTTTTTTATGAAAAAAGGGAATTGAAAATTCGTTAATCAGGTTAGCGCAATCGGAGATACACTCATGATGAAAATAATATGTACACCCCTTAACATTTAATGTTGTTGCTATAGCTTGGTCAATTAAATTGTGTACATATTATTTTCATCATGAGTGTATCTCCGATTGCGCTAACCTGATTAACGAATTTTCAATTCCCTTTTTTCATAAAAAAATTATAATAAATTAATTTCATGATTTACAATATTCAAATTTGTCTTTTTTGAAGAGAATCCACTAAATTATTTTGCAATAAATTTGAGTCAATCTAAAAAAAGGATTTTTTCAATGACAGACACAAAAGAAAATAAATTCTATACCGTTTCTATTATCTCTTTCAACACTGTAACTGTAATTATAATCATCTCTATATATATTTAAATATTTTTTTTTACAGCCAAACGCTTTTTTTTAAAATTGCAAATAATGAATAAATCGGGAAAAGTTTTAAGCAGTAGGCAAATGCGTAGGTTAGTTAAGAGGGAAAGAGACGCTTTGAATTCTAGAAGTGCCTCTTTAGAATTAGGGACTGTTGAACGTGCTGAAGAAAGTGGCCAGTTTCAAGAAGGCAGGGAATTTTTGTCAGTGGAGGAAGAAACTGTGGCCACTGTAGGAGATATGATAGGTAGCATAGAAGCACAAGCAAACGTTGGTGATGGCTTAAATGCACAATTGGAAAATTGGTATTTAAAGCATAAACCAAAACGAAGCTGTGCTATTGAATTAGTGAATATTTTAAATTCACATAATTTAAAAGTTAAGCCCTTCTATAAGTTTAATTGCTCCGAAAAGCCTGACATTGCTGTAATAGGAGGCGGCACCTATTTACATATTGGCTTGTCGAAGCAATTAAATAAACTTTCTATTTTGCCGAAGATTCCCGATGTATTAAGCATCGATATTAATGTCGACGGACTTCCGTTGTTTAAAAGTTCGCGAGCGCAATTGTGGCCCATACTTATTCGTTTAAATAATATTTATAAATGCCCTGTTTTGCCGATCGGAGTATTTATGGGTCACAATAAGCCATTTAACTCCGATGAATTTTTGTCCAAATTCACACTTGAGTTGTCCGAGATTATTCAAAATGGGTTAACCATTGGAAATAAAAAAGTTCACTTAGAACTTCGCGGTATTGTGTGTGATGCTCCTGCAAGAGCATTTGTTACTGGCACGCCTGGTCATACTTCCAGTCACGGTTGTAGCAAATGCATTCAGGTGTCACGAAAAGTTGACTCTGTTTTAACATTTAGCACTAAGAGTGCTGAATTAATCTCAGATGAAGACTTTCGCAATAGAAAGTATCCTTCGCATCATCAAGCCGAATATTTAAACATTCAGTCCGCATTTGAAAAAATTGGTGTTTTGATGATAACACAAATACCACTCGACTGCATGCATCTTGTTGAATTGGGTGTCATGCGAAAATTTTTAAATAGATTAAATACAAATAAAATTGTCAGTAAAGTTTCTAAAACTGACAAAGCAAAAATATCCGAAGCCTTAATATCGATGCGAAAATATATTCCAAAAGAGTTTGCAAGGAAGCCGAGATCATTAGTAGAGCTTCCCAATTGGAAGGCAACTGAGTACAGGCAGTTTTTGTTGTATACTGGGATTGTAGCTCTTAAAGATACAATGAATGATGACCAGTATTACGAGTTTTTGTTGCTGCACTGTGCTTACAGGTTGCTATGCTCCCAAAAGCAGAGACATAGTAATGTGGAAACTTCTCAACAAATGTTAAACTTATTTGTTGAGAATTTTCCACTTGTTTTTGGGGAAAACAGTGTTTCCTACAATGTTCACAGCTTAATCCACTTAAAAGAGACTGTTGAGCAAATCGGTGATCCGATTTCTGGCTCTTCATACTCTTTCGAAAACTATTTGCAAACTCTTAAAAGATTTGTCCGAAAGCCAACGCAAATTTTACCACAAATTTTTAGGAAAATCGTAGAAGATAGTTTAATTGTGGGGGAGGAAGAAGAAATAGAGTTAGTTGAAAATTGTTTAAAAGTAAAGGGATGCACACTTAGTAATAGAAGGCCAGATAATTTTTGTTTTATTGGAGAAAGCATCCCATTTCAGGTAGTTTCTTTCACAGAGCAGCTTGGTGAAATATTTATTGTAGGGAATAGATTTGCACAGATTAGAAGTTTTTATAATGAGCCTATAAGCTCAAGCAGTGTAGGGATATATTTCACAGATTTAGAAATGGCATCAACTTTGGAAAAGTTTTCTGTGTCCGATTTTGTGACCAAAGCGGTAGCCATGCCGTACAAGGGCGGTTTAGTTGTTGTTCCCTTGCTGCATGTGTAGGTAGTTCGAAATGGGGAAATGGAGGTGTTTAGTCCGTAGGCATTAGTATGAATCGGGCATATTTATTGCGACGGCGCATTAGATATCTTTTGAAGATTCACCTACCATGGTTCGATAAACCAAAAAAAAAAAAAAAAAAAAGGGGAGAGGGGGGGGGGGGTCTTTTCTTCTTTTTTAAACAAAAACTAATAAATTCTTTTACTTTAGAATGGCCGACCAACAACAACCACCAAAAAAACTCAGCCGTATGTCTTTTGAGTCGGTCTCGCGGAGTAAGTATTTGTATTATTCCACAATCCAATTTTACATAATAATTATAATTAATTTCAGAAGCAGATGCTAGTACGCAAACTGATGAGGAGCCGAATGGCCAAGCGGCGATAATGGCGGAGTTGGCCATTCTGAAAGAAGCTTTGGCGACACAGACGGCGCTAATGCGCCATATGGCCATGGGGCAAAACACCAACGAGGTGCGCCGGGTTTGCTTCCCGTTGGAGTCGGTGTTGGAGATCGTAGATTTGGAGGAGCAGATTACGCCGGAGAGGAGCAAAGATTATGTAAGTACATTGATACTAAAAAGAAAGTAGTGAATTTTAATGTTTATATTATTTTTACAGACCTCCCAAGTGTCTGCCCTCCTCGGCCAAGCGGCTTTAACTAAGTCGATAAAAAAAATATTCTCCGAAGGTGTCATTGAGAGCCACAATTTGGACGGCAAAAACGGGAAATTGAGCCTTCGGACATACCCAAAAGTTTTGAATATGATAATGGGTACGTACAATAATTGTAAACATTGTTTTTTTTTCATTACTAATAATATTTTCAATTTTTTTATTCCAGAGGCAATTCGAACGATACATCCGGGGCAGCCAGCGGAAGGAGTGCTTCGAAGTGCACTGGCTTGCGCAAAGAATACGGCCAACAAGGCAAAAAACCGCAAGCTAAGGGAGGAGGCCAATATTTGATATATGTATTAAAAAATTAGAAATAGAAATGTATATAAAAATAAAAATTAAAAAAGTAAAAAAAAAAATAATTAAATGAAATTGTATATTTTAATTTCAATTTGAGTCGATTTTGTCCCTTCAGTCCATGGGACAATGTTGGGAAATTGTCCCTTCAGTCCATGGGACAATCTTGGGAAATTGTCCCTCTGGTCCCTAGGACAATCCATGGAAATTGTCCCTCTGTTCCCTATGACAATCTTGGGAATTTGTCCCTCTGGTCCCTACGACAATCTTGGGAATTTGTCCCTCTAGTCCCTAGGACAATCCATAGAAATTGTCCCTCTAGTCTATAGGACAATCCATAGAAATTGTCCCTCTAGTCTATAGGACAAACTGTCGATATTGTCCTTCTAGTCCCTAAGACAAACTATCGAAATTGTCCCTCTGGTCCCTAGGACAATCCATGGAAATTGTCCCTCTGGTCTCTAAGACAAACTATGGAAGTTGTCCTTCTAGTCCCTACGACAAACTATCGATATTGTCCCTATCGTCCCTACGACAATCTATCTATTTTGTCCCTGTGGTCCCTAAGACAACCTAGCGACATTGTCTCTCCAGTCGCCGGCGACCAGAGCGAAAAATTTCACAGTACCGGCGACTAGAGGGACAATTGTCGCTCAATCGTCCCGTTCACAAGACCATTGAGCGACATTTGTCCCTCTGGTCGCCGGGCTGTTTATTAGTCGCTTTGGTCGCCGGCGACTGGAGGGACAAATGTCGCTCAATGGTCTTGTGCACGGGACGATTGGGCGACAATTGTCCCTCTTGTCACCGCGACTAGAGGGACGAAAGCGACAAAGCGGCGACACAATGCTTGTTTGTCCCGGCGTTCGGCAAGACATTTCGACATTTGTCTTGGCGACTGGAGCGACAACTGTCGCCGGGTTGTCGTTCCAGTCTTAAAAGCTAGGACATGCAATGTTAAATGTCGCCGCAATTTAAATGGGAGTGTCGCCGCTTTGTCCCAGGGGACAAGAGACATGTCCCCGGGGAATCCCCAGGGAATCCCCGGGGACCGGTACTGCAGGGCAGCTACGAAAAAATTTCAGTCTAGCACAGACTACCGAACGACGAAGGCAGGCCTACGTCGCTTGTGATTTCGTTCTGTCTATGTATGTGTACACTCGTCGGTACATGCTCAGGCTTCGTAGTGTGTGTGTGACGTGAAGTTGTACAACATCGCATTTCAATAGCTCGCTCGACCAAAATTTTTCATTTTCGACAAAACAGCGGCAATCCGAATAGGATATGCCCCTGTCGAAAGAATATCAAGAAATATTGGCATCAGCTACGTATGTATCCCGGTGGCTGTGCCGATAGAGTGTTTGCTTGGCAATAGGAATGTCGCTGGTTCGAATCCCAACTCGATTATCGTTAACGAAGTTTTTTTTTGTCTATTTTTTTTATTTATATAAAAATAAAAAAATAAAAATAAACAAAAGGAAAAAAAAAACAAAATGAAAATAGACAAAAAAAAACTTCGTTAACGATAATCGAGTTGGGATTCGAACCAGCGACATTCCTATTGCCAAGCAAACACTCTATCGGCACAGCCACCGGGATACATACGTAGCTGATGCCAATATTTCTTGATATTCTTTCGACAGGGGCATATCCTATTCGCATTGCCGCTGTTTTGTCGAAAATGAAAAATTTTGGTCGAGCGAGCTATTGAAATGCGATGTTGTACAACTTCACGTCACACACACACTACGAAGCCTGAGCATGTACCGACGAGTGTACACATACATAGACAGAACGAAATCACAAGCGACGTAGGCCTTGTCGTTCGGTAGTCTGTGCTAGACTGAAATTTTTTCGTAGCTGCTTTGCCCTCTCCCCATTTTACGCTCTCATTGAGAGTGAGAGCGTTCGGGTTTTCCCGAAGTTCTCTGGGGTTCCATGACTAGGCTAGCGTTTGCAATCAAAAAATCATGAGTTTGTCCCATCTATGTGTTCTATGGTTAGTGGTTTTATTTATGTAACAATAAAAATGAGAAGATTTTCATATATTATGTAGTTATTTTGTCTGAGTGTGTGTCTTTTTTTTTTATTGCCCAATGCACTCTGCCAAATAGCCAACTATTTGAAGTTGACTTGACACAGAAACTTTTGCAGCAAACTAATTGCAATATTAATAATTTTATTCTTTACTTTAAAACACGACTTATACATGAGCAAATATGTATGTATAATGTGTACACAATTGCACATAGATTTGTTCATTAGTCTTTTGTTTAGATTGATGAGATTTTTCACTTTGATTAAACTAAAGTGTTGTCATAGTTGTTTTGGATCTCGGATCTCGACACTCAGCATCAGCGATAATCAGCGATTCGCATTATATACATACATATGTATGTATGTATATACATATTAGCATTAGTAATTTATTATCAGTATCTACAAGATACATGGAATTGTAGAGTTGGAGCATGTGGTTAACCAATAGTTCTTTATAATTGATTACTCACAGAGTTGGTGCTATTTATTTAATAATAAAATAAATGACTACCTAGTTTAATCACTTGATTTATGTCAAAGAACAATATTTTTTGAGTAAATAGAAATACAATTTATTTATACATTTAGGTAGATTGAAGAAGAAAAAACGAATCACTATAAATTTTAATTTAAAGTCCCAATAAATGTTTGTAATTTAAAATTTAAAACATAATTGAACAAAGGTAACATTTAAAATTTAAGATTTATTACCGTTATGGGCAACAAATATTTATGTTTTGAAAACCTTAAACATTTTTTGGAATATCTTAAGCAATGTTTATAATGAGAGCAATTGTTAACTGCAGAACACTTAAACAGTTCCCTATAAATAAGTTTAAAAGGCCGCGGTAAATGAGTTATCCGAGTGGCCCAGTCATAAAGGAAACTAAGTAATGAGAATCCGGGTTCTAATCCCAGGCTAGTATATGGATGTAGAGTATGATCTAGCTGCTATTATTACTAATAATAATGACATTAGTTAACTAAATGTTGCATATTTTAGGGGACCAATTTGCCTCATTGTACATCCCTGGATGATCTGCCACTGCCTTACCCAATCATAAATATGGTTAAAACCTTTAAGGGGTTACGCCACCCCTGAGGTCCAAAAAACAGGTGAAAAAATGAATTATTGCTGTGCGGCCAGTATACCATTTAGGAAAAAACTTTTATTATACACAGATTGAGGGTACTTTAAAGAATATTTTTTGAAAAAAAAAAAATTTGTTTAAAACAAAATGGCGGAGATATGGGTCGGCAAGTGCCACCATGATTTCTAAATCCTTGCAGGTGGGGTGTCAAATTTCTCGGCTAAACATCACCCGAAAAATCAAAAAAAAAATCTTGTTATTCAGGAAGGCTATGGCTATCCGCCCACGTAGGATTTTTTTTTTCAAATTTTTTTTGGCAAAATGGCGGCTGTTTGAACAAAAAACGCCCTTTTTTGGAGGTCATTTTTGGCTAAAAAAATTCATAACTTCCAAACAGGACCTTAAATCAAAAAAATCGTGGGCGGATACCCAACACGGTAAAGAATATGTGGTAAAAATTTAAGCCAAATCGGTCCATTAGACTCGGAGATATTTGACACCCCGGTTCAAAAAAAGTAGTTTCGAGAAAAACGCAAAAGAAAAAAATTTACCGCGTCGGGGCCGACTCGGCCGCGCTCACTTCTAAACGCTGTAACTTCGGAACTAATTCGAATACCGATATGATGTAAAGTGTAAAAGATTCTTAAAACTATAAAAGATTTTTAGAGCCAAAAAAAAAAAAAAAATTTTTTATTTTTTTCAGGGGTGGCGTAACCCCTTAAAAGCACTTTTTAAACATGACGAATACTAAGGAAATTGTGTCTCATTCTATGGACCATCAACTTCTACATGTCTTAACTTAGCCGGGACAGGAAAACATATCTTAATAGATAATTATTCATTAGATTTATGTGTAGATTGTAATCAGTTTAAACAGTTCTACTGACAATCATATAATTATGTTTCTAATGGCTCATATTTTAATAACCAAGTGTCTCTTTTAACTTAATCTAGAACATAAACTGGGTTTGCATTGGCTTTAGGTCAATAAATCTTAAGCCATGGGCAGCTCAAAAGATGATTATCAAGTTCAAACATCAGGAGAGAGATGCAATGGCCATAACAAATCGTCGACGCCAGAAGTAGTGGAGAGTTCAAACGAATCTTTAGCCATTTGAAGAGTTTACGTTGAAATTTCTGTGATTTTTCATACCATCTTCACTTGTAAAAAGCCAGATATATCTTGTGGCTAAAGTATGTGTGTAATCTAAATATGTAGTTATTAAATTAGTTACCCCTCTGGTCAATGACTCACAAACGGCCAACAACAATGAGCGTCAGCGTCAATAAATTCAATTAAAATAATTATTGTTGATTACAACTAACAAATGTATGGATCGAACGTGTGTTTGTGTTTGCTGTGGGGTCTAATACATACATACATACATTGTGATTGTGTATGTTCGAACTAAACTAAATATTTAGCTCTTTGCGTTTGCAAACCCGGGAAGCATTAAAAATTCAAGGCGAACCGCTGGCCAGCGAACGGAATTAACGGTTTATGAATTAGTTAGCAATGCACAAACTAAAATGCAAACAAACAAAAATACATAAATACGTAACATATATGTATGTATATGTATTTGTGGGTGTACAGATGAAGCGCCAGCTTTGACTTAATTATAGTATATTTGTTTATATCGAGAGACAGAAAGGAAACTTCAATTCCAACTTTAAAATCCAACAATCCAACACAAAACATATTCACACATTTGGCTGGCTAATTATCGCCAAACCAGAGGGCAGGATTTATTTATTTTCACTTGAACAGAATTTTGAATACTCTTAATAAAAACAAAACTTCTTGAGTAACTAAAGAAAATAAAGTTATGATGTTTCAAACATTTGGCAATCGTTGATCGAACGTTTGACTCTTTAATCACCTCATTTGCTTAAGATATCTGCTAAAGCCAATATACCCATGCTGGAAGTGTATACATAATGTGTACATACATATATGTGATTTCAACTTTGTTGAACTTTGATTTAGGCCTTCGGGCAGAGCAAAAGCTATAATAACTATATATGTATGTGTATATACGGCACATTCATGAATGGAGATAATAAATTATATTATTAGCCAATTGATACACTTTTCACAGCAAGCTTGTTGGCCAATATTTAGACAATTGTTGTTGAAACAAAAGTATAAAAACAATTGCAAACGAACGAACAAACATTTGTTGTGTTCCCCTGCAGAAGTTTGCAACTTTTATTATATAAATTTTCTAATTTGTTTCTAACTGATGGAATATTTTCTATAATTTTTTTTTTCAGAACCCACAAACAAATGCAGTACAAAATGCATGTATGAGAAATTACAACAAAAAATTGCATTTACACCTAATTAGGAAACTCGGCTAAGTGATCGTGATCGTGATCAGTTAGATTGAATCAACATGAATTTGCATTTCAAGAGACATGAGATAGGAGTGCTCCTAAGGAAAGATCTTCTTGTGCGATGGCGTCAAAAGGGTCTAACCCTGACCCTATTATTATGGCCCGTTATTATATTTATGCTACTCTATATCATACGACTGAAATATGGATCAAAAGTGATTGAAGAGTGCCAATATCCGACTAGACTGTTGCCCACCAAAAACCAAGTGGTCCCAAGTGCCTTCTCATATATATGCAGTATAGAGAATAAGTGCCTAAAGACCGAACCCTATGAAGAGTATTCAAAATGGAAAGAAGCACCGTAAGTGTGTTAAATACAATAAACCATGTATGTATGTAAATCGTATTTGTATCTCTTATTGTAGTTTACACTCGGTGATTGATGTGGTAAATGCTTTTGTCACTGACGAACGTTTGCACCATGCGGTCGTGGAACTGGCCGATAAGGCTAATTTTGTTGGTGCCATCACTACGTTGATTACCAGTGATCGTTTGGACATTATACGCAGTAAGTAGACATTTCATATTTCCTTTACGATTACTTAAGGATTACTTCTTGATGCATTAATGATTCCTTAATGATTTCTTAATGATCCTTTAATATTGATACCTTTATGATTCAATTATAATTCATTAGTGATTCCTAAATAATTCCTTCATGATTCCTCATTGATTCGTTACTGATTCCTTCATGATTCTTTCATGATTCATTTATGATTCCTTTATAAATCATTCACAATTTCATTATTCATTAACGAATCCCTGATGATTTCCTAATGATACATATATGACTCCTTGATGATTCCTCACTGAGTCATTAATGATTCCTTAATGATTTCTCATTATTGATACCTTCATGATTCAATTATAATTCATTAGTGATTCCAAAATAATTCCTTCATGATTCCTCATTGATTCACTACTGATTCCTTAATGATTCCTTAATGATTCCTTAATGATTCGTTCATGATTCATTAACGATTTCTTAATGATTCCCTAACGATACATAAATGACTCCTTGATGATTCCTCAATGATTCATTTCTGGTTCCTTAATGATTCTGCAATGCTAGTTCAATGATTCATTAATAATTCCGTAATAGTTCCATAATAATTCATTATTTATACCTTTGTGCTTCAATGATGATTCCTCAATGAAGGACTGCCAGGTTCTCTGATCCTCTGGTTTTTGAAATCAATTTGAATCCCTTTTAAATACATAATTGGACAAAACATTTTTGTAATTTACACACACAAATTGTTAATTTTCATTTTAGCCAATATTAGCGCAATTATATCGCTGGTACCTGAAATCGAGCGCATGGTGGATTATAGTTTTGATATCAAGCATTTATTTTCAAGTAAGACATTGGATCTCTAAACTGCTCTCTGATAATTATTTAAATACTTGTTGTTAGATCGCGAGACATTTGTAAAATTTGGCAAACTTTTGTGTGGACATCCGTTTCCTAGCACAGAAAGCATTCCATTGGTCAACGATATACTCGATTCGGAGGACTTTAGCGCGGCAAATGATAATGAACTGGAGGCTATGCCAAGTGAGTAGAGTAGAGTAGATTAGAGACATAGAGAGATTGAGTGCAATCCATATTACTGAGCTGCCTTGCGTCCTCCAGGCGGTCGTCGTCGTCGTCGTCGAAGCCTTAATCAAACCTCAGACTGGAGGCCATGTGAGCACTATGAACTATTGTGAGTAACTCTGCTTATTCTATTTCTGCTTACAGCCAAGTATTGCAAGCGTTTGTATTTGGATGTAACATCCACCAACCAGGGTAAACTGACTTGGAATACCGTTAAGCCGATTATACAAGGACGCATTTTGTATACTCCACCCAATGCGGATACGGAAAGCATTATTAAATTTGTAAGAACTCTAATTGGAACACTCATCGAATAGGTTATCAAAAACTTATCTGTTTTGTTTTTTGTGTTTTGCCAAAGGCCAATGCCACATTCGAGGAAGTGGATAAACTGAAACAATTGGCCACGGCTGCTGCCACAATATTAACCAAATTGCATACGAATGCAACCTTTCAGGAGGCCTTTGATAATCTCCTGAAACTGGCGCGTTCCCCGCTTGTTAAGGGTCTGGTGGGTGATGAGTTCGATATTGGTGAAATCGAACGGGTCTTCACCTATATACGGACCAATCAATTGATCTATGACATCTTGACCACTGTTAGCAATCTTTTGGAATGCGTTTCCGCCGATCGTTTCGAAGCGGTTTCAAGTGTTGAGCAATTGCAGCGACGAGCCTATGAATTGAATCAGAATCGATTATTTTTGGCTGCCATTAATTTTGAGCAAACGGAGGGTAAAAAATTGTCATACAAAATGCATATGGACACGGATAATACACAGCCGACATTCGAGAATCGGAATCGTTTCTGGTTCCCTGGACCAGCGGATAGTATGCTAGTGGATCTAAAATATCATCGAGGTTTTGTGCAAATCAAACAGATGATCGATCTGGGTATCATTAAGTATAAACGTGAACAATTGGGACCCATCAAAGAGGACAATGAATTGGAATTGAATTCAACAGCTCTGAAATCCGCCTTCAGCCCATTCACCGTACACCGTGTGGACGATGATGATTTGGATTTTGATGACGACTGGAGTGTCGAATCAAGTGGTGATAGTAAGACAACCACAGGAGAAACCACCATTGAAACAACCGAAACGCCACCAATGACGACTACAACAGCATTAGAAGCTAATGAGGATCAGTCCAGTGTTAGTACCATGAATCCAGAGATGTTGCTTCTCAATGAGAATGTCCCAGAGGAACGTTCGGAACGTGTCAAACGTCAGGGATTATTGGATTTACTAAGTAGTTTTGGCGGTGGGGGTGGTGCCAAAAAGATTACCTACGATGTGGATGATATGCAGTTCTATACGAAGCAATTTCCCTATCCCACCTTTGTGAATGATGTGTGAGTTAAATAATTGATTAAGCTTTAGTATACACCAATCCGAATTGTTTGTTTTCCTATAGATTCAAACGTGGATTGTACTTAGCGCAAGCAGTTCAGGTGGCCTATTGCCTAGGATTGGTAGTGGCTGTGGCCATTTGTGTCCGGGAGCGTATCTGGATGCGAGAAAGTCGCAACAGTATGGTAAATAAGATTATCTTTTGAATGCTATCCATTGTTTATCTACCTTTTCCTTTAGCTACTGCGTTCGATGGGCTTGCAAGTCCATTCGGAGCTAATGGCCTGGATATTGATAAGCTTTTTGGAACTATGCTGCATATTCATTTTGACTAGCCTTGTTCTATATAGCGGAGGGATTTTGGCTTTTACCAATTGGTTCTTTATGATGTTCTACTGTTTATGTTTTGGACTGTGCCTCATATCTTTTTGGTAGTGTGATAAACAAACTAACCTATCTAATCCATTACTTATTGTTGGTTTTTATGTGTGTCTTTTTCTTGTTTTATCCAGTTATATGTGTTCGAATTTCTTCACTTCGGCCAATATTGGAGCTGTAGCCACTTCGCTGTTATTCTTCATCACTCTGTGTCCATTTATTATAGTCCTGATGTTTGATGCCAAATTGAATTTCTTTGAAAGATTTCTGGTGGATCTATCATTCACCACGGCCTTTGCCAAGGGCTGGAGTGAGTTGATGCGCTATGAGCTGCAACAGGAAGGTCTCGGCTTAAGTCAATTGATTCAACTTGGACCCCGAAACAGTGATTGTGCCATGGCCTTGCTTATGTTTGCTTTAGATCTGGTTATTTATGCAGCCATTGGCTATGCGTATCAGCGTTATAAGAAAAGTAAGTAAAATAACCCAAAAGCCGTTCAACTCGTTGCAAACTTCAATTGTAATTGCAGCCAACTACAGTTTTGTGAGGGTTAAACGTGGCCAATTGGATCCCAAGTTGGGTGCTTCATTGGCCAATGCCACGAAACTCTATGGCCAGAATTGTGCCCTATCCAATCTTACATTGGACTTTGCTCGCAATCAGGTCAGCTGTCTGCTGGGACGCAATGGTGCCGGTAAAAGCACATTGATCAAATTGCTAACCGGACAGATCAGTCAGACAAGCGGCCAGGTGCTTCTGGCCGGTGAGGATAATGTTGGGGTTTGCTGGCAAGATAATATTCTCATACCAAACCTGAATGCTCGCGAACATTTGGAGATGTACGCCCAGATTAAGCTAACACCTGGACACAGTGGAGAAAGTGTGGACAAGGAGGTTCGCACCACTCTGAAGAGCCTTAATTTTGGCCAACATGAGAGTTATCCATCGTGGCAGCTATCGGGTGGCTACAAACGTCGTCTGTGTGTGGCCATTGCTTTTATAGCCTCACCGAATCTAGTTATATTGGACGAGCCATGTAATGGGGTTGATGCCAAGGCCAGAAAGGATATCTGGCAACTGATTGAACAATTGCGTCAGGGAAGGGCTGTGATATTTGCTACTCATTTCTTAGACGAGGCCAAATATCTCAGTGATTCACTTGTGATTATGCGAAATGTAAGTAATTGTCAAATCGCGACAGAGACGATTTAGAACTGATGATTGATTTGTTTTCTCTTTGACAGGGTCGCATCATTGCCCAGCATAGCAGAGATTCATTGCAGAATCTTTGCACATCCCACTTTAGTCTCTCAATGCATTGTTCCGACGCTTTAAGTGCTGCTGCCATTGTACAGAAGGCCCAGCAATTGCTGATGCAATGTCAAATTATGCCAACAGCCGAGGAAACACACAATTTAATCATAAGTGTCAGTTATGCGCAAAATCTCACACCCGGCGCTGTGGAATTCTTGGAGCATTTGCAGGCCCAGGAGGCAGATGGCAGCATTAGCGATTTACAATTGACCAGCAGCAGCAGTTTGGAGGAAGAGTTCGAGCAACTGAATCGCAATGAAACCGATTATCGCAGACAACCGACAGCAGCCATGGGCAGCATTGTGGCCGGTCCGGATGATGTGAGTGACGAACCACCGAAGGCATCCCGTCAATTGCGTTTGCTATTGGGCAAACGTTTGCGTCACTTTGCCCGAAACTATCGCCTGTTGTTGTACGTTCTGCTATTGCCGGCCATATTCGAGTTATGCGCCATGTGGTTTGTCAGCTATCGTTTAGAGGATGATTTCGATACGATCCTGCCGTTTAGTCGCTCCCTCTATGCTCAGAGTAGTCAGCTCTTGAGTCACGAGGATCTGGGTAAATACACAAACAAGTTGTATCAACGTCTTCACGACGACTGCACCAGCAACAAGGGCCCTGGATATCAGTGTCATGAGTTTAATAGCTCGAAGGAGGCCTTCCATTGGGTCCTCACCAGTCTAGATGAGTATCGGGAACGTCGCTATGGTGGCTATGGATTGAATGGCAGTGGTGCCACTGTATGGTATAACAACAAGGGCTATCACTCCATGATGGCCTGGCTGAATGATTTGAATGTCCAAATTCTGCGAACCTCACTGAATGATTCAGCCTACGATTTGGTGGCAAAGAACGAACCCTGGAAACTGGGCTTTGCCGAGCTGAGTACCAGCTCCGTTTTACGCCAGGCCGGTGACTCATGCATGGTGTTCATTCTATTGATAGCCTTTGGCTTGGTTGTCGCTGCCAGCTCTGTTTACTTGGTCAACGAACGCATCAATGGTGAGAAATTGCAGCAGCGCTTATGCAATGTAAGTGCCATAACCTATTGGCTAATGGCCTTCATTTGGGACTATTTGATCATGGTGTTGACATTGGTTATATGCCTCGCTGTGGTCTTTATCTTTAATATGCCTGTCTTTGTGGATCGCCAACAATTGGCGGGAATTATTGGATTATCCCTAATGTTTAGGTAAGTCAATTGAATGACTCCTTTTGCATATTATTAACCAACAATTGCTTTTTAGTTTCGCCTGCGTTCCATTGGTTCATGTGGCCGAGAAGTTATTCAGTGACTCTAGCATTGCCATTGTCTCGATCTTTTGTGCGAATATCATTATACCCCTAGTCACCATGGGCATCATTCTGATTCTGGGCGTTGTGGGCGATGGTCCCAGCTGGGATAGCTGGCGTTATGGGCTAAATAATGCCTTTCTCATCTTTCCCCAACACGCCCTGGGCGATGGCCTCTTGGAGATATGCAAAAACTATATGGTCGCCTTGGTCTTCAGGCGTTACGACATTGATTCCTACAAGCATCCCTTGGCCAGTGATCTATTGCAACGGCATTTCACAGCTCTGGCCCTGGTGGGCATTGGAGCCCTTATACTCAACGTACTGATCGAGTGTCATCTGCTGCGACGTCTATGGAAACGTTTGGAGCTACTGCTCGACTGGCAATATCGCCGTGAATTGGAGAAATTGGGTCAACTGAAACTAGTCAATATACAGACCATATTTAAGTCATGCCTGGGAGCCGGTGAGTCACTTCGGGTCGAAAATCTCTGGTTGGCCTACAGTCGCGGACGGTATGCGGTGCGTCAAGTGCATTTTGGTGTACAACCGGGCGAATGTTTTGGACTATTGGGCAAAAATGGGGCAGGAAAGTCGACCATATTCAAATTGTTAACAGGACAATTGGAGCCAAATGTGGGGCATATACATTTTGAGCAGGTGAGCACTTTGAACCATTTTAACATTCAAATTCAAATTCTGTTTAGCTTTAGGCACTTTTTATGAATAGATTTTCATTTAGTAATTTAACCACTTTTATTTCTTCTTTCTTATAATTTTAGCCTGGACTCTCGTATTGCCCACAAAGCAATCCTTTGGATCCTCTACTCACTGTCAGTGAATGTATTCTCTTCTATGGCCAATTGAGGGGCATTAAACATCTCGATCAATTTGTTGAGCGTATACTCAATACATACGAGTTGCGAAGCTATAGCGATGTACAGGTAAGAAATCTGAGTGGTGGCAATCGTCGCAAACTCACAGTGGCCATCACCTGTTGCGGCTATACCCCTAATGTTTTGATGGATGAGCCGACCAGTGACATGGATCCGGTGACAAGAGAGTTTGTCTATACGACCATACAACAGCTGTTGAACTCTCGTCGAGCTGTGATCCTTACCTCGCATTCAGTGTCCGAGATCGAGCATTTGTGTCAGCGTGTTGCCGTCCTAAAGGGCGGCCAAATTGTGGCCAGCAATAGTCCAGCCAAACTGAAGGCCCAATATGGAAACTATTACAGTGTTAGCTGTTTCTGTGCTCCCGCCCAGCAGGCGGCTCTGGCCAAAATGCTGCCACAGCATTTGCCAGGTGCCTGTGAGCTGCAGCATTATGCACATTCTCTGCGATTTTTGGTTAAGGTGCGTTCGGCTACTGATGAGGACAGTGCGACGCAATCGCTGCCCAAATTATCCCAACTATTTGCGGCCATGCGGCATATGACAGTGGGTCTGGAGTTGCCCGCCCGTTTGGCCATCAGCCGCTGTCGCTTTGAGACGGTCTTTGAGCGCATTCTGGATAGCAGTAGCAGTAGCTATGAACCGAAAAAGACGACGACGACAACCCTTACAAATGGCCATGGAATGGCCAAGTTCGAGAAAAAGCTAGAGGAGACGCCGGATTTGCCTAGCAAATCGGCCGCAGTTAGTGGCACTTTGGCAACTGGTTATTTCCATAATAACTATGAGGAGACGGCTACCTAAATCTATGTGGACCAGAGACAAGTCTTTTTTTTTTTGTTTACTTCTTAACTTTCAGTTGTTTATTTTGTGATAAGATCGTATGTTGGACGATCCAGTGATAAGTCTCACCTCTGGCACATATAATTTCTTTCTTTTTCGGTGTTCTGAATCTATACCTAAGCCTCTCAAATAGGATTTATTTATGTTTAAGTTATTATTATTATTATTATTTTTTTTCACGGGGTTGACATACAAATAATTATAATAATAATCGTATTGTTAGCAAATATTTTTGTATATGTATATGTATATGTATTGTGTGAACTGTGTATCTATGTTAAAAACAATGTCATGCTCCTCAAAGGATCAAAGATTGAAAAATATATATTTTTAAATATTGAGAAACCAAACGAAATGACGTAATTCCCTTTTAACCAATTTACATTTTCCCCTTTTTGGCCAGAATAAAAAGAAAAAACGAAATGCAAAAACATTTTTAAAATGGCCCACAAAGTTTAAAATGATAAATCACATAAATACATAATTACGATCAATGCAATAAAATTTACCTCAATCGGTTTATCAGCTTAACACAATTATGAAATTAAATTTCAAAGAGAGTGCCAAACAAGAGGAACAAATTTCCATTGGCCAAATGCGAATGTTTTATACCCTATTTTAGATTATTGATCAGAATTGTTCAACAAAAATTACTCATACGACCTGTGTGAATATAAATCACAATATTTTGGAGAAGAAACAAAAACTTGATAATTTGTTAACTTGCGAATACTTTGAAAAGAAAGTAAACCAGAGACTCAGAGGTCAAGTGAGAGCAAGTGAAAGTCGAAAGAGTAAGTGAGTGAGAGCGACACCTGGGAAAAATGCATAATAAGTGAACCGTTGAAGCGCAGAACTTTTGCTCATATTTAATTAAGCTGTTTAAAATGCTGGAAAAAAAAAAATTATAAGTAAGTAACTAACTGCTCTCATTCTGGCCAAAGCTGAAAAGTAATTAAACCAAATGGTGTAACATTAACTAAAACGTGCCCTGAAAACGGGTCTACCAAAACTTTTCACCACATTGCTGGCTCTCTCTCCCCCTTTCTCTCTTCTCTTTGCTCTGTTTTGGTAAATACTAAATGAATAGAAGCTTTTGAAGTTTTTCTTAATACCCTTTACCCATTAATGGGTATATTGATTATCATTAAGTGTTAGAGCAATATGGCAAAAGTCTTTTCGAACTAGAAGTTTATGAATTTAAATTGTAGGTAAGTAATGCACAAAGCCTTTGTTGCTCCAAAAAGTATGCAACAGTTTAGACTGTCTTGTGGAGTTACTCGTCATGAAAAAGACATTCTCTGCGAAACTATTTGGGTGTCCTGAGATAAGGCTACAGATTGTAAAACATCATAAAATTAATTGTCCATTAAATTTATTAGGCTTTAATCTCGATCTGATCAATTGTTCCCTGCAAAAGGTATACAAATTTCAGCATGGCAATTACTTTGGCTCTCCAGGATGTTTTGTTTGTTTGTGTTTTTTTCCTGTTCTGTTTTACTCCTTTTTAAGTTCTTTGTGTGGGTGTGGGTGTGTGTGTGGGAGAGGAGAAAAAAATTGTTGGGCCAACGCTCTGTTTATAATTTCGCTTTTGCTTTTGGTTTAGGCAACCGAAATGATTTCTTTCAAAAGGATTAAATTAAATTCCATTTGGGGTGAACATAAAAAAATTATATACCCGATGTGTATACATTTACACGCACATGATGTGTGTGTGTGTGTGTGTGTGTGCAGGTGGAAATGAAATCAGCAAAAAATCAACATAATTAAAAACGTTCGTATATCTGCCATGTTTTCGTCCTGTGCTATAACCAAATTAACATGTGTCCGTCTGTCCCTCAGTTGAATCATCCCTTGCCCTTCCTTCCCAATCGTCCATTCAACGTGTCTGGCCGTATTGTTGTTGTTGTTTTCAAACTTAAAAATCTGCTGTATTCATTATATAACGAGCAGTTCGTTGACTCAGTTCAAAAGTCTGGACTCATTAATACCCTGAAAACAATTTTTAAGTTTGTTTTTATTGAATTTTAACTAAAACTAGTTTTATCTATTCCATTTCCAAGTTCTACGCGTTCAGATTTTAATTCGAATTGTTTATAATTAATTGATATATTACTTCCGTTTTGATATTGCTTCGCATACCCTGCCATTGGGGCATTCACTTCTTTTAGTCAGGAATGCGAACGCTTACTGTATTCT
Organism: Drosophila willistoni; assembly: GCF_018902025.1. NCBI lineage: Eukaryota > Metazoa > Arthropoda > Insecta > Diptera > Drosophilidae > Drosophila > Drosophila willistoni. Next base: position 9,883,224 of record NW_025814052.1, read on the forward strand.
GCCTCTTGATCAATTGGACGAATTGAGTGCATAATTTAAATCATTTGAGCTCAATATTTAAGTTTTAATAACAAAAATGCAGTATTTAATTTCAATTGAGGTTGTTAAGATTGTGGTTTGTGGCTATAACATTAAATTATACAAGGTATACGTTGAATCGGTCTAGAAAGGGTCTGTTGTTGTTGTTTCTCTCCTTGCCATAATAATTCAATTATACGTTTATTAACTCACTGTCTTCTCTGCATAATTGCAAATTTAATTGTCCAGCCTAATTAAAATGCTGGGAAAAAATGCTAATATCATTTTTGTTTTTTGTGTATAACTGTTTATGTATATTATATATATATATATGTATATGTATGTATACTTATCTATTATTTGTTTGGCCCTTTTTTTGTTTTGGTTTTAAATTATGCAAAAACAAACATAAAATTTCAATTCAACGTAAAGCTAAACAAAACATTTAACGAAAAACAAAACGAAAATACAATTTTTACAAAAAGGAGAATAATACTCCATCTCCATCCATTCATTACATATATATGTACATATTCAGTCTCAGACTGGTGGAGAATCAAAAAATACTTTTTATGATGATGGGGGAACTCGCTATGGATGGTATTTCGGTTACATTATTGTTTGCCAGCTGTTCCGTTTTGTGGTTGGGGCCATTGATATCTGGCTATATTTATATCAACTGGAAATGCATTAAAGCTACTCTTAGTAAAAACTTGTAAGAGTTTCAGGTCCGTGTGGGGTGAATGTTCATGGTTGTTAAACAAATCTTACTCCATCGGCGACACAGTGCACTATGGGTCAGTTTTGCATCAACTTCAGCTTTGCAAGTTGTTTGGGAGTGCAATAGAATTTCCTTCTGCCCTTTTGCCTACTTTGAGGCACTAAGCATTCAGGTTGGGGCCAAGAACGCGTCTGCTGACTCACTTTTTAATGAGTGAACATGTTCAAAAATCAAATCGAGTTAACAGTGTTCAAAATTGAATGAATTTAAAGACAATTTTGAATTAATGAGTTATGACGTAAAATTCAGTCGCACAACATTCAAACGAAACAAAACGAATTGAATACTTTAGAATGACAGACAATGAGTTGCTATTATTCGAATGCATTTGAATCGCAACTCTAAGAAGATTCTCTTGAGACAATTCGAGCTATTTGATGGGATTCGAGTGTCTTGGTAAACTCAATTCATGGCTTCTTATTTAACCGACTACATACTTTATATTTGATGAGAATTGAAAAGTACTTACATTAACACTCATTCCTTTTATTAGTTCATTAATTTGAATTCAATTGTATTCACTCACTGGAGAAAGTCCTTTATTTCCTTTATTTATCACAAGCAACTCACCTCAACTTAAAAATCCTAAATACCCGTTTAAAAAAAACATCAAAACTTCATAATTAGAGGTTTATGTAAATTTTCTTTAACTCTAAAGACCAGGCTAACTATGTCTAACTATTTTTCGAAATACTTTATAATTTTAATAACTTTTATAGTCAATAATTAATAAACAATTGATCAAAATATGCTTTAAATGCTAGTTAGGATTTTACAATCAATAACAGATCTCTTTGATGAAAAATCAATTGAAGCTTACTCTTGGCCTCTTCAAAGTCGTTTTCGGTTAAGTGGTTTTGATTGAAGTGCCCATTTTTCCGGTTTCGTTGATAAATCGCTAAACGAGCAATTCAATTCAAGGACCACAAAACTGTTGCTTTCTGGCAAATATTTCACACATAAGCCGAACGATGAAAAAAGAATTAATAATCACTCAAATTAATAATGGACACACATTTACACACACACACACACACATTAGTATGTGATGATTAATATGGTAGAGTAACAAACAAAATAAAAACCAAGAAAAAAAAAGGTTTTCTCTGGGCGAATTGATGTTGATTACCATTCATCATTAAAATGCAAATAGAAGGCGGCAATGGAAAAAAAGAACAAATTGCCAAAGACAGAGCAATAGAAAGAGAGAGAGAGAAATGTAGAGAGAGAAAGAGAGGGAGAGAAAGAGAGAGAGAGAGAGAGAGAGAGAGGGAATAACAGAGGATAACGACAAATCCTAAACAAACAACCAGTAAAAGTTAAGGCTTTCAACGCCAATTTGTTTACATGTCCTCGTCGAGTCCTTTTTCGTCCTCCTGATGGCGTTATTTATTGTTATCAGACACTCGAGCACATAAAACATTTTATCACTTGCCCGCCAACACAAAAATAGGAGCAAAAAAAAAAAAAAATACAAATAAGAGAAAAGCCCAGATAGAGAGAGAGAGAGAGAGAGAGAGAAAATGATTATGCCCATGCCTAGTGTTGGCTAGTGAGAGTGTCTGGGGGGCATGGAAAGGAGAGAGAAGAGGTCGACCCAGAGCCTGACCTGACCTGACCATAGTGCAACTGAAACTTCATCACTCAATGTGCAAAGTGTTGAATGTGCGGCGGTTCAATGTTGAAACGGAAACGGATATAACGCGTCGTTAGACTAGTCCTCCTCTTCGGCCCACCACCACGTCCATCCCTGAGTCTATTCTTCTCATCCCGGATTCTCCTCTATCTTTAAGTAATTTGTGAGCTCTGCTGCTGCTGCTGCTGCTGCGGACCAGCCCGGAAACGGAACATTGTGTGCGAAGGCAAACGAGCAAAACGAGCGGACAGCGACCAGTTGGGGGTGGGAGGGAAAGCGGAAAAAACAAACAAGCATAAAGAGGAAACGTTGAAAACGGCCAGAGAGAGAGAGAGAAAAAAAGAAAAAAAAATCACATTTATGTCTAATAGTTTTTTGCTTTGAGCACACTTAGCAATGATTAATTAAGCCCGCAGTGTACGAACTAATGGCCAATTCGTTCTCCGACTCCACCTAAAGCCAAATCCGGGCCGTTGACCTTGAGCACAGACAGACGTTGGACTAATTGAAGCTGATGGGAAACCAAAAAAAAAAAAAAATGAGAAAAATGAAAGAAAAAGAAAAATGGAAAGTAAAGGAATCCCCAAAGGACGATGCTAGCGGGAGACTGCGGGCAGGGGTGAGGGGTGAGGTTTATAAAAATTGAAAATTTGCAACGAAAGTGAAATGAAAGATCAAGAGATTGATGAATAGGTGATGCAAATGCAGGACAAGGTCATCGATTGATGACGAATCGACTAACGACGTGCAACGTTCCATCTGCATAATCAACTGAAAGGCGACCTATCGCTTCAATCCTTGATTGACGACATCCTACTGCCATCTGGTGATTGATATGCCCTTGTGACTCGATTCACTTCGCATAGACCAGATGGACATGAAGACCGAGAAGCTGTTGAATCATCTGCACTTATCCCCTTAGTCAGTTAAAGTCAACTGCATCTGGGGCATCTATGGGGTTAGCTCTATTTCACACACACACCTGGCCACACCAGTGATGGCAAAATATCGATAGTAGGAATCGATAGTTTAGCAAACAAACAAAGATTAGTTTTCCTTTGTTACTTAGAGATAACTTTTGTAATAATCCAAAACTTATTGAACTTATAAAATATATAAGGGGTTTATACATATATCTTTCAGTAGTTCCGTTTATGAAAGAATTTTTACCAAGTTGGAATAGTAGTGTAAGAAAATGTTTAAACTGAGACTTTCAATTGAGACTTTGTTTTGTAAGTTGGCCAAGTCTCGTGTAAATATATTTTGAAGTCTCTCAGTGTGTCGCTTTGTGTCTTTTAAATTGCTCTTTAAGTGATCGATCTCTGGCTCATTGCTTTATCCGAGAAAATCCCCTTTAAGACTGTCTTGTGGAGAGGAAGACAGAGAGAGAGAGTGAGAGAGAGAAAGAGCGACACCAGTAAAGCCTCTTCCTGTTACCATCGTCTTTATCGTCTGCTTCCATATGCTGGTATGGAATATATTGCCACTTTTTGTTGTTTTGCTGCATGAAAGTGGAGGTTGTTGGCATCTTGGCATATATAAGCTCACTTACTTATCAGAAGGCACAGTTACAGTTGGAATTCAAACGGGGGAGGGAAGTAGACTTTGGGGTTGGGTTCGAGAAGAAAGAAGTAGTCAAGGCGTCTTAGCCACTTTCATGAGATTTTGTCAATTTCGTTTTACGCGTTGCGACTCTTAAATAAAAAGGAATGCTACTTCGACTCCCTTAACCATCTCTTTGTGTGTCTTTTTCACTGTCTCCCTGTCTACTGTCAGCGACTCCTTTAACGTGTGTATGTGTGTGTGTGTGTGTGTGTGTGTGTGTGTGTGTGTGTGTGTGTGTGTGTGTGTGTGTGTGTGTGCAGTGCATTGATGCCAGAAATCCGTGAGATGTCGTCTCTCCCATCACATATTTGCCTGTCACGCCTTCCTCATGTCGTTCTAGTTTGTTTTTATTTCATACTCACTCAAATGACAACAAAGTCGGGTCTATGCGTTTTAACCAAATGTTGGCCATGACTTGAGCATTCCAAAAGTCTCATTGATCAGAAAGTTAGCTAATAAAAGAATTATAATCTTGATTGAAGGAATATTAATCTAAAAACTGTTTACAAATTGTGGCTTTAGTTGAGGTAACTGGAAAATCTTGAATCGTTTCAAATTGTTTATGAAAACCTCTCTGGAAACTAGGAAGAAGTCAAAAGCAACTATTACGAAAAGTATCAAATTAAATTGAAAATTGATTAGATGGACAAAACACAAAAGATTGAATCAAAAGAAGTTCGATTGGTCATATGAGCAGAAATATTTACAAGGGTATAGATACTTCAACAAGGTTTCACTTGAGTTTTTTTTTTTTTTTGCTACAAAAGAAACGAAAATAACAAAAGGCAAAAATGAATGAAAAAAAAAAAAGAGTAAAGAAAGGAAAAAAATGATGCTACTTCGATTTCAATTGCGCCAAATGCAACTTGACAACGTGGATGACATCAAAGGAGGTGGCTGCTGGATAATGTGAGTGCGAAGTGGGCGTAGGCGGGTAGGCGGGGATGGAATGAATGGGAATGACTCCTCGGCACTTGCCATTTGGTTGCTCACCTTTTCTTTCAGGCTTTTCTGGCACACACACACAAACAAGCAAGTGGAAACAGACGACAAAGCATTTTCTGATGTTGGATGATTACCGGTGAGAAGTTGCATGGAAGGAACAACTGAAAAAACGAATGAACGAACGATTTATGAAAATGCATGGAAAATTACTGAAAATGGCTAAATCGGGAAATGTGCAGGCACTGAAAACCTGATGCTGAGCAAACAAAGCGCGACAGAGAGAGAGAGAGAGAGAGAATGTGTGCGTGAGCTAATTAAGATTGAGTTAAGCTTGCCAGTGCTTAGTGTTAAGGCTCTTAGACTTTAAAGTCCTTTTTGGCCACTTAGTTGATACTTGGCAACTAATTGGAAATCTCTCTTTCTCTTTCGCCTCAGACAGAATTCCATTATTTATGCACTTGTGTTCAAGTTTTCATCCAAACGACTACGAAAAAAAAAACAAAAAAAAACCGAGACGAAGTAGAAGGCAGCCCTAAGACCAACAATTAACTTGGTTTTTCTTCATTTTTCCATTCGCGTACATTTTCACGCCATTTTGGGTTGGAAATTTTTCGCCTTCTTTTGCGCTTTTTATTTATTTGCCATTTGGGCGTTTTGGAGTTAAGTTTGCTATTCTGTTTGTTGTTTGTTAGTCATTCGTCTAACAGCAGAAACAGGACCCGTCGCATCGGGTGCAAGAGCTGAACGTGGAGCTGAAGCTGGAGCAGGTGGTCTGCCGCCGGGATTTGCACCTTTTATGGACTTCTTCATCAACGCGCAAAAAACTTTGTTTTTTCCTTGTTTTTTTGTTTTTTTTTTTGTTGTGCCTTCTTTTGAACGAACGAAGTTAGCGTAAAGTGCCAAATGCCCAGCACAATTTCTGCCCAGTGAGTTTTGCCTTCCACTTGCTTCTCCTTGCACCTTTATCTTCTACAATATTCACATCGAGACCGGAACAAGGTAAGGGCCAAGGTCTAATTGAGTTATTTGTACAAGTTGCAGCATTTTGAAATGGTAAGCAATTAAGCGAAAAACATGGCAAAGTCACTTATTTTGCTTCCTTTTTTTTAAATTTTTTTTGTTAGTAAAAGTTATTTACACTTAGCTAGGTATCCATTAAAAACTATTCATCTACACATCTATTTATCTCATTATTATGTTTCGTAACTTTTTTTCTCAATACATAAATGGAATTGTGAAAACGTCTTGATAAAATTTATATTTTAAGATAATTGAGTGGAAAATTGGGCTGGAAAATAAAGTAAAATATATTTTGCTCGTTTACGTATTTGTAGATAAAAGGGATAAAACTTTAAAATAAAGTAAACTCTTTATTCTATAAATTTTTTTTTTATATTTTGAGGATCTTTGGAGGAATCTCTAGATAATTTGCCTTCTGATTTCTTCAACTAAAATCAAAAATGGATAAAATAACAAAATTTATTTTCATTATGCAAAGTTATCTCAATGTAACTTTTATTTGTATATGGCCAACATTGTCGTATCAAAAATTTTTTAAAATATTTTAAGTGAGAGTATTAAATTAAATGTAATTCAAAATAAATTTACCAAAAATCAAATTAACAACAGAGAGACCAAACACCAGGGAACAGAGATTTCAAAGTTCTTCTGTTCGTTTGTGATTTCCGTTTTCCTTTTCCCTATACACACACACACACACACACACACACACATATATACATACAGCCACACATCCACAATCAGAGTTAGTCGTCGTTGTTGTTGTTGTTGTTGTTTTTTATTAACTTCATTTGTATTTAAACAGTCGACGCGATGCCAAGCTAAAACGGTGCCATAATGAAGGCAGTATCCTTATATATGTTTATATTCTTGGTATAAAAGACGAATTTCATGGCAAATAAAAATGAGAATGTGAGTGTGTAAGTGTGGGATTTCCCTTTTCTGGTTCTCCCTTTTGGGTGTCTTCTTTCTTTTGCTCTTGTTGCTGTTGTTGTTGTTGCAAAGTTTACCTTGGCTCTGTGTTGTGTGTGTGTGGCCGTTGAAAAGTGTATAACAAAGTGCAGAGAAATGATCAAAAACGCAAATACCCAGCATGTTGGCTAATACAAGTTTAAGCCGCACTTTGGGAAAAAAGAGATTAAAGTCCCTATAAAAAGTTGAAATCAAGTATACGACCTGTAAGTCCAATATGCCGCATTTTACTCTCCTACTTTGAAAGGTAATAAAAAATTAAGTCGAGACGTTGATGCTGATGCGGCTTTGCTTGGCTGCGTCTCCCCGTTATCCTGTGCACTTAATGAGCGTTTAATTGGCTTCACTGTTTACAAGCGTGGGCGTGGCTTTTTTCGGGGAGGCTGCAGCCTGATTGAATTTCTTGCGAAAACTTTTTAATTACAACTCATTGTTGCTTTACCCGTGCACACAAAAGCCCCAACAGCAGCAGCAACAGCAGCAGCAGAAACATTCAACAAGAAGCGAAAGGAAACAAATTTCTGCACTAGCGAGCGTTTTTAAACGCACATGAATTTCGCTAACAATTCCAGAACCAGTTCTTGTTTTCTATTTCTTTACCCCTCCCCCCACCCCCACTCATCCAGCTCTCCCCGCTTAGTTGTGGTTGTCTCTCCTTCGATTTTCATTTGGCAAATTGTTTTCGCTTGGCAATCACCACAAGCCATAAAAACTAAGCCAACTGAAGAAAGACAGGACCCCGGGAAAAACAAACATGCTCAGATTTTGAAGAACCAACCAAACCCCGACCCCCCAGCCCCCCTTGGCTCTGCTTTTCTGTGTAGACCCCCATATTTCTTCAGTCCATTGGGGTTGATTTTATTTACAATTGCTGCAGCATTTTATGCGGCCATTAAAATATTTTATTGCTCTTAGCGTAAATTTTAAGCAATAATAAAATATACAAGAATAAACAAACAACCCAGAAAAAAGGCTCAAGCAAATCCCGGCGAAAAGAAAAACACACGCACAACCAAAACAAAAAAAAAAGAAGGAAAGGAAAGGAATTCAAAAATAAAAAAATAAAACAACAAAAGGTTATCATTTGCCTAAACCAAGTCAAGACCTTTTCATACCCAAATTTCAATTGCCGAGTGCCTTAAATATGTAGATTAGAAAGTAGATTGTCACGACCTTTGCCAATAATCTAAAAATATTCAATTAAGAATTGATCTTGCTTTAGAATTTTGTTTCTAAACAAAATTCATTTAGCAATGGTCCAAATTATATTAACCACAAAATATTCCTAATGATTTAATTGAATTAGTCGGTAAGCTGAAAATTTCTTGTTACAATTGTTAGCCAAAAATCAAGTTAACAGAATTTATTTATTAGAAATATGTATAAGAAAATATTATTCTATACAGATGTAGAATGCCCATATAAGTAGGCAACAATTTTCGAGCATACCCCAAATATATCTGTGTATATGTAACTAAGCCACGCCCACAACATAACTGTAAAGGAATTTGAATTTTTGTGTTTAGTGTCCACCAGCAGCAAAGAACATTATAACCATCTTCCATTTGCCATTTGCCATTCACACATTTTGCATTTTCCATTGACTTGAGTTAAGTTTGGTTTTTTTTTTTTCGTTTGGGTTTGTGTTTCGCTTGGCCACGTTTTTTGCCTTTGGAATTCAGTGAAAATTTAATTTGCATTTGCGCATAAAATGCTTCAACATCACTGAAAAATGTGAGGGGGGGTGGGGTTGGCGGGTAAAGGTAAGGTAAGGTGGGGGGTAACTGCCACTAGTTTGACTTACACCTTACGCCTTGGCTTACACCGCATCCCGCAGGCACTCTATCTTTCTCGCTCTCTCTCTCTCTCTTGATATCTCTCATTCTCAGTAGCTTCATGTGTGTGTGTAACATGTGCGAGTCCTGCTATTTATGGCAGCAGCTGTTCTCATTCCTCTCAGCCAAAAAAATGAAAAGAAACAAAAATTGAAACTCTGCCACCTTTCCCCAAAATCCCATACACCTCACTTCGACCCCGCCTCCCCCACCATCAGCAGCAGCATCATCTCATCGCCACCAACGAGGTTTTTCCGTTGCTTTTCTTCTCTTTTTTTATATGCCACGCATATAAATGGCATCCAATTGATTTACTTTGGACTCCAGGACTTCGGGACACCGCAGCTCTGGAGGCTACTCGGAGTCCCAACCGATTGTGGCCGTTAAATTTTTCGCACTATTTTGCAACTTTAATGTAATTTGATCAACATTTGAAATTGCATTATAAGTTGAACAATTTAAGTTAACTGTTCAATTATGTGTTATTTTATTTGTTTTATAATTCTATTTAAATTTAATTTGTAACACACACAAACAAACATAAATAAATATTATTTTTTATTTAATATTAAGCAATAAAACTGAAATGCTATAAAATTTATTTGTCTGTCTATTTATGCATGTGTAACTGTGTGAGTGTGTGTGTGTGTGTGTGTGTGTGTGTGTTTATGCAGCAATAACTGTAAATGACAAACAAATGCTCACGTTAAATTCGTTGATTAAAATCAGCATAAACACACACACAGAGAAAAAGTCAGAGAGATAAGTGAGTAAGTGAGAGAGAGCGAGCGAGAAAGAGAGAGAGGGCTAAATGACTGGTGTGGAATGGGCAACATGTTCTAGACAGGTGTACATAGTCTTTTTTTTCTGTTTGGAAAGAGGGAGAGGGAGAGTAAACAAGTTAAAATTAACTAAAGTCAAAAGGTTGAGTACAACTATTAAACATACCCTGTTGGATTAGCTAAAACTTCTTATTTTAAACACTTTTAAAAAATAACTCAATAGTATTTGATTTCTTTTTTGTATCCATATATTTTAAACCAATTTTATAGTGAGTTCTGCATTAATTTGGTCTAATCAAATGCAGAGTCTGTTGTATATTAGAGCTGAATCGAAACCTTAATTTCTATTATGCAAGGGAGGAAAATTGATGGTATAAACAGCAAACAAAATCAACAAAATAATCATAATAATCATCATCAAGAAATTAACTATTAGAGGGAGTAATTATTCTGTTTTTAATCTGTGTAACTCAATGAGCCAAATGAATGAACTCTATTGAATCCATTTTGAATTGAATTCAAATGAATGAGTTATAGGTAAAAAATGAAATGAGTGTGACAAATCTCATAAAATAAGTAACTAGGTTAAATGAAAGCCAATGAGTCAAGTATCAAAGCTTTGAAATGCATGCAAACTTATGCGATTCGTTTTTATTTCGCATTCAAACCTATTCGCTTGTACGACTAAAGTTAACATAGACTCATTCATTTACTCGATGTCGATTTTTGAATTCATTCATTTCATTCAATTTGATTTTTCTGTTATTCATGTAGCTCTCTACTTAATATACAAAAGATATTAATTATTTTCTTATGCTTACCTTTTTCTAGAACCTTTTATTATCCATAGATGTCTAATTTGAATGAGAACCAAATTTGCTGTGAGATGTTCTGAAAGAGTCTTTAATAACTCTGACTTTGAATATTTCGAGTATACCCCACTTGAGCCAATGAGTACAACAAACATGCCAGAATATCAATGAGTATGCCCACCGACCAGTACAATCAGCCGTAAGGACCTCATGCAGTGCGTCATTTATGCGGGCCAACATAGCACACATACACACACACACACACACAGACACACGTATACACATAAACACAGACAGGGTCGCTCAATGCACTACATTCAGCAGGTAAATAAGCTACACTTTAAGCGCAAACAATTCTGTTGCCCAAAAACCATCAACATCATTCCATAGGCAATGCCAACAAAATTGTCTCTCTCTCTCGCTTACTCTATATTTATATTGCTCCCTCTCTCTCTCTCTCTGTGTGTCTATGTTGGCTGCTTGTTACTGTCCCTGTAAATGTCATTGGCAGACACATAGGAAAAATATTTTAATAACTATTCGTGGCATGGCTTCTCTCACTTGGTCGTTGCTTTTACATCTATTCACTTTACTGGCGAATGTTTTCATTAGCCACGACAAAAAAAAAAAAAAAACAGAAGAAAAAATGATGGAGAAATAGAGTGAGAGAGTGGAAGAAAGAGAAAGAAAAACACATAATAATGCTCGTAATAAACGAACTGAACAAATAGGATATAGGGAATAGTTAACAGAAATAGACAGAGGAGCAAAATGGAAAAACTAAAGTTCAGGAGCGTCTCTGAAGATGGACCGTTTATTATCTTAATGTTTATGATATTATCTAAATTCTGTCATAGAATGTTTCCTTTAACTTGAATATGTCCCACCCACTCTAGGCTAAATTCAATTTTATGAACCGAAATTTTTATTTCTAGCCATGACCCCATTTGAAGCCAACTCTGGCATAGGCGAACAAAATCGATTTGTCTGGCAGATGTACATATATATATATCTGTGGTGAGTGTCTTTAACCGCCAACTAAACATGGCCATGTACCAAATACTTGACAAACATTTGACCTTTTTTTTTATTGTCAATATTAGCTTGCATCTAACCTACATACACCTGGGGGAAAATCGACACAAACATTTAGTGAAAACATATGTAAATTTAATTAATTGCTGCCATTGACTAAGTGAATCACTTTTTTTTTTTTTTTTAAAGTTTGATCTTAATCCAATATTTAAGTTAGTCTTAGTTACTAGTATAGCTGTACATTTGAATATTTGTGGAATGTTTATCATAGTTAGTTACTATGATCCAATCTACTTTGAAGTTGCTTTTAAAGTTCGATTAATTCGAGGTCAAGGTTAGCTTGTTGTCTGTTTGCCCTGGATCACCCCTTCGGATCGATTTCAAGAACCACAATGTTCTTTTATCACCAGAAATCTTCTTAAGAACTACAGCATATTGCAATTATGCCTTACCATATCCTCAACGCCACAACTTGTTGAGAATTAGAAGAATTAGAATTTGGGAGACTTTACAAACCTTCGTTTTCCAGGTAAAATATTGTTGAGTCTATCGAATTGGACTCTTACAGAATAGTAATAGAGACAAATAGTTTTAATATTTCTTGTAGAGACTAGAAATTCAGTTTGTCTATTTTATTCCTACTTTATATCTTGCTTCTAATTCAAACTTTAATGTGTTAAGCCCCTATGAATGACAGGTCTTTAATTCTACTGCCATAGGCCGATCATTCGCATATACATACATATATATGTAAGTATGTTAATGCCTTGAAATGATGTTGGTGATTTTGGGATATCTCAGTTGATTGACATGCATTCGGTTTATATTATCTGCCTCAGAATCAGTCGAAAACCTGGCCAACTGAATGGAACTAAGATGAATGGGTGTATTAACTGCAATTCAACCATAATGCATCTTACTTAATTAGCATTAATAATTCGGTTATAGAATGGCCAAAAAAAAAAACACTCCTAATGTGGTGTGTGTGTGTGAGAATCGCGTATACGCCTGGTATATCCAGCTAAAGCAAAGAAATTCACAGGGCCCAGGGCAAATAACATTGTTATTATTATTTTTAAAAGCGATTTTCGCATAGCAGTCGCAGCTGGGCTCGTTAAAAGCACAAATAGCAGGCAAAGGCAACGGCAATGGCAACGGCAACGGCAACGGCAATGGGAGCAACATGAAAAGAGATGGCAGCGACAATGCCAGAAACAGGAGCTACTCTCAATCCCAATAGCAGGAGATGCCACCACTTGACTCCTACATACATATATGTATGTGTATGTATATATGTATGTGGACATGGAGAGCAGTTAGCCCGCGGTGTATACACATAAGTCATTTATTGAAAATCCACTGCAGGAGGCAAGCAGCCAGCCAGCGAGTGAGCGAGGTAGTCAGCCAGCAGGAAAAACAGGAAAAGCGATGGCAACAGCGGCTGCCGGCCGAGAGTATGACAAACAATAGCCAAATGGGTTTTTCCTACCAACAACAGCAACAACAATTTTTCAATATGCTTCCACAAAAACCAAAATGACCAAAAGAACCAAATGTGTTGGTTGGTTGGTTGGATGGCTGGTTGGGGTAACGTATAGGCGGCAACGGCATTCATCGAATTTGTTGTTCTTATTGTTGTTGTTGTTGTTGTTGTTGTTGTTATTGTTGCTGCTGCTCGTTATTGTTTTTATTATTGCGCATTGTGAAGCGACCCGGCCTTCCCCCAGCCTTCATATCCAAAAATCCTCATTCTGACTTTGCATCGTTTCAATGGCTGGGCCAAGGCTAAGGAACAACGATAGGTCGATTGTCGCTGCCATTAAGCGTGTGCATAGTAAATGTGACAACAACAACAACAACAATATTTCATAAGAATATTCATCGAAATTCTGATCGACAATGAAATATCCTTAAAAAATATAACAAAAATCAGTTTATCAAATATTATTGAATACCTCAAAAGGGTTGGAACTTTTGGAAACTTTCAGCCGTAATCCTTTGATCGATTTTTGTTGACGCTATTAAAGAGAGCAAGACCCAATCGTATACCTCTTTAGTCGGGCCTAAAGTCGAGTTCACGCCGGATCCCGGTCTCTCTCTCTCTGAGCCTGAGAGAATGTTTGGTTTGCTTGTTTGTTGGTTTGTTGGCTTGTTTGTGCACCCGTCGAGGCATTGCATTCTGCTCTTACCCCCATAGCATGTCAGGGGTAGAATTTCCTTTAAATAAGAATTGTCAGAAAATAAATTTTAATTTGCGACATTGGCCTGGCCTGGCCTGGCGTTGGCGTTGAATGCTCTGAGCGAGATTGACTGAGAGTTGCAAACTCTGACTATCGGGTTTTGAGGCCAATGACGACAGGACTGTTGTCCTGTTTGCCATAAAAGATAACGATATTGTGGACAGGTTTTGCAATATTGCAAATGGTTGACAATTGGTGTTAAAACATTTTGTTGTAATTGTCGGAAGTTGAGGCAATTGGTAACCGCTTATGGCATTTTTTTTTACGGGTTTTTTTTTATTCGTTAAATAGGAATTCGAATAAATAAACATACATATAGCCTATATTTCTCTCTACCATTATAGAGTCATTCATTTGTGGAATTTGTTAGCTACATTAAAACCTTGTCTTAATTCGTAACTAAGGCTTAGATAATAAGTTAAGTTTCATTTATTTTGAATAGATACATATGAATGAGGGCACCGTAACATTACGTTTGGTTCATGGTAAATATTTACTTAAGCTACTCGAGATTTCAGTGTTGAAAAGTGAAAAAATCGGCTAAAGCTAGATTTCAGTGTTGGCAAATGCGATTTTTTATTCGGCGCGTTGTTTGACAGCTTGGCATCTGGCAACGCTATCTCAAAATTTGACAGCTTCCTTTAGCCGGAAACAGCTACTTTTAGCTATAATCCCGCTAAAAACATGGTTTTTCTTTTGTTAATTGCACAAAAACTACATAATAAATCGCCAAGGCGCACCTGAGGTCGTGCTCTCTTTCGTTTGATACCAAATTTATGTAGTTTAAGCGCGTTTTGGGCCCGAGTAACTATAGTAAATATTTACCCTAGTGTTGGTAAATAGTAGGTATATTTTTAATCCAGTGTTGGTAAATAGTTGGTATATTTTTAGCCCAGTGTTGGTAAATGTTTAATAAAATAGTTGAAAGCGCTGTCAAAAGTTTGTGTTTTTTGTTATAATAAAAACAAAGCATCGCGTGTTAAATATTAAAATTGAGCCAAATCTTCGGCGTGGCCACTACAACAGAAACTCAATGGCATGGACGGCGATTTTACTACAATCTGTCTGAAAATAAAGTCGCTGAATTGACATTTTTAAATACTAGTTTCAAGATGTTTCATCAAAAATAGTAAAAAAAGATGAAAACCATTTGTTTTATTTCCTTATGTTTTATTGAAAGATAGAATTTTTAAGATTAAATTTCTCCCATAAATCTAATCAGGTTACATAATAAAAAACAAAATCCTTACATGAATATAATCAAATATTTATAGCAAACGTCGTTACTAGTTCGCTGAGATTGTTTTCAATTTGCCAAAAATTACGTAGAATATAGACAAAATATTGAAATTGGATTAGGATTCTCAAACCAAACGATACGAAGCTGAGCATATTCTAAGGACAAGCTAAAAGATCCTTAGGGCATCAAATTTGCGCTTTTTCTGTGACGATTATGATCCACACCGACTAAAAAACGTATGCCAATACTTCTACCAACAACAAAACAAATATATTAGGCATAGAAACCAATTTTCTTGACCAAAGACATAACAATTGAAGAAAGAATGCTTTATTTCATGTTGGTAATCGACTAGCTTATGCTTTATTTCATGTTGGTAATCGACTAGCTTAATGGTTTGTGTGACAAATTGTGTAATAGAAAATGACACCAAATGCTGAATTTATTTCTGCCGCAGTGTTTTCTTAAAAGTACATATCGTATCCCTAAATCTAGTTTCGTAACGTCTTAGGAAATAATGGACGCAAAGCTGCAGACCCAATCATCCTGGGCCCGGTACCGTCCGCATTGAAGTTAAGCCGTGAACATAAAGGTGACTCGACTAATTGAAGAAATGAAAACCACAAAGTGAAAACCACTTAATACAGATGGTATTTTGTTATAAGTTCATCAGTGCTCCTTAGACCTGGAATTGAAGAGACAAATACCATACATTACAACAATATACCATTCTCGAACTCCAGGTCAAAGTATCCTTACCAATGACCTTGGCCATTGGCCGTCCTCCGTGTGTGAAGGTCCCGTAAAGGGACCACATCGCTAACATCTGTGCATTATGGGATCTGGATAAGAAGTCTAATATTTGATTAATTCACACAATCTATAATCCGAAAAAAAAAATATTTACTTTAGTTTTTTTAACACATTTTTCACTGCAAATTTTGACGAAATCAAGTCCGAGTATTGTTGACTGCTTTACACTTGGCAGACGAATGATTCGAATGGGAAACCTGCCGAGTATTTATAGGGAAATCAGCAAAAATTGTCAAGGCCTACTTGATTTATGGAAAACTAATTTCTAAGACAATTAGGGGTGGTACTCCAGCGATAACAAGGCAAATTGATTATTACTTAGTGATGACAAAAATATGATTAATTAAATAATCGATTATTGAAGCTTATAATATATTAAACGTGCGTGATTATTAATCGAGTAGATATAAAATTAATCGATTAATCAAACCATTGATTATAATTGATTGGATCTAATTGAATACAGAATGTGTCAATTAATTGAAAGAAATTTGTAAAACAACTAGAACGAAATACGCGATTATTGCGATATACATGTATATATCTTAACATCAATATTATTACCCGATTTGTTATGCGTATTATCTACTTATTGATCGTTAGAATATTTAAATTTTTTGTTTGATTGATAAAAGTCATTGATTGAGATTGATTCTCACTAAGCAATAAATTTGCTATATTATAGATTTATGGTAAAAATTTGGGGTGTACACACAGACCACAAACACACACACACACACACACACACACACACACACTCATCTTCATCTGCATATTCATATTCCCATTCACGTTCAGTATTCACATTGCCGTTTGATATTGATATTTGGTCTAAAACGCAGCGCAGAGAATGGCAAAGTTTGCTTAGCAAACAATGTGCACTTCTGGCAAATGCAAATAAGATACAGGGCATACACACACACACACACACAGAACGAGTTTTATACCCACATATGTTGGAAATATGCATATCAATTATCTCCCTTTCTATATATTTATGTATGTACATATTTATATACATATATAGACCATATATTAGGAGTATATATACACTTGTAGGAGTATATATCGAGCGCAAGAATTCAATGTTATTTCTTGACTGCGTTTTTGTTTTCTTTTGATATTTTGAATTATATTTTATCTGTCAATTAAATCAAAATTTACAGCACTTCAAGTGCAAGGAGCGAAAACCAAATGAAATGAATATCAAATGAAATGAATGAATAAAGGAAGGAAGAACTGAAAGTCGAAGCTATAGCCGAACCGCAAGCAAAAGCTGAAACGAAGGTGGAGAAGAATATCAATAAAGCACAACAATTTATTGCAGAAATATACACTCAGAAAGCGGGAGAGAGATAAGTAGATAGAATGAGAGAGATGGACACACACGAAGGCATTACAAACATGAAAATACATCGTAAATAAAATTTGTACTTCTTGTGCCAACGGCAAAACGATGACGAGCTGACGATGTCGTTGCAAATACCATAAAGAAATCGTTGTCGACGTGCTGCAGGCATCGCACACGACCTTCTTCCTACCTATATCCTCCATCCACCTCCTTTCTGCAGCATGTGGGTAGTCAGAAGTCGGAGTCCTCTTGACCAGGAAACCAACAGCAGCAGCAGCAGCAGGCAGGAAGCTCTACAAAATGTTATTTATTGGAATTGTGTAATAAATGTGGCCAAAAGTGCACAAGGAACACATAAACGATACGAAAATATTGAAGGCACTCACTGCATTACATCTCCATATGCATTGGATTGTACCAAATGATGCAAATGATGGCAGACTCAAGACCAAAACTAGCGCACATACAAAACTAAATATATACCTATATATATATATATATCTAGTTACATACATGTGCGACATGCTACTTCTCTCAATTGTAAAACTTAAAGACTGAAATCTCTCTTTAGGCAAGTTTGAACCAAAGAACTTGCAAGTTTCATGCGTTAGCATATGAGATACTTGAAATTCATCCATTGTCAGAGTTTTCCTTTCTCAGAGATTTCACTTGTAAATATTTTTGGGAAAACCTTATCAAAAAGCATTCCTAAATGATATTTGATACTCATATTGGATTGGTTGTGAAGTTTCAGACTTTATTGATAACATTTTTCAATTTTATTTCGTCTTTTTCAATCAACTGCAGATTTCTTATTTAAATATTTCTCCACTTCAGTGAGTTTTTCAGTTTTTTGCTTTTATACTAGCCAGATCTAAGGGGGAATAAGAGTTTGATTAAAGGATTTTTTTATACACAAGATTTTCTCAAATTTATTGATATTCATATTGCATACTTTTGGGAGCAAATTTACCTTATTTACCCCTCTTGATCCGACTATGTCTTAGTTAGGGTATTGTAGTACTTAGCCCTGAGGGTTAAGGCTAGTTTGCATAGTTTTCGAATTTCGTTGATTTTGCTGTTCACTTGTTCTCTCCCTTTTCATTTCACTGCCGCTTTTTATGTTGCCAGAAATACGCGTTGCCAAAAATCTTCTTGAGACTTCACAGAAAGTCAAGTGCTCCCAACTGAAGCAAGTTAAATAATATTCAAATAGTTGCTCCCACAGAAATGATCGGCCCAAAGTTATATACTCACCTGTAAGCCATTAGAGAAAGGGAGAGAGAGAGACAGACTGTTAGAGAGAGATTATTGTAGTGTCATTCAATTTTTGTTAATGAATCTCATTTCTTTACACAAGGGAAAACGAAAACATAAGTCTAACAATAAACAGAGTTCACAGAGAGAAGGGGCCCAAAGCTCTTAAAAGGTTGTTTATTGGGAATTTTTACATTAATCAGAATATTTTCTCTCTCTCTATGTCATTAAAAAATTCATTTAAAGTTTATTGGTTTTCGTTCGTACGATTTTCAGGCCTCCGGCGAAAAAAAGAGTTAATAAACTTCACGTTAAACGTAAGCACTTTCTGTCAGATGTGTCAACTTTACGTCAAACGTAAACTCTTTGATGTCACATTCACATGAACACAATGGCGAAGTGGAGAAGTGAAAGCTTACCAGCATATTATACATACGTATGCATATTTACATTGTTTGTCAAAGAAGCATCGAATGGGTTTACCAAGTTTGGTCTATGTCGTGGTCTACGTCCTGACAGGGTAAGTTAACTCGCATGGTTCGTGCCTCGATTATGATTACGTGCTTCGCCTTGAATGCTCAAGCTGATCGCTCATTTAACAACAGTCGACGTAGTGCTCAACTCTTCACAATTTGTGTCAGCACACACTCACGCGGCGTTACGTAAGGACATGTATAGATGCAGACAGAGGATAGCCACGAAACACTTAGCTATACCGACCCACCGACCCACCGACCCACCGACCAACCTTACCCCCAACCTTACCCCCCTCTGACCCAACGACAAAACTCACCAGCCATTGCCACAGCCGTCCGACATCCATACGCCGGCTGCCCCTCCACCAACCAGTTTAGCCTGTCCAGTTGCACATTGGCAAAACGGAAACTGGTCCTTTGGGCGTCGACGCTTTAGCTTTTGGTAAGTGACAGGCACCCACATCCATATATGCACACCCACACACACACAGCCAGACATCCAGACATATACATATATGTACATGTGTGTGTGTGTGGAGGACACCTTTGTACCGAAATTTTCAATCGATTTGATTTATATGCAAAATATTTAAATTTTATTGCCAGTTTGCATATGGGCCCAGACACTGGTCCTCTGCCTGTGCCTGTGCCTGTGCCTGGGCTTAAGTGAGATCGATAGTTATAGTTGTAGTCAGTTTAAAAGGCCACACACACACACACACACACACACACACATACGCACACACGGATCGAAAAAGGGGTTTCGGGTTCGGAATATTGGGTTACATTTTGAAGAAGCTAAGCCAAAGTGCCTGACCATTTTACACTATGTGGTAAATTGTAATTTATGCAACTTTTTTGTCACCGTTAAGGTTGAGGAATGTCATATTGAAATCGAAATTTAAATACCAAACAAAAGCTTTTTGGGGCTAAACATTTTTAAGGGAAAGTGTTGTCGTTGCTGTTCTTGGACACATTAAGGACACCTGTGCGATCAAGTGAAAATATTGGTTTAGTGAAATTCTTAACATAAAACTTATGACTTTCTTAAACTATAAGTTTTTAGTTTATTGGCTTCTTGGAATTGGAAACTAGTTTAATCAGAGGAAAATGTGTCTAGAAAGCCATCATTATACTAATCGAGTATTTCAGCTTTCATTTAAGTTTAACAAGTTTCCATCTTCCTGGTTACTGATTGTTGTCGTTGTTTTGCAGAGTAAAAAAAAAAAAAGGACTCTTTTTGAACTTTGCCGATGCAATCGTCGCGTCTCTCAGTCTCCGTGCAACTTTATACATTTTTCATTCTGTCAGCTTATCCCCAAAAAAAAAAGACAAAACAAAATGGCAAACAAAATGTAAGCAATAGCTAGAGGGAAGATGGAAAAGCGTGTCAAAAATTATGTTGATTGTTTGCTCCAGCCAAGGAAATAATTAAGCAAGAAGGCGGCAAGAAGAACAGAAACTGCAATTCTTGGCGAATCCATCGCCTTCGCCATTGCCATTTGGCGCCAAGTCAAGAAAATTTTCCTGAGCATGAGAGCAAAAAGGAATCATCCAAATTGTCAACAGAATGCCGGGTTTTTCTTGAAGTTTATCACAACGCCCTGACCCGACACGCCCACTGTGGCACTGGCAGTCTTTTTTCCTTGCCTCTTCTTCTTAATCTAATTAGAAAGCTACTTGCGGCAACAGTTTTGATTTACATTTTTCGGCAACTGCCAAAAACATAATTGTTTGAAAATAAATATCTACTCTTGACGGTAATCAACATATTCATTAAATATATTTGTTAAACTGGTTTAAGAACTTGGATCAGGGATCAGTCGAAGAAGGCTTAATTATAGCCAACCTTTGTAGCAATAAGGGGGTTATTGACGCAAATTGACCCACACCAAAATTTATATTTAATCTCATCATGGTATAAAGTAAACCGGTGAAGTACTTAGGCTTTTTTTTTTAATAGAAGACTAACATAAAGGGGTTCCTCTCCGAAGCCAAGACAACTAGCTTGAAAAATGTGCCACAATAAGTCTTTATTATCACATCCTGCATAAAAGTATGCTAAATTTCTCCAACTCTCTATGGTCGGGAATTCTATTTTGAGGCATAAAATACAATTTAATGTATTAAAACTTCGAAGGCACAATAATAGTATTAAAAATTAAATCGAATTTGGACCATTTTTTGTTCAAATTCGCGTAATACTAACAAAAAAATGTCCTGTTTGCATACTTTTAGGCATTAATAACTCAATTGTTAAATGCTCAATTGTTACGCAGTACAAGAGGACATATAGAAGTATAAACTGATGCAAGTACTGTCCTGTTAATAGGTCAGTCAGTTTCTTAGTTCTATTTTCCCTACACAAACATAGAAGACGTAATTTAAATTAGTATAAAAACACACATTTATTAAACAAAACACAACGCTTTAGTTCTGAAACACTTTATAAAATAACTTCACTGAAACCAACATACCTTAATCTTTATTTAAAATTATATTTTTTATATTTGATGATGATGTCTCTTTGAACTTCTGGTATCTTTTCACTTTATGCAATTGAAATTGTGTTACCAACTTGCATGACTTTGAGCTCCTGAATCATAATAAATCCTCCCAAGCTTTCCATGAAAAATTTAATTGTTTTTCTTATAAACTAAATTTCCAATCATAGTTACCAAAATTAAATAAGGCGAAGCTAAGCCTGCCTTCTGGAACATGTCTAGAAAAAAAATTGTCTATTTGGGTTAGATATGCATACCTGGAGAGACTTAGTAGCTAGGACAATTAATGTTCATTGTAGAATAATGTAGATTTTAAGGTAAGTCAAATTAGTATTATATATGTATTTAATTAACTAAAAATAAATTTTGTAGTAGATATTAAAATTGAACAACATAGTTATTCACTAAGTCTATTCCTTAAAGTCTTCTTAAAAATATCAAAGTTTTAAAATGAAAATGAAAGAGTTCAGTTAAAGGACACGGAAATTATTTTGTTAACCATTAAATTTCATATTAAGTATATAAATTTTATGAATCAAAGTCACATAGATTGATGGCAAATTAAAAGTGTAGCCAACTTTTGGGGAGTTTGGAGTTTCGGTTTCAGATTAGACCATAATCCATGGAATCTAATTGGTTACGGTTTCGGACCCCGTTAGCCTAATAGCATTTAACAGTTTCAATATAAATCAGTGACAGCCTTGATGGCACTTTAATGTCACAATCATTTTGTTGGCTCTATCTAACCCATTCTGCTGGTATAACCCCCTCCCCCACCCCCCCTCCCCCAACGAAATTCATTTCGACCCAAAATCACAGTTTGATTTCAGTTTTTCGAAGCAAACTTTAACTAATTTCCGCACAATCGACGACCATCGAAAATCCGAAATGAATCCTGATGCACAGAAAAATAGAGAGAGAGAGAGAGAGAGAGAGAGAAGGATAGTGTGTATGAGTGAGTGAAAAGACATCAAATCAAATCGAAACGAATCGACAACCGTCAACCAACAAACGACGAGGTACATAATGTTAAAACGTGAAAGCGACTGAAATTAAATTGATCGGTGGCATGTTGTCAATGGCCATTGCAAAAGATACGCCCCTCAAACACGCCACACCGCCCCCGTTTACCCCCGCCCCGTCTAGACCCACCAGCTTGCCCTCAAGTTAATTCGGTAGCCATTCAGCAGTCAGCATTATTTCGGTTCGATGGCATTTTATCGCATTTCATTAGCAGTGAGAACGCCATCGCCATCGGATTGCGATTCCAATTCCATTTTACAATTCATCGCACTTCATTTGCAAATTTTGAGGAGCAAACAAAAAGAACTCTGACATTTGTGTCAATTTCCAATGAAAAACGTTGCCACACTCTGAAAGTGTTTTTATTTTTTTTTTGTCTTTTGGTTTTCCATCAGCCTCATCAAAGTTTAAATGTTGTCAACATGCCAGCTTAATGATTATAGAGGCCTAATCTCCTCCATCCATATGCCCACTTGGACAAAACTTGAGAGTTTCTAATATAAATTCATTTATAAATCGAAAGTTCTGTTTGGTTTTTTGTGGGTAACTGCACAAATATTTAGCCAAAACTAATGGCCAAAAACGTTTAGGTCAGCGTACATACATAGGAAGGGTCCCTAGTGCCATTTTGCAGGAGTTCCTCAAAATGCTATAAACCTTATGCCGGCGACCCATGAATAAATTATCATTAAAATTGGATAAAATTGAATTGGGTTTGCCTCGACGAGCATGCAGATGAAGCCGACATCTTCATTGAAGTGTTCTGTATTATGTATTTGGGTATTTTATTTATATGTAGTCCGCTTGTTTTTCCCTTAATATTGATTGAGTTTAAAGTGGCCAAGTAATCACATATTGATAGAAATCGAATTTTTCATCAATTGCTATGTATTTACCTATGATCAAGGGGTCGTTCTTTCAAGATCACTGACTAATTTTAGTGTTTTTGTCTTCATTTGAATATTCGTTTGTCTAATTTAGATAAGTTCATCATTCTACATTAACATAATATACAGGTCTGCACGAATACATTCATTGGTAAATATTTACTTAAGCTACTCGAGATTTCAAAAAAAAAAAATCGGCTAAAGCTAGATTTCAGTGTTGGCAAACGCAATTTTTTATTTGGCGCGTTGTTTGACCGCCCTGATAGCCAAATGTTTTACTCTGAATTATAAAATTGAGGAATATTCGGCAGCCCGCGTATACTATCTCAAAATTTTACAACTTATTTTAGCCGTATTTAGCTACTTTTAGCTATAATCCCGCTAAAAACATCATTTTTCTTTTGTTAATTATATAAAAACTACATAATTAATCGCCTAGGCGCGTTTGATACCAAATTTATATTGTTTAAGCGCGTTTTGGTCCCGAGTAGCTTAAGTAAATATTTACCCTGTACACCAATTTCAGTGTACTCATTAACTGCTGTACAACACTGGAGTGAGTGAGTTCCATCGCTTTTAATTCAAACAAATTACCCAACACTCTTTAACACTCATTTAAAACTGTACAGAAAAAAGTTGTACACGTTTTTGGAAATGAATGATTCAATTGTCCTTTTGGATGCATTCATGCAAATGTTCGAATGTTGTCTTAACTTGAATCCTTTTTATAAGAATTATCATTTAAAAACGAATACCCAAGAATACCGCCTTAAATAAGTAGTATTAGTTTATCTATCTCATCCATAATAATAACTAAAGCACTCTGTAGCTTTCGGATTAACTAGCCAACAAAGTAAGAAATACTTTAATAAGATTAAAATTAGTTCTTTATATATCGGTTTATGATTATCTTTGGTAAAATACATTGATGATTCCTTAAGGAATTCTTCGGAGAATCGTTGAGTTAGTCTATGATGATTTTTTTAAGGCAAAATTGTATGTGCTAAAAACTTGCTAGGCCTAAATTAATGTTAATATTAAGTAAACTAATTCACCGAATTCATTAACATAAAACAAATTTTTAAATTAAATTGCTTAAGAATCAAACAAATTTTTATTTAAATATTAGTTACATAATTAAAAATTCCTTATTATTCCACTATGAAATTGTTATTACCTCCAACAAGTTTTTGTGATACTTTACTAGAGTAAAAATACCAAAATAGTTTGAAAGCCAAGGTATTTTAATTTTCTTTTCATTTTCCACAATCACGTTAGCACTGACAATTCTCATTTTCGGCTTGTCAAAGTCAGGAGGCAAAACGAAACTCTCATATCCTCAGTTCATTCTCGACTGTGTTGTGAACAGCATCAATAGAATTTCTATAAATTTACTTAATATTCGGCAACAAAAAAATAAAACAAAAAAAAAATAAATTAAATAAAGCTAAATAAAACTAAATAAAAACGAAATAATCAGTATAAAAATATATTGTGAAAACAAAATGCCTCGTCCAATCTTGGTTGAAGAAGGTAAAGGAAAGAAATCGAAAAAGGCCGAAAAGGTATTGTCACCGCAATCCGCTAAAGGCAAGATTGAAACGGTGAATTCCAAGGAAACTGAAGGCAATATCAAAGCCGGCAAGGACGAGCCCAAGGATGGAGGTAACAAAAACCAGGCTGGTAAAAAAGAAAAGCATGTCATGAAGAAAAAAATGGTTGTTTTGGCTGACGTAGATAAAGAGGTTGTCGTAATGGTAGGTAATGGAGCTATGAAACCAACTGTCGAAGAACAATTTGGCAAGAAGGTGGACAAACCGATCGTAATGTCCAAAGAAGAAGAAGAAGACGTAAAGCAAGATAATCCCGATGCCGAGGCCGATGTCACGTTATTCATGAATGATATCTTCAATCAGATATCGGATCCACTTGGGATTAGTGTGAGTAAGAAGTTAAAGATTAAACAGGAGAAACCGAAACATAAGGATATGCTGAATGCCAAGAAGAAGCCAATGAAACCTCTATGGGTATTGGACACCAAGTCGCCGCCTGTGCCCCCCCAGAACCCCCGTTTCCCAGATGTAAGGTTGCGACGACATTATGGACTGCCCAGGAAGTCAAAACCTCTGACCAATCTATTTAAAGATCTATCTCTATGGCGCAGTACCCTCTTAACTGTGGCACATGTCTTTCTTGGCGTTTTGCTGCTCAACACTTTGAATTCTTACGCTCTCATCGTATTACTGGCCAAGACTGGTCTGTTCATTTTGATGAATGGATTCTTCTATGGCAGTTGGCGTCAACAGTTACGCTTTCGTCCATATGAGAAACTAATTGTTTGTGATATTGAAATATCACCCGAATGGCTGCAGACAGTAGTACGAAATCTAAATGATCTCTTAATGGTTATCCAAAAGATTCTATTCAATGACAACATTTTGGTGGCCATTTGCTTGTGGCTCTGTCTCATGGAGATACGGAATTTGTTCAACAATGTTGATGGACTAACAATATTTACATACAGTAAGTCGTATTTGAATTTTCTTAATTAAAAAAATCATCTAATATATATATTTTTGCAGCTTATTTGGGCATCTTTCTGGCGCCACGTGTATATATTGATATGAAGGCTCTTATTAATCAGGCCAGACGGGAAGCTCAGTTGCCAGCAGATCGTCGTTCAAAAACGTTTCGAATGCGTCTGTTAGTAAACTTCATAAAACCTTTTGAACCTGTTTGGGATCGTCCAAAGAAGAGGCCTCCAGTTAAGACAATCTACGTGAATCGGGGACAACAGACCGATGCCGAGGATGATGTAACCAAGGAGAGGAATGATCTGTCCGCGACAATAGCCTTCGCTATTGAACAACAATGTGAGAGGATCATTGTACAACGAGAGGAGGATCCACGTGAACCCTACAGTTTATGGCATATTTTGGGTGTCTTAACCACAATTAGTATGCCGAATTATCTTAAGTATCTAGTTTACTGGGAAAACAGTGTGGAATCGGGAATCTATCTAATCACCGGGCTCTATCTGTTGACCTGTCATCACACATACATTCAGACGTTTTCCTTAGTCATACTGATTGAATTTACCTTGCTCCTAATCTATTCGTGTCTGCGTCAAGTGATAATATTTGGCCCATTCGAATTGTTTCTTAATTGGAAGGCCAAGTTGCCAGAGGAACGAACCACAAATATGACACGAACTGTTGTCAACTGGATTAATCGCTGGATAGCCACCATTCAATATATTCTCTTTAGTCGCAATTTATTTGCGGCCTTAGGAGTTTGGATGTGGCTGTACGAGATGCGTAAAATGGGCAATTCTATCAATGGACAAACACTTCTCATCTATGGTAATCCATTGTCGTTTACTTTTGCCTTGAAATAACTTAAATGTTTTTTTTTTCAGTTTACCTTTGCTTCTTTCTGGTGCCCGTTCTTAGGGTCAAGTTGATGCATACCCTTCATGCCTGGCGTAATACAACAAATGTTAACGAATTAACTTCCTGTTTGAACTACGCTTTTATGATTCTCGATCTTTTTGAGTTTCCTAAAATCACCAACACCACAGGAAAGCGCACCATCTGTGTGAATCGTGGCCAACAGACCGAGTCCAGTGGCGGCTTTATTCAAGAAAAGGATCATCTCCAGTTGATTACGGCGATGGCATCGTTCGATCCCATTGCCTCTAGTCTGCGATTCAATGACGAATGTGGTCTTAATGCTTCGCAATGCCTATTCACAGACTACAACACGAACAATGAAAACGAAACTCTATCAGCTTAAATTGGCAAATTCAAACATTATTTCGTTCATTTCGTTTTGTTCGTTATATTTATTAATATTTCAAGTGCATTACCAAAACTGAAACGAAATTTATTGAAGGGGTGAATGGTATGGCACAAGTTGTTGTGGGACTTGTCACGGCCTTTGTAAGGCGACACTTTTGAGTGCTTTTGTCTTCACTGAAAGCTCGATGCAGTTTGCTGCGTTTGCATGGTAAAGGAAACTGGGTCCCTTTGGTTTGAAGTATTGCCGATGTGTTGATGTGATTTTGTCCGATTGTCTTTGAGAATCAATAGCGAAATACAAGCAGTTGAACCTAAAAAAAAAGACCATATCGACACTTCGACACTTCGGACTAACTAATTGCTAATGTACTTATGCAGCCGTATTAAGTTTTTTATAGAAAAAATTCTTCGGAGATCGAAGACCGTCAATGTGCCGAAGGCGACCTGTAAAAAAGGCAATATACACTACAAAAATGACAAAAACGGACACTTTCTCAATGGCGATATATTTAGTGGCCATTTCAAGCTTTAGAGCGTCGATAACTTGGCATACGTGCGACGATTTTCTGGAGAACAGTATAATGAAAACTGCATCGTACATATGTACATAACATTGTTAGTTATTAATTAGAGTGTTTTTTAATTACATATGCTATAAAAAATGTATGATATAAATATAAAATTTTAAAACACAACTTAGAGGACAACCCATTGGAAATAATTTCCTTACCCAACGATGAAACTATAACATCCATTATTAATTTCCTAAAAGCCACCGATCTCTGCCATAAAATAAACTCTAACATAAGCACAAATATATGTAAGGTACGATGGAGAGTTACAGAGGTTTAACAGCAGCAAGCGGACAGATGATCATGAACAGCAGAGTTTAACAGCAGAACAACAGAGAGCACAGCAGACAGCAGAATAGAAGAGCACAGGAGAGAGACACAGTTGAAGTTGGAGAATCGACGAAGCAGCAGAGAGAGAGAGAAATCAAGTGAACCGAAGCAGCAGATTAAGACTAGAATAATTGTGACTTTTCCAAACTACTTTTAATTTAAAATAATCAATCAATTTAGTTGAGTAAACCCAATCAACTCACATACTTATATACTATATAAATATTCTTCACAAATCAACTTAGCCCAATATATAAATATTTGAATACAAAGCTGAAGGTCAAATAGCTATAGTTAGTTTTAGTGTTGAATATAATATTATATTACCGATCAACTTTAATATAAATAAAATAAAAAATTTTTAAACTTCACTTTTGGTTACCTTAAACTTCGATTATCAATGCAATGTAAAAGTTATTTTTTAAAAGAATATAAAATTGATTGTAAATATAATTATAAATATCCACCAACTACATGTGGCTTCTATAGAAATATAATATCAAAATCGTTATCCGATTGCAAAAATTGATAAACTTTTAGAGTAAAATGAAAAATAAATATATAATTTTTGATGTTCCTTACGATAACGTTTGCCTTTGACATTATAGAAGTTGATTTCATTCTGATCCCTCAAAGTATCTTGCGAGATATAGTTTCTTGATTGATAAAATAATATTATTTTAATAATATTGTCTTTTCTCTGATTTCTGCACAACTTTTCAGGTACACCACTTTTTGATTGGCAAGAACACCCTAATGCACATACATATTTACTGGTATATGTATATTTAAAATATAAAATTTTGATTTATATTTCAGTTTATTTGCTGTATGGTATCCTTTTTTTGTGGCATTGGCTTCCTGTTTGAATGGTTTGGGGTTTTTGTTTTCCAGTAAATTTAATTAAAGCTGCAGCCTTTTGTTTGAGCGATTTGTGCGCGATAAAATTGGCGCTCGAACGTGACAAACGACAATGAAGTTAAAGTCGAGAGTAAACACACAAAGAGTCAGCACACACACACACACACACACAGAGAGAGAGTAAACGTAAACCCTCCCTCCTCTTTGGCCCACTTTGCTGTTGTTGTTTGCATTTTATCGTGATGTACAGTCAGAGGCAAAACTCCACCCGGAATATACCGTGACTCGACCGGTCTCCCTTTTTATTTTCTGTCTTAAAGTTGTTAATCTTTAAGACCTTTTGGAGGTAAATCCCAAGTTGGTCAGATTTATTCATTACCAAAGAGAGTTACGAGGCTGGGATTAAATATTTAGAGAGCGTGTGAAAGGCTACGAAAATAGCCAGAGCAACTTATGGAGATTGGGAGAGAGATTGAGAGAGAGAGAATGAGAGGGGGAGAGAGAGAGAGGGTGAGGTATGGTGTAAGTGTGGGGTTAAAGGCAACTTCTGAATCTTTTCTTCTTGCAATTTGCACTCAATTGCAATTTCCGTTTGCCGTTGCCGTTGCCATTTGCTACGTGCCTTTAGCGTTACCTCTACAGCCAAACCCTCCTCCCCCCTCCAACCACCAACATCAAGCCCCACCCCCTTTTTGCTCACTTACACTGTGCAGGACGTGCAGAAATTTGTTTTGCCATTTTTGGTTAGTTGGCATTGTTGTTGGCACTTCTTTTTTAAATATCAATATAAAACGTGACAGAAAGGCACTCGGTTTTCCAAGACTTACTCCTTTTTTTTTTGGGTTTTCCTTTTATTTTGTGGGCCGAAATGAAAGGCAACATTTTGATACAATTTGTGGTAGTCGCAACATTTCAAGCATTAGGCAAATCTTAAGAGCATTTAAATTATTTCTAAGCCGATTTCAGACATAAGCGGCTACAACATGAACCAAATTTTGGGTTACCGCTAAATTTTGCCTCAAAAATCCCCTTACATTTTGGTGAATATGTGTGTGTGTGTGTGTGAGAGAGAGATGTACCCCCGTGTATGTGTGTGTGGACTACTTTCTATTGCCAGCAGCTCTTGAAGATTAAGAAAACTCTCCGCTTCTCATGGAAATTAGAAAAAAAACTCACATTCGAATCGAATCGAATCAACCCAAAGAGTTTGTGCGATAATCCTAGTCCTAGCTATGTAGGTATATTTTCCCTACATCATTCGTTTCCTATTCTAGTTTAGGCATACTGAAGTGTTCCATGAGCTGAGCTTTTGGGCCATCTGTAAAGCAAAAATACAAGGTCGAAGCCAACATGAGAGTGAAATGGCAGGCAGAAGAAGGCATTTCCGATCCTATAGAGAATATATATTCTTGATAAGGATCATCAACCAAGTCGACCTAGCCATACCAGTTCGTTCGCCCGCATGAACACCACCACATCTCGGAGACTATAGAAACTAAGTTCCACAAAGTTGGTATGTAGACTCAAATTTTTGCCATGTCTCATGTCTCCCGATGTTTTTTCCCAACATTTCTAATATCAAGCAAACTTAGCAAATTGATTTTAAATTAAATTTGAACTGAAATTGGACAAAATTGGCCTTTCGTTGGTGGTGGCAGAATGTGAAAAGTAATTTTATACAGTTGGTCTTACAAATTAAAAAAAATATTTTACTTGGTTTATGGCATACCAAAAAACGACTTGCTTATTTTATTTTTCTGCTGCTTAAAACTATAGGTGTGAATTTTTATTTATTTAACCCGAATTCTAAGGCCAAACTGAATAAATTTGTATAATTTTTTCATAATTTTGTTCCTTTAATATACTGTCGAATTTAAACTAGAAGATAGACACTAACCATACCCATGCTTTACTGTATTTTTGTCCAAAGCATTGGTACTAATTTTCAATCTAAGTGCACAGATTTACGATGTTCATCGATTTAATGTAAAAAACAAACTTTTCACCAAATGTTGCATCAATTTTTTCTGAAGAAAAGTCGGCTCACGACAGACTTATGGACCCCTAGAACTTATCTCCGATCTTTACATAGTTTGCCATTAAAAATCGTAATGTATATTGGGTTTTCTGGGAAGTGGGATATTGGAATCGGTATAACATACTTCTTATGGCATTTTGGACAATTGTTTAATTAGAATTAGCTGAATACTTTTCTCAAATATGTATCGCTAATTGGAATGATCACTTCGGGACGCTCAGCATTACAGATAATAACTTGCCAACAGTTTTATGTCTTTGAGAGAAAAAGCGTTGTTGAATTTGTCGTCTAACTGGAGTGGACTTTGCCAGATGGCTACTCGTTTTATATTGAACATATCCAGAAATTCCCCTCATGGAACTACTGACTAATTGAATGTCAAAAGGTGTAACAATTGCTATATAAGTAGAAGGGATAGCTTCCACAATCTGTTTTCTGTTCAGGCGAATTTTTGCAAAATTGTTTCCCTTTCGAACGGAATAATGCAAAGGCATTCTCATCAACTGAAGTTTGTCAACAGATGAACCATATCATAATCGGATTGACCAGTTGAGAAGATGCACTGGATTGCCGGGAGAGGGTTCAAACTGGTCGGTGACTCAACTTGGACTGAATGGTCGTGTGCAAGAATCGGTTCATCGACTCACATCATGGTTGGGTCTCTCTCTCTCTCTCTCTCTCTTTCTCCCTTTTGTTACCTATACGAATATTGTTGGTTGCGTGGACAAATTCGCAACCGTCGTACAAAAGGGGCGGAGGTCACCTCCCGTCCCCCCCTCCACCCATCTAGTTTCATCAAAATACAAAATGCATACCTACATACATATAATGTTGGTTTTGCCATTGCCTTTGCCTTTGCCATTGCCATTGCCTTTGAGTTGCAGTTGCAGCTGGTTCTAGTACGAGTTCTAGTAGAGAGAGTTTGAGATGAGTTGCTCTTATGAATAGGTTTTTGTTGGTTCCGACCCCAAATCCCTCCCCCTTGGGTATGTGTGTGTGAATGGAGTTTCGCATTAGTGACGGCGCTTTGCATTCACCCGTCATGTGTGGCTAGAATTCACAGTGCATTCCATAAAGGGTAAGAGCCAAACGGAAGTGGGCAAAAATGAATCTGAAAGGTAGCATGGGGTTAGTGGTCAGGGGGGTGGAGAATGGAGAATGCGGGGAATAGGATCTCGTTATGAATGCATAAATTTTATTATGCACAAATTCTATTTACATCCTGACACGCAATGTGCAATGTTTCATATGACCAATCCAAAGAGGGTAAATTGAAATGTTTCTGGACAATTGAAAGGCATTTAATTTGTATGAATATGAATTTAATTTATTATTTCTTAAAAGTAATTTTTTTTTTTTTCACTTATCTAAGAGCTCTTCCATTCGTTTTTACACTTGATTCAATGTTTTTTTTGGTTATTTATTAAACATCTAAAAAATGTGTTAAAAACAAATTGAAAACTCCTCGTATTTAATATTTGTTGGTTAACTATTTCGTGTTTGTATTTTAGTTAAAACATATGGCCAACAAAATGTGTTGAATTTGGCTTGTGGCTAAGCCGCACAGCCATCAAGCCCACAATTATTGGCCCCGAAGAACATTAATTAAACATTTTCTACATCAAATTTTTGCCAGAAAATCTGTGAATATTTCCCAGAAAATCCCGAAAACATCATCGCAACCAAATCTCGGTAAGGCCACACACACACACACACACACACCGAAACCTACATAGTTGCCATACATTGACATGAGAAGGGGGAAGGGGGAAGGGGGTTGTGGAATAAAAAGGGGTTGGGATGATAGAATGATGATGGCTTGCTGTTTATAAACCGAGCCGAGTCTCTTGCTCTCTATGATGATTGCTTCCCTAAGCCCCAAACACCGACATTGACATGGTCCAGTGGCCATAAATCAACAGCTGCAAAACGAAAATTTTGTGGGCATGTCAGAAGCAGGAGTAGAAATAGAAACTACAGCATTTACAACGACGAAGAGCTAACTAAAGCTGCCCCCAAAAAGTGTGGACAACAGACTAAGAGGGTCCAAACCTCGGACATTCCTAGTGCTCTGGCTAAGTCCAAATTCAAATCCATGCCCATATCCATACCCTTGTGCCTTTTGCGGTTGAATTAAGTCAAAACCAAAAAAAGAAACAAAAAAATACAATGAGCAAATTTTCAAAAGAACGACTTTAAGATATCCTAGAGTAAAAGGCAAATCATTTTGGAGTAACCAGCAAAGTGTCTGACTTTCTCTTTAATCATAGGTTTCTCTTCTTTTTGCTTTAGATTTTTTTTGTATTTATTTATATAGATGCTGATATACCCTTTTATTCAGTGGCTTAGTTGGCATATAAAACACAAAGGGCAACAGCAACAAAAAACTAAACAGGCAGTGAGAGCTCTCGCTCTTGCTTAGATTACGCATACGCCGTGTTGAGCAGAAGTCCCCGAGTGCAGGCCCTGAATGAGGTCGAGAAAAGAAAGTGCAACTAAACACATACACACACACACACACACACGCACACGTTGGGGGTGCAGGGGTGGAAAAAGGAGCAACGCAAAATGTAAATGGGCTTTTCACAAAATGAATATTAAATTGCAAGCCGTCGTCAAAAGCCGCTCTAGTAGTCTAAACAGGGGCAGGGGCCAAGACAGGGACAGGCTTGTATTAAGAGCCAAGTGTTAGACATGTCTGAGCCGACATTTACATGGCACACACACGTGTGTGTATCTATGTGTGTGTGTGTGTGTGTACCGTATCGCATCGTATACACATATGTT
Source organism: Drosophila willistoni (assembly GCF_018902025.1). Classification (NCBI taxonomy): domain Eukaryota; kingdom Metazoa; phylum Arthropoda; class Insecta; order Diptera; family Drosophilidae; genus Drosophila; species Drosophila willistoni. Next base: position 9,916,844 of record NW_025814052.1, read on the forward strand.
TCCTTCTCTTTCACATTGCCTGCTGGTGTTCATTATTTTTGTTCGTTTTGTATTTTCTCTCTTTTTGCCATTTTTTTTTTTGTTTTCTTGTTAATTGAAATCTTTGAAAATGCTTCATTTCCTTTCTTTGGCTTTGACAAAAGATTCTGTATATTTTGGTACAACTATTTTTTTTACTTTTAATAACCCTTCCTACCCTCCCTACCTGTAGTTGAGTCTTTGGCTTAGGTTAATTGTTAAGAAAGGAAAAGGCATAAGGGAATGTCCTTTCGAATACTTTAAAATTTGTAAACTACTGTACTTTAGTTGCACTCCGAATTGAAGAAAAATTGCTGGCATCTTTTGCCTAAGAGCAGCATGTGGCTGTGGAATTTTTAGCCATTTGCCTGCTACCATCTTTGGGAGCTCTGATGGAGTGGGTGGGCGGGTGGTTTGATGGTGCATATATGACATGGCATATGCATTGTTTTCAAAATGATTTGCGGTTCTAATTCTTCCATGGGTGAGAGTAGAGGCAACAGTGGCAGTGGAAAGAAAGTTATGCATTGTTGCCATACTTTGTCGTCCTCCATCTTTCCAGTTGTCGTTTCTTATTTTTGTGGGTTTTGCTGCTGCTGTTGCTTTTGTTGCCATCATCAACATCATCATCATCATCATCTACATCATCGTCATCAAAGTATGAAACTCTTGGAGCAGGGGGCACGTTAAGGCATGGCAAATGCCACCACAAACCGCATGTAGCTCCAGTTTTGCAGTTTCTTCTTGCTGCCTGCCTGCAGGACCATCTCATTTCTCTCTCTCCCTCTTCATATGAGTGTGTGTGTGTGTGTGTGTGATTGTATATGAGTTGCATATAAGTCGTGGCGCCAAAAACAAAAGCAGAAAACTTGTTCGCTCGGTTCAACATTTCATCCGCTTGAAAATATATTCACTTCCCAACAAGAATTCCCCCTTTCCCACTGTTGTATGTACATATATGTCCTTCTGTTTCTTCTCATCATTTGTCTGCCGTTTGTATTTGAGCATTTCGGTATTTGAGTTTTGAGTCTCTTTTACACACACACACAAAGCACCCATCTTCCATCACTCGATTCCAAGAAAATGCCAGCCACAACATGAGCAAAGGCAAGCAGCATGAAAAGTTTGCCAAGTAAATTTTTAATTGAAACTCACATGGCAAAACTCACACAAAAATTTTGTCACTGCCAAAATTTGATAATTCAAATGTGCAGCTTGTTTAAATATTTGATAGTCTCTCACTTACACATCATTCTACATACATCTCTGGCTTTGTCTCAGTCTCTATCTCAGTCTCAGTCTCCGTCTCTCTGGCTGTCTTTTGGCAATTAAATTGCATTTGTCGAAATCAATTAAAATGTCATTCTTTCAAATTTATCACCTGCAAAACGAAACGTTTTGTGTCCAGGCAACTGGACTTGAAGTTTTATTTTTGGCTTCGCCTGTTGCCTTTCCTTCTCGTACCTTACCGAGCGAAAGAGTAGTGCATCAATTACTTTGCAACAAACTTTAACTTTGTTGCTATGAAGAAGTTTAAACAACTCCCCCGACCTTCCCATAGCCCCTCTCCCGTCCTCTGTATGTACTGCATCTCTAGTCAATTGAAGGCAATGGCTAAGAGGAAAAAACCTACGGCTAAAGTTAACAAATTTTTCTCTTTTCTTAGCAACAAGCAAAAGTTGAGGTAAGTTGTGTTCTGAAGTTGCAAGTTTTTTACTCCTCAACACATATACACACACACACACACACACACACAGAGAGTGTAAGAGAAAAAGATACTGATGAGACTCACGCACAGCCCACAAAAGTGTGCTATATAATTTTAGAAATGAACGATCGTCGTATATATAAAAAATGCATGAAGTGAAAATAAATATCCATAGAGCCGAGAGCCATGACAGCTAGTGCTCTATTACAATTTTTAATCATTTACTTCTTTAATCATACTATCATTTGATTCTAATAAGAAAAACGTTTATTTTTAAGAAGTAGAGGTTTAGCACTCTTGAACTTAGATAATAGAAAATTTTGGCAGTGTTTTGAGCTAAACTTCTATTTATTGTCTTGAATATTAATCTTGTATAAATACAATTATTTTAAAATAGAGAGAACGAAATTCTTGTGGGCTCAAAATGATTGAAAAATCTTAAATTTCGATTTACAAAAGAGAGTTTTGGAAAGAAATCGGGCTTTAGATCTGACAGATTAGGAGTTTCGTAGACAACTAGGAATTGTATTGGGTCGGTTTCTCTTAAAGGGAAGGGTAAAAATATGTGTACTTACTATTTCAATTTCTCAAATACTTCGAAGCATGGACGGATACAGCGGGAGAGTCAGTTCTGGACATTCTGGAAACGTCAATATTTGGAACAATGTTTCATCTGTTTATATGGAATCTTCGAATTGGTCGGTCAATTTTGATAAATTCTTAATCTAATAACATGGACCGCTCGAAAAATTACTGCATTTTTTAAGCTGAAAATCTTCATTTTTTTGTCGGACATACCACGAAACTATATCCTAGTTACCCAAGCCCTTAAGAGGGTAACCTTTTTTTATTTTATTATTTTTCATTTCCATTTCCCATGTTCAACCAATTCTTAACTCTTTTGCATTGAGTTTTCTTTCAATTCCATTTTTATTGCATTTTTACTAGTGATGGAATGAGGCAAAGTTTTGACTCTTGTTATTACTACTTTCAATGAAGTTCGAACTCGCTTCTCGTTAGACACTAAGAATCAGTAAAACGGCTTTGATTCTGTAAAGTTTCAAGCAAAACGATAAAGTTAACTTTAAGTCCATGATGTCATGATGTTTGCTTTGAGGTTTGTCGCCTGACATTTAGACTGAATTCAAAATTTTTTGCATACAACAAATATTTTTCAACAACTTCTCAATCGTTAGCTTTTTCTTTCTCTCCCTCTCTCTCTCTCTCTCTCTCTCTGTATGTCTATCGTTATGTGTGTTTGTGAAAGAGCTGTGCATCTAAACCAAATTTACGTGCAGTTCAAACTAAAATCAGTGCCCTGCTGCGTGGGCTAACCGGTTAGTAGGGATCGGGTCTAGAGGATGAGGATGTAAGGTCTGGTAGTTTTGCAGTTTATTTTTACAAATTTGCAAATGTCGTGGCACTAGTGCCTTTCTTTTGTTGCTGCTGCTGCTGCTGCTCTTGTTCCTAGTTGTTAGCTGTTTGACTTGATTTATTTGGCAAACGCGCCAAACGCATGTAAACAAGAAGGCCAAAGCAGAGAGATAGAGAGAGAGAGGATGAGAGTGCACTAAGAGCACTGGGTGCACATGTCTAGTGGCGTTTGCCACTTATGAAAATCGCAAAATAAACCAAGTGTATCCTATCCAATGATCAGACCCTTGAAAATAATCAGCCTTCAAATGACGATACTCTATCATAAAAGTTTTTTAAACTTCTGATTGTTAAAACCAATTTAACACAGCTAAATTAATAACTAAAAAAGGCTTTTTATACCATACACCCATAGGGTGAAATGGTATATTAAAGTCGCCAAAATGTATGTAACAGGCAGAAGGAAGCATCTCCGACCCCACAAAGTATATATATTCTTGATCAGGATCAACAACCGAGTCGATCTAGCCATGTCCGTCTGTCCGTCCGTCTGTCCGTCTGTCCGTCCGTCCGTCTGTCCGTCCGTCCGTCTGTCCGTATGAACACCTAGATCTCGGAGACTGTAAGAGCTAGAGCCACCAAATTTGGTATGTAGACTCGTGTAGTATGTAGAGTGATCAAGTTTATTTCAAATTTTTGCCACGCCCCTTTCCGCCCCCGCAATTTAAAAAAAGCGTTTATCTCCAAAACTAGTCCAGCTAGAGACACCATATTTGGTATGTATATTCGCTTAGTAAATGCACACATTTTAAATGTATAAAAATTTTGCCACGCCCTTCTCCGCCCCCGTAATTTGAAAAACTTAATTATCTCCCGTATTTTTTTACCGTATGCAATCAAATTTGGCACAATTACATTTAATACTAATATCTAGCAAAATACTAAAGGGAAAAAAAACAAACAAAAAACAGTCGAGTTATGCATATAAACGTTTTTCCATAAGGCCGGAGTTGGCCGTTGGCTGGTGGGGGCGCTAGGGTGCTCGTATGATTGAGTGAGCGAGATACTAAGATATGCTTATAAGAAGCATGTGAAAATGCATTTGTTTAATAAAGTTGAAATATTTGCTTTACTGGTGTATGGTATACCTAAGTCGGCGAGACGACTTACTTACTTCATTTTTATTGATTTTAATTAAACATTTTATGTAATTTCCAACAAATGCTCAAAAAAACGTCTGATTTCGTTTAGCGTAAACTGAGAGCAATTCCTCAACGTTTTCGAATTTGTTGTTCTCAACTCCAAGAGAAATGTCAATCGTTTTCATTTTTGAAGCTAAGTTCAAAACACTTTTGTTTCGCCTACTTTATCAGCTTACAGGGTGATTTAATTTTGAGTGCAAATCCCAACGAAAATAACTTTTGTTTCTGTTTCATGAAATGAAATTAGAATTTTCACACAATTTTAATCATTTTGACTAAAATCTTTTTAAAACGAGAACAGATCAATTTCATTTCAATTACTTTCACACGTTTTACCGACTCAATTAAATTTTAGTTGCTTGCCAAGAATAATCCTTGTAAATCAATATTCAGAACGAAATTAGAATTACTTTCAACATAATACAGATTAATAGAAAAATATTTAAAAGTCATAAATTTTATGAATTGATTAGAAAATTTGCAATTACTTTCTATTCCAATGACTCAATGGCAAACGATTTAAAACCTAATAATTTGGCACGAAAGCGGAAGCGAGAGCAAGTTTTAAAACCGATTCCGACAAAAGTAAGAGGAATCGGAAACGAATATATTTGATTTGAAAAAGTTATTTGCAGTCATCGTTTCAATGCTAATGCATACACATATACTTAGTGCTTAAACTTTTATCAAGTTGCTTAGAATTTTGGTTAAGCATTAACCTTAATACCCTTTGATTGTCTTCCGTTTGATGGTGGCAAGTGTGTAAAGTTGAATGAATTTGTGAATTCTTTGGCTATTTCTGACTTCCAATTCAATAAGTTTTATCTAACATTTAATGGCTGGTCATTATTTGGCCACAACTACACATACATAAGTAGAAAGAGTTTTTCTAATGGCCTCAAAATAAATGGTCACAGATTAAAGGCAAAACCCGCAGACAACGAGCGGCCTTAACGTTCATTAATCGTCGCGACAAATGTCAGCGCAGAGATTTCGCTTATAGCCTCTTCCGACGACTCCACACCTCCCACACATCCCGCCCGCCCATCATTCTGGCGTTTCACAATCAGAGCTACACACTACAGACGAAACTATCAGAATAAATAACAAAACGTGACGTCCTAGTAACGTAACGTGCCATGGCTCACTTTCCGCCAACTGGCAACCGAACTGGCAACCCCTCCACCCCCTACAAGCTTCTCCAACCAGGCCCAGCCCCAAAAGGCCGCCTTGTTCCAGTGTATTCCTTGACTGCCTCTCTATGTGGCAGCGCTAGCAGCATTTGCCACAATAGCCACACAAAACGAAACTTTTCAGCCACGAAAATTGCACATAAAACTTAATTAGTTTTTTTCCTTGTTGTTGTGCTACCATTGTATGTATGTATGTGTGTGTGTGTGTGCATGCGTGTGTGTATGCCCTTCTTCTTCTTTTTTCTTTTTTTTTTTTTTTGTTCTTTCTTGTTGTGTGTGTTTCATGCTGTTTGGTCATTTTTATCATTTGCACTTAATTAATTAAGTTGTAGCATTTTTATTGCCTAACAACAACAACAACATATACAGACAAAAGAACCCGAACTAACTACAACTATTTAATAGATGTGTGTGTGTGTGTGTTTGCCTATATTGTAGTTGTCGTAATTAGTTGCTGTTACATACATAGTTTGTTGTGGCAGTTTAACTATCAAGAACAAAACTTTCGTAAATTTAAGAAGACCCCAAAAAGTATGCTATTAATATTTTGAGAGAGAGAGAGATATGACTGAAGACTGATTATATTACCGTAATTGCATATACACACACATATATATAGGGCATATGTGTATATACATATATAAATTGATCAACTTAGTACCCATTCGCTCTTGATTCACATAAAAATGAATGGCCAATGGGCTTGAAGTGCGGAGGTGTTGCAATTGGGAACGGGTATCAACCTGATATTCGACTTCAAGTACGTGTAATATCAATAAAATTAAGCTGAGACGAGGAGTCAGTTGAGCCAGTGGAGCCTTGCGTGCAATCATAAAAACGCGACAGTGCCACAACAATAAGCTGAAAGCCTCTTACATGTATTTTTATGCTTCCTGCCTCCCACACCCGTTCCCGTCGTCATTCACTCTTACATCTCCATTGCTCCAGTCCCATTCACATTCCCACTCACTGTGCCGCTTCTAATGCGACTTGAAAAGTCAACGACATCCGCTGCCTCGTGGCATCGCACAAACACACAAACACACAAACACACACACACACACATACAGGGAAAAGGCTTCTAAATGCGTCTCGTCATTGTTTTGCCCTATAGGAAAATAAAAAAAAAAAAGAGAAACGTAAACCATAACCCGAGCCAGTATCCACTTTTCTGCAAGTGCCAAAGCCAACGCCGCCGACTATGTCGATGACGATGACGATGTGCATGGTGGAATTAAGGGGGCGAGGGCGGAGGGGGTCCTAGAAAATGGGGTGGGGATTGATGTGCTGGTTTGCTGCACAGTGGTTGCAAGCCAAGAAATAAACCATTTGAAAGTAAAACACACGGATATAGACTGATCAAAATGAAATCTCTCAATTCCTTATGGCTCCTCAGTCGATCGATTATGATTATATTTAATTTGCTTAAATTGTATTCTTCATTATGCCATTGTCCATTGGCTTGTTCCACTGTACGTTGTTTCGCTGATGTTGTTCTCATCATCGTTATGTTGCTTTTGCTGTTGCTGCTGTTGTTGTCGCTCGAGTGCTGCTTAAATATGAAAAACTAACTCGCAGCTGCTTTTCACATTTTCCTGCACTTGACACTAAATTCACTTTGGCCAAGTAGGTGCTCCGTGCACTTGAAGCGCACTTTCACTTTGGCAACAAGCAACCAACCAACCAACCAACCAACCAACGAAACGACCAACCGACCGACCAACTGAACGACCGACCAGCCAGCCAGCCGACCCTGCTCTCCTTCACACATGTGCGTTGCGTGTGTTTGCTTTTGCTATGCAGGTGCACAATGTATGTACATATATTTATTTTATTACTTAAATAAATTACAAAATTGTAGTCGGTTAACCGAAAGCCAAATGGCCACCCTGGCCCTGATGTTGCCTTCCATCTAGTTCGCTCTTCTTCTGGAATAGTTGAGGAGCTTAGCGCATAATATATTGTGACTGTAACCCTAGGAAGCTAGGAGAAGGCACAACGGCAATGGCCACGCCACGGCAATGGCAACGCAACTATGGCAACAATCCTGGCGGCTAACTCACTAACTCGTTCGGGTTACTGGCGACTTACCAATGGCGACTGCTGTCTGCCAAGTGCCGCATTACAACTCTTAACTTAAAACAATGTTTTCGAGCAGGGGGATAGGATAGAATGTGAAATAGTTCAAAAACTCAAGGTTTTTTTTTGTTTGTTTTGTTTCCTTTTAAGCAATTTATCGAAAGAATGTCGCAGAGTTATGTATGCACATACCTGACATCGATTTTCAAATATTACTGAAAATTTTAAATGTATTTTCTAAACCAAAATGTATTTTATAAAGCTAAACTGAATTAGGCAGTGGCTTAAATTTGAACTTGTCTCAATTTTACTAGAAACAAGCAACCTTTTGCCATTTTATACTCTGTACTGTATTTCAGAACTATTTCTGTTTGTAATGTGTTTGTTGCTCTCGGTTACTAGAATTTGACAATATTCTCTGGCCTTATATGGCAACATGGCGTATACGTAATGCTTTGCGAAAAGAAATTTAAGCCTTTAAGGAGATTGAACCGTGCGACGGCCAGTTTCAAGACAATTAAACAAACCATTAAACTTAAAATTATCATATATTTATCAGTTCAAGTTCAATTTAGAGCATTTATTCCCCTTAATATTTTACAGTGCGAGCGAGTAGGCAAAATGGATACTAACTACTGGATACTTGGAAGATACGTTTAAAATTATATGTAAGAAGTTGTTTTTATTTTATCCACATAAACGATCATACTTAACCTAAAAATGTGTACTTTTTTCCTCGGAAATAGTTTTTGAAGCATATATATATATGCCCGGTGGGCCCTTTGGGTCCCAGTCCAGGCCTGAAGTGATCTGATATCAAATAAGATGAAAAAAACATAAATTTAATATCCAACTCCACGATCTAATTATACTTATACATTCACGATCAGCTCGAAAAGCCAAATCGATAGCAATTATTGCCTAATCATGAACAAGTTTGAAAATTTTTCGGATCTGACCACTATAACATAGAACTGCCACACAAATCAGCGTTCGAAAATCTACTTTTTTGAGAAATATCTTACTTGAAATATACAAAAAATCTTATTAAAGTAGGGTAAGCAGAAAAGTTTTCAAAAATTTTAAGAAATGGGCCAGTTTTATGACTGGCAATTGAATATGAAGGATCGTGGTTCAATTCCCCACCGTAGTATTTGGATGTTATTTATCGATTAACTAAAATAAAGAAATTTATTGAAGAAATTAACGATTTTTGAATGGTTCTCATTACACAAGGGTATACAAACGTCGGTGCAGCTTAGCTCGAAAAGTCTGATAATGAACACGTAACCTGCTCACGTTTGTTTCAATAAACTTCGAAGTAAAAATATAAAATTTTATCCAAAATTGGGTCCTAGCCGGCTTGAGGTCAAAATCTAATTAATTGTTAAGATTTTAAAACAAAGGCAGAAAGGTGAGCAGGTTGGTATTAATATTAAATAAATATTTTAAATAAAGGCTTAGGCCTTTTATCATTTAATCATATATACCCAAAATTTAACAAACTGAACTATTATTAACTTTTAACTAACAAACTTTTAACTTTACATACTATGTATATACATTTTTCATTGCACAAACACACAGAAAGTTGGCTATTGCTCCCACAGAAGATGAGGAATTTAATACCCTGGGCAATCAAAATCTAATTTTTGGACTATTTTATTGTTTCAACTTGTGAAATTTGCCAAGCAGCCAAACTAAAGAAAAGTTTTGTAGACATTTTCGGCTTATTAATGTTTTTGGAAATTGCACTTTTAGGGACTTGGATTATCTAGTTTGAGTATACATACTATAAGTAAATGCAATAAATAATCAGTGCTTGGTTTGAAATATAAGGAAATATACTCACCTATATTGGAGGCCATGGGTTGAAATCAAACTCAGATTTAGTTTAGTCTGGCTTTCAATGTCTTACGTATATTTTGTATTATCTTTATTTTCTATTTACAAATGAATTCAATTTATTTTTGTGTTTTTTTTTGTTTTCTTTTTGTTGAAAAAGTGTCTCTCAATTAGCTGTCATTTAAGTCCATTCAAATGTTTATTATATTTCTATAATCATTGTGTTATATGTGTGTGTATATATATATATATATATATATTGTGTATTTGATTACATTGCCATACGAAGAAAAGTGGGGGGGAAGAAGGGGGAAAAAAAAAGTTGATCAAATGCTGGTCAATTCGCTCTCATTAGCCATAGTAAGGAGCTTGAGTGGGGTAACTTGCTCTTCCACCCGACGAGGACGATGAACCAGATGACGATGGATTCTCGCTGAAGAGGCCTCCGAAATTCTTCGAGTTGAGTAGATCGCCGAGGCCACCACCGCCGCGATTGGAACCGCCACCGCCGCCGCCGCCACTGAGAAGGCTGCCGATGAAACTGCCGGCACCACCACCGCTAGAGCCACCTCCGTTATTGCCACCGCCAGATAGAACAGAGCCAAGAAGACCGCCCAGCAAATTGCTGGTGCCACCAGAAGAGGATGAGCCGCCACCGCCGCCGCCATTGCCGTAACCACCACTTGGCTGATAGCCACCATTTGCACCACCATTAGCAGCGCCGCCGCCACCACCGTTGCCGCCGCCCTGCAACTGTTTAGCTATCTGGCCTGCAATGATACCGGAGACAGCTTGACTCACAGCTGGATTGGAGAAGAAATTCGAAAAGAAACCGCCACCCTCTTTGTCCTTTGGCTTTTGTCCACCGCCGCCATTGTCGTAGCCAGGTGCTGGAGGGGTATAGCCAGGAACTGGTGGTTGATAGCCGCCAGCACCGCCGTTGCCCATATAGGGATTGTAGCCACCGTTTGGATTGTAGCCACCGGGATTGTAGCCGCCCGGCTGTGGTTGTGGTGGCTGATAGCCGCCATATGGATTATATGCTGCACCGCCACCATTAGCACCATTCGGATTTGAATTGGGTAGACTGGGATAGAGACTATGACCGCCAGCCGAGAAGCCACCACCATATCCACCGCCACCGTTACCGCCAGCGCCGCCACTGCCACCGCCGCCACCGTAGCCGGCACCACCCGCATCCGCATCGGGTAGCGGAGCGCTTGGTGAGTTTGGAGCGTATGAGTTGTGGGTACTGCCGCTGGTTACTTCTTCAGTTGTTGTTGTTGTACGTGGTAGGTAGTAGTAGTAGTAGCAGTAGTTTGTATTGGTAGTAGTTTGATTAGTGTGGTAAGGTTAGCCACAAGCGCACAACGCACAACGAAAAGCGATGAAAATGTACATAAAGAAAAACAAAAAAAGAAAACACAAACGAAAGAAGAAAAAAAAATATAAAGAGCGGTTTAATGAAAGGTAAAAGCAAAAGCAGATATGGGTAAATGGTAAAAGAATTGGGTCCAGGGGGAAGATCAGGGGAAGGGCGGCACTGGAAAAGGCCAACACTATGTTTCGATGATGCTCATTAGTCAACACTGTCTTTAAGTGTGGCCATACAAAGCTGAAGACGTCTCTACAAATTATTCACCAACACTGTGACTTAATAGAATGTCAATCCTTGTGACAATCATGAGGATTACCTACACATCATTGCCCAACACTATGCTTTAGTGTGACTGCAGCTTCATTTGCCAGTGTGGCCCTCTGTTCTCATTATTTAAACTTAGCTATGCTAAATAACCTTGGCTTATTATTAAATTCACTTTTTCGTTTTTTTGACTTCATTTTGATTAATTATTTTGCCTTTTCGATATTTGCTTTTCTTTGCTTTTTTCGTTTTTCTTTTTTTTTTTTGTCTGTTAATCTACACAACTTTGAGTTTTCTTTTTTTATTTTATATAGCTTAAGGTTTATAAGTCTTCGCTGCCTAATATATATATATATATATATATATATATATATTGTATATACTTTTAATGCTATGTACATTTTTTTTTTTTTTTGTTTGTTATCGTTTCAATTTTAGTATTAAATTGTTGTATTTAGTAAATACTTGAATACTTTTTGTTTTTTTTTTTTTGTTTCGGTTTTGGTTTTTAGTGGTATGCGCACCATTTATGCCATTTATGAAAAGATTAGTATCTCATGCATATACATATATCTGAATAAAAATGCTTTAGTTATGTCTGGTTTTGTGGTTATTTCGGTTCATGTAATACTGTTTAGTTGAGTTTTTTTTTTTGTAATGTTTAATAAAAGGAAATACCTTGGAAATTACTTTGCAAATCAATGAAAAATACCAAAAAATGATGCTCTAAATTTAAATTTAAAAAGTGAAATTGAAAAATTGTTCAACTATATTTTGAAGAAACGGACGGAGTAATTTAAGCTTATATGATGCAATGCTGGCGAAATGTTAAATTATTTTTAATTTGGTGACCCCGATGTTTTAATAATAGAAGAAAAAAAAAACAACTTTATGCTGAATGGCAGTTTTGCTTAGAATTCGATACCAATTGCATTTCGTTTTTCAACACTGCACATTTCTTTAAGTTTATTTAAATGTATTATTCATAGTGTGTATTCAATTTAATTTGTGTTTTATTTTCTTTTCCTCCTCAACAACTTAATATATATAATAAAATCGATTTGTAAAAACAAAAAAAAAAAAAATTAAAATTTGAAAACCATGATCCAATTACTAATTTAAAACTTTATCAAATATTATTAATTATTTTGCATTTTGTTTTTTTTTTTTTAGTTCGTTTTGTTTTTTCTTCGATTACATTTATCATTATTTTCGTGGGCTTTGAACATTTTTGAGAACTAGTTTTTTTTTTAGTTTTGCTTCACTTATTGGCTTTAGTTATTTTCCTTTTTTTTTGGTTTTTTGTTGGCAGCTTTTAAATTTGTTGCCTCTATAAATGCGAATTGTTTTGTTTTTTATTTTGATTTCAAGTTTCGGTTTTACCTATGTATTATTTTTTTTAAAACACCTTATATTTGAGTTTTTCGATTTTCGGTTTTTTTGTTTTCTGTTATTTTTTTGTTTTTGTTGTATAACTTTGTATATGTATACTTGGAGAGAATTGAAAGCATCAAATGTTCATTAGGATGCACTTGATGCTGCATCACTTCATCTCCGACTTAATCTTTCATTTAGCAGTCCCAAAGACCAGACAGACAGACTGACAGACAGAAGAGGGGTTAGGGGACAGAGATAATGATAGAGGAGCAGAGAGAGAGAGAGAGTGAGAGCGTTAACTCATTATGCATTTTGATTGACATGCGTATCCGTATCCTGTGTACGAGTATCTACAACAATCTGAGGTCCGGGTTTCGATTGCAACTAAAACTGGATACGGATCGAACAGTCTGGCTTTGGCTCTGGCTCTCGCTCTGAGTCTAGGTCTGGGTCTGGGTCTGGGTCTGGGTCTGGGTTTGAAATTGAGACTGGGAGTGGCAGCAGACAGGAGCAGCAGCAATAGAAGCTAAAAACTCAAAGAATCTTCTACAATTTCGATGGAGTCTGACCGCAAAAACGTAACATCAACAAAAATGAAATTAACATCAACATCAAAGTCGCTCAACCCCACTTGCCATGTGGGTATCTGTTTATGTGTGTATTTCCATGGGTGTGTGTGTGTGTGTGTGTGTGTGTGTGTTTGAGGGTTATTGAGGCTAGCCTGCGGCAAGGATTCTTTCTCCCCCACTTGCTCTCTCTCTCAATCTGTCTAAGCCCGAAATTAAATTCCAATTTAATTGAGCTGCAAAAAAGAAGCAGCCTTCTCCAGTGGCAGATAGACAGAATGAGAGAGAAAGTGGAAGAGGGGCACCATGGGATACACCACACAAATGAACTAACCCACACACACACACGCACACTTACACACACACACACACACACACAACAATATTAAATTGAAATTTGCCAACAATGTGAAAAAACATTCGCTCAAAGGCAAGTTGAGCTTTTTTTTCTCCCATTTTTTTTGGCAAGAACTTTTTGTTGTTAACAGGGTGTTCTTTCTCTTCATGCACACACACACACACACACATACACGCAGGGTAATTATGTGTGTAATTCTTTAAGTAGTCATCAACAGCTACTACTAATATTTATGCTCCTGCTGCTTGCTCCCGGACTGCCAAGCAAAAGTAAAAAATATATAAACTTAAAATCGAGAGAAAAGAAATAAAAGAAGACAAATTTGTTAATTATAAAATCAATAGGAGTAAAAAATATTTTAGTTTTGAATTGATCGTCATTTTGGTTGGCTGTTTTCCAGATTACATTGATTACGTGCGGAGGAGGAGGAGGAGCAGCTGCAGTACCAACAACCCAAGGGTATAGCTCGACGAGATTAGCGACGCCGCTGCCGAGGGATGCGCCTGGGTCTGGCGATTGTAGGGATTCTGTTGATTCTGATTTTGATACTGTGGCGGCGGTTTATTATACATATTGGCATTCTGATGATGGGAATTCGCATAGCCCTGATAATTGCTGCCATACGGGGCGAGACCACCGCCGCCGCCGCCCAGGATGCCCAATGTGGAGCTGGGCATGCCATTGAAGCCGCCGCCGCCGCCGACGAGACCGCCGCCACCACCATTGGGCGGTCCACCAGTACCGGATGGACTGCCGCCATTGAACGGTAGCTGGCCAAAAACGAAGGGTGGATTGTACGGATTCACCGGCTGTAGGCCATGCATGGGATAGCCCGGATTGAGGACGCTACCTGGATGATTGGGTTGTGGAAATTGTTGAAACGAGGGCGCCGAAGTGGGTGAGTTATATGGAAATATGGGCATATTGGGTATAATGGGCATATGATGCTTGGCACCGAACACATAATGCGGATCAATAACACCGGTGGATGAGGCGCCAGCCGCTCCGGCATTTGGATTCACTTTCGGTTGATCGATTTGGCCGCCATTGCTGGCACCATTCCCACCACCATTGATCACACCGTGGTTCAATTGATGGCCGCCATTTTGCTGTAGATTCGATGTATATGTGTTTAGTGTGGGATTCGATGAGGCAGGTGCAAATATATTATTCTCGGGGCCATTATTCAGACTTGATCCTGTTGGATCAATTAGTAAGCATGTGAGCATGTATGTGTTAAATATATCGATATACAGAGAGAGAGAGAGAGAGAAAGAAAGAGAAACATATGACATTTCATTCATGATTCCTTCGACTCGAATCCAAGTAACCAAGTTCGTTTGGAAGCATGCAAACGGATTGAGTCTGGGTGGTTGGGTGAGTGAGTGAAGCATTTGTCTAAGCAAAATGAGGCGATAAGGCAATGAGCGAATGATTCATAGACTGTTTTTGAGTGTGAGTGTGTGTGAAACAGATTTACATATAGCAAGTATACTTATGTATGTACTTGAGTATATAAGTATTATATAAAATACATTCAACACAAAAAGTGAACAAAATAAATAAAGCAAACATTAAATGCATCCTAATTGTTGGTTTTCTTTTTGTTATCTATAAATTCGCAAATCTTGTATTCCAAATTTTGTATATCCTTCTTAAGAGTAGAAAAATGGAGAGCAGTAACTCTGAATAGAATATTAGTTTTTCTTCCTAAAGTTTTAGAACTCTATGTTCTTCTGAAATTTACCTCAAAGTCTTCTTAGAAAACTCTCATCACCTGTTGAATAGTTGAATCTGCTAGAAGCAGATTTCAGGATGCAACTCACGCCAATGACCTGAAGGCCCCTTCAAATGTTCACCCTGTAACTGTAGCATTATCTTTACCTGGGAGACTATAGACTAAGACTAAACTCGCCTCGGAATGTAACCAAACGAACAACATACCAAGGTTAAGACTAAGACGAACTCTGTTAGTTATGTCCTTTTTAAAATCGACTCAAAGCTGAGACAAATTCATTTAGTTCTAATGGGTTTCAATTTGTTTTCAAAAGGATTTCATTTTCCATTTCTCACTCAATATAATTTTGAATCTATTTTATTACCACTCGAGATATATACTAGGCGATTTATGTTTATCTAGACTCGGCAAAGAAAGAGAAATCTGCCAAAAGAATATACAAAATTTTGAAATTTCAAAACATAAACAATTTTTGGAATTTTTTTGAAACAAAAACTAAATCTAACGCTACTAAATACTCGTTTTTTGAATTGTTTATAAAAGCATTTAAGATTGTCAAACAAAAGAAAATAGAAATTCCAAATAAAAGGACTTGTTTAAGAATAAACATCGGGTTCATCTGAAGCGGCTTCACCAAATCAGATGCACGAAAGAAAATATAATACAACTGTACTTTGGCACAAAACAACTAACCTAGCATATGACTAGAATTACTATCAGCCACACGCGTTGTGGGAAAAACACTTGTAATTGTAAACTAACCCAAACGATCACGACGGCAGGATGTCAAGTGGCCGACACCGTGCCCAAAATAATAATAATTTTTCAACCCCCGAATGCGTGGGTGTGAGTTGTACTAGAATAAGATCTCCTTAAGAACAATTGTTACCTCCTAGAGCCTAAGATTTCCTATATAAACTCCGTACTTTAGTAAATAAAATCAGTTCATATTTTGAATTCAACGAATGAAGATTGGGTTATTTTCCTTCTCCCGGAATCCCTATTCATTTTGGTCCTTCGAGCCGGATGGATCATGTTTGGTCCTTCGATAAAAAAGAACTCTGTAGTTTTCCCCCACCAGTGGTAAGAGACTCAGAGGTTCAATCAGCTCCTTAAGGTCTGAATTCTTATGATAAGATCAGATAAAGGTAGCAAAATAAAAAACTCTTGTTTTCCCCCACCAGTGGTAAGAGACAGAGTATAAAATTAAAGCAAAATATTATTGCTTAATAAATAAAAAATGCGTGCGTCTGAATTTAAAGGCAGTTTGGCTAGTGGAGCAACTGTAGTATCTTCAGCGGCGGGAGAGTTTTTAACCGATCTTAAAGGCAGTTTGGCTAGTGGAGCAACTGTAGTAATTTCGGCAGTGTGTATGTACACTAATATCGTTGCAAACGCTGTATGTAGTTGCAAGTAGGCAACAAAGATCAGCAGCAGAGCAATGAAACAGTTGCAATTAGCCAACAAAGGACAGCAGAAGAGCAATGAAATATTTGCAAAAAGGCAACACGTTAGCAGAAGAGCAACAACATAGTTTCAGAGACGAAAAGGATGGTGCCAGGTGGCCGCAGGAGCAGATCGGAGAGGCGAGCGGAGTTCGAACGAGTTTAAGGAGAGGCGAGCGGAGGCAAAGCATGGTTTTCTAACAATTTAAAGGTCGCTTAAATAAAAAACTAATTACATACTATACAAATAAATCCCACTTGCCCCATTTGGTGGCCCCTTGCAGAATGTTTAAGAATAAACATCGGGTTCATCTGAAGCGGCTTCACCAAATCAGATGCACGAAAGAAAATATAATACAACTGTACTTTGGCACAAAACAACTAACCTAGCATATGACTAGAATTACTATCAGCCACACGCGTTGTGGGAAAAACACTTGTAATTGTAAACTAACCCAAACGATCACGACGGCAGGATGTCAAGTGGCCGACACCGTGCCCAAAATAATAATAATTTTTCAACCCCCGAATGCGTGGGTGTGAGTTGTACTAGAATAAGATCTCCTTAAGAACAATTGTTACCTCCTAGAGCCTAAGATTTCCTATATAAACTCCGTACTTTAGTAAATAAAATCAGTTCATATTTTGAATTCAACGAATGAAGATTGGGTTATTTTCCTTCTCCCGGAATCCCTATTCAGACTTAAAAATAAATTCCGAAGAACAATAATAGATAGATATGTAATTTGAAAATAAAAAGTAAAGGAAAACCAAAAAAAAAAAAGAAAAGGAAAATAAATAAATACCTGACGGATTAACCGACGGTGAAGCATGGTTAGAGCTGGCTGAGGAGGAGCCCGTTTTGCGTTTACAGGTTGGAAAGCTGCCACAATCCTTGCCATCGCGTTGGTTGTAACTGCACGAATCGCTACTGATGACGCACTCCTCGGTGGGCAGACAGCCAATGTCACCGCAACCACGTCCATATTCTTCAGGCATCCAAAGTATATTTTTTATTTTTGTTTAAGTTGGTTTTTTTGGGGGAAGGACCAAGGTTGAGTTTGAAAATAATGAAAATTTATAAAAATAAAAAAAAAAAACAGAAGGAAATAATAATATAAGATATACACGAATAGTAGGTTATAATATTTATTGTTAGTAGTAGTAGGAGGAAAACGTTTTAGTTTGAGTTTTTGGTCAAAGAGATGAGAGATTATGAGAAGTTGATGGAGTCATGAATAAGTTAGTATATTGTGTAGAGACATACATATTATTGATTCAGAGAGAGCCTTCTTACAAAACTCAAAAAAAAAGGAAAACAAAATGTAGCTTATTTCACTTTCACAAATGATTGAAATATTCAAACTAAATACAGAAAACAAAATTTGATTTTCTTTCTCAAATTACGTATACGCACTCGAATAGGCATCCACTTGATTGCTTAGGACAACAACAATCAATGCCACAGCCAAGGGCAATGTCAACATCCTTCTACTCATTGAGGCCACGCCCATTTCCTTAATAAACCGTTGCCTGAAGCTTACGATTTTGGTATTTTCAATTGATGCTGCTAAAAGAGAAAGAAAAAAAAACAAATAAAAATGTGAAATAGACAATAGTACATATGAATGACAGTAGATTTATCATCTGGCTCTCTATCTGCATCTTTTTCATTTTGTTGGTATCATTATTATTATTTATATGCTGCTGCAGGAAAAAGACTTTACCACATATACATACATACATACAAAGAAGGCAGGCCATTGCTATTGCCAGAACCAAAAGCCAAAGCCAAGTTTATTTATCACATTGACAGCTGGCTCAAGTTCATTGCGGTTGCAGGATGCGCCAATAGACCAAATGGCGTCACATAAGTTTCCTTCAAAAAAAAGAACGCCCACCAATATTGAAGGAAGGAAAAACCCGTCTAAACAACTCATATACTACATTGCAGTAGAAATCGAGACAAACTACATCGATATTCCATCAATTCATTGAGTTTGGCTATACGATCTTTATATTCTGAATGTATTTAAATACATATATCCTGTTTTAAATCTATATATTTTTCTATAATCTAATAAGCAAGGGAAACCCCCAATTTAGTAGTAGGCCAACAAAGTGAAATGATAAAATCCCCTCCCTATACGGTAGGTATATCATTTCATTCCAAACTATGTGACCTTACATATTTAATATATGTGAATTTTTGTTGTCAAATTTATAGATAAGCTTTGAAATTTTTGTAAGACTAGAAGAAGGGGATTGTTTTATTGTTTAAATGAATTCGATTCCCATTCGTTTGACGGCAAACCAAATACATTCAATTGATGGATGATCAGCCTACGATCAGTTTGAGGAGAATTCTATAAATTCTATTCTATTCACCATCGACACTTCTTGAAGGAAAATACTCGACGACAGTTCAGCGATTCACCGATAACATGTGTCATCGTAATGTGTATACTTCAGGATATCCAAATAAAGTACGTCAATTGGCCGCAGAGCGCAATGCCAGAGCTCCAAGTATGATTTGAAACCTTCTGTTAGATTTAAGTTAACAATACAATTTCATCGGTTGCAGTCACTTAAATGTTGTCCCAACTTTAAACTCGATCTCATTTGTATTATAAGTAAGAAGAATTATGTTCAAGACTCTACTGGAAACCACCTTTCCGCTGTTTCACCCAGCAACAACAATAAACATCATCTCCATATTCAAATTGGGGCAAATGACGAGGCAAAAAAAGAAAAAGAAAAGTATGTTAGCCCCCCTTAAGGAAATTAATTTACATTTTTTTTCGTTGCTTAAGTTTAAAGCATTTGGGTAAAGAGAAGGAATGGGGAAAGAGGAAATCGGAGGAAATGAGAAGCAGTTTGTTTCAATTCGTTAAATGAAAACGCATAAATTGGGTAATTCTTGTCTATGATTTGTGTATAAGATCGACTGAGAAGGACTCTTTGCTAGGATCGACTTTTTGGAATGGAATTCTCTATTCATATTATTTTGATATTCTAAAAGAAAGAGATAACTCTTCTCTTTGCCTCACTTGAAATGTGTTGCTCAATTTGGAGAATGGTTTGCTTTGCGGTTCGCTCACATCATTTCAACTCGACCTAGAAGGGGCTCGCCTCGCTTGTCGGTCTGTCTCTATCCCTGTCCAGCTATCCATCCGCTCCGTCCATCCATCCATCCGAATGTCGCTGTACATTTGTCTGTGCGGGCCACGTCCCGGTCGACGGAAGCCAAAAGTGGAAATGCATGATAAATGACACAAGGTTTTGCTTTCTATTTTCGTACTTTTTCATATGACCCGCTGGGCGGCGTTTGGTGAAGGAGCAAACGGGGTGGATGGGGATGAGGCGCGGAGATTGCTGGAGTTTCGGTTGGTACAACAATTTTTATTTTTAAGATACAACACTGAAATGTTCCCTCTTTTTTTTTGGGCGCAACTACTTGGATATGGAGACGGGAAGCAGAAGTAGAGACGGGTGGGTCACAGCACGAAAATTGTGAAACGATGACGTCGTAAATGTTTTGTTGCAACATTTTCAGTTCTCTGTATGTAGGCAAAAAAAGAAATATAAGGGAAAGCACAACAACAATCCCGAATAAGAAGCAAAACAAAAAGAATAAAGAAAAATATACACATAATGTCTGCTAAGAGAGAGAGAGAGAGAGAGAGAGAGTGAGTGTGTGTTGAGAAAAAGACGGGGGGAGCGAGAGAAAAAAAAAAAAACATGAATGAAGTAAAAACAGCAAAGCAAACTGTCCGCGAAACGGAAGCGCAAATAAAACAACTGCACAGGGTGCCTAGCCAAGCGGAGTAGGGGCCAAAGGAGGCAAAAGAAAAGGGTGGGGGGGTGGAAAGCAAGAAATGGGACGGTGGGTGAGAAAAGTTGTAACCAAAACTTCCAATTTATTCGTCCATAAGGAATTGCTTTATGCTCTACCATTGCAATAAATTCGCAAAAATTCTATTGTAGAAACTCCCCCAAAAAGTGTGCTACAATAATTGAAAATTTCTTCACCGAAAGATCGTACTGCTTACCAAGCAGAGTGTGTGAGAGAAAGGGATAGACAGAGATAGAGATAAACGTTTCCAGGCAGATCTATGTAGGTGTCTCTCTATCTCTAACCTCTTTAAGCTTGAAATGAATAGATAAAAGAAAGGAATAGAATTACAATTTTCGTCACTTGATCATTGCTAAGAAAGTTTTACTCTTTCTCTTTCTATATCAAGCACTCTCTGTGTTCCTATTGGCTTTAAAGGATTAGGAGTTAAATTTTGAGGACTTTGATGGTTAATATGTAGGGTGTTTGGGAGTGCATCATCATGACCAAGCAAATGCTCGTTCTTGCACGGACTTTAGCTTGGGCATCCGACATACTGAGATTACTGCTGGGCCAAAGCGAAATAGGAGATGAAGCAGAGAGAGAGCGAGAGAGAAGAAGAGAGAGGGCCGTACAACGGGTAAGGAGAGGGGTAACAGTAAAACACCGCCAGAGGCGCTTCAACGCTTGGGTTGCGCAAGGCATAAACCAAAAATTCACACTTGGTTACTTCCTTCATGACTTTGGATATTATTGTGGTTTATGTTAGTGCCTGTCACTTGCCCGGCGGCCAGTCAGCCAGCCAAACAGTTATACAGTAACACCATCCCTCCCTCCCTCCCTCCACCCACCCACCACTAGCCCTACTCCCCA
Organism: Drosophila willistoni; assembly: GCF_018902025.1. Lineage (NCBI taxonomy): Eukaryota > Metazoa > Arthropoda > Insecta > Diptera > Drosophilidae > Drosophila > Drosophila willistoni. Next base: position 9,938,097 of record NW_025814052.1, read on the forward strand.
CACCACCAAGAGCCTGGCTGGCCAGTGTGTGTCTGTGTGTGTGTATGTGTGATGTATGACTCCATGAAATGCGATATATTCATGTTAAATTATTTTGCTTGGCAGAAAGCAAAAAAAAAACCAACATCAACTGAGAAACGAGAGAGATAGTTGGGTCAAGAGAGAGAGAGAGAGAGAGAGAGAGAGAAGATGGAACGAAACTAAAACAAGGACATGTGAGTGAGTGAGCAAGTTAGCGAGTTAGTGAATGAAGAGTCATACTTTGAGCTTTAACTTGCAAAACATCAAATGAAACAAAATGGTTAAATGAGGAAACGGGCGAAATATGTAGGGTGGTACGTCATGGCTATAATTGGGAATGGGTAAGCCGTTGTGCAGTTGGCCAACTAACTAACTACTGCAACAGCAGCAATTGGACAAACAATTAAAACTTTTAAATATTGTGACAGCATTTTTACAGTTAATTGCACAAGGGAAACTCGCAAAACTCGCTCCTGCCAACTGGTTCCAAATTCCATTCATTACTTCCAATTCATTTCAAAACCATTTTTTTTTCGTTTTTTTTTTGTTTTTTGTTTTTGTCACTGCCCTTTTTTGGCTAGCGAAATAGGTGCAAAAAAAAAAAAAAATGAAGGAGGTTTGGAGTGAAGTGGAGTGGAGTGGAGTTTCGACATGGACAGTTTTTTGTTCCCGGTGCAACAGCTGCAGCACACTAAAACTGACAAAGTGACAGCCATTTGTCATTCGCTTTAACTAAGGATTGGGTGAATGGAAAAATCCCCTCCCCCTTCGACAAAAAAAGAAATGTCAAGAAGAAAGTTTAATTAGCAAACGTTGCAAGTGGCTGCTGATTTTTCAATTTCAGTTCTATCCCCATGTCCACCCCCAAATGGGAGTAGGGGAGGCGTTCCTCCAACATTTTTGGCTTATTAAATTCCGGCAGCTAACAAAATAAAAAAAAAACCAAAACAAAGTACCAACAAAAATGTCAATTCGTGGCCAGGCTCGCCTGGGGCCTGAATATTTTTTTTTTTTTTTGGGCTTTTTTTACGCTGAGTGCGCCAAACGAGCCAAAAGCGAAAATCTTTGTAAGGCAGTTAATTAAAAACTTCAACGTGCAACATCGCAGAGGGCAGAGGGCAATGTGGAATGTGGGGGGCGGCGGGGGGCTGATTGTTTTGACGGAGTGTAGGCAGACAGGAAACGAAATGTGTGCTCAAAATGTGACAAAAGAAGTTCTCGCAAAAAAATTAGACGGCTGGGTAAGTGCATCCCACAAAAGCCCATATACATACATATATAATTTAAAATCACAGTTTTTACAGCTGGAAAATTGTAGAGAGAGAAAAAAATAACCAATTTAGAATATGAAAAATACACAAAAAGGTTAACTACAGTTCATTTTAAATACTCTAGATAAGGTGACTAACAAAACCCCTGACACAAAGCACTATCCAACACTGGCAGGTCCAGAACTGCACATCACTGGCAATTTATATTCTTATAACTTTGTTGTTTAAGAATATTAATGTTTTTTTCTATGGATAAATATATAATATAATGGATTTTTTTCAGTTTCGGCCAAACATTTTTCGTGTTGTATTAACCTGACCGTTCTCAATGGGCTTAGGAACTGGGCCCTTTTCAGGGCATAATGGTGTCGAAAAACTTGAAATATTCCTATATTGCATTACCAATGCCAAGAAAAAAAGTTAAGACAAGTCGAAAAAAACTATCAAGATGTCGAAAAGAAAGTCATGGAGAGCCGGAAAGAGATAGATTAAAATCTGTTCTTTGCATTATTAGTTTGCAAGTTCATTCGAGAATATGATTCTGGAAAGTTCTGTAATCCTGGCAGCTAACATGATATAAAAAGTAATGCGATTGAAAACTACAAAGACTTTAAGGATACACAACATTGATATGCAAGAATCAACCGATATAAATGTAAGAGCAAACTTTAAAAGTCTTCCAACACTGGAGAATTTAAGAAAAGTTCAAGGTACCAAACACTGTTTCGCATTCAATATGTATGACAATATGTCACACAATGTGCCATTTAATTGTTGTAAATATATTGACTTTTTAATTGATTGATTTCATTGGCATGCAAAATTAGTAATCCATTGAGTTTTGGGTTTTAAATGAAATTTCACCATCAGTTGGACCATCAATTATTATTATGTATTTAGGTATGAATGTATGTATGTATGTATTATTATTTCTGTTATCGACATTAAGCGAATATTTCGAATCCGAATAGTGCCAACAATCGAATGATGAATTGCATTGCGAACGGGACGAGTGTTGAATAGAGGTCCGAGTTACCAGTTCCGAAAGGACGAACAATAAGAAATGCCGATTTCCACTGTGGCTGTGAGTCCATGGGAACAGCAGCAGGTGCATGCTGTGCGTCGTTGTCCTCGACCTTCTCCGCATATTCGTACTCGTCTACGTCGTCTTCATCGTTTTCGTCCTGCAGGACATGGCACCTGTCCATGGCAAGCCTTTTTTTTCTTACTGATGATGATGATGATGATGATGATGATGATGGCGTTGATGGGTGATGAGAATGATTGATTTCGTTAATTTAGTTGAGTCCTTCTTGTGTTGAATTGTGTTGTGTCTGTGTGTGTGTGCGTGTGTGTAAGTGAAACATGAAAGATGCATGGTGCAAAACGCTCAAAGCAATTTTTTAGCCATAGAAGATACTATCATACATTTAATCTAATGGTTAGCTCCATCAACAGCTGCTTGAAGATTGACATTGATGGAATTGGTTAACTGAAACAAATTTGAAACATTTACTCAAATCCAAATGGCCAGATGCATACTTAGTTAGTTTCACTATATTTAGTCCATTTCAATTTTTCCCTATTCATAATGAATCATTTTCCTGTCATACTCGTTTGTATGTAGGTAAATTACATTTTTTTGTTTTTTTGCTTGCATTTTTAATTAATTCCATTTCACATTTAAAATTGAAATTGAAATTTTTGCTGGCAGCCGCAAAAATTGTTAGGTGAAATGCCAAATAAAACCATTTAATTGCAAACAGTTTTTGGAACGAAATTATTTAATTTCTGCACAAAACTTTAACTTCTGACTTTAATATGAGAATTTTGTAACTTGAAGCATGATTTATGCCAAGGCAAACAATGCCAAAGGGGGCGGGCCATGAGTCGGAGGGAGGGAGGGATGGATGGAAATGTCTTTGTCTCTCTGTTTTACTCGCTAAACTTCATAAAGACTTTATTAGTAAATAAAATGCCATAAAATATATATATAAGCATGGCCCTGAATAGATTGTATAGCATAGGATATGAACCAGGAATACGAGAGGCCATTGGGGTCCATAGTGTGTCCTGTACCCTGGCGCCCGGTGTCCCTGCCTCGAAAGGCAAGACTGAGAAGAACTTGCCTCTTTCGGTGTGACATTATGCAAATCGTAAAGAGTGCCCCATACCTTGCCCCTGCCCCTTACAAGTGCGTCTGCCGTCTGCTATCGGCAGGATAACAACAACATCATCAACAAAAACAACAACAACAACAACAGAACATCTGCTTCCTTTGTGTCAAGCAGATGGAGCTGCAGCAGCTGGAATGCCATTGCATCAGAGCGACGACGACGGCGACTTTAAGTGGATTACAGGCAGCAACTTGTTGGCTAAAGCGCACAAATGCCAGGGAAATGCAGGGCAAAGTTCAATAAATATGCCCAACCACTCGAGCACTTGTAATACAGAAAGGATAAATACGAACTCCATTCAGTTAAAGCAGCTTGCTCAAAAGCTTGACAGCAAGAAAAGGAACAAAATTAAGCTGCAAATTGCCAACGGAAACTGTCAATATGCGTGAAAAGGTGTGAAATGCGAACAGGAAAAATAACTCAGAGTGATGCAATTTCAAGCTATTCAATTATTTTGAGAACACTTTTGAAAATTGGCTTAAATGTAGTGAAAATGCATTTCATTTCTCTCAATCTTCTTTATTAAAAAAATGTGGAAAGAGAGAGCAGATTTCTTGGTTTTGATTAAATGAAACGTCCTTTTCACACCTGTAGCATATCCTGCACTTTATGCGGTCTGGCGAGACAATTTACAACGAATTTAATGCTATGAAACAAAAAAACAAAACTCTAAAATCCCACAAAAACGAAAATGATAAAAAAGAATGTGGCAAACAAATGACAGGAATATTATGAGTTACCATGGAGTAAGCCCAACATTAATTAGACGCTAGAAATCCAAGCGGATTTTTGTCCTCACAGAATGACGACCAGGAGCAGAGGAGAGGAGAGGAGAGGAGGTGGGAAACAAAGAGCAGGGAACATAAAGAGGTGCTGAGGAGGGTCACATAATTTAAAACTCTCACCCAACTGCAATTTAAACTTTGTTTGCAGTTCTCGTTTACAATGCGTCAAAAATTGTTGTTGTTCTTGTTATTCTCCTCTCACTCACTGCCCATCTCACTCTCGCCCTCTCTCTCTCTTTCTCCTTGGTTTTCCTACTGTCTATCTGTCTGTCAGTTGGTCTCTTTCTTTCTGTTTTCTGTCTGTATATTTGTCTGACTCCTTTTAATGGTTTTTTTATACCCTGTAAACGATGTTTCAAGGGTATATAAAATGAATAAAAGGAAATCTTTTACCTCTATATGTATATGTACATATAATAAATAGATGTTTGTGATAAAAATCATTAGATCAGTATTAAAATTCTAGCCATTAGTTGATTATTTAAAGTTAAGCTTAAGTAAACTAGTTTTAGTTTCAGTTTGTTTACATCAAACTCTAAAGGAATTTGCATTCTGAAACAAACATCGATAATTATCGATCTATTTAGTGTGACAGTGCTGCCAGATTCATTCATTTCATTAGTGTTGAGATTAAATCGATAGTCATGCTATATAAGTATATAGGGTATCTAGAAGTTGCTGCTCTAAAATTTCTTTTTATCTATATTATATCCATCTAATTTTAGCGTTGAGCGCAGTTAGTGAAAAATTCCATCGTTCAGTTATGCAGTTTGTTGCCTAGCAAAATAAGAACTTTCTTTTCTTTGACTACTACTACTACTACTGTTTTGACTAAGAAATGAAATGATTACAAAACAAGACACCATTAGCCCATCTCCGTGGCAAGATCTGGACCAGGCTTTTAGTCTGCAAATTGCATAGCTTAAAGCAAGAAAAGAAAGAAAATTTACATGGCGCAGTGGATAAAAAACAAGTTGAAACTGAAGCAAAACTTTATTACCATGGAAACTTTCCGACTTTCCTTGATGAGGTTGAGTTAAAGGGAGAGTAAGAGAATTGGTCGGTTGGTCGGAGGTAACAAATACGCCATCATCTGTAGCCTTAGGATAGATATCCTTATGTACTGCTAATAAGTACAACAAATAAAGTGCAAGGCAACAACACAAACAACAAGTACAAAATGGCAATCACTTGAGGGTTAAAGCGAGCGCAAAACTAACAAGAGCCATCATCGCCAAACACGCCTCCACGCCCTCTCAGTCAGAGTTCATAACACCATTCCACCTTTTGGATAGTTTTCTGGCCTCCATCGTTCCAAAAATTGAAATCGAAGCCAAAGCATCCACCCAACCAGCCACCCAACCAGCCAGCCACAAAACCATCGACCCACCCAGCCACCAGAAATTCATAGCGAGTCGATGAAGCGCGAGCGGCAAAGAGTCTCTTCAACTTATGTTCAAGCTGAAAGCGAATAATAAATTGAAGAAAACAAAGGAGAAAGCACTTAACGAGATTACAGACACAACAAACTAAAAATAAAAAAACAAACAAAAAACCTCATCAGAGACAATCAAAATAACTCCGAATGAACCATTTTAACCCAATTGAACAAATTGTAATAAATATTCAAAATGTCATTTATCTCATTTGAATAGTCTAAGCAAACTATAATCAAATTGAATTTTCAAAATTCGTTGACGTTTTGTTTATTTAACTTGAGTTATTTTCTAAAAAACATAATTTCCAGCATTCTATTCGCACTTGGATCTAAATTATCGATATATTTTCAAATCGAGCGTTGCCACATCGTTTTAGTAATCCCTTAAACCTCAAGAGAAATTGATTCAGGGAATTTCAAGAGTTGCTTGACAATGGATTTTAGAAGAATTTTACATTGTTTCAGTTAGTTTCGAAATAAATTGATTGATGCATTATTTTGCACTCAAGATTATTCTCAAGCGCATTGAGACACAGAACTCAAGTGCCAAGAGCGCTCAATTAGTAAGAACACCGAGTGCACTTTAACTCGAAAAGTATATTTAATTACGCTGTGCTATGTGTATATTAAGTAAATCTGTCAATTTCACTATAAATTGAACCAAACCCATTTGGGGGCGTAACCCCAGGACTCGCATACACTTCAGCTGTTAATTATGAGAGTTTGGGAGCCAAAGTGAAAATGTTGTTTGCTTATCGCAAAATTTTAATTGAAATTGAAATATTTATGCCTTTTTGCCACTCACACATACACACACACACACAATATACGCATATGTACATATATACACACTTGAGCCACATTTCTCGACTTTTCTAAATTTAATCAAGCGCCAAAATTGTGAAGCAAAACTAAACAAAATGGTAGAGCCCAAGTGTCGCATATGTATGTACATATATGTGTATGTGTGCATGTGTGTGTGTGTGTGATGGCAACAAAATTAATTAAGTTGAGAAAATGTCAACGCTGCTGCTTTTGCCTTTTATGGAACTGAACACTTTTGGACCACGGAAATACCCTTGGATAATAACGCTTTCGGCATGTGCAAGAAACAAAGCGCTGCAGTTTGAATATATTCATTTGAATACATTCAGTTCATATGTTACTTCAAATATTTCTTCAATTATGAGAATTTCTTTCAAAGTGTTTTCAAATTGTGAAATAAAATAGTCGCTTATCATAAATAATTCAAATGTTCTTTTCGACTTGACTTGATCTTATTGAAAGATGGGAACAGTTTTCTTGTCAACATTCAAGTCGATAGTTTTTTTTGCTCATAAACCTTAAAGAGAGAGAAGGAGAAAACTAAAAACTAGAAAGGTACGAAAATGGAGTCAAAAAGTGAAACAGAGAGAGAGAGAGAGAGAGAGAAGAAGAAAAGGGGGGACGGATGAAAAAAAATTGAAATTGACTTTTCTTGCTTGGTTTTGTTCTCATTTTCGTTTCGTGGCAGCCATTTTGTGCAGCTGCCTGCATTTATTTCACGTATGTGCTGAATCCTTCTCTGTGTGTGTGTGTGTGTGTGTGTGTGTGTCGGTGCATGTGGGAGTGTCATCTCTATATTTTTAAGTTTCTTTTTTTTTATATTAAGTTTTATAACCACACACACACATAAGGCGAGCGAGTGTGAAACAACGTCACATAGAAACGAGTTTGTATGGGTCTATATGGGAATTCTAACCTGGTGGTGCCTGCCTGGTGATTTAATAACGCGTCGTTGCAAAATTTGCGGTTTGAATAGCAAGCTAACTTTATTTTATGATAAGTTTATAATGCCACCCCAAACACCCATACACACACACACACACACACACACACACACGCACACCAAAAAACCCCGCCAATTTAAACTCATACAAATGGGAATTGGAGTTCATATTAGGTTTCCATTGCTTGTTAATTCCTTTTTAACCACAAAATCTTTTCAGAAGAAGTTTTAATCCCAAGAACGTGTTCTTTAAAGTTATATGTCTTTATATGCCTTGTTGTAAGGGTTTTCTTACGAGATTTCTTTTGTCTTATAACAACAAACAGTTATACTATATAGGAATGCAAAAAAAGGACAATTGCCTCTTAAAATATGCAATGGATAGTCAAAAAATTAATAATAATTTTTGAAAATTAAAAGGAATTTTTAGATTTTCTTCTAGTAACATTGGAAACATGGCTCGGACCTGAATACAAAATTACAAATATTTTGGATTGCTAAATGCACACTGTTGGAATATTGGAAGGTTAAAAACTGTATACAGTTTCCTAAATAGTTCTGCAAAGTTAAGCCATGGTCAAATCTTTGGATAGATCAGAAAATCTTATGAAACTAGAGTCATACGATATATGCGAAAAGTTTCATTGGCTCAATTCTGATTCAAGGTTTTTCAGTACTTAAGAATAAGGACTTGGTAGCGCACGACAATCGAGGACTCAGATCTTACTTCCTATTAAGATATATATAAGATATTTTCTATTATTAAAAACTTGATAAAATCTATTTTTATGTCGCTTGAGTGTTTTTTTGTGGTTTCCTTCCTGACATCCTCGAAGGATGTCTATGCTTGTAAATTTATTCAATTTCAAATCCATTTGACTCTAGGAACTTTCGACAATTCCAAACTAATAAATCTAAAATAGAAATCCAATCCAAGTAAAGAGGAATACATCTTAAATTTCCTACGCAATCTGCTTGTCTTTAAGGACTATAAAAATTGGGACATGCATGACATTTACTACAAAGTATAGCAAAGTCGACGCTTAAATGTTTTATGACTTCACCGAATATTCTTATAATTTTCTTCTTTCGTTTGGGGAATAGGAAGGAAAGGAGGTTGTAAATTATATTAGAAATTTGTTTGCCCGTGTGCTAAAATGATCCCTTCGGCACGACTTTAAGACTTTTCTCCGCTTGCCGGGGGGAGGGGAAAGCGGCGGGTAGTTAACCGAAAAATGGCCCTGGGATCAGTTTGCTAGACAAACATAAAGTGAAAAATTTTCAATTTCGTATGCAAAACTGTAACACAGCTCGATAGTCACGCACCAAAAAATAAAAAAAAAAAAACACCAAAAAAGGAAAAGGAAACGAAACGAAGAAACTGGGAGGGGGGTGGGGGTTTTGTTGGGGAAAGTGAAGTGCGGAAAAACGAACGGAGATGATGATGTTGCCTGACACTGGGTCTGATTTTGTGTGCCTGATAGGCGCAAAGAGTCAAATTGTGGCAGCCAATTAACAGCAACAATCTCGGCAAAACGGTTCGCTGGCCATGGCAACAAAGACGATATTGAAGGGGAGCGCGGGGAGGGGTCGAATGGTTCATCATCGGACCAAGCCAAAAAGGGCAGCTAAGAAAAGAACGCCGGCATAAAGTCAAACAAAAACTGGGCAAAGTGCACACATACTCACTCATACTATACACACACACACACACACAAACGATGACCCGGCAGAAGGAACAACAACAAAATAGAGAAGAGACTCTGCAGCTGCACAGTGGTTCAAAAGTATTCGTCTAGATTAGTGAGTGAAATTAATGCAAGTGCAGTTTTTTTAATTCCTTACTGATTGATTTTTGAAAGATCTCCGAGAGAATTGAATTAACTAAGAACCTAGTCGAAGGCTTAACTTTACCTTGACCTTAACCTGGTAATGAATTCTAAGAGTTGCTTTCTGCTCTCACAAGAGGCATCTTTCTATCTCTGTCGCTTCTCACCAATTGTCTAATTCTATTTATACAGAATAAAATTTAACAAAGTAAGAGATTTATTTCAACATTTGATGAAGTTACATAGTTTTAACTTAAGAAGCTATGAGAGGACTTCTTCCCTTTTCCAACTGGTGCAAGGACACTGTAAGGACGTTGGTGTTGCCTTCCTTTGGGTTTTTTTTTTTTTTCTTTTTAGTCTCTCCTGTTTAAGCTGATATGAACGTGCCATCGTCCAAGTCATTCGCCATGCTTGTGGAGATGAGCTCGTTTATAAAGTTGACAAAAGGCGTTGGACCCTCCCACCACCTTCGACTCCGACCCCGAACCCGACAACGACCCCGACCCCAACCACGACCCCCCCCCTCTCGGCCTACTAATGCTATGTTAACCCTACCGCACAATTTTTGCCAAGCTTAGCCCGATAATCATCTGACAGTTTTGCGCTATCAGCGACAATGCACACACACACACACACACACACACAAACACACCACATTGAGATTTACTCAAGCAGAGAGCGAATGAAACGGAAATAAGGAACAGGGGAAGATTCCTAGGAATGTATTCATATGTATGTACATATATGAGAGATTTTTTTCTTTCCATTTTTTTGTTCAACACTTTTGCTTTTGTCAGCTCTTGTGGACAAGAAACAAATTTTCCTATTGCCAAAAAGATGACAACCAACAGAAGAAACAACTAAAAACAAAAAGTAAGAGAAAAACACAAGTAATATGGGAAAGAAGAAAATTGAAAGCGCACAGGGAAAGCGCCAAGAGGCCTGACCCGCTACTAATGAGCAAACTAAAGGTTTACCCTTTTTCCCTTTCTCTGTTTGTCCCTCATTCACTGGGTCCTTTTTGTTGTTGTTGTTGTTGTTGTTTGTCTATGTGTAAAATAGGCACAAGGCCAGGCCGAGTTGCAGCTGATTAAAAGGCAAAACAAAAAGCAAAACCCACCAATGTTGAGATGCAACAATGCAAATAAGCCAAACAAGAGGAAAAAGAGTGAAACTAGGCTAACACCAGGACAAAAAGAGACAGAGAGGGAGAGTAAGCGAGACAATTGAAATTATAAATGATATTAAGTTGAGCTAAGAGCAACATTTTCCTTTCAACATTTCCCTCCTTTCCTTCCTACCATCCATCCATCCTTCCTTCTGCAAGAATCTGGAGTACAATAAATTCATGTCTCATCCCAGGGGATAGTAGCAAAAAGGGGGTCATCTCATTGCAGGAGGTCCGTTTCGTTCGGCTTCTGCTGGTGACTGATTAGGGCACTTCACTTGTAAATCAAATTCACAAAAATGAAATCAGAGCAAAGCAAAAGCTTTAATTTCCCAGCAAAGCGCACACAACAAGATGAACGAATAAGGCATTTTTATATTACAAACATTCTTTCAGTCAACAGCAGGAATGAGAGAGAGAGAGAGAGAGAGAGAGAGAGAGAGAATTTGGCATACAAAAGGACACATAACCAACCCACACCCCACTCCCATTTAAGACGTCCTCGTTGCAATTAAATGAACGCACCAAATGAAATGCAATGCAAATGGTCGACACATGAGAGTGAGAGAAAGAGAGAGACTTGTTAAAAATTTAACAGTGGGTAGCAAAAAGTTGAGAATTGCTGTTGGGAGGACGAACAGGCCAAAGATCTGGTCCCCAGCACGTGTCTTAGGTGTTTGGGGGTAGAAAATCCATACGTGCAGGAGGCAGACATAGAAGCGACAAGAACGGCGCTACGTGTACTCGACACCTGGCCAAAAGCTTTTCAATTCCCCTCTTCATATCCCCCCACTCCCTCCCTCTCCCTCGCTCTCTCACACAGTATTGGTGTGGGTCTCTTTGAATTGGTCTGAGCCTTTGCAAATTGCAATTGCAATTGAAAGTGATAATTTTATTGCATCATGCACAAAGCGTAAGAGAGACACCCGCATCTTCATGCTCTCTCTCTCTCTCTTTCTTTCTTTCTCCCTCTCATGCTCATGGCATTCCATTTTAGCCTCCCATTCATTATCACCCACATCCGCATCCGCCACTCGCTCATCCTTGGACTGGGCACGTGTGGATACTGCCAATAGTTTTTACACTCAAAAAAAAAAAAAAGGATGAAGATGAAATAAAAGTCGTAATAGTAATAATAACGGTTTATGAACTAAAGCATAATTTGAGTATTTATAGCGATCAACACGATCAGTTATCGATTATTATCGAAATGTTTCATTTCCAAGTGTTTCGACGGAACACGCGATCTTTTATAGCACTTTAACATTGAAAATAAGCAAAGTTAACACATTTCGATAATAAAGATTAACTTAATAGTATTTATTATACTTTTACGATCAATTTCTAATATTGAAAGCTTTTCGTTTCTCTCTTCTGTTATCGCCCAGTGCAGAGGAAGTGGAGATGACAGTTGAGCACAAATCAGGTTAAATACACGATGAGGCGAAAGGGTTGCCAAAGAAGTGTGGGTTACGGGCGGCCAAGGGACTGTGAAATAGGCAAGGCGGTATAGAGAGAACAAGACTGAGGGAAGGGAAGGGAAGGGAAGGGAAGGGAAGGGGAGTGTCAGCCAGGCAAAACCAAGAGTCGCAGGCAATGCAAAGCAAAGCCAAACCAATTGGGTCATAATTGCTTTACGGGCGCCAAACGCAAATGAGTCGTAAGCAGTGCGCATCTGTTTGTCTGTATGTGTGCATATATATATATATACAGATATGTAGATGTATGTGTGTTTGTTTGTTTGTATTTGTATGGGAATTGGGACAGGAAGGACAAGAGAAGCAGCAGGATGGCAAAAAGAGGTTAGAAGATACGGGTTAGACAGAACTTTGTCAAGCAGAATTCAGAACGTGCTGGTTAAAGGACACATTGGATAGAACGGGAAATTGACTGTTTCGCACTGTGAACTCACATATGCATGTATTTATGTAAAGCCAGTGAGTGGAATTTACCGTTTAATAGGTCAAATTTATTTTAAAAGCCCATCGAAATGAAAAGTATTTTCTAACTTACATAAATTGTGCCTCTCTCTCTCTTTCTTAGCAATCGACTAGATCGATTTGGCTATTGGGAAAGCTCAAATTTTGGCGATTTTAATATACCATTTCACCCTTTGGGTACATGGTATAGAAACCTTGTACCTTACCTGTGGCATGGTGGAACTTAAATTACCTTGAATTTCTAGAAAAAACCAACGATCTTTCTCTAGAAGTCATTTGGAAGGTGAGCAACCGTTTCAAGGTTCAAAATTCCGTGTAGGAAACGGTATTATTAAACATTACTTAAACCGTTTTAAACTTTATTCTACTCAGTTTTATGTTATGTTAAAAACCAGAGCACATGGAAATCTAATATTCCAAAAGGAAATATTCCTTTATAAATGATTGAATTACACGTATTTCTAGCTTAGCATTTCGAATTGAGGTAATACAAATACACACCCATACGCACACACACACACACACACGAACAGACATACACATCATTAGTCGACTTGACTCATGCATTAACTCATTTAGCAAATATTTGCCTGAAAGAGAAAGAGAAAATGTGAAACGAAGTGGGAAAAAAAATCAAAGAGGAAACTGGCAAAACGTTTGCGGTTCCCACTCCCACTCCCACTCCCACTCCCACTCTGTCCACCTCCCGTTCCTCATCTTGCCCTGCCGTGCCTCGCTTCGCTTTGCCTTGCTTGTGTCCCGCGGCGTCGTCAACGTTAATTTGTTATTTGATGTGCGCTCTAAGCGGCACCCACAACTGGCACTTCATCCGACAGGCAACCCTAGCCTAACGTAAGCACTGCTAGCCACTCTCACGCCCACGCCCACGACCACGTCCACGTCCACGCCCACCTCCTGCCACTCCAATGGCAGCAGCGCCACCGGGGCACACTCAGTCATTCGTTAAAGCAATGACGACAACGTGAACGACGCACTTAATGAGCCCCGTGCGGCCAACATGTTAATCCATCCCGGACTACAGACGACAGACGACAGTCGACGGTCGACGGTCGTCATCGTCATTCACTATGATTGCCTTCGTCTATATGCTGCTCCCTTTGCAGCTGAGCTGCGGCCATGTGTATTTGTTTCATGAACTCTTGCCGCATAAAAATACATTTCTTGATTCCTTTTTTTCTTCTCTTTTTGTGTAATTTTTTATATTTTAATTGCCCCCGCAGCAATCGCAAAAGGCAATCCCTTTGGACGCCAAAAGGGTTTATCAAAGTGAGTAAAATATCCTTTACCAGCACATAATCCTTATAAAGGAAAACCTTGTTGTCTTTAGCATGTTCCAAATAAACGTTCAATTAATAAAGCTCTTGCCATATAATTATCACAATTATCAGAATTATATATCCATAATTGTGAAGAAAATCTATCGATAACAGAACATTTACTAATTGAGTCATCTCTAAAGATAATCGATTGGCATTAAATGATCAATGGTTTTTTCTATAAAAAGATTAAACCTAATTTGAACTTTAAATAAGAAAGTCGACTTAATGAGTTGTCAATTTAAAAATCTTTTCGAAAACTCCCCTTAGAATCGTTTATTACTGTGTCAAATTTTCTGGACGTTACTGTATGAGGAATAGCTGAAATCACTAGAACTCACTCTGGTCAACTCTGTGCGATAACTATGTTATATGGAAAGACAACAGACAGAGGATATGGAGAGAATGGAGGATTAAATAGCATTGAGTGGGTGTTGTTGTTGTTGTTGTTGTTATGTTTGGGTGGTGCTTGGCTGGTTGGTGGTTGGTAGGTCAGTCAGTGACGGCCATTGGCCATCGTCATCATGGTCTTGTTAGATCGGTCTTTGGGGCAAAATAAATTACCATAATTTAAGCGTAATTCAGTGCCAGCAGCAAGCAAGAGCGGCAACAAAAACTACATAGAAGAAATAGTGTGAGGAAAAGAGCATAGCAGGAGCTGAGAGATGAAAGATGAGGAAATAGAGGGCGGGTTCTTTTGTCGTAATGTCGTCTACTTGGCTAAGTGGACATGAAACATGCACGACCAGCCATGATGTGTGACTGCGAATATATATGTGTATGTGTGTGTGTGTGTGTACGTATATATGTCCTTTGGCCTAAATCAGGGCATATAGCATTCTAGGAGAGACATAAACAAAAAAAAAAAAATCAAGCCTACATAGTTAAGTAAGTTTATTTTGGAATTCTTCTGCCCAGTTTCATTGGCATTGTTTTCCAACACTAATTTCCATGATTCATTCGGATCGCACATTTTAAGCAATTGACAAATCATCTTTACAATCACAAAATGGAAGGTATTAGAGTAAAACTAATGTCTCTATCTCACGATATGTCACATGTCCATCTTTTTCTATCAGTTTACCCCACACTGACTTTAAACGACCTTCATGGACACGATAAAGTATCAACGATAAACTATCGTTCTTCATGACTAACTAACTTCAGCGAAGCAATTTTAAGATAACACACGTCGAAAGTTGTGTCGAAATAATCCAACCTATCGAACAATTTTCCTTATTTTCTATAATTGTTTTTAACTTATTGTAACAATACAAAACCTTTTGTATGCTAAAAGATGACCAATTTTATTATGGCGTTGCCAGATTTTACGTATTGCCAATATAAATATCACATACTTTGGTATCTCTGCCTTTTGTCATGCCATCTTGATAAACCCAAGAAAGTAAAGAAAATTCCGAGTGACTAAATCTTTGGAGCTATTCCATATGAATTGAGACTCACACAAAAAAAAAAAAAAGGGTATACACATATCCTGCATATATGTATGTACATAGTTGATATTTATCTAGCTTGAAATGGATGGATGGATGGGGCGAATGGTTGGGCTGGGGGTGGGGTGATGGGCAAAACAAATGTCCAAGTGTGTTTCATGTTAAGCTTTTTGATAAACTGGCCCCTGCCTCAATTTCTGTGAAACGTTTACGGCTGCCATTTTTTTCATTTCCTGGTTACCAGACCGAGACCGAGAAAAAAAAGGGCAGACGTAGATGTAGCAGAAAAAAAAAAGCCACGTTTACAAAGGCAGAAAATGGGAGGCGGGCTGAAAAGTAGGAGCAGCATGTACAAGGCTAATAAAGTTCAATAGCCAAGGCGACGCCAGCGAAATGTGCGCACAGCTCATTTGATGCACATTATCGTGTTTTTTTTTTTTTTTTGTTTCGTTCTTGTTCTTGTTGTTTCCCTATGCTCATCGACTTTTCATTTTGAATGTTTGCCAAACACGAAAATGAAAACATTTAGAAGGGGCATAGACAGTGTAAGGGAGAGAGAGAGAGGCTCAGACTCCGATTTCGACTTCGACTCCGACGCCAATGCCGCAGTCGCCGCCGCCGTCTCTCTTTGACCTTTGGGGGGCCACAAAATATGCTCATGTTGTTTTGGGAGCGGCGGCGCCTGCAAATTGGTTGCCATGAATTGAATTGTATGAATCCAGGAGCAGGTTCCCTAGCATCATACCATTCCTCACTTAGCCAATTCAAAGAGCAGCAAGAGCACAAAATAAAAGGCAGAAAAAAAAAAAAACAGAATCCAAACTCTCCTACTGCTGTTGGTGGTCCCCCCCCCCCCATCCATCTCCATCTTTGCCGGCTCCTCCTTCACCTCCTCCTGATGATGATGATGACGGCGCCGACGACGACGACGACGACGAATTTTATTGTGAATGAAATTGAATTCAATTGTGAACAAAATCGAATGCGAAACGAAGCGCAATAATTGCGCAACTTATCAATGTCAGTTTGTCGCGACGGCGTGGCAATTTTTGCATTGATCGTCAATCGAAATGAAACTGAACAAAGCTTCCAGTTGAAATATTTACAATAAATTAAAGCCAAATTCACAAATTCCCCTACCCATTTCTGTTAACGACTCGAAATGGTTCACATATTTAACTACATATCTCTCTCTTTCTTTTATTTATTTCTCTAATATTAAATGGCAAAGCGAATCGTTTCTAGTTCTTATCAATCGTGTCACATTTACTTACGATTTGTTCTCATCTAAATATTTCAGTTTATTCTCATTCAACGAAAACATCTGGCACATTAAAAAAAAGTTAACGAACTGTGATCGTTACATTATTAAAACATTTACAATATTAGATGAGAATATGAATCTAAGGCATCGACATGGAAAATCTATTCAGGAGATCTCCGATCAGAAAGTTTAGATTTTTGTCAGGAGGTGTCCGATGAGAAAGTTTAGATATTTGTCAGGAGGTGTCCGATGAGAAAGTTTAGATATTTGTCAGGAGGTGTCAGATGAGAAAGTTAAGATTTTTCGAAGAATCTATAGTTTGGCATTAGGACAAGACAGAAATGTAAAGAATTATTAGCAATATCAATATTTCCATTCCATTCCAGACCCCACCCCTGGATCCATCTATGACATCAAGAAATAATTTTTCAATTCCATTTTTAGTTTCACAATTCGAGGCTCTTTTAACAACATTTCAATCAGTTTGTTCTAATGAACCCTTAAAAAAACAATTTTTTCAGTCTTATTCGCTTTATTCTATATTCTAAATTCTTATATTCTAAATTTATTAACAACTTACAACAGCTGATCAGACATAAATTAATTATAAACTCTGTAAATAAATCAATAAGCTAGCTTCAAGCTAAATATAATAATATGGAAATAAAACAATGAAAAATCTAAATCTAAATCTTCGCTTTATGTTCAAGTTGATGACAAAGAAGTCTGAACTTTTAATAAAATATTGAAACATTGACGGACAGACAATGGGTACTTGAAGTATTTATAAGTCGAAATTCGTTTCCAAATGTTTCATTATCAGAAAATAACTCTCTTTGGGTTTAGTTTCTATCATTTTAAAGCATTATTTTGTTGTTTTGCTAATTAACATTAAGTCATTAAGTAAAAAGTCATTCTCTAAAGCACTTCTGGCCACAATTCCTGCAATCTGCCTATGTATGTATGTGTGTGTCTACATGTATGTATACCGGAAGTATTCTTGCCGTTTTTACGAGTTTTATAACAATGCACTTTTATCTTGGTGTTGTTGTTGTTGTTGCTACTGTTGTTGTTGTTATTATACAACGACAGGGAGAACAAGAGACAGAGTTTTCCAAGTCATTTTCCACATTTCCTTGACATTTCATTTCAGCTTGAGTTTATTTTTCCTACTTTAATTTGGAGGCGACGACGTATGCGACGTGTCTATTCCTTTGTTTCAGAGCGAGTGGTAGCGCACACACACACACACACACACACACACATTGAGAGAGAGAGAGAAAAGTCAAATGAAGGAAATGATGTTGCTAAGAGCTTAGAGGACCGGGGGCATAGAGGGATAATGCTGTGTGTGTGTGTGTATTTCTGTTCATTAGAGCGTTGCTTAATTAGCGTCTTTTTTGTTCTGGCTCCCCACATAATATATATGTATCCTTTACACACACGTATTTGTCTCTGACTAAAAGCTTTAGAAGATAATAAGGGAATTTAAAGGAATTTACAGGGTGCTGCTGCCTTACGATCGATCCTTCTCGTCCTGTACCTCCTGTACTCGTAGATGGCCAACATTATTACTCAATTAAGTGCAATTAATTTCCATGCCAACAACTCAATTTGTTTGGCTTCCCATCGTGTCGAGGGAGGAAGTGGGAGCAGAGCGAACTTGGTTGACATCCGTTTTGTCCGGGCTGCTCTTCCATTTATATTTCTTTCTCCCACTCTCTTTTTTTTCTTCTGTTTTTGTCTCTTTCATTTTGCTTTTGTTTTTGATGGGGGTCTCGTCTAATTAATTTCTTCAGCCTTTGTCTCTCGGAAAACTCTTTCATTTGCCGCATGTGCAACAGCAGGTAAGAGACGGTACGGGGCAAGGGGCAAGGGGCAAGGTGGAGGGGGGCCTGGACACATTTCAACTTTAATTTTGATTTTTGTGCAGTGAAACTTTTGCAACAACGGTAGAAAAGTTTTTTTGTCGGGCAAAAGGTTGCATGAGTCGGCCATAACCTCAATTATACAGCAGGCATCTCATTGTCGTTTCCTTTGTTTCCCTCACTCAATCCCTTACCGTCTTCCCCTTACCCATTTCTCATCTTTTCTCTGTTTGTTCTTTTCTCTACTTTCTCACTCAGTCTCTCTGTGTATGTGTGTGTGTGTGAGTGTGTGTGTGTGTGTTTGTGCCTTTTTGGGGCCAACTTTTCGATAAGCGTTTAATTGCAAGTCGAGGACTTCAACTGAAGCTCAATGGGCTCCTGTACTGCAGGACGGGACGGGAAATGGAGGAGGAAGTGCGTTCAACAATTTTAACCGGATGTGAAATGTCAGATCCCTTATTGTCATTCCATGGATATTCTTATTTCACACATATATTTTAATTCACACATACATACATATATACAATATATAAGTATTTTCCATCACTTTTTATTGCATCCATGACAATTTATCCCATCGTGGGCCCGAGACCCAAGCAGTTGCTGTCGCCCATTCAAATTGATGACCAAATTGATCAGATCGATATTTCAAATTAAACAACTTTTTTCGAATTTCCTTTAAAACCATCAAGGACTATGGTTCGTGTCTCACCAGGTGGTAAAACTCTATATGATATAGTGTGGTCCGATCTGTCTGACTTCATGATTTATGTATAATTGACTGCCGTATGTAGAAGCAGGAAAAGTAAGCTTTGATTCAGGCGTATGGACATACTTGCTTCCACCCTTCTGGCCAAAATTAATATACCCTTTTTTGCAAGGGTATAAAACAAAACTTTTTTCAAAGTCATTTAAGCCGGCTCGGCAGGTTGTCCGTATAGCTATTTCAAGAACTACCAAGTTCTGTCATCAGCCGACTTTGCCAAAGAACTCCAGAATTTGCCAGAATAGCCATACCATGTCTTCAATGCTAAAACTAGTTGGGAATTGCAACTAAGTAAAGTGAAAAAATACCTTTTTGTGCATAACCTTAGTCGCTAGAGTGTAAGAGCTTTGCCCTTAACAAACTCAGTTCATAATCTATTATTTCATTCACGGTATATTATACCATATAGTAAATGGGTTTGGTGTTAAGACGTTTAAATTCTAGTCTTTAGAATAGTTTCCTACTGATATAGAAACGAAAATTAGGAAAAGTATCCTTAGCAAACTCTTTGCAAATGGTTAATTATGAGTTCTAGTTTTTGTTTTTGTTTTTATTCCCGATCATTCTTTTTTTTTCTACCACGTATCGATGTCTGATGCTTAAAGATTTCAAATCCAAATTGTTTTTCAAAGTGTCGTATGATGATATTTCCCTATAGTTTTCTGTCATCATATTGAATATAAACATTCTCCAAGTTGTAAAAACTTGAATCAAGAGACTTATTCTTCATCTTTTTGTACTTTTGTAAGTTTCAAACTTATGTGTGGCGCTTTATTATAATCAGCTGTTCATTTGAAACTTACACAGACACACACTCATGTATGTGAATAAAGAGACTTGAACACTGATTAAATACTTTGTCTAGAAAACTTGACACTGGGGAATGTTTAAGGTTTTTTTTCTTCTTTCATGAAGTCACTTTTCTTGAATTTCCCTTAAGCAATGAGTGTATATATTTCGCCATAATATCATTTAGTTATGAGTGCCTCTGTCTTTGTCTTTGCTCTCATTTCGTTTTTTAACCTATGCAAATATATGCCAACAGAAGTCTAATTAACCTGAACTTCCTGCCTACCCATCGTCCTGTGGGCCTTGTGCCTTGTGTCTTGGCATTATGATTATGCGTGCCTGCAGAGGGACTAATGCCTGCAGATGGGCGGGCGGGCGAGCGAGTAGTGGGGCGTAACTTGTGATGAAATGAAATGTTTTGTCAACTCGCCTGCCAAAACAGCGGACCAACTTAATGGCAAACTGGCAAACAGGCAAACAAAACCAACAAACAAACAAACAAACAACAAGCGAGCAAACATTGACGCAATTTCTACTGCAATATCAAGAAAAAGTTTGAGTTTTTGTGTCGTTGTTTTTTTTTTTCGAAAGCTTCCTCCCTCACCATGGTTTTAGTTTTTTTTTTTTTTTTTTATTTCCAGTCGACGATGTAATTTGCATTTGTAATCAAAAAGTTGCTCATAAACTTTGTTTTATGCTCATTTCTGGTTCCATGCCTAGGCATATGAGGAAAGATTTCAACTAGCTAGCGGGTGGCAAGGATATTTAGAGGAGGAGGAGGCAGGAAATGATGTCAAAAATTTAAATTCAAATAACGATAATCGAAAAGACTTGCCAATTGATTTGGTATATCATCGTCATCATCAAATTGAAGAGCTGAAAATTGGCATTTAATCAAGTGTTTCTGATTCATTCCCGTTTGGATCTATCTGTCTATTTGAATGTCTGTTCAGTGCGGTAGGTTCTTTGAGAGTTCTGTCGAGAATCAAATTAAATATTTACTTGCTGTTAAATTTATGACAAACTGGCTGGCAAACAAAATCGCATAAAAAGGTTTGCTTCGGGTTTTTTTGCTTTTTTGCTTTTTTTTTTTTTTGTGGCCGCATCATAAAAAGTGCGGCAAATATTTGCGTGCAGCTGCGACCCCAAAGGCAACCGCAACAAAAAGAAAAAAAGAAAGGAAGAAATTCCGGCAAAACGAAAATGGAAATGGTCCTTTCGTCATATTTTTATGTTGGCACTTGACTGAGCCCCGGCAAAAGTTATGCCAAAGCCATCAAAATGCATTTAACCAGATAGAAATCTTGATGATTTGATGGACTTCGCTTTAGTCTCTGGTCTAGACTTTGGCTCAATATTTCAAGCAGAAAGAGAAAAACACACACAAAGAGAGAGAGAGAGAAAGAGAGAGAGAGAAGATAAAAGAGTTTACTCTTTGTGGGGGTTTTACTTGAGTCTGTTTTTGCCGTTTTACCAATTTGTTGATAAATTAGCTAAAAGGCAAAAAAAACTTTTCATTTTTTTGACATTTTACACTTTTTGAAACTATAAATTTATTTTTACACCCCCCACCCCTCCCCCGCAACGTATTTGTCTTGCAAATAAACTTTTTAATGCAGATTTATGATGACACGAAGCAAATTCATTCGCACCGACAAAATTTGTCATTGTTTGCACAAAATTTAGTTTTGCATAAATTGTTCATCCTCTCTTTCCATCTCTCTGAGCTAGTTTTGCAGACCGCCAACATTTTTATTTTAAACGAAGCTAAACTAAAGAAAGAAATGTTGACACAGAGATTGTGATTGTGGGATTATGCATTTTCCTCAATTACCTGGGCTCTAATAAGTGAAATTACAAATTAGTTGCAATTAGAAAACATCAAAACTTAATAATCTAAATGAAGCACCATTTTTGTTGCATACTTTTTGGGATGCAATGAAGATTTGATAATCACAATGTCCACGAATGGGATATCAGCAAATAACGTTAAAGCTTCTGTCTCTGGACGTTGACCAAATTGGTTAAGTTAAAAAAGTTTAGCATAAAAAACGGTGTATGAAACTGATTTATATAAAAATTATTAATTATAAATAGTTTATCTATATTCCACATGAGGGCCTGTCTCATGTTGCAATCTACAATGTTGCAGTCCAAGTGATGAATTCAATTTGTGCACGTCGATTAAACTAATCCTGTTTAAGCCTTTTCAGCACAGAATATAGCTAATCCCTGGCTTAGCCATCTCACTCGCAACATCAACAACAACAACAACAACAAGGAAGCCACATATCAGAGGGTATAAAGACATTCAATCAACCACAAATAGTGTGTTAATTAAAAATACAATTAAATATGCAAAATGTGTCTAAGGGTGAACCGCATTAACCATTAAGAGCAGCCAGACCAGAGATCCAGAGAACTTCTTTCTGCGTCGAGATAAAGTGCCCTCAATGGAATGCCCTTGCAATATTCAGTAGAAAGCAGCAACTCAATTAATTCTCTGTTAAATGCATTTACATACATACGAAGCAAAGTACTTTAATGCGGCATAAACAACAAAAAAATTAAATCATTTCATTTCCTTTTAATGATTTAAAATTTTCGCTGTTAAGCTTGAAGCATTTTTTTTTCTCGTGTTTTGACATAGAGACAGTAAAAAAGCGACAGAGAGCGGATTGCCAATTATGCGAAAGGCCGCTAAATAAATATGAAATGACATAAATGACCAGCAGAAAAAAAAGGACAACCAAAAAGAAGAAAAAACACCAAACGAAACGAAACGAGGAACTTTTTTCCTTCCCCCAAAAAAACAACAACAAAAGCAACAAAAAATGGTTACCACAATGGCGACCCTCGTCTAGGCAAGAAACAACAACATTGACAGGCACAACAACAACAACAACAAAGCAGCACAAAAGGCATAAATATTATTTCACATAAAGTGAAACAAAGTGAGAGACAGAAAGGAAGGGTGGATGGGGGGTTGGTCTGAAATATAAATAACTTATACATACATACATTTGTATGCAAGGATAAATGTTCATATGTATGTATGTGCCGGACAGCGCTTAAATATTTACATAAAATAACATTATTCATTAATGTTTTCAATGAACAATCTACAAAATGGACCTCAAAATTATGGCATTAATCACAATGGAGAAACAATCTTTAAGATACATGTAAAAGAATTTACACAAAAATGAAATATTTATATGTACATATAAAAAATTTGTTAAACATTTATATATTTTGTTTGTTAGTTTAATTTTATTCAAGTTGAAGGCATAATAATCAAAGTTTCCAATGAACAAACTCAAGTCAATAAAAGCAAGAAAATTTCGTATTCTTTTTGGTTTTATTTAATTTATAATTCCCAAATAGTTTAAGCATTGAAGATGGGACAATAATGAGAAAACTTAGTAGTTGTCTTAAGGGGGGAGCCTGCTTTAGGAGGCCTAAAAAAGGCAGTTTTTCGTGTTTTTTTAGGATAGAAAAAAACAAGCAAATGTAATGAAATTTAAATAAATAGTGTTATTCCGAGAATTTGTGTCTCAAGTACTCAATTACTCAGTCGAATGTTTAATGAGTATATTAGAACTAGACAGCTTTCGCAATCGGCGAGTAAAAAAAAGAGTTTTATCTATATAATTTATATTTAAATGGGCTGATTAAATAATACAGTTTATCATATTTGAAAGGATAAATGTTCCTGTATAAGATTAAACATCGTGGTCAGCTGAAATGGCTTCACCAAATCAGATTGACCAAAGAAATATACAACACGAAACATTAACAAAATAAGTCATAAAAATTCATATGGCAAGTAAAGCCATATGAATGTGGAGAAGCTTAAGACCAAAACGGCGCAATATCAAGTCGCCAACGATGAGCATGAAATATAAACAATTTTTAAATAATAAGCAGTTTTTAAGAACAATTGTCGCCTCGACTCTCGAGCCAAGAGTCTAAGAATTTATTAATATACACAACAATTCTTTAAATAAAATCAGTTCATATTTTGAATTCAACGAATGAAGATTGAGTTATTTTCCTTCTCCCGGAATCCCTATTCAGTTCCTAAATGGATTTTGGGGACTCGGTTATCTA
The DNA here is from genome assembly GCF_018902025.1 of Drosophila willistoni. Taxonomy (NCBI): domain Eukaryota; kingdom Metazoa; phylum Arthropoda; class Insecta; order Diptera; family Drosophilidae; genus Drosophila; species Drosophila willistoni. The sequence goes on from NW_025814052.1 coordinate 9,962,085, forward strand.
GAATTTTGTATTGCATTTTTGAAAGAATATTCCCAGTATTTTGAAGGGCGAATCGGATTCGCGATATCATATCTACATCTATTGAAATCAATAGAATTTCTTTTAAATTATTATTAAAAGTTTTTCGCTTATTACTTATAGATTTTTTACTTTAACAATATTATCCAAAATCGGTCATACATCTACAAGTTTTTAATTTTTAGGGGACTTAAAATAAAGGAGAAAAATGACTTTGGGTTAATTAAACGGCTGATTTCAATTGCAGGAATAATAGACCAATACTTTAATCATTTTTATAGAGTAAACATATTTCCGAGAGGATTCTTTTAGATAATTTAAATGACAATAAGATGAAAGCAAACCTAAGTCTGTTATGAAGTCCTTTTATGTTATGTTTTTTTTTTTTATTCCACGTTCTGTCTCCATAATTTGCATTTGCTCAGGTTACTTAATTTGATTGTGCCTGATTTAATACACAAAAGTTGCCTTTCAACTGAATTAACTGAATGGGGCAAAAGCAAAGGCAAAGAGACAGAGAAGTGGGAATGAGGAGCAGCGCAAAGTAGGACTAAAAAGGAAAGAAATAATAAAAGAAGAAGAAGAAGTGGAAAAAAAGAAAAAAGAAATACACTCAAAGTGAAGCCAGGATACGATGTACAGTACAGACACAGACAAGATGGGGCAATTATTATAAGCGGCTTTCATCGTGCGATGATTACACTTACAACAGAAATGGTGCGCGAAAAGAGCCAACGGCGAGGATAGACCAAAATGGCCAAAAACTGGACAGACCAAGAGATGTTTGGGGGAGGGAGGGCGGTGGAACCGTATGGAATTGGGATGGAAGGAAGAAGATACCATTTCTAAAAACGCATTTACTCTGTTAATTCTTCTTGTTGTTGCTGTTACTGACTTTGTATATGTATGTATTTTTTCTTTTCGTACGTTTGCTCGTTCATTTGGTCATGTTTGTTGGCCTAATTAGTGGCTCTGCATTTTTATAGCATAATTTTCGGTGTTGTAAATGTATTTTTTTTTTTTTGGCGCCTTCCCCCGCATCAGCAACAGCAGCGGCAGCAGCAGTAGCAACCCCAGCCTCAAGCTTGTACAACATGGAAATATTACATTAAAATTTATGAAGCTTTTGCCGCGAGATGAAGGAGGAAAACATTAAGATAGACCATAGAACTAAACTGGCTACATTACACACTCCGTACAGAGGGGGAGAAAAAGTTGCCCGAGATGCTGAAAGATCGGGTATACATTATATTTACTTGTATCCCCAGCAATTAGTGGCCAGCTTTAGGCTGAGCATCGTTAGTTTTTCTTCTTACTCTGTGCGCTTTAAAACCTTTTATTGATGTCGATAAACTTACCTGAAAGAAAAGAGAAAAGAAAAAATAAGCTTAAGGAAGAAATACTTGTAAAAGGAATTAAAATATAAAAAGAACGCTAGCACGAAAATATACAACAGTTTATATAGAAATATTATTATGTCTAGCAAATAGTTCCAGAGAACATAGTGATTTATTTACAAGTTAAACAATTTCTGCTGAATGTTCCATAAATATTTGAACTTATTATTTTGTCTCCTTTTCAGCTTTTGCTTCGGTAATTTTGAAGTTTGCCGCAAGTCGTCGACTGCGACTGTTTTCGCTTCCAAACCGCTTTCACCTCCTGTTAAGGGGGTGGAGTGGGTGTGTGTGGGGGGGGGGGGGGGGGGGGATAGAAATCGGAATTGGAATTGCAGGTCGTTAAATTCTTTAGCAACTGTCAAAGTAAACTTCTCTACTGCTAACTCTTCTACTACTATAAATTATGTTAATTTCTAATGAATGGAAATAATAATCATGTTACTTATTTTGCCCTGATATTTCCATTGCAATTCTCTTCCCTCTTTCTCTTCCCCTTTCTCTGGTAGTAGTTCACTTGTACATTTTATAGAAAGTTTTGTTATGGCAGTGAAGAGGGGGGTTCGGAACGGGAAATGCCAACGGCCGCAACTCTACAATTTCACGATTGTGAATCCGGCATAGTCAATATCTTATGCATTTCAATAGTTCATATATTTTGGCGGTTACCTAGCCGCAGACTTGCCTCCACACCCAACCCCAACCCCTTTACCCGCCACTCCACACATTACTTCCTAGCCTACAGACTACGGTCTGTCTGTGTAGCCCTTTTTGCCTTTTGGCCGGGACCTGCAATAAAAATGCATTTCATGCTCGAAACATGACTTGGCTCAATTTATTTTACTTTGCCGCATTTAACGACTTCACACAAAACTCGACGATGCCTCCCCTGCCCTTCGATGCCTCTATGAACGCCCCCTTTAACTGCCTCTGTCTTTGAGTTTGCCAAAGACCTTTGCCTAGTCCAGTGAATACACTTGGAAAAAGACAACAATTTTTTACTAAAAAAACAAACCTAAATTATTTTGTTAATCATGATAGATAGTCTCTAGATTTACTTTTAGCAATTGTAGGTTGCTTAAAGAATTAAACGTGATCAAAAATTTAATTGATAAGAAGTTTTAGTTTCATATTTTAAAATGTTCTCCCAGTGTATGGGAAAGTGGTCCTGTGTACGAGTATCTGGAGAAAGGTTCTGGTCTCTCCCATCCCACACACTTCCCACATTCCCCACTTTGGCCGATTCTCTATCAACTCCTCCAACTCTATCAAGCATTTTTCACACACACACACACACACACACACACACACATGTGCACATGGTCGGTGTAATGGTGTTAGACCACAATGAGCTCAATTTACGCCAATGATTGGCGGTCCTTGGGCCAGAAGAGACCGGGCAAAGTGCCTTATGGTCCTACAGAGAGACAGAGAGACTGCATGAGATTTTGAGAGAGAGAGAGAGAGAGAGGGAGAGTGGGGAGAGAGGGTCTTCTGTCGGTCTAGCGGTTTTCGTTTTAGCCGAAAAAGTTTCTTGTTTGCATTTGCCTATCGTCGTCCTCGTCGTTGGGAATAAAAAGAAGAAAACTAAGGAAAGGCCACGAACAGGAACAGGAATAGGAACAGGCCCAGGCACAGGCACAGAAGTCAAAGTCGTAGGAATGGAGCCAGCTGGAGCAGCTGCCAGACGTTAAACATCGCGTGCAGACATTGCCAATGTTTGCCACGCCTTCAAGCCAAAAACGCCAGACAGTAACACAAAAATAGCGTAGGAGTTGGAGTTGGAGTTGGAGGAGTAAGATGACTAGGGGGAGTAGGGGATATATATATATATCTATGTCCTGTCACTGGCAAGTTTACTTGTTACACGGACAATGGCAATGCCATTTAATTGTGATTTCTTTTCGCCATTCAATTGACTAAGCAACTTTCAAAAGGTTGTCATAGCAATGCAACAAATGTAGAACATTAACACGAAACAAAAACCAAAAAAAAAGAACACAAAACTATTGCTTAATTTTCAATTTTAGTACTCTGGGCAAGTTTAAGAAAACGCAAAACTGATTGAAGTGAAACTCTATCTCTTTCTCTGCTGCCAATTCTATTACAAATGAAACTGAAACAATAACTATTTATTTGAGATGTCACCTAAATAACCAAAATGATTGGCTCAAAGTGTTGATTAGTTATCTATCCTAGTTATCCTTACCACAAAGAAAATCTATTCGTTAAAGCCTTCACTCATGGTGATGATTATATTGCACATTTTTAAGATTTCTAGATTTTCATATTAGTCTTGAACATGAAATTCATGAAAATATCGCAAAGTTTCTATAAAAAATACATTGTAAATCAATTTATATAGCATACTTATATGGGCGAAGTCCGTTTCTTTTGACATTTACCAAATAAATTTATTACTTCAAGCAATAAAAGTACAAGTAAACATTTTTGCTTAAATGCCTAAAATGAAGCTGCACTTCACCAAAGTGCAGTGAAGTCCCTTAGATCTCGAGGCAAACTCACATATTTAAAGGTTGTTAAGAAAAAAGTTCAGATTAACAGGCATAAAATAGTTTGGAAAACTGCAACTTCGTTACGCCAGAGACTTGTAAGCGTGGCTTATCTTATGGTCCGGAAATCAATTTGAAATAATTTCATCTAAGTAATTGCAATTGAAAATTGTGAAGAAGAACAAAAAAAAGTGGAAAAGATGATGCCAAAAACTAGGATAGACAAGCAACAAGAAGTTGCTGCTCGGTGTGGTGAAATCTTATTATAATATTAACCAGAAAACAAAAGGCAGCAGCCTTGCTGCCATTTAGACCATTATGATAATCATTTTGTAAGGGGCTGCTGCCTGGAGAGGGGAGTTGAGTTGAGGGGATTTAAATTACCCCCAGCTAAGCGGTTTATGTCTATGGCCTGTAAAGGGGAAATCCAACATGAACGAGCAACAATATAAACATGAACAAGAACCATCCGGCAAAGTTAACAGCCAAACACAAGAAATTCGAAAGGGGGGGGCTTTGGTGTGGGTGGTGAAGGGGGGAAGGAAGGTTGGGGGAAGGCCAAAAGGATTGCCTCTTGCCATCTTGCTATACTTTGGCATGGTAAAGTGAAAACTGGATGAGAAGGTGACGAGATGAAGAGGGAAAGGCGAATGAGTGGTGGGACGAACGAATGACAGTCTTTCATCTCTCTCCCTCTCTCTCTCTCTCTCTCTCTCTCTCTTGGCATCTCTTGAGAGCTTAGGTGGCAGCAGCAGCAGCAGCAGCAACTCATCAGCAGCCAAGCATCGCATTTTGAGATAAAACATAAAGAGCGCGCACCTAATGTGAGCCTCACTCACACATTCATACTATAACTGTGTATTTATGTGTGTGTGTGTGATGCGTATGAGTTGTTTGTGCTGTTGACTTTGGATAATGTCGTTTGTTGCCGCTGCCGCTAGTTCTGCCGCCATTCGCTTTTGTCTGTGTGTGTGTGTGTGTTTGTCTCTGCTTCTGTGTGTCTGTTTGTTTGTTTGTTTGTTTGTTTGACTGATTGTCTGTCATTTTGTCTGATTGTGCGCCTATTAGTATACAAATGAATGAATAAGTACGCACACACACATACACTTTCCCCTCTCTATCTCCCGCTCTCATCCCTCTCTCTCTCTCTCCTCTGTGTCTCTCACGCTTTAACCCACACATTGTGCCTGCTCGTTTTCATTTTCGTTGATTGAATGGAAACGGGCAAAGTTGTCTTCTCATTCTCCCCCATCTCCTTCTCATCATCATCATCACACACACATCCACACACACACATCCACACACCACATCGCCACTCGAACAAATAAGATTATGTGCGCTTTAAGCCTTTAAGTCTTTGTTAGACAATTTGCTAACGCTAAAAAAAAGAAATGGAGAGGAAAAAAAAAAAGAATTAAACCAAACCGAAATTGCAATTGTTGGTGATTCTATAGGAATCTCTATGTATCGATGTGTGCGTGTTTGTGTGTGTTTGCCTTTTAATTGTTGTAATGCAATTTCATCACCTCATCTATTTTGCCTTTTGTCTGCATGTGCATCTCCCCTACCCTCTTCTCCACTCCTCCTTTGCCAAGTGCCCTCATCCACTTATTGCCCTTTTTTGATTAGCTTTTTGGTCGAATTGCATTGAATTGAGTTGGCTTTGGCTTTTGCACACATTGCTGATGTGCTTTGATTCGGTTAAATCGCTTGTTGATTGACGCCCAACGGTATGCAATAATCATTGCAATCAAAGAGAGATTCGATTAAAACATATTTAGCGGCAAAAACAGCAAGAAAAAAAAACGTATTGGCAAATATTGAAAATCAAATAAATTGGCCTTAGCAATTTGAATTCGTTTTCCTATAATGAAGAAACATTTCAAGAGTTCACTGCTTTATTTTGCTTTATAGTTTACCAACACTGACCTAAACAGTGTTAATACTAATGTTTATAAATCTTTGCTAATTTATATTCAATTATAGAAACGAGTTCAACACTTAAACAATTTGTACATTCACCTTGTTTAATTTTGATTGATTGAACTCAACTACTTGAAATACATTTCTATCCTTTCTTAATTTCCAAAATGTTACATTTTTCTTGTTTCTTTTGCTAATTCATTATCTGGCCATAAAACATGTCGAACATAATTGATAATCATCGTTAGAAGCAGAAGTATCTACTCCACATGACCATTAAGGGCCAAGAGCCAAGCATTTGGCTGTGGCAATGTGTCAATTAACATTTTGCGCGCACTGTTTATGAGTGTTCCGAGTGGCCGAGGCATGGGAGAGAGAGACAGATTGAATAATGCTGAGAGTGTGTAGTGACCAGAGGATTTGCTTGTAAATTAAGCTTTTGCGGGGTGGAGGAAATAAATTACATTGTTCCCATTGTTGTATGTGGATGGGTGGATCACACACACACACACACACACACATATACCTACACGTATATATTTAGGTGGTGAATGGCAATAATAGCCACAACTAAATGCCAACTAAATCCACTCAATTTGCTTGTGTTTATTAACATTTAAGTGTAGTCAAGTGACGACAATAGCGAGAACAACAAAATGTTGAGTGAGTTAAGGTTAAGTGTGCCATAGACAATTTGCACTCACTGTGTTCTTGTTTTGTTTGCATTTCGCTTAATTGGCTCAAATGAAAAATGACTTATCTATCTACATAAATGTTTCACAAATACAACAACTATTTCTACAGGGCATTTTTCTCAGACAGCTCAGACTAACACAATTTTCCAAATTGGCTTTGCTGACAATCAGCTTAAATAATGTTTTATCTTATTATAAACTTGCCCAAAATTCATCCAATTTCCATATCATTTTACAAACAATCACACACACACACACAACAAGTACTTATATATGTATGTACAATCTATCAATAAATATATATATATATAGAATGACCCTCCGGCTAAAATGCCTTAATTTCAAATAAGGTGTGTACTGAACTGTTTTAGTTTTAAATTAAGCAAATAAAGTAAATTTCCTAAAAAGTATTTCACATCTTCAATCGAATTCAATATCCTGTGCATAATGAGTTGGTATAAATTTTGTGCTTTTTCAAAATGAATGCATACTTTAAGCAGTTTTAGAAATCTCTTTAACATTTTAATACATTTATTATAGGAATATGTTAAGTTTTTACTTCATTTAGATTCTTTTTCTTATTAAGACGACATAAAATATTTATTTCCAACTTTCAATATTAACAATTTCAACTCTTCTCTAAACGCTTTAACAACAAAGTTGAATTTTAATTCTTCGTCTTTGCAAAACATTTTCCTGTACATGCCTTAAATTCTAGTTGAAAAGTTGTTTTTGTATTGTCGAATATGAAAATTTGCATTTAAATGGCATAAGTGACAAAATTTGATGTCCATTTATTTATCAAGTCTATCAAATAAATTAATTAAATTATTATGTTATCAAATGAAAATGGGTTAGAGCTATAGTAAGCTGTCTAACACGCCCATTCTAACTAACTTCTCCATTCCCCATCCTTCCCATTTGCCGCATTCCGAATGGCAGCAGCAGCAGCTCCTTTCTCAATTTACATTTGCATTTGCATCTCTGCATCAGGAGTATTAGCATAAATTTACCCAAACTGAGCCACAATTGATATGACAACAATAAGCACATGGACTCATTTGTATGTCTGTTCATTCATATAAAGTCAAGAGCAAGCGGAGCAGCTCAAGTTTGCATTCAAATTACGACAAACTAAATCCAGCAAATTGTCATCAGCACTCGACCCCATCTTTACAACACTATACTGCATTGTACACTGTACTACAAACACAATACAATTCACTCACTCACTCTCTCTCTCTCAGAAGCAGTTCAAAATGCTAATCACCACATGACATTCATTGTCTGTGAAACAATTGGAATCAGATGCCATAGAGACTTAAACACGCTTGGTAAATCATTATGAATTGCATTACGTGGCCACCCAAGTCTCTTTGGACTGGTGTGCGTGTGTGTGTGTGTGTATGTGTAAAAAGGATTGGTGGCATGTGGGATTACATTTAACAATATCAATATGCTTCAAAATCCACATACTTCCTACCTTTCTACCTTTTCACCTAACTCTTTCGCATAATAATTAGAAAAGAATAAAAATTTGCATTCATGACATTCAACAGTATCATCTATCATTCCCTTTTCTTCTTTCTCTCCATCTCTCCTTCATTCCCCGACTCCTTCTCTTTCTCTCTATTTGTAAACATGTCAATTTCAACAATTTTGATATGTAATTAACGCATTCAATTACACTTGCAACCTCAAATTTCCCAAGTGAGAGTGTGGTTTAAACATGCCTTTGGATGTGGTCATAATTTGAAAGGCAATTAACCTACAGCTAAAAATCCTAAAGCTGGCTATAATCATAGTCAGTAGAATCTAGACAATCATAATATTAAAGTTATATAAGCGACTGGAATATTCATGTTTTCAAAATATTCTAATCCATCGACATGAGGCAAAGGAAAACTCAATCCCAAAGAACTCATCAAAGTCAACAGATATAATTTCGATACTGTTCTTTACCTGAACTTTCTAGTTTTCTCTAGTTGAAGCCAAGCTGTTAAGCTTGTAAAGTGAATTGAAATCTGTTATCTACGTTAGGCAAAGTGATTTCATTTAGTAAACGAGTCGTATACGCAATATTTATGGGAACATTTTTGCATGTGTAGCATGTGACAGATGGCTTGGCTTCTTTTGTTAAGCCACTCAACAAAAAAAAAAAAAGTTTTATTTGTTGAGTTTTGGTAGTAGAAGTAGTTGGTCAAATAAATTAAATTTCTAAATAAAAATCTCTCTCTTGGAAACAACAACAAAAAAATATACATATATGTATGTATATACATTTACATTTAGTGCAAAGCCGCAAGCCAGAATGCAATTATTTTTCCAGTCCTGAGCTCTCCGCCCCCGATTCCAGCATAACTTATATGCATATTGTCAACATAATTAAACAAGCTTTTGACTTGTGGTTGCACACACACACACACACACACACACACTCATCTACACTCATCCACACACTTACACACACTTTTCTCATTTATTCGCTCATTCATTCATTGAAACAGAAACATTCGCTGGAGTATGCCCTTGACTGAGACTGAGCTGCTGTTGCTGTTGTTGTTGCTGCTGCTGGTAAAGGACTCTAGAGAAGAAGGAGGCCCAGACTGTTGAAGGAGGGGGGGAAACTGGGCAGGGGGGGAGCTCAACGGATGGCGGCAGAGGTAGGAAAATGTAAAATTGTTTTTGGCAAAGTGCACAATGCACTTGACGACTGTCAAAACGGACAAGGATTGCTGCCTCTGCTTGTCCTTGTTATTTATGTAAAATGTTGCACAACACAACATTTATTGGTGGCTTGTGGGACTGGACGCGGGTTTGGACATGGATACCAAAATGGGCAATGGCAATGGGCGATTGCTAAGGCGCAGACGAAGGCGGAGGCGGCGTCGGCAATCCAAATTGTCCTTAACTGAAAGAAAATGAGGACAATGGCAACAACAGCAACAACTTTTCCGGCAATTTTATATTGAAACAATGCCACATTGATGCGATTGTTGCTACTGTCGTTGTAGTTGTTAGTTTTGTTGTTGTTGTTGCTGTCACTGTCATTGTTTCTATTGCCATTGCTGCTTGGGTCAGCAATAAAAATTTGTCCTGCGATAAATGAAATGGATAGCAATTGCGATACCGATTCCTATAACTGGAATGATGGTCAAGCGGTTAGTAGCATCGTGGCCTAGAGCGGCTTATCAGAGCGGGGGGGAGGGATGATCAGTGTGAGGTCAGTTTCAACAACAACAGCAACAACTACGAGAACAAAGTCACAATAAAAAAAAGTTATAGACCGGGTCGAGGTCAACATTTGGGAGGGCTGATTGTCCTCCTTTTTCTTTTTACCCATTTTTTTTTTGTTTTGTTCTGGTTTGAGTTTTTTGCTGTTGCTATTGGCGGTGGGTGATGATGGCTCAGGATATGCAGCCCCCTCCCTGCCTCAACCAACATATAGAATTTCATTTTCACAACAAATTCCATAAGCGAAAAGAGTATCTCCATTTTGGTTTCAGTTTACCAACTTGTTGGCATTGCGCTTTCCATTTTACACTTGTGTCCGATTTTTCCTTTGTTTTTAGGTTTTTTTTTTTTTTTTTGTTTATTATGATGGTAAAAAAGTTTATCTGGCTTTGGGGTTTAGTGGGTCAATCGATGAGATTGCTATTGATAGTCATATTGTGTTGCAGTTAGTAGAAATGCCCTGTGGGGATGGGGGCGAGTCCTAATTAACCGAAAGTCCTGAAAGTGAAAAACTCATTTCGAACTTTGACCCGTTCATTGGCATCGTTTAACAATTTCTATAGGTGCAACAAAAACAAGAACTGTGCCAGATAATTGCATTCACCATAAGCAGGTCGAGGTACGACTAAATGGCACATCGAGTGGCACATTCAATGTGTGTCTCCTGCATATAATTGGTCACATCAATTGATTGGAAAAAAACCAACTTACACACACTAATAACAATAGCAGAAGTGAGAGTCGAAAGAGGCTCCACCCCCCCTTCCACTTTGCCTCTTTTACATGCATTATTAAAAGTCAATTGGATAAAAGTCTTTTGTCCTCTTAAACACCTACAAAACGTGTCCTTTGCCAGAGTTGTCATTTGTAGCCCATCCTAGATTACGAGCTTTATGTAACTTTCTTTTGTCCTTTATTCCAGTATGGAAAATTGTAAGCTAATGGTGCAATCCGATTAGTTTATTTGACATTTGTTGTGGGTTCGAGTATTTCAAGACTGAACTTTAAATAAATTACAATGGAAAATATGAAAATTTGGTTAGTCGGCTACATTTTTCTACTATTTATTGGATGGAACTCTGAATAAAACATTCTTGCATTGGGTTCGCAGATTTATTTGATTGGATTTTAAGTTTTTTCATTACATTTACTCTTTTAATTCAGGTTTAATTTGCAAATATGTATATTTTCCATTCCCGAATCAGTAAATGCTTAACTGATTTTAATATATCTGCTTTTCTTATGTTAGTTGTTTAATGTTGTTTGTTGTTGCTGTCTCGTTGGCCATTCCACGGTCGTAATCAAAATGAAAAGCTTTTTTTTTAATAAGAGTTAATAAGTTTTGAATATTAATGAAATTTCCAATTTAGCTGAGGGCACTGTGAACCAAAAGTTCAATCATAAATCGGCCAAAATTGCTGCAATTGCTGCTGTGTGAGCGACTAATTAGGTTCCTTCTTAATTAAGGTGCTAGAGGCAACAAATATCTCGACACTACGGCTCGACAACACTTTGAACTGTGTTTTTTGATTCCCATTTTTCACTAAATTTATTTTCTTGGAGGATTATGATGGCCATAAAGTAGACGTAGCTCTCTTCAAATTGAGACCACTTTAAATTTCGGTAGTTAGTTTTAACAATTTCGACTCCTCGTTTATCCATCTTTTCATGATGAAATTGCAAACCTTATTGACATATGTTAAAAGAGTGCAGACAAATATGTTGTCGGTCTACTTTTGTAGCGTTCTTATTGAAAACCCCTTTAATTAATCCTAATCTAATTTATTTCTTAAATCTTTTTTAACTTTTGTTTGACTGTTTTGATAACCAGTAGGAATAAAACTCCCATTGACGTTTGAATTAAAAACTATTTTTGGTGTAGTTTGTGGTTTTAAAAACTTTTGAAGAATTTCGGTTTTATAGTTTGTCACCTTCTAAGCCTTAGCCATTACAACAAATGTAAGAAAAGGGATTAAAAAAGTTTCTCCACATAGATGACATGTTCTTAATAGTAATCATTAAATTGATAGACGAATACGTGGGATTCACAGATAGCAACAAAAAAATAACAAAAGCGATGATATTTTCATTCATTAAGTCTCTTTTTCTCGAAGTGCCAACTGATTAACCTGTGCTCAAAAGTCAACTAACTAATCCTTGACAATAAAGCTTTTCGTTTTGGTAATTATTGCTTGGGAACCAACCAACTGAAAGGTAATCAAAGTATCTCTCAACCAAGACCAGACGAAAGCACTTGCAGATCTGACCGACCCACCCATTTACCATTTACCATTCACCCTTCACCCTTCACCCTTTATTATAATACCCAAGGCATAAATATTAGCAAAGGCGTTTGCCATTGACGTTGTTGCAGTCATTTAAATGCTTGTGGTTTCTGGCTACTGCTGGGGATTTGGCTTCTTCTTCACCTTCTTTTTCAGCCCACTCAAGAAAAGAAAAAAAAAAACAACAAGAGAAAACAAAAAAAGCTGTCAACGGGGCTTCGCATACTTCTTAACCCTTGCAGCATAACCAACCTCAAGTCGAATATCCTCCCACCTTCCAGACATCCGCCCACCGCATTCCATGCCGTTACGCCCGCAAAACTCAACGCAGCGCACAATGAATTAAATGAATCTCAATTTCCGTTCGGTTTGCGGTTAAAAGCCGCAGTCGTCGGTCCTCTGGCGAAATGCAAATTCTCCACTAGCAGCAGCAGCAGCAGCAGCAACAGCAGCGAAAATGAAAACAAGCCGAAAAACTCTCTGGCGAAGAGGAAGCCCAAGAAGAAGATGAACAGCAATAGCAGCAAAAACAACAGCAACAAATTCATGCCGCATTCCCTTATTGCCTCCCCCCAACCCATCTCTCCTTTCTCCTGCCTCTCGCTTCAATTGCCTTGCATTCGTTTTGAAGTTTTGGGTTCTAAGACTACAACGACAACGACAACGCCAACAACGCCTTAAAAGAAAGGCCGTAAATTGCTGCAAGATGCCCGATGCTGAACTGAACCGGAGAGCCTGAGCTAAGCTAGAAGATGTGAGAAACTGAGGGAGGTATTCTGCAGTAAACTTTACCCAGCGACTGGTAAACTTTTTCGCGCTGCACAGGAATTGAGACGGAGGCAAAGTCGAATTCGGTAGCTAAAGAGGTCGTCGTCGTTTGTAGGGTCGCCGGGTCGCCCCGTCTGTAAAAGTTTTGCCGATTTGTTTGCGCGAAATAAACGCGACGCAGATAATTTGCGCAAACTTTGCTTACTGGCTGCAGCCTTACCCCTCCTCTTCCGTTCTATGTCGAGAACTAGCGGCTACCCTCTCTATCCAAACACTTCGTCTTCATTGGCCATTTTATTTTTGCTGTTTCCTCAACTTTTGCTAATAATTTCGTCTACGAATATTTTGCGGAATGTCAAATGAAACCAAAAAAAAATAAAAAAAAAAACAAAAATGAAAGTTCAATCTACCACAATTCTATTGAAATTGTTCCTAAAAAACAGAAGGTAAGGCGACTTTTTCTACTTGCCCGTTACCAGCTACTCGTTACCAGCTACTCGTTACCAGCTACTCGTTACTAGTTACTCGTTACTTTACTAGCTACACGTTAATCTTTCTGTTACTAAAAATTTTAAACACCAAACAGATTTTGGCTTTTGACATTCGATATTATATTATGAATCTGGACAAACATTCTTAATACTCAGGTACATAACTTCTATGCTTTTAGATTATACTCGCTAGTCCTTACACTCGTCTGCTTTCACATAAGAAACCGTCTGGCTGCACGCTTTGCTTGTGGCGCATACATGCTCTGAAATTCCGTCGTGGATATGAAATCAATAATGGGTAATCGACTCGTTAGCGGCACTTCCAAATCCGTGACATGATCATCTCCACCAACACCACCACCAGCCAATCGCTGCAAAGGCGGCAATCGAGTTCGTTGCTTGGGTGGAGCAACGCGTTGCCCCAAATTGTAAAAGAATTCCACACCACCAACCGCAGGCCGTCTTGAGTGAGACAGCTCACTGATGGCCTTCGTATAGCTCTTGTCATAGGCCGTTCGACGATCGCTGGCATCATAATCCGCACGAGCTTCCGCTTGAGACCAAGACCCAGCCCGTGACCGAGAACGAGACCGCGAGTGAGATTGTGGCTTTTGCAATTTGCTGCGTTTTCGCATTGAACGCATTGGCTCCATAAACTGTTGAGGCTTGGCGCTATCCTTCACTAAAAATAGCACGGGTGTTCCACGATTTTTTTTGCTTTTGATGCCGCTGGCATCTACAACTTGGGTTCCTGTTTTTGGCATTATGGGCGACTGAGATTTCCTAAACGATTTGCTCCTTTTCGGACTCCTCATCGCCGTCGCTGTCGTCGTCGTCGTCGTCGTCGTCGTCGTCGTCCTTCCATTTGTCGGGGGATGCTGTTCTGTTGGTATCAATGGTTTCAATGCACGCCTCATCAAATTGGAACGGCATTGTTTTGCATTTTTCGCGACCTTTGGCTGATTGCCCTTGCCCTTACCAACAACACCCATGCGCTGCTTACCCTTGGATTTACCCTTCTTCGTGGAGGCAACTGTAACGACAACAGTGGGCAGCAATTTTTTCGATTTCACTGGCAACAATTTACAGCTTTTGGCCTTGGTCAAAGGCGGCAATGGTCGTCGCAGCGGTGCCTTAGGCGATGGCCAATATTTGCATTTTGTCGAAGATCCCTGCAGCTGCAATCGAGATTTGGCTTTGGGTTTGGATGTATAAATTGTTTTGGATTTCATTGAGGATTTTGGCCTGGACATTTTTTGTTCACCATGCATTTTGATGTTTTGCTTTTTTTCGTTTCTACGTTTTAGTTTTTATTTTTTTTTGTTGTTGTGGACTGGAAATTTTGTAGTTGTGTCTGGCTCGGCAAGATGTTTCGTATTGAATGAGAGTGAGAGAATGAGATTGGAGCATGGGTATACAATGACAGCTGTTACACAATCATTCAAATCAAACTATGCCTACTTTGTTTAGCGACAATTCTCTGACTCTTCCATTTGGGGATAGGAACATTTTCCTTTACCCTTATTCCTTTCTTTCTATACCCTTAAGTAGCGAAAACTTGTCATCTTATCCTAATCCAACTATCTCTAGATTTTTGTGTCAGTTGAGGAACTCATCAAATAAACATCTAAAATAGTTGCCACTCGTAGAATTTCACTAGTTACTCGTTGCTTGTTACTGGTTACTCGTTACTATAAGAGAACGCGGCTATCTAAGTTATAGTTCTTGATATTTCCATTCTATTACTCGTTACAAGTAAATTTTGTTAACTTTTGTTTGCAACAATGAATTTCCAAGCCTTTGGAATACAATCTTTTTGCAGTCAGTGTCTTATGCTTATTCGATAAGATGTTTTTTTCCCAATGCTGATGTCAAAAAATGTTGTTCAACTTTGACTTGGCCGTAAACTAAATTTTTGCCTAACCTTCTTTGCATATATTGTCTGTATATGGTTGTTTGTCTTAACCCTTTTTGCCATATGTTTCCCTATTTTTTATTTGTTTTCTTTCCTTTCCCCATCCATATTTGGGTATTCTTTTCCGTTCTCATTCCTTTTGGCAGTCCTCTGGTCTCTTCCCTCGCCTCCCCAGTTTCCCAGACCCCTTCTTTGAGGGCAACTTTGAAATCAACTTCCGTTTTGTGCCCTTTGATTTTTGCTGCGATTTGCATATGTGAGGGGTTTTGGCCCAGAGATCCTTGTTGTTAACCCCCGCCCCCCCACTTCACCTCCACCTCCACCTCCAGCTCCACCTCCTGTGGTACTTACACTTTTTTTCCCTTGTAAAGCTTCCCTCGTCGTTCCATTCGAACGCATTTAAATTCATTTAAGCAATTTTATTGCATACTTTACGGTGCAAGCAGCAAGCATTGGGATTTTTATTGATTTTCTTTTGCGTTTACCCAGACTCATTAATAAAGTAAAAAAAATAATTTCCCAGTCGCTTGGTTCTTGGTTAGTTGGATGGCTCGTTGTGGCGCAGAGGCAGAGAAAAAACTAACTACAGCTACTCAAGCGTTTTTGGCTTACAACAGTTTTCCTTCCCCACCCCTCCCACCACCACCCAACAACATTTTGGTGTCAAGTGTTGCGTATCATTTAATGTGACATACTTAACTCTTGAGAAGGGCTACAACAACATGTGTCGCCTGCATGCTAATTTGCTGAGCATGGCAAAATAAAGAATGAAACTTGGCAAATGGCGTGAGGGCAAGAGAGAAATCAAGAATTTTGCCCCATTAGTAAAGTAAAAGAAAAGGGATAGGATATACACAGTTGTCTGTCAGGACAGGAAATCAAACGGGCAACACGAAGACACACAGAAAAGTCATTTCTATATACCAACAACACTTAAGTTGATTTCCGTGTCAACGTCAACTATGATATATATCATAAGATAAATTCATTTTTAAAAACACTAGCAAACTGTGCATGTTTATTTCCGTTTTTGAAATTGCTAAAATACTTACATATGTCCAGCAGAACGAAATTGAATATAATTTCAAAATAAAATCAATTAAAATTTGAACAAACTTTTAAACTAATTTTCTTAAGAAAAGATAATAAAATGAACCTAAATCGAAATCAGTTTTCATTCATCCACCTGTATCTTTATTTTGATTTAACACCTCTAACCGATAAAGATTCGAATAGATTTTTTGAGATTTAACTTTAATATTTTAAAAAATAAAGATGTTTTTTTCTCTGTGAGGTTAGTATTTGATATTTAAATTTAATCAAGAATATATATTATCATAATTTCTGTAGATTTTTGTGCAAAAAGGAAATCAGCAATTTGCTTGAGAGTTATTTGGATTCGTTAGCCTTTCAGCATGATAATCACGTCTGCTATACTACACAGCTTTTGCTTTAGCACACACACACACACACATAGACACAGTCGTTGAGTATACGCCGCATTGGCCAAAAGACGAATGAAACATAAATCTTTGCATGGCTGCTCCGCCACAACTCTGAATGAAATGTTTGCCTTAACACCTCAATAAGTCGAAGGACTTTCCAACTCGATTCGATACGATGCGATCCCACACAGTGACTGCAACTTGAAGTTTGTCTAAAATATATATATGCATATATAAGTAAATATATGTATGTAAGTCTTGTGTAGATTTTTGCGAAAATCACCAAACAATAGCAACATACACAACGCTAAAATGTTGTTTTCCGCTTAAGCACATCGTTAGGCTTCCAGTTTCATGGCAAAAAGAAGAAAAGCGCATGAAGCATGAGGCCAAAACAACAGCAACGTCACCTCCCAATCCCCAGAAGTGTGGCCCAGGCCCATGTGTGTTTGTTCCCGTTCCCTTCATCTTTTTTATATATACTTTTTTTTTATCCTATACTGTGTTTTTTTTTTCTCTCTTTTATTTTTTATATTGCCGCTCATTTTTGTTTTTTGTACTCTTGAACTCATTGGCTGAGAGGGTATATTAATGTCGCCAAATTGACATAACATAGTCGATATATAGTTAAATATCTGATGTTACTTTTCGAAATTAAAGCGAAATCGGTCGTCAAGTGAACTAAAGTTCTTGTGCAAATGAAGATAGTGGCAAGTGTTGGCATTGTGTTTGGCCCAACGAAGCTTAAGATGTTTTGCCACTTGTTGCAGGGTATATTCAAATCGACGTGGCGCATTGTTTTTTTTTTTTTTCTTCTCTTTTTTCTGTCTTTGGCTTTTCAGTTTAAAGCAACAAAAAACCTCAGTTAAGGCTACATTGTGGACGCAAGCACAACAAAAAAACACGCAGAGAATGAAAGAATGGAGTAAAAACTCAAATCTAAGCGTAGTTTGTACTATTTTTTGGCGAATTTTCTATACTCTTAGAAGTAAAATGAAGTTTCTGTTAGACAGGATTAAAGGAATCGGTTCAAGTCGCAATGTGATCAAGGCAAACTTTCTGAATAGTTTTATTAACTTTGTAAAAGTTTAAAAACCACAAGACTCAAATCAAAACTATTTGGTTAATTTACACATTGATCTCTCCGAGACGTCTAATTCTTCTAGCCTCTTACTTCTATTTTTTGTTATTTGTTGGCAAAAGTATTCTTAAACTATTAGTCCAGTAAACAATTTATGGAGCGAGTATTTGCAAGTCAACACACTTGTCTAGTCCTTGATACCCTATTTTTATATATCCCTGTCTCGTTTTGTCTTTGGTTTTGTGTAGTGGCTAGAAAAACGTGAAAACACGAAGAAGCAAAAAAAAATGGAGCAAAAAAACCAAACCAAAAAAATAAAAAAAAAAGAGAGGAATGAAAGAAAGAAAAACACAAATGTGCACATGCTTCGTTGCCTGGAGTGCGCTATTTTGCACCTACGGGATTTTGTGTATCTCACACACATGCACACTCGCACACACACACAGGGGGGGGGGGGGGGGAAACATGAAAATCCATTCGAAATCAGTCAACGCGCCAAGGCCTTTCATTCAGTTAGAAAGCAGACAGCAGACAGCAAACGAACAACAGGGAACAAGGGAACAACGGACTCAAGGGCAGCAGCAGCATGAAACCGTGGAGAGGGGCAGGGTACAGGGGACAGGGGACAGGGAAAGGAAGTGGACAGGGTTTTGCTGTGCGGTGTGTGTGCTTCGTTGGTGCTTTATTTTGTTGTACAAAAAAGGAAAAAAGAAAAAATAAAAATATTACAACCAACAGAAAGGCGGAAGTGCAGCTTGATTTACTCAACTCGTTTGCTTCCATCGTTTGTTCTCGCTTGCTCCCGTCGCTGGCCCTCTCCCTTCCGGTCTCCCTATCTTTCTCTCGCACTTGCTTTATTTTTATGTTTTTTGTAACATATTTCGTTGCAGTTGCCGTTTTTGTCTTAAATATTTATTAGCCTATGCTTAAGATGCTCCGGAAATGGCAACCAAAAATTTGAGATAAAAATAAACGAAAAGCAAATGCAGGAGGCAAGAGAGAATGAGAGAAAGACAACAAGATAGATTCCATTCGGTTGAAGTGTTTTCTGGAAAGTCCAGTGTTCATTAAAGCATTTCTTACGCATCATTTGTTGGCTTTTTTTTTTGTTGCCAAATTGCTTGAGCGAACAAAAGCCCAGACAAAAGCCAGAAAACCAAAAAAAAATAAAAAATAAAACGTTGAATGAAAAAAACTGCAAAAAACCAGTGAGGAATGCAAATGAAATGGCCCCCAGGATAAAAATGTCCGAGATAGAAATAGAGAGAGAGAGAGAGAGAGAGCCTAGTTGATGTGTCTTCCTCTCCATCCCTCCTATAGTAAATACTATGTGCGTGTGTGTGTTTGTGTGGCTTAATGAAAACGCAGCTTCAAGTTTTTGATAAAGTGAAATTTGCAGCAGTTTTATTTCCTGGTTAGTCCTTTTGTTCTGAATTAAATTGAACAATTATCCTTAAAGAGTATTTGCAGAAAATCTTAATATATTTGCCAAACCAATTCACGTTTTTGTAAGCAGATAACGATCAAATTTCTAAGCGAAACAGTAGACAAAAGGCTAAAAAGAAAATCCCCATCAAACGAAACGAATTCTCTCTCTCTGGCCAAAAGTAAAAGCAAAGCAAATTAAGTAAATCAGCAAATTAATTGTAAGCTCAAATGGTTGAACACACGATGAAGAAGAAAACGGAATTTGTGCTGGCAAGTCAATTGACTTTGAGCCATGCAATCAGCTTAAATGATGGCATAAAAATAACCAGCAAAGAAAAAAGACCGTAATCAACTTGCTGGAGGGAAACGCTTACTGTTTATTGTTTCCATGTTTCATATGTGTAATATATGTAAATGAATACATTCATCCACTGATTACATACAGATACACTTACTGAAAATGGACACATTCTGATCATACTACTTAAGCCAAGGCATATACAAATATAATCGATAGAATTTTCTTCATAAAAGTATTGCTGGAAGATTAAAAAGTATTATTAATTGTGGAAGCAATTTGAAAGTGTTTACAATGTACAAGGTTGCGTATGATTAATATGGCCTATGCTCATTACTCTTGTCAATAGTCGAATTGAACTTTAATGAATGTTTAGGGATCGTACGACATAATGTGTAAAGTTACAGACCAAAACTATAATTATCAGATCTTGATGCTTTTGGTTTTTGTTTATTTCATCTATACAACATGGCGTATGAATGATATTTTTAGTTAAAAGTTACGCAAAATAGTTGCAAATTTTTGTGAATAAGTAAATCAGTCTTATTTATAGGTATATTTATATGAATGCTCACTTATACAAGCCCATAGGTGTCCTTTGCACACACACACACACATACACATGCACAGCCCTTGTAAGTAGGCAACAAAATATTTGATTTTTCTGTTTTGCTCCCCCTCGATTTGTTTGGATTATTTCAATTAAATTTGATTTGCTTCCATTCGGTTGAACTGAATGAAGCCATCGTCATTGGCAAAGCCATAGCCGTCGCCTCGGCCATGTATGCGCAATTTGATAAGCTCAATTGTAGCTTCATATACCCTTCTTTACCCCTCATTAGTTTTGTAGTTTTGTGAACCTTTTTTTCGTGTGCGTGTGTGTATGTGTGTGTGTGTGTGTGTGTGCATGTGCTTTGCCGCAAATTTAGTGCCGGGGCTGCCAGCCACATCATTACAGTATTCCCCCCCGGCCTCTATACTCTCCCGAAACCACTACTTCCCCTCCCACCACCTAGTATGCCCTTTTTGTCCATTACCTTTGGCAGCTAGTGCCTGGAAATGACATTTTCACATCATTTGCTGATGTGGCAAATGTGTCTGTGTGAGAGGGGCGCGATGCTTCTTCATGTATGTGTGTGTGTGTGTGTGTGTGTGGGTGTGCAAATGTTTTTGTTTGTTTGTGTTTGTGTGCATATGGTCCCTCTTCTTGCCTCTCTGGTCAGCATTTGAGAGAACCATCTCTTGAATCCCTTTTTTACCTCCCCCATCGCCCTTACTCACTCCCTCTCTCTCTCACACACTCTTCTAGCCCACTTTGCCATCTCTCTTTTTTTTTGTGCTTTTTTGGTCATTTCCGTTTGTGAAATTTTGCTTATCCTTTGAATTGTGGCAAAGGAAAAGATACGATGACGACAGCTTCCAATCATAATGCCAATGATGAAATGAACTCTACTCTCCGTTCAAACTCTCTCTCTTGGACTCAATGAAAATTTGTATGCTAGACAAAAAAGTTGAAGCCAGTGCACGAAATCTAGCACTTAAAGTGTTCCCTAGTTCTAGTTCGCGTTTAGTTTATTTGAATATATTGAGCAAACTAGTTTAGTTCTAAATTTTATGCTTAAGAGTATCTTGAATTCACATTGACCTTTTTGAGAACTCTTTCTTTTTGAGTTGGTTTCGTCTTTTCATTTTGACTGACCACTCATTTTGCTTTTTCTGCTTTCTTTCTCTCTTTCTGGCTTTCTTCTTCTTTTTTTTTGTTTGCCTATGAAGCCCCTTAAGCTTCATATCCTTACAAGTTTATGCATATGACGGTCTATCCGTCTGACTGCCTGTTAAATCTGCTGCAAATCATTTAATATTTTGTTTGTGGCTGGTTTCCTTTCTCTCTCTCTCTCTCTCTCTCTCTCTTTAGAGTTCTCTAGTCTTCCATTTTGCTGAGTTTGAACTTTTCGCCATCTCTCATTTCTAGCTTTCCATTGGGGGGATTAAAAGCGATTTTCAAAATCGTTTACTCCGAGTGAATGCTTCCATTTCATTTCCTTTTAATCTACTTCGCCTAGAGATGGCTGCTAGCATCAAGTTGATAGATTGAGTAATATTTTCTTTTTGTTTCATCATCACTTTCAAGTCTTTGGTCAAAGTCCTAGCAAATGTCATTACAATTCTTCTATCGTTGCCACATAATAAAGTGGCAATAACTTTGAATCTAGTTCTTTGAAATTAGAAAAAGAAATTCTCAGCTAGCGTATTATAAATATCCTAAATATCATATCCTTGGATAGGATTATCGAAGGCTCTCAGAAATTATTACTCTTTAAATATTAAGAATACTAAAAAGACAATGAAATAGTATTTATAATTTTGTGGAAATTGAGATTATCCAATCTGTTCCTCTATTCTTTTTTGGATTAATAATGCATTTTACACTTTATTAGTCTACTTAACAAATTACTTCCATTGGCTGAGGCAGAGAATTTTTTCTGGAGTTTCTTTAAGTAAATATTTATTTACATAGATTTTTCTATCGCAAAAAAAGAAAAAAAAAAAAAATAAACCTTTGAATATGTTTCTCTTTTTCTCTCTGGATTTGCATATGACTTCTTTTTTTGTTTGTTCCTTTTGGTTTTCTTGTTTCCTATGTTCTCTTTGTCCTCGACTCTGGTCTACTCAGTTCTTCTTTCTTCCTTTTGGCACATCTGTTCTAAATAACAATTTCCTTCCTCATGCTTTTTGCTCCATGCCATTTTAAGTTCGGCACAAATGACATTTTGGTAAAAGTTTTTGCTCAGTCATAACTTTCAGACTTCTTTCACATTAGGCCAAAAGAAGAAGCACAAAAACAAGAAAGAAAAAAACAGAATCGTCTGTTCTTCAGCTTCTGGCCATTGCGAGACTGAGTATTCCATCTTGGTATAGGGGGTGGGGCTCCACCAAGTTAAAAGCAAAACACTTGCGCCCACTGCACTTATTGTTGTTGCTCCATCTTGTGGTCGCAGCTGCCAAGAGTCCGCGACCAAGTCCGAGTTGGGTCAACAACAACAGCAGCAGCAGCAGCAGCAGCATCAGCTAAAGAAGGCGTCGACAGGGCAAGCAAGAGGCAGAGGAAAAAAGTATAATCTTAGGCGTTTGTCAGGTCGCAGTCCCTGGTGCTGCTGCTCTTGCCTTAAGTGCGATGGTATTAAGCTATTAGCATAATTCCTTTGCATTATCATTATAGCATGTATATATAAAACCCGTGTAATGTCATTTATCATTGACATATTTACCTCCCCAACCCCTCCCCTTTGGTGTTTTGGTTTTCTTCTGGTAATTGTACTTACTTGGTCGACAAAATGAAACCGAATGAAAAAGTTTCCTACTTCGTTTTTACCACTTGAAATCCAAACAGAACTCACCTGCAAATAAATGAAGAAGGGAAAAAGTTTTGAGTAAATGAATTTCATATATTTTATTGGCAAAATCTTTTGAAAATATTTTACGCTTAAGCTTGAAATTTATAGCATTTGCAGGTGCTTATCATTATTGCATAGCTTTGATTTCATAATTAAATTGCATTTGCAAATGTTTAAATGTTTTAACACACACACACACACACACACATCAAAAAGAGACGAAACGATTCTCTCTCAAAGCTGTAGCACTTAATCAAATCAAAATGCATTCAAAACGAATAGCGCACAGTTTGGGTTTTATATCAAACACACACACACACACACACACAAACACACACACACAGACGCACTGACAAACACAAAATCCACACATCACATATGTATGTATGTACGTATGTAGATATATCCATATTTATCCTTTCTGATGGATATGGACTTTTTCTTCCCTCTCCATTTTTTGTTTGTTCGGTTTTTTTTTTGTTTTTTGCCAGCAATAAACAAATATTTCTCGCAAAAATCCATCCCGCCAAATGTCATTTAATTTTTAATTTTTCAAATGGATGCCAGAAAAGGAAACCAAAGTAAACCATAACGCAATACAGACGTAAAAATGTGTTTGATATGATACCCTTTGATTTGTGGCATAGACCGAGATGGACTAGGCGATCATAACTGATCTCTAAACTTGGCGTCGATTACATTTTTAAACTAAAATTAATTAGAACTACTTTTCACACCTCAATAGAGGTGGGTAAAATCTTAAATGATAAATTTAAAGTGAATTCAATTGTCTTATATACTCAAAATTTGTTTGCTGGGTATCAAATATTTTAGAAGTTGGCAAATTTTGCAATATTTTTCCTCCAAATTGGGTAAGGTGAGCTTGGCTATGACTTGGCCTTTCTGTTTGCCCCTGCGTCCGTCTGTCTGCGGCTAGTATTTCGCCTAGTCTCTTGCACATAGAAGAGGGCCAAAACGAAAGCACGTGGCCATCCAGCTTTGATGTGCTTGGGTTTGCGTTTTGGGCCTTGGTCTTTGGGTTTGGGTTTGGCTCCTGCACATTTTAATTGCCTGGATGCGACGATGACTTCCTCGACTTGAAAACTCCAATTTCATGTGCAATTTTCTTTGGCTCGTATTTTGTGCGGCTGTGTGTGTGTGTGTGTGTGTGAGTGTGTGGAAAGAAGTGTCGGGTAAGGGGTAGGTATTTAGAAAAGCAAACCATAAGCCAGCCACGCCCACACAAACACATAAGGCTAAACGACTTGCCAGATAACTCGCTAAGCCGCAAAACGTTCCGCAGTCCAGTTTCTTTCTCTCTCTCTCTCTCTCTCTTTCTCCTCTTCCATTTCTTTCTTGCTTTTGCTGTCTCTATATCAACTAATCCGCCTCAAATTTATTTGCTTAATTTCATTTTGTTGGCTGAAAACTTTTCAGTCGAGACTAGAAACAGAGCAAAAAGGTAAGTAGAACAGGCTTTGTGGCCAAACGATATTAGATTTGAGCTAAGCTCTTCGAATCTAAAATCTTTCAACGCCTTCAGCCCCCACTTGGCCAATGACAGTGGTCACCGGCAAATATCATAAATTATATAGATAGGAACCAAACTGGAGTATTATAGTATATAAATCAAGGATTTGCAATTAATTTTAAAACGGAAAAGGAAATAAAAAATATTTTAAATACAGCTTAATATTTCTGAAAAATACAAAGCATGGCAACTCTGGTTAAAACTTTAAGAAACAATCACTACAAGAATCGGTTGAGGTATAACAAAAAACATTGTTATTGTTGCCAATATTGTATTATTGATAGAAAAGTTGAAAAAAATTGTATCCAAAATCTCTTAAATAATGCTTGGCCTTTCGAGTAGGAGATGGCAACCCTGGTTTCGTTTTCTTTGTTTGAACTTGGCAACCCAGGCCTCAAACTTTCAAAACCCAAACAATGCCATTTTCGATTCACAGATGCACAGATGTAAGTACATATATTGTAGAGGCGTGAACATGAAATGTATCTCCATTATTTCATTTGAGGCATTACTCCTTTACAGGAGCCATCCTTGTGCGCTAAGCCTCTTTCCGTTCCGTTCCGTTCCTTTCCGTTCCGCTGTTTCGTTCCACTCTGCTCCATTTCACTTCTGTTGCCTATGTTTTCGTGTTGGGGCTTATTCTTCTCTCACTTGGGCTGTCTTTTCGGGTCCTTGCTCATGGAAAATTCCTTTCCTTCATTTCAATTAATTTCCGCGACATTGATGCGCCATGTCGTCAGAGCTTCGCGTCGTCGTTGACAGAGGAGCCAAGCGAGCTGCTGCTGATGCTACTACTTGCTTGCCTTGCTATAGGGAGTTGGTGAGGTATGTTTGTGTTTGTGTTTGGGGAGTGTGTCCCGCCACTCCCGCATCATCTTACAGCTACTCCTCCCATCTCGTGGTCCTCCTGCTGTGGAGGGTCTACCTACTCCTCATCCTGCTTTGTGGCGGTTTGTTGTCAACGCAAGCTTAAAACACATTTTTGCTTGGCGCGTTTTTAATTAATTTAAAGTTATTTTGCTTGTCGTCATTTGCCGTCAGCTAAAAGCCAACTGCCACGCCAACCAAACCATGCCACGCCCACCATCTGTCGCCTCGTTGCACATTGCATTTTAATTGAAATACATTTACATAAATATATTGCCAACGGAGAAGATTTCGGTTACACAACCAAGAGAAGCAAAAAAAAAAAAAAAAATAAGAATGCAAAGTAAAATTCGATTCTCTTCTTGATTAGCTCCTCCAGCAGACGGACTAAGACAGACAGTTGACAGCGAAAAAAGGATAAAGGATAACAGAGAGTATAGGGTGGCTTGTAACGAAATGGAAATGTAATACGAAGCTGAGAGCTCAACAACGCAAAGCAGCTGCAACTGGCATAATTAATATTTCTTTTCTGGCTGACATGGCGTATACTTGATATAAGGAAGCAAAGCAACAAAAAATAACTTCCTGACTCCCCCATCAAGCACAACACAGTTAGTTAATCAGCGTTAATCAAGCTTAGTAAAGTCATTCAAAGTGACACATTTTTAATTGCAATTCATGAGACGAAAATTAAGCATCATTTCACATGATTAAACATTTTCATTCAGTTCTTTTCTTACTATTGGGTGAAATGGAGTATAATTTTGTCTTTCAAAACTCGCAAACGCACTCAAAAATGTTGTTTGAACGACATAAAAACAGAAATTAGACTAATGAAATGCCTAATTCAAAAGCATATAGAATCTTTTTGTGATCTTGGTATACTTTGAGTTGCATTTTTGTTTAGAATTAGAAGTTGCTCTTGGTCAGAAATGAATTTCTTTTGCCTTTTGTGCCAGTTTATACAAATTCCATATACATATATACATATATATATTTTCTTTTTTTTTTCTACTTGTTGTTGTTTCTGCTGCTGCTGCTGCTGCTGCTGCTTGTTGTTATTTGGCTATGCGCTTTTGCCGGCCTGTGTTTTGTTTGTTTGTTTGTTTGATTGTTTGTATGTTTGTTTGCATGTTTGTTTGTTTGAAGTCAACACACACACACAGACACACACACACAGACACACAGTCACACAGTCGTGTGTGAGGCTCGTGTAGCCTTTTGCATTGCCAAGTGGAAAGTGCATTCTGCTATGTATGTATGTCCTCCATCCTCCCAACAAACTGCAACTGGAAAGTCTCTCTATCTCTTTCTCTCTCTCTCTCTCTTACCTCCTCCACCGCTGTTGGTCTTACTCATGCCTTTGCTTTTGCTTTTGGTCTTGCCTTCATTAGCCTTTGGCAGTAAGTCAGAGTCACTCAGTCAGTTTTGTGTGTGTGTTTAACAAAGAGCCTTTTGTATAGTAGCACAACAACAACAACAACAACAACACGGACATGGCATTGACTTTTGTCTCAACTCAGTGGAGGGGAAACCTGGTTTGTGCAGGGTAACTGAAAGGGGGAACAAGCAAGGAAGGTACATGTGGTATGTGCCTTTTACTATTGATTGCCATTTGGCTACTGAAATTTATAGGAACATGACATACACCGACTGAGTGAATAAGAGTTGCATTATTTTCTAGTAAAAAGCAAAATAAAAACAACCAATCCACTTTAAGTAGACAGTGTGATACCCAGCAGCTAATGTAGAACTAAACAAGTTCAAGTGGCAACAAAAGTTATCATAAATTAAACAAACATTTGAAAAATTCGTGCGATGAGTATACAAAAATTGACAAATTTGTATAAAATGTCTTTGATATAATAAAATTAGTGATGAGATGGCGTTTTGTTTGAGCTTTAAACCGACGACGACGACGACGATGATGACGGCCGCCTGTGGCAATCTAATTTCGTCACGAAAAGAAGCGCCTCAAAGTCTGCAACAGAAGGCCAGGCTAAGAAGGCTCACAAGACATATGCACATGTCACTCAAAATCAAGAGAACCAACAAAGAGGGCGGGGCGGGTCGGGGCGGGGCGGGTCGGGGCGGGGCGATGAGCATGGGGCTAGGGCAACAGCATCCCATCTAAAGCCGAAATGGCAACGACGCCACACGTTTAAACATAATAATTCTCAATTTCGTCAGAGGCAATATCAATGGCAGAAAAGGCAACCGGCAACCGGCAATAGGCAAGCGGCAAGAGGCGGAGAGGCAGAGAGAGAGGTAGGCAACTCAACAGCGCGACAGGAAAAGCATGCAGAGACATCAACATAAACTGACATTCTATACTCTATAATTTCCCCAAATGGGTCATTCATAATATTCTATCAACAGCTGGTGTAAAAATATTAAAATTAAAATGAAATCTAAAACTAAATCTAATTGTTTTCTTTTTTGTTTTAATGTGTATATAAAACATTCTTAGTGCGATGATCCTTTTTACTTATCAAAAATCTATTTTGTATTATTAAATTTGTTCAATCTTGAAAGTTTAGTGCAAATTCAAGATTTTTGATGTCCCGATTTCGATTTCGATATCTTTTTAGCATAAATTACAATTCAAAATCTTAAAAAATTAAAGTTCTGATGGCACTTTAATAAGTCGAAGAAGAAATTTAATATCAGAACAGTTTTTCAACGCATTTGAATACATTTAGGTAATATTTCAAATAGTTTGATCAAATTTTTGGAAAACCTATTTATTATAGTCATGTAGAAAATATATAATAGATGATCCAAAATTAAACTGAATTTATTTTTAGCTTATCAAATGTTTTCAGTATTACACAGAAGTAATTTTACAGCAAAAATTCCGAAAATATTAACACGAAATTGATTGAAAATAACAAATTAATACCAAAGGAAGAAAAATTATTAATGCACGATCTTAAAGGACATTCATACGGGTAGGATTGTGTCTAGCCAGCCCTCAAGAATGAAAGGACGAAACAAATTCAAGCAAGAAGACATGTTATTTGAATAAAGAGCTCGGTTGCGATTTCTCTTGACCTAATCTAATGAACTCACTAAACCAAATCGAAATATTTGAAATAGAACTAATATAAACTGAATTCCTACAAAAGTAGCATTTACTGAAGCATTTACTTTTCATCAACAGGTTTAATTTAACTCACATGCCCAAGACAACATCGCACAACGCTCAAATAATCCAGTCATTTATATTTTTCAACGTCCTGCTAAATTTACATTGCAAAATTATTGTTTGGCGATCATTTGCAAGCCAAAAACTTCAACTATATCAATATGACTCAAACTTATGTTCTCTATACAAAGCAAATTTACAGAAAAAAGGTACGAAAACTACATTAATATAATCTCAATTTATATATATCTCTGCAACAAACACTGCCCTAAAAGTTGCGGCAATCCTTTATAACACAATCCATCCACAACAAGTTTCAAGTTACAATTGCTACATTCGGCTACATTAAACAAAAAACAATTGAAATCTATATTTGAGCCTCCAATATCCATTTTAAATTATAGTTCACAAATATTTATAAGTTTACTTTTAATATTTATACATATAAGAATTTGATATGTGCTCTTAAAAAAAGAAGATCTGAATTCCAGTGGTTGGTTATATCACAGAGATTCAAAGTCAACCATATCCTTTTGTTTTTTCAATGCCTCCAATTCTCCTCTCATAAAATAAATTATTGTTTTTTGGGTAACTCTTCAAAGCAAAAACTTGAGTTGTCTTCAAAATGTTATATATCTAGTGAGAATTGCAAACAAGCTTTTTAAGTGAACAAACATTCTAAATTGCTTTTGGAAGAACATTCTAAACACTCAAAGTTTCTTTTTAAGAACTAAGGCTTCGATACTTCGAACTTATTCGAGTGCATTTTAATCAAAATATTCAAAGATTTTGGCGAAGATTTTAATTTCTTGACATCAATACTTTTAAAAGACGAAAAATCGTTCTGACAAATCAAATTTTGGCCAGTTTCAGATGTATGTAAAGAAAATTCTACCAAACTTTGAGGACTCCAATTCGTATCTTTAGAAATTTGATTGGGAAAACGATTTAAAGACCCTTCCTAGATTCCCAGCAAGGGTATTAAAGCTTCTGTGAGTCATAGTTACCTTTGCGGCAATTCTTATTTTTTTTTTTTTTTTAGTTTTTTCGCATTTTTTCGTTTTTGTTGTATGAAATTGAGCACACGAACAACCCAGCAGTGGCAGTAGCAATAGCAGCGGAGCCAACAAGAAAAGTCAGCTGGAAAAAAAACACACACACACACATTCAGACATACAGTCACATGCATAGAGCAAAAAAAAAAAGAGAGAAGAAAGAAAAGGGGAAAAAAAACTCAAACGACATGCGGAAATCATGTCAGATGAAGCAGCAGCAGCAGCAGTAGCAGTCGCTGCTGCAGTCGGCACAAAGAAGCAGAAAAAATGTGACTCCTGAATCAGAGAGGGAGAACAGGAGACAGGAGACAGGAGGGAAGAGCTGAATAAATGGTGGCGTTTATAATATACACACACACACACACACAGTCAGACAGACATACACAGGCACACACACAGACACATATGAAGATGGGGAAACGTGAAACGCGAACATGCTAAAAAGGAAACGGAAAGAGTTTTACATGTTGAGTGTGAGTGTGAAGGGCATGGGGAGGCGAGAGAGAAGGACATAGCGGACAGCATTTGATAGCATTAACTACAGTGTGAAAAATCATCTATTGCAAACACACACACACACACACACACACACACACATCACTTATGACAGTGTTCCATTTCAGAAACACAACTTCAATTTAATAATCGAATTATCGATAAGTCCCAATTGTTACTTATCAATTATGAAACTGTTATTGAAATTGAAGTTTATTCTAATGTTATCTAGAGTTTAATGAAACTCATTTCCCGTTTATAAACTATTTAATTAAAAAGTATTAATTCAATATAACC
Organism: Drosophila willistoni; assembly: GCF_018902025.1. NCBI lineage: Eukaryota > Metazoa > Arthropoda > Insecta > Diptera > Drosophilidae > Drosophila > Drosophila willistoni. Next base: position 9,992,361 of record NW_025814052.1, read on the forward strand.
AATCAGTGTGGCCAATTAACTTTGACCGATCATTTGATTTCCTTCATTCCCCTTAAGCTGTCAAACAAATCAGAATCAGAATCGGAATCAAAATCATCTTGAATGTTGATTCATGTAATTCGATCCCTCTATCTGTATATCTACCGCTGTCTGTCTGTCTGTCTGTCTGTCTTGCTTTGTCTGCTTATCCGATTAAATTTCCCACACTTGGTAACCACTGTACTGTAACTTACGAGGGTCTCCCATGGTATTGAATATGGGTTCTGGGTTCTGTTACTGGTTTCGTTTTGGTTTGGTTGGTTCGGGGTCTTGGTCCCTAGCATTGTCATTACTATTTGAGCTCGTTTAGAGCTCTGTTGCCGCTGCTGCTGCTGCCACTATACATAAGTGCATGGTAATGTTTTAAAAACGCGACATACAGACAGAGACAGAGAGAGACAGAGAGAGAGAGACACACACAGAGTGTGAAACGATAAGGGCCAAACAGAAAATGGTAATAAAAGGGCAAGGGGAAGGGAGAAGAGATGCAATGCCATATCAATTTTCAATTTCCAAGCGCCAACCAGAACTGTCAGAGGGTGTCAAACGGTACAAAAGAATAACGGGCAATAGGAGTCCAAGGGAGAGCACAGGAGGACAGCACAGACAAACGAGGCAGTGAGAGACCATTAGAAATAAGTGTAAAATGAAAAAAAAAACAAATAAAATCTATATATCCAAATTATCAATGAAATGTGATTTGCAACGCATTCAACTGAATGCGACTTTATGATACCCTTCAAAAGATATAAATTAAATAATCCATGGGTTCTCCTTAGTCTTTTAATTTAATTATAATTATTTTGTGGAATTTATATATTAGGCTACTTAATCAGCTTCCTAACACAAAGTGTAAGTAATTCTAATGCGTTACTTTTAGTCCTTTTTAGTTATTAGTTCTGGCCCCCTTTATGTCCTTTTTATAGTCTCTCAGTTTTTGAGCTATTGATTTGAAACTTTGTTCTAAACTCACTTCTGGAACTTACTGGACTGTCAGTAAGGACGACTTTCCAAAAATCTAAAAGAAATTTGAGTATTTTAATTTTAGAAGAGAAGACAACTATTTCAAAATGTCTTAAGTTGAATTTCTTTTGCATAGTCAAAGTTACCTTTATTAATATTTCTAAAAAATTGATTTCCCTCAATGGATTGTAATATTTATAAGTACATAATACTAATACTCTTACACTTAGTCTTGAATTGTTGCTTTTCTCTAGGCGCTGTTTGAGGTCACAAGAATTTATAGATTTTTGTTTTTACAAATTTAAAACTTTACATAATCAAATCCGTGACAGACTTTTCTTAATATGCTTCAGGACAAACTGTTTTGTCATTTTTCACCCATGTATCTTTAACAAATTCTCTCTCACTCTGACCCTCTCTCTCTCTCACTCTCTCTCTCTCTCTCTCTCTCTCTCTATCTGTTTGCTCTCTTTGTTATTGTCAACTCATTTATTTTCACTTGGCCCCAATTTGTAGTTTGATTTATGTCGAAAATATTTTAATTTTATTGGCACTTTTGCTAACCTACGCAGGTGCGGACCGGACCATTTCGGCCCCATTGAAATGCTTTTGTTTGTTGTTCTTGCCATTTTTGGGAGGCTAACCTAGATACACACACACACACACACACACACACGGCTTCATTGACCACTCCCTCCCGACATACATATCCATAACCATTTTGCTGTCTATTTTTGGTAAACTGCATTGTTTGAAAATCTCGAATAAAATGTGGGTAAAATTTTTGCTCGGCTTCAGGTGACATTCTGGCACAATATTTTTCTTGCTTTTTGTGTCAGTAAAAAACAAAAAAACAAAAAGAGGACTAAGAAAAACTGAAAAAAAATGCACAAAATGCACAAAATTATCAGTGTATATATTGCTTTACGAGGGCAGTTCTTAAACTCTCTTAAGATATGACAACTGCTTCTAGGACATATTGAGTTCAAAAGTATACAAACTTCCCTCGTATCCATGTGTATTTATGTATAAGTGATTGAAAGATAATAAATGACAAACAATACATGTGAATTTTCTCAAGTCTTAAGAAAATTTGCCAAAAATGGTAAATTAAAGTCTTGAATTTTCCATGATATATTTATATTTATTCATACAACCAAAGGCGAAATCAATCAGAAAAAGTTTTGCCATTCATCGAATTTGAAACTAAAATGAACGAGGAAAATTAATTGATTTTACTTCTAGTGTCTCTGGGCAGCACTTCAATTAATTTATCAAAATCAAAAAAAATTAGATACATATATACAGAAAATTCTGAACGACCAACAGACCGACGAGCCACGTGGATCTGGCTTAGATGAAAGCTCATTAGGCAGGCGGCAGGCATTGAGGCATCAGGCAAATGGGCGAGAGGTGAAAGGCGTTGGCTGACACACATTGATAAGTATATAAATGTATGAGTGAGTCACTCTGTGTGTCACTCTGTGTGTGTGTGTGTGTCCCCTAATTAACCCACTAATGCCATTTGCAGGCAAAAAACTTGCTAATTAAGCTCAAAATGGAGTGGAAGAAACCAAAAACCAAAAAGACCAAAAAAAAAAAAATAGCCAAATGAAAACGGAAATATGAGAGGAACAATTTTGCGGCCTGCGGAAAAGGTGCAAAACATAAATCAGTTGAGGTTGTGAGGTGAGACAAGAGGATCGCGCTTAGTTACAAAAGAAACGGCGCCAACAAAATGCAATTCCTTGGCCCACATTTCTGCAAGGTATACCCTGTATATAAAGGGTGAACCTAAACAGAAACATTTGGGGGTATATCGAGACCTTGCACAACTTCAATTCAGTAGCCCTAAAATCAAATGGCACATTGAACTTGTTGTCAAATACACAAACAGTAATACAAAATTAAATTTCAAACTTGTTCATTCTTTATTTAATCTCATAACAAATAAAGCATATTACAAAATTTCTGATCATTTTTTATTTGGAATATATACACATTTTCAGAGCATCATGTCCGATCTGAATGAACGTGCGGACAGGGAGAAGAAGTTGCAGGATTTTTTAATGATGGAAAAGGAAAAGGAACAGATCAATGCACAGATTCATGACGTCAAGGGGATTTGTTGGGAGAAATGCGCTGGCGGACCGGTCTATGAACGGGTTTACAGCACAGAGACATGTCTTAGCAATTGTGTGGATCGTTTTAACGACACTGCAATGATGATATCCCGCCGTGGCGCTAGATTAATAGAACTATCGACCAGGAAATTATTCAAATGAATTTATACCGAAAGCAGACGACATTTTAAAATTATCCTGTATACATCCTTTATATGAGCTCACTTGCTTAATTATGGAATCATTTAAATTGTAATAAACTATCAATTTGATATTCTGAGAGGACTAAACCAAAATTCAATTGCCGTCTTATACTTTATTTTAGTAGGATAGACTAATACAATAAGTTCGAATCCAGCTATGGCAGATCAAATCATTTTAAACATTGGTCCGCCACCTCTGACGAAGTTTCAATTAACTCTCGTTAATAGAGAATTTAAGGAAAACAATTATGTCTGTCTATATAAATATAATTTTTACACTGCCGTGAGTTTTCCTAATTTCCACTTTGTTGCAAAACAAAAATAAAAATTAATGTACTTAGATTCATAGGGTATAAAAGCGAAAGAAGTCGGAAACGGGGTAAAGCAAATCTTTTGCACAGATTTGCAAAACTGCTAAAGGAATGTTTCCTTATTGTGCGAGTAGCGCAGAAAAGTAGGCAACAATTCGGTAAGGTGAGTTCAGTTATTGAATTTCAGTCCTTCTGTTGTATATTGTTTGGAAAGAGGCTCGAATTTCTTGTATTTCTAATAAAGTTCTTTACAATTCAACATTCAATTGCTTAACTAGTTTTATATAAGAGAAAAACGTTATCAAACGAAATCAATCTATTAAACTCATTTAACAGGATTGCAATCCAATAGAAAAGAATTATGATCAGTAATTAAGGGGTAGAGCTGATTCGTTCCCTTTAATAATTGTTAGACAGAATTCTGGTATCTTTATTTTACGTAGTTTTTTGGTGTTTGTTTTCGTTTTTCTCATCCTTTTCTCTTGTTTTTTTTTTTTTTTGTATTTTCAAAAAACTAAATGTAAGCGCATATTAGTCAACGCTGTCTTTGACTGGCCCTGGCCCTTGTTTCATATCTCGCCCCTTCTCTCCTGGGTTGACACAATTTTCGTCAGACTCTAGAAGGGTCAGGGGTCAGTGCGACGAGGCCGACAACGACAGAGACAGCAGCGATGGGTGGTTAGGGGATGGGGATGCTGCTGCACAATGTATTTCAAGTGGAGCGAGTGCAAATAAAATTAAAAACAAGACGCGCAAAACAAAAATATGGCAACGCTGCGGCGCCGACCCCATTTTCTTTATTTTTGCCCACAATTTTTTTTTTTCCTTTCTCCTTTCTCCAAAGTAAAGAGGATGCGGAGGATGTGTAAAGGGATGAAGATGAGGTTTGTTCTACCACTTTTGGGTTATTCTTGTTATTGTTGTTGTCTGTATGTATATCTGTCTGTCCTACTCTCAGTCCGACTTTCGGACCTCGCCTGCCAACACTTGGACGACCTCTGTTGCTGTTGCTTCTGCTGCTGCTGCTGCTGTTGGCGTTGCCATTTTGTCATTGTTTGCATTTGGCGCGCTCTTTTGTTTTATGCAGCAACGGCAGCAACAACAATAAATCGAGTGGGGAAACAACAACTATAAACCGTAAACGGGACCAACAAAACGACGAAAAAAAAGTGAAAAAGCAGAACATGGCGTAACGTGAGAATGATAAACTCAAGGTATACTCAGTTTTTAATAGTTTCAAGCAAAAGGGCAACAGAAAACGATTTCGAAACGATTAAAAGCACATAAATTCAGCAGATTCGAAATATCAGAGATCAAAATCCAACCAACACAAGATCGACTTATCGATAATCAACTTCAATGTTTCGTTTCATTTTAGGCAAAGTATTCAGTGACCCAGTGAATTGAATTGCAAGTGATTGGGATTTGAATCGATTCAATTGAATGGGACTTTCTTCTATTGTAAGTGCTACGTTGCGGTTCATCACTTTCAAAAAGGTCAATTCAATTGATTTAGATGTCTTACAAATTGAGTGATTGATAGTGAAGTTTGAAGAACTTCTTTTTCTTTTTTTTTTGGGTCCAACGCATAAGTCATGGCCGAAAACCATTGTAACCATTTGCCCCAAAAAAAAAATAAGTATGTATGTATGTATATATATATGAGCAAGCGGAAAAGGATGACAAGGAGGAACAGAAGAATGAAAACAAGTTTTTGTTTTTTAGAATTTCACATTTTCTTGTTTTGGCCTGGCGGCCATTTTGTCATATTTGTTGGCACCTTTGTCAAGGACGCGCTGACCTCGCTGTACGCCATTTTCTATTTTCCCTGCAACTGTCTCATCTCTTTTTCATGTTCGTTCTTTCTCCCCTTTTAGCATAATTTGTGCTTGTTTTTTGGTTTTTTCTTTCTACATATTGTTTAATTTTTCTTGTTGTTTTTGTGGTAGTTGAAATGAATTTGCAATGGGCACAAGTCGGAAGTTGTGCAAAATTTAAAACGGAAGTCAATTGTCAGACGATGTCAGCCAATGGCCACCGGAAGTGGCAGCTGCAACAGCCATTTGGGTCAACGTCATTCGATGGCCTCCCGCCGCCGCCGCCGCCCCCGCCTCACCCCTTTTTACCATACCACCTATGGATTTTCCCATGCCGGGTTTGGCATTTTCTTTTTTTTGTATGGTTTGGCTTGGTTTCTTTTCAAGTTTTTTTTTTTTGCTTTTCATTGAGTTATTGGCGCATTCATTTGCCATACGCCGCATGCAAGATTTATGCCCGCCATGTGTCATGGCTCACACAATTCCACACACACACACACACACACACAGACACACATATCCACTGAGAAATTGTTTAAAAACATTGTTGAACAATAAAACCGATTCCATTTGCAAAAATATGTTCTCAATGTGTTCTCTTTTCCTCTCTTCTATTTCACAGAATTTTAGTGGATAATTGTCATAGGTTTTCTGGTTTTTGGTCTTGTGGAATTTTGTGGTAATTTACACACAAAAGGGAATCGTTAGAGGGCGAGAGGGAGTGTATGAGGGAGGGGACGAACGGAATGGAGAAAGAGGACATTTGTGCCAATTCGGCAAAAATTTTCTCCTCGAATTTGACATTGTCAAATTGCCTGTCAAATTAAGATAATCAAGTTAATTATTCAAAACTTGGCAACAATTGGTTCATTGGTTTGGAAATGAATCATGTTCGTCTAGCCCAAAAACCTGTTTAGCAATTAAAATAAAATTAAAGTTCATTTGATGTGCAATTAAACGGCAATGCCAAATGCTGACGCAGTCATTCCCATCTCCTCATTCTCGTCATCATCATCAGGATGAACCCATTCTCTTCTTTCATTCGCTTCGACAACCAATTGGTTGTCGTTTATTATTATTATTTTCCTTGTATAATATATAATGGTGGCCCATTGGCTGGGATGGATGGATGGGTAGAGAGTTGGTTTTGGCCGCGTGGTTATGGGCGTTGAGGGCGTTGTGTCATAAATAAATTTTGAACTGCATTTAACGAGTTGTGCGCCAACTGCTGGTCGGTCTGTTCGGCAGCAAGTCAATGTTCATACAAATGCAAATATATTTATCTGTTGATTTACTGTTCACATATTTCTATATACATATGTACATACATACATAACTACATTCACTTATGTATGTATGAGTTGGTCATTATTACGGCTATTGTATTATTGCTCGTTATGTCGAGGGTATCAATAGGCATTATAAATTATTGTTCAATTTGCTTACTTTTAAAAAAAAACATAAATATTTAAAGATTAAACAAACGATTACAGAAAAATGATATAGATCGATCTGGATTGATTCAATACCGAATCTTTCTCTAGCTCTCTCTTAACTCGAAATCCTTTTTAGTCACTCGGAATGTCAATTCGTTTCTTTAATTAACTTGAAATTAATTACAAAACTGTCACTAATGGAATTGAAAACTAGACAGCAACAGACAACATTAGTCAATCAAGTCGTTTGGCTTAGTTTAAGTCATCCTTTTGGTCTAACCCTTTCTCTCTATGTCTATGTGTGTGTGTGTGTGTGTTTGTGTGTGTGTGTGGTGAGCAGCAATTTTGGGGTCATTAAATATTTCAGCCTCAGCCTTCATTGATGAGTTGGAAATATGAATTTTAATGCGCTTGCAAAAACTTATTCATAATTAAATATAAATTTATGCTCAATTGTGGTTTAACACGACTCCCGCACAGCCGGTCGAGCACTTTCTTATGGCAATGCCACAAAGTGTTATGTGTCAACCCTTTTCTGCAAATTGATCATCAATTTCGCACAATTTCATTCGTTCATGGCGTATTCGCCACCCCAAAGTGCAATTGTTGCCTCTGTTTTTTTTTTTTTGTTTTTGTTTTTGCTTTCAACTATAAAAGAATATAACAATTTTTAATGTCTATTTAATTACCCAAGCGATAATGCATATTTAATGGAGTCTGTGTTCGATAATAAAATAGCATTTTTCAGCCCCCTCGTGACTGAAGCAAGCAGAAAATAGTAATGAGGCAATGACAGAGATATATGGCAAAAGGATCATACATGGTTATTTTTTTATTCAACAACTTCTTACATTGTCATTTAGTTAGTTTAAGATAATAAATAACATAGTGTTATTTAAGGTTTACTAGCTTACGTAAGTTTACGTAAATCACGTAGATCGTCATAGTTACGGCTTCTTCAGCCAGTGTTGAATAGTTCCCTAGAATCCACATAGCGTGGACAGCTCTTCAAGGACCTACTGAACTCACGATTAGTAGTAAAGGATCACAATTATTGGTCACCCACATCATAATTACTATTTTCCCAACCAGTGTTGTAAAAGTTCCCTATAATACTTAAAGCATTCCAAAATTGAAAGATAACCAGCATTAAGAAATGAAAAACTGCCTAAAATGCAAAAATTTAAGCAAGTATGAATCTTTGCACGAAATGTTGGTCTGTATAACAGTACACAACTCAAATAAGTATTGTAAAGTGCCATAAATAAAGTTACAGAAATATTAAGTATTCTTTTTCTAAAGATACATATACATTTATTTGAATGTATGTGTGTGTGTGTGTGTACATCTCCCAGATAGTCAATCAAATTTAGAGCAAAATTTATGTCATCTTTTGTGTTGAGCATGTTTCCCCCTGGCCAAAACACAGCCTCGCACAGTCCCCATTATAAGTAGGTGTACCGCCTTTACTTTCTATTAGAGTAGACATCATCAGAGTAGAGCAGTGTAGAGAGAGAGAAAGTTTCATATTTTTTTTTCTTTTTATTTTGGCGTTGATTTTGAGTCTCTGATAAACGTTGACAACAATAAAGTTTAATAACCTAAAGGAATAACGGGACACGTATAATCAGCATCATCAGCGGCATCAATTTGTTAGCATCAGCCTCCACGCAACCAACCCCTCCCACTCCCTCCAGCCCACATCCCACTCGATTTGGCGTACTTCCTTCTTGCCATTCCACTTTGTTGTTAACGCATAAATGGCGTGAAAATGGGCTGGCAAACGTTTTCTTCTCATTCTCTTTTCACTTTTCCTTTTTTCCTTTTTTTATTATTATTATTATTTTCTTATTTTTTTTTCTTCTTCTTCTTTTTTAAAGGCGACAAAACATAAAATTATAATTTATATTTCGTGAGTTGCCTGAACAAATTGTGCATGAAAAATAAAGTATTTGTTGTATAGATTTCTCCTTCATCTCCTTCTCCTTCTTTTTCTTCTTCTTATTTTTTTTAATATTTATGATGGTGATTAACAATGCAGCGGCTCGGCGGCCAGACGATCACTTGAAAAAAAAAAAAAAAAAAAAAATAAACTTTTCCTTCTCAACTTTCGCTCTAGGCGGAAAGGTGTGAGAATTCATTTTCGCTCACAATGTTCACAGCAAGCAATTCATATTTTTGGGTCTGGGTTTGAGTTGGGTAAAGCAAATAAAGTTAGCCCATAATTTTCATAAATCAAAATGGGCTTTTCAATTGGGTTTTCATATTTTTCCTCTGCCTTTTGTACTCCCGCCATGCGTGCGTAGCGCGTGCAGCACGGCGCACAGCTGCTCGACAAAAGGCAAATGGCAAAAAAAAACAGGGGGCAAGACAACGCCAATAGTCCTTTTCTCCTTTTCTCGACCATCCGTCGTTGTCGTCGCTCAGCCAACGAACATTTTTATAATTAAATCATAAATTATATGAAAAATGATGTAGCTCAATAGGTAGAATACATATAATTTAGGATTCGGCTCTTCCATTAAGGCGTTGCATGGGGTGGGGCATCAAAAGTTGAAAATTAATTTCAAAAGTTGAATAATTGGAAAGGTCTTTTCGGTTGGCTTATGATTGTAAAGGACTCGAACTCAGACCAAAACGATTAAAGTAAAGGTCTATAGTTTAGATTCAAAGATGAGATATCTGAAACTACCTGACACCTTTGTATCATTTGAGTCGCATTGATATTGACTTTTTCTATATTATATTCATATCAAAAGTTGATTTTTGTAAATGATTTCTATGCCTTTGGGTAATTTAAAACCTATCAATTTCTATGGTTTTCACAATGACTTTTTCTCCTAAATGTATACCTAAACATATATGCATCTATATATACTGCTATGTGGTTATGTAGATGTACATATGTGTCTCGTGTGTCACCGGTTTCATTTCTGTGGCGCCCTTGAGACAGGTTCCCTTTCTTCCGTCGTCTTCTACTTCGACATGTGCAGCGCAGCGTGACATTCTATTCCGCTGTCGCCGTCGTCGCCGTCGTCGTCGTCGTCGTAGTCGTTGTCGTCCTCCGCCTTCACCTAGCGCCTTGTGGATGGGCAAATTAAAAGCACATAAAATGCTATTACATGAACACAGTATGAAGCAGCTTATGGTGATGTCTGATGGCTGTGGATGATGATGATGATGACGATGATGATGATGAAGATGATGGGGTATAGGCCCGCACCGGTAATGTTTTCCATAAATATTAAGTCATTTACACAAAAGTTAAGTCCTGATTCAACAGCGCATAAATCATACAACTCAAGTGATTGGTGGCCCCAAAAAACCTACCCCACCACATGATATGAACCTTAAGTCAGCAAATAGGATTGGATTTCTATATATTTTTCAATTGGTTTTGTCGAGTGCTTTTATGTACATATATATGTATGTGTAAGTGGCAGAGGAATATGATAAATGGTTGTCAGTTTATTGAGATAATTAATGAGACATTTAATAACTTCCGGCAGTTTTTATTTAATTTTTTTTCATTTTTTTTTAAACTAAGCCCACTTAAATTATAGTTATACATACTTACTAATATCTAAAGTAAGTATGTTTTTAAGTAGTCATTGAAAGTAAAGCTGTCTGGAATGATGGGACGGAGGGATATAGATAGATTGGGCTATTGATGCTGATTAAGAATATCTTTTAAGTTAAGAGGTTGAAAATTTTAATATCTTTGATCTACACTCAATGGGTTAACAGTCCAAAAAAAGGAAGAAACATTCATGGAATCTGTGTTATTTTAGCATTACTTAAACAAATGCAATTACAATTCACAACTTGTTTAGGCCATTGAAAGCGGCTTATTTCAGTACGACTATTCTAATAGGCAATTTCTTGTAATCAAACGTAAAACACACAAAACCTACTCAGAGGTTTAGGTAATTCCATGTTATCTGATATGCTTACACAGACTGCGAGAGAGAGTGAGAGGGAAAGTGTGTGAGAGAGAGAGAGATAGAAGTGGCCTCAAGTCAGAAGGCAGAAACTATCGACAGTTGCATAGTTATTTCTAACTGTAACTATGCAACTAACTACATCTCAAAACTGAATGTGTCTGTGTCTGCGTGTGTGTGTGTGTGTCGGCTTAGAACTTTAGGTTTTTTTGTTGGAGTTTGGGGTTTGACAAATTTGTCTGAATGTGGCTGGCTCCTGCTCCTCTTGTAAGCTGCTGACATGACAAATTTCGCTGGTGCGCACTGCTCGAGTTGGGTACAGAGATTGGAATAGAGAGTTAAATGTTGCCTGGCCTGACAATTCAATTGTCACATTCGTTTTATAAAGTTGGCAGCCATGCAGAATGACATGAAGTACATAGTAGAAGCTAGTCTAGCTAGCTGGCTACCTATCAGAAAGAGTACCAAATGCATTATGTAGGTCCTTTTTTTTCAAGGTTAACTCTCTTTGGTTTGGGTTTGGTTTACCTTGTGTACTTTAAGGCCAGACAAGTAAGAGAGAGAGAGAGAGAGAGAGAGAGAGAGAGAGAGATAGAAGTGGAAAGGGTATCGTTTTCTGATTTGGATTACTGGAAATGATGTTGTTGCTGTTGTTGCCGTATCCTGACTCTGCCACAATTCCCACACAGACACACACACACACAGAGAGAGAGAGTGAGAGAGATGGAGGCTGATTGAGATTGTGAACCGATTAAGCTAAGGCCACTCAAAAATTGAAAACTTTTCTGGCACCTCCACACCCTTCTCTCCTGCCACTACGTCTCTCATACACATTTGTTCATATTTGATTTCAATTTATTTTTATATACCAGAATTGACCACAAAAACCACCTGCCATCAAATCTCACGTTTGCCCCACATAAAATTTTTGTAATATTTAAACAACAACAAATCTCCATGGGGAAAGGGCTCCAAGGGGTTAAGAGTAAAGGAATCAAATATGTATGGGTACCAAAGTATTTATTACAAAAGCCATTCTCTTTCTCTTTGGGTTTCCTTTTTTGCTTTTATTTAATATTTTATTGAATCAATATTTTATTGTTATTGTTATAAATTAAATTGAAATAAATTTTACCTGAACAACCAAATGTGTTATCATTTTACAGCTTTTATCTCTTTTACTCCGCCAGGGCCAAGAGAACACCTTGAAATAATCATATTGATTACGGTCAAGAAACGCATGCGAATTGAGGGTTTCAGCAGCTAAATGGGAGTCCCAACTTGTAAAAGTGAAACAATTACCATCAATGCACTGGCTGAAGGGATCTTGGCATATTTTAAGTAAAAGTCAACAATTGAAAATTAAATAATAATTTTTTAAGTTCTCGAACGTTTCATTTGAGGAATGAAGTTATAAGATCCTATTTTGATAAATCAAAAATCAGATTCTTATTATGTTTTAGTGTATTAACGTAACAATAGTTTAATTTGTTAAGTAAAAAATGTACTCAGTACATCAGTTTGCATTCTGAAAACAACTTTGCAAAATTACAACTTAATATTTTGAAATTAATTTACAATTTTTATTGAAACGGATAGAAATTTGTATCTGTCGGAGATTGTAAAAGTGGTTTATGGTATTCCTGCTACACGAGGACATGTAATTTGTCAGGATGACCGCGTCGGAGATTGTATTCGGCATTTCTAACAATTTGAATTGTGCGCCTACTTTTAAGGCGAATTGATCAGTGTTGAGTAATGAAGTACATGACTGATGTAGAACTGTTTAACACTAGATCTATGCGATGACAGTATAGGCTGTCATCGAGTGTGGCTCAGTGTGCGGTTGAGAGAATTCAGTCTGCGAGTGTCGCCGAGAGTCGTCGAGACGCTGCACAAACCTAGTGACAAAAATGGAAGCCAATAATGGAAACAACGATTCAGGAATCCCTGAAATCCTCAACTCGCCGATATATCTTCAAAATGCTAGTCTCGAAATCCTTAACTCTAATCTCTTGTTTCTTTTCAAATTTGGTTCAAAATAAACAGAAAAGTCATGGCTGCAACGTTCTTCAGTTTCCCATTGACTATAGAAGCATTTAAATCTCTTGAAGTTTACTACTTTAATTTTTTGTTAATGACAAAAAATTCTAAAAAATTATTAAAATGGATCAATTACCGATCAGCTTATGCCGCATTGTCTACCTTTGGGGACTTGGTATTGATAACAAAATTGACAAAATTAGTTAATTTTTAGATCACTTATAAAAAAGTTGCATGTAAAATTTCTTTAATGTCATTTAGACTTAACACGAACAAGAAAGTTAAGGTATAAGATAGTTGGTCTTATTATATAGCATTGTTGTTGTTTTTAAAAACAATTTATTTAAGAAGCTTCTGAATAAATGAAATTTAATTGTCTACTACTTGAAAATTTATCATATTTTATCACACAATAACAATTTCTTTTACCACATAAGCACATAGAGAGAGAGAGAGAGCAAAGACATCAATCAATTTGCTTTGGATACTCATAATAGGAGATTAGTACAATTTTAGAGCTATGTAGATATATGGTTTTCCCAATTGCTGATCAAAATCAATTACACATATTCATAGACTACAGCTACAACCTCAATGAATACTTGGCCTCAAATTTGGATTATGCAAACGAGTCTACGAAAGTTTCGCATTAAACTATTACCACCCACACGCACAATCGCACACCCACACCCACACACACACACACACGCACAACAAGAACAACAAAGTCTACATCAGAGAAAACTAATTTATTTTCCATTTATTTTCCCAATCCCTTTCTGTTCCACAAAAAAAAAAAAAAATATATAAGAGAAACAAAAAGGCACACCCACATCGATGCCGCCTGCATAGTTAGCAAGCAAATGAATTCGTTTCGGGTCGCAAATTATTTGCGACTTTTAGATTTGTTGTGTGCGGGATGGATTTCCCCCCTCCCCAATCCACGAAACCACAATAAAACGAGAATGGGGGAAAACCAACAACAAAAATAGTTAATTTTTGTTTATTTCATTGGCAAGGCAAAAGAAACTCGAAACGAAAGTTTCTGACTCAAACAATTAACTCCGATTGAAAGTTATGCCGACCCACTCACCCAACTAACATTATAATCGAGCTGGGAAATTGTTCATATATGCACTTGAAGAAAATTCAAGTGGGTTTTTCAATTTCTAACATAAACATATGATTGCTAGTCGATATTCGAGAAAGAAAGTCAATTTATCCAACAGAACATCTCGAACCAAAGAAAAAGTATTCTCAAAGTACTTCACATGATTGGCAAGATCCTTCCCCTTATTTTGAAGGAGAAACTGGTTTTGGTCTTAAAAAATCCACCAGTTTAAATATAAAAAATAAAATATCATATCAATATCGCGATTGAGCAAACACATTGCCATTATTCTTTCCCTTTCGTTGATCTTCTACTGATCTTGAGACTAACTTAATTCCATTGTGCAGGACTGAAAAAGAGAACAGCTCAATTTAAAAAGCATTTCAGTCTATATTCTAAAGAACTAATTGTAAGACTCTCTAGAGTTCTATAAACTAGACAATCAAGTGATACTAAGCCTCAAAAGTTCAAAGGCAGAAAGATAAATTGTTACTTTTAGTTACATCCAAGAAAGTATGTATATTAAGTATTTTGTTAAATGAATCACAAGTATTTCGCTCTATTTAGTTCCTTAATCTGCTAATTCGAACACCTTTTGCTTTAAATATAAACAATTTCTTTGTGCAATAATTAAATTAAAAGAAAACCTTTGATGTGCCGTAATGCTCGAGTGAAGTCTCTTCGTCTAGTGTATACTTTATGCACTTTGACTTTTGATTCTGATTCGTTTCTTGTTTTCTGGATTTGTGCCTGTTTTTCTCTTCCTAGACGACGAAGAGGGGGTGGGGTATAAACGTATTTTAATAATCCACGGCATAGCAAGAAAATGCAGGAAAAATGCTCCCCAAAATACCCGCATAGAGACCAAGGGACCCAAATGCCTCATACAGACAGAGGACACAAAGCAACAGACAGTGAGAAAGAGAAACAGTAGGACAAAGATGGTGAAAGTAAATCAGCAAAGCGCAGAAAAAAGCAAAAAACAAAAAAAATGAAAATAAAAAAACAAAAACAAGAGCACAAAGCGCACTTTTGGTTACTGCGACGACTGTCAGGCCAAATGCACAGAGACAAAGGCTAAAACAAGGCTGAGTGGAAAGAGAGAGAGGAAGAGAGAGAGTCCACATGGTCCAGGAGTGGAGTGGAGTGCAGTGAAGAGGCAACTATAACCCAGTCATGTTGCAGGGAATGGGATTAACTAATAGTCGACTGGTTTGCTACCACATTCTGTCTTTCAAAATCTTACAAAAACTATATTCAAAGTGGCTTGCTAATTGATACCAAATAGACTCTAGAGAGACTCTGACTCTAGACTCTGAAATAGGCTTAAAAATGCTAGCAAAGCTGAAGTGAAGAGCCTTAAGGCAGGGCCAAGAGCTTAAGCTCCACAATGATATACCCTCTCTATCTTTGTTACCCTAAAAACAACAAAAAACAAAAAAAAAAAAAGGATTCAACTTGGACTGTTTTTTGTTTTGTCGCATTTGTATTGCGGTGTGTTACTCCTCTCTCCCTTCTCATCCTGCCCCCGAAGTTTTAGAGCAAAAGAACAATTTTTGTGTTGGGCAATATTTTCAAGGTCTCCAAACTGCGGCACAACTGAATCATAAGCAGGGAACAAAGAGAAGATGAAAAACAGAAGAAACTAGGGGGAAAAACAGAAGTAGAAATAACCAAGAAATCCCTGACTCACACCAAAATCTTGTGGTCTACTGGCTTTTCCTTAAGGGTTAGATTTGTGTTCAGCAAGGAGGATGAGGAGAAGGAGATGGCGGGTGTTGGATGGGATTTCTCTGCTGTGGGCGCTGCTGTGTCGAAGTAAATTTCACAGTTAAGCCAAGTAACGAAAACTAAATCAAAGCAAAAGTCTGGCAAATTAAATAATCAAAAACAATTGTTCACAGCCAGAGTAAAGAGTTGGAGATGGGTGAGGAAGGAGAGCAAACACCACTGGGAGAGAGAGAGAGAGAGAGAGAGAGAGAGAGAGGACGAGTACAATTTTCAAGATGCATTTTGGAACAAGAGAAAGAGATAGAGATAGGCAACGTCTTGTTTTCAAATTGGATTACATTGTGATTCAGTAGTAGTAGAATACGAAAGACAAAAATACATAGACAATACATAGAGAATATGGCGATAGACAAATAGATAGACACAACCAACTTGACTACGTATGTATATAGTATAGAGCTGCTTGACCCCAACCACGGACCGCAAAGGTTATCAGCGTTATTCTGCCTTTATTTTAAGTCAATATTTGCGGAGCATTCTCAAATGCCTTTTTGAATTCCGTTTTAGTTTTCCTACTACTCATTTCGTTTAGTTTTCGTCTAATCTTCAACACTTTTTTTTTTTTGTGAAAAGACCTTCACATCAATAAATGAGAGAATAGGAAGCGGGAGGAGATCATTTCATAATCACATTTGATTGATGTACTAGACTAACGTATAATTAAAAACAACAAAAGTATATATATGAATTTTTATTGTGTGCTAATTAAAAAAAAAACAATCACAAAAATTAAAAACCCGTCGTCAATGGGAATTTCAGTTTCTTGATTTTGAAAGAAAAAAAAAAAATCAAACAATTTCCAGTTCAAATATTTCTAAAAATAAAAGTGACGCGTTATTAACATCAACTTGTAGGGCCATAACTAGAAGTTATGTGCATACAGTGAGTCAAAAAAACATATTGCCATACTAAAAGTTTTCAATCCATCAGTTGGGCAATCAAAATGACAACATCATGACAATTCCAGAAAAGTCATCGATGACAATTCCAAAATTTTTACTATAAATTTAGTTCTTAAGGTTTTAATGTAAACATAAAGATTGCTTTCTAATACATGAACTGATATATGAATAATGTCATCGACGACAGAAAAGATCTCGATGACAAATCCAGAGAAGTCATCGATGACAAATCCAAAAAAGACATCGATGACAAATCCAGAAAAGTCATCGATGACAATTCCAAAAAAGTCATCGATGACAAATCCAGAATTGTCATCGATGACAAATCCAGAAAAGTCATGGATGACAATTCCATCGATGACAAATCCAGAAAAGTCATCGATGACAATTCCAAAAAAGTCATCGATGAATATTCCAAAAAAGTCATCGATGACAATTCCAGAAAAGTCATCGATGACAAATCCAGAAAAGTCATGGATGACAATTCCAAAAAAGTCATCGATGACAATTCCAGAAAAGTCATCGATGACAATTCCAAAATTTTTACTATAAATTTAGTTCTTAAGGTTTTAATGTAAACATAAAGTTTGCTTTCTAATACATGAACTGATATATGAATAATGTCATCGACGACAGAAAAGATCTCGATGACAAATCCAGAAAAGTCATCGATGACAAATCCAGAAAAGTCATGGATGACAATTCCAAAAAAGTCATCGATGACAATTCCAAAAAAGTCATCGATGACAATTCCAGCAAAGTCATCGATGACAATTCCAGAAAAGTCATCGATGACAAGTCCAGAAAAGTCATCGATGACAAATCCAGAAAAGTCATGGATGACAATTCCAGAAAAGTCATGGATGACAATTCCAGAAAAGTCATCGATGACAAATCCAGAAAAGTCATCGATGACAAATCCAGAAAAGTCATGGATGACAATTCCAGAAAAGTCATCGATGACAAATCCAGAAAAGTCATCGATGACAATTCCAAAAAAGTCATCGATGACAATTCCAAAAAAGTCATCGATGACAATTCCAAAAAAGTCATCGATGACAAGTCCAGAAAAGTCATCGATGACAAATCCAGAAAAGTCATGGATGACAATTCCAGAAAAGTCATGGATGACAATTCCAGAAAAGTCAAGTCCAGAAAAGTCAAGTCCAGAAAAGTCATGGATGACAATTCCAGAAAAGTCATCGATGACAAATCCAGAAAAGTCATCGATGACAAATCCAGAAAAGTCATCGATGACAAATCCAGAAAAGTCATCGATGACAATTCCAAAAAAGTCATCGATGACAAGTCCAGAAAAGTCATCGATGACAAATCCAGAAAAGTCATGGATGACAATTCCAGAAAAGTCATCGATGACAAATCCAGAAAAGTCATTGATGACAAATCCAGAAAAGTCATCGATGACAATTCCTGAAAAAAAGCATGCTGTTCGAATTAATAGTGGTTTGTGCTCGTATAGTTACAACATTTAACCTGTAAATGTCGTCATGTCAGCTTTAGCTGATTTTTTTTGTCAATAGTTAAGCAGAGGCTTTCTGAAATCTTTAATAATATAGTTAGACATGTGTATTCTTGAAAGAATTGAATGTAGATAAGATAGATAGGAAATCTAAGAAAAAACTGCATACCAGAAATTTTCAATTTAGCTCCAGCCTTCATTTTGGGGGATAATTCTTGAGGTGATTTGGCTTGACACCGTTTCATGACACTAATTTAAACTTAAGAATTTGTTTTCTTCAGCTACGAATGAAAATGGATTGAATTTCCCGTTGAATGATACAAGTTTTATAAATATTCAATAAAAATTAGATCGTTTTCAACAAGTCATCCATGAATAGTAGCTAGGACGTTGTTGTAAGTCCAGCCTAGTCTATTGTCCATATCCTTATTACCAAAACACAAAAAATTGCATAGACTTGAACCGCGAAATCAACTTGTCATAATAATTTTATCGACCCCATGTTAGTTGAATCGCCAACATGCAGGTCCTCTCCCCCTCTCTCTCTCTCTCTTTTTCTCTCCCTCTCTCTTTCACTCTCTCTCTCTCTCTTTTACAAGTTGTAAGACCCAAAAAAACAAAAAAGAGATAAAAAATGCCATGTTTGTTGGTTCTAGTTACAAGTTGTAAGTTAGTTCCTCTGTCTACTTCTTCATCATCATCATCTTGTATTGGGGCATCACTTATAAGTAGGTAGAAATGACTAAATAGTTACACACATACACTGACCTGACCTACTCTCCGGTTACAAGTAGCGGGAACATATGATATAGATGATGATGATGATGATGATGTCGACCAAGGCGGCGCACAGCGGTATAAGAAAATACAAAACAAAACAACAAAAAGAAAGAAGGAGAGAGAGAGAGAGCACACACAAATTTCGTTATAGAACAAAATTTTACTAGATATGTGTAATAAAGATGACACGATGTGGCAAGACCAAGGGGCATGAGGAGAGGCGAGAGTGTTAGTGGTTGGGGGGTGGGGGGGTAAGAAACTAAAGTCGACGGCGGTCGACCACAGCTCTGCTCTGTTTGAAGTCAGTCAGAGGGTCCTTCAGTTGGAGGAGAGCTTGCCAAAGAATAACCGTGGAGTAGTGGGGAGTACGTGGATCAGCCGGAACACGCGATGGGGGATACCCTGACTGACTGGCTGCCTGACTGACTGGCTGACTGAATGACGGAGGAACGTACAGATGGACAGACTGTTGCGTGTTTTGGAGCCCAACAACTGCGACGTACTCGTTACTCTAGTTGCCGCGCTGCCATTTATACATATGTATGTATGTATATGTATGTATGTATGTACATATATACTTTCTATTGTATTATATTTTCTATATGCTTTGACAAAGACCCGTCCAAACCCCCCACCCACCCACCAGGCATAGCCCCCACACACACACACACACACACACACCCGACATAGTCAGCCACTTAGACAAACTGCTTCAACTTTCTGGCCTGGCTCTACATACATAGTTGTTGCTGTTGCTTATTATTTTTATTTAATGTTTATAGTTCGCCGAACTAGTTATTAGGGCTAGTCAACGAGATGGTGATGAAATGAGAAGGGGGGCTGCGGGGACAGAACCACTTTGAAAACGCATGAAAAGGCGTTTTTGTTTGATTCTTTAACAAATTAACCAGTCAACAAAATTATTGTTTAGGTTAAAAGTAAACAGAACAAACATTATAAATTATAATTTTTGAATCATCATCATTTTTTATGAAGTGGAAAGCTCTAAGGTTAGAGCTTTGTTTTACAAAGTAAGTCATAGTAATTATATTTTCCTAGTTCACTTCGTTTTAATTACTTCCTAAAATTCTGATCATGCATCATCGTGTGCAATGTTTTATTTTAAAGGTGACAAATCTAATGTCAAGTAATGAAGCTAACTGCCAATTTAATGATCAGTGGTCAGAATATAGAAAAACATTAGTCAGAGCAAATAAATATCTATAGAAACTATTTTCGGGGAGAGATTCGATCATCAAAATCAAGTTTTACAGGTCAAGAGTTAATGAATTTGCCTGACCGCTTCAAAGATTTACTCGTTGGGGATATAAGCAGATGAAAAAACAAAGGAAAAAACCTATTCGAAATATTGACGAAATTTTGGGGGGTGTCCAGACCGACCAGACCGAAATCCCCTCTCTGAATCCGTCCATGATGCATCATAAAGTTCTCTCACATCATCTCAGGGGTTTATGACTTTGTTTGTTCAAATAAAATTTACCTGTTTTCTTCTTTCGCTTAAAACATTAAAAATGTCTGTGAATAACTTTCTTACAAATAGATTAATAAACCAACACTCTATGTATTTTCTTTGTCACTTTTGTTCTTTGCTTAAGATTATTTTGTGTTTAAGATTTCTTTTCTATTGCTCTCTGCGGGTTATAAGTTTATCAAATTGTTTAAACACACTTTTAGAATTATCTTTCTATGATTTGAAACTAGATCTGCAGGCGCCGCAAACAAAATCTTTCAACAAATTTATTTTCACAAGAAATTTAACTGTAAAAAAAATAATTTTTTGAAAAAATGTTTGCCTTTTGATTTCAGAAAAAAAATTCAGTTATCACAGGAATTTCATTTATTATTTTTGTTCACTTTTATACCCTATAATTCATGTTGTCTCGAAAGGTCTATTAATCACAAGTAAATGAAAAGAATAAAAATATTGTCACACACAGACAGACATTCTATTAAATAAAGCATTTAACTTATTTAAACGTACAAAAATTTGTAATTACTTCTTGTAATTTCAATTAAAGGCATTTTAATTAGCAAAACACTTTTAATATTACATAGTTTTATAGTTTTAATGGATTCACTAAGGAAAGTAAAGAGAGTAATTTAAAAAATTTGTTTTAATGTACAATTTCTCTCAAGGGAATTCCGGATATTTGTGATAGTGAAAACTTGATTACTTCAAACATTGAAATTTCGCTGCCTATATATGAATAAATCGGAAACAGGTGAATGAAACGAATATATGTTTCAAAATTCAAATTCAAAACAGGGTATTTAATAAGTCGATGTCACGTATTGTTTACGTGAATTTGATTTCTAATTCGCTTTTAAATTTGACTTTGAGGTCATCACAAAATATTTTCTTGTTGTTGTTGTTTTATTTTTTTGTTAAATTTTTAGTTGCCTTTTTGTATATTTAGTAAGTTGTTATATATTTTTGCGTTTTGTTTTGTGTATATACATATGTTCAATTAAAGTCATTCAATGGAAATAACAAATTCCCTTGGAATTGCTAATTGAGCTCAAAAGATAGAATATAAAGAGACCTAGACGATGACGACGATCGCAAGCAATTTCAATCTAGACACACACATATACAAACACATATGTATGTATTTGTGCCGATCACAATGTCAGCGATCAGCTCTCACTCGCACGTGTAATCGAAAGATGAAAGAAAAAAATAAATAAATGAAACAAAAAGAAATGATTGAGAAAAATTGATGACAAGGTCTCGACGAAAAGAAAGAAAGAAAAAAAAACAACTGCTACTGCTTGAGGAATCAAGTTAATATAATTCAACATTCGCTTTGTGCGGCTTATTCGTTTATATTTTTAATTTTTTAAATCACTTTTAGCTGGAAGATGATTTAACAGCACACAATATATCAAATATTGTATTTAAAACAAACCAAAAAAAAATATATATGTATATAAATTACAACAACACTAGTCGTATTCATTAGCACTTTAATTGTTCAAACGTAATTAACCGTTTTGCTTTATTGTTAATCGTTTTGTTTTGTACAACAAGAAAAAAAAAAAGAACAACAAGAAAACAGAAATATCACCAATAACATCATTTACGTACGTAAAAATCTGCGCCAAATAAAATTCGTTCAACGTTTTGTGTTTGTCCGACCAAGTTAACAAAAATAATGCCACGCCGAGACGCCAACTGCCACTACGGTGCTTCGTGTTGCACTGAAGCGCCAAGCGCCAAGCGCCATCATCATCATGGGGGCCGCCATGTCAGTCGTTTTGTTGACGCTTGCTTCGTGTGCCAGTCGTTTTGTTGACGATTGCTTCGTGTGTGCCATTCGTGTCGGTGTTTTGCTGTTCGTGTCTCGTTCGTTCGTTTCTTTTTGGCTTGTCCGCAATGACGCGACGCTTTGCCAACTCTTGCACTCTTTCTGTCGCTCCCTCGTTGCTCATGCTGGCAATTTGTTTGCGTGTGTGTGTGTTTGTGTCTGACTTGGTCGCGCTCTCAGCGGCGATTTTCAATGCCAAGCAAAAGCAGCTGTTCACCGTACTAACAACGATGGGTATGGTTAGATGGGGGAGGGGACTAGAGACTAACTTCCATCGTCACAAAAAAAAAACAAATGCAAGTGAACTGCAAGTAAATACACACACACACACATGAATGAAGTGATAATGATCCGCGCTCAAGAAATTTCTCTTCTATGTACATATTATGATTATATACATATGTACATCGAAAAGATCTTCATCAAATTTGATAGTCACCAGAAATATATTTTTAACAGGAGGAACAAAGCATTTCCTAGCTTACAAATTATGTACATATATACATATGTATGTATGTATGTATATGTATGTACATATGTATGTACATACGCGAACGAAGTTAATGATACATCATCTTATTACAATGACCAATTCAATGTTATAAATTAACACATGAAAACTTTCCACTAACATTATATAAGAATCGCATAAAATCAGAATTTTAGATCAAAAAATTTATGTCTCAATCTTTTTGCCGCCACTGTATGTATGTACAATACATACATATACATATGTATGTACATATGAGGTAAGATAACCATACTTCTTTTGATTTACATTAATCGTACATACATAAATATATCCTGTCATATGCCCATTAAAAGGATTTTTAGAAAATTACGAGTATTACAGGCTAGAAATTGAAAATATTCACTTTATATAGTTGATTACAATTTGAGTTCAAATCCAGTTACAAACTCAAAAATAATCGAGCTACTATATTAAGTATGTACATAGGTACTTAGCTTTCTTATGTATGTATGTACATATGTATGTATGTATGTATGTATGTATGTATGTATCACGTATTGAAAGTCTACCTTATTCTTACAAGAAACACTTTTCTTATTTATAGATACATATTTCAAAAGGAAAATTAATAATCTGATTTATTTATTATATATAATTGTAAGTCAAATACCAAAGATTCATTTAAAGCGAAAAACATTCAATTACGATATATGTATGTAGTCAATAGATTAAAGATTACAATCGGAAGAAGAACAACAGCCATCAGATTACTTTAATTATTGGTGGCGTATTAAGCATTATTCACGAAAATATATAAATTTATATTACCCAGCTTAAAGTTTATTTAAAAAAAAAAACTGTGAAAACGGCGATGCGCCCCATTACCCCGATATATTTTGATAACTCCAATTCTGGGTAGTTTCGAAATGAGCGTTAAAAATTTTGAATGGCTTATCGCATTTTCATGTATCATTAATCAAAATGTATGGAAGAATGCATAAACCTTTCAATCGAGTGGTCAAATGATACGATCTGCGATCTATATATGTATGTAACTAATATGAACGATAAACAACAAATCCGACAAATAATTCGAACCTTCTCAAGATATGAACAATACGAATAACAATCGTAGTAGCCAGCTTGATTAAGACATATGCGTTTGAATGATTATCGAAATATGTACATATGTACATATATAATGTTTCCACAAATTTATTCAGTATTTTTCCCACGCCCCCAACAACGCCTTTGATCAGTAATAAAGTTAATTTCTCATGCATAAAATATTCTTGGGAAAAGCCAGCAGAGTTGGCCGACAGGCCGATCGTTTGGCCAGAGCAAAGCCCTTAGAAAAAAAATATTGATCTTACATATTCAAGTGAAAAATTTCAACAAGTTTTTCCTCAATTCGCTCACGAACTAAGTTGATTTTATTCACACATAGAATAAAAGGGCGAGGGGTTGGGGTGTAAAATAAAATTAATAAACAAATGAGCTTACGGTAATTTTTCTCACCATTTTTGATCAAATTGCTTTCACAGATAATTATAAATAAAAACTTGATCTTGACAAATTTGCATACCAATCTTTAGAATCTATAGATGAGAGAGTGAAAAAGAGTGTTTGAGTTTGAGTTTTTCTGTAGTGTGTAGGCAAACTTATGCTGATTTGTATAATGCTCTTTGTAAGAGTATAAACATGCGTTTGAAGCTTATTGTGAAAAGCATTCCAAGTCCTTATATAACTTCACAAGTTTTTAAATATCGCTTCGACACTATTCCTAAGGATTTGACAAGTTAATATTAGATCCTTGCATTGTATCATTAAATAAATAAGATTAAACAAAATTCAGTATTTAACCTTTTAAAGAAGCCACGGAACTGATAAAAAAGTGTCGCACTATCCTGAAGGTGAACAGGAGCAATTATAAACTTGTTATGTGTACATTCGTACATACTACATATGTACGTCTGTATGTATATGCAGTTTTTCAAGTTCAAACTTGTTTTGTTTGTTCAATCAGGCACACAAAAGTACAACTACAAATATACATATGTATGTACATATATGTAATATAAATACATACACATCTATGTACATACATATATGTATGTACATGGAGTACAACACTTGAGCATTGTTTTTGTGGCTTTTTGTTGACAAATGTTTGAATTTTTTATTCTACAGTGGGCAACATACACTAAATATTGTATTAATTTCTCCTTTTCAAAAACTTCTAATTTAACAGAATTTAATTGGAATTTTTCCTTTTTTTTGGTTAAGTAATATTTTTGACTGTTTTTCTTAGTAATTGTTTAAGAATAAACATCGCGTTCAGATCAATCAGATTGAACAAAGAAATAAACAAAACATGCGTCCACACTCTGTGGGAAAGCACTCAAGATTTTAAGAACGGCGCAATATCAAGTCGCCAACGCTGTGCATGATATAAACAAGCATTAATATAAACATTAGAGTAAGCATTTTTAAGAACAATTGTCGCCTCTTAAAGTCTAAGAATTCTTTGATGTACACAAGACGTTTGTTAATAAAATCAATTCATAATTTGAATTCAACGAATGAAGATTGGGTTATTTTCCTTCTCCCGGAATCCCTATTCAGTAATTGTTAAAGTTTTCAAACTAGATCTTAATACTGATCTACATGAAACTTCGAATACTCTTTTTTTTTTATTTTTTCATGTGATCCTTGGTCATTCTTCAGCATAATGAAGCCCCGAACTAAGGATATTTAAAAATATTGCATGCCAAGAATAGTAATTCAATATTTTAAAATATAAATCAACTCAAAGTCACAAAATTTTTAAAGAGTTTGCTTACCAAAACTAGATTTTTCATTAAGACCTTTAGGAATAATTTGATTTACGTCCACAGCAGTGGCGGATCGTGGGCTCGATTTTGGGGGCGGAAGTCGAAGTCAAAAATTTGTTTGACCCAAATTCTGATTGCCTATCCGACTCGGATTTTTTCACCCCCCGTAGATCCGCTACTGTTCCACAGACTGTGCTTAATGGCAAAAAGGTCCATGCCAATTATTTTTTATTTAATGACTATTTAATGTCTCACATTCAAAAAGACAGAGAAAAAGATTTAATGGTCAAAACTGCAGGGATACAAAATCTTTATCATATTTAAAGTAATCTCTTGTTTTTGATATTTAAATTTCATATTAAACTTTTCACCTTTTTTTTTGGTTTTTGTAGGACAAAATGCTTGTTAGCTAACAATAACGTATACGCAGGGTGTGCTAGCTCGAAAAAAATATATACTGAGGATGTGCATAAAAACAACAATAATGATGCTAACGATGACAAAGGACGAAAAATTACTTCAACTGTTGAAAAAAGCCAATAAAATCTCAAATTTCATTTTAACTAGTCAGAAATTGTCTACAATGGTGGACAAAAGAATGTATTTTGAGTAGATTTTTAAGACTTTTGAAGTCTTGCTTTTAATGGATAATTATCGATATCGCTATAAATAGAAGTACATGTATTAAATTTGGAGTCAAAATTATCAATTGAAATTGAATAAAATGTGACTTGAGATTTGGCATGACCAAAAAGTGTACCAAAGATCTTTCATGTCTTTTGTGCTTTAGCTTTCCCTACGTGGGCAACGTGCAATTTATCCTTATTATCGTTTGACTAGTGACTAGTGTTGTAAAATGTCATTAAAATGAAAGAACTTGGAAAATATTGAGACGGGTTCAAATACTTTGCTTTGCCATTTCGACAGTTTTCATTTTAGAGCTATGATCATTGTTACTTTCTCAAATTAAACGATCTTTCGGCTTTTAAGCTAAAAATCGAATTAAAATTAAGATCTTGAATTCGGTAAATGCAGTCGTCAAAATGTTCGTATATAGCATATATCAGGGGTGGCCACGGAAATTTAACTTGGGAGCCAAAGCATCAGCGGCAGAGGCTGGGCAGAGAAAAAGGTCATTTTTTTAAACTCGACGGACACAAAAATTTGTGTGTCTCGAGTTTTATGACGGATCAATAGATCAATGTCTACCATCTTGAGTATAATTAATATACGGGTCCTTAAAAACTTTTCATTAAAAAGCATTAAGCGAACAATATCAACAAAAATTTGATGTGTTAATTCTCTTCTTTTGCCTACCGTACTTAGTGTACATATTAATAGTGGTTTGTATGTATGAATATATGTATGTTAGTAGATGTCCTTTTGTTTAGTGTATTTATTGTAGATATACATATGTACTTACATACATATATAGTTCCCTAGATATCCCCTGATATCGGCATTTTTCGCTCATGGTCATAAATGTCTATTACGCACACACATACGTACATACTTTAATCTTAGATTTGCATGTGTGTGTGTTAATATGCACATACATAGATGTATGTATGTATGTATGGATATATATACTATATCAAAAGATAACTGTCGCAGTAATGTAATGTAGTCCATTTGCGACAAATATGCGCAACCAAAAAATGCTTCTCGGACATTGTACCGTTATACAATGGCACAAAATTGTTCGCATATTCATGACCGAATTACCCACATTCAAAAAGCACTGACACACACACACACGCACACACAGCAGTAACACATACCATATACACATATACATATATGAGGGCCGCTGGACAATCCCCAACTCTTATTCTACTATTCACTGGCATTGTCTCTTTCACTCACTCTCTCTCTCTCTCTCTCTCTCTCTATACAGTGCAAAAACTTCACTTGCCATTTGTGGACAGCAAAACAAACAAAACCATTGGCAAGGCACGCAAATCTCGGCTATGACCAAAATATTTGACAAAGTTCGTAGAGACCTAAAAAAATAGAAAAATAGAAAGAAAAGAACAGAAACAGAAATAAAATAAAAACGAAAAGAAGCAGCAGCAGCAGCCGAGCGATGCCAAGAAATCAAAGTGGGCGCGACACACAAAAGGACAGGCCGGATATATTAGCCAAGTCAAGGCAGACAGCCAGCCAGCCAGTCAGCCCTTCTCTAGGCCCCTTCAAATCATCGCCAAGTCTCACACCATATGACGCATAGATTTTGGGCGCTTCTCCTACAAGCACATCCTCACCTCGACATGGTCATCGGAGCATTTCGCGCCAACTAATATTTGCCAAGCGTAAAGTAATAAAATATTTCGTCGGTCAATAAATGCAATTGAATCTGAACGATGAGTGGGTCGGACCAAAGTCTGAGGGCGAGAGGGGTGATGGGTGATGTTGGTGGTGAAAAGAGGTTAGCAACAAATTAAAGAAGCTGCACAATGTAAGCCGACCGATATCACCGATTAATATATACCCTAATCATCAGTGTATTCGACTTAAGAGCTATAATTTCAGCTGATCAGAGATCTTAGTAGTACCCAAGTTTTTAGGATTTTATAGCAAGTTAGAAGTAAACTTTTCAATGTAAAAGTTGGGAATGAAAAGAGGTAAAAATTAGAATATTTACTAATTTTTATAGTTTTTTAAACACATATTTTTGGTCAACTTGTTATCAATCTAAAATAAAAATATATATCAGTATTGCAGTTTAGTAGGTATATTTTAAAATGACTCAGAGAAGATTGAAACAAATCATCATCAACTTAAAAATAATGACATAAATTTTTCAAATACTCAAAGTATTTTTCAAATACTCCAAGTATTTAATAAAATTCATCATGAAGGAGCTTCATGAAGGGTTTATTTCAATATTTTTGCTTTTCTTTGGCAAAAGAATTAGCACTTTCGAAAATAAACTAAAAATTTAACAAGTTTACAGATTTACAAAGTTAAATTTTACCTATTTTACTCCGAACTAAAATTTTCTTAAATGAATGACTAATGAATTAAGTTTTCAGTGAAAAATCTTTTAACAGTGCTCTAAAAAAGCGGGGGGCCTGCAGAATTTCCTAATCTGGCATGGATCACAGTTTGTCCTTACTAACAGTCAGCTTTCTGATAAGCTAGAATAGAGCAAGGCAAGATAGTTATATGTATGTAATTTGGTTGCAATCAATAATTAGAAAACAATAAATGAAATATCTAAGCATAGATCAGAAGTGCCCCAGCGTGGGTGATTAACAAAATCAATTATTTCCAGTGTTGCCTACTCAGACCGAGACAGATAATTCTACAGTTTAGACTAAACGATTAATTTAACTCCAAAATTGAAAGAGCATTTCCAAGTACATATGATTATATTTTTTGAGTGTTTAAATATTATATATGTCTATTTTTTTTTTCAATAATCTCACTCTCTATGACTCTGCCCGTCCTCTCACTTTCTCACTCTCATATCATTTTAATGCCTCGCGCTCTCCCACATACATTTGTTTTTCTTCTTCTATGCTTTACTTTCCATTCAATTTTTTGGTTGAGCAGCAGAAAGCTTTTATTGTCATTTGTTTACTTTAGAATGCAATAAAAAAAATGTTATGTCAAAGGATAAATAAACCCTTGACGTTTGTGTTTGGGATGGGTTTAGGTTGAGGGGGGTCCCTACCCATACATACAAAAGAGTAGGATATAATAAATGCCAGAAGATTGCTAAAAATATAGCCAAAGGTACACACTCACACACACACACACACACCCACACACATGCCTACATGTGCATATAAATAAAGAATACATTGAAAATAGTAAATTGAGACACTCCATAACAAATATGAGAAATTCAAGGCGTAGAGGCAACGGGGATCAGATAGCCTATATACACATATATCTAGTCCCCCCCCCAACTGTGTCTTTACTACGCCAGTGTGTGAGAATAAGCATCATATTCATATTTGAAAGAACGAGATGCACATACTTAAATTACGGTACAAGCAAATGCTTAGAAGAAAGAGAAACTAAAAATTAAAGCTGATTGAAATTTTAAAAGCATAGACCTTGTGATACCCTTTATAAAGAGAGAGATGATTGAACCGCACTTGGCAAAGAAGCCAAACTCTTGAATATATATCTCTGTAGATGTCTACTTGTGCATATATACCCTTTAGGTGTAGGGTATAACAATAAGCTACTTAAAAATAACCCAGCTTATTTTCGTTTCACATGTTTCTACCACTACCTAAACGAGAGGAAATAAATATCGACCTGCAGATTTATACATACATATGTATGTACATACATACATGAGAATTGAAGTTTATACATAACTAAATTGTATAAAGTGAAGAATTTTCTTTACGATTTCAAATATAACTCATACGCACATGTGCACAAGAACAGGACAAAAGAAATTTAGTGAATTTCAATCTCCTATTCACTTAATTGTGCATTAAATTTTGTCGTTGTCAACAAGAAATTCATAAAAACTACATAAATGCTGAGTTTATATCCGTTTAAGCTCTCTGGACATTATAAAAGTTTATTCAAGGGGCTGACACAGGGTTTCATTTCGTGATTCACACAGTCTCGCCACGAGTCAATTTGCCGAAGTAATCGTGCAATGTATCGGCTTTCCGTTGAGTCTCTTGTGAACAGCTGCAAAAATAAAGGCTCACTGTGTGATTGACTATACAGATGACACATTTCCTTTTTTGTACTATGCACAAAAAAGAATGATATAGTATATTAAGGATGCCAAAAAGGAGGTTGACACGCAGTAAGATGCCTTTCGAAAAGCAAGATTGTTTAAGGCTCTAGGCAGTATGTACGACCAAAAACCGACTATAATCCTAGGTACACCCCAAGAAAAAAATAACACACACAACAGTTAGGCATGGTGGCATAAGCATAATGATTTGGGCATGATTTTCATACAACTCCGTTGGCCTTATCCATTATGGATAGATATGTTTATGTAGATATATTACGAAATACTTACAATGCTACCAAATGCCAGTTGGGAAATGCCTCTAAAATGAACATATCAACAGGATAACAATCCGAAACATATCAGAAAGCTCGCGGAAGATTGGTTTGCATCCGAAAAGATCGATGTTATGCTATGGCCACCTCAGTCCCCAGATCTTAATCCGATTGAGGACTTATGGGTAAATGTTAAACGGGTTGTGGCAACTTCGAATTCATCAAAAAAGTTGAGTTTTGGCTAGCATGGTCGCAAATCCCCTTGAAGCGTTGCCAGGACCTCGTCGATTCGATGCTCCGCCGATGAGATGCCGGTATTTAAAATAAGGGCTATACAACAAAATATTTGACTTTATTGAGTAATTGTTAAGAAGAACTCAAAAATCATTTTTGAATTAAATTAATTTGTTTTGTTTTCTCTTATGAACTATATACTAAGTGTATTTCGCAAAAGTCATT
Organism: Drosophila willistoni; assembly: GCF_018902025.1. Lineage (NCBI taxonomy): Eukaryota > Metazoa > Arthropoda > Insecta > Diptera > Drosophilidae > Drosophila > Drosophila willistoni. The sequence continues at coordinate 10,023,387 of NW_025814052.1, forward strand.
AAAAAATTACAAAAATCAAAACAAACGGAATCTAATCAATATTCTCTCTCTTCTTTAAAAAATATGAAATAAAAGTGTACTTTTTAATGTTAAACATGTCAAAAAATTAATATAAATGTTGTAAAGTGCTGCGCTTCTATATTTTTGTACACAGCTGTATACTCCTAATTAGCACCAACAGCCATGTCCGTTCGTATAAACACCAAGATTTCGGAGACTATAATAGCTAGAGCTACCAAATTTAGTAGGTAAACTCGGATAATTTGCACGCTACTTACTTCATTGGGATTAGTATTAAAATATATATATACGATTAAAGTACTATTTGTCCAAATATTTAAGCGTTAACTCATCAATTTTCCTTTCGAAATATAAAACTTACTCTTTTGATATCAATTTACAATCGTTTCGTGCTCTTTATTTCATTATTTGAAGACATAAACATAATTAAAACATAAAATATACATAAATTACACATTTTACATAATGGTTTTGCTTCATTTTCCATAACAATCGTCACACATCATAATATAATATAATAATTACATATTATAAATTCTCATACGTTCACAGTTGTTCCACAGGTAAATTGACTTATATGTTACTTCGGGCTGCACTTGTTTGATTTGTTTATTATTATTATTACATTCTACATTCATTTTGTAAGTACATACATATATATATTTTTTGATTTATATATATATATAGAGTTATATCCTACAAGGCGCCAATCTCGTGCTTGTCATTAAATACTTGAAATCGTTTTGGTTTATAGTAGAATAAAAAATCTTTGGATTTTTTTTTTTTTGGTTTGTGCTAATAATGGATCGTTTGATCGCAGATCAAGAATGAATACGATATATATGTATATGCTATACATTCTCATTCATTTGTGTTATGTTTGGGTATTTTTAGTAGATCACATGACAACAAGGCATATCCGTTCATATTTATTAGTTCAATTCATAACTACTTAAAAACTAATCGTTTTTGTGTTCTTTTTTCTTTGTGCATCGGTGTTCTATCGCATCATATTACATCAGGTATTTGTAGTGGATCTTGCTAGTGCTTCTTCAATAATCGTCAAGGCATGCGCAAAGTTTTCTTACTTTGGGTTTCCTGCTTAATATGTGTGTGTTGGTTTTTTGTTTTTATTTTTTGTTTCAATTTGTTTAAGGGGAGAATAATATTTGTATATATTAGATAAGTTTACTATTAAAGAGGACTAGAAACTGCTGCTGGCAGAGTTTAAGGTGTCAGTAGAATCAAAGCTAAAATTAGTTACTACTACCAAAATAAAAGCTACTTGTAATCAATGTGTTAAAACAAACAAACAAACAAAAAAAGGAAATAAAACCCAAAAGAAGCCTTTAAAGGTCGAGAAGAGCGAGCAGGCGAGCGAGCTAGCAACTACATATTAGAATGTGTCACTGGTTGGGGCAGCAGTTAAGGCTTTATATTGCCTTGCCCAGTGGGTGGTTGGTGCAACAATGAGATATATATATGGCATGGTATGATGTGTGTGTGTGTGTGTGTTTGCGTGTGTGTTGTGTTACAAGCCAATGCATTGGGATTAGAGGCTACAACTGGTATTAGGCATCACTAGCTCACTTAACGGAACGCGGATCCTCGCGTTGATATTTGGCAAACTCAAGGAATATCTCTTCTAGCGTCGTCTGGCTTATTGAATAATCCTCAATATTCAATTCATCACGTTTGCGTTCCATTAGACCAAATATCTGTGACCATTTAATGCCAGTCAATGGAATGTAAAATGTAAGAATACCCTGGTATTCCTCCCTGAAAACAAAACGAGACAAATACCAAATTGCAATAATTGACAAAGAATATTGAACAACTTTTACTTACTGCAATACAGACTGAGGGAATTCAGACTCGACAAACTCCTTAACCGTATTGATACTCTGCTGAGCCAACTGCACCGGAATCGTTGGCTCATCGGTATGCCTCGAATAGCTGCTACTCTTTCGTGCCTGCCTCAATGCTTCGATATTGCGTCGTACTTTAATCTTAAGTATTAGACCCTTGGAGAATTTGTTCTTTAAATGCTGCGTCGAGCCAATGCATTTGAATTCACCATTAACCATAATGGCCAATCGGGTACACAATGCCTCACATTCCTCCATGCTGTGAGAGGTTAATACAATAGATTTACCCGAGTCGCGTATGCGACAAACCATATTCCAGAGTTGACGTCTAGCCGCCGGATCCATGCCCGTTGTTGGCTCATCCAAATAGATAACCGATGGACTACCAATCACAGCGATGGCTGTGCTCAATTTACGCTTATTGCCACCGCTATACGCACGCGTCTCTTTATCAATGTGTTTCATAAAGCCAAATGATTTGGCCAAATCCTCAGACAATTGGTTTATACGCGATGGCTGAACACCGCGCAATAAGCTAAAGATACGCAATGTTTCGCGCCCGGTGAGATCATCGAGCAGAGCATCGAATTGTGGACAATAGCCGATTTTCTTATAGATACTATTCATGTCGGACTCCAAGCTAAGGCCCTGAACATAGGCTGAACCAAAACTGATGCGCTCATCGCCAGTCATCATTTTGAAAGTGGTCGTTTTACCAGCTCCATTCACGCCCAGCAAGCCAAAGCATTCAACTCTGAAACAACAGAGAAGCAAATATTAAGGATGTCATGTCAAATGAACGCATGATGAAATGGTTAACTTACTCCTCCACACATAGCGAGACCTGATTGACAGCTAAAAATTTACCATAGTATTTGGTAACACGATCCAAAACTAAATTCTTTTGTATCAAATCGGTGGATTGCATATTAAGTATACGTTGACGTTCAATCTCCACATCCTCATCGAAATAGCCATCCTCTGGTGGTGGAGGTGATTTGCTAGAAGATAAGAGATAAGGTCAAGGTCAATATCTAACCAAACTCTAAGGCATTTTATCTACTCACATGGCATGCTTTCTAACCATATAGATAAGCTCATTGAACAGGCCAAATTCTCTTAGAATAATAATCAGGAAGAATATAACTGCCGTAGCGGCCATATAAATCGTTTCCGGCAGCACACCCGGCTCCTCCCAGTCGAAATATGGTTTGAGATCTACAATATCAATTACAACTTATGTTCTAATATTTCATTTAGATAATCTTTAACTTACTGCAGCATTTGGGTATCAATTCGCATAGAAGAATGGGTGGTAGGGCGCCGACCTTTTCGCAGGCATTTCGTGTTGCCACATTCATGTAGACCTTATTGAGACCCATGGCCAAAGAGAAATGTGGAAATATGCGGAAAATCCAGCCCAATAGATTGGCCGTATCTTTGGTATCAAAGAAATCAAATGACATGACAACAACCACTATGAACAAAGCCATGCCAGCAAATATATTGATAATCGATATACGGGCAAATCCAGTTGCAGGTTCACGGAAAAATAATGATATAAGATAGGTAAAGGGAAGCACAGAGCAACCAAAGATTAATAGTAGTAGGAAATATCTGCCAAGTTCGGCAAAGCGGGTAAAGCCCTCCTCTTGGAAACACAATATGGTGAGAACAACAACCAAAGCTGTGAATGCGTAGGTGGCAAAATCCCATAGCAATTGCGATAGCCAATACGTCCAGACCTTAACGCCGCCCACAAATTGCAATAGTTTTGATCTCGATTCGCGTTCTTTGATCAAAAATAATATATATATGGCACTAACGAAACACATGCAGAAGCAGAGATTTGTGGCCAATTGTGTGCCCAGATTGTTGCCCGTATTCAATTGATTCAACACCGTGCTGGTCGTATATGGCAATGGGGCATTCGTTATACTAATGCTGCACTCCGGCCCGATCAGGGCATGGGCTATGGCATTATGAACCAAATTCACTGTCAATGGAGCCGTATGCAATGGCTGATTGTTCAACCAGGCCACTATTTTATTCTCTCCAATGCTGGCTGCGGCCAAATAACGTGAATTGATGCGCACTTGTATGGTCTTGCCCAGGTCCAAGATGTATTCGGTGAAATTTTTCGCTCCCGTCGATTCATAGCCATAATCACTGCCATAGGAATTAACAATTTTCTCATATTCATTGGATATAAGCCAGCCTTGAGAGTTATTAACTACATCCGGGGCACGTTCCATTACCGATACGGCGACAGGATATTGCGTTAGACTCATTGTAATCGGTTTTAGCTCTTGAAATGTGCCCTGATTACGTGTAATTATAATAGTCATCGATACAAAGAATATTGGCATTATGTTTTGTATCAATAGTAGCAACTTATTACGCCATGTGTAGAGAGCCTTCTTCAGTATCATGGCCTGCCATTGGTTTTTAAATAATTGCATGCCCTGCAGTAAACGACGATTCTCCGAGAAGATGCCATCAGCTGATAGAATACAGTCGATTAAAGTTTTTCGAAATTAAACAAGAAAATCAAAAAACTCACATTGCATGGATTCATTGTCCTCATCGGCATAGCCGGTGCCGCCATTCATAATGGCATGTTGATCCTTTAGTTTGCCATCGCTGCCCTTTTCGGCGCCAACCTTCATGAAAACCTCCTCCATGGATGTTATGCCCACACCATAGCCATTCAAATGCAACTCCTGCGAACGCTCCTCAAGCTGACCGAACATTTGTTCAAATTTATTTGAATACATATCGGGCAATTGATACGATAATTCGGCACCCAAATCACTCTCAGGCTGCAGGCCGGGTATAAACTCATTGAGCAACGCTGTCACTTCAGAGGTTTGGCAATTATCGCGCTTCACACAAATCTAAATCAGATGGACAAAAAGTTAGTTCGCATTAAAAGTATCTGCAATTTTAGATGTATACTAACCAGACGATAGCCTGAACCGTATTGTTTCTTCAAAAAGAACGAGGTTCCATGACATTTGAGTTCACCATCACACATAATGGCAATACGATCGCCCAGGACATCAGCCTCATCCATGAAGTGAGTGGTTAGCAGCAAAGTGCGACCTATTTTCTCCTGTTGCAATAGATCCCATAATTGTCGTCGGGCCGATGGATCCATGCCGGAACTGGGCTCATCACATAGCACCACCTTTGTATCACCGCAGAGGGCACAGCAGACGGAGAGTTTACGTTTCATGCCACCCGATAGTTTGGATGAGGCCACATTTGCCTTGTCCTCGAGTTCGATCATCTTCAAATATTTGGCCACTTCGTTTTCAACTTCTTTGCCATGCAAACCCTTCAGTCGACTAAAGAAACGTATATGATTCGACACACTCATCTCGTCGAAGAGGACATTGTGTTGCGGACAAATGCCCAGGGACATGCGTGCCCCATCGATATTGGTGCGTATATCGCTGCCATTGATAATGGCCGTGCCGGCTGTGGGTGGGAACATGCCAGTTAGCATGGAAATGGTTGTCGTCTTACCGGCTCCATTGTGGCCCAGCAGAACGGTGATCTCGTCCTCAAACATATTCATCGAGAGTCCCTTGACAACCGTTTTGTCGCCGAATCTCTTCTTTAAGTGACGCATCTGTAAACCAATATGCTTGCCCTCGGGTTCAGTCTCAAATGCATTGGGATCGCGCTGCATATCTCCATTGGCTGGCATATCCTCGACCCCGATATAATCACTTTCGCCACACCAAAACTTTCGGCTAAACGGGAAATTCCATTTCCGTGGCACACCAAATTCTCCAGGAAATATTTGCTCCACATACAAACAGATGGTCATGTAAATGAAACACGACACAATCATCATAACCATAACCATGCCCACGGTAAGGGTATCATCCACAGAAACGGGGGTAAACAAATTACCCCATTGCAATCCTTCGCCGGTGCCCTCAAAGCCGAGTATCAATTTGACACCGAAACCCATTGCCGTGTTCGATACCAGACTCCAGCCCAGTTTGGTACCCAATGTTAGATCATCGTACGTGTTTATCGTGAATGAGAATGGTATATAGGCAATAAACCAGATTAGACCCGTCACGGCGGCCGCTGTGCTCGCTTTCGAAAAGAATGTGGCCATCATGAAGCAGAAGCAAATACTTGTTATCACATAGACCAGCAAAAACAAAACTAAGGCCGTAAAACTTGAGTGTGTTAGGACGGCAACATCATCGGACCAACGGATTTTCATTAATATGGCTATCAATATCGCCGATATTGTTAGCATAATGAATGACTTGACAAACCAAGCTGTCCAATGCAACCAATTCGAGAGACCCATTATTTTCATCACCTCCTTCAGTTGTTTCTCCTTCTCCGATGTAATGTACTGTAAGAAAAACAAAGTTTAATCATAAGAAAAACATAATTAAGAATTCAAAACTACTCAAAATCATAAAGAATACCGTCGAAAATACATCTAAGCATCTATTTCCATTTACATTTTAGCTTGTGTGTTAAATTTTAAAAATCGAAACCTCTTCTTTTGAATGAATCGGATCTATAAACAACGCCCGTCACATAGGTCAGGCCCTATTAAGACATTTATTAAAGTACGATAGAGTTATATACACATAAGACCTTGTCGGAAGCTCTGTAAATACTTAGTTCAAAACACGAAAACTACATACAGTTGTGTCCAGATAAATAGGAATGAAAATGCATACAGCATGGTTAGGATTAAAAAATGAGTAGCAAATCTTAAAAGACATTTACCGCCATTAAATGTATTAACTAATACCCTATTTTCGTCATTAGTTAAACTAGTGTAACTCGTAAATACCCTAGAGTGTTGTCCAAATAAGAAAATTTTCACTTAAAATACTGAAAAACTGATAGGGTTTACTTTGGAACCTTCCTGAGACATCACACTTATAGCATACAGACGAATGACTAAAACAATCTATTGAATTTGTACTCACCTTGGTAATGTAAGTGCATGGATAGATGAAACTTAGCAATATAATTAATGACATTATCGATGCCAAGCCCTCAAGTAATGGATCATAGATATATTCGGGATAGGGATAACGTTGCATAACCACTTCGGGTAATGTATAATCGGGTGCTCTTCGGCGGAGATACGCCATGGTCAGGGCATGTTGAATGGGTAGAAATCCTTCGCGTAGATAACCAACTGGTATGCCACCATCAGTGGCATTCTCATTACGTGGCCCAGTTAAATCGATAATGGGAAATAGACGCATTGTCAGCCAGGTGAGACCAATGTTCAGCGATGTTGTCCGCGATTCGGATGGAAAACGCAAAGCGAAATCAAGTTTATCGGGCAATTCATTTAAATTAGCCAACGAATCATCAAACTGAATGCCAGCAAATGCATTCTTATTAACCACATCACTTTGCAATTGAGCTGCATTCGCTGAGCCCGTATAGCCACCCATGTCCAGAGTGTGTACCGTCTCATTGACCAAACTATCCAGAATGTCATTTTGTGGTGAATAATATAGCCAAAAGTTTGGTGAGCTTCCGGTTTGATATTTGCTTTCACTAAAATGTATAAATATCCAATATTAGTATAAGAATATACCCAATTAAATAAACGATTATCAAGTTATATATATATGTACATATATTAAATACCCAAACAAAGAAGCAAAAAACTTAAAGTGGGATTAGAAATACATTTAAGATTAGCTACAAAGTGTTCGTGTGTCATTTTTTCTCATATAAATTGTGCATTTTGAAAGAATATACAGTATATATGTAAGTTAAGCATTAATATTAGTTAAAAGCGGCAAGCATAAGTCTAAGCATTGAAGTGCAACTACAAGAAAGCACATCGATTAAAGGTTATGAATCGAAAAGGATTAAAAGTAAACTTTCAACGATATTGATCAACATTCCGTTGAGTCAGTTTGTGTATAGAAATATTGATGCAATTCTTTCAAAGAACTTCTTATTTATATTTCATGAAATATTGCCATCAAATGCAATTTAAATTATCTCCTTTTGCCAATAATGCTAATGCTAGAAAAATGTTGTGTATAATAAATCAATAAAATTTTATGATTTTGACATTTAAAGTGGGGAAAAACAATCGATTTTTAAATTGAAAGAAGAATCAAAGATTAAAGCCTATAGATCAAATTTTTTGTTTAAGTTTAATCTGTAGAGTCAACCAAAAATAATTAAGTTTTATTTTATTAATCTTTACAAGTTTCATATGCTTCAGAAAATGTTTAACAAATACAAAGAATGATACGAGTGACACTAATCTAAAGACGATCAGTATATATATATGTATATATATAGTAATAGACGATATTGTAACGATAAATGAAACGTAATTAAGGTTACTTAGATAAAGCATTTTAGATTATATATAACAGATTGCATTCTCTGGTAATTGCACTTCAAGCTGAGCTAAAAATCATTCTGACCACATCATATACAAGTATTTACGTATTTGATTTGACTTGTTTTTGATTTAATTGTGCGTTTGTTTTTTTTTTTTTTGCGTTGTTTTTGTTGATTTTGATTTTGAATTCGTTACCTCATTTTCTTCTTGGACATTAGCAGCGCTACGAGCGCGTGCATGCGACGCGAATTTTGCATTGAATCTCTGAAAGTTTGGATGGCATACAAAGAATACATTTACATATGGATCAGATCGTTGGACTTTGAAATGATGTCGAATAGCATACGAGAATAGAGTAGATAAATAAATAAATAAATCAATCAAAATAATATGAAAAGAATAAAAGAAGAGAAACCACAATCAAAACAAAAATGATATTTCCCTTTCGATTACAAAATATAGGAAAAGAGGGGGGAAACAAACAAAACAAATGTATTGGAAACATTTAACTACTATTTAGGATCGTGGATCAAAGCAACAATTAAGCGAAAGAGAGCTGTTCAAAATTTATTTTATTTTGATTGCTTTTCTTCAAAAACCTTTTTTATATATCAAAGAAGCTAACTGCAGTCTTTGACTATCAAATTTTGATTTGTATATTTTAAATTTATTTTCCAATAACCTTCAACAATTACTGTATCTCCTTCTATTTCGCTAAGTCCTCGAGCAACGAGAAGAGCCCTAAATGCCGATTTATACAGACTATTTTAATTCGTCTGATTGAACTTAAGAAGATGATAATTACTACATCAACAGGTTGGAAAATAATCAAAGAGAATGCCTTTAAAGCATCTGGATATAATATATCAAACCGTTTTAAGAAGAATTCTTTTGGAAAGACGATGTTTTTCATTAAAGAACCATAGAACCGGGAATAACTTCCACCGCCCCGAAGTTTGTATACCCTTGCAAGTTTTTTTGTTACTCTTGCTACTCTACTTATAACCGTCAACGAGAAAAAAGGTATTGTCTAAAAAAGTCTAGACAAAAGCTAAGGCTGTGGCAACACGGCACATGTAACATCCTTTTTATCATAAGTTTATATGGCAGCTATATAATCTAGTTATCCGATTTTAATCAAATTTGGCACAATAATTAACAGCTTCATTAAACTGAAAAATTATAAATTTTAGGACAATCGTGTTAAAAGTACCGAAGTTATTGATAAACTTATAGGATGGATATAGGATGAGTTTGCGCTGATTCAGACAAACAATGTAATCTAAAACTTATTACTTTCTAGCCATGTCGACTGATCAAACTGAGTACAAAGTAAATTATCAGTCAGTCATTATCAATCACAGTCAGAGATAATTTCATTCAAATCCTCAATTGTACTAGCATCGCTATTATGATTTCCTTTCCGATTATTAATTTAATGGAATCAATCGCCTTGACTTTCTTGATTTGAAAAGAATAGTCATAGAATGGAAATGTTCCACACCTTGTGCAGGCGAAAGTGGTTACCTGAATGTTTTTGGGGATTTAAGCATTATATGTTATTATAAAAACTGACTTGCCCTTAAAGCCCACAATCTGTTACTTTACTGGTTTTTTGGATGCATCGAGTGTACTTTTTCCTCTATGTAAAATAAATCGATTTTGATAAAACTGTAATACAATTTTTTAGAATGGATACTAAGTGAGCTTACCTCTAGCTCTCCGTTTAAATTATATGGAGAAAAATTTCACATTTCACCTCAAAATACTAAAATGCTAACAATTAAACCTACCTAAAGATATCTAAATGGAAAATTTTTAGATATTACAACTTTTTAAGCGATCGTTACTATAGTCCGATCCCCAAAATCTTACTTACTTAACTACGAATGGTATTGAAAGGCTGTACCTCTTAGCTTAGAGATGGGGATTTCGATTCGAACTTTGATGCTGATCAATAATATATGTATGTCTATACCTCATAAGCTCGGACACTTTTCCCTCTATGCGATACAACGATGTTAGCAGTCTTGTGTGAAACATAAATATAAAGAAACATAATAATAAAGAATACTCTAGCTTTATGGCTAGGAGTATATTACTTGGAATGAGCTTAAGTCTTACAGTTTGTAGTTTAAGAAAAAGTCCTAAACAAAACGTGACCTTTTAGTTCATATTAAACTACTATTTACCTTTACCGATCACAACATTTTTGATTCAAATATTCCTGAACTGTTTTAGTCAGTTAACATGACCATGGGTTGTAAGTCAATATATGAGACATTGCCTATAATCTGCGTAACATCCTAAACACTTTGGAAAAGTTATAAAAATTATGTTTTTCTCACAGCATTCTCTACATATTTCTAATGTGCCTAAGTGCGACAGCTGTGCTGGAAAATATAACAAAACAAAATAATAATAGACAATATAATAAAGACAAGAAATCATACAACTTGAAAACGAAAACTTTTCAAAAATTAAAAAACAAAGGGAGGACGTCAATAACATGGGACATGGGACGTTGAATGCATTTCTATTCTATGGCTACTTACTTGAACAACTGCAAAGTGGTTATATTCAATTCGGTGTAGGTTTTTATTGGCATTGGCTCGGCCACGACCAGAGTCCGTACCAGAACCAATAGCAATGAGAATACGGCCGGAAGCAGCAATTCGATGACAAGTTGCCATTTGTGATTCCATTGTAGGGTCCAGTTTTTCCATAGTAAAAGTACAAATTTATCCCAATTGCTAACTTTAGCCATATTTGATTCGATTTTCTTTTTTTGTTATCCTCTCTCTCCTTTTTTTAGTCAAAGTTTTTCGTTAGCTACGACGACATATCCAGTTAGACACTCAGATAAACCCTTTCAGTCTGTAATATAAAGAAAAAAAAAAATATATAATATAAAATATTTTCCCATAATAATCAAAATGTTGTTTATTATTATTTTGCTCTAAAGACTTTTGAAATTTGCATCGTTAACGATGCATTTCAAATAGATACCAATGAAAGCTAAAAATAATTTTGAAAATTAAAAATTTTTATACAATTTCCATAAGATTTTTTCAAGCATTTGAGAAATGATTTTCAATGAATGACTAATGGCCCTTTTTTCTTCATTGTCTAATGAATTTATTTAAAAAAAAACGGGATCAAAAAATTTTCTTTTTAAATGAATATAAAGTAATTAAATTGTTAATCATTAAGGTCATGGAATGGCATAGAAATTGGCAAACATTTTCAGTTGTTAACAGTTGTTGTTGGTAAATAAATAAAATTAATTTTAAACTTTAACAAATGTTTCAAAAACCTCAAAGTCTGTTAAAATTGTTAGAGATTTTATTAAAAAACGAAACAAATTAGTCAAATTTGTTAGTTAATTTTTGATTGAATTTTGTAAGAAGTGCAAAAAAAAGAATTAAATCGATTCTCAAAACTTTCCCCTTCAAGGTTTTTAAACATATTATTGACAATGTATTGTAAAAATCACTTCAATATAATGTTCTTGAGAATTGCGAAACGAAAAATACTCGGACACTGATATGAAATAGTTTTGTTTATTATTGAAACCCAAAAAGTGAACAAAGTCAAATGACAATTTACCTGTTCTATGGTTATCCCCGTACTAACATGAGTGACTAACAAGTACTCTCCACCTGTATTGCCAGTACAGGAAAATAAACTGTGTGTGTCAAACTACATTTTTAATAATCTACATTTTTTTTCCTTTTTTTTTTTTTGTTTTTTTTTGTTGTGCTATCTAATCAGTTGTACGTAGTAAGGTCTATTTGGGTACATAATGTATACGAATAGATTGCAATATGAAATACGATAAGATTCATCCAAAACAAAAGAACATATGTAAGCAAAAGCCAACAACAACAACAACAATAACAACATTGCACTTGACATTTACCGAATGTTCAATTAGATTTGTAGACGTTTTCAAATAAAACATAAGAAATAAAAATTATTGTTCCTTTAATAATCACTAAAATTGTCAGGAAACAAATGAAACTAAATATCAATAAATTTGGTTGACATTATCTCAATTACCATTGAAGGTATATATGTATATAAAAAATTAGTCTGGCAATTTTACATAACTGCAAAAATAGCCAAGAAATGCAATTTGAACAATATTAATCTCTTTGTTTTAAGTAGCAGAAAACCCGTCGAAGCGACGCGACCGATAATAAAAATCTATTAGTAGAACACAGCTGCCAAGTAACTGGCTGTTATTATTATTATTTTTTTTTTATTATACGTTTCAAATATGCCCTTACGACCGAGTGGCATACAAAAATTGGTTCGTCTGTTCATAAAACTTTTTTTTCGATTTTAAGTCATTTATATTTTGGATACACATTTTTTGGAATCGACTGAATCGAAGATTATTATAAGGAGTTGCATCTGAGATCTGTTTGAAAATCAATTCAATTCTCTCCTACATTAAATGGATTGATTGCAGACTTCTTGGATATTTTGTTGAATTAAGAAGCAATTTGTTAAGCAACGAGTATGAGGTATTCAGAACCGAATTGGCAATGGTTTTGAAAGGATAACAAAAAAATAAAAAACTGATGGGTTTGAACTCAATTATGTGACGTAGAACTTTAATATTAATGCAACTAAAGAAATTTTTGTTTTGTTAACTTATATATTGGAATTTTATGACTAAGAATCGTTGGTATCCGACTCATGATCATCAATATCAATAGAAGTATCGTCATCTTCATCATCCTCTTCATTATCTTCTTCCTCAGCATCACCTTCCTCACCATCCCCATCACCATCCCCATCATTATCATCATCGCCTTCCTCACCATCCCCATCACCATTGCTATCATTATAACCATCACCATCTTCAGCGTAGTCATCATCACTATACTCATCCTCATTGCTAGAATCGTCTTCATCATAATCATTAAAAAGTGTATCATTTAGTACGTCGTTTAGCTCCGGCTCAATTGGTGCTTTTAGGCAATAATCCTCTAATTTTGTCGGCACAATTATACCCATACGTAAGGCCTTAGCATTGCTCTCGATCGCCAATTGGCGCACTTTATTCGGATAAGTCATATCCATAATCTTCGGATCACGCCAGCGACGATACGTATCAGCCGCCTCAGTGTTGGCCGGACACAATTCATTGGGATCGTCTAGCAACGATACAATCGACAAGAGGATCGAACGGGCATTCTGGACAGGACTCCAACGTTCGCTTGGTAATTCGCCACTTAGCGACACTCCGTCCGATGGTGGATGCAATATCGATATGCAGACAAAACCATTAATATCGACATTTGGATGATAAACTTGATCACTGAACTGAAATGTTGGTGGAGCGTATGGATACTCATTTGGAAAGCGTAAAATGGCCTCAAGATAGGCGCCTTCATATAGCGATAATGGTGGTCCAAACATCCCAATGCTCCAGTCAAACAAGAAACTATCTTGCTTTAGTTTAATATGAAAACCTTCCAACGACTCCTTCATCAACGAGTTAAGTTCGAATTTAAGAGTTCGGTATGCGCCAAAATAATTGCATACCGAACTCATTTTTACAACACTATCTAACCTTTGCACGTATATCTTAAAAAATTTCTAAATATTATCAAGAAAGCAAATTCACTGTTTAAAAGATTTAATATAAATTTATATTATTTGTAAACTTTGATGTGTACGCTCACATAGCCCAGACTAAAATGATACCAGATGTGAGATACTTTCTAACACTTCACTTTGACGACAATTCAAGGCCTACTTACCATTAATATGGGTTTTTCCATAGCTAACTAGATACTCAAAATTGTAGCGATGTTTCTATTGCCACCATCACTTCACTTTGATGACAGTTCAAAGGTCTACTACTTGGCCCGATTTAGGAAAATTGTAAACTAAATGAAAAGTTTTAAGTTGGCCTAGATCGAAACGTAACTTCAATTTATTTTTACTGCTTTGTTTCATTTAATCTCATCGAGGAAAAGTTTGGAAAATTTTCCTTTTTGCAATTTTAGACAGCTGCATTATAATTTTGTGTTAACTATTCATTTATAATGAATGGAGTAAAGTACAAATATTTTTTGTTATAGTTTCTAATATTCCATAGGATTTTTTTGTCTGTTGTCCAAAACCCGAAAAAGAACCTAACCATTTGCCAAAACTTATCATACATTTTCATAATTGTCATTATATACCTATTCATTTACGTACACGCACTGTTGCCATACGCATGTGTAATTCGTTGAAATAATAATAAGTTCACTTCAGCTCCAAATCTGAAATATTTGATTTTATGCCAATTACAGTAAAACCTCTCCCTGCAATGGCTCCAATAAGGAAACACCTCTCAAATACAAACAAACTTTTCGGACCAACTGTTTGTTTTAATTCCCGAAGAAAATAACCCATCACCAACCCTCTTTAGTTGATTATTATAATATTGACAAAATGGTTGGGACACAATTAAACGATATAACAAAAGTCTTCAAGACCTGGAAAAAGTTTTTATCTCAAGAAGGAGGTTTACTGAATCGGAAGCTGAGATTCAAAGCCTCCAAAAAAAAATTACATAAACTACATTCATTAAATTAATTTGTTTGGGAAATTCGTTGTGTGAAGTCTGATTTTATTGATTTGCATTTGATAGAAAATCAAGTAAATTATATAAAAGATTATACACATATCTAAAGGTCAATCAAAAATCCTTACTTTCTGTTAAGACTATTTCAAGACCAATTAAAAACTTCACCAAATTTTAAAATATTTCGTTGAACAAACATTATTTTTTGTTAACAAACATTTATTTTTCATATTTATTTACTGAACAACAATTATGTCGGTTCCGAGGGTGTTCGCTTATGAAAGTTTTTACTGTATTTTGCACTTCGACCCACTGTACAACTTCAATATTGTTGCTTTATTTGTTATATATAAATTTCACATATGACTTTATCGAAATAAGAAAAAGTGTTCTAGTTTATCAAATTTACACACTGAACCTAAAAAACGATGTCTATAGAAGACCTAAAATATATTATTCCATTAATGGCACCTTGAAAAGTTAACAAACTGAGATGCCTTCCTATTCGACACTACACTTCGTCGAGCCATAAAATATAATCCAAGACATTATGTGTACTTAAATTAAGGTAGCGAAATCACCGGATTCCTAGAAGTCTGGGGGTAAAATTTTGAAAAAGCAGCATGATTTTGCATTGCTAAATTATTAACAGACATCTGATAAGCCGCAACGATATGGCCAAACTCATAACTAACATACGGACACCTGTTCGGCACACACAACAAAAAAAAAAAAACACCATAATTTCAGCTGATAATGTGACAAAAAGAAAGGAATATGTCAAATAGTGTGATGTGTGTAGTGCACCTTGATCATGTTAGTTAATCGAACACTCACCTTAACACCAAATGAAAGCAGAAACACCGACAGAGCGAGAGAGAGAGAGAAAGTCACGAGAAGAAAAAAATAAAACGTGTTTTAACCCGGCGAGGAAGTCTTTAGTCAATATGACGAGCAAAAAATCCACTCACAAAAAAAAAAAACAAACAATTACGTGACCGTTTCAGAATAGAGGCAATTTCGAACTGAATTCGAAAGGAATGAACCGCCCCCTCAACACATATGTTCACAGAAATACAAAATATATTTATCAATATAACCGTAATAAATAAGCACAATCTAAGCTAAATGGAGAGGGCATTTATTAGCATGTGGGCAGAGGCAGAGGCAGAGGCAGAGGCGGAGGCAGAAGCAGAGTCAGCCGATTTGATAAGGACTAAGTGTCTGCCGATAGGTACAAACATACGCACCAAGCACTTAATGTAAGGACAGTTGATCGCATCCTTAATCCCTTCGATTGTACATATTAATGACCCACCATTAAGTGAATAGAAATTACCGACTCTATTACTCAGTCTTTACAAGCGTAAAAGCAATTTAGCTTACCTAGATGGCAATTATTGCCATTTTGGTTTGTAAGTACAAAAAATTATCGTCTACAATTCGATTTATTTATAACTTGATCCAAATATGTATATACTTCTTGCATCTACATACCAAATTTGATAGCAGTAGATTATAGATTTACTGAGATCTCAATGCAAATAGGAAGACGTTATGCGGTTTCACGTTAAGCAGAAACTGATGACAAAAATAAAACATAGTTAAGCTCTATTCATTACCAACAATATGTCAATCAATGTTATTTACCATCCATCAATCGAAAGAAATTGATAGTTTTAATCCAAAACCTGATTATAGGCACCAACACTTTTGAATTTTCATCCAACTAAGGACACAAATAAAACAGATAGACCATTTTTGCGTCTGTTTAGTTTATCTATTATATGACATAAAATAAAGCAATATCACTATCACGACATTCGATTATATTATATTATTTTCGATTATGGTAGAGGAACCAATACATCATAAGGTATGTACATATATAGTATTCTGATTCCCTGTCACTCATTCCCGACACATATTTGCATATTGAAATAGGTTTTCTTTTACTCAATTATTCATTGACTATGTTTTTGAGGAGTTAAATTGTCTTTACAAATAAAATAAAGATATTGAAGGCCGACAAAACTCGGATCCAGAGAGGGATCCATGGGTGGGATCCATGATGAATTTAATCCTGAGGTCCAAATATTTTTATTGAATTTAATGGTTAATGTTAACATAAATGTGGATGCTACATACATAACCTCAAAAACACAAATTTTTGCATGTTTAGGTTAGGCTTTACGACTTTGGATAAAAGTGTCCAATGGGTCTGGGATTTACCTCATTTGTGTTGAACTGTGTCATTAACTATACACTTATTAACCACACAGTTTCGGAAGTTCTAAGACTTGTAAATTTATTTTAAACAACAATTTAAATCTTATTTAAAGCTTGGAAAACAAATTAGTCTAATGTTTGATTGCTGATACAACTGAACTATTTTATATGATAACTTTAATCGTAATACCCTATATACATCCATACATACATATGTACATACATCCATATAGTATAGTTCTTTATAGTACACTCTTATCGTACAGCAGCCTTTTATAGTGTAAGGGCAAATGTTATCCAATTGTAAGTGCAAGCGAAATGCCAGAAGAATAAAATAAACTATAATAAAATTTGATATAATAAAAATGTTTAAAGTCCGTTATAAATTCATAACCAGTCAAGTGCAAGTTTCTTAGAGTGATTGGGGGTACTAGAAAATTTGTGTGTATTTGTCTTATCTGTGTTATAATTTGTCATAAACAAAACTTAACTAGAGGAGCACGAGTCACACCGAATAATGTGATGAATCATCTTTTAGAGAACTCCCTTTAATGAATCATCATTATGGCTGGCCATGATGGTCGATTCGATTCAATCTATTTTTTGCTATAGTCAAGTACATGCAGATGGATGTACCTACATATATAAGTACAAACTACTGGAACGAATGTCAGCCCAAGTAATTAAATCTTAGTTCAAATGTACTAGCAATTGTTTTAATGTCATTAAAGTATTTCATATAGGCCTACAATGACAATGAAACTTGAATGCATCGTCTAATAGAAGTATTTCCGTTTCAATGAAATTGAATTAGAATGCAATTGGTTGTATCAAAGTCAATAGATTTCCTTGAATTTGCAAATAATTTAATTATCTATATTGCATTGAATCTAATGATAAGACAAGCCAAGTACATTATGTTTACATACATTTCCCACAATACATATTTAGGGAGGGAGTGACTAATCAGGTTACATGCTAATTGTTGTATCACATTATTGATAAAATGTGCGATAAGCTGTCTTCACACTCTCTTACTCGACTCACTGATAACATTCAAAAAAAAAAAAAAAAAACAATCCTTCGAGCCGGATTTGAACCAGCGACCTATGGATAACCGCTTCTTAATGTCAACTACAGTCCACCGCTCTACCAACTGAGCTATCGAAGGTGTTACGAATTTGACGTCAACTAAAGCAAACATAAAGCTCAAAAGCTACAACAAATTTTTGATTTATTTATGATTTTTTTCCCCCGCCACCGCCACTGCCAACAACAACAAATCAAAATAAAATCACACAAAGACTGAAATAAAAATCAGTGTAAAAGTGAAAGGTTGGCCACAAAAGCAGACCGCATCAATGCCATTCGTACACTCGGAGAAAGCAGCACAACTCTAACCATCAAATTTCTTTGTGTAAATCTAATGTAATTTTTTTAAACATTTTCTACTAAACGAGTGTTTCATTTTAAATTCATAAAAACTGAAAAGGCCTACAATTTTTATTTACGGAAGTCAGTGAAACAAATGAATCCAAAACATTTCATAGTTTTGGATTAATCATTAACTATTTACTAAATAGTAAGCTTCTTATCCGTGGAACATAATATCTTTCTTTTACTTATTTATAGTAAGCCTTTTTCCTGTTATAGTCGGATAAGAAAATAAATTAAGATTTGCATAAAAAACAACAACTTTTATCTAAAAAATTTCAACCCAAAACAAATTTGACTTTCACTTTCTTTTGCCGGGAATCGAACTCGTACCAAAACCTCAAAATCGTTTATCTACTTAGCCAACATTGGAAATTGTATTGGGAATTGGTTTTCTCTGAGTGTACAAAATGTATTTTATTATAAAATTGTTTCGTTTCTTGTTTTTGTAGCTTTCGTTTTATATTTGGTTTGAAGAAAACGAAACATCAAGACCTTCGATAGCTCAGTTGGTAGAGCGGTGGACTGTAGTTGTGTTATATATAGCATAATATCTGGTGTAAAAACCAGATGTTATAGTAGTAATCCATAGGTCGCTGGTTCAAATCCGGCTCGAAGGATCACTTGTGTATTACTTTTTTTTTAATCCTGCCAGAAATTGGCACAGCATTCTGTTTTTTGGTTATGTCCGTCGGTTTTATGTGACGATAAAGCGTTTCCGGAAGTCCGCCCCTTGGTGTTCCTACACTAAAACTGTCTAGAAATTGTAGTCGTTGATAATCAATTCGCGGTTTATCACAAACTTATGATGCGAAAAAAAAGACAGATTCAGAAAAAAATTTCAAAAAAATGCAATATAGATACATGATCCATAGAGATAAAGAAGAATCCGAAAAATGTCTAAGGTATACTATTTAGTCTAAAGGACCGTGTTGTCTGAAGTTCGATGGGGTCCGTACCTCTGGACCACTCCGTGGATCCGCCACTGTATTGAATTATTGCGCCATTTTTCGAAATGTTTCTTTTTTTCACTCTGCTTGCTTCTAATCTCTAAAATATTTTGTTTAAAAATTTTCTTCAACAAAGTTTCTTAGAATTGAACGGGCTACAAATGTTGGGAAGACATCTAGCCCATATATCCGCCCGTACCGAGCTTTGGGCCACGATGCCAAAAAAAAATCGAATCTTGACCCAATTTTTTTTTTATGTTTTCTTTCTCGCATTTTGCTCGCAGCAGACGAGACACTAAACCTACCTAATTTACGATTTAAAATATAAACATTTAATCATATTAAATTTGGTAATACATATAATTAAATTAACTGTATTTGTTTAGTTTTTTGAATAATATTAATACAGTCGGTATAATAACTGCATATTATTTATTTGACAACAATATTAGAATTATATACCATGAACTTCATTTATTAAATTCCAACATAACGAGTCACGCCAGTGTAATTTACTCATTATTTTGATCATGAGTGTTTGTATATCTATATAATGCAGTACTAATCCTCAAAGAATCCTTACAAAACATTCTATTCCGTCCAAAAACAAATAGTTCTTTGTACTTGTTTAAAATTCCCTTAAAAATGTTTTATAAGAAATTGACGTAGACATCAAGAAAATGGTTAGGGAAATCTTTTTTAAAGTAAATTCACTTAATAATTGATTTGCATAAACTGTAATATTTTTCTGATTCTTTAATTTTATGTCCCATTTGTAACACAAATTGATTTAAAAGCAACATTGAAATCCCTAATAGTATGTAAAGATTATGTGTGATAATATTTTTAGACCGCATAATTGAACGATTTGCAATTTGTGACACCTGATATTAATTTTAAGTCAAATAAGTATACAGGTAATTTAAATGATGTCGTGAATTACCAATTGTGTGCAATTAAAAGTGTGATAAAAATCGAAAACAAACTAAATTTGCCAAAATAAAAGTATTAAGCACTTTATTTAAACGGAATATCGATATATGTATGTATTTAGTTATTCCATATGCACGACTGAATCTATTCCCACACATAGACACATGATACGTGGCGGAGGGGACGGGGGCGAAATGATTCATTGGGAAATGCTTTTAACCTTTCATGTGAAAACGAATTACTTGCCTCACCCTCCCCTTAACCTGGCCAAAAGGTAGCTGGCAAAATGTCAAATTAATTCTGACACATGAAACTCACAGACTAGAGGCAAAGACAACCAACTAACTATTTTATGCACATTTACAATAATTGCCAATTAAAATATCAATGAAAATACATAAATGAAGAACAAATACAAACGTAAAAGGGAGAGAGAGAGAGGTAGAAGAGAAAGTGATGTCAACTTAACATATTTGTCTTTAGGGGGTCATGTAATAACTAGTTCAATGCCAAAATGTTCAATTATTCGAATTCAATTCAATTCATTTATTACATTAGCGTAAATTAGAGTTCATTGATCAACTTAAAATAAATACGTACCTATATATGTATAATCATCTAATTGCAATCAAATTTCAAAGTTCAGACTACTTTGACTAATTAGCACAATATTTGAACTGAATAAAATAATAATTTAAGATCCCGTAACGATAAATGAAATGGAATTTTCCTGCTGTTCTTCAGCATTTTACATTTTTCTTATTAATAAATTAAATTTTTTTGCAAGATCACAAAGTTTCAAGGAACTATAATTTCACCACAGAGAAATACTATAGAAAATGATTTAGTCAAGGATATATGTACATTTGTGGGTATGTAAGTTGCCTAGTACTCTGAACTGTCATTGTGGAATCGACCTTGAATTGGCTTTCAATTGGTTTATTATGGCCAACTACTAATTCTCGTCTCGTTTGACAATTGGTCAATAAATAAGTGTAACCAATCAAAAGTCAATCAAAACAGCTTGCTAGGAATTATAGAAATTATCCAATCTGCATTCAAAACGGCGTCTTGTTCAATTGCGGTTCTTTATAGTCTTCAAGGATATTTCAATCTAGGCTGTGATTATAGGTTTAGTTAATGACTTGAATTTTTTACCTGTGGGTGTAGTCATTGCCCCTTGCTCTCTAAAGCTAAATTTGCATGGAAAAGAAAGAGATGAAAGATAAGTACATGGTGTGTTTTGCTGACCTAAGACCCAATTAAGTGAGGCGTTAAGAATTAGTTAATTTTTTTAGGATTTTAACGAAAGATGTATCAATCGAAGGGAAATTTGGATACACTTTCATTCCAAAAAGAGAATACTTTGGTATAAAGTAGTGAAGAAAGGCATTTCGATTGGCCGTAAAACGAATGCTGGGACAAAATTAAAAATTTTTTTAAAGGTTACATAAGTTTATCTGTTATATTAAAAAAATGTAGAATTAGCCGACGAAAATTGGTATGACATTATTTATGAATCATCATTTAGATACAAAAACGAAAAAATTACCAGTAAAATTTCTTCATTAAGTTACTTGGGAGCTCAAAATATCAGAATCAAAGTTCAAAAACGCGCTAATATAGTGACCATCACTGTATAACTGTAACTTGCACTTAATTAAGGTGGACTTTGGCTTACCACCTAGACAATATAAATATAATTGGGCTATATAAACACTTAGACTTGAATGAGTGGAGACAGAATTGTTATATCTTTCATATATTCCAGTTAAATTCAATAGTTCTCAATGGAGAAGAACCAAAAACATTGACAGAATAGAATACATACAAATCGAATTTTAGGCAAATCAATATCAAACTAACAATTAATCAAACTTTTAGTCATATCTCTCTTTCTCTACCGCTCCCTGTCTGTATGGCACACATTAAATGACAATTGTATTTTAAAGAATTCTTAAGTATTTCGATGACTAACCCGTCTAATAACTGACAGACAGACCTTGACTGGTTTGGCAGGTGAGTTGAGGTTCGCTGTTGGCCCATACTGCATAATAGATTAATAATGTTAAGTTATACCCAGTAAGTAACCAGGCATTTGTTAATCATAAGAATACATTGGAAAAGTAAAAGCTAACCAAGCCAGCTGAAGCAGAAAAGTGTCCATCGCCTTGTATGAATAGTTTGTATACATTATTCTTGATCTAAATCTGTTCAGTAACTGATTATGGGGGGGTGTAAATCAGTCACACAAATTAATAAAAATAGAGTGGGTATTAATATAAGCAATTGTAATTGTCCTTAAGGGAGTATTCTTGGTTGGAAAAAATGTTCGATTGTTTTTTTAGCTTATTTTTTGAAGTATTATTCTTAATATTCTGATCGTCCCAAAAGGATTATTCTAAATACTTTTAGAGATATAACGGTTTTTTGTGAGGAAATTCTAAATAGAAAACACGTTTTTTGAACTGGCGGCAAAGATACAGCCCGTAATTCTGAACCGATTTCAAAGAAACGAAGTGAAATCAACTCAGAATAGTCCCGACCTCAATTATAATTTTAGGATTTTTGTAACTACTTTTTTTTAACATTAAACAAGAAAAGAAAACTGATTTTCAATTTTGAACAGCCGCCACTTTGTCAAAAAAAAAATCCCAAAATTCTGAATCTGGTCATTACCACAATTATATCATTGCTGAATCTAACGCCGGCCTAAACTTTAATCGAAGACGATCCTATCGACTTATCCTTGCCGCAACCAGAATGCCTCTTCTTTTTGGGACTAATTTTGGAGACAGAAGACTGTTTGAACAGCCCTCGTAACTTTAATTTGCTTTTAATTAAAAAAAAGAGACATAATTTCAATAATTCTTTCCGTTTGCAAAGGATAATTTGTTTTAAAAGGGTCCAAAAAACAAGAATTAACATTTAGAAATTCTGCGCAGACAGCAGAATGGAAGAGAGAGAGAGAGAGAGAGAGAGCGCAAAAGGGAGATATAGTTATACACACACACACTCACACATGTATAAACACTCTATTTGTTTATAAAACACGGAAAGTCCAACCACTGTCTAGAATTGTTGCACTGTCATTGTTATAATTGATATCAGAATTTCAGATATTTCACAATGAAAATAAATTTTGCAGGCGGAGGGAAAAGTTTTAGGGTGAAATGCTGGTGTAGCAGCTGTTTTCATGCCTTGACATTGACACTCATACATATGCATACATCTGAGAACAGCTGATTATGCTGCATGTGTGTGTTTATGAATGTAAATGTCAGCGATAGATGAAATAGATTATTATAAAATATCTATTTACGTACTTTGATTTTGTGCTTCTAATATTTAATCAGTTATGTATGTATGTATATATTTGTATGTATTCACCGGTTCGTTTAATTTTGGTTGAATTTGTTTATATTTCTCGGTCGTTGTTGTTGTTGCCTTTACATTGACTTACAATTGCGTCATTTGCTGTGTTTTAGTTTTGATTTGATTTAGGTTTTAACAATAAAAGCTTGTTTGATTTGTGCATAAAATAATTGTGTTTTACTATTTACTTTGCGCGATTTATGTTTCTTGTTGCTTTTTCATTTTATTCTTTGAGCCCTTTGGCATATAAACACCACACACATACACCCGCACACGTGCACACAACAAAAATTAATGAACAATTCTCTCGAACTCTCTTCGTGGTGGTGCTAGCAACAAATTGTGTTGCTCCGTGCTACAAAAAAATATTATTAAACAAGTAACTCTCACACACACGCGTCTGTTCACATGGAAAACAAAAACAACAACGCCGCCGCCACGGCTCTCTTCAATTCGCTCGGGGCGCTCTCTCTTAAGTTAAGTCTCTCGCAAATGTAGCAACAACCACAAGGCCGAATGGAATAAAATAGAATATTCGCCTTAAAAAAGTGAATATTCGCCGCTAAAGTTCGTTCGGGGCCGCTCTCTGAATTAGCCCAGCCAATATGAATTTGTTCAGCCATTGCGCTCCCACTATTTGTTCAACTCCCAGTATTTTTATTTGGCGCCAACAAATAGTGGGACCGTATACTATTTGAATTTCGCTTTTCTTATTTGCATTGATTTCTTATATAATATCAAAAATTTCAAGTTAAATGTGTGTCAAACTAATATCAATAGTTTAAAATATTCATAGCAAGTTAATAAATTAAAAAGTCAACACTTGTGTTCCCTTCCATATGACAAATAGCCGAAAATTTCCCAAGAGTTCAAATCGTGTTGGTTTTTCATTAATTATGCAGGAAGCACGTTTTTTTTCACTTTTTTTGTTGACAACTATTGAGTGGTTAAACAGTCACATATGTACATATACACTCATATACTAACCAAGTTAAGTTCGTGCCAAGACAAGTCAAGGTTGTTAGGTGTGGGCGAGAAGTTTGCAAATGTAAAAACCCCAAAAATGAAAACATGGGAGAGTGGTAAGTTCACCTCGTTCATTGTCATTTTAATTTCATATTGTAGTCCTTTATTAAAGATTATTTAGAAGCTAAATGGAAAAAAATTTGATTGCCAATCAAGACAGTTGTAATAAAAGTAATAAAGCATAAACAATTTAATTGCAAAACATTTTCTTTTCTTCTTCAATTTTTTTTTTAGTTAAATAGAGATTTCTTACGTTTTGATTTCTTAGAATCAATTTGGTTATTGTCTAAAGTCGTTTCAGTGGGATCCGTAGTAGATTCCATATTTTCCACCGATTCCATTTCCAAAGGATCTTGAGTACGTTTCAATTCGGCTCGAGTCTCTTGCAATTGAGCAAGGACATTATTCATACTTGCCTGATAGATGCAATAGTCATAGACATTCAAACGCACCTTGTTCTTCTCCATGGCACCATAAAGATATGAATAGACAATATGGCCAACTGGTACATAATACTTGAACCAATTATGCAAGCGACCCCTAAGAGATAAAGGGATCAAAAATCGTATCACAACAAATCGCACAGACAAAAATTAATTATCAACCTACACCAATTCCGATTTATCATGTAAAAAGTTAACAAAACGTGCCAAATTCTCCACATCCTTGCGCAAACTGTAAGTAGAAGTAAAATTAAGTAAGTCGTTTCTCCGATTTTGTTATGGCCAGACAACAAATTACCAACTTGGCTTTAAAATAAAGATATCTACTAGTTATCTTATTTAAAACTTGCTTAACAGAGTAGACTCAAAAATCACCATATTTTATATGCTCAAAGGAAAGGATTTCAAATGGGACTCTTAAAGAAATCGAAACATCTTCGGTAAGAGTTTACCCCGACAAAGAAGTCGTTTATGATCAGAAAACGGGCTCATTTATAACCGGGCATAAAGTGCTTTTCATATACAGTAAAACCCTTCCATAAGAGAACAAACTTGGGCCGTTCGTTTATATCGTCTTATTGGTTGGCGTTCACAAGGAGAGGTTTTACTGTATATGTATATATACACTTGACATTCTTTACAGTGAAGTCACTTTACATGGAATCTAAATTTCTTTTTTACTCGATTCCACTATCTGTTTGATTAATTGATCAAAAAGATCAGGAAAAACGAAACACATGGACGGATCCCAAAGAGCAGACTAGACACCCCACTCATTTGGCTATTTGTTAGCCCATTTTGATAAAATTTGGTAGATCGATAGATACATGTAGCAAATATTGGTGTATTAATTTTCATAAAGCTTCAAATATTGCGGACGAAGTAAGCAGATAAATTAAGTTAACCAGGGTATACACACAAAACGAGTCGTCTACGTTTCGAAATTGCCAGACGGGCAATGATTTGGCGACTTGTATATACCATTTGACCTCTTCGAAACTATCGAATAAACTTGAACTTACTTGTCCTCCGACTCTTGCAGTGTGGCACCATCCCGTATTAGACGAACTTCCAAATAGAAGCCATGACTGTACTTATAACGCAAATACTGCATACTACCAATGGCCAGCATTTCGCTGTCCTGAAAGAGTATTATAAAGTCGGCCAACACTTTGCATTCCAACTCATCGTTGGTGGCAAATATAATCGTTTTGCCGCAATAACGTATATAACGCAATATATTCCAGATTTCGCGACGTGTTGTCGATGGCATGCCCGCTGTGGGTTCATCTAATATCAAGATTTTATTATACGCCACCAAAGCGAGGGCCACATTCACTTTGCGTCTCTTCTCCGGTGTTAGGAGGCCACATTTGCGATGCATCCAACCAGTCATATTGAGCATTAGACACAAGTCATGCATTTTCTCACCGATCTTCTTCTCCGGCACACCACGGATCATGCACAATAGCCGGATATGCTCGCGCGGTGTCAGATCGTCCAGTAGGCCGAAATGTTGCGGACAATAGCCGACATAGGTTAATATACTATCCAAGTCATATTTGAAATCCAATCCACGTACATAAATCTCACCAAATGCAAAGCCATCGACACCAACCAATTGGCGAACCAAATGACTTTTACCCGTATTCCGTGGTCCAAAGATTCCCATGCTCATATATCTAAGGAAAATAATTAGAAATACTCTTCATTTATACAGACGAATCTGATGAGGTGGGGGGGACACTAACTTGTTCAAGGCAAACGAAACCGTATCGATTTTATATCCCGTTTTTGGTACTTTGGCCTCCACTTGATCCACCAGAAATACGGATTGCTTGCACTTGTGCATATCGGCATCGGCGATTTTCAATTTCACATCGGCCACATCACCATCATCGAACGGATAGGTAGCTGAACGCATTTTATGGAGACTACAAGTACAAAGACACCATTGTAAATAGACCCGAGGCAAGTGTTCGTTTAAACATTTTGTAATACAGTCGAATCTGGTTATAACGACGCTCAAGGGACCGATTTTCGTCGTTATATCCGGAAGATGTACTAACCGAAGGCCCTTTCATGTAAGGTTGTATCAATCACTCATCAAACTTTAGTCGCTATAAACGGACGGAGTCGTTATAACCGGATTCTACTGTATATTGTTAATTGAAATTTGAAAAATGTAAAAAGATTGTAAAATCTTTAATAAAAATTAACTCCTTTGCCCTTTACCGAAAAGGAGATCAAACAAATAGTCCAATTCCATTCTATTCTATTCTATTCATTACATCTCATCGGAATTCATAAAGAGATTTTGATTGATATCCAATCTGGAATTATATAGTCGTAGTAAACTAATTGGGAATTACAACGAGATGAAGCGAAAAAAGAAATAAATTATGCCTTCAGCATAGTTCTTTTTATGCCTAGTGATAATACATAACTTTATTTATTCAATGATTTCGAAACTTCTCAAATATTCATACGTAACTAAAAAGCCCATCTAAACATCATTAATAGTTAAGTATCTAAAAGAAACAAATCTATATGATGTAATCTAAACCTTTTATTTACCCAATCTTATACTCGTTACGAAACTTATCCTCATCGCTAAAAACTTATAGATTCAAACACGCGACTTCGATAGCAAATTGCGTCAGAAGATCTACATTAATCGATATATTGTAAATCGATTCTACTACTTTCTCATGGAAATGTATTAATAAAGGTTTTTTATTTTGTCACTACTTACTCTCTGGACGAATGAAATTTCTTCTCCTTGCGATGAAGCTCAATCCAGAACATTAAAAGCAATGAAATTAATGCCGCTAGTAACATGAAAGTAAGCGGTGGCAATATTCCTGCATCTCCCCACGTGAAATAGCTGTTGTCTATTAGTTAGATTGTTATACTCACAACTTTAGTGTTGAATGAAGAGATGAACTTACTTTTACAATGGGGCACCACTTCATGCAAATTCTCCGGGGTGCAACCACTAAGGGCCTGGCATTTGGCCTTGCAGCGAGCCTCCTCTAGGGATTGAGTGTAAAGATTGCTAACACCGTCGAGAAGTGAAAATCCTGGCGACAGGCAAGCACCATAGAAGAATATCTCATTACTATTGGCCACATCCCAGTAGATAATGTAGAGCACAATGCCAGTCAAACCGTGCAGCAACACCGAGGCGAGAAAGGCTCGCACAATTGAAGCATTCACATACATGGACAAGAGATAGGTTAACGGCAGGGCAGCCAATCCAAAGACCATAATTAGTAGGATCAGCAATATGTTCTCATAGACACCAAAGTCCCCAATGCCCACCAATGTCATGATGACCACAATGATTATCGAGTAAATGACAAAGGTGAATAGATCCCAAAACAAACAGATGCCCCAATAGATCTGCAATCCCAATCCGGCTATGACTTGCAACACCCTCAACTGATGGATATGCTCCTCCACCAAGGGTATAATGAACACGGACACGGTCAGCGGCAAAATACAACCGATCGTTAATGGTGCATTGATATGGGCTATCTCATTGTCCAGCAAATTGATTTTCATTGACAACGGTGTGGGCATGGGATGATTATCCACTAAGCATACAAACTCCTTTGAGTCCGGATAGGTTAATCTGAATTCAGTTTAAAAATTCGTAATGCAAATCGTATCGAATAATGAAACAATAAATAAAGACTCACTTGATTAAAATATTATGCAATAGATTCAACATCATGGGAGCGGAATGGAATGTATCCTGACTTATATAGCCATCCAAACCCTGTTCCCCATCCGATTCGACGGCACCAAAACTGGCAAACTCAGCATTTTTCTTCAAATTCTCCCTATAGCTGCCATTCATGCAGACAAACGAATTGGCCTCAAATATCCGTGATATGGCATTTACCTTCTGATACGTTGGTGTCATGGCCAACGTTTGGATATCAACGTATCCGCAATCGTTCAGATTTGGTATATTATCCATAAAATTGACATTGCCCCGAAAACCAATGTGTATGGTATTATTCCGTATATTGGGCACATCCAAAACCACACAAAGTCTAGCTATTATTACGATCAAAATGAAACTGGTGAATATCATGATTACGGGCCAAACATTTGGAGCCGTATGGACCATCTTTTTATAGCACATCGCCCGCATCTGTTGCTTACGGAGTTCCTTCTTCGATACCACTTGATATTTAAAGGTTTGCGCTACAAAGAAAAAGGACAAAATATACAAATAATTAGCCAACAACTTTTTACGAAATCGTCTTCGAAAGTAAGTATAGCATATTAAAAATCGTTTCATTATCAATAGAAGGACAACTTGGTAGATCCATTTAACTGGAGATGGAGTTTTATAATATATAAGTATTCATATAAGTATATGATATAGACAATCGATTTGAACGTTTTGAGGTGAGAAATAAAGCATTTTTCTTAACTCAGACAACAATTTCGACATACTTTTTAAAACTGTAAAATTATAGATCCCTTTATGTCCTCAATCGATCCAAAGAACACCAAACTTGGTTTTAAGTTTTAAATTAAGTTTAACTAAATCAAAAAAACATATTTGTCTCGGTGTTTTCTTTTTTTATAGTAGAACTATTATTAATTCTAAACCTAGTCTAAAACGAGGAAAGTATATCCAATGTGATTAAGGCTGATCTAGACAAGTGATATACCAATCGAAAGGCCGTGTCAAGACAGAGTGCACTCACGTACACCTTCTCAAGGGCACTACTCGACCCCCCTGCCCACTATGCCAGAAAAACCTAACCGCAGAACACACATCCCACATCCTCCTGGCGATCCTTAGAGAGCATTAGGGTCTTCCATTTTGGAACCAGCCTTTCAAATAATCCTTCTGTAGACAATATCCTTAAAATATACAATTTCATCAAAGAAACACGTGTAAAAATATGAGAACAAATTTACAAGTCGAAGGCTCTTACAGCTAGTGCACTTTTATCAATCATTAAGGTTTAGTAATTATTACTAGATTTAATTTGTAAAATAAACAAATAATATATCGTTTGTCAAATCCCTCGAGCGAGCGGTCTGTTTGGGAGCCCGTAGATGCAATTGAAATTGAACACGTTAAATTAAGAAAATCTGTTTTTAATAATTCATTAAGTTAATTTATTTAAAGATAAAGTTAAAGGTTTTTCTTCAGGAACTCAAATCAAAATGTATTGAGAAAAATTTAGTTAAAAAGGAACTCAAATGAAAATTTAGTTAAAAATCATCTGCCATCCCCTAATTTCAATCCTGGCTACGCCCTTGTGACAAAGGCTGATCTAGAAATGAATTTGGCTTAAAATAATAATAAAGAATAGAAAAGATTAAAGCATAACTTAGCGTTAAAAGCGTTTCTATTCAGATTGAAATTTATTAGTTTCTTAACATATATTTAAAAAAAAAGGGGAAAAAACTTTGCAGAAGTCGGGCAATTAGTTGCTAATAATAGTAAAATTTCTAGAAAGCAGAGCAAAATCTTAATATTGTTTAATGTAGTCTATGAATTATAGGAAAGCTCAATAGGATTTTTGCTGGAAATTAAAATTTAAAAACCATTAACATTGAAAAGAAGTAAAATTTGAAAAGATTTGAAGAACTTTTCAGTGTGAATTTCTAATGCAGTTTCAACTTACTGACATCCGGTATTATCTGTTGCTGTAGACGAAATGATGTAACCAATTTCATATAGATATCCGACATTTCGGAGCCAACGACTCGGACATTCTCAATGCCCAGCATTTTGCGTTCATTCTCCAAATGGATGAGCAATTTTTGTAGGCGAGGACGATGCTCGCCCGATATTTTGTACATCAAAGTGTCACCGATTTCATTCTCTGGCTCGACATAGGGTATAAATTGGCTCATAAAATCGGTAATCGGTTGATCGGGCACATGGGGCTTTTTGATGATCACCTTATTTTGGGTGTTTTTTGTTGATCAGTTGGAGAGTAGAAAGTTAGTTTTGTATTGAAGGCTTACCAAATCCACGTTACTGCTAAATTTGGCTCTTAGGAAAAATGGAGTTCCGCTGGCTTCGAGGACGCCCAAACTGAGAATGCCAACACGATCGGCCACCTGGGAGGCTTCGTCCACGCTGTAGGTGGCAACAACAAAGGCACGATCCTCCTTCTCGGATGACACAATGGACCAAAATAATTGCGATTCACTTGGCGTTAGGCGCATTGTGGGCTCCTCCAAGACAATGATTTTAGTGTCGGCCACCAGACAACAGCAAAGGGCCACCAAACGGCACATGCCAAAGCTTAGTTTCTCGATTTTAATATTCAGATTGTCAATATGCTGATCGAGAATGGACAACCATTTGCGTTTCTCGATATTGAAGCGATCGGCATCCTGTGGTGCTAGCTTGAGACGGACATGAAAATCGATGGTCTGCTCCACGGTCAGGTGACGGGAGAGACCATGCTCAGTGGAACGATAGTCGACATAGTGGCGACTTTCGCTTGCCTCCTCATGGAATTCCTTGCCCCGAATGTTAACGGAACCACGCGTTGGATATTTCAGACCGCACAATAGACGCAATATAGTCAGTTTTCCGGAACCAATGTGCCCAAGGAGGACATACACCTCGCCCATGTAGACACGCATTGAGATGTTCTTGAGGACCTTTTTCTCCGAGTCATGATGAGTGGTGCTAACGTGCCGCAAACGTATCATTTCCTCACTGCCCACATCACCGAATTCAAAGTTCTGCCAACTAGGCGATCGTCCCAGGAACATGATGGCATTATCCTTTTCCTGTTGCTTGCGGGGCTTACCCATCATAATGCGACGACTCAGTAAACGTCCAGGAAAACGCCATTGCAGCATTATCAGCAGCAGCGAATAGATCAAAATGCAGCACAATGCTGTCACATAGAGCACTGTGAAGTCATAGGAATCCAATTGATTGGGATCATCGAAATAGCGGCGAAAGAATTGCATGCTAAAGGCCACTTGACTATTGAAGAATACCATCAATATGAACAACACATAGTAGCCATGATTATCCCAATAGCGGGTCGATATAATGCCAAACGCTGCATAATTGAAGAGCCAAATGACGAGACCAAAGAGCACTGCATTGGTCGGATTTGAGAACAATTTGGCCACTACCATGGCAGTTAATATTAGTTCGATTGTAAAAATTATAATGAAAATAACCATTAGTAAGAACGTTACAAAGGAGAATGATCCTTTATCAATGGACCATGCAATCTGAAATTGAAAAACTAATATAAGATAAATTTGTAAGCTCTTGGATGTCGAAAGAGTTTATCGAAAAGATCTCCATCTCTAAAGGAAATGATCGATTAATAAGAGCTTGACGCCTTTCGGATCTTCTCTCTCTGAAAAAACTTATTAAAACTCACGCAAATGAGAATAAGGCAAACTAAACCCAATATAAGCAGACGCATGAGTAGCACTAGGAATATATTGAGCCATTGCTTTTTAAACGAGTAACCATAATGCCAATGATGTACCATAACACCATCTTCTATTTGGGAGGCAATGTTCTGAAAACAGAAAATAAAGAAAAGAGACGAGAATACAAAATAGTTTTTTCAACACACATTTTCAATTCCCTTTTGATACGCACCCGGATGACATTCAGAAAGGGCAACAAGTAGATGAAATTGAATAGAAATATTGGCCCATTAACGAATCCGATCTGGCTACAGCCACCATTTGCCACCCTCAAACGTATATTATGGACCTGGACACTTGGCTCACTGAATGCACTGGGATATTGGGTACGCAGGCGATGATACCATTCCAAAAAGATTTGATGTTGCAATTGTAGAAAACCCTCTCGAATATAAATATCCTGATGCCTGTCGTTATCGGCAGCTTTATCTCTTGTGGCACTTATCACACCGGAGCAACGTGTCACCCACAAACGATTCTCGGTGAGAAACGGACTCAATGTACGAAATTCACTGGGAAAACGTATGGTTATATCCAAAACTTTTGGTATCGTCTCTTGCTCAAGATTATTGAACTCAATGCCAGCTATTGTATTACGCTCTTCAAATTGATTCTGCAATTGATCGGCATCAACAAATGGTATAGTCCCATTCAATTCCAATGTTTTGGCAACCGCATCGGCGATTTCTTTGGCAAACTCCGTTATCGGACAAAAGGCCAATAGATAATGCATTTTCTCACGCTTCGAGTCGGCCAAACTCCTAAGACATTCAGTTAAAAAGGTTATTTGAAAGATATATCTACATATATACCCCATCAATGGCTTACGTCAATATATTGATATCGTCCAGCTTATGGGACACAATGCTCCGTTCGCCTTCATAATCGCTGTGACTGTATAGCAAACGTTTCGAATGTGTCACGGGATTAACTAGAATCATGAATAGCATAATAACTAAAGCTATTGTCTCGAATAATGTGTGACGCCATAAGCCCAGTTCAATCCATACATTTCGTTTAAATAGCAAACCGAAAGTTGCCGGCATTTTCCTTACTCTTTGTGTGATCCCCTTTTCAAGTAATTTGTGTGTGAATATAAATAATTCTTAGCATTTGGTTTTGATCTCTAGGCATATTATGTTCTGTACTTGGACTTGGAACTTATTAAAATATAAGGAAATATATGGAAAATAAAAATTTAATCAAATGGCATTAACATTCTTTACAAAACTTATTTTTGATGAAAAGAAATCCGTTTTTTTCAAAAACCACTGAGCGGTTTTTCTAAAGTTATTACCAAAAAAGCGGTAACTTTTTAAATCAATTTGGAGGAATTAATGGAATTAATATATTGGTATCAAAACCAAAATGCGCTCGGTGGAAAAGACCGATCCAAAATAATAATCTGAAAATAAAAGACAAAAATATTTGAGAAAAAAATATATATACTTTCCACAGCAAAATGAATACATTTGGGGCACGACAAGTTGGTATTAAACTCAAAAATTAGGTACAGTCTGATTGAAAAAACATAAGTCTGAGACATGGACGAGTGTAGAGGGGGAGGGAGTCCGAGCATGGTCTGGATATGAAATATCGTTATTTTTCAACATTATTTTTCGTTTATCTTTCCGCTAAAGTGTTTGGACAATCTTTAAAAATAACTAAATTTCCCAAGTCCAAAATCTTATCTAGAGTCTAGATGGTCTGAAATAATGCAAAACTTCAACTTATCTCAAAACAAGGTAAAACTTCTAAAATTATAAGGAAATAATCGTCGATTGCATTAATTAATATATGCCTTTTCATTGGAGTTAATTCATATTTATATGACAGGGGGATAAAAGAGGTAATAGAGAATGATATTATTCAGAAAGTTAATGCCTCAATTTTCGATTTTTTGCGTCAAGTTAAGCTAGAAGATACCAAAAATATAAAATCGGGCCGAAATTCAACTAGAGTTTCTTCAAATATTTTCTTAAATAAAAGGTTCTCTGGCTTCCTTTTTGTTATTACAATAAATAAATTTTTATAATTTCTTGAATATTCTTAGAGTCTTTTGATATAGTGATTCTAGATGCACTCTCGACAGTTTTTTAAAAGACTTCAATTTTTTTTTTGAAACTCAGAGAGATAAAAAAATGTTACACAATTGTTATAAAAAAAACTAAAAATTTTAAAAATTTATATTAATAAGCATAATTTAATAAGCATAAATATAAAAAATAAACAAAAATTAAGAATAATTTGTTTCAATAACATATTTTAACTGGACTTGAAGATATTTCTCATTAAATTTGACTATTTCATTTGACATTTATTTAAAATTCTTTTCGTCTTTAACCTAAATAAAAAAAAAACTCATTATTAATTTCAAATTTAAAAATGTTAAAATGTAATCAAAAACTGACAAAATTGAAAATAATATAAAACCAGAGGGCCGGGGCTAACTTCGACCGCGTCAAAGTTTGTATACCCTTGCAATTTTTGTTAACTCTTTCCTTACCTATAGCCATCAAAGTGGAAAAACGTTTAAGCTAAAAAGGCTAATGTTTCCGAAAGAACGGCCTACATAGGAAATAACGAAGATATTGATCAAAGTCACTGTTTTCCACCGATTGTTCCTATGGGAGCTATGTGATATAGTTACCCGATCCTTATCAAATTTGGCACAGTCATTAACAGATATATTAAACTAACAAATGTTTAATTTGAAAGCAATCGCGGCAAAAGTAACGAAGTTATTGACAAAAGTCACTGTTTTCGAAAGATCGTTCCTATGGGAGCTATATGATATAGTCACCCGATCTTGATCAAATTTGGCGTAGTCGTTTATATGTGAAATTAACTCACCAATATTAAATTTCACGACAATAGCTCAGAAAATAACGAAGTTATTAAGAAAAGTCACAGTTCGTGACTTTGCCATTTGTATGGGAGCTATATGATATAGTGATCCGATCCGGCTGAATCCGAGATATACAACGCCTGCAGTATATACAAGCCTACATGCAAAATTTCAGCTCTGTAGCTTTAACGGTCTAGGAGGAGTTTGCGTTGATTCAGACGGACGGACGGACGGACGGACGGACGGACGGACATGGCTATTTGAACTCGTCTCGTCGTGCTGATCAAGAATATATATACTTTATATGGTCGGAGATGCTTCCTTCTATGCGTTGCACACTTTTGACCAAAATTAATATACCCTTTTTGCAAGGGTATAAAAAAATATAAACAAAAAAATATGCATAATAAACTCGTTTAAATATGTAAATTCTAACATTTCTTAAATTCTT
The DNA here is from genome assembly GCF_018902025.1 of Drosophila willistoni. Lineage (NCBI taxonomy): Eukaryota > Metazoa > Arthropoda > Insecta > Diptera > Drosophilidae > Drosophila > Drosophila willistoni. The sequence continues at coordinate 10,059,391 of NW_025814052.1, forward strand.
GTTGACTTTGAACTAAAAAACTAAAAAAACTAAAAAAAAAAATATAAAGAAAAAACAAAAAAAACAAAAATTTTTTTAAAAGTTCTATAATAATATCAACATAAAATATATGAATTTAAAAAAATGTATAATTAATTTGTTGTTTAAAACTGTTCAACATTTCTTTAAAATTGTCGACTTTAGATAAAATTCAAAATAATAGAGCAAAAATATAAATTAAATTAAATTTTTAAGTAAATATAAATAAAAATATAAAATAAAAATAAAATATATATCAATACATATATATTAAATTGAAAAAAACTTCTAAATTCAATTCGTAGTTTAAATATGTATCGAAATTTCACCACTGTGCCGAAGATAACGGTCACACCATGCCCGGTATTTTGTGGATAATTTACCCATATTAACGGATAGTCCCCCCCAATACGAAAACAAACCGAGTTGGGGCAATTTGGCTAAGATACAAAGAATAAAAATTGGAAAACTATAATCATGTCAACGGCTGGTGGAGCTGCTGATGACGAACCGTCGACACCGCTGCCAGCGTCGGCAGCGCCAGCAGCGAGTCCAAGTGACGCCAAGGAGCAGGAATCGGCGCCAGCAATGGCCGAAATAGCCGCCTCCAGCGTAAGAATAAGAACCTATATTTTTTTTCCTCTCCATTCCGTTCCGCGTATTTGCTGACGACGACGACACGTCAACGATAAAAAAAAAGAAGAAAAAAAATTGTAATTGCCTAATTGTTGTTGTTGTTGCAATTTGTGTGATTATTTTTGTTTCTTTTTTTACGTTTGTGTTTTCATTTTTGTAATTGTTTTTCGGTTTATCCCAACAGATACGTTCTGGTCTGGCCGAGTTGGAATTAAGATCGTCACAAGTGCTGCAACGTTTGGAGAATGTCAAAACTGTGCCGGCCGATGAAGAGGAACACGAACGAAAGGATGCAACGGCAACGGCGGCGGCGGCGGCGGCAGGATCGACAACAACAACTGCAACAACAACAACAACAACAGCTGAGGAGGAACGCTTGCGAGCCGAGCATCGAGTGCCGTCGGATATATTGAAATCATTGGAACAACTTGTGGCCTATACGGATAATGATGATGATCCCGAATTCCCACTGCCGGCTCTCGATGATGTGTCCCATTTGGCATTGATATCGCACAGCATTGTTGCCTATCTATCACATTTGGATAGACAGCATCTGCTTAGGGTGACAAATAGCATTTCAGGTGATGCGACCAGATGGCTGGGATCTTTGTTCCATTTTCGTCATCCTGCCAGCAGTTTCCATGCAGACAATGCGGATGCAGTGCTGCGTACCGTCCGTCTGGCCATAGTGGCACGTTGTCCAGGCTATCTGGAAGGCGGTATTCCCGCATTGGCACATCCTTGCTTCTATATATCAGAGAATACAACGCCTGTGCGTCTGCAGTACGCGTGCCGGCAATTGGGCATACCATTGGATGCCATTAAGGTCATACCGGAGCACAGTCAGTATGGCACCATGGATTTGGCATTGCTGCAGAAGCAAATCCAGCACGATGTCACAGCGCAAAAGACACCGTTGCTGGTCGTTGCCGATATTGGAGCTTCACTGTGTGGCCATGTCGACAATCTGCAGAGGCTAAAGGATCTGTGCAAGACACATCAGATATGGCTACATGCCAGCGGTCATGGATTGGCCGCTTTGGTCTGTCAATCGAATGCCGGCCAGGTGGTGGATGATTTCGTCCATTCGATGGCACTAAATTTGGGCAGTTGGCTGGGTGTGCCCAGTTTGCCTATCGTTTTGCTGCATCGTCCATTACAGAATTCAGCTCTGAGTGCCTTTGAATCCGATCCGATCCTGTCCAGGCGTCTGAATTCTCTGTCGCTATGGACCAGCTTACAGGCGCTTGGCCGCAAAGCAATCGCCGAGCGTCTACATGTAGCATTCCAGACATGCAGTATTCTCTACGAGATTGCCTCCAAATGTGAGGGCATACGAGTTCTGGTAAGTTTTTGAGAATCATCAGAAAATCTTATGCCTATCTTATCTTTATTCTTTATTCAGAGCCATTCGCCCGGTGCCCAGACAGGAGCAAGTCTCTCGGAGATCATCAATGGACCCCTAGATGTAAATTCGCTATTTGATGCAGCTGCTCCAGTTGTCGTCTATCAGTTTGATGGCAGCACGACCATTCCGTTGGATTCTGTTGGCCCTGCCAGTGCAGCGGCAGCTGTAATCGAGCCGGGCCTGAAACCTCTGGAGAAGATCAGCAATGCTTCCTACTTTGATCGCCTCAACTCATGGCTGGGCCAGATCCTGCAGCGGGATTGCCCCAATGTAAGTTACAAATTACCGTTTCGTCATATGATCGATTTGTAACCATCATTATTGCCATTTCAGTTTGACTTTGAGGTCATCGAGCATCCAACACATGGCAGCTGCATACGCTACTGTCCATTGGAACTGGGTCTGGGCGAGCAACCACCCAGCTCCGAGAATCTTGAGAGCTTTGCACAAAGTCTAGAGGCACATGTGGATATTTTAAGAGCCACCATCAAACACAAGGCACGTTTCATCCATTTGGTCGAGCACAGCGATGTCCTTCGTCTGGTCCCACTGCCCGAATGGGCTGGCATGGGCGGTGTACGTTTTGTGCCCGAGGGCTGGGAATCCCTGCTAACCGATCAGGCCAAAACGGAACTGAATAAATTGAATATCGATTTGGTTGAGGCATTAAAATCAACCGATAACGCCTTCTCGCTGGGCGAGGGTACAGATGGTTTAATCTGTGTACGCTTTGGCATGGTCACCCATGAGACTGAAGTGGAGGAGCTGCTCGACCTTGTGGTGCAAGTGGGTAAAAGCGTGCAAGAGAATTCCCGTGTATTGGACACCATGTCGGAGATAGTGAAAAAGGTAAAGATGACTTCATATTCTGCCTATCGTAACCCATTTATTTATATTGATTTTCCTTTGACAGGGCATTGAGGCGGCCACAGCCGATTTGCAGCGTGAATCTGAGGAGAAATTATGGCAAGAGGGCATCTTGCGACATGTCCCTGTGGTTGGGCGCGTCTTCAATTGGTGGTCGCCGCCAGCTAAAGAGTCTGGCATCAAGGGCCGCAGCCTTAATCTCACCCAGGGTGTGGTCGAGAGTACCGAAAACATATACAAGTAAGTTGAAAGATAAGAGCACACACACACCAAACAGATGATGATCGATGAATCCTTTGACAGATATCATATGCAAATGACTGGCGCGACTGCCCATCAATTCCCAGCGAATCGGTCACCGCCTACGCCCATGGTACAGACGCCAGTGGGTGGCACCAATACAACAACGCCACCAACTTTTCCCACTGTCGAACCGGAGACACTGCAGGAGAAGTCGCCAGAATCGGAGGCCACAGTGGGAGGCACGGCAGCTCCCATTGGCAATCATGTGGATCATAATCGTACTGTTAGCCAGAGCAGTGCCGGTTCCTCCTCAGTGCCCGAGTTGGTGGCCGTCAATAGTGCAATTAACAATAATTAAAAACAAATAACAAACAATTACAAGCCAAGAGAAGGTGTCCAGGACAACGACGCAAAGCACAGATCATCAGAACAGAAAAAGGATAACCAATTAATGATTAAGCAAACATATTCTCCTTAAAACGCTGCAGACACACACACAAACACACACACACACACACACACATACATACACACACACACACATATATATAATTCCAAAGAAATTGTTTTTCTTTTATACTTATAATTGTATATCTATTTATCTATTCCCAATTTTTTTTAAATATTTTTATTATATTCTTTTATTATTATTAACTCTTTCTCATCCAATTTGCTCGCTTCCTATGACTTCGAATCATATTCGTTTATATTCAAAATCAATTCTTTGAACTAAAGATAATCTAAATTTCAATTGAACTTCAAAAACAGTTCCATATTGTATTCTTGCAATCGAATTCAATTCATCTTTAATGTGTATATAAAACTAAGCTAGAGAATGAAAGAGAAATTCAGAGAAAAATTACAAACTATTTGTTTCGGTTAACCCAGATGCCAGTCAGAATCAGAATCGGTTAAACCGCTCTAATTTCAATATTTTCACATTTTATTTTTTTGTTTGTTAATTAACTAAATTGCAGTTGTTGTCGCTGCTAATTGTTGTGAGTGAAAATTTCATTGGTTTTCCAATTTTTCCGTTTTTTTTTTGTTCCTTTCCACTTTCTAAATTCCTTGCCTAATTTATTATTCAGTAAATATATATATATTTATATATATATAAAGTGCACATACATATACATACATACCTTTGATCGATGACAATGTTCAATTGTAAAGCAATAATTTGCACTATATTTATTCTTATTATTTGTTTAGATTCGTAAGACAAAAAACAAACAAACAATTATATTATATAAAACAAAAATGGATAAATATATATATATTTATTATATCTGACCTATTCCTGCTGACAAAACAAATAACTGCACAAACAAAAACTAAGAAATAAAAGGAAAAAACAAACAAAAATTAGTGTAAACAAACCAAAACAGAATGAGAAAACATAAATAAATTTGTGAGAAAAGAAAAATAGATAAAGCTAAACGATTTTGTATTATTGTTGTACTGCTCTTTTTGGTGTTAAATACTAAATTATTTATTGGAGATGGGGTATTTTTTAGCTGTTTCTTTGAAACTCTTTCTTGAAGAGCATTTAAGAGTTCAAATCTAAAATTATTTATTACAAATTTGATGCTTTTTTGTTGAAACATTGAAAATGTTTGTGATATACTGCGGAAGAGTTGGTCGTGAGAAAAAAAGAGAATAACCAACAGGTCAAGACGATTTCGGCTGACTTGTGGGATATATGTGTATGTACATATATTAAATTTTACTCAAACAAAGTACTTTACAAGGCAGCAGCAATTTGCAGAATCGACGTATACATAATAAATTTGATAAGAAACCATGTCAGAAGATGTTTAGACATTTCGGAAAATACCTTAATAAAAGGCCCTTTCTTCGAAAGTGACACCTACTTTGCTCGAGCTCTAAGCAACGGTTTTACACCCCCAGAAATATTTCTATACCTAGACGAAAACAATTATATCCAAAACAATTTGTGTATACCAATTATTTGTCATATTTTCAGAAGGGCTAATTGTAAAATAGTATAACATAAGGATATAACACCTCAAAATAAAAAATTCGATTGTACTATATCAATTTTAGATAAAAATCTCTCCATATATACCGCCAGCAAATGTTGGTGGTTATTTTGTTTACACTAAACTACAAAAAAGTCCAAAAAATTGTTTTTCGTTTTTGAAAGGTTTCCATTTTGTCAAAAAAAAAAAAAAGTCCCAAAATTCTGAATGTGGTCCTAACCATAAATACATCCGTGTAGAAAGTAACGCCGGCTTAAACTTTAATCTGAGACGATCCTGTAACGAATTATCCTTTGTCGCAGGCCGAGAACTTTTTGAGCAGCCCTCGTACCGAGAAAAATTTTGGATTATTTTTGTTCTTAATTTAAAAAAAGACAAAACTTTAATAACTTTCACCGTTTTCAAATAATAATTTGTTATTAAATGGACTGGAAAAAGGTTCCCAACCAGGAATAAATAGTTTAGAATTAAATAATTAGGGAAAAAGAAACTAAAATGTGGTTTTCGCTCATTTTCACCATCGAAATAAATTTCAATTAAATTGTATAATTTTAATTTATTTTTATTCATAGTTTTTCTTTCTTTTTTTTTTTTGTTGTTTGTTTTTGTCTTTCATTTTACCTTTTTCTTGTTTTGTGTTTCTTTGCTTGTTTGTTTTTTTTCTGCAATTTTATGTTGTTTTTGCTTTGGTTTTTGTAGCGTTTTTGACTTTGCTTGAAATGAAATTTGTTGTTTGTTTTGTGTTTTCTTTTTCTTTGTTCTATTTTGCGCATAAAATATTTCCAGATGGAATCCAAAAAATGTCCAATTGGATTCAATGGAAATTGATTGATGATCATGTATGATATCTGGATATACATACACATACATATATATATATATGTATGTACATATATGTGTGTTTGTCGTCACAGCGAATCAAAATTGTAATTATTTTTGTGTGTGTGTGTGTGTTTTTTTTTAGATGTATTTTGTAATATGCCACTAAGCGCTTCTCTTTACCTATTCATTAACTAGATAGATGCAGATACTCTAAATATATATGTATGTATATATATATATATGTATACACATACATATATATTTTAAAGTTGGTACAACTTTCTCTTATTGCTGAACATTTCCTTGTTTCTCGTTTCGTCCCGTTTATCAATTATTTTCTTTTCTTTTCTACTTTGTTTTTCTTTTTTTTTTTTATTCATTTCGAGCTCCAACCAAAAATTGTCCTTTCATCTGTTTCGTTTGTTTCATTTCCTTGCCATATATCATATTACATTATATTTTTCATTTTGGTTGTTGTTGTTATTGGGGAGGGGGGGTATTTGGTTTTTAGTGAGGGGTGGGGGGGAGGATTTTGGATTGGTTTTATGGGACTTTCGTTTAAATAACTACAACGCGTACGATGACAACATTTAACACAGAAATATATTTACGAGCTAATTATATATAATAATAATATATATATGTATATATATATATATATAGGTTTCGATCTAGGCTCGAAACAATCTTTAGATCTCCCATAACCCATTCTTAAGTGCTCTGAATGCCTTTCTCATCTAGTTGCCGCCTCCAATTGTAACGGGAACGGGATCTCTACTATAAAGATCATGGCAGATTCACGATATATGAAAAATCGTTTTCGATTTTCGATCTTCTGTTGATTGCGGTTTTGGTTTTGAATTCATTTTTTTTTTTTTGTTTTTTTTTGGTTTGTTTGGGTGTTTTAAGCTTTTGAGAGAATTTCGTTTTTATGTTTTGTTTGTAATATTTTGTTGTTGTAACATTATGTTTTGTTTAATATATTTATATGTATTATTATAATTATTAAGCGAATAAAAAAACTTGATTAGTTGTTTCGGAGTTTTCTCTTTACAAATCTATACATATTTACTTTGTTTTCTTTTTTTTTTGTTTGTTTTGTTTTGTTTTTGAAAATTGTATAATATTGAATAAATGTTCGAACTGTATCGAAAATTTGTTCAACTCCCTCATAATATCTTACAAAAAAATTGATCGTTTGTTAATGTGCTTCAGTATAGCGCCTGTGTGTATAGGGGGTATATAGTCTAGTTTTCCTTTTCTTTTTTGTTTTTTGTTTTGTATATTCTCCATATACATGCATATATATGCATATATATGCATATAGGCATACATATGCATGTGTCTGTGTGTATATGTTTTAGAACTTTCGCTGACTTTTTGTATGCAGTTTTTTGTCGGGCAGTGTTTGGAATCAACTTTAGTAAATTGGCCTCGTCTAATCGTATATACTTATTAATCGTAGTCGTTTTGGCCTCTGTTCTGGATACTGATCTCTCTGGAATTTGTTGTTCGAATCGAAATTGTCTTTCTTTATCGATTTTGTAATTATATATGTAGATATATTTTTTTTGTTTTGTTTGTTAGTTACCCCTTTTCGGGGTTGGGGGGGCATGCAAGTCATTATTTTTGTTGTTTAGTGTATCTCTATGTATATAGGTTTTTTTTTTGTTTGTTTGTATATAATCTATAAGTAGATATATATATATATTTTCATATGTATACACATATATGTATATATATATGTATATTTGTTTAGTTCTCTGGTTTCAGCCGGCTCAGCCGAGAATGCTAGAAGAGTAGATTAGTGTAGTAGTTATGTGTAGTAGTAGTAGTAGTTATTAGGTAGGATTTAGATGGTAAGGACATAGGGACATTCGTATTCTGTGGGGGGAGGGGGGGGGGCGGGCAGTACTTTTGTTTGTCTCATTTATATTGCTATTCGATTCCATATACACTTAAACAGCGCAAAGTTTGAAAACGTTTTCAATACCTTCATCTTGTTCGTTTCGATTATCGTTTAGCTACTAAATATACATTTTATATAGCTAAGACTACGTATATATATGTATGTATAGATGTATATATATATATATGTCTATATACACACACACCTATATGTGTATGTGTATGTTGTGTGTGTATATGCATATGTGCCTAAGTAATTTATGTTTAATAAATGCATTTCATGTTAAGCTTAAGTTTAGATACAATTACAATAAAATCGCTTGGGTTTTTGAATCATTCCATCAAAATTATCCCCGCGCAGTCCCCAGGAGTTTGGTTCTGGAACCTAAACACCTGACGCACAACCCCAGACTCTCTGGACAGAGTCGAGCACTAAAAAGCAATTGGGCAGAGGCAAAATACAAGAAAACCCAAAAACCAAAAATCATCTTAACTTAAAAATTAATGAATATTTGTTTGTTGTTGGAAAGAGTTTTGAGTGCATTTACAAATTATATTTATGAACAAATTATTTATAATTATTGCTTTGAACTTAAAAAAAAAAAAACTCATGAAATTTTTGACTTTAAGTTTAATGAAAATTTTCCTAATTTAAACTTTTGTTTCTATGAATTCATGTATAATTAATACAAAAAATTTATTGGCAGTGAATTAGTTTTCTTTCTGTGAATTATTATTTAATTTTGAATTGTATTCAATTCATTATTCACTTGTTAATAAACATGAATACACTCATCGTCTTTCGCTCACAGCTCTCAAATTTGATTTGAGTAAAAATTAAAAAAAAAAAAATTGTATTTGCCTCTGCCTTATTCGTATTTAGTTTCTTTGTATTCATTTTTTTTTTTTTTTTTGGTTTTTTTTTTTTTTATTAATTTTTCTTTGTTCTATATAAAAAATTGACTCCCAAAAAACTTTCGAAAATAAATTGATTGGAAAAATTAAAAAACGAAGAGATAAACAAGTGCAATATATACATATATATGTATGTATATTATATGTATATAAATATGCTATAACTTTCAAACTACTAGAATAAAAAAAAGTTTCTTTTTTTTGTTTTGGTGGTTTTTCTTTTGCCTTGACGTTGTTGTTGTTGTTGTTCTCCGGGAGGATTCTGGATTCTGAATACTAAAATAATCGCTATATAATACAATATGTTTTCTTGTCCCCATAATTGTAGTGTGTCTATGGCTGTGTGTATCTCTCGGATTTTTCATTCAGTTTTCTTTGCCTTCTTATCTAAAAATGTGCGAAACGTTTCGATCGCTTCTCGTTTTTTTTTTTGGGTTTTTCGTAAAAATGTCCTATTATCAAAAAGAATAACCGACTATATAGTAGATATATATATATAAGTCCAATATCTAAATATGCCTGTCTTTTCTTTGTGTGTGTGTGTGTGTTTGTTTTGTTTGTCGTATAGTGTAAATGTCGCATTATAGATATATATTTAATAGTATATATATATACAAAAGTCCAATAGTTGGGTTTTCGTTTTTTTTTTGTTTTCGGCTCCATCTCGCGAGACTTTTGGTTTCTAGGATGCATTTAGGAAAGGATTTCGATTTCGGTTTCGGTTTTCCCGTCTATGCGAATCAAATTAAGGAACACAATAATCGCCGCCACCCATTTGAGGCGGGGTTAGAAAGACAAAAGAGAGTGTTTGAGAGATAGAGATAGAGAGAGCAAAATAAAAGAAGCATATTTATAAATTCCTATGACTGAGTGGAAGACTTTACGTCAAAAGTCTCCGTTAAAACGCAAAAGACCCGATGACCACTTGGTTTTTGGTGGTTTTTGTTTTTGCTTTGTGTGTTGGCCTGGCCCTGACCCTAGGGTCATCATCAACATTATTATTATTATAATTATTCTTAGCAGCAGCTTACAACTCCGTGACAGCGTAGTTGCTTTCATCGGTTATCGCTGGCGGCGGTGGTGGCAAATCATCGTCATCCACATCGTTGGTGGTGCCACCACCTGCGCTACCGCCGCCTGTTCCAGCGACAGCTCCGCCACCATTGTGCAGGGCAAGACCGTTGCCGGCTTTGCCATTCGCCGCCGCTGGGACACGTGCCTTGGGCGGCGTTTGCTGGGTTTGCTGGGTCGCCTCAAGCGGCGGTGGTGGCAGAGATGTGTCCTCACCATTGGTGCCCCCATCCCCGCTGCCATTGTCGTGCATTTGCGTGGCCTGTGGTGCCTGTGGTGGTGGTGGCGACGTTGGCGTACCAATGCGGGGCGGTGGTATGGCTTTCATTTGTGGCGGCAGCTTCATGGGTGGTCGCTGTAGCGTTCTAAAAATGAACGAGACAAAGATGCACGGAGATGATAACCAAAAGGATAGAATATGTGTGAGAGGGGTTGTGAGCCCTCCTTACTTGGAATAGTTTTGATGGTGAGCCTGTTGCTGCTGTTGATAAATCGATTCGACTTTGGGCTGTTCGGCATCTTTGGGTATCTCCGGCAATGGACAATTCAGTATCGAAGGCTTATACTTGGGATCAAATTTGCCACCCTGACGCAGTGTGGAGCACTTATAGATCTGCTTGTCCCGATCATATATAGACGTATCCATGGTGGTGCTAATGGGAACCACATCCGATTCGGGTTGTGGATGATGCTGCTGCTGCTGCTGTTGCTGCTGGGGATGTTGCTGTGGGGATTTCAATTGATGCAGCTGCTGTTGCTGTTGCGACGGTGGCGGCGGCTGTTGGGGATGCTGATGCTGCTGTTGGAGCTGCTGCTGCTGTTGCTGATGGTGGGGATTGGGAGGCGGCTGCTGCACATGATGAGCGGGTATTTGAGGTCCGCCCTGGCTATTCTGTCGCCTCATTGTGGCCAAATTGGATACATATATGGAGCCCTGGCTGACAGCCACCAGTGGCTGATAGATTGAATGTGGATTACCATTCGCTGCCAACTGGGGAGCTAAATGTGCCGGTATCTGCTGATATATCTGACTCTGGCCGGGCGGCAAATGGTGCTGGGCATGATGGGCGGCCGCAGCTGCTGCTGCTGTCGTATAGGTGCCATACTGGGCCTGAGCTTGAGCCTGCTGCTGATGATAGATGGCATGCTGATGCTGCACTGCAGCGGCAACTGCGGCAGCTGAATGCGTATGCGGATGCTGATGGGGATGCGCATGCGGATGACTGTGAGGATGATGACAATATATGGGCTGTGGCTGCTGTGGTCCTCCCATTTGCTGTTGCTGCAATTGTTGCTGTGCCTGCTGTTGCTGCTGCTGCTGTTGGGCCTGTGTCGTGGGCGGTAGATTGGCGGCGACGGCGGCTGCTGCTGCTGCGGGTGGCGACGATTTTCAGTAAAAGTCATTGGCTTCCAATGTTTTGCATTGTTTGCTTAGGGTTGCATATTTACCATTATTGGGACCTATAAAATGGGCAAACACATACACACAGTTCAATTAGCGAGGCGGAGAGATGGAAGAGGAATGCGGAGACGGATGTGGCGGATGTGGTATGAGGATTGCATATACAACAGGATGTGGCAGATCGGATGTATGGCAAATGACATGGAATAAAAATCATGTTATCAGTAAAAGAGTATACTACAAAAATCAATATAAAAATAAGTAAAATATATTCAAAAATCTGTTCAAAACTACTCGAGTCTATAATTATATTCATTTCTTATATAAGAATGACCTAATATCCGATTTGATATATTAAACTACAACGTTACGGTTCGAGAGATGTGAAATTCAGGAAAATTTGCCCTATAAAGTATGCAATATGCAGTCGAATTCAAAGAAATGTTGGTGAAAAATGATTTTCTCTACAAACATCACATATAGAAAGTTTCTCAGCTAAAGAATTTGCTATTTTTGTGGAAATTATTACATACTTTAGTGGGCAAATTACGCAATTTCTCTCTTTTGTTTAGTTGAACGATTGAAAAACCCAAATACAAATTTAACTCAAAAGAAAATGTCAAGTTTTTACTGATGGAGCGACATTTGAAAGTAGTTTTTAAAAATATATTCCAACTTACCGGACATGTGGGTGGGGCTGTGATTATGCGATGGCAGTCGACCCAGAGTATGGGTGCCCATGGCTCGCATATTCTGCTGGATGTGTGCGTGGGCCATCATCTCGTGCTGCTGACGTTTGCTTGGATGCTGGAGCGTATGCGATCCACTGATTACGGGCGGACTAAAATGCCTATGAAAGGGGGGAAGACACGGAAGCAAACAAAAAAAAGGGAAAAAACAAACAAAAAACAAACCCAAAAACAAAGAAAAATTGTCCAAAAAGACATGAGAGAGAGAGAAAGAGAGGGAGAGAAAGAGAGTGGGAGAAACAGAGAAAAAGAAAACGAGAAAGCGAGAAGAAGAAAAAGAGAAGAGAATGGAGGCGGGAATACATGGGCTCCGGTTTGTATACAACAACTACCAGATAGGATTTTTGTTACGAACACAAAACGAAAAACAAAACCAAAAAATCCAAAACAAAACAGAAAAACGAAATAAACCACATACCCATTATGATTCCGGGGTAATGTCCTGGCGGCATTCATCATCTGTTGATGATTTTGCGGTGCCGGATGTGATATATACGATGGCTCATCCACCTGAGCATAATCATTCCGTTTGCGTATATAGATCCATGTATGCGAATCCACCCATACCATTATGGTCAATAGAATGGCAGCTATAAAGCTGGCAATTAGCATCAGTACCAATCCCAAGAGTCCACCCTCGCAGAGTCCACGGGCAGCGGCTAGAAAATTGTGATGCACTGCCTTGCAATCCACCAGAGCCGTCAATTGGGTGAGCAATCGTTCGCTGCTATTCAAATCGGCATTCACTGCTCCCAATTTCGGTTGCAATCCCGATGACTTGAACAGAACCAAAGAGATTTTCATTACGGTCGCCATGGCACTACGGGCATTGTTCAATGAATTCTGTGATTCCCTCAGGCGTTGGGTAAACGGATTCGTGTGGCCCGGTTCGCATTGTGTATAGTGCAATAGGACGTTTGTGGGCAAATCTCTCGGTGCAGTGGATACTAGAAAATCAGCTGGACTGATGCACAAATCTCCGACAGCCACCGACGATGAGAGATAGAGGCCAGACATAAGCCACGAACCGGTTACGGCCAATAGACCACAAACGCTAAATAGTATTAAAGCGCAGCGTGAATGTCGTGCCACGCCCACTAGGAGAACAGCACACAAAACCAGAAGTAATGCCAGAGTAGCCACCGTGCCGGGCCAGCGTATCAATTCCCACTGATCACCACGCTATGGAAACGGAAAAGCGGAAAATAATATTAGGTAAATGTTTTCGTCCAGTCAATTTACTCTTGCACTAACCGTGAGAAAATGTGTCATCGATATACCCATCAATGGACGCCGGATATCGCTTGCCGCATTGGTTGCTAGTGTCACATTGCCCTGAACAATGTTTAGGGATACAAATAGTTTCGATAGGGCCGTTTGATTCGATACAGGTTGATCAAATATATCCGCCAATTCCACCAATTGAGGGCGAATCCGATTCGTTAGGGTATTCTCAAGGATGTGCGTTTGATTTCGTATTGTAGTCACCAGATTGTCCACCTTACGGCCCGCTGTGAGTACCTCCAGCAATCCATTATGCAGATCATCGTTACCGTATAAGCCCAAACCGATTGCCGCACAGCACATAACGGTAACAATGGAGAGGGCCACCTTTAGGCTGGTGATGGAGTGCGCAGGTCGTGGTTTACGGTCACAACATCGGGTCATTAGATAGAAAAGTAATCCCAGCAATGATACAATTAACAAAGCGGCCGGTACAGATCCCAAGATGCCCAGACTCTGTTAAGAAGGACGAGAAGGATACATAAAATAGCCAATCATCATTAGTGTTTGCAATGAGCCCTAAATCAAAATGGTATACAACATTTTATCAGGTCAAATTCAAAATCAGTGACCTAAATTAAATTTGAATTGATTACTTTTGGTTTTCACTTAACAAATTTGCTATTTGCAATCCTAAGGGATTGGTTTAGCTTAACTTACCTCCAGATAGATTTCATCATTTGGCCGAAATGTACTGTTGATCTTATGGAACGTGATGTTGTAGTGGGGCAAGGCATGGAGTAGCTTGGCTATCACCGGCACCTTGTATTGATCCGTAAACTCGTGATAGTCACCCATACTTCTTGCCGGTTGAACTCCTCCTGATTATGTGCCAAAAGTAGTTCTCCTTTTAAGTAAAGTGCTGCGTGCTCCCTTTTTTCTTTTTTAGCTTCTTCTTTCCTTAGGATTTCCCTTTGATTGTGGGTTTTTCTTCTACTAGTTTTGTTTTGTGTTTTTATTCTTTTGGCTTTTGGTGGGGTCGGTGATGGGGATAATTCTAAAAGGCTACGTGCCTTTCTGGGGAGGGCAGAGTATAGAGTTGCCTAACCTCTTGACACCGAATCCAAATTGTCGTGCACTATAAGTAACGGTAACGGTAACGGTAACGTAACGGGGTGGATGTGGGTGTGAGAGCAAAGAGAAGAAGAAAAAGAAGGAAAGATGTTCAAGTATATGTAGTAGTAGTCGTAGTAGTAGTAAAAGTGGAAGGAGAAACATAATGAAAGCACAAGTGTGAATATCTGATCATATGCATGTGTGTGTTTGAGCGCGTGTGTGTGTGTGTGTATCTAATGGTTTCCTGTGTATGTATTGCCACTTATTGCAGAGTTTTTGAAATATTATTAAGGGTTTAGAAACAATCTTGTCGAATCTGCAATCTATGTGCCATATTCTAAACATCCTTAATGAATGTGGGACGCCCCACAGAGTTTCTACATACACACACACACACACACACACTTGAACGTTTATATGTATGTATGCTTGGGGGGCATAGCCCTAATTAAGAATTTTACATTATTTTCTCGATTTTTGCACACTTTGTTTCACAACAAAATAGAAATAAAACGATAGGCAAACCAAATAATTTGACAAAAATCAAATAAACTATAAATTAATTATACAAATTTGATTAAACGGCAATGTTTTTAGGATTGGCTTTACAATGAATTTCGGTTTGTTGTTCTTTGTTGTCGGCGTTTTTTTTTTGGCGGTTTGTCGGTTGTCTTTTTGTTTAAGTTTTTGCCACTTCTTTTGTTAGCTTTTTAAGTTTTCTTTTTTGTCGTTTTACATTCAACATTGCATTATTTTTTCCCCTCCTTCCTTTGAAGAGAGCAACGCTTTTTAGTCCCGATAGTTTTTTTTTGCTTTTTTTTTTTTGTTAGCCTTATTTAACAGTGCTGTTAGTTGTTAACAGCAAGGACTATATTCAAAGAATTTTCACTTGGCACAATTACACTAAATTGATCATCAATTTTTGTTCTTATTGTTTGGTTAAGCTTATAAAGTCTTATGTTTGGCATTACAACAAAAAAAAAAAACCGTTTATTGGAGTCCTGTTGGACTTTTCTCTTGGTTACCCACAAAGGACGAACATACAGATGGGCGATTTTTACGTTTCTGTGTATATGTATGTATGTATGTATGTGATTTCTCACATAAATATTTTTATGTAACGGTAAACTCTCGTAAACTCAGAAGAGAGCGCATCCAGTTAACTCGCTGTCGCTCTCGCTCTCTCTATTCCTCTCTTTCGCTCTCTGACTGTGCGCCCTCGTATTTTGCTACCCCGCCCACACTGCAATTTACAGTTTACTTTTTGTCAATTCTATGCAATTTCATCAACAACAACAACAACAACATTAACCGAATTGGCTACAAAATGTAGACTTCACAATATTAAATTAAAAACAACACAAAAACTTCATAAACACTTTCATTTTATTCTCCCTTTATCATCAACTCATAGTTTATGTCGTATTTTGATTTTAGTTCGCATTGAAACAGGAAGGGAAAAAACGAAAGGCACACAAAAAACAATGGGGATTACAAAAACCCGAAGCAAGACACAAAACACTCCCCTTTTGCAGTCCAAAAATGGGTACACAATTTTCATACACACAACAAACAAAGCTCTCGGGGTTTATTGCTACCGCAAAACGTAATTTTGAAATTCTTACTTTTGTGTGTTTTGCACTTTCAATCTGCGTTCTTAGTTGTTGTCGTTTTTTGTTTTGTGTTTTTTTTTTGTTTTTTTTTTTTCGAGATAACCTTTGGCATTACATGTCGCAGCAATAGTTATTATTAATCAGTTTGCGGTATTATGTTCTTTATGTATATATTTTGATGTTTGTCTTTTTTTCCTTCTTTTTTTTTTTTGCCTAACAAGGATATACAACACAAAGCAGGACCTTCACATTCCGAAGACTAAGCAAAGTATGAAAATTTTTTTGGTCGTTCAATTTTGGTCACACCCTCTAGATCAAGGCTGCCAAACGGTGGATTTACAGACACTCGCGATGGGCCACTGACGATTCCTGTTTCAGTTATTGTCAGGACATGCGCAATATACACCTCAATAAGTGGAAATAAAATTGAATATCTGTTTCAAAACTTACTTGCGCGGCCAATTTAAATGTCAACGACGACTAATGACTACAACTTTTATGGTATTTTATAGCCTTTGTATCAAAAATAAATTAAACTGCAAAAAGCAGTCAGGACAGTAAATTATCGAAGGACTGCAGCAAAAGCTGCCAGGGCTGACGAAACGATTTAATAGCTCTTGCAGTTTTAGTTAACGTTGGAGTTTTTTGTAGAACCCCATAATGCTCACTTGAAAGTGTCAGTGAATTATCATATTTACTGTTTAAGCATTTAGATTATTATTTAATAGCTAATTGCTTTCTTAAACAAAGTATTTAAAATAGTACACAAGAAAATTTTCAGATAAGTGTGTTGGCTTTGCACTGGCTGTTAGTTTTTTTTTCTTTTTTGTAAAACACCAAAACGGTCGAATTTCAAATATTAACAATATATCGATTGTTTTTCTTATCGAATTAAAATTTCTATCGATTCTTGTGCAAGCCCTGCGCAGCACTAGTTGGCAGTGTTGCCAAATGTAGCAACGAAACCAGATTTAGCTGCTGGATTTAGATTTAGTTTTTTTTTAGCTACTGCCACCAATAAGCCCAGCAAAATTATAGTTAATTTTCAATTAATTAATGTAAAATGAGTGTCCTGCCGTTTGTGCGCGGTATTGACTTTACCAAAAATGATTTTAGCGTAAGTAGCAATTGGAATTGAATGCTGCTGCAGCAGCCGCTGTTGTTTTTTATTCTTTTGTTTTTTTTTTTTTGTGTGTTTTTTTTGGGTCATGACGGAATCATTTGTCATCAACAAATAAAAGATAAATAATGGTAAATTGACTTTAAATTATGATTTATTTTTGCAGAAAACATTCCCTAGCTCCATGCGCCAAATGCTACGGGTGCAATGGCTCAATTTGGATCGCACCCAATTGCAAGAAGTGCCCGAGGAGCTGGGCCAATTGCAGAAACTGGAGCATTTGTCCCTCAATCACAATCAGCTGGAAAAGATCTTTGGCGAGCTGACAGAACTGACATGCCTACGCTCTTTGGACCTGAGGCACAATCAATTAAAGAATAGCGGCATACCGCCGGAGCTGTTCTATCTGGAGGAACTGACCACATTGGATTTGTCGCACAACAAGCTTAAGGAAGTGCCCGAGGGCCTGGAGAGAGCCAAGAATCTGATTGTTTTGAATTTGAGCAACAATCAATTGGAGGCCATACCGACAGCTCTATTTATCCATTTAACCGATCTATTGTTCCTGGATCTATCGCACAATCGTCTGGAAACATTGCCGCCGCAGACACGCCGTTTGGTTAACTTAAAGACGCTTGACCTATCGCACAATCCTTTAGAGCTCTTCCAGCTGAGGCAATTGCCTTCGCTGCAGAGTCTAGAGGTTCTCAATATGAGTGGCACTCAGCGAACTCTATTGAATTTCCCCACCAGCTTGGATAGCTTGGCGAATCTTTGTGAACTGGATTTGTCGCACAATTCGCTGCCCAAACTACCGGATTGTGTATACCAAGTGGCTACATTGGTGCGCCTCAACCTGAGTGACAACGAGATTAATGAACTTAGCTCCAGCATGGAATTTTGGCAGCGTCTAGAGTCCTTGAATCTGTCAAGGAATCAATTGATCACTCTGCCGGCAGCTCTCTGCAAGTTGTCCAAACTGCGGCGTCTCTTTGTCAACGATAACAAGCTCAATTTCGAGGGCATACCATCGGGAATTGGTAAACTGGGCTCGTTGGAGGTATTTTCGGCATCAAATAATCTTTTGGAAATGGTTCCAGAGGGTTTGTGCCGTTGTGGCAGCCTCAAGTCGTTGAATTTGAGTTCAAATCGTCTGATAACATTGCCGGATGCCATACATTTGCTCGAGGGATTGGATCAATTGGATTTGCGAAACAATCCCGAATTGATAATGCCCCCCAAACCGAGTGAGGCCAGCAAGGCGACCAGCTTGGAGTTCTATAACATTGACTTCAGTCTTCAGACGCAGCTTCGCTTGGCCGGGGCGGCTGTGCCCAATTCCATAATTACATCGGCGGCAGCAAGTAGTCCCAAGGATGCGACAGCTCGCAAGATACGTTTGCGACGCGGTCCACGACAAGATCAGAACGATCAGGAGGATGCCGCTAAGGTATTAAAGGGTATGAAGGACATTGCCAAGGATAAGGAAATCGATGTGGATCATCAACCGGAATCGCTGAAACCCAAACGCTGGGACGAATCCCTCGAGAAACCCCAATTGGACTATTCGAAATTCTTTGAGAAAGAAGATGGCCAACAGATCGGTCTGACCATATGGGAAATTGAGAATTTTCTGCCCAATAAGATCGAGGAATGCGTCCATGGGAAGTTCTACGAGGGCGATTGCTACATAGTCCTTAAAACCAAATACGAAGAGCTGGGCACTTTAACGTGGGAGATCTACTTCTGGATTGGCAATGAGGCGACTCTGGATAAGCGTGCCTGTGCGGCCATTCATGCTGTCAATTTGCGCAATTATTTGGGTGCCCGTTGCCGGACCATACGGGAGGAGCAGGGTGACGAATCTGAGGAATTCCTTGCCCTCTTTGATACAGAAGTGATTTACATTGAAGGTGGACGCACTGCCACCGGTTTCTATACCATCGAAGAGATGATACACATAACACGCCTCTATTTGGTTCATGCCCATGGTGCCACCATACATCTGGAGCCCGTTGCCGTCCAATTGAGCTCACTGGATCCGCGTCATGCCTTTGTCCTGGATGCCGGCACGCGTATACACATCTGGTTGGGCATTCATTCCAAGAATACCCTCAATTCCAAGGCTCGCCTTATGGCCGAGAAGATCAATAAGACGGAGCGTAAGAATAAATGTGACATCATTGTGGAGCGGCAGCAGGAGGAGACCGATGACTTCTGGCAGGCAATGGATGTCACTGTGGAGGAGGGCAAAGAGTATAGCCCCGAGGAGCATGTGCCACAGGACTATACACCCATCCAGCCGCGCCTCTATCAAGTGCAATTGGGCATGGGCTATCTGGAACTGCCCCAAGTGGAGCTGCCCGATCAGAAACTTTGCCACACATTGCTAAATAGCAAGCATGTCTATGTCCTGGATTGCCAAACGGATCTCTTTGTCTGGTTTGGCAAAAAATCGACACGTCTGGTGCGTGCCGCAGCCGTCAAGCTGAGTCGGGAGCTCTTCAATATGATCGAACGACCGGATTGTGCTCTGGTTATGCGTGTACCGGAGGGCAATGAAATGCAAATCTTTCGCACAAAATTCGCCGGCTGGGATGAGGTTATGGCTGTCGATTTCACACGCACGGCCAAATCGGTGGCCAAGACGGGCGCCAATTTGACCCAGTGGGCCAAAAAACAGGAGACCCGCACAGATCTGGCTGCCTTGTTTATGCCCCGCCAATCGGCAATGCCATTAGCCGAGGCCGAGCAGCTTGAAGAGGAATGGAATTACGACTTGGAGATGATGGAGGCCTTTGTTCTAGAGAATAAGAAATTTGTCCGTTTGCCGGAAGAGGAATTGGGTCACTTCTATACGGGTGAATGCTATGTATTTCTCTGCCGCTATTGTATACCCATTGAGGAGCCTGAACCCGATGCCGATGCCAATGATTCAGCCAACGATCAGTTAGATAGCAGTAATCGTTCATCCGCATCGAATGCCGCCAATCCGCCCGAAGATGAGATACAGTGTGTTGTCTACTTCTGGCAGGGACGCAATGCCGGCAACATGGGCTGGCTGACATTTACCTTTACGTTGCAAAAGAAATTCAAGGCCATGTTTGGCGAGGAACTGGAAGTGATGCGCATCTTTCAACAGCAGGAGAATCTTAAATTTATGTCCCATTTCAAACGCAAATTCATCATTCATACAGGTAAACGTAAGGATAAGGCATTAACTGCCGATGGCAAGGCCTCGGTAGAGTTTTATCATTTACGTTCGAACGGTGGTGCCCTGACCACACGACTCATACAAATTCAGCCGGATGCAGTGCATCTTAACTCCGCGTTCTGGTAAGTTTTGTTGTTGATATCAATCGATCTGTGTCTTTAAATTCCTAATCATTGCTTGCAGTTATATACTCCATGTGCCATTTGAAACGGAGGATGAATCGCAATCGGGCATCGTATATGTCTGGCTGGGCAGCAAGGCCTGCAACGAGGAGGCCAAATTGGTTCAGGAAATAGCCGAGCAAATGTTCAATAGTCCCTGGGTGAGCCTGCAGGTAAGTTCATCTCATTTAAGATGGGAATCTATACATTAGGTTTTTTTTTCCTCTTCCTGCTAGATTCTCAACGAAGGAGATGAGCCGGAGAATTTCTTTTGGGTCGCATTGGGGGGACGCAAGAATTATGACAAGGATGCGGAATATATGAATTACACGCGTCTCTTCCGTTGCTCGAATGAGCGTGGCTATTATACTGTGGCCGAGAAATGCACCGATTTCTGTCAAGATGATTTGGCCGATGATGATATCATGATATTGGATAACGGTGAACATGTCTTCCTTTGGATGGGGCCGCGCTGCAGCGAGGTGGAGGTGAAATTGGCCTACAAATCCGCCCAGGTGTATATCCAACACATGCGCATTAAGCAGCCGGAGCGGCCGCGTAAACTCTTCCTAACCATGAAGAATAAGGAATCGCGTCGATTTACCAAATGCTTCCATGGTTGGAGTGCATTTAAGGTATACATCTAAGCCAAGGAGGGGCAGCAATAGCAGGAGGAGCACGAGGAGAAGCCCAATGACATGACATGACAATTTTACTTACAAAATCAATTCATACACACACACACATAAACACACACACAAAATATTGCCCTCTCCCCTTTTTGGAAAGTGTTTTTTTTTAATTATTTATACGATTAACTCTTAATTAATGTAGGGATTTTTATTATGTTTTTTTCGCCTCGCCCCCCTTCCCGCAGAAGCCCTTAACTAATTTAACTAACTGCAAAGTATTCACTTTTATTTTATATATATATACATATATCAAAATGCTGAGCTAAAGAGGATTAACTCCCTTTCCTTTTACAATATTTTGTGCTAGTCCTTTTTAACAATGTTAACCAATTTGAAGAATGCTGCATATGTACATACATACATATAAATAAATAAAAATTATATATACCAATATGTGTTTAATCGAAACATTTATAAAAAAAAAAAAAGACAAGAAAAAAAAATAGTTGTAAGAAACTAACTGTATCTATTATTTACATAAACATTGCAATACTTTGACATAAAAATAAATTTGAAAAAATTAAATATATTATCATTTTTCAATTTTTGTCCAATGTTCAAGTAACGGTCAATTTGCCATTTTAAAATTGTCAGGGTTGCCAGATGTTAAATACTGCAAATAGCGGCGGATAATTGCGCGTAGTCTGGTCACCTTATTAACCGCAAAGTCTGGTCACTTGCTTATCCGAACGCTTGCATTTTTTGCAGGAAAAAACTCAAAAGAAACAACAAACGACGCTTTATTTGTTTCCTGCATTTGCAAATTTTTGAATGAAAATTGTACGGCCGGAATTTTGGAAGAACTAGTAGACGGATTACAAGGCCATTAGCTGACCTGTTTCAAGCTGGGTCTACGATTTCGGAGGCCAAAACTGCTTTGCAAGGATTACAGAGCGGCGGGCGAATAGGAAAAAGAGATGGAGTTGTTCGACCAAGTAAGAGCGGCACCGCCGCCAGACCGGATTAGGGACACCAAGCCGGTAGTTCAGACCGAAAATGGCAGCGATGACGGGATAGCCGAAGACGATGATGACACTCTGAAGGATATTTCAATGCCATCGCCCGTGGCTGTAACACCTTCACCAGATTTCACATTGCACAACAAAAAAGCGAATGGTAAGCGGGTAAAATCTTTGTCTTATATTATCCACTTCATTTATCCTTTTATTGCTGGGAGTAGCCGAAACGATTGAAGAAGTGAAACTGTCTGGCAGTGCTAAGCGCAAATTTTCCAATGACGACGGAAAGGAGAAAGACGAGTCTGGAGTAAAACCAACAACGGACATGGACACAAAAGAAATAAATGATGAGCCAGAAGCCCAGACAGACATCCAGCTGGATGGGGATAATCAACTGCAACAGCAGCAGCAGCTGCAGCTACTTTCACCACCCAAAACAAAAGCCGAACAGAAAATGTTTATTGATCACGATCATCACCAACCAGAGGCAACCGTATCGATTCCAACTACCTCCGTTTCCGCCATAAGACCTTGCCATGTGCGCGTCAAAAGATTGACACAAAAGGAGATTTCCTTGCATACGGCTGGAAGTCGTCGCGGTAGTCAGCGAAAGCGAGTCCGAAAAAGCGATCAGTCGGCGGCTTCTACTGATCCTGACACTGATTCGCCATCGCCCGGCAAGAAGGCAAAGCTGAGTAACAAAATTCACATTAAAGTACCCTGGCTACAAAATGGCGCCAAGCAACGTAATCTACAGAAATTGGCTCGTGAGCATACTCCGCCACCGAGTAAACTTAATAGAAAGGCCAAAGGGAAGAACAGCCCAAGCGGGGCGAAAAATCGTCCAATGGTTAGCGCGGGATTGATCAAACGTTATGGTGCACGATACTTTGGCTGTGTGGTGAAGGTAAAACGTACACCGATGCCCCCCTGGCCCGTCCATGATGTCAGCTTCTCATTGAATAACAGCAATGCCAGCTCTAAGCGGCGCTCGAAAAAACTAAATCTTTCGGTTTCGTTCAGCGAGGCCGTCGAGATATTTGGTAGCAGTGAAACCGGGACGCGACGTTCCACTCTGGGATCAGGACGATCGCCGCGCAAAGGTTGTGTAACGGTGCCCACACGTTTGCAGCGTGTCGATGCCACTGGCAATATATTGGAGGACATTGCTCTAACCTCGAATGCCATGTTGTTTGGCCCCAGTCCGGCCAAGCGAGGACGTCGATCGGGTGGCGCCATCGAGGAGAGTGTCAAAGCCACATGCAATGGCGATGGCTCGTTATCAAGGAAACTCAAGAGGTCTTCACAGCGGGTGCCAGTCGCTGGTTTAGCGAGTTTACGTCTCGAGGATACGAGCAAGGCAGCTGATGAAGATGATAATGGCGCGGATGATGATGAGTATATAGGTAAGTAACATACATTAACCAAACTGAGCTAATGATTGAATGGTGTACGGGTTATGTAACACTTTGTTATTATAACCCTTAGTATAATAGCCACTTGGGAGAATTACAATGCATTCTCCAATGATTTAGCTTAGCTAGAACATGAATTTATAACTAGATACTAGATAACCATTTCGATTTTATGTATATCCTAACATCAATTTGAATTTTACAGTGCCGAATGAGTTGCCGGGCATACATCGAGCTGGGACACCCATTGCCACGCCCATTAAAAGGAAAATTACCGTCACAACTACAACCATAAGCGACGACGATGACAATGACGATGACGATAACAATGAAGAAGAAGAAAAAGAAGCAGGAGAATCACTTGACACGAAAGAATCAAAGAGAATGGAGGACGAAAAGGAACCGGAGAAAGCGCAGGAAAACACAGAAAAAGAGAAACCCGAAAAGGAGTTAATAAAAGAAATAAATGAGAACGATACGCTAAAAGATGATGAGCAGATAAAGAGAGAGCTAGAAGAGCTAATAAAGGAGCAAAAGCAAACCAAGAAAGAACAAGACGAAAAAAAAGAGCTAACTGAAGAGCAGTCAGAAGATACGAAAGATAAGGAAATCTTGCACTCATCTTCGTCTTCAGAAAAGGAGGAGACAACAAATATAATAACTGAAACAGAAACGGAAAATATCACAGAGAAAGAAAATGAAACCTTAAAGGATGCTGCAGATATTAAGGAATCCAAGGAAACAAGTCAAATGGAATTAAGAGTGGAAGAAGAAGAAACCTTAGCGGACGAAGGCGAGAACAATATGGAGCCCTTGTTGGTCAGTCAAACGGATATCTCCACAAACCAAGAAACTGATGATAATGACAAACAAGATGAACCAAAAGAAGACAAAGAGCCACAAGCAGCCGAAGACGAAGACGTTGAAAAGAAAATAAAAATTGATAAAACATTGAAATCATCACCGTTGCTAGGCATCACCACCAGCACGATCAGCGTTAGCAAAACCGAAGATCCCGAGGATATATTGGAAATTGCCACATCTCTTGACGATGTCCGGGATCTGCATACGCCTCTGTCCCCAAATAGTCGGTGTAGCACACCACAAGATGACAAGAAAATAGTCGAACAGCAGTTGCCTATACGTTCGCGTCTCGATTCGGGTGATTCGGAATCGAGTTTTAAATCGGCGACCGAAGCAACTGATGCCACAAACATAGATAATCCTGCAACTAATAACGAAACTACTACAACAACAATAACAACAACAACAGAAGCAGCTGAAGCTGCCAAATCTCCTGCCAGCACCACCACCACCACAACCACAACCACAATAACCACAATCCCCACCATAAAAGGTGAATCGCTAAGTGGTGACACAGATAGTATATCTACAACACCATTTCCAGCAATTGGTGAAATTCCCAGTCTGAATGATGAGGTCCTTGAAGAGTTGGCAGGTAATTGAAGAAAATATAAATCTATAATCTCAATATTGTTACAGATTTCAGGGGCCTACGATCTAAGAGCGTGTCAGTTCAGAAACCAATTTCCGAGATATAATAGAACTTGAACCTTTTCATTTCAGAGCCCGATTTTCAGTTGAATAACAGCCGACACACAATTTCAACGGGCACTTTGGATGACATAATGACTGCGTTGGAGTCTTAGATTGTCCCAAGTACTATAAATTAAACTCTAACTACAACTCATCACAGACACACACGCACACCCACACCCACACCCAGCGACACACACACACACACACACAAAGTTATTTACACACAGTTTGTGAATAGCTTTTGACGCTGAGGCATTGGAAAAGGTAAAACTTGCAAAATGTTTGACGTTGTTGCCGCATTTTCGCTTCTTTTCATTTCAACAATCTTTTCTTAATCATTTTTGTTTTTGTTTAAGGTTTTGCATTATTTTTGCATGATTTCTCCATTCAACATTTTGCGATTGGTTTTGGTTTTATGCATGTTTTCCTCTCTTTTTCACTCATTCTGCGCTCACACTTTCTCTCACTCTAACCCTCTCTCTCTCTTTCTCATTCATTTATTATATATATATATTATATAGAACTATAGATATCCGAGGATTATCTTGAGTTTCCATTTGACACTTATTTAGTTATTGTTTTTATTACAGAATTGCTGCAACTTTTCCTGAATGAACTCCTTGGATCAGACACCTTAAAATGAACAGAAGAAAAAACCCCCCGCAAGGACACTGACAAAATATGAATATTTAATTTTTTTTTTATTTTAATTTATTAAGATCATATTTTAAACAAGAAGACATCGGATTTAAATGTTTATTTTTTTTTTTAATATTTTTTTTCCTTTGTTTAAGTTTTGTTTTTGTTTTAGGTCAAGCGAGTCTTAAAGATCGATCAACTATTAGAATTTCCGACTATTTAGTCGGCTCACTGAACAGACATATAAGCCTATGTAAAAGGTTTATAGAATCTATATATTTTTTTTTTGTTTTCATCAACGATACGTAAATGAATAAGTTCATATATATATATATATATATATACGTATATATTGATATGTATATACATGGTTTATATAAAAAAAAGTATCGAAAAGTCTTTTATGCTTCAGTTTAAAATGTGGAAAAGAATGAAAAAAAAAAATGATTGATTTTAAATCTTTATTTATAAAGACTTGTGTTTTGACAAATCCCACATCTTGAGCTGATATTGTTTCTGGTTTTTTAAATTGTCAACAACATTTTTTAAAGTCTTCGCTCAAACGACATGTCAGTGTGTGTGTGCGTGTGTGTGTGTGTGTGTCAATGCTCAGGGGTTGTACTTTAAAAGATTTATAAAAATGTTTCTTTTCCGATACTATTTATGAAAAAAACCCTGTGTATATATACATATATATATATATATATATATATGGATGTTATGTTTTAGTTAAAATTAATCAGAGAGAAAACAAAAACAAAAAAATACCTACAACAAATTTTTTGCGGCATGAAATGTTTCGACTATACATACATACATATATTTGATGTCGTAAATTAATGATTAATTTAATTCAATGTATTAATAATTGAACAATTGTAATATTGATGCAAATTGTAAAATGAACAACAAACAAACAGAATGAACAAAAAAAACAACAAACAAATGAAAAGCAAACTAACTAAAAGCAATTGATTTTCTTTTTGGGATATAAATTGTAAAACTATATGAAACGAAACAAGATATAGATCAGATACATATATACAATAGATGCGGGCCATAACTATATACCGCTAAAAACGATGAAAACTAAGAACAAAGACAAAAGAGAGAGAGAGAGAGAAGAGAGCACAATACAGCAGCAGTCGAAATAAAGAGAGTGAAACAAAATGTTAGTATTTTCGTTTTGACGGTCTTAAATATATTTCGTACTTCGTATCGAGTTCGACCTGTCTATGTGAATTGACCATTTTGAGCTGAATCATTGATAAATTAGGTAAAGCTGTACAAAACTCGTTTTATATCAATCAAAAATTACAAATTTTGTCAAAGGTGCCCAAACAAATTAAAAAAAAAAAGGGAAATATATGAATAAATCTTTGTTCTTCAACACCGATTATAGAGAGTATAATTATATAACCAGCACCTACTGTATATATAATGGTGAGCAAAACAAAATGAAATAATATATAAGGATATATAGTTCAATCTAGAAAAAGTCACATAGAAGCTTCATAATGAAAGTCAAGGCATTTATTGCTAAGGGTTTTTTCTTGGTCAAGAGCTTGTTTTTCGGGCCATATCTTTTGATATCGGAAAGAGTTGGAGTTAGTCAGAATAAATTCAAACAGTTGTCTGCTTCCAAAATTAGAACACAAAAAAAAAGGCATGCTGCTGGGGGCAAGAATAACTCTATGCAGGATCATCTGATTTTAAAGTTTCAGTCGGTATTAGATTCAGCATGGATGTAATTCTGGTTCCGATCTAGTTCAAAATTTTGTGATTTTTTTTTTTGACAAAATTTTGTGTTTTTTTTTTGACAAACTGGCGGCCGTTCAAAAAAGAGACAATTTTTGTGTTTGTTTTTGTTTTAGCTTGGTGTGAACTAAAACATAATAAAGAGAATACTAAAATTCTAAATGAAGTAAGGATCAGATTGGTGGCAATTCTACATCGATGGCACTTTATTTCATTAAAATCGGTTCAAATTTACGGGCTGTCTCTGTCGTCAGTCGTCAAAAAACACGTATTCGAGATAAACTCGTTTAAAGTTTGACTAAAAACAAATCTCCTAAAGTAAAAAAAAAACCTCTTAGGATAATATTTTCATTACAGTGGACCCTCGGTAAACGAACACAATTCTTTCCAGCATCTTGTTCTTTAAGCGAAAACATTTTTCCCATATAAATCAATTCCCGGTTGAAAATAATGTAAAATGAAATGGCTGAAAAATTCACCATTTATTTATTATTTTACCTCAGATTTTACTGAAACTAAAATGAAACTTATAAGATTTTTCAGTCTGAAATGAAATAAGAACAAAAAGTTTTGTATGTGTTCATTATCCGAATTGTTTGTTCTCTGACCCGTTCGTCAACCCCGGTTACCACTGTACCCCAAAGCATAGTTTTAGCTAAAAAAACAATCAAATTTTTCCAACCAAGAAGACTTTCTTAAATGAAAAAATGAAACGCCTTCTCTTCCCCTCTCCATCACCCCCTTGACCATCTTCACTTATTCCACATTCTATTCGAATTAAGGTGTCGCATCCAATCCATTTGCCGCCTTTCGTTTAAAGTGACCAGAGCTCGTCCACATTTTCATCCACAGACGCTGTGGGCGGCGCGCGCGTTTTTATACCCTTGCAAAGAGGGTATATTCATTTTTGTCAGAAGTGTGCAACGCGAAGGAAGCATCTCCGACCATATAAAGTATATATATTCTTAATCAGCACGACGCGACGAGTTCAATTAGCCATATCCGTCCGTCCGACTGTCCGTCCGTTTGGATCAACGCAAACTCCTCCTAGAATGTTAGAGCTACAGAGTTGAAATTTTGCATGTAGGCTTGTATATACTGCAGGGGTTGTATGTCTCGGATTCAGCCGGATCGGATCTTTATATAATATAGCTCCCATACAAACGGAAAAATCAGGAACAGTGATTTTTCTCAATACCTTTGTTATTTTATATAGTATTGTCGTGAAATTTAATATTTGTGAATTCATTACACCTATAAACGACTGTGCCAAGTTTGAGCAAGATCGGTTGACTATATCATATAGCTTCCATACAAATGACAAAGTCCCGAAGACGGACTTTTCTCCATAACTTCATTATTTTCTGAGCTATTGTTATAAAAATAACCATTTGCTAGTTTCGTATAGCTACAAATAACTATACCAATCTCGGATGACTATACCATATAGTTTCCATGGGAACAATCGGTAGTTAATAGTGACTTTTGATTTTTTAGTGAATAACTTCGTTACTTTTGACGCAATTTTCATAAAAATTGAAAATTTGTTTGTTATTAAAATCGGATAACTATATTATATGGTTATCATACAAACATACGTTAAAATGGCAAGATCTCCAGATTGCTCTAGCCTAAGATTGTAGGAAGAGTAGCAACAAAAAAACTTGCAAGGGTATACAAACTTCGGCGCGTCCGTAGTTAGCCCCGGCCCTGTGGTTTGTTTTGGCTTTTCAGTCATTTCAGTCGCCACTCTGACATCGTAGCGTGTGGTGGTCGGTACGGGAATTTGAATTGACTTGAATTACTTGGCTACATTTTGGCGGCGTGCGTGTTTTTTGAAACCAACGGAAAGAAATATTCGAAAAAAATGTCTCAAACATTTACCATGAAACATGTGAAATTTCAAAAACATTGAAAACACTTGCAAACACTTCTACTAAAAGTGAGAGTGAGAGGAGAAATACATAGAGTAGGGGCTAGAGGGAAAAAATCGAATACGCGAAAAGTTTAGAAATTAAAGGTATTATGCCCGGAACGGTCAAATCGGCGGCCATTGACTATGATTCGCAAGATGAGGCCAGCACGGAGCTGCTGGAGAAGCTCAAGCATTTGGATCGACGTGTCGAGGTGGTGGAGAATGCCAATGGCATCTGTGGACGCAGCTCGGCCTGTTGGCAATCCCTTAAATGGAAATCGGCCCTAAATCATATTGGATTGCTTGTATCATTGTCCATCTATTGCGGCGTGGGAGGATTGGTAATAAAAACAACAACAAAACAAAAACAAAAAAAAAACACGTTGAACATTTTTATATTTATCTATCATCTATAACGAAGT
This sequence comes from Drosophila willistoni, assembly GCF_018902025.1. Taxonomy (NCBI): domain Eukaryota; kingdom Metazoa; phylum Arthropoda; class Insecta; order Diptera; family Drosophilidae; genus Drosophila; species Drosophila willistoni. The sequence goes on from NW_025814052.1 coordinate 10,089,241, forward strand.
CAACAAAATTCAACAACTGTGAAAATACTAAATAAATTTTGGAAAATAACTAAAACACCCAAAAACGAAAAAAAAAACAAAATAGAAAAATGTTAAATGGAAAGCGTAAAAATTAAAACATAAAACAATATACTTAATTTTTCCACACAAAATTTTTAAGTGCTTTTTGTTGGTCATAAATGGCAGGCAATGTTAATTGCTACATACTGACTGACTGACTGACTGCCCGACTGACTGATGACTGGAGGCAAAGGTGGAGCAATTGCATCCAATGGAGGACAGCCAGTCCGTCCGTTCATTTTTTGATCTCTCTTGTCTAAACATTTACATTTTACGGCAACAAAATTCAAGGAAAATAACCAAAGAAAACAAAGAAAAAAAAAGAAAAAACGAACACAGAATTGACGTACAAAAACCGTCAATATTGGGTCGCAGAACTCTCATCCTCCAAACTTTAACCATCTCCTGGCTAGAGCCCATCGTTTTGGCTCGATAAGCTTTAATTATCCATTTGACATATGGCCAAGTGTCGTGTCTGGTCAATATTCATCAAAAACCAAGCAAACCACCAACAAAAGAATTTGCCAAATTGTTGTGAAAACCATTTTTTTTTTGTGCTCTGTTTGTCTCTCTGAAAAGTGCCAAATGAACTATGAAAGTGTGGACTCAAGTGTTTGAAACTCAAAACAGATTTGCAAAAAATTCGTAATATTTGTCAAACATTTGCCGCCTTTATTCGAAAAAGTTTTCTGTTTTTTTTTTTCGAATTTATACTTAAAATCTAAATTAGAATAGGATAACAAAAATCGATTGCCATAAAAAGTAAACAGTAACTTGCATATATATAAATGGGTTTAAAATTAAGAGAGAAAATTTAAGAATAGAAATGTTTATTTTTTTAAAATTTAAGTCTGATTGTGAGCCACATTATCCTTGAGCCATCAGAAAAGCGTTCTTAATGATGGAACTGGACTTCTTTGTTCCTGATTGATAAGAACGTATCAAATGTATAAACTTTTTATTTGCTTATCTCAGAATGTGGTAAATAATAGATAGATAGATAGATAAGTAAGTCGTTTCTTTCTAAAGTTTTCAGATCTCCATTGGAAATTTACTTGTTAGTATTTTGAGTTTTTCTTTTACCTCGTTTTTCTAGCATATCGAGTTCATAATTGTCTCTTTAGGCTTATTTATCTATGATTCATTTAATTTAATTCAAAAATAAACTCAGAAATAACCAAAGGATCCTACATATATATATTCTTTAATGTGCCTTTTGAAAAGCTTTCCAGAATTATTCAATTTAAAATGAAAATTCTCTATGTCACATTAAGTGTTCGTTTTAATATTTATCAGTTTATTATATATCAATATTAAAAATCGTAATAAAACTACACAAAGTAGGATTTAACACTGCCCATTTTGCACTACTCTTCCTGATTATACCATTAAGGACTAATGGTCATACAATTAGTGATCCTCTTGGATCCTTGGTTTGTTTCCAATTGCAAATTAAAATTAAAAGAAATGTAAGACTCTTTCATAAGAATGACTTTGCTGAATCACTTATATGATGGTAGACTAAATGGTAGATCAGGTAATTGATTGATGAATTTTTAATAATATTTAGAGGAATACAAACTTTAATATACACAAAATAAAGACGATAGTTAAACGTGTTATTAAGAAATTTTCAAAACTTGTTTTTAAGCAAAAGCAAAGGAAAAACACACCATTAAATTGTGTGCTTAAAAAGACTTTCTAAAGGAAATATATATCTGCGGATTCTCAATATTTGAGAGACGTTTATACAAAAGCAAAACATATAATATTTCAAAATTTGTTAAATTGTATTTTTCTTATATTAAGATGTGCTTCTTGTAACTTGCAGGTTAATGACTTTTTAGCAGAGAAGCATGAGTTACAAATAAATATCCAAATTAGTGGATTTCGTTAATTGGTGTATTTAAATATTTGATTTCAGTTAAAAATTTTAGTTAAAAATGTAATAAATGTCTTTTGATTTCACAGTTAATATATGAAATATGAAAGGTTTTCAAGTTTTACTTTACTCCCCAGTTTGAGAATTGGTTGAGAGTCGCTCGAATTTTTGTTATAACTCACAATCGGCCAAAATCTATCCTAGGCAAGATCAATTCCATTTCTGAGTTCCTTAAAAGATCGGGACTGACTTTCTGAATTGCACAAATTCATTTCTAATCATCCTCAACCCACGATTTGACGACTACAACGATATTAATAGATTCATTTTATTGTTGGTTTACAGAGAAGTCCATAGTTGGATTATTTATTGACGAAAAAATAAAAAATTCAATTCCGTGGAGCCTTTGTACGATTCTGAAGTGGACAGATAGTTTTAATATATGAATTCTAAAACCTCCTCGAGCATTGCTAAGTTTTCTAAGCCGGACTTAGACTACCTGGAAATATATGCATTTTCTAGATCTGTCCGTGTTAATAACTTACTATATATATATATATGTATCTCAGTAAAGTAGATAGTAAACAGCTCATCTTTAATTTCTTAGCTTACTTTTCTTAATGTCCATATTGAGTTAAAAACCTTATCCTTAATTTATTCCTTCTCAATCCTTTTCACTCTTTGTCCAAAATCTATCTCTCACAATCGGCCAAAATCTATCCTAGGCAAGATCAATTCCATTTCTGAGTTCCTTAAAAGATCGGGACTGACTTTCTGAATTGCACAAATTCATTTCTAATCATCCTCAACCCACGATTTGACGACTACAACGATATTAATAGATTCATTTTATTGTTGGTTTACAGAGAAGTCCATAGTTGGATTATTTATTGACGAAAAAATAAAAAATTCAATTCCGTGGAGCCTTTGTACGATTCTGAAGTGGACAGATAGTTTTAATATATGAATTCTAAAACCTCCTCGAGCATTGCTAAGTTTTCTAAGCCGGACTTAGACTACCTGGAAATATATGCATTTTCTAGATCTGTCCGTGTTAATAACTTACTATATATATATATATGTATCTCAGTAAAGTAGATAGTAAACAGCTCATCTTTAATTTCTTAGCTTACTTTTCTTAATGTCCATATTGAGTTAAAAACCTTATCCTTAATTTATTCCTTCTCAATCCTTTTCACTCTTTGTCCAAAATCTATCTCTCACAATCGGCCAAAATCTATCCTAGGCAAGATCAATTCCATTTCTGAGTTCCTTAAAAGATCGGGACTGACTTTCTGAATTGCACAAATTCATTTCTAATCATCCTCAACCCACGATTTGACGACTACAACGATATTAATAGATTCATTTTATTGTTGGTTTACAGAGAAGTCCATAGTTGGATTATTTATTGACGAAAAAATAAAAAATTCAATTCCGTGGAGCCTTTGTACGATTCTGAAGTGGACAGATAGTTTTAATATATGAATTCTAAAACCTCCTCGAGCATTGCTAAGTTTTCTAAGCCGGACTTAGACTACCTGGAAATATATGCATTTTCTAGATCTGTCCGTGTTAATAACTTACTATATATATATATATGTATCTCAGTAAAGTAGATAGTAAACAGCTCATCTTTAATTTCTTAGCTTACTTTTCTTAATGTCCATATTGAGTTAAAAACCTTATCCTTAATTTATTCCTTCTCAATCCTTTTCACTCTTTGTCATTGTCATTAATTATTTAGACCTTTTTTTGTTGCCAGTGGTTGCTGTCCACCCTTCAGAGTTAGTACTGTACAGTACAAAAACTTGTTAATAATTACAGATGCAAATTATTATTTTTGTTTAATAATTTTATGATGGTTTATTAACTGGTTTATCAGAAAGTCAACTCGCTTTGACACATGAGCGACAAAAGATATAGATTTTTCTTTCAAATTTAAAATTTTAAATTTAAAGACTTTGCTCTATATCCTCTCTATGTCCTTTAGAAGGTAAAAAGACTTGACTAATATCTAATTGGAAATAAATATAATTTGTTTCGTTCGTAGAGTTTATAATGGTTCTCGTTTAATTTACTTGATTTTCTTTCTTTTGCAAATGATTCATACTCGATTCATCTGGTCAATATTCAATTGAATTTTTCAATTTTCCCCCTCATTTTCCCTATTCATGAACTTTGATCCCAACTTTTTAGCACCTCACTTGATGCCATTTTGCCATTTACGCAGATTTTTTTTTCCTATTGTTTCTGTTTTTAATTGTGAAGAATTCACATTCATAGATTAATTCACTATCCCACCCCCTCTCCTCCGCCTGCCACACATCCCAACACTCGTTCTATTCATTCCTCTTGTACTCAAAGAAACAAAAAAGAAATCTATTGAAATCTCACACCACATGTTGGCTAATTATGCGCACTTCTCATACTCAAAATTGTTCATCAAAAAATCGGGGAGGGGGGAAAAAAAAAACAAACCACATGTATTAAAACAAATTACACATTCTAATACAAATTTCTTGAATTCTTCAAAAATTTGCTTTGCTTATATTTCTAAGCAAATCATTTTGGGGGCCATAGATGACATCCCGTCAGATGATCTCCTATTGACCTTTGTTGGACAAACTGTTTGGCATTATCTATGTGCATATTTACATACATGACTTCTTCGATGTTTTCCTTGTTGCATTTACAGATTTCGATTCACATTTTTTGCTTCTTTCGTTTTGCACCCTTTGAATTTAAAGAAAAACAAGAATAAAATACATGTATGTACCTCCATTAACAATAAAGTTTCATATCAAAGTGCCAGCTGCCAAATGAAACGGAAGTGAATGGCATACACACGCACACACACACACAGCATATCCTGTGACAGTGTGAAAAGGGGTCTAGGGGGAGGGGGGGGCTAGAGTGTATTATGGAATTCATGTTAGTAAAGTTGATTTCGTTTTTTTTTTTTTGTCCTTTTTTTTGGCCGGAAATCAACTCTCAGTGACACTCAAGTGACCAGCGGGAAATTTGAGATTAAATAAAAGAAAAGTCCTCAATACAACATTCTCAAAAATCTATACAAAATGATTAAAGAAACATGAAATTAATTGTATTTATTTTAGTAAATTAAACACGGCAAGTAAATCTGTTATGTCAACTTGTGATAGAGCTAGAAATTTATATGCTTTGAGGGCTGAGAGCTGAGAACTGAAAACTAGAAATTGTCAGAATTGTCATTTCCAAATATTAATTTAGAGAAAAAACTTTTCACCTGGTTAGATTACGAACTTTTTAGTTAAGTCAAATCTTGAACTTAAGCCGGCTCGAGGTCAATCTACCAAAAAAAAGATGATTTCTAGCATCAACTTTTCTTTTTTTTAAAGAAATCCTTTTGTTGAAATCCTTGGACAACATCCCTGAAAAACCAAAATGATACTTGATTTGATGGAAATGTTATATTCCTTATATAACACAGATCAAGGCAAGGACCTCATTCAATATGAGCTTGGTTTTTCTCGACTTCGGAAACCTTTGGCCAAGACTTTGCTCAAAAGAGTCTCAAGTTGAACAATTTTGTTTATTTTTTTCAGAGAAACCATTTGATTCAGTTCATTGTTTTGTTAAGGTTTTGAGAATTAACAACAGAATTTCTTAATAATTTCAAAAACAAAGTTAATCCAATTTATCAAAAATTGAATTGAAAACAATTTGCTTTGTTTTCATTGCCATTTTAGGCACTTAAATTTTACGGCTTAAGCCAATTGACGTTTATCTATTTTATGCTTTTGCTATTGACTAATAAGTACAACCATGTAGAGTGGGCTGGCGGGTTGGATGGGGGTGGGGGGATTGGACTGTATGGTCTGTATTAATTAAGCTCTAGAAAATCCTCATGAGGCAATTCCTCTCGTATTACAAAATTTGCCCGCTCACACATATGTTTAGGGAATAAAAGGGGGCCAAAAGTCAAAGCGAGTGGGACATAAATCATTTTAATTAGCATTTTGTAGCATACTTAAAGGCGTCGATACGCACAAGTGTCACACACACACACACACACTCACACACGAAAACTCCTCAAAAATTTGGAGTTGAGGTGGAAAATGAATTAAGTTGTTGCCCAAGGCAATGAATGGCAAAAGCAAAAGCAAAGGCAAAGGCAATTAGCCAAAAGTCAGGCCAAGTCATGCCCAACCCAACCCATTGTTGGGTTATCTGATTAACAGCTGACCAAACATCCAAAAGCTTAGCCAGACGACATGAGTTTATATTATTGTATACTACTACGACTACTACTAGTATATTAAGGCCAATTTTTTTTTTGGCCAGGAACTAGGCGGGGCATTTTTGCGTTTTGATTTCCCGCACTAAAAACTAACACACACAAACAGACAGATACAGACACACACACATGGAAAACCAAAGACAACAGCAACACCAAAATGGAAAATCACGCCAGCCCAACATTAGGCAAACACTTTAAATGTGACAAAGAGAATGAAAATGGAAAAATTGGCCTTAAAGTCAATACAAACAAAACTAAGCAAACTCTCTTATTTTTCATTTCTTTTGGATTAGGGGCAACTAGAACTAGAACTAAGAACTACTAATTGGGAAATATATTTATATAATATAAGCTGAATGATATAACTTTTCATAATCGTGTCTAACATTTGACTAAATATTTCAATTATTCTCTAAAGAAGAGGTATTTTGACTCTAGAAGAATGATTATCCTAAAAATATAATAATACAGTAGAATCCGGTTATAACGACGCTCAAGGGACCGACCAATTTTCGTCGTTATATCCGAAAGACGTACTAACCGGAGGACCTTTCATTAAGTGGTGTGTATTGGGACCAACCAATCACTCTTCGAACTTTAGTCGCTATAACCGGACGGACGTTATAAGCGAAGTCGTTATAGCCGGATTCTTCTGTATATAATATATAATAAGAATAATTAGTGTTGTCCCGGCAATTTCCACTACACAGTTCGCTTTGGTTTTTGTATTAAAATTTTAGGATTTGAAAATTTTGTCAACTAGACAAAATCAAAGAGTCTATTTACTTTTCAAATATACTTTTTGTGCTTTAATAACAATATTCCAATATTATTTCAAATATTATGATTTATCAAAATATTGATTTTTGTAAAATGTTTTTAAGACATGAATAAAATTGTGCTCATTCTTGTAAAAGCTATCTAATTTTTATCAGATTTTCATAAATTATTTCATAATTTTCATAACTACAGTTGTAGACCTTGATTATCCGGGATGAAGTTAAATTTGTTTCATTCTCACTGTTAACCGTGATTACCCCTATTATCCGTGATTTCAAGGGAAATTTTTTTTTTATAATAATAAAACGAATTCGGGGTTTCCCCATTTTAGTTATCAATTAATGGGAAAAACGCGTGTATGTACATATTTTTATAGTCAGTATGCGTGATTTAAAGTTATGTATGTACATATGTACTTATAAAATTCCAAATACGAAATACGTTGAAATTTTACTGTCGATTTACCGGTTTTTTTTTTGATTTTCGACCGTCCCGGATAATCGAGGTCCGGAAACGGATTCCCTGTCGACTGATATGCAGTTCAGTAACGGGAATCCGTTTCACTCTCATTAATAATTAAGAGTAAATACGTACGTAGTTACATACATACATAATTAAGCCTTTCAATTGGCAGCTAGTCTCAGACTTCTTTTAGATCTACAACGGCATTAAAGAGTATGAAGATAAATGGGGATCAAATTTGGCCATCTACCTAGACTGCAATTTTGACAGTCTCGAATCTACCTCAAAAATGTCTAATTTATGAGATTTTAAAACAGAAATCATTCTTATATGAAAATAGTTATATGAATATTTAACATATTCCAAGAATTCAATATATTAAAACTTTATTGGAATACTTCGCTGATCTTTTTGACATTTTTTTTTTGATCTTAATAATAAGCGTGACTAAACTCTGTATTTAAATCAATTTAAAAGCCCTAAAATGGGATATCATTTTCGAAAATTGGTAAAAATTGAACGAAGCTACTGATACGCAAAGCTAAGAATTTTTGTGAATTTTCATAATTTTTTTAAATAAACTTTTGCCAATTTCTATATTGGTAAATAAATGACCAATAATGGTTATTTAGAGATCAAAAAATATTTTTATCTTCAAAAACATAGATAGCTAATCCTACTATATGTTTAATCCGGCAATTTGTTCATGGCATTTAAAATTATATTGGTTTTTTAAAATTTTTCAAATAATTCTCATTAATCAAAAAATGTTCAAAAATTCAAAAATTTTCTTATCATATCTTTAATGAATCAATATTAATCAAAATAATTTAAATTTAAATTTTAAAACGATATTTAGTTTGGTTTTGGGAATGACTTTTGCTAGGAACTATTGAAATTATTCCATTTTTTTTGCCTTTTCCTACCTTTAAATTCTTGTGGTAAAAATTTTAGAATAATTTCTCAAAGGCCAACAAAAACTTCTCAGTCTAATACGTTTAAGCTAAGAATAGTTTTCGAAAAGTGTATATTAATTTGATGATATTTCTGTAGCAATTTATCAGTATTAAATCTTTTGAGAAGCATCTGCAATTACTATACATATATACAAAATCGAGAAGATTTCTGCAAAATGTTGTCTTGTTCAACATTTCTTTTAGTCTTTGTTCAAGTTCATTGCCCTTTGGCCATTATTATAAGTATATCTGATAAATTTTGGGTTAACTGGTGACCTGAATGGACTATATATATATATATAGAATAAGTATATATCATCACCGATACCACACCAGACCAAACCTGGCCAGGCCAGGCCAGACAGCGAAACAAAATTTACACCCACATGTACACAAATATATATACATATTTGGCATGGAAGTAAGAAAAAAAAAACTGAAAAATTAAAATGGAAAGTGCCACGCGACATTTGAAACATTCAAACTGAAATTAATAATTTTTGTTTGTGGTTTATTTTTTAATAAATCTGTCTGATTCTTGTCACCTGCCTGTCAGCACATAATTTGTTAATAAATTTCATGCCATATACATGTATTGCTGGCCACTTGGCCAAAGGCCAAATGTGAAAAGTACATACATACAAACATATCTTGTATCTTGTATCTGTCAAGTTTTGTCGATTCTGTCGATTTTTGTTTAGGTTATAGGGTTTGCGGTCAAGTGATTTTATGACTTGCGATGGCTCAAGTGAAATGTTTCATTTGTATGCGAATCATGCGTGGCCAGAAAACAAAAAAAAACTTTATCTTATTCTCATGTCCTCTCACTTAATACACTTAAACACTTTTGGACCCACAAAACGAAACAGAATTTGGATTGGAGGAGAAGGGGGGGGAATGGTGTGGGGAATTGTTGTTATCATTGTTTGGTCATTGTTGAGCAATTTGCAAACATTTTCCACTTTCACTCTCTCTCTGACATGATTGGAATTTCGAACAGACATCAACACAAAATGTTGCCTAACTTAAGGGGCGCCAGAGCAATGCGAAAATAAGTTTCAAGGTAACTAAGGAAGGGAGGGACTCTGAAAAAAAAAAAAAGGTTTGTTATGCTTCCATCAAAAACTCTTTACCAAATGTGGGATAGACACAATTACATTTCAGTCTATATCAATCTCTGGGCACTATGACGATATCCTATATATATGTATGTATATATAAATCGATCGATATTACCTGCTGATATATTGGGAATACATTAAAGCTTGATCAGCCAGCTGAGGAGATGTTTGTTTTCTTCACAAGACGTCATTGTTTCTGGCAGCTAAAGAGAGTGGGGGGGTAATCAGTCGGTCAGATCGAGCATTATGCATGGACAAGTGCATTACTCTTGCTCTCTCTCTCTCTCTCTCTCTCTCAATTGGTCATGCTATCTCATTTTTGCACTCTATTTTCTCTATGTTTAATTTGTTTGCCTTACGCATCTTTCTCACATCATTTGATTTCCATTTTTTTTTTGTTTTTAGTTTTTTTCGGCTGGCCGATGCGGCGTATGAGTAATATAAATTTTCTTTTCTTCGTTTTTGTTGTTATTTTTGCTTGGTTGTTGTTGATGAAAACAAATAATGTATAATTATTTAGCATATTTTGGTTGTATGTGTGTGTGTGTGTGTGTGTGTGTGTATGTGTGAGTGTACAATTCGCTCATTTCGCAAATTAAAAATAATTTGTAAACTATTTATTTTTGTTGCTGCTGCTGCTGTTGTTGTTGTTATTGTATGTCTGCCAAAATAAACTATCTATAAAAAAGGCGAAACTTTTCATTTTCCACAATTTATTATCAAGCAAAAGAAAAAAAAAAAACACCACAAGAAAAGAAAAATTTTCAAAATTAGTAACATGTAGAAAAAATAACAAATAAATATTAATAAATTATAGCGTGTAAAATCAATGTTCAAATGTTTATTTTGTTTGATTTATTTAGCAAAATATATTTAAGATTTAACAATTGTTTAGTGGAACAATCCCATTAACTACTGTTTCTTGAGCTCAAGGTTCTCTCTATCTCTCTCTCTGTGGCCACACTTTGCCACAGGAAGTGCCTCATAACAAAACGTTCGACATGAATTAGCATAATTGAAATGAAGACGGCAGACCCTACAACAAAAAATACACACACACACACACACACAAATATTCTGTATACTCTTGCACACAGAGTAATGAGTTTGATGCAATTAACTTTCACTAGAATTTAGTTTACCTATAAACCTTAAATACTCTTAAAAATTTTCGTAATAATTGATTTGTTTTCGTGTGAAATTCAAAGAAAGGAATAAATTAACAGAATTTTTGGTTAACAATCCCAAATTTTCATTCACATATTAGATAAGGAGCTCACCATACGCGAATCAAGGTCGGGAAAATGTGTGAAATTTGCTCCCGAAAGTATGCAATAAACAGTCCAAGAATTCGCTGTTTAAAACGAAGGAGTTTTGGAAAAAACAAAAATCATATTAAAGCAAACATTGCTTACAATTTTCATTTTACAAGGCATACAAAAAGTTACAATTTTGTTGCAAATATTGAACACTTTTCCAGCCTGAGGCCCGATTCTATTGACTTCAGAATAAATATGTCTATTAAACTACAGTCGACTCTCGTTAACTCCATCCTGTGATATTTCAATTATCTCTCATTAAAATATTTCGATGAAATCACTGATAAGATGTGGCAATTGAAACTCATATGATCATACACTCGACCAAGTTTCTTGGTGTGTTAGAAAGAACTTTGAATTTCGCGACTTCACTGGGCACTAAGCCACATTATTAAAAAGGCTGAGCAGCAGCAATGTGTCTTAAGGCAAAGCCGTATCAATGAGTTCATTAAGATGTAAGAAACTTAATAATTCGAACATTTATTTCGTTTCTCTCAACGACTTTAAAGCCTTTAATATTATAAACCTTCCATAATTCGCAATATTTGAAGAGTCCTGTGAATTTTGAATTAACGAGAGTCGGTTTTCATTATTTGTTTTAAACTACGCCATCGACTAAGACTATAATTACAAACATCCATACACTAACATTAGCCCTGCACTCGAATCGGGATCCTCTTTGTTCTACTGAGAACTGAACTTATTGAACTATTTTAGTTATTATAGTTAACATAAATTTGATTGCGATTTCCAAATTTGAGAAAATATCTTTTCGTTACATTCTTAGGTTTTTTTTATTAGGGCAGAGTGTGGCGAATTCGGTGATAGTCAGAAAGTTAATCAATCTGTTTTTTATTGTTTGTTTCTTGATACTTCATGTAGTCTTAACTTTTTGCTCTTTCTCGGGCAAATATTATAAAGAAGCCGCCAAAAAATATTTTTACAAACTAAAAGGTTGAAGCATTGGGAAATCAAATGAATTATCTAAACCCATAAGACCAGGAAAAAAGCGTAAACTCTATTAAATTTAGACAGTGAATTTCCTATTGTTTCTTATTTATGTCTTCAGGGAATTTCATTAAGAATAAGTAATAAACCAAAACATAAATAATCTTAATTGCTGTTTTAGATAAAGATCAAGTGATAATGATTTTCTCATAAAATGTTTCTTTTCTTATAATAAATAAGCAGATTCTGCCAAATCTGGTTATTTGAGATAGGTCCATATAATAAAACTCCTTTCTAAGTCGAATTTAAAATATTATCTAACATTGTTGGACCCTTGATAATGGTCAAAATCGAAATTGTTCAAAAAATGAAACAATAAAAGAATATATAAGAATGCTATTATAAAGGTGTAAAATGATGTAGACTAAACTCAATGTGTATCTTAGGAAGGGAAATGCAATTCAAAACTTAGTAGCTTAATGTAACTAGGTTAATTCTATATATCATGAAAGTTGCTAATCTTCAGCAGAGTACCCGGTCTTTACCCTAAACGAAGAAACACACGAAATCGCAGCAATTACCAAAACGAAAACATCGAAAAGTGAAATCAAAACAAGACCAGGGCAAAAAACAAAAACAAACCACACCAAAGAAGAAAAAGAAAAAAACAAAAGAAAGTGAAATGAAATAAAAATAACACTAAATAGAACTCGGTCAAATTTCGCATGGCCATCTTGGCGTCGCCTTGCGTGTTGCACGTGCAACTACCCCAAACTTCGATCCCAACCAATTCGAACCCTACCTAGCACTAGGCACTAGGCCAGGCCAAATCCCATCCTGATACAGCCACTCAAAAGCATTTACATGCCTTGACGAAGCTTTGATTGTTTTGGCAGTTCTCCTTTCCGACTTGAGGTGGAGCAATGAGCAGAGAGCAAAGTGAAAGACGTCACGCAAACATCAAAAACCAACTCAATTTTTTAACCAAACCACAAACATAAAAAAAAAAAACACAAAATTAAATCACATATATTTACTCTATATAAAGGTTTTTCCCCTCATCAATATCTCAACGGATTTTTTTGGCACGAAATTTTGGCAAATTACATTTTACACGGTGCACCAAAAGTTGATAGTCGAAAATTTGTTCAAAGATTCTTATACTTAGGGCCTTGACCTTAACTGTATTTTCGTTTCACTATGTAGAGAATGATGCATCATGTGTTATTTATATAAAACTATTTGAAATTTTGTTTTCTGGAGAAGAAAATTTCAATTTGAATCTTATTATAATTTGTTAACTCTTTTAACTTTACCTTTAAATGTCCTTTAACTTGGCTTAAAAGTAACTTACAAATTTTTACTTGATTTTTATCAGCTTTAGTTCTTAAGTACGATCATGAAGTTTGATGAATATGAATATAATGTTTGGGTTGGACAGAGAAAAGATAGTCCAATCTTACGATGTATTGCTTATGCCTCGAAAACCAAAATTGCGATGAACTTGAAAAACTGAACCTGTTAAAACTCAAATATTCTAAACCGTTTTCAAACGCAAATCCAGAGCAATTCGCTGAAGTTGCTTTCGAATGTTCTCAGTTTCGAGTAAAATGTCAATCCTTTTCGTTTTTAAAGCTATACGTTTAAACGAAATTATCGAATCATACTCAAAATTGTTCTCAACATATTACAGATTAATAGAAAAATATTTAAAATGCGGAAAATCATGAAGAATTGATAAGAAAATTTGCAATAACTTCTCATTCCACTGACTCAAACGATCCGAAACCAAATAATTTGGCTCGGAATCGGAATATTGTAAAAATGTTTAGAAAAGTTTTCGCATAATATTACTCTTCAATTAAAACCTTTTTAAAGCAATTTTAAAAAATTAAAAACTCAATTTTTTTTCAAAAGAAAGAGAAGAATGACATTGTAAAACAAATCATTTGAAGAAAAAGTGAAAGATATGTAAAGTTTAGCCATGTATAAATTTTCCACGTCTGTGCAAAAATCTTTGAGTTTATTATCTGAGAAACAAAATTACCTAGCAGTAGGATTATATATAATTATATAAATATGGCCCGTTCTTGGCTAAACGGAACAGGGCTGGATCTAAAAATTTCCATCTAGCGATTGTCTTATTATTGAGGATCAAAGTCGGCCAAATTAGATCTGGGGCACAAGAGAATAACAACAAATCATCAAAAACAAACCTGCGGTCTGATTTAAGTTTTTAAAGTGTCATATTGAAGGTAATTAAAATACAAATAAGATTGACCAAAATTACCATGATCAAATTCTCTCAATAAAGCAATTTGCATCTTAACATCGGTGGATTTTGGTAGAGTTTGGTAGAATCAGCCAAAAAACCACCGATGAGTGGTCGAAATATATCGGAGAAGAAAATAAGACCAAATTTGATCTCGAGGCGGCAAATCATACCACTAACAATAAAAAGGTCGCAAAAATCAACAATAAGCAAAAAAAATGCATGGAAAAATAAATGTGCTCTACGAAACTGTAGAATACTTCAGTTGCTGGGTGCCTATTCAAAAGTTTACACTAGGTATATATAGCTTGTCATTCTGTATAGTCAATAGATTTCTGGTACTAGTAATAGTAGTCCAGATGGACTTTCAGTACGAAACTGTAAAAAAGGACTTTGTACTCGAAACGTTAATCAACTGTTAACATTTTAGGAAAAACTCTAATTACCAACCAAAAATCGACAGATCATGGGCTGATTGTACTGCAATTTTGTTGGCCAGTGTTATATCAATTGAGACATTAGTGTAAAATTGTTTATCGATAACCTTTCCTTTTGTTTTTTTTCCTTTGTTGAAGTTGCGTGCAGAAATCATTTTTAATGTGGGGCGTTGATTGATGTTAGGGGAAAAGCACATAATACGCATACGCAGTGTATGTCGAGCTGTGGGAATCTATTTGCTTGTCGCCTGACTAAACATATTTGCCATAAAGCGGTAAACAACATGCATAAACACACACACATACACACACACACATACCAATACAAATTGATGTGATACTTGAGCGAGCTTTGCCATTTGCCTTGCAGCCGGGAAAATGCATTAAAAGTTTTCCGCCTTTTTGCCTGACAAAAACCATCATAAATCAATTGTGAAGAGTTGGATGGAGAAAGAAGTCATTTAGATTGAAGTGTAGCATACTTTTGGGGGCGGCACTATGTGATCGAGAAAGTGTTTCGAATCGAGAATATAATATTTTATAAAATAATCTACTTAGTTATTATGTTTTTTTCAAGTCAAACCTCTTGATTAACCTTGGAATGCCATTTATAAATTTCTATAAATTATAGAGGAAATAGTTTTGAATATATCAAAAATATTTTAAACAAAACGTAATTTAAATTGAATTAATTTGGTGAATAATATTTTTCTTTAAACGACTCCCGAATACCCTGCATCAGCTGTAATTGCTTAATACTTATGATGAAATGTATATACCCGTTTTTGACACTTGAATATGCTGGGTAGAAAACCCGAAAAATTGTAAGCCTCATTAAGTCTGAAAACTACTTGGACCATATTAAGTCAATTTGCTGTCTATTGTTGACCCGCCCCCCTCTCCACTCATTGACCACTGACCACTACCCACGAATTTATATACATATATGTATATACATCCAATGATAACGTCATCATTCACATTATCATCAGTAGCAGCAGCAGCAACAAAAACAACAATCAACAATTCATCCGGCAGCTGCCCACAACAGAGTGTCAATCAATGTCTTTACCACTTGGTCACTCCTATCCCCAACTGCCCTGGCCCCTATCGATGAGTCAGCCAGTGAGAAAATTAAATAATTTTCAAATCTCAAAACACACACATAATTAAAAACGACGATTTACGCTGTCAAATCACAAATTATTATTATTAATTATGGCTTCTCAGTTTGTTAGCCATTTGAGAGCAAACACCTGAGCAAGTGTCCAATGTGAAATGATGGAAATAAGATTATGTACACGCAATGGCTATAATCTCCATCCACCTTGGCTTCTTCTGCCAGTAGCTGGCAGCTGCCATGTTTGGCTCACACACATTTCATATACACACACACAAAGTTTGTAAAAATCTTTGAACTGTTTGGTTTGGTTTGTTTTTCTTTCGATTTTTGGCTTGCATGTAAATTGTCGGTAAGTAGTTCTTCAAAAAGGTTCTACTCCATATAATCCAGCAGGACACGCAACTACATCTATAGAAATATAGTGCGTTATATTTGCTTTTAGCATAAGCAGCTACTGCCTAGTTAGGCTATTCCTCCTGTAGGTTTTCTAAAACTAAATGGAATACCTTAATTCAATCGATATGAATATGAAATTTCAAGTCGTAATTGTTATCTCTTAGTTACTCATGAATTGTTTCCATTACACATCCAAATCGAAGGCCCATAGGAATAGCCTAACTAGGCAAGTAATATCAAATGAACTTTGAATGGACTTTGACTTTCTATTGTCAGTTGTTGATCCAATTTCACTTGGACACTGAATAAATATGGAGGTGACTGGGTTCTCCAGTCGCAAAGCAAACCAAAGTGAAGCCTTCCTATCAACAAGACAGTCCCGATTTAAGCCCAATTGAGGGGGTTTTGGAGACAATCAAAGATCTGAAAGGTGCTTTAGTGACAGAGTGGGGTAAGACAGATGATATTACTCTTTAAAACAAGTCAGGGCGATAAAATGTATTCATAATTACCAGAAAAAGTGTTAAGAAAGGTCAATGCATGAATACTTATTTCATATAAAGTTATTTCAAAGTCGCTTCTGCCCAGAACTAAAATAGGTCGAATTTTCTTGACCACAGATTTGGATGCCTTGTGTGCTTATAGCCCTATAAAATTCACTTTACCGATTTAAAATAAGTCAACTATTAACTTTTAAAGTCTTTTGGTTTGTTGTAATGAGGCCAAGATACACAATTGTGCGTTTCCATTTGAATTGACCATCTTATGGAACAGCCAGCAATCAGCCCACTTCAATTATGGCCATGTAATGATCCAAGGGGAAATCAACACGTACAAGACAATAAGTGATAGCAGGAGCATGCGGTCTCATTAGCATCAGCATCGTGAATCGATATATATAGTGTCCATTGTCTAGACCTGATTATCATCTTAATCTGCAACGCATTGAGTCTTTTTGTTTAGATATTTTTTTCGTCTCCCTGTTATTGTTGTCCTTTATGCCTTTTCATGTGGGGTTTTTGTTCCTTTTTTGGCAGATATTTGGGTCAAGTTTTTGTTGGAGACACATTAGCATAAAATAAACATCCGAATGGCATTACGGGAATGAGCTTGAGGGGCAAAATGCCACTTACCTGCTGTTGCTTTGCTTTTGTTTTATTTCATTTCATTTCATTTTGTTGTTTTTTTTTCGGTTGGTTAATTAGCCACGGTGCCTCGCAGGTGGGGTCCACCTCCACCTCCTTCATGGCTATTATTATTATCATTATAATTTTTGGTTGGCTGAAATTTTAATTTGATTTTAGTGTTGAGGCAATTTTCAATTGGGACCCATCTATCCATCCATCCCGTGGTCTCTAAGTACGACCTTCGGCCATAATAATTACACAATAAATATGTCAAGTGCCCAAATCAAGTGGGTAAGGGGAAAGAGAGAGAGAAAGATCTAGGCCTAGGTCTAGGCCATGGGTGGTCCCTGTGGTTTGTTCTTGGCTGCTGCTGCTGCTGCTGCTGAAAGCAATAAAATTGTAATAAACGTTTGCATTTATGATGGACAAAAGGGGGAAATATATAAACAATATATGTATATGTACTTATAATTGTCTACATATGGCAAAAACATGAGATTTCTTTTAAGCCCATCATGACTCTGAAAGTCAGCAAAAATGTTGGCTAACTCGTTTTAATTCCTTAGGCTATCTATATTTATATAGAGACATAAATTGTTATAGATTCTCTATACAAACTAATAGAGGAAAAGTTTTTCAAAGTCTCACACTTATTCAAATGTTGTATTAATCCGATTGAATTATTTTCTCAAATTATTTTAAATATGTTAGTTCTTCAGCTTATCTATGTACATACATATTAATCATTTTTTAAATTAGGCAATTTGATGATATTTCTAATAAATAGAGTTTTTATATAAAAATTTTCTAGTTTATTGAGTGACGTTTTAGACGGTTTTGTGAAAAAGTAAAACTTTTTATACCCTTGCATACCCTCTGTATTGGTCAGATGTTTGTAACGCAAAGAAGGAGATGTTTCCGACCCCAGAAAGTATATATATTCTTGATCAGCCTGACAAGCTAAGTCTATATAGTCATGTCCATCTACCCGTCCTTTGGTGCGTGTGCGTTTTACTCCGCCAATTTAAAAGCAATTAGGATGAACCTTAGTGTTAAAGCTATTTCAAGTATGCAAATTTTTCGAATCGTAGCTTTATATCATTTAGTCACATACGAAAAATCGATGAAGGAGAGGATGAAATACTATCCTAAGACACTTAGGCATTGATTAGCCCCACCTTTTTGCTAGTCTTGCTTACCTCTTCCGTTTGTAATATATTTTTGATTATTTACTTTTAAAGATATCAGCTAATCCGGAATCGAAAGTCATTCATTGTCTTACTTCGATATGCTTATACACAGACTAAATATGCACTCTATTATTATTTGTTTTTAGATCTTGTAAAATGTATTATTTATGATCTACCCAAGATATGTCTTTCCTCTCTCCTATCCCCGCCATCGCGAAATTTAATGAACTGGCAGCGATGCTGAGAATTATATGTTTTTTAGCATAATTTCCCATTACTCGTTAAATCAACAACAACAATGATAATAATAATAATAATAATAAATTCAAGTAAAGTTCAAGTACATGAAAAATTTGAAATATCTCGAAGGCATCGATTTGGAAATTATATATAGATAAATAAAAAAAGTCAAAACTCAAACTGCTTTGCTCTACTCTATTTAGCATCTTTAATGTTAAAGCTTTTCATTGGAATTGGTAAGACACACATTTTCTCTTCCATGAGGCGCCCATTTGACGCCCTTGCCAATTTTCGCATTTTACACGGCGCTTCCGTTTTGGCAGACATCAAGCGATATGAAGGTCGCGGCTGCGGCTACGGCTGGGACTCGGTGTCGGTCTCTAGTTAGGGTGGGGTAGGATGGGGAGGGGGGCTGGTAGCTGTGGCTCCGGCTGCTTGATGGTGATAATTTCCTTCTCATCGCATTGATCTACGAGTGTGCCAGTTGGGGCCAAGGGCTTGGCTATGGGGTTCGGTCATTGGCCGGAACTAACTTTCAATAAATAATAATAACAATTTGTTTTTATTATAACCCCCCGGACCCCCATCGCCCAAGAAAAAAATCATAAATAGTAAATTTCATTTTTATTGCCCATAGACTGAGAGTG
The DNA here is from genome assembly GCF_018902025.1 of Drosophila willistoni. NCBI lineage: Eukaryota > Metazoa > Arthropoda > Insecta > Diptera > Drosophilidae > Drosophila > Drosophila willistoni. The sequence continues at coordinate 10,108,483 of NW_025814052.1, forward strand.
AGACCTAAAGATATATATATATATATATAAAGAGAGAGTGAGTGAGAGTCTTTGATTTTTGAACTGATTTCTCACAACCAACAAGCATATTTAATTTAATTGCTCTAGGGCTTTATGTGGAGTAATTTAAAAAGGTTGAATAATGCCATAAATATTGAAACATTGAGAAAAGAAACAACAGACAGTTTTTGGGTCTAGGTTCTAGGGTACTAATTCCCACTTATTTTAACCCTAATACATAACCGTGTCAATTGATCGAATCTCTTCTTGTTATCTATTCCGAATCCTAGTAGACATTTGATTTTGCTTTTTATTCAAAGCCTTTTTCTTTTAGTCCGTGGAATGAAAAGTAGTTGTCAGTTTTCTCATTAAAACGTTTAGTTATGTTCCATCATTCAGTATGACGTATACGCACGGTGTGCCAGCTAAACTAATAACATTTCATTGTCTGTGGGGGAAAGCCCAAATATACTTCATAGAGCTGTCCAGAGTGACCATTTTAACCATTTTATGTTTCAAACTTTTTTGTTTTTTCAATTCATAAGTCTTCTTCCGTCCAATACATATTCAGTTTCTTCAAAAAATAGTTTATGGGCAATTCTCTTCGCACGCATTCAAAGTAAAAAAAAAAACATATTTCAAAACATTTTTTCGTTTTGAAAAAGAACACAATATATACATAGCTCTTGATTAGCACCTTAGTTTATCATATTAAAGAAGACTTCGCTTCCAAAAAAATTAAAAAAAAAACAAGGTGATTCGCACAAACACATAAGTCGATTTCAAAACGAACAGTTTAAATACCGATTCCAGCGAAACGTGAAGGAATATTTGTTGGATTCTTTATAAATACAATTTATGAAGTTTTTTTTTTTTTTTGTTGACTTTAATTCTAATTTTCTCGACTCCTAAGAAACTGGAATAGGAATGGAATAATCTTTGTAATTTGTCGGTTATAGTATTCAGATGAACGGTAAAAATAGACTCTTTAATTTATTCCATTTTTTCCACAGGTGCATTTAAACAAAGTAAACTCAAGTTTCGGTGGGCATACACTTAAGACGGTTTTGCTAAAGTCTTAAATATAACAGATAGAAGTATAATATCTTTGAATATATTGTTACTTAGGAGCCGAGAAAATCAGAACTAAAGTCAAAGAAAAAAAGTCATCAATTCGTGGCCGCCAAACGATTCTTTGAAAAAAAAACTGAGCCTAATTAAATTCTTTAACCAAGGATTCACTGTATTTGTAGTTTGTGTAATTTAAAATCGTTGACTTTCGATTCAACTTTTCTAGATTTTTCCCACGTCTATATATAGGTCGCCCCAATATCTGGTTGTTCTAGGTCAGACCAACTGAGCATTTTCCAAATGTTTGTCAATTGGTCTTAACCCTTGTTCGCACACGGGTTAGATCCTTTCCGACTTTGGATGCGGTTTAAATATGTTTCTACTATATACAGCAACTAATTCAAAAGATGTAACTTTTTGACTATTTTATATATATATACTTTTTATCTTATTTTTATTGAAAAGTCTATATTTATATACCTTTTAGGTTTATATTGTTCAATTAATAATCAATTAATTGCTTTGCTATGCATAAATTTTGTCTTTTTAAAATGAAAATCGAACAAATTTTATAGGAAATATTCATGTAATTTTAATTTTTTTCCTAAATTGTAAATTGTAAATAAATATGATCGTCTCTTTTATTACTTTTATGCTTCTATAAATATATAAATTTGATTTTTTATGAGAAAAGAAACAAATTAAAATATTCAACAGACTAAAAAAAAAACACAAATTGATAACATTTTGTCTTGTCAAAATATCAACTTTAAAATTGTCTTTTTATCCACTGAATATTTCAAAACTTCTTTATATTTTTTTTTTTCAAAAATCGTATCTTGGATTGTCTATTGCATACTTTTGGGATTTCCCTTATTTCACTACTCCCTAGATCCACCCTTGATTTTAGAATAATAATTAGAGCATAAATTCGGTTCTATTTGTTCTATTCTGAGTTTCGAATTTTATCAATCCCCACATGTTTTTGGCTTTCTCTATCCAAACCAAAAAAGAAATAATAAAAAAATTGTATTTAGTCTCGAAATATGAACCTCTCATAAAAGGAGTTTCGACTCCAAAAGGATATTTGGAGTAGTATTGAAAATTTCTTAAAGTTTTCCCTAGTCTTACTTTAGGTTACCTTAATTATAATGATCCATGTTAATAAATGCCATCACACAAAGAGATTTTTCAGAATTTCTTAAACAACGAAAACAAAAAAAAACTTCAATCTCCCAAAAAAAAAAAATGTACATTTTTATAAATGTTTTCAATAAATAACAATTATGTATATTCCGCCCTTAGAATATTAATATTTTTCATAAATTTCATGATGTTCTCATACATATAGACGGGATCCTGAGTTATTTACCCATATAACATTTATAATGTAAGCAAAACCAGACAGAAACAACCCATATAACGTATATGTATGTGTGTGTGTGTGTGTGTGTGTATGTATATTGAAAATAATCTGTGTGTGTTTCGCCTCTGGCCTTGAATGTCCATTTATTCTAACTGACCATAGCCTGCTTTTGGGCGCCCTCTGGTTCGCTTTTGGTGATTTTGGTGCTTTTTGGGAAGGATGGCCAAAAAGTTACAACGGAAATGAATTATCACCCGCTAAATGGGCGCGTTCGCATTATTCTTTTCCTCTCGCTTGTTGTTGTAATGAAGAGAAATTGTTGAAATGAAGCAAAAGTAAACAGCAAATATTTTGGACAGGGACTAAACCAAAAGAGACATTGATATTTTAGACTAACTAACTTCCTGTACAATTGCCGTCATATGTATGACTTTAATATATACGTACATATATATATATATTTTTTGGTCTAAGGATTTTAGTACTCTGGGAATTGCTCAGCATTCCCCTATTCTCCATATGGTTGTCATGTGGCAATTGTCCGCCCATGAGTTTGTCTGTGTGTGTGTGTGTGTGTATGTGTGTGTGATTTATGGCGTGCAAAATGGTGTGACAAACTGACAATTGCCTTAAGCCCTCCTTCTGTTCCACCTTTTCATTTAGAAGTACCTATAAAAAGTACACATAAATCTGCATTAAATTTAAGAGGACATGCTAGCAAAATAAACATATGACAGATAAGATTTAGTTTGTTAACACAAACTAAATATTCTTGGTAGCACTTTTATTTTATTATCCACTCCTTCAACTAATTGTAAGTATATACCAGAGTGAAGTGATGCAAGTCTGAATTGTAATAATTATAATTTATGCGCAGGCACACAGAAAGAGACAGTGAGAGAGACAGAGAGACCAAATGGACAAAAGTGGCAGTCAGTGGTGTTAGTTTGATTTAAAGCTTGTCTCTCTCTCTCTCTTGTTCCTTGTTGCTTGTCCCTTGTGTATGCCACCAAATTACAGATCTCCTCGTAAACCCAACCCAAGCCTCCTTCATGTCCTGTCCAAGAATCAACCCTACGTATTTAGATGGCTCTGGCTTTTGGTTCTGTGGTTCGGTTTGTGTGTCATGGCACCATTTGAAAAGTTGGACAACTTGTCGACGTCAATTGCAAATAACTAGACAAAACGAGGATGCGAGAAAGAGAGAGAGAGGGGTGAAAAGGGAAAGCAAAACTAATTAGGCAAATGCTTCAAAAATGTAGTCAGACATTTGACCAAAGAGATGCATCACTGGAATACACATAATTCTATAAATATAATTATTAAATCTACATATTATTGTCTCCACTTTTAGTTCTATCTTCCACTACCCCTCCCCCTCTCACCATCACCATCTTCCTCTTCACTGCATGCCTCTGTGTGTGTGTGTGTGTGTGTGTTAGAAAAATTGCTGACACATTTCAATTGAATTTTTTTTTTCAATTTCTTTCCGCACAATCGGCAAACATTTCTCTTTTTCTTTGTTTTATCTACATTTTTGCCTTTTTGTCTATTCCAAAATAAAACTGAAAATCAATTTGTGCAAACTATTTTTATAACAATAACATCAAGAATGTAAGACAAAGAAAAATTGTGATAGAGGGATGGAGGGCGGGAAAAAAGAAGAAGAAAGCACTGCGAAATTTATTATGATGATGTGTGAGAATTTGCCTTTTCAACTTTCAAACGAAAAACGTGAACATCAAAAATACATATATATATATAAATATATATTAACAAAATGTTTTTATAATTAAACCACACACAAAAAAGAAAAAAAAGAACAATGTTGTTTTTTTTTTCCTATTTCTTTTCTTCTTTATATTGTTCATGTAGTTTTTATGAGTTTCCGAATTAATGATCGGATTCGAGTTCACATCATCAAGCAAAATAATGAACCATCGCATCGTGAGTTTACTAAAGCTGCGGGCATCTCAATTTAACATAAATATTTCTGATAGATTACTTAACTATCTCTACATGTGTATAGATACAGAAAAAATTCCATCAGATAAAAAGATCATTCAAAAATGTTTAATCTCTCTAAAAGTTATTCACCCTTACACAAAAAATTCACAGGGCATTATTTTTGACTCCATTTCGATCTTGAAACTTCTGAGGTCAATGATCTGTATATTAAGGGCTAAACAAATACACAAAGATCGAAAAAACTAATCATAATAAAATTTAAGTTAAAAAGACATATAACTAACAATAAGAGGGAGAAAATTAAATTTTGAGTTATATTTTGTAATAGATTACGACTTTGATGAAATAGATCAAGCCTTTTGTTTAAACCGTCAAGTCGTTCTTACGAAGAAGTCTATTTTACATAGGCAGACATCATTTTTAAAGACTTTAATATTGGAGTAGAAGTTTTTTTGTATTCGTTGTTATTTATAAAGAATGTTTGCTTACTACAATGTTGAGCAATTTCTTGATATGTTTCAAAAAGCAAATTCTTCAGCTGCTTTTTGCATACTTTAGGGAGTAAGGGAAGACCGTTTCACCCTAGATTCTTTACCTGTTGTTGCTAATATTACTAATAAACAATTTCAAATTCTTTTTTCTTTTTCTCTTTTCAAATTCACACATTTTATAAATTTAAAAATTACGTCTAAGCCTTTAAAAATTACTTGTAAATTACCTCTCTAAGATACCTAATATACATATGTGAGTTGAGTGGGTTTACTCAACTAAGTTTATTGATTATTTTTAATTAAAAGTAGTTTGGAAAAGTTACAATTATTCTAGTCTTAATCTGCTGTTTCGATTCATTTGTTTTCTCTCTCTCTCTGCTGCTTCGTCGACTCTGCAACTTCAACTGTGTCTCTCTCCTGTGCTCTTCTATTCTGCTGTCTGCTGTACTCTCTCTTGTTCTGCTGTTAAACTCTGCTGATCATGATCATCTGTCCGCTTGCTGCTGTTAAACCTCTGTAACTCTCCATCGTACCTTACATATATAAATTTATAAAATTGTGTTTATATTTGAAAATATTTCAATTCAAGTGCAGTTACTTGAAAAGCAAAATTTCGAACACATTTTTTTTTTTTGGTCATAAGAACAGGGCCTGGATTAGCACTCCCCGATGGCAATAGCAAACGTATTGAATTTGAAACACATTTTCATGAATTTAAAAATGGTGGCCTGCGTTTTCTATTGCATACTTAAAAGGAAAAACTGGTTACATGCATAGATCACCCTTTGATTGGTTGCCTTTTTTTGATTAAGTTTTATCTATATTCTCCTGACTTCATTTACAGTTTTGAAATAGATATTAATATTAAAGCAAACAGTTCCTGAGATACCTTGCTTTTCAGGAACTCAAAGCAATCGCTAAAGTCTTACATAAAGGGGTCAACTTACATTGAGGGCAAAACCTAATGAGGAGGCCCCTTTGCTGGCGCCTTTTGCGTTTCTCTTCAATTTCATTGTACAACAATTTACTAGAACTTGAATTCAAGTTTAAATAAATTAAATAAGAGAGTAGAAGCATTTAATGAACCAAAGAAATGCCAATAAATTGCAGTCTCTCTCTCTCTGGTCTCTCTTCTTTACTCTGTATGCTTTCACTTTAATTAAATGCTAATGGGTTTTCTTTCTCTTCATAGATTTTTCGTCACTTGGAACGTCCGGCAGAGGTTGAGCGTCTTAGCCATTTAAAGGATGTGGTCAAGACGCATAGGGAACGTTTCATGAGCATCATTTTGAATAATACCGAAGTGAATAATCTCAACGAACTGTTGTCCTTTGAGCTGGCCAAATATGAAGCGGTAAAGTGTCAAACTATCGCCAAATAGAATTAAATAATCATTGATCCATGAATCAGCAGGCTGTTCAACAGGCGGCGGAGGGTGGCCTCCTTATAGTGGCCGATAAAGACTTTCCAGAGCCCTATGAGCGCTGGAGCATCCTGCAAGCTGTGTTCTTCTCATCAACTGTGTTAACCACCATAGGTATATATGTGCCTACTTGTCTAATGATTTTCATCTCTCTTGATCTTTTCCTTCTTCCTTTTTTCCCCATCTGCAGGCTATGGCAATATTGTTCCTGTCACAATCGGTGGTCGAGTATTTTGCATTTGCTTTGCCCTCGTTGGCATACCCTTCACATTGACGGTTATAGCCGATTGGGGTCGTCTCTTTGCCACCGCTGTGTCTGTATTTGGTAGGCATATGCCTAGTAAGTAAAATTAGCTCGTATACTCATATGGACAGCCGTATGTAGGTCGTTTGATGCCTGGGAAATAAATACCCTATTATGGTAGAAAAACTGTATAGTCGTAATTGTCAGGACATCCCTTAAAATCCATTTAGGCTGAAATGGCCTTTTTTATTTAGGCTTAAAGTAAAACATCGCTCTTCCAATTTTTCTTATTTTTCACGATTGAATAGAGGAAATATCACCCCATCAAAGAACAGGAATACGGTTCCTCCTATAGGAACGTGGAATTTACAATTTTTTCTTTCACTTTTTATCCTTAGATGCCATTTGACTATACTAAATAAAAAATCAAATAATAATTGGCTGGGCTATTATTTCTTTTGTTGAATCCTTAAAATTTGCATCATTGTTTTACAATTCATATGCAGACTTCGAGGCTTAAATGTCAATTGTTTGCCTTTCACAAAATAAAAACATACAAAATATTTTAATTTTTCAACATTCGATATCATTAGAATGGTAATCATTTTGCTTATCCCGACTATACAGTCATGACAAAAGTATTGGCAACTTAAAAAATTTAAAAAACTAACGAGTAGTTCATTGTTTATATTTTTTAAATATTCTTTTCGATATTTGTTGATTGTATTTTAAAGTTAACAAAGGATCTTTGTTTAAAGCATCTTGGATTTGAAATGGAAAAAAGTATTGGTAATACGAAATGTATTAGAAAATATTTAAACAAAATGAAAAAGTAGTATTTTATTGTCATTCTGTTTTCTTTTCTGAATACAGCAATTCTTACAGATTTTGTTATCCATTTTTAACCCTTCCTCTCTGCTGCTATAGTTCCGACTTACAATTAGTCAAAATTGATAGCTTTCCGATAAAGCGCTATCCAGTTCATCCCATAAAGAATTAAGGTTCGAGAATTGGGTTGATGTAGAAGAAGGAATGCAATATCGTAGGCCAGCCACATTCCCACAGAGGGGAAAAGTATATAAGCTTTTTTAGTTTTAAGTTTGATGTAACCTTTTTTACCCATTTCATTCGTATAAAAAAAGTATTTTTTGTCTTTATAATACCATTTCGCCAGTTGGCGAAATCATTCGAGAATAATTTCAATTTCTAATCGTTTTGTTCATGATTGTGTATACTTCAGCTGTCATACTCTGCGTATACGTAATTTAAAATTAACAACTCTTCTACAAAAGGCAAATTACTTTTCTACTCATCTCAAATGTGTGACTCTCGTTTAATATTCCCTTTAAATGCAGCCCTGAACACCAAACCTACTCGAGACTATGTTGATTATGATTAAATTTAGATAAGCCCATCGGCTAGTCCACTAATCATGGGGGGATAGCGGCGGATATAGGTAAAGTCTCTGGCGGCTGAAAACGCTCATTTAAGAGGGAAATTGGTCTTGGATATTGAAATTTGAGCAGTTTAGGAGGTAAAATATTATTTTGTTGGGAGGGAATTGAGGGAAAGGAGAGTATAAAATCAGATTTTTTTTACTTCCGTGCTACTTTTAAGTCCTTCCGTAGCGAAAGAAACAAGAGAGACCTTCGTGTTGATTAGCAGTTGGACAATTTTAGTTGCTTTACATGTTGCATGTAAATTTCTCACAATTATCTAATCAAGTATACGCAAGGAAGGTGAAGCCAGCTCCTAAAAGTAGGCAACAAATTTCACGCAAAAGTTTTTCAATTCGGTTCTTTTTATGATTTTTTAATGGGGATAACTTTTGACTTGCCATGCCAAAGCTATAATATCTACTGTATTTACTTTTCGTATCGCTTTCTATCTAGCCAAACCCAAGTTTACAAATTTCATGGGTAAAACCTGGTTCTATGCCATTTTGGCTGTTGGCTTTCTTGGCGTCTATTTGGCAGCTGGAGCTGGTTTACTTTTGCTATGGGAAGATGATTGGACATTCTTTGATGGTTTCTATTTTTGTTTCATAACAATGACAACCATTGGCTTTGGTGATCTAGTGCCAAGTGAGTAAACTTAATTAGCATTTATAATCACTACAAATTGATTCACTTGAATTATGGCAGAGAAACCAAATTATATGCTGCTATGTACCTTATACATTTTGATTGGTCTGGCCCTGACATCGACCATTATAGAATTGGTGCGTCGCCAATATGCCACAAGTTGGGCAAAATTGCAGGTAAGTGCAAATAATATAGGATAAATTCAGTTTTTCATTCATTTACATGGTAATGTGACATATTTCTGATAGGAACTATCCGGCCCCATGGCAGAGACCTTGCGACGCCTGGGCGAAACAGCTGGCACCGGCTTGGACTATACAGCACTTCAGAAAGTCTTGACAGTGAGTGAGAGAAACTAACTTTAAAACTATAATTAACATCTCTTCTCTCAGGTATCAATGCCCAAATGGAATAGCAATAAAAAGAGTGATCATAGTCCAGATATTGCGGCCTTGGAGGCCATCACCAATGCCATTCTCAAGGAGGTGAAGGAGGCACAAAATAATAAACCAAAAGTTCTTCAAATTGTCATCTATGAGTCATCGGTTTAAAGTATATATACATACATATATCGAAATAATATCACTCACTTAGGCTTCCATAATTGTTCTTCTTCATTTGCTGACTTCCATAATGTTTAATATATGTACTTAAATCTAAGAATCTACCATATATACACATAGAGATATATGTATATGTATATATAAATAGTCAAATGTCTAGGCAATAGCATATTGCTCATACGTACTGAGGTCATTATAATATCGAGAAAGGTGATTTTTTTGTTTAAGTAAGTAATTATATTAACCAAAAATATAATCTAAGTTTCACTCAACTTTTGTCCATACCAAGCATAAAAATATCATCCGAGAAAGAAAACAAAATAATAATAATAAAATACAAAAAAGACTTGACAAAAAATATGACTTCCAAATGTTTTAAATTCCAACCTATGGCTCTTAGAATTATATATACCTTAGATATTGGTATTATTACCCTTGTAGAGGGTATTATTATTTTAGTCAGATGTTTGTAACACAGAGAAGGCGACTTTTCCGACCCCCATGAACCATATATACTTATTCTTGATCAGCATGATAAGCTGAATTGATATAGCCATGTCGACATAGGTGGATCTATGACTGTGAATTAGAGCAATTTGCCCCTTAAAATATGCAACAGGTCGGAAAAGTATTGGCCACGAATTCATAAGGAATGTTTGCTTTGAAGCCTTTTTTGCTTTTTTCCAAGTTGTATTGTATTTTGACAAATCATCGATTCACAAATGATCTTAACAAAGCTTTTAAATTACCATATTCTAATTTAATCTAAAATATGTTTGCTATATATGTACATAAATACCGATTTGTAAAATTTTTTTTTTTAAATTGTAAATCTAGTATTTTTTTAATTATAATATTTATTTAATTATATGATTCAAACAACAACTTAGCGTATCATCGTCAGGTATTTCCCGAAGTATTCACAAAATTTGTATGTTTCAAAAGGTGAATTTTTAGAAGATGGAAGGAAATTTCTCATAATTTAAACTTATATATATAAATATATAAATATATAAATATAACGAAATTCAACGAAGCCAAACATAGCTTTTTCTCGTAAATGCTTATAAAAATTTTTTGACAATAAAAAAACATCGAAAAGCCGTACGTCGTCTTCCACACATATGAAGTAATATAATGCATTTCGATTTTCTCACTAATAGAAGTCAATATGAAGTATATTTAAGAAAGTCAAAACGAAACTGGTCCGAAGTTCCGAAATTTTCCAGTCACATTAATGAGACTCGCGTAATACTAACAGAAAAGTGCGTAATTTGCATACTTTTAGGCATTGTTATTAATTGGGCGAGCCCTAAAAATCAATTATTGGACAAGACAACAACAATCAATAAACTTTCATAATTTGAGTGTGCTAATCCTAGCTCTTGTGATACACATAACATTCGGAATTTTGATGAACAAGTAAAGTCCAGAAGACTTCACTGAATATCATTGTTGAATGATTACTCAGTTCGAACTTACTCAGTTCGAACTTTCCGAAATATTCGTCAGCGATGAAAAATGACATGTATAACTACAAACCAATGTAATATAATTTTCGCAGCTTTTTATGTCATCTTGTTAGTCCTAATTCACGAAACACAGTGAACGTAATTTAACTTTTTATGAAAATTAAAAATCAATTCATTATTCTTATGTTATTTATGTATGTCTTCTACATATCTGTCCCTTGAATATTTTTCAAGTAACTAGTTTAAAAACTTACCTCGATCATTATTTTCTTACGTTATCATTTGTAACAGTCGACACATGACATTTTGAATTTTTATTTTTTTTTTTTTACTTTGCACAACCAAAATAAGTTTTGACTTAAAGCTCTGATACAGATATAAATTTTCTTTTTTAACTATATTTTAATATCAATTATTAAAATTTATGTCTCAAAAATTCAATTTCCAAACGTTTTGCAGTCTCAAATCTAACAAGAAAGTGAAATAAAGAAAAATAGCCCCCAAAAGTATGCAATGAGCAGTACAAGAAATCTCTTTTTTAAACACTTAACAAATGTTTGAAATGTTTTATAACTTAAAATTAAAGATCTTTCTTTTTTAAAGATAATTTTCTGATATAGCACACTTTAGAATAAATTTAGAGTTTCCCAAAGTTTTCTATTGCATAGTTTAAGGAGCATAATTTTTCAAATTTCACATTCCTAGATTGATGTAGTAAGATTTTGATAAATATAAACTATATATCTTTCTCTAGACCTTAGGATAGGTTCAACTCTGACTGCTGAAGCTGAAATCAATGTTAAAACTTGGGTTGGGGCTTTTCCACAATAAGCTGTAAATGAAAGCTTTTGCTTTGCTTGCAAACTTTTATCCAAAATATCACCTAGGGAAGAAAGTAAGCGCCAGTTTTAAAACTAAATACACATACGACACCCAGTATAGCAGTATATACTTACTAGTTGATAGGTATATCTAACTAACTAACTACAATGCTTGGAAGGAAATGATGGTTAGGGAGAAGGAGAAGCAAGTGAGCAACATTCGATGGAGAGCGAGAGTGAGTGAGTGAGTGAGTGATTGGGTGAGTGGGTAAGTGGGGGGCGGGAAGAGGGTGGGGGCGGAGGAGATGGATGACAGGAGGCAGGTTACCATCGTTCGCACTAGTTCGTTGTCCACATTGTTGGCTATAAAAGTCGTTCGCACTGTCGGTGGCGGGCTAGTCATTGCGCGGAGCGTAAAGCGGGTTCATCCATTTCCCCATTTCATTTATTATTATTTAGTTGTTGTTGTTGTTGTTGTTGTTGGAGAGTGTGTGTGTGTGTGTGTGTGTGTGTGTGTGTTTGTGTGTACCCCCACACAGATTTTAATATTGTTTATTATCATATATACCTATATACACTTTGTATATATATATTTATTTTCTCTGTAAATCTGTGTTTGGGTAAGCTTGGGTCAGTAGTGCGCTGAACGAGCAGCGACCAACAACTATCCCCCAAAAAGAAACACATAAAAAACCAAAAAAAAACAAACAACAACCCAAGCGATCCCCGCATGGAAAACTTCTAATCTCTTCTTGTCTCGTGGTGGAGAGTTTCGCGAGTTCGAGTCTGTGCGTCCCTCCCGTGTGTGGGTACGTCCGGTTGGAGTTCAGGTGTTCCAGGTGTATCCCATTGTTATATGCGTGCCCTGTGGAATTGTGTGTGTGTGTGCGTGTGTGATTAAGTCCCTTCACTATTTTTTTTTTTGTTTTTGGTTTTTGTTGGTTTTACTTTGGTGTGTCGTGTCGTACGATCGAAAAGTGCTCGCATGGAGATGCTAAGGAAAGATGCCCCAGCGGCTCTGGGGACACCGAGCAGTGTCTTCTATCTATTATTGCTACCCACTTTAGTGCTCTGGTATATCTATTGGCGACTATCGCGTGCTCATCTCTATCGTTTGGCCGACAGGCTGCCGGGACCGCGAGGATTACCCATAGTGGGTCATCTGTTTGATGTAATTGGACCCGCTTCGTGTAGGTCAACCAAGGACTATTTGCCTAAGCTATCATCTCTCAATTGGTTTCCTTTTTTTTTTTTTGTTTTGTTGTTTTTTTTGTTTTATTGTTTTGCAGCTGTTTTTAAAACAGTCATACGCAAGAGTGCTCCATTCGAGCATATAGCCAAAATGTGGATTGGCCCCAAGCTAGTGGTCTTCATCTATGATCCAAGGGATGTCGAGTTGCTGCTCAGTAGTCATGTATACATTGACAAGGCCTCCGAATACAAGTTCTTCAAGCCCTGGCTAGGTGATGGCCTGCTGATAAGCACAGGTACAGTCCACAATACGAAAAAGAAAATGGAGAATGGAGAATCGAGAACGATGAATGGTGAATGGACAACGGATGACGGACCCGAACGGACCGGACTGGACCGGGACCGGAACGGACAATTTCAATTTAGCGTTTTTCGTTTTCTGTTGAAATCATAAATTAATTAAACGATTTGTAAGCCTGACAGTTGACACAACAGAACAGAACAGAGCAGAACAGAATAATGGCTGGCTATAAATATAACAGTCATTCTAGTATGAATGTATTGTATTATTGTATTTTAGCATCTGGAATCTAGTCATCTCTTTCTATCTTTTTCTCACACAGGTCAAAAATGGCGATCGCATCGTAAACTAATCGCACCCACATTCCATTTGAATGTCTTAAAGAGTTTCATTGAATTGTTTAACGAGAATTCGCTTAATGTGGTGCGGAAGCTGCGTGCAGAGGATGGACGCACATTTGATTGTCATGATTACATGAGTGAGGCAACTGTAGAGATTCTATTGGGTAAGTGACACACACACACACACACACACACACACACACACCACAGAGTGATACCGTTTTAAAAAGACAGAGAGATCGAGAGAGTGCGAGAGTAGACTGAGAAAAGTACAGTCAACTCATACGCACTCAGATTTTAAATCATTTTTAGTTGATCTTTGCATTTTACTCTCATTGTGTGCGTTTTATACATACATACATATGTATATATGTTTGTACATACATACATATATACAAGTTATATATGTATAATAGATATTGCCACAAATTGAGCACAGACCCATTTCCCTATATACTACACATATAACTCGCACAAATCAAAAATTTATGTTGTTGTTTAGCTAGACAATGGATAACGTAACTGAATTATGGCATCTTCCATTCCGCTCAGGTCACGTAGCCCCCAAGAGTGAGAGAGAGAGAGAGAGAGAGAAAGATTAACACTCTCAAAAAGAATGACAGTAATCGTTAGCAAATAATCGATTGTTTATCGATTACTTAAATCTTTCAAGGGATCAATAAAGTGAAAATGTTACTGCTGTAGGAGAAAAGAAGTCAAAATTTTGCATATTTCAAGGACTTGAATTGAAATCGAAAGTTCTGTTCGAAACTTTCACTTTGTTTTTTTTAAGTATTCCTTTAACATGAATAGATATAGAAAATCCTAATGGCCATCCCCCATTCACTTAAATTCAAACACGTTTTTGGGGGCAACCTGTTGCCAGTTAGTTGGCTTGATGCCCGGTGTCTGGCAATTAAGCCAATGTTAATGACATTGTCATCGGCGATTGATTTGTCAATTTCGGTTTTGTAGTCCGCCAATTGCATAATATAATCAGGGCTGAACAGGGTAGGGCTGGGCAGGGCCCTGTACTCAATTCACCTTCACTTAAATTCAAATTGAAAAGCAGCCAAAAACTAGCATATCTATTCAAAAACCCTAGCCCCAATCCCAGTTTCCATAGCCCCCTCCCCTACCGAAAACAATGTGCAATTAAAACCACGTCGCATTGCCATTAAAGCGCTTAATCAGGAAAATTTGAATGCAACTGCTTAGACGCTGTACAATAAAAAAATACTAATAATAATACTCATAATAATGGCGACTACTGACGCAAACGGGCAATTAGCAATTAAGAGCCAACATGAAGAGTGACAAAAAGCAAAAAAAAAAAAAAAAACCAAAACAAAAAAAAAAGAAGGAAAAATTATTTGAAAAACAAACGATTTGTTCAACCGAAAGAGAAATGGGAATGGAAATTCAAATGCATATGGAAGGAAACCCCAAATGTCATTTTCGTTTCTTGTTGTTGTTGTTGTTGTTGTATTGCATAATATGAAAACAATTTTCTTTTGTATGATAACCAGTTTATCCAGCTGCCCGAGAGAGGCCACTGGGCCAAAACACAAAAAAGTAATAATGAAATGTAATACATAGAAATATCAAGTTTAGGAAATGGCTGGGAAATGTAACAAGGAGAAAAGTGAAGGAAAACAAACAAAAAAGAAAAATGGAAAAAAGCGAAAGCGAAAACTTGGCAAAAACCAGATTTTTGATTTTCCATAGATAAACTTGCGCAATCAAGCGTTTGCAATAATTTGAGTTATTGACTTATTGAAGAGGATATTTGACCGTATTTCAATGACGGAAGAAAATTATTTGAACAAGTTTTTCCACTTGATCTAGAATCAATTAGGCATAACAATTAAATCATATAGATTTCATTGTGTTTGTAAATTAATATCTAATAATTTATTAGAATTCTCATAGTTCACTTTACAGAGAAATCAAGATGAATAATCTGTCAATTAGGTCAATTTCAAGTCTCAAGTTTCATTAGATCCTTAGAGAAAACTAGACAAAACTAGTTTAATTTTAAGGTTGAACATTCCAATTAGTCTATCAATTAACTAATAATAAATGGATAGAAGTTAATGTGACCCCTATAGGTGACCCGTATCCGTAAGTGTGTTTTGAAATGAAAAATGATACTTGAAATATCTTTCATCATCATCATTGCACATCATGTTGATGATAATTTTCAATTAACTTCTAACTTTATTGTTACTAAAAGTAACATTCTTTTTATCTGTTATCCATTTCCCACATCATTTGGAATGCAAATGCAAAGCGAAACATAGGCAAAAGCACATTGCTCGTTTATGCTATAGAATCTCGGATTTATGTAGAACTATTTATGCATTGTGTATCCACAATTATGTCAGACAGTCAAGCCAGTCGGAGGCAATCCAATCGCCTGTTGTATGTTTGTTAAGTTCAATTGGCGCTTGGGTCAGCCGAGTGCATTCCACTTCCCCCACATCGATGGGAATGCTATTGTTATAATCTCTGTCTCTCTGACACACACACACACACACACACACACAACTGACTATCTCTTAATCTATCTTTTTGGACAACAGAAACGGCAATGGGCGTATCGAAAAAGACACAGGACAAATCAGGATTCGAATATGCAATGGCTGTGATGCGAATGTGTGACATACTTCATGCCCGTCATCGCAGCATATTCCTACGCAACGAATTCATATTCACATTGACCCGCTACTACAAGGAGCAGGGACGTCTGCTCAATATCATCCATGGCCTGACCACCAAGGTTATTAGAAGTAAGAAAGCCGCATTCGAGCAGGGAACTCGCGGATCTTTGGCCCAGACGGAATTGCAGCAGAAGCTACAGGAGCAACAGATACAACAGGCCAAGGAAAAGGAGAAGGAGCATGGTGAACTGATTACATCTCCACCATCTACCACGGCTACAAATGAAACGAAAGCCAATCAAACGCAAACGCAAACACAAACACAATCCCAAGCGCCAGTGGCTGGTCTATCGTATGGCCAGTCGGCTGGTCTCAAAGACGATTTGGATGTGGATGACAATGATATTGGCGAGAAGAAGCGTTTGGCCTTCCTCGATCTAATGCTGGAGAGTGCCCAGAATGGGGCCCTCATCACGGATACGGAAATTAAAGAGCAAGTGGATACCATTATGTTTGAGGGACATGACACCACAGCGGCTGGCTCGTCGTTCTTTCTCTCGCTGATGGGCATACATCAGGATATACAGGATCGGGTTATTGCCGAATTGGATGGCATATTTGGTGATTCGAAGCGTCCGGCCACATTTCAGGATACCCTCGAAATGAAGTATCTGGAACGTTGTCTCATGGAAACACTTCGCATGTTCCCGCCGGTGCCATTGATAGCACGTGAATTGCAAGAGGATTTGAAACTTAATTCGGGCAACTATATTATACCACGTGGAGCTACAGTCACAGTGGCCACAATTCTATTGCATCGCAATCCGAAGGTCTATGCCAATCCAAATGTCTTTGATCCGGATAATTTTCTGCCCGAACGTCAGGTCAATCGGCACTATTATGCCTTTGTCCCATTCTCGGCTGGGCCACGCAGTTGTGTGGGTAAGTATAGTATCTAAATCTAAACCTAAACTATGACTACATATAAACTTTAACCCTCCAGGTCGTAAATATGCCATGTTAAAGCTAAAAATTCTACTATCGACCATTTTACGGAACTATCGCGTCTACTCAGATCTTAGCGAGTCGGACTTTAAACTTCAGGCGGACATTATCCTGAAACGAGAGGAAGGCTTCCGTGTGCGCCTACAACCACGTGGTGCATCATAAGAAAAATAGAACAAAAGAAACTTATAATCCATTAAAGAGAATGTAAAACGAAAGCAAAAACCACATACTATACTATACATATTTCTACTTCTACGCAAGTGATAGTCACCGGTTATACAGTAAAACTCAAATAAAATGAACACAAAACAAAACAAAAGAGAAAGGAAAGCAAGAACTAATCGCAAATACTATTGATTGATGATCGATACACAATATATGTACACCTAATTTACTAAAGACCTCTAGATTAATATGTTTTTTTTTTTTTGTCTCGTTTATTTGGTCGCATTTAACAACTGATATATGATAAAAGCAAAAAACAAAAGAAAATCATCATCTTCCTTATGTTTTTTTTTTTCTTTGTGTATTTAATATATTGTAATAATATAATACATTTTGTGTAATGTTTTGACAATAAATATGGTGTAATTTTGAATTTTCTTGGTTGCCTTTTTTAAACCAGAAACATGGAAAATTGTTTTTTAAACACTTGGAAAACTCGTTTTAGTTTTTTAATAGAGTTAAATGAATAGCACACTTAAACCTTATGAGTTTTATATAAACTTCAATCTTAAAGTTCTTTTAAAAAAATAAAAGTTTAGTTTAAAGTGCAGTTTATTATTCCCTTAACTGAAAAAGTTGGAAAAGTTTTAATAATTCCGTTATATTTAGTTCATAATTTTAAAAAAGGGGGAGATCTTTTTGTTTACCATCACTGAACTTGACATTTCGATTTCCCCGTATTCGTGAGTTTTGCAACACCAATTTTGTGAGCAGCTATCGAGTTATCGATAACTTTTATGTTTTGTTTTGGTTTGTCTTCGGGAAGGAGGGGTGGTAATTAAAAGGCACTTAGCAAAATATTAATTATATACCCGGTCAGTCAGCTGTCTTTTGGACTTTTGTTACCTGCCTGAATGTATTTTTTCTAAACGCTGCGCCGCTGACGTCACATGTGTGTTGGGAGTTGCGCCAATAGCAACAGCAACAACAACAACTAAACAATAAAACCGGCATAAACCAGAGCACAAGGCAAATACAAATACAGAGCAAAGCAAAGCAGATATGTATGTATATACATAAATATTCATCAAAATAGCAACATTTAAAGTGTTCTGGCATTATTAAAAATGTATTTTTTGGCATTGGTCCGCAAAAGCTAAAAATTCTCTCTCTTACACACACACACACACATGCACAGTGGAACACTCACACGCACAATCACTGTGGCGGCTTCGTGGCGAGAAAAAGTTTTTGTTTTTATTATTCCGCTGGCGTAGATCGACAACGGAGACGGAGACGACTGTCAAGTCAGTCAGTTCGTCATTATAAGCAGAAGATAAATTATGTCTTTAGATGGCAAGAGTTAGTATCGAAAAGGGGTTCGCCCTTTACACAAATCCGAGATGTTTAATGTGCGATCTTCATTCGATTTCAGGTCCACGCACACGGAATATAATTGAAAATCAGTTGTTCCGCCGCCAGCACAGTCTCAAGCTAGAGGCACTGCAACGTAAACGATCCCAATTTGGTAGATCTGGCGATGGGAGCGGTGGTGATGCAATTGACCATGTGGACGATGTGGAGGAGCCCTTCAACAAGGTCAGATTTAGTGCAGAATTAATAATATTCGAAAGATGACTAATATGCTTATGATTTTCAGACTCACATTGTCATCATATTTACCGAGAAGGCGAAATTGCGACATTGCCAGGATGTGGAGAAGATAATCCAAGAGTTTGGCATACAGACCACCCTGGAAATTGTCGGGTAATAATGATGTGGGTGTATCTCTTCTCCTTCCATTTCACTCTCTATCTCTATCTGTAATGTAGAAAAACCGAAAAGTATTTATACCTATCGGCCAGTCTGGATACACTGCTCCGCCTGGCAGATGCTGCCGAGCTGGAGAAGATGACCACAACGGGAAGTATGCAGAAGTTCAATCATGGCTGTATCTCAGACTTTCTGCTGCCTGGCATAAATAGGGAACAGATTCTGCGCTTTTGCGAGATTCCTGTGCTCATCAAGGATGCAGTGAAACCAGCCATTAGATCCTATATCCAAAAGGGTTATATTGAGGATATCTTTCCGTTGCATGATATTGTTAGTCATATGAAAATCTGTAGAATCATAATCGTTTAATGCATAGTTATTTCCTATTGCAGCTCTTTTTGGATCGTTTCAATTGGAATCTCAAAAGGACCAAGCTTCCCATTGAGGATATACGCAACTATTTTGGTTCCAGCATTGGCCTCTATTTTGGATTTATTGAATTCTATACCAAGGCCTTAATATTTCCCGCTGTATTCGGCATTTTGCAATCTCTTTTCGAATTGAATCTGTCGCTTGTGTGTAGCTTCTATGTGATCTGGACCACGGTTAGAGAGATCATCATCATCGTCATAATTTATGATTATTGATGTGAATGTTTCACTTTGTTTCAGATCTTTCTCGAATTGTGGAAACGTAAGTGTGCTGGCTACTCGTATCGTTGGGGCACCATAGAAATGAGCAGCCTGGACAAACCGCGTTCCTCCTATCAGGGTCAATTGAAGCCTGATCCCATAACTGGCAAAATGACATTGCATTATCCCATGCGCTATACGTACCTGCAAATGTATTGCATTTCGTATCCGGTGGTAATTGGTTGTGTGATATCGGCCGCCTGGTTTGCCCTCTATCAATTCCAGATCGAGGCCGAAGTGTTGGCTGATTTTGGTGCGGATTCGTGGCTGCTATATATCCCTGTGATTGTGCAATCGGTGCTGATTGCCATCTTCTCGTGGGCCTATGAGAAATTGGCCACATTCCTCACAAACTTGGAGAATCATCGCACACGTTCCCAATACGACAGACATCGGGTCAATAAGCTGATGCTCTTCGAGATTGTCAACAATTTCTTTTCACAATTCTACATAGCCTTCGTGCTGCAGGATTTGAAGCAATTAAAGTACCAATTGATGATGCAGTTGCTCATTTTCCAATTGCTTTGCATAGCCCAAGAGATTGGAATCCCCCTGATGGCGGTAATACGCCAAAAGTATGCCAAATATCGTCACAACGAGGTGTCCGAAGAGAAAATGCGAACAATTAGCAATTTGCCCCGCTACGAGCAGAGCTTCTACGAGTCTGGCCTGGATGCCTATCATTCCACATACGAGGATTATCTGCAGGTATGCATCCAGTTTGGTTTCGTGGTACTCTTCGCTGCAGTCGCTCCCTTTGCGGCCATTGGAGCGCTAATCAACAACGTCTTTGCCGTCCACATTGACATGTTCAAATTGAGCAACATATTTAAGCGTCCGTTTGCCCGTCGGGCCAAGAACATTGGTGCCTGGCAATTGGCCTTTGAACTACTCTCGGTGATGTCTCTTCTCAGCAATTGTGGACTGCTCTTTCTCCAGCCAAATGTCAAGGAGTTCTTCTCCCATTGGCTGCCCTCCGTGCCCGATTTATCGTTTGTGATCTTCGAGCATGTGCTATTGGGCCTTAAGTTTCTCATACACAAAGTGATCCATGAGCGACCGCGCTGGGTACGCATTGGCCTGCTCAAGGCGGACTTTGAGACTAGCCAGGCTCTCAAGCAGCTCAAGTAAGTGGCTAAACTTGTCTTATTTATTGCAAAATGACAAAATGAAAACTCGTTCAATTTCAATATTTTGCAGAAAATTTAAGGCGGAGGCCAGCAAGTCAGCCTGAGTGTGGCCCACATAATCTCTCTGTTATCCACTCCGGTCTCTGAAAACCAGTCCAAATTAATGTTTTAGTTTTAATTTTTGAATGTTTCAAACATTTTTTAATTAGCTGCAAAATGTGGTGTAATGCAAATATTTATATTTACAACCGTTATGATATACATACATCTAAATTTATTTATTCAATAAATCTTTGAAAAACATGAAATGTCATTTAGTCGAATGTCTTTCATTGCCTTAGACTAACTAGGAGAAATTCTAGAATAAGTCAAAAACTTTTTATAAATCGATTGCATTATAGAAACATATTTAAAAAAATGGAATCAACCTACTCTTAAGATATCTTCTAACTACATTTAATCACTGATTATTTCTAGCGCATCCCTCGAAATTGTTTAAAGGCCAAGAATGCATCAATTGCATGAAGAAGACCCGCCGCATAGCCCATATACTGAAATGGCAATTGAAATTTACAATTTATGTCTCTCTCTTTCTATCTCTCTGTCTCACTTACATAGCAGGCTGTCATGGCTGGATATGCCCAGAAGCCGGGACGGACCAAAAACTGTGGATGCAGCCAAATCACACAAGCGAATCCCATATAACTGGACGAACTGAAGTACATGCAACTGGCCAGGGCATTGAATAGAGTTTCCTATAAAACAAAAAAAATAAAAATATATATAATTTACAAAAGTCTAAATTATTTTTTGTATTATTATTGGACTCACAAATAGCGATTGGCGTATAAGGCCATAGGATTTCTCTGAGAAGCAATAGCACATTAGAAGAATGCCATTGGTGGCAAAACAATGGCCTGTGGTGGCCAAGAAGCTGGTGAGAGCTTGACCAATCGAATCGGCATAGGGAACACCATAACGTATGAGTAGACCCTCACACAACATGGCCAGGCCCAGTTGCATCAGCTTGAGCAGCCCGGCACGGGAGAGAACAAATCCGAAATTAATGCATGTACAGATGCGGCAGCAACAGATCCTTATACCCAGAGGTTGACTCATCCCACGGACTCCAAACGAAGACATGTTGTGCTCAAGATGCTTGAAAACTCACTGCCAGCAGAAACAACTCACTGCGCATCTTCTTCCCAGATGATGGATCATTCTAATTATAGATCCTGGATTGTCTTTTGCCCTTAGACCTACCCCAAGCAAAGAAACATATACAAAAACAAAGGTTTCCTTTTTCTATATTTAGATTTTCCATCTGTGGCATTGCATATCGTAAAAAGTAGGAAGAGGAGGGGGGAGGGGGATTTTCTTGTGCTCTAGAGTGACTCGATGCTTGTCTTTTTATTCTTGTTCATGCCAAAATATCTCCACCATGAATTTGGGGGATTTACCCGCGAATTGGAGCCAGTTGCTGCTGCTGTTACATTGCTGGAAATCGCACCAATCGCAGCTGCTGCTGCTGCTGTCGCCACTGTTGCTGCATTGCCATCGTTGGCCACCTCCGGTGTCCGCTCTGGCAAAAGGGAAATCACATTGCGTGGCACTATGCTCTTGGAGCTGCTGCTTGTGATGACGCCACTGGTATTCATCGATGACGTTGTCTCCAGCGACAACTGCTGCATATTGGCCAGACTGTTTAGCGGCGTGGGACCAGCATTCTCCACTACAGCGTTGCGTTCATCTTGACGATCACCGCTCCCAAAGATTTTGCTGAAATACTGCATACACATGGCTGGATAATCCGCTCAGAAGTGGCAAAAGAAAATTTTGTACACTAAATTTTTGTGTTACAACAATTGTTTTGTTGTGTTCAAAAGTAGAATTGAGTAGAAAAACATTTACACAAATAAAAACAAAACGAAAATTTTGGAATAGATTACTATAATCGAAAGCAAAGATCTGATGATTGCTCACAATTTATCATCTAGCAAGGCAATGGTATGATTGATCGAAGAGTTCCTACACCGCGCGTCACTTCAATAGACACATTTTACAAGGAGAAGAAACTTAAAACAAATCAATATCAGTTGAAATTTTTGGGCATTGGTAAAGTTCTTGATATAAAAATTTAAAACGAACATGTTTATCGATCCAAAGTAATACGAAATTCTCTTTAATATCATAAAATAAAAATTAGGGACCCAAAATAACAGTTAATCATTTATATATATTATATATATTACCTTTAATGTCACAATCTGAAAACCTATATTTTAATAGTTTCCTAAATAAGCCACCTTTCAATAAGCCACTAAATTTATATACTTGATTAATTAAAAATTATTTTAGATTTATATTTTATTAATCAAATATTATACTAATAAACAAAACTTATTGTATATTCCGATTATTGTAGTTAAAGTCAAAAATAATTGTTATTTGTTTGTCTCAAAAAATTTAAAGGTAATTTTTGGTTAAAAGAAATTTTAAAAAATGTATGTTAAATTTTTACACAGTGTTTTTTTTTTTTATAATCTTACACGATCACACTTGTTAACTTTAGACTTAAGATAAATGCGATTAAACAATCAGACAAATCGCGTAATTTTCTGAAGAAATGTTTAACCATATAAGACGATTGCGTGTGTCTTATTTGCTCTCAGTTTTAAGTTAAGTGTCATTTAGTAGCGCATAACATTTAACTTCTTGGATCTAAATGGAATATAAATTGTGTAAGGGAAAGGGGGGCAATTTTCCCTGGGTCTCCACACGAAATCCTTTGGAGTCGGCGAATTCTTCGTACAAAGCGACAATAATCAATGGGAGGACCAGGTTTTGTTTATATTTTGCAAGTATTCTTCTAGTATTCTTGTAATTCAAATAAACGCTACTGTCAAAGTATATATATTCTTGATCAGGATCAAAAACCGAGTCGATCTAGCCATGTCCGTCTGTCCGTCCGTTCGTCCGTCTGTATGAACACGCAGATCTCGGAGACTATAAGAGCTACCAAATTTGGTATGTAGATTCGTGTGGTATGTAAATATATAGAGTTAATTGGAATTTTGGCCACGCCCCCTTACGCCCCCAGAATTTACATAAAACTGTTTTTCTTGAAAAGTATAACAGATAGAAACATCAAATTTGGTTTATATACTCGTTTAGTTAGCGCGCAGAAAATAGTTGCTCCAACTTTTTGCCACGCCCCCTTCCGCCCCCGGAATTTACATAAAACAGATTTTCTTTAAAACTATGAAAGCTACCGACATTAAATTTGGTATGTAAACTAGCCTAATAAACGCGCAGATATTGACTATTTAAAATTTTTGCCACGCCCATTTCCGCCCCCGCAAATTAAACAAAACTGATTTTCTCGAAAACTAACCAAGCTAAAGTCACCAAATTTAGTATGTATATTGGCTTAGTATGCGCGCAAAATATATATATTTTAATATGTTGCCACGCCTACTTCTCTATTTCTACCAAACTACAAAACTTTATTGAAATCGGACTAGAAACATGCTAAATATAGATACGTATGAACGTATTTTGCTACGCGATCCATAAGGGCAGAATTGGCCGTTGGCCAGTGGCGGCGCTAGAGTGCTCGTGTGTTTGTAGAGTGAGCGAGATAGCATATGGTATGAGGCATATTAAAACAATTTAATAGACATTCATTTGGTTTTCGAAATTTTAAATATTTGTTTCACGTGGTGTATGGTATACCCAAGTCGGCGAGTCGACTTACTTACTTCATTTTTCATTTCCGATGATTCTGTGACGAGGTCCCGCCGAAGATTGCCTATATCTACTCAATTTTCAATATTTTTGGATGAAAATTTTCGTACATATTGTTTTAATGTTGTATTATCACACGGGCAAACAAAAATTGAACTGAGACTATCCGTATCGTCTAAAATTTTTAAATTCTTACATATATGTATACATACATACTTCAATATACCACTTCACCCTATGAGTGCATGGTATACAAATTTAAGAAACTTTCAAAAATAAGCGTTAAATTCAAAAGCTACCTTGTTTTACCTGTCTACAACTGGCTAAGCCCTTGCCAGAGAATATATTTCAATATTTTTGGGTTCCAAAATTATATTTTATTTATATTCCAAAATGCTCGAAAGAAAATAATGCAGAATTTAAAGTTAACCCACAAAACACATTGTTTAAGAATAAACATCGGGTTCATCTGAAGCGGCTTCACCAAATCAGATGCACTAAAGAAAATATAATACAACTGTACTTTGTCACAAAACAACTAACCTAGCATATGACTAGAAATACAATCAGCCACACATGTTGTGGGAACAAACACTTGTAATTGTAAACTAACCCAAACGATCACAACGGCAGGATGTCAAGTGGCCGACGCCGTGCCCAAAATAATAATAATTTTTCAACCCCCGAATGCGTGGGGTGAGTCGTACTAGAATAAGATCTACTTAAGAACAATTGTTACCTACTAGAGCCTAAGATTTCCTATATAAACTCCGTACTTTAGTAAATAAAATCAGTTCATATTTTGAATTCAACGAATGAAGATTGGGTTATTTTCCTTCTCCCGGAATCCCTACTCACACATCGAAAGGTCAAATGTCTGGTTTCTCTTTTTGTTTCTTATAATTGATTGCAATTTGACTTTCTTTAGAGAGAGACAAAGAGAGGTGGAGAGAGAGAGAGAGATCGTTGAGATGAAAGACGGAAGCGAATTTGAAAGCGTAGGCGTCTGAGCTAAATTGTCGGCAAAATACAGCGATTAGTGTAATTTATCAACCACAGCGAGACAATTTAGCGTGATCAAAACGGTTTTCGTTTTCATTACTCTTCACTTTTTTGCACATGCCCCGCAAAATGGAATGGTCAGGGGGAGTACATATGTATGTTTTTACAGGGTATTTAAGCCCGTCTTTTATTTTTAGTTTTGGTTTGACGTCATTGGCTGGAACAATTGAAACCGCTGGCGAATGCATATTTGCATAAATATTTACTTATTTCTGTTTAGCCATATATCTGCAATTAGGAATTTGCCAATTCGGTCACGATTTTTGCACATGCATCCAAACCAATCTTTTCAAGTACTCATAGCTAAATGGCAGTTTAGACTTTATGTAAACACTTGTTACATCGTTGCCAAGCGGCTAAAGATTGGATGACTGGGTTTTTGGATAACTGGAAGTTGCATTCAAGGTTGGTTGCTCATCTCAGATGGAAAACATAATTCCGCCTTTCAGACCGGAAATTGGTCGAAAATGATTCAGCATTTGGAATATGTTTAGATCGAGAGTCAATAGATATTTGTTGTAATGTTTGATTGGAGTTTGTTATAAGTTTCTTAGAGAGTTGAAAGAAAGGATAAAAATTGTCTTAAAGGTCGCAAAACCCTCGCTTTCTCAGTCCTTGTAAATTTCTCTTGTTTCCTTTGTTTGTTTTGAATTTTCATGAGAATCCATGGGTTATTGTTTGTTTTATTTTGACAAAATGAATAAGAAATTAAACAGAATCAGATAATTTTTGCCTCCTGTAGTCCTCTAGACTTGAACTCCATATCTCCAAGTGCAAGAGAACATTTTGTTTTTGTCATTTACTCGACTGTTTTACTTTGACAGAGAGCTTTCAAAACGGTCACAGAGGCACTTGACAAGGACCCCGCCCAAATTTGAAGCCTTTAGAAGATTACTGACGAAATTGAATTTAATTGTGTTAGTTTTTTTCCCCAAATATTTGCTATGGCTATAAAAATACACAAGCCACAAAACCAAAAATATGATCCAGAATGCAAAATTTCTCTACTAATGATGTCTCAAATTCTTCTTCGATCTTCCAAACATGAAACTAACCCCTCATCATCTGATCTTTTGGGTTAAGAAAAACACATGACAAATATTTTTAAATGGAGCCTTTGTAGAGGTAAAGCAAGCTTCTGCCCTATAGCAGAGACGAATCCAAGAGGTGGGTCCAGGGGTTCTGGGCTCCCTCCAAAAACTTTCAAACTTTAGACAAATCTTTACAGCTTCTTTATTATGTATCGTATATCAAGTTTTACCGCACTATAAATGGTGTATATCAATTTTGTTTTTGGAATTTCTCTTGCCTTCTAGCAAATTTTTAAAGAAATTTGGAACACACAGAACATGCCACGTAAAAGTGAAATCTGTCTCTGTCTCTATTATACACTCTTTACTCTGCTGACATACCCAGAACTAAGTCATGCTAGTCATGTGAGTCATCTGCATGAATTTCTTCATCTGCCTCAGAGCTGCTGCAGATTGGATATCATGCTTAACGAGGCAAAATGTTCAACATATCTGCCACACATTTAAAAAAGAAAGAAGCCTCCTCGTAAGCCATGGCAAGTTGTTACAAAAGGATCGAACCATAAATAGTTTATATTTATTATTTCCTTGGCATCCCCAAAGTATGCAACAAAAAGTGAATTTATTCTCCCGAGTCCCACAAAGGAGTTGAAATTCCCAAATGATGTCTTATGGCTTGAGTTTTAAATGTTTATTACTATAAACTATTTGGAAACGAACATCGATATTTGCACATAGACTTAACAGACCAAACGTGTTTGTCCTAAGTTCCCCACCCCCTTTCCCAACGCCTCAGCCCCACCAGCACCAACTCCTGCCAACATTGTACTTCGGTTTCCTTTGAAACATTTTCCGTCCTCTAATCCACTTTCTGCCATATTTAAACCAACATAAGAACTCATTTTCAATTCAAATTGTTCAACGACTCTAACTAAAATACTCACTAATATTCACATAGACAATTATCATCACACTCTGTGGATATATAGATACATACCCATTTTATACCGATTAATTTAAAACTTTTTGATCTTAAAATATGCACTAGTTGTTTTTTTTTTTTGCTCTCCCCAAAGAAGGACAAGGTTCGTTAAATCATCATTATTATCGAATAATGAAAAGGAAGTGATAGTTTTTATTTTTTAAATTTAATAATAACAGTCCCGAAAATAAATGTTCATACCAAAACTTCTTAACAAGTTTTTAAATAGTTTTTAAGCTGAACGGGGGCGGGCAAGAATTAGTAGCCACTAAGCTAAGTTTCTTAATAGTTTTATATTATAATTATATGTAGTAATAATAATAAACAATTAATGCTTGCAGGACAAATTTATAAACAGTTTTTTCTACACATCTAAAAACTACTTATGAACAAAGTGATTTACTTAGTAAATCTTAAGAATGTGAAATTAGAACTTAAGAGCCTGACAATATAGATATAAATCGATATTTCACTATTCTAGGAAATTGAGAGGAATCCAGCGGGCAAATATTTCAATTTAACGTACCTTTTCATTTTGATTGAAGCTTTATTGTTGTTTTCTTTTTCTCTCTGAAATCCTGAGATTGACAGCATCCCAAAATCCATTCCACTCTATTCCTTCAATTCGCGATCTTTCTTTGTAGCTTTCACTAATTTATTTTAAAGGTTGCTGACTTTTGTGTGGCATTACAAAATTTGTAATCGATTTAAAATTCTGTTTGGATCCGTTCCTGATTTTGATAAATTTGTTCACTTTGTAAAGCACTTTCACTTGCTACGTCTTATAAATTTGTGTGTTTGGGTTAATTCTCATGGTTATTTTTATAAACAAAATGAGAAAACATTTTACACACACACATGTCTTTCTGTAGATGCCTATATATACATATATATATATACATATATATATATATATATGTTTATGTGTACTATACAGATAGAGAGAAAGAGATTGACTTTTGTGTTCAAATTTTTATACATTTCATTGGGGCAGATGCCTCTGACGTTGCCAGTTGCCAAAAACACAAAAGCCAAAATATCGAAAAATAAACATACTATATATATATATATATATATATCTATATATAAGTTAAAACGTAAAACAATCAACAAGTACAACAACAAAAATCATGTTTCCAATGTAATTTATTGAAAATTATCTACTAAATTGTGTTGCAAATAAAATTAAAATTGACACAAAACACCAAAAAAACAAGAAAAAAACAAAAACGGAAAGAAACAACAAAAAAGAAGAGTGCGCGATAAAACGTTAGTAATTTTATTTTATTGCTGAGCTTTTTTTGTGAACAACAATTGCAAATTGCAAATAAGTTAAATGAAAGAGTTACAAACAAACCCCTTTCAGTTGTGTCAACCCGTTGATAAGTTTGTGAAAAGGTTTTTTGTTGTCTGTTTGTCGATCACGATAATACTAAATACATTATAGTTATTCAGGTACTTGCACTATCGCCATGGGAGACAATCTGTTTCCTATACAAATTATATGGGAAATGTCATGGCATCTATATATACATAAATATCTCAAAATATATGAGTACCGCCAAATACCCTTTAGATATTGTAAGTGCAGGCACATAAGACTTGGCAACATTGAAATATCTAAGATTTTCATAATATTAAAACAAATTAATAACAAATAACTTAATTAGAAAGTAAAACTAAAAGGTTATTGAGGTTTAATAAAGAATTTCGGATAAGTGTACAACATTTTTAATCGCTTTTTGTTTTATTGACCAAAAATCAAACGATTTGAGATGCTTATGAAACGAAAGTGAAAACAGGTTTTAATTTCCTTTCAGAAAATGAAAACATGCAAAAAACAACATTATAATCCTACACCAAAATTGGTCTCTACGAAGAATTCTAAGAAACTTTCATCATAAAACTCAATATTTAAAATGAATTTTTAGACCTAAGACTCAATTTTCAATCATTACTTACAATAGACTCTTCGCCAATTGATTTTGAAAAGTTGAGAAGTTTCTTTAATAATCTTGGATAAGAAATTGACTCGGACAAATATGGTTTTTGTTTTTGTGTGTGAATGAGAAACATTTGCTCCCAAAAGTAGGCAATAATCTGGAAGTGTATTCACTATTTGCAAAAACTTTTCGTATGCGTTCGATATTAATAATTTTCGCAAGCAAAGTTAGCTTTGAAGATTTTTTTTTATCCGCCGAATATTTAAAAATTTTTGTTTTAAAAGGAAAATTCTTCCTGTCTTCCTATTGTTAATGTTTTAATACTAATTGCAAAATGATTGTGATTTGTACTAGAATAAGAAATAGTTTTGATTTTTCAAAAACATTTGCACATGGGCAATTGATATATCAAATATGCTGTTTCGGAACTAGGGCTCTGAGAAGGGCATATTTGCCCCTTAAAGTATGTAACAAGCAGCCCAAGAATTTGCTTTTTCAAGCAAATAAACAAATTTATTTTAATCTTCAAAGCAAAAATATTATAAAGATATTTGAAGTAACATGACATAAGAAAAGTTAAAAATGTGTTTAAAACAATGAATACGTACGCAGCATATTGCATACTTTAAGGGACAGGATTCCATTGCTTTACAATTATCATTTTAAAAAATTTTGCTACAGGATATTAAAAAGTCGATTTTATACGTTTGCCTCGATTTTTGGCAAGACCAGAAATTGTTTGCGACGCATTTAGGCCCAGTACATATGAACGTTGAATATTTTGAATGTGTATACACAAATCTATCTATCTATATAGTATATATTCAGAAATATTTAAGATATTCTTGGCGGCTGCCTTATTGAGCAATTGGCTTTTGGATATGTATAAATTGCCTTCCGCCTTGTGGCATTTGAAAAGAGATTAGATTAAGAAATGGTTTAAAACTTTTTTCCCAACTTTATATACCTCACTGATTTTCACTGGCATTATTGCTAATTGTGTTTTGTAGAGAAAAGTTATTAAAATTTTAGAAAAACGTTAAACAAATAGAAAGACAAACTGAATGCATGAAGGTTTTCTCTGATGTGGTCAATGATAATTGTGTTTTCCTAGCGGTGAGTACTATAATATTTCTTGGTTTTCTTCATCAAATGGGACTAACTATGGAATTATAAAGAAAAAGAAGAAGATTTTTGGAGGGATCGTTAAGGGAAGAAGCGAGTAAGTTTTACTCCCCATTTGATTCCTCATAAATTTGATATAGAAAACCGTTTTTCCCCTACCACAAAATAAACACTTTCAATTGGGTGCATATGCACCTATTCTGTATTGATTTTCTTCGTTTCGAGTTGCAATAAACAATTGTTTCTTCGAGTTTTATCATTCAATATTATTATTTAATCGTTTGTCTAGTGTGTCTGTCAGATTGTAAACATATATTGTTTATTAACTAAAGGGCCCGGGCAGGCACACTTCGAGAGACAACTCTAACGATTAGAAAGACAACCAGAGAGAGAGAGAGACAGAAAGAGAGACTGACTGTCTGACTGACTGACTGACGAGCTAAACAATACTCACTAACATCTATGTATGACAAGACAAATAACAACAACGATAACAACAATTGGCAAATGTTAAAACGCAAATTCATGTGACAAAAACAATTTGAATGGCGAAAGTAAAAGCCATAAATAAATGGTCACCGTTATCTGGGCCCCAAATAAGTAAGTGAGTACTTGGTAGAGTATCTGATCTCAATTATCACCGTGCAGGCAAACTGGCCGACCGACCGGGCGACCGGACCGGACCGACTGATCCGAGTGATCGTCCAATCAACCGACCGACCCAACGACCGACCCAACGACCGACCCAACGACCAAACAACTAAAACACTTCATCGTCTTCTGATTTACTGATTGCATATTCTGATTGTGGTCGCTCTTTTGGGTGAATTGGAGAATAATATATATTTAGAATTTGTGTGTTAAAACAAACTTGTGTTTGTTTTCTATAGCGTACTATGCCACTGAGTGCCCGACGTCACAATACACACACTTGCCTAATCTTTGGAGTATCTTTATCTAGAGAGACAGTCTATTTTGTATTTTGGGAAAGTACGACTATTCGTAATATAGAGAAAGAGATAGAGATAGAGAGAGGGAGAAAGAGAGAAGTCGTCCGCCCACTATGTACGTGCCACGCACCGGAGATGAGATGGCAGAACGTGAATGAGTTGCGTTTATAATGATTGGAAAGTTATAGATCACAAAACAGTATTGACACCATGCTCATATAGGATTACATGGTATATTTAAGGTCACCAAAATCTATGTAACAGGCAAAGGAAAACATTTCCAATACCAGAAATCGTAATCGTAAAGGATCGCCCACCTGTCCGTCTGTATGAACATCTAGATCTTGGAAACTATAAAAGCTAGAGCAACCAAATTTGAATAGAAAGTCTCGTATAGTATATATGTAGATTAAGTTTGTTTTTGTCACGCCCTTCTACGCCTACCTAGTTCAACTACAACAGATTTTCTCACCCATTACACGAGTTAAGGTATCTCTCAACTTGTTGGCCATCACATGGAAATCACTTTAATTTTTTCTATTCTGACAAATTGTATTTTTTGGAAGAAATTGTTTAGCTATTTTATTTAAATTTAGGACACTTATATATCTTATCAATATTAATCTCCCTAGTAAATTTCATAAAATTCTAATAAAAAATAGTCAAGCTATTAATGCCAAATGTCAAGGGGATGCTTAAGTATCTGCCAGTGTGAGAGAGATAGACTTTGCGTTATTTATTCTTCAAACCGTTTTCTTAGTTAATGCATGGTATACCAAAGTCGTTGCGACTTCTTATTTATATTTAAGTAGTCTATAGGTTGGTCTCTATATACAAACATACTCTTTTTGTGTGCGCTCTTAACAAACCACGAGAAAACAATTTAGTATAAGTATCTTATCAACTAGGCGTACTTTTTGATTGGTTTTTACTATATAAATATGATTCGTCATTTCAAATAAATCTCAATTCCATGGCAGACACGCAAATAGATTATTATAACTTGATCTAAGATATGTTAATAATAGAAATTTTGTGTGTTCTCCTCGATGATTATAAAAACGAATCAGATTCTTATCAGTGCATTAAAAGTCAAAGTACGCCAAAGTTGCCAAAAAAAAAAAAGATTGTAATGAAATACAGATCATGAAACAATTGTTTGAGCTTTGAATTTTTAACGACTAACTAAGTTTAATACAGTTCCAATAAATATTTCTAAATATCTTATTTATATAGTTTGGGTTTAGGTGTTTAAGACTTATTTTATGATACAAATGACTAAGTTTAAAATAGTTCAAATAAATATATGACTAATCTATGGATCCAGTTGCCAATTGGTACAACGGTTTTCGTTTTGGTAGATATACATATATGAATTGTTAAATAATGTTTATACACAAATGCTATTATCTGCGTCACGGCGAAAACACTTGTTGACTTCGAGTGACGGAGACGGAGGCGGAGAGATGAAGATGGAGATATCGCGTTTTTTTTTTATTTTCTTTTTTTGAAACCACTTGGAATGACATGAGAGAAAAATTCTTTTGTTATGCTACATTTTTGTATATCATATCTTACAATTAGTTATCGAATTGTGTAAAAATTATATTTGTCTAGCTTATCAATTGAAGATGCTAAACGAAATTCTATGTAGAAATGAGTAATGCATTACTACACACACACACACACACACACACACACACACACACACACACATACAAAATGCTTTGACTAGTAGTGTATGAGTGAGTGAGTGTGTCTAAGACCTAGAACTAGAACTCGAATTGG
Source organism: Drosophila willistoni (assembly GCF_018902025.1). Lineage (NCBI taxonomy): Eukaryota > Metazoa > Arthropoda > Insecta > Diptera > Drosophilidae > Drosophila > Drosophila willistoni. Next base: position 10,141,878 of record NW_025814052.1, read on the forward strand.
CATTGAGTGTGGGTCTAGAATTTCTAGAATTTAAGATCATTTCAAAGGCAGCATAAAGTTGAACTTGAGAGCAACAGCATCCCCTACATGCCCAATCCTCAATCCGCAGACCCACAGATTTTCAACGATCAGCATCGTTTGGAGCTGCTGTTTGACTCGAGATCCCTCTCCCACCAACCACCACCGACGCCAGCACCACCACCACCACCACCACCACCGCCCACCACCACGCCTCGCCATGCCTTGCCTCGTTTAGGCGCAATCGAAAGTAACGTTTTGGCTTTACGTAGCACCGCATTAGTCGTACTCTGAGTGTCGGCGGCATCAGTTCAACGTTATTTGAATTTAATTTTTCAGTTATTTTTTTTTGTCGGTTTTGAATTTTGAAATCTTCACTTGGACTTTGTGGTTCATTAACTATTTTTTTTTTTTGTTTCTTTCTGTAAGTGTTTTCGACTTGGCCAAGTGCTGTGCGCGCGGTTGGTGCTTGACTTTCAAATTAATGCAAGTCAGAAGTGTGAAAGTGGAGCGTTTGGGTTTTATTTTTTCTGTTAGAATTTTATAGATATAGACTTTAGAGTGTATATAAAAATGTATTTATTAATTTAAATTTTCCATTAATCTTATTTGAATTGGCAAATTATCACCAATAAATTGCATTTGTTCGGGCCCAAAAATTTGAGATAGTTTATTCTTTTTGTGATATTCTTTAATTAAAACTCATGTGACTGTATAATGGTCATATTTCATATATGTATTTATTTATTTATAAACTATTCATTTTGTGCAATTAACTTGCAAATCGTTGCCAGAGACAACGGCAGAGATCGCATAAAACAAAAAAAAAAATAAAATTAAAATGATTAAATAATTTAAATGATTAACATAGCAAAATCGTGCTCGCATTTCTCCAGCCATTTCGCCCGACGGGCATGCGATTACCGATTCCCCATTCCCGTTCCATTTTGAGCGGATACGAATATATATATATACATACATATATGTATATAGTTTCTGATAGTTCTATTCACTTGTAATGCAAATCACATATCTACACTAGACTCGATTCACAAATTCAAATCATGATTGCCAATTTTTGTCTAAAACTTTACATTTCGACAGTCATTAAAAAGCAAAAGAGAAGAAAAAAAGAAGAAAAAAATGTATTTCACCATTTTTAACTATTCTTTAAAAACATGTAAATTATTTATTTCTCATCTTGTTGGCACGTGTCCGCCTACAAACAAAACACAGAAGCCCCGAAAAACTGGTTAAGAGCTGTTAACTAAATTTAAATGCGAAATTTAATTGCAATTTTTATGTGTCTCTTAATATATAAAACGGAAGAAATACAAAATACAATTTCAAGCTAAAACTTAAGCTCTTTAAAAACAAATCAATTAATTAAGTTTTACACTTTATAATTCAAATAAATATAGAGATAGACGAGAAAAGGGAAATAAAAGACTCATTTTTTAAGGTTAGAAACAGCGGGAAAAGAAACAAACTAAGAAATGAATGACTCTTGATTCCCTTGATTTGTAGCCTAGTGTCGTTCGTTTTATTATTTTGATTATTCTGTTGTCTGATCGTCTATTACCGAAACATAGCAAAAATGTCTGTAAACAATTAAATGAAATTAATTAAAGCCAAATAAATCAGCGACGAACAGAAGCAGCAGCAGCCGCTGCCGCTGCCGCTGCCTCTGCTGCTGCCGTAACTCTAACGGCAACTGATAAGCGGTAAATGCTGTGATCTAGGGCGAGGGGCGGCTGCGGCGGCGGTGGCGAAGCAAATCAAATCAAATCAATTAATTAGCAGGTTAATGGGGGGCGGGGCCAGAGGGTTGGGAGTTGCTTGCCCAGAGATTGGCCAACCATTAGCAGCAGCGGAGCGTGGCCGTGTTGCGGTTGCTGCAACTGGGCCAATATTACAAATATACATATACAGATATATACATATGTACATATAATTATAATAGTCTTGTCTTTCTTTTTTGTTTTTTTTTTTTTGGTTAATTTCATCATCATCATTATCATCGTCGTTATCATGCAGCAACATGGAACAGATGGAAAACTATGTTACGGCCACGGGCAGCAATAGCAAACGCATTTTCGATGAGGATTCGGGTGAGTGTGTAAGCCGATTTCCGGTTTAGAAAGTCGCACTGCTTGAGGAAGTGCGTCCAAGTCGGAGAGTGCAAGTACAAGGTGAATTGAATTGCAAACCGGATTCTCAATCCGTTGAAGTTCAATCGCTTTGGCCCTGAAAACGCAGACGACAACGCGGCGCGAAAAAAACAAAACAAAAAAAAAAACAATAACCAGAAAAGAAAACAAAAAACAAATAATATTAAACGGAACAACAAAAACAAATAAAAATAGGCAAAAAAAAAAAAAACATCCAAATTTTTATAATAACATAAGTACTAAAATTAAATGAAAATTACGGTTCTTCTTCTTCTGCTACATCATCCACCTGCCACTCTGACACTTTCACATCACGTGCCACAGTTAGCAAGGTCACCTCGGATGGGGAACCCCTATTGACCATGGTTGCTGGTCTCTCTGGACTATTAACTGGCATTATAATTCTGGCAGTGCTTGTATCCATGGTCGCCTGTCGCAATCACAAAAAGTATGAAATCTCAAATTGCAATCGAGTGATAATTCAAAAAGTAACGGTCTCCATTCTCCTTCCATTACGTTACAGTAAACGCCGGCAAAGTGGAACAGCTGGAGCTGCAACACCAACACCACCAGCTACAATCACTGATTTGACCATGACGAGTCCACCAGTGGCCGGCAGAGGCAATCTAAATGCCGCCTTTGCCGAGAGCACATTATCCTTACGCGTTCAGGATAATGATAAGGATAAAGAATGGCCCTCAGCTGTGGTGGTTATCGAAAGGGAAAGGTATTAATATGCAACGTGATTTTATTGAAAAACAAAAATTATAAGACTGAGATGGCATTGGCTGTCGTTATTATTATTATACAAATATCTACAATTATGTATATATGTATATTTATACATTGTTTTGTTATCGTTGTCTAGTATAAATAGTTGCAACAAACATGTAAACATTATTATTAACTATAAAATAAAACTACATTGCACACACCTATTGATATTAATTGATGAGATTAATTTCTTCCTTTGTTAACTTGTTAGCCATTGGTCAATCTATCGTTAAGGAAAGATAAGAACCAGTTGAGATTGTTCTCAAGGCAGTTGGTTTTTTTCAAAAGTTTGAATAAAAAGAGTTGGCAACGCCATTCGATTAATTTCCCTTTCAGTTATCGATAAGCTTTTATCGTGGTTGACTCAATTTGCGTTTCGATCAGTTGCCATTTAAATTATCGATAACGTTTTATCGCCTGCGCTCTCGTCTTTAGCTTGATTTTTTTTTAATTTTGTGGTTTTACAGTTATATTTGGTAATTATGTTTTCCGTTGTTATATATTTTTTTATTGTTAATTTAAATGTGTATTTCGTAACTAGCTCTCCATCCCAAATAAACATGTGCGTGCGGCTAAAAACAGCTGCGTAAAATCACTATTTCGTTAAAAGGGGATTCCCAGACACTGACACACGAATGTGCACCCTGCAATAAGATCCGAAAACTTATTTCTTGCGACAGAAAAAGCAAAAATTATACTAAAACGTAAAAAGTTGCTGATATTTCAAGGTATCTAAACATAGCTCCTTCTACAGAGAGAACTATTTGCCAACAAGATCATCGATTCCAATGGAAAAGCATTACAAGTTGTGGGGCAATTTATGGAAAAAGGGGCAAGAGAATTTGGCAATTGAAGGGTCTGATAAGTTCTTCTAAAGTCGGAAAAAAATATTAAAGAAATGATAAACGATTGTATTACTCAACGTCAGGATTTTCAGCTAATTGACTTTACTCCGATTGTTTGTGGTAAATTGATCAAATTAGTTAGGGCCACCTCTCAAAATGAAATTACCAAAAATAATGTCTCCCATAATATTTGAAAATCGGCTTACAATTGCGAATGAAGAATAAAGATGTCAAATTATAAGGAACTCAAAGACGGAAAATGTTAAAGAGTTATCTCAAATCATGTGAAAATAATGGAATTGATTGAGCAGGAAATTGAATTTGTTTTAACAAATTATCCAGCACTAAAGTTACGAAAAAAAAAGGATTATTCAGGAGAGCCACAAGTCGACATGGGTGGATCTAGCACTGTGAAATGGGGGAAATTTTGCTTTTAAGAATTTTCCAAATCTTCTTTATATGTTCCAAAAATCGAATTCTTGGTGGGCTTATTGCAGTTCCCCCGCTGGGATCCGCCTATGAACACAACAAACTTTGGGCGCAATTTAAAAACAAGGCTATAAATTATCGACAATTGAGCACTTATCATTAGTTAGTTATATAAATGTACTTATAATGAAAAAGAGATAACTTTTTATTTGAAGTTTTCCTCGTCGTTATCTCTTGAATTTTTAAGTTTTTCTTCGAATTAAAGAAACATTTCTTTGTATTGATACGTTGAAATTGGCCACTCGATTTGTCGAGCTTTCTGATTTTCTGGCTCTGGGTCCAATGAGTACCGAAATATGTATTCTCTCCGGATCAGGATGAGGAATGTAAGATCTGAGGGCTTTTGTTATAAATTTTGTCCGGCTTTTATTATTTTGTTTCTTTCAATTGAACAACTATCACATAATAAAGGTAAAAAAAAGATGGGTAAATATAAATGCATAGAGAGGAATCGAGTAGAAGTCACATTTGCCTCCTTCATAGGGCAGCGGTGTTGCGGCAACCGACAACCATGGCCAGCAGAGCCATACGAATGTACATGCCATACTCGGCCTGCCGGAAGTAGGCAGCTCTGGGATCCGAATCGAAATCACGACTAATCTCATCCAGACGCGGCAATGGATGAAGTACAATGGTGCGGTTTTTGGCCAGTGTCATCAGTTTGGGAGTGACAATGTATTTGCCACAGCACTGCAGGAAGTGAAACAGAGAGAGTGAGAAGATCAGTTTTGTGGTTAGGATGGGGTTCAAGGGTGGGGGGACTACTCACCCGCTGGTACTCAGCCTCGCTAGAGAAACGTTCCCGTTGAATGCGCGTCATGTATAAGACATCGGTGTCGGGCAATACCTCCTCCAGGGAACTGCAGAACAACTGCTTGACTCCGTGATCGTGCAGATATTGAGTCAGCTCCTTGGGCATCTGCAGGCCCTCGGGGGCACAATAAATCAGTGTGACGTCGTACCGGGTAAGAAGGCGGGCCAGGGAATGAACAGTTCGCCCGTTTTTCAAATCACCCACCATGGTTATGGTTAGTCCATTGACTGTACCGATTTCCTCGCGGATTGTGAATATGTCCAGCAATGCCTGGGTGGGATGCTCACCCACACCGTCGCCGGCATTGATCAAGGGTTTGCGCGTAAATGTGGCAGCGCGCTACAGAAAAGTTTAGGTCAGTTAAAGTTTCGGCCGATTTTCAATTGTTACTTACTGTGACGGCACCTGGCTCCGGATGACGCAGAACCATCACATCGGCATAGCTGGCCATCACTTTGATGCTATCCTCCAGCGTCTCGCCCTTCTTTACCGACGATGTATCCTGATCCATGCTGATAACCCGTCCGCCCAGACGTTGCATGGCCGCTGCAAAGCTGCACTGAGTCCTTGTGCTCACCTCATAGAAGACACTGGCCATAATCTTGCCGCGCAAGAGATCATCCACTGGCCGATCCTTGGTGACTCGCGACTTGAGCAATTGGGCCAGATTAAAGATATCGTTTAGATGCTCCTTGGTGAACATATCGACCGACAAAATGTGTTTGCCCACTAGCGAATGGGCCACTGGATTCGGACTATTCGGCAACTGTGTGGTCTTTTGCAGATACTCACGCAGGGTTGACGAGTCGAGACGTAAGCGAGGCGAAGGCGAAACGGGACGCAGGAATCCAACGCCACCCGTACCCGCGTCGTCCTCGAAGTGAACCTTGGGTGCCTGTTCGCTGCCGGTGAGGAGACGAGCGAATGTATCATTGGCATCAGTATCGCTGGGCAATTCCGCCGCCTCGGCGAGGCATTGCTGACCCGATGCGGTGGCACGCACATTCTGGCCATAGCCGGGCTGAACCAGCACTTGGCCATCAATGTAGGCCACCTCGCCGCGCAGAACAACTCGATGCACACGACCTTTGACCTTGGTGCCATCGAACGGTGTCCAGCGGGTCTTAGTCTTTAGGTCAGCGGCGTTAATCGTCCATTCCTCGTCCAAATCGACCTCCACATAAGTGTGCGGCTGTTCGGGCAAATTGAATATACTTCTCGGATTGCGATGGAACTTTCGCTTTATGTCCTCAATGGTTAGACGACCCTCATTCACGGCCTGCAATAGCATTGGGAGAATTGTCTCCAAGCCCGGAAAACCTGGCGGGGGATTATCCGATCGCTTCTCCTCGAGTGTGTGCGGAGCATGGTCAGTGGCAAACACATCAATGTAGTCCATATTCTCCCACAGGGCTTCCTGATCCTCGGGTGAGCATAAGACGGGTCGCACCTCTGCCATTCCTGCGCCCAAGTGCTCCACATCCTTGGTACTAAGGAATAAATGATGCGGACACACTTCGCAGGTCACCTTGATGCCCTTCTCCTTGGCCGCCCGTATCAATTGGATCTCCTCCTTGCGCGCCACATGACAAATGTGGACCGGCCGATCCAATAAATGGGCCAGCAGCAATATGGCCGCCATGCTCTGTCTCTCAGCGTGGCACACAATGGGTGCCCGCTTGGGCCAATGTGATAGATGGCGCTGCCAAGCCCCGATGTCACTCAACTTCAATGTGCCGAACGTATTGTTGAGATACATCTTCAAGCCACACGCCTGGGTGGCCAATTCATGGGCATGCGGCCAATTTGCATCCGAGGCACCCAAATACAAGGCATAGTCGCAACGGGATCCCAAACGGGCCAGCTCCTGGAACTGTTGGAACGTCTCCCTGTCCACAATTGACGGATTCGTGTTGGGCATGGCGCACACGAGGGTCACACCGCCGGCCAGAGCAGCTGCCGTGCCGCTGTCGAAATTCTCCTTATGCGTGCCACCTGGCTCTCGCAAATGCACATGGACATCAATGAATCCTGGCAACTTGACAATGCGTCTCGAGGTCATGCAATCCGTATGGGTTTTCATTGCCGGATTACGTCCAGTCAGACGCATCGATTCCACCAGCAACTTGGTGCATTTAACATCGGTGACCAGAGGTATGGAATAGTCCACAGCCAGGCGGCGGGTGCGATAGCCATGTGTCATGAATGACGAGACACTGCAACGCAAAACGCAAAACAAAACGTTATGATATCGAATTATGATCGAAAGATCGAAGACTTACCGTCTGGCTCCGCCACCTCGCATTGGTAAATTGATGACTAAATCAAAGTGCTTCTTTGCCAAAAATTCGGCCAGATGACGTAGTTCACCATTGAAGTCATCGGAAGTTAGCTTATCAAATGTCCACTGAACCGATTCCACCTGCAGAAAGTTAAGGGGTTTTAGGAATTATATTGGGAATTTCCAGAATTTCAGGTGACCATAAACGATATCTCAGTTAAAGAACTTGTATAATGTTCTTCAAATACTAATAACGATAATGATCGAAAGGAACACAGAAAATTGGGTGCGACTGGTTAGATGTAGAATTCAATTTCGCACTTACATTATTTATACTATATCGTTTGACTTAAGAACTATTTTTATTTGAGAAACAGTGGAACCAATGGTGAATCGAATGGCCGAATGACCCAGAAAAAACTAAATCAGAATCACTATTAACTAAAACTAGTTGGGAATTACAAACGAAATAATGTGTGAAATAAAGGAATGTCTTTCAGTATTGAAAGAGCGATCGTCGCCCTTTTTTTGTGGACCTTTTTCTACGTTTTTTTTTTAAGGTCAAATGGTGTATCTAGGAAAACAGAAGACGGACTTGCCTCGCCTACAGATTTTACATTACAAAATCCACCAACAATCGACCACTGTTGATATACAGTCATATAACGTGGCAGAGCCGGAAGCATGGAGGAGTATAGGAAGAGAGCCATTATCTGGAGACACTTGTTACTTTCTGCGATTCTTATCTATGACAAGAAAATGACATTCGATTGAATGGCGATTGTTATCAAAATGCTATTACTGTTCGTAGACATTCAGTTGGTGCCAACGGTCGCGATGGGTTGCTCCTGCTCGAGGCCATTAAGCGATAGTCAGAGCGTTCAGCAAAATGCCCTGCAGATGATAAACGATCAGCAGTTGCCGAAGTCGTCACGTCGCCGACGCCAGGAGGAGAAACGACGACAGCGACAACGCCATAGGCTACAGAAAGGTAATGGTAGAATTCAAAGGCATGGCAAACAACAGCAACATCCAAGCCAATCGGGAAGCCAGAGAAGGTCAAGTTCCAATTGGCGTCACAATTCCCAAGTTGCCATGCGTCTATTGGGTGGCAGCAATGGAAGCAGTGCCACCGAATGCGGCAGTGCTCTATATGCCCGCACTGTGGAGAAGCAACGCGAGGATCATCATCGAATTATCGAGAAGAAGACCCTCTATCAGTTGGATAGGCAACTGGAGACATTTCTGCTTAACCAAGTGTTACTGGGCATGCAGTTCTTTAGCCATTTTGAGTCAGAAATGTCAACCATGGATCAACAATTGCAGGCCAAGCGAAGGGCCAGTGCCCAATTGCTGAGTGAGCACAGTTTGCTTCATGCCAGTGTCATCGATGTGGCAGTGTAAGTTGAATGAACCTAACAACCGAACGACTTTTTCTGCAGCTTATTGATTGTAATTTTATTCTAAAGGCAGGTAAAATTTGGTGGCCAGCCGCTACAGAAACCCCTGACATATGTGGTATTCGAGAATGTGGATATAGCGAGAACGGATGATGCCAATTATGATTCGATTGCGGCCTTGTGCAAAGTTCTGTTGGACACAGACTACTACAAGAGTACACCAGCACGCTGGGACTATGTACAACTGATGGAGCGCGCCCGTTGGATGGGCTATGTGCGTTTAAAGCTGCGCGAGCAACAGCAGCAATCGATATTAAGTCCAACGAGATCTTTGAACAGCTTTAACGAAGATATAGATGGCGGCATCTATACGGATGGCAGTTCCAGTTCTGGTTATAGTACGGCTGACAGTTGGAAGGATTATGATCATGTATATATGTCGCGTTTGAATAATCCACGACCCTTGAAAGAGTTGCGGATGACACAAGTTCCACTTAGGAGGAATGTCTTACCGGATGAATGTATTTCTCAGTTGGCCAAATGTCTGCCACCCTGGCTAATGGATGATGACGACGACGATGACGACAATGATGATGATGATGATGACGACGAGGAGGATGATTCTGAGAATGAAGAGTGTGAGGTAAGGGATAAAGAAACCACTGCAGAAAAGCAACAAGGAACTGTCTCTGATTCTCCCTCTGGCTACGAGACCGTAGAGGTATTGCGTCAATGCCGGCTGGAGCAACAGCACCGGCGTACACTGCTTCAGCAAAGCTACTTGAGCTCCACACAGTTCATGAACTACTTTGGAGAGCTTTTCCGCCAGCATTTGGCTAAAGATTTGCATATACCGGCGGCCCATTTGGCCTCTGGGAGCTATCGCGGCTGCACGTTAATGCTGGACCAAGAGATGATGGTGCCCGCAATCCATGTGCCACATGGTTGGCCAGATTGCGCCTTCGAGTTCAATCGTCGAACGCGACCAGTGCTTACCAATTTGCATACAGGAGAGAAATTCCAATGGCCCACCGAGCAGATGCGTCAGCGGATTAAATCCTTTGGCTTTCATGTGATTCCTGAGGGTCATTCGCCCAAGCATAGAAGGAATCCGTTTCGAGAATTGGAATGGCGCATTGTTTTCCCCCAGGCGGAAATTTATCTGGAGAGACAGTTGAATCAAATGCAGCTCAAGGTATTTCTTCTGATGAAACTTCTAGTACGGACATTTGTCGGCGAGCAGTATACGGCCATGGGATCCTTGATGGAACAACTGCGGGCCCATCTGTTCTGGCATTGCGAAAGTAATACCAACGAGTGGCCCGAAGAGTTCTTGGGAGAACAGTTGGTGCGATTTGTGCGCACCTTTGCCGACTGTCTGGCACGCAAGGAACTACGCGACTATTTCATCAAGGAGCGCAATCTCCTCGAGCATGTGCCAGAGGATGCATTAATGCAGCTTCACACCATAATGGCGGGCATAGCCGAGCATCCGTTGCTGCATATGGTCGAGGCCTTGAAGCATTTGCAGCATCATAAGAATTTCTATCCGCCATTGGACTACAACCGTTTGCTGGAGAACATCTTTACCGAAGACTATATTCAACTGCGAGAATGGAGTAAATTCAAGAGGCAAACTCCAGCAAACAGCACCTCGGCTGCTCCCTGGCAGGAGGAGCAGCTAGTAACTCCGGAGAAAAAAGACAATAAGCGGAGCAAGGAAGTCATCACAGATGCCCAGGGCTGGTTGGGCCTGGCCGAGCATCAGGAGCGCTCACGTGGTAAGCTGCGACGCAAGACCCAACGCATGCAAGCGGCGCAGCAAATGAAACTCCTTGAGCATCGGCAGAAGCAATTGCAGCGGGAGATATCCGTCACCAGTTCGGTGGACAACCTGGATTTGCAATTGCTAATCGCCACCCGACGATCCAACTCGAATAATAGCAATGGCATTGAACAGCAAACGCAACCCCAGTTCAACAATGGCCTGGAAATATTGCGTCGCACTAATCTCCTCGAGCTGCTGCTCGATCATCTGTTGAGTATGCTCCGCAAGGCCATAGCGTTTCGCAATTGCCATCACTCTCATCTCTATCTGGAGCAGGGTCAACGTCTGTGTCGGCTCTATCAACAATTGGGTTGCTCTCAGCATGCCCAGCATTTTGTCGAGCAGTTGTGCGAAGAGGCCAACAATTTGGAAAAGATGGAGACGTCTCCAATGCCATCATCGTCGTCGTCATCGTTCTCCTCGCTGTTCCTGACACCACCAACTTTACCCAGCCGCAGTGTCAGTCCCCAGCATCCACGTAAATCTATAAAATTCGATGATCATGTGGTTCTAATTCATTCACCGCCTCAACACAATCAGAAAACAGAGGGCGGAAGCGAGGACGAGGACGAGAACAAGGAAGAAAAGAATGAAACTATCCCATCAGAAGCAGAAGCAGAACCAACACAGACAAACACGGAAAGTGTTTTGTCTTTGGGAAATCTTCTACAGCGTCTCAATATTCAACCCGATAAAGTTCAAACTTTAACACAGAAAACGGATCAGCTAATGCAGACCTTAGCGCCAGAATCCAAGCGTGAGGAATTACGTCATATGGTTAAACGTAATGCACAAAAGCTTAAAGAAGCCCTCAACTAAATGCGCAAATCCATAAATGCATTAAGATAAGACCCGTATAGATATAGCCAGCCATATATAAATACTGTACATACATACATACATACATACAAATATAAATATACAAGTCATTTTATATAGAAGATAAGCCCGCCCCGAGTTTGGAATGTGTTTAAAAGTCAGTTTAGATCGCACACTAGAATGTCCAGTAATTGAAACTGAAGATTGCCCATCGAAGTTAACGAGGGCCATGGTCAATAAATCGGATATTGAGGAAAGTTAGACAATAGACTTTTATCTCAAAAGCCACTCACAGAGATACAGTTCTTATCGAACCAATCGAGTTGACTTTGTTATGCATAGGGGACAGAAACAATCAGAAACATATTGGATAGTTAAGGGGATTGGGAAAAAGGCTTTCTTTGCGTTATATAAAATAATTCATTTACTTACATCAACGCCATGCTCGGCATAGAAATCACCAGTGCCCATTGAGGCATATAGTTTGTAGCCCATTTTGGCCAAGTCTCGAATCGATGATAGCAATTCCATTTTGTGCTATCAATTAAGAAAAGAAGAAGAGGGAGTGGGATTATAGTAAGTGTAATAATTGTGGAATTCATTCGGGCTCACCTTAAAACTGCCAATGGAGAGTAGAACCGCATTTTTAGGAATCTCAAAACCGGTGGACATCATGGCCTTCAAATAGGCCTCATAGCGATTGTCCCCAAAGCAGGCCACTTCGCCGGTGGATGCCATTTCGACGCCTAGCTGAACATCGGCCCCGGCCAGACGAGAGAAACTAAACTGGGGCACCTTGACGCCGACCTTGCCAACACCGTGTAGCACCTCCAAATGCGGTTCCACATCCAAACCCAAAATGGCACGTGTGGCAATGGCCACAAAATCATGATCCAATGTCTTGGAGACAAAGGGAAATGAACGTGAGACACGCACATTGCACTCGATAACCTTGAGTTCGTTGTTCTTGGCAATGAGTTGCATATTGAAGGGTCCCGTCACATCCAGAACACTGGCCAAGTCGCGAGTGATGCGCTTTATGGCCTCCAGAGTCTCGGCATTAATGTCCTGCGGCGGGGTAACCAGTGTGGCATCACCCGAATGGACACCAGCGTTCTCTACATGCTCCGAAACGGCTATGCAAAGGACTTGGCCATCTGCGGCCACTGCATCCACATCGATCTCTTTGGCTTCGGTAAGGAATTTCGAGATGACCACGGGATGCTCGCGACTCACTTCGGAGGCGGCATTTAGATACGTTTCCAGATCCTGATTCGAATAGGCGACATTCATGGCGGCGCCAGAGAGGACATAAGACGGTCTGACCAGACAGGGATAGCCCACCTCTTCGCAGAAATCGATGGCCGACTGCAGATTTGTTAGCTCCTTCCATCGGGGTTGCAGGATTCCCTTGCGGTCGAGCATGCGGGAGAATTTGAAGCGATTCTCAGCACAATCGATGGACTCGGGCGATGTGCCCAACACTTTGGCCTGCTGGCGATGCAAGTCCATGGCAATGTTATTGGGCAACTGGCCACCCATCGATAGGATGATGCCATCGGATCTCTCCAACTCGTAAATGTCCATGACAACCTCAAAGCTAATCTCCTCGAAATAAAGGCGATCGCACATATCATAGTCGGTGGACACCGTCTCAGGATTGTAGTTGATCATAATGGTTTGCTTCTGCAGCTTGCGCAACTCCTTGAGACAGCCAACGGCACACCAATCGAACTCCACCGAGGACCCAATGCGGTAGACACCCGAACCGACCACAATTATATGCCCACCAGGGAAATCCAAATCGTGCTCCTGCCCATTGTATGTATTGTATAGATAATTAGTGCTCGCCGGCCACTCACCAGCCACAGTATCGATTTGCTTCACAAATGGCCGGATCGAGTGCTCCAAACGCAGTTGACGCACAGCCAGCTCTGTGCTCTTGGTGGCCATGGCTATCTGCTTGTCCGCAAAGCCCAGACGCTTGGCTTTCAATAGCTTTTCCTTGCTTAAGTCCAATTCGTTTTTGAAAATACAGATCCGTTCCAGTTTATGGAGGAACCAACGATCAATTTTCGTCAGTTGATGCAGCTCATCAATGTCCATGCCCGAATGCAAGGCAGCGGCCAGGACAAACGGACGCCTGTCCGTGGGCTCGGACAGCAGCTCCTCATCCACAATGGCGCCATTGGGCTCGAAACCCTGGACATCGCTGTCCACCATGCGCAGAGCCTTCTGGAAGGCTTCCTCAAAGCTGCGACCAATGGCCATCACTTCGCCCACACTCTTCATGGAGCTGCCAATATTCTTGCTGACTCGCACAAATTTGGCCAGATCCCAGCGTGGAATCTTGACCACGCAGTAATCAAGACTCGGCTCAAAGCAGGCGGTGGTATTTCCGGTGACGGAGTTCTTGATGTCCGGCAGAGGCAGTCCCAGCGACAATTTGGCTGCCACATAGGCCAATGGATAGCCAGTAGCCTTGCTAGCCAGGGCCGAGCTACGCGAGAGTCGTGCATTCACCTCGATGATGTAGTATTGCTCCGAGTCCGGGCACAGGGCATACTGGATATTGCACTCACCGACAACGCCAAAGTGCCGGATTACCTTGAGGGCAGTGCTGCGGAGCATTTGGTATTCGCGATCCGAAAGAGTTTGCGATGGAGCCACCACAATGCTTTCGCCCGTGTGAATGCCCAACGGATCGAAATTCTCCATATTGCACACAGTGATGCAATTGTCATAGGCATCTCGTACCACCTCGTACTCGACCTCTTTCCAGCCCTTTAGGGATTTGTCGATAATCAGTTGACTGGAATGGGCCAGGGCCTGTTGGGCCAGTGTCTCCAGTTCGTCGGCATTGTTGGCAAAACCGGAACCGAGGCCACCCAGAGAGAAGGCGGCACGCGCCATTACGGGATAACCAAGACGATTGGCTGCAGCCAATGCCTCGGCCACTGTGTTAACCGCTTCCGATGGTGCGACCTGCTCACCAATCTCATTCACTCGCTGGGCGAATAACTTTCTATCCTCCGTCTCGATAATCGACTGAATCGGCGTACCCAGAATCCTCACATTGTACTTGGCAAAGACACCAGCCCTCTCCAGCTCCACACCGCAATTGAGCGCAGTTTGACCGCCGAATGTGAGCAGAACTCCGCTGGGACGCTCCGATTTGATTACCTGCTCCACATAGTGTGCGGTGAGGGGCAGGAAGTAGCATTTATCCGCCATACCCTTGGATGTCTGAACGGTGGCTATATTGGGATTGATGAGAACCGTTTGGATATTGCATTCGCGCATGGCTTTAATTGCTTGCGAACCAGAATAATCAAATTCACCAGCCTGGCCAATAGATAGACCGCCAGAGCCGAGGATTAATACCTTCCTCGGCTTTCTTGGTGGCGGCTCCACGCGTTCTGGTCTCAAGTGACGCTCAATTAACTGGGGAATTGACAGTGTTGAGCCCTTGATGGCATCTAGAAAGACATCGAAAAGAAACTCAGTGTCCCGGGGTCCGGCATGATGTTCCGGATGAAACTGCACCGAGAAATACGGTTTTGTGCGATGCACAATGCCTTCATTTGTGCCATCATTGGCATTGACAAACAATTCATCCCAATCCTTGGGCAAATTTTCAAGATCAACGGCATAACCGTGATTCTGTGAGGTCATCAGACAGCGGCCCGATGCCCGGTGCAAACAGGGCAGATTGTGTCCTCGATTGCCGTACTTCATTTTGAATGTAGAGCAACCAATGGCCTTGGCCAACAACTGATGGCCCAAACAAATACCCATAATGGGTTTTTTACCTGCACTGACAACCTTGCGCACTTGCTCGACTATTTCGGTGCATTTCTCCGGATCACCCGGTCCGTTCGACAGAAAAAGTGCATCGTAATCATCGTCGTTTAGCTCAGTGCTAAAAGGCAACAGTCGGACAGAGGCTCCTCGGTCCAGAAGACAACGCAACTGATTCAATTTCAAGCCACAATCCAGCACAGCAATGCGGGGACCAGCTCCACTAATGCTCTTATAGACTTGCTCCGTCTTGATGCTGACCTCCTTGGCCAAATTCTTGGCGTTGGGATCAATGAATTCCAATTGCTTTACGGTCGATGGTGACACATCGCCATAGACAATGCGACCAAGGAGGCTGCCGTTCTCACGCAACTTCTTGGTAAGGGCACGTGTGTCCACTCCGCTGATGCCGGGCACTTTGTGCTTCTTCAGCCACTGCGAGAGCGTTTGGCGGGATCGCCAATGCCACGATTTATCGCATACCTCCCCCACCACTAATCCAGCCGCCTGGACGGCACCCTCAAACCATTCAAAATGCTCAGGAAGTCCGTACTTATCCAGTTCCTTGGGATCAGGGACACCATAGTTTCCAATCAGTGGATAGGTAAACACCAGAATTTGTCCACTGTACGAACGATCGGTTAGGGCCTCCGTGTAGCCAACCATGCCCGTTTGAAAGACCACCTCGCCACTGATAGGTACGTTGTCAGCCCCGAAAGGCTCTCCTGGCATAATTGTGCCATCTTCGAGAACCAAATAACAAGTCGACATGACGCTAAAAGGAAAAGAAAGAGTAAGAAGCAAGGTTAAAGTTAATTAATTAATGGTTGAAGCTAAGTACCACAGATCGTATAGTAATATGTTATAGAAGACCGAGATCTAGATTAAGTCCGACAAATGTGATAAGTGTGTATATCTCAAAAAAGCTGAAATATGAAGATTCGCCAAAATAACTCAAAAACTGAGAAATAAGTAGATGGAAATTGGCGAAAATTTCAATTAAAGCTGTTTTTCTAGATTATAATCCAGAGATTAAAGATCATTCAACAAAAAAAAAAATGGCAATCACTTTAAAAAAAACTCGAAACAAAAAATGCCAAATAGAAAAAACAGTTTCACAAAATTCAACAATTTATCTATATTAAAGGACATTTAAAGTTTAGGAAAATATTTTGCCCGTTGTATGTTGCAGTTGATCAACAATATATAAATACATAAGATAAATATGCTAACTCGCTCTCTTTACCCGTTTATCAATAATAGATACTCCAGATTGAGCTTAGTAAACAAAATGTACGTATGTATGTATCTATTCAGAACAATATTTTAAACTATACTATTCTATGGAGCTCCGGTCTAGGCTGATATCGCAATCTGTCTCATTAAAAAACTGCAAGTCACTCAAAACAAATTACTTAAAATAATTTATAATTTGCTCTGGCATTTCTTCACAAGCAAACTGCACCATAGACCAAATGTGAAACAAGTAGCGGTGAGGCTCGAACGTTTCCACAATAACTTTCGATTGTTTATTGTATTCAACGTATTCTCATATTAATATCCTAGCATCATTTCTGGTTCTAGTTTTTAGTTTTATCTAATAAATGTATATTCAAAGGGTTTTTTAATCAAATTTTCTCCCCAACTGATTTCATAATCATTATCATAATTATTATCTTTAACCATGAATAGCTAGCAAATTATTACATATTTAAGTAGAAAATGCCAATGTAGCATAAACTCTTAATCCTTCGAATATTACTCGAACAAATTAAATGTATGTATCTATATATCAACAAAAGTGAATAAATGAATGAATGGAATACATAAATACATACTCTTAAAATTCTTCCCGGAAAGCATTGCTAGATTTTTAAACTATCACAGTGTGACAAAATTTTCTAATTTGGTTCAAAACTAGAAAATTTTGCAGAACAAAGATAAACGGTATAAATAAAACTGTCAGGACATGAATTAATATCCTTTTAAAAGCAAAACTCCCTTTATAAAAGGGGAATGTTGAATTTTATTTATACATACATATGTACATACATATCTCCTCTAATTTTCTCAAAAAAATTTATTCGAATTCTTGAGTTATAATTTACTAAAATTTCCTATACTAAAGCTTTCCTGGCATGGCTCAACAATTGTTTTTTTTGTTTTTATTCTAACAGATAGATAAAACATATTCTAATAGTTCGTTTAAACCTACTTTAATCAAAAGTTATATGTATTATTATCTTTTCTTTTGTATATCGAACAAATGTCTATATACTTTATCAACATGTGGCCAGACAGACAGTTAACCAAATTCGACCACATGCATGGCCATTGTCTGGCAACATGTTGCTGGCGATTTGTTTTTGTATTGCGTATACTGTTCGCAAGAGTGATACAGAAAGCAGAACATTAAATTGATTGAGGTATGAAAAGGAAACGAGACCTTATCAGTTTGTGTATTATTTACTCAGCGGTTTCACTCACACACCCAGGCCTAAATACGCACAACACAGACACACACACACACAAACACACAGGCATAAACACGCACAGACACACACACACATGCATACACTGACAGAACAATCAGAGGAACGTGTAAGCACGTGTATCCCGTTTTCATGAAGCTGTAGTTTAAGAAGCAACAGCTTAAAAGTGTGTGTGTGTGTGTGTCTGTCTGTTTTTTGGTTATTATTATTAAACCGGTTACTTGAATGAAACAACAACAAATTAAATAAGTACAATAACAATCTTCTTCACTCCACATGGCAGAAAAAATAGTAAGAATAATTTACGCCGCAATTGTGATAAAAAAAAATAAAACCGCATTTCGTTCCACTTACATTTGGTTTTTCAATTTTATTGTTCCTGTTTTTAATGCACGTGGCCCCTGATAAAATATTTATTTTCACTCCTTTTTGTAATAAATCAAAACGTACATTTGTATGTCAAAGTGATGTTTCAGCTAGAGAATAGTGTTGCAACTTCACTTTTAAATTCGATTAATTTCGTTTCAATTAAAGTCAAAATGCGTCCGTGCTTCAAAAGAAACAACAAACAAATAACAAAACTGAGCTTCTCACCGCTTCACAGTGGTTCGAAGTTAGCTCAAAAACTAAGCGTATGTAAAATTATTTCCCCTATTTATATCAAGGTTAATTGGGGTCAGCTACCTTGGTATATTATCTAATATATTTTTTTGTATTCTAAATTATATTTTTGTTTAATATCATAAAATACCCATTTGGTGGGCTTGCTGACCACTGTGCAATGTGAACCTCACTTTATTTATTGTTGGGGGCTTAAGTGACAAAAATACCAAACAAAAATACATGGAAAATACCAAAGAAATATCAAATACCAAAGTTAATGGTTAACAATTTGAATTTCTACGACTTTAATGTGTGTTGGTCTTTTGCAAAAAGTTTGCAATGATTTTTATTCATGTGGTTTTGGTTGTTTCTTGTGTAAATTACATTACATACATTTTACATTTGCATATATTATTTAAATATTGTAGTACAAAAAAAAAAAAAAAAACAAATGCAAATAATAAGCATAACAAAATAAATAACAAAAATTGTATAGAGGAAACGGGGATTCCATCCCCTCGATTTGCCTTTGGGTTAATAAACACAAATGAATAAAATTCTTGATAAAAATTGTTGAAATGCAACAAGAAGGAGTAGAAAAGGACGTGGAGGAGGAAACTCTGTGTGCATTCAGACATTGGTGGGTGCATCCATGCCACAAATGATGGACTTAACCACGGATGCGGCCGATAAAGATGCATAGTTCTGCCATTTGCGTGTCGACATGCCATCCTTGTAATCCGATATACCCTTGACCAGTACGAAACTCTCCCGGCAATTGCCAATGATGCTGTCCAGGACACTGCTCATCTCAACATCGGTGGCCAGGAGTCCGTTTTTGCGTGCAAACTGAGTGCGCAACTCGTCGCTCCGCACCAGATCTCGGCCAGAACCGATGGGTCCCAGATGCAAACGCAATCGCGGCACTCCATTGACAAGTTGCTGCTCATCGGCGGCTATGGGATGGGCCACCTCGATGACTTCGTTGTGGCCAATGTTCATGAACAGTTTATCCGTTTTGGCATCGGGACGTCCAAAATCGCTGTCCGTTTTCTGGGCCAGCGTCCTTTGGGCATCGCTCAGATACTGCTCCCAAGGGCGTTTTAGCTCCATATTCGCCTGCAGACTCTCGGCAATCTGCTGCAGTGAGTCATTGATTGGGAAATAGGTTTTCACATCCTCGCCGCTTCTCTCGTACACATAAACATAGGGTTTCTCCTTGCTGAATAGGAAATGAATTGAATTGAATTGATTCATTTAGTAACTGTTCATTTACTCACCTGTTGCTGAGCAATGCCCGCTGTTTATCCACATAAGATATGACCACATCGCCCAATCTTACATGCTTCTTGTAGTCCGTATAATGTGGCACTCCGCCGGCCACGCCCACAATGAAAACGTAATCAACCTTTTGGAATGTGCCCAGTAGACGGGTTGTTGTGTTCCCAGTTGCTGTCATCGCCTCCCGTGTGCTGCCCACAGATGGCAGTTTGGTGCTCACAATGCGATGTGCTCCAATGTTGCCCAAGGTATAAACATTCGATTCGCCTGTGCGTGAACGGGTTAAACAATTATCAATTATAAACACATTATCCTATATAGTTCCACGTATTGCCATAGATAAACCAAAAACAAAAATTTTGTCACAAAAAGAAAAAAAACAGAGTAGACTCTATTTATATACAGGGTGCCCGTGTAATAAGTGGTCTTGTGAGGTGGGTGGGTGGGTAATGGTGTGTGTGTGTGCTGTGTATGACATGTGCGTGACAAGGATAATCAACTGAATAATGGTCCTCTACCAGAGATTTTAATAACAACAACAACAATTCTTACGAAAGACAACACAAAAAACGATAAATTTCAGTCAAGTTCACAAAACTAAAAACAAAACAAGAAATTATTACTAATAAACATTATTAATTAGTTATAACAGTTTATAAAATTTGAATATTTAACTATGTTGCTATCCTTTGTTGATATATTTTTGTGAACTTGACTGTGAATTGGTTTCGAGTAAGTAAATTTTGAACTAAGGCAACGTGGGCTTACCAAATCTTCGTTTCTTTTTGGATTTTCTGAGTGAGTTCGTTAGATTGGGATCGGAATCTGTTATATATATGCATATATATTGATTTTCGAAGGGGGGGAAACATTATTAACAGAGTTGGATTTAGGTGTTTTGATTTTCGTTTTGCAGGCAGGCAGGCAAACAAACAAACAAATTGGGTAACGTTATACGAATAGGGATAGGATAGAGAGAAAATATATAGAGAATAGAGAGAGAGAGAGAGAGAGAGAAAGAGAAGTGAAAAGACATGAAAAACATTAGTAGAGAATAAGAACGCGGCAATGGCCATATGTTAATCTCATTTGGTTGCTTCTGCTGCTGCATTTGCTCGACAGAATTGCTTAATGGGGTCGGCTGGGGATTAGGAGCCAAAAGATTCGCCCATAAGCTGGAATCACCTACCGACTGTTGTATAGCGAACAAACGTCTCCTTGTTCTCCAACATGGCATCCACAGCAAGTTTCTCACAATACTGAGCCGTTATGATGGCAATTGTGGGTTGCTTATTCGAGGCTATTGTTGGCATCTGTTTAACCACCTTGATCTCCTTATCCTCATGATGGATACGAGTGTAGGCATTATATTCCATTAACTTGATCAAACCGCGCTCCTGCAGCGATTGTATGACCAGCAACACATCCTGTTCGCTCCATCCATAATCCCTAAAAACAATTGCAAAGAAATTTAATATCAATTATAAATAACAATTTTTGATAAAGCTTACTTGGCCAAATCCTCAGGTGACACGGGATTGGGATATGCCTGTTCAATGAGTTCAAGCACCTTTTCCTGTGTCAATGGCGGAGATTCAAATTGTGATTCCTCTAACGAAACTGTTCATATAAAATATATAGAAAGAAAAATTTATAGTTAGTTATATTGAAATGCAAGTGGTTTGCTTTTTGGGAAGAAAAAAACATTATTTCTAAACTAGTAGAGAAAATATTTAATAATGGGTATTGAAAAATTCTAACAACAAATCAGTCAAGTTAAAAAAAAAACGTTGCATTGAATTTCGGATTTTAATTCCGATTTCTAACCCTCTGAATTTTTTTTAAACTTAATGAATTTATAATGTAAAATTCGATAGCAATATTTGCATTTTTTGAATATTTTCATGCAGTTATTATGATAAATTTTTATATAGAAATGTTCTCGTTTTCGAACTTGAATCGGTTTAATAGGATGTTAAACTCAAAATATTTTTGAAGTAGACAAAATGGAAAAGCAGATATTAATTACAAATCCGATTAATTGATATAAAATCGAAAACAATGACAGATCTGATTATTCTATGTATACGAATTTGATTTGAAATAGATAAGAACTTTATGCGAAGCAGATTAGATCTTGTAAAGGACTTTTTTTTGCAATAACTATTACAAATCAAAAAAAAAAAACGCATTCGTAAATGGCATTCAGCATTTGCCATGAGTTTAGTTGAGTGCCTCAGCCAGACGGATGATGATTATTAGTAAAAAAGGTTTTCATATTCAGGAGCATCTAAATATCTCTAGGGGAATGGGGGGTGGGCAGGATTAGAGCAATGCTTTTGGTCGAGGCGAGGCGAGCGAGGCGTGAGAATTGGCAAAGGAGAGAAAGAGAGAACGAGTTGAATTCAGTTAAGTTCAGTTGAGAGTTGGTTAAATTGCTTAAGCAGCGCATTTTAATTGCAGGCAGCAGACAAATTGGCCACTTGGGATGTCACACAAGAGATGTCATTAAAATGGGGCGTGGCAACGTCAGTTATGAGATTAAAAATTGAAAAGTTTTTACATATATTTTTGTATTTTTATTTTATGATTATTTTTATTTTTATACATTTTGTTCAGTTTCAGGTGCTTGATATTTCAAATTGCATAGATTATTATTTAGAAATTGAGAAGGGGGAAGGGGGGCGGGTGGAGTAAAAACAAAACAATCAACAAATAACAACAACAACAACAACAACAACAATAGCCAATAACAACAAATAAACTGATAACAAAAAAGTAAGAGACAGGGGAGGAAAAGTTATAAGTTTAGGATTAGATTTGCCAATAATTAGTTGATTGATAGCGCGCCGATGAAGAAGCTGCTTGCTGGCTGTCTTTTTTTTTTGGTTTTCGGTTTGGGTTACGGTTTTGGTTACTCATTTGCGCCTGGCGCTCAGCTGTTCAGTGTACATGTCCAGCCAAATGGCCTTCATCAGATTGTCGCCATCACCTGTTTTCTTCTGCGCTAGCAGCGCCTCCTCAAATTTGCGATTGCAGTCGCCATAGCAGTAGATGATGTAGCCATCGCGTGCTGTGTGTGTGTTTTTTTTTTTTTTTTTTTTTCGCCGACGCCGTCGTCACACCCCGCCAAGAAAAATAACAATGATAATTGATTCAAAAGAAAAGAAGAAGAACACATCATGAACGGGGTAGTAAAGAGAAAGGAGGGAAACAACCATTATCAAAAAAAAGTTAGGGATAAAGAAATGGGTCTTGGTTTAGGAGATTGGGTTAGGGACCCTTCTTTTGGCCATACTTACGCGGTCGTGATGGCGGTGCCGATGTCTCCTCCAATATGCGTAACTCAATCTCAATCGATTGTATCTCAGCATAGCCATGTTGCATTAGTTTCATTATCTTTTTAATGAAACCCACATAATCTGCAATGGAAAATGCCAAATTTATCGCCATGAAGGAATGTGCGACTCGACTTGAGTGGCTTACTCACCTCTGGGAAAGTCCTGCGGACTGACAAGCTCTTTGAAAAAGTCCTGGGCAATGTGTGCCTGCTTCTCATCGTTGGTCAACCAATCACGAAACCAGAATCTCAATGTACGCGACTCTTGCGAGTGTTTACCTGTATTGGCGCTGACGAGAAATACACGAAACTCCAATGAGAGGGCCGCCGCCTTGCTGGCACTCTTCTGGCCGGCAATTGTGTCCTTGTTGATTATGATGCCAGTGTGGTCGCCGCCGGCCACATGGACACGGTCATTGATCTCATCGATCAGTTTGCGTTCAATCAAAATGACCGTGCTGGTCGCTGTCTTTCCACGGGGCGTCATCACAACCTGCTCTGTGCGCGGTGGCGTCTGGCTTCTTGGATTGACGCTCGAGTTCTGAGCGATTTCTGACGAGGAGTTTTCAACTTTTGGCCCTGTTGTTGTGACTGCGACAATTTTATTGCTATTGCTGCTGCTGTTGTAACTGTTGTTGAAATTGTTGTTGTTGTTGCTGCTGCTGTTGCCGTTGGCGGTGCCATTCGGTGGGGCAACATTGCCATTTGTCTGCGATTTCTTTGGCTTTGGAGGCGGCGGTGGAGGCGCCATTTGTGTCTGACTTCTGCGCCCTGACATATTTCCGATTACCTATATATATATATATGTATGTATATACTTTTGGCGTTTCGTTACTTTTACTATCCTTTCACTTTTTTACTTCTTTTCTATTTCTTTTTTTATTTTTTTATTTTTGGGTAGTTTCAGGTGGGGGACTGTTGGGTATCCTCGTGGTGACGTCCTTGAGCCCGAGCTACAAGCAAATTGAAAGGAAAAGTCATCGTTAGTATGATATCCTTTAAGTAACGTAATACTTTAATAAAAGGAATCTAAACAACAAAAAAAAAAACGAAGCAAACTTTAACAAATGCAACAAATTGTTTAAAATGTGTAAATATATTAATTTTTCAATTGAAATTGCCAATAAAAAATGTTGGTCATTTTGTCTTGGCCTCTTTTATAAATTGAATCCCAAGATGTCCTTTCAGAAATTGCAAAAAAAAAATGAATACATTATTGTATAAATGTTTTCCTTTTCGTCATTGGTAATTAGAAATATTTGAAAGTAGAGTTTTTGAAATGTTTTTACAAGTGGCTGAGTATTGAGAATAAACAGAATGCAATATTTCGAAATCGCAATAAATGTGCATAAGATACAGAGATAAAGAGTATTCATATGTTTATATACATATAGTGTGTGAAATCTGGTTTATAGCGCGACTAAACACTGTCGTTGGTTATTTATAGTCTGGGTATTTACATTTTCGTATAAGCCAACCTCTGCTTTTCCCTCCCATTTCATTCAAATTACCCACCAGAAAATCCTCCTCCTTCGCCATCTACCAGTTGGTCTATCTGTCTGCGTCGTACGTCGCGCGCTGGTTGCTTTTGGCAATGCGCCAAACAAATTTAGAATTCATAAATAATTGGTGTCATAAATTCAACCCGAGTCACTGGAACTCTTGGGGTATTACCTGGCGACCCAGTGACTTGGTTGGCCTAATATACACACACACACACACACACACAAAACGACACGAAATAAAAAACACAAAACAAAAATCAATAGGAATTTCGTTTCGCCAAGTGCATGACAACCGTATCGGATCGCAAAGCCCTTCCACACGACTAAATGCCATCCATCCCCTCCCACACTTGCCACCCCCCATTAGCATGACGGGTAAAACTAACTCCCTGCTGCTACTTCTTTTGGGCTTGTTCCTGCAATTAAAGGCAAAAGTCAACTTCCGGCCAAATGTCACCAGAGTGCCGCAAAAAGGTTTTTGAACCCGTTTGCGGCTAAAGAGGGTGGCTAAGTCTAAAATTTGCATAAGGCAAACAAACTGAAATGAAATAGGCAGTAGCCAGTCACACACTCACACACACACACACAAGAAGGACACAACAGAAGGCAAATCCCAAGTGATGATAAAAAAAAAAACACAGAAAGGCGAATGAACCCCCCACACACACGCACACAACAACATTGGGGTAGAAGAACTGAACAAAACTTAAGAAAAATGTCGGTAACAGATGAAATTATACATTCCAAATTCAAGTTATTTCTTAAAAACTCAGAATCTACTTTTAACTATATTTTAAAGACTAGACAGAACACTAAAGAACACAAGAAAAGAAATGTATACCAAAAATCTATTTTATCTCGTCGGGGTTACCAAATTTCTATATGCCAGCTGACAGTTTGTCAGTCTTCAATTTTTTGTCGAAACTAAGGCGGATTGAAGAAATTCAAGCTAAAAATGTTTTAGTTTTGTCGGGGTCGGGGTCACCGTATTTTTGAGCGGTTAAAAAATAAAATGATATACACTGAACTTGAATACTTCCTGAAATTTTAAAAGAATTTGCTGTGCGCGACAATACAACACCAATAAAAAAAAACAAAAAAGAATTTCAATTAATCAACGCATTGCATCAGTCATGTCATATCAACTTATCATCGTCATCATCATGATCAACGGACAAGCTTACTCTTATCATCATCCCATTACATTCACTCTTAATTAGATTAAAGAGGTTTGTTTGTTTTTTTTTTCCTACCGCTTTGCGCCTGACTAAAAATAGTCCGAAAAGGGTGCACTCAAATCTCCATGGCCGGAAATTATTTGACGTCTGGGATTTCAATTAAAAATAAATTCCTTTTTGCTAAATTTATGCCAAGCCCTCGAAATAATATACACACATATGTACATACATACATTGCACTGCAAGAGGCAAGTACAGTTTCGCCTACCTTTAAATGCATTTCTTCATTTCCGCTCCGCAAGAGAGCGAATAGGAGGTGCAAAATGGAAATGGGGGTAGGGGAAAATACATGTTAGTTGGCAAACATTTTTCTAGTTGAACGATTTGTTTGACATCGAAACAAGGTATCACCGACTATATAAAGTCTTAATCAGGATAGATTTTTATCACCCTAGAGACATTATTTGTGATTAGCGCATAAAATTGGGCCCTGGGATAGATAGGACTGGCTCTCTTCACTAGAATTTGTTTCTAACGCCCCCGTGAAGACCTGGTAGTAGCCAAGGGTATGAGGAACTTCGAGTGACGTGAAAACGAAATTAAAAATTCCAATGCCAAGAGTTAGTGACTGGCGATGCGTAACTTCGATGAGGGCCTATGTTATGCCTGGCAGAGCTGAAGTTAAAGTCACATTTCATATTTTCGAAAGAAAACAAAAAAGCAAAACAAAACTGAAAATGGGGAAGGCGATTTCCGTTCAGTTTCACCAGCCCACATACAAAAAACGACTTTAGATTTTCTTTCTAGCTGATTTTTTTTTTTTGCAACATTTGCAGTGATTTGTTTTTGTTTAAAGTTCATTGCTGCGGGCTCTGAGGCCAAACCACAAAACCTACACAAACTAAGTAGATATACACAAAGAATGGGGCGTAGAATGAAATGGGGGGCGACTAATACACTACACAACTTAAGGGATAAGATCAAGTGATCAGCAGTATGATTTGGTGGATGCTTTATTTCATTTTAGTTTGGTGCTATAATTAAGAATTTTCCGCTTGATTTGTTACCATTCCCTCGCCCCTCCCCTCTCCGCTTTATGGGCGTGCCGAACTAGCTACAAATTTACCCTATCAACACTTTGAAACACCCAACAATATTTCAGTTGTGGTTTTTTATTCGCTTTTATTATAGCGGCATACCCAGTAAACCCTCACATGGTATGCAAAATGGGTATATGTATGCACACCTACATTACGTCCACTTTCAATGAGTTTATCCGCCGGATAATTCCCTTTTGGTTCTTTTTTAGTTTCTGTGTGTTACAAAAGGGAACAAAAGAAAATTTAAATTAAATAAGGATTTATTTATTGATGATTGCATTCAGCGTCGGGGTCACCAATTCTTAAAATGCATTTAAACTCAAAAAAAAAAATCAAGAATTAACTTAGTTTCTATGAATTTTTTAGTTCTTTTATAGTTTCTGTATGTTTTGGACTGAGACTATAAAACTGCTGATTTTTCATGTACTAAACTTTTAAACTTTCATAAGGTTTAATGTATTATTGGGCTTAGTCTTATGGATAAGCAGGTATGGGGAGCAAAAAACGACTTCTTAAACTGTTGAGTTGTGTGCTATTCATTTTTCCCTTGATTCATTTCATCTAATGGTGATTCCCAACTAGGTTTGGCCGTTAATAGGATGTCTGCATAGCTATTTCAAGAACCGCCAAGTTCCATCATCAGCAGACTTTGCTAAAGACTTCCAGAATTGCAAAGTCCATCCCAAACTAGTTGGGAATTGCAACTAAATGAAACGAATTTTAGTTTTGGTGTAGATTTTTTTGTTTCGCAAGAGTTAGAGGATTATTGAGAAATTAATTATATTATAATTAGGAAATAATTATATTTATAAAAATCCTTTAAAAAAAGTAAATGTCGATTTTGAGTTGTTTTGATTATTTTAAGATGCAAATAATAAGAACTTGCAAAAATAAATACAAATAATTAATAACCAGAGGGCCGGGGCTAACTTCGACCGCGTCAAAGTTTGTATACCCTTGCAACTTTTTTGGTAAGTTCTCCCTTACCTATAGCCTTCAAAGTGGAAAAACGTTTAAGCTAAAAGGGCTAATGTGTCCGAAAGAACGGCCTACAATCTTAGTTTTTCTTCTGCATAGGAAATAACGAAGATATTGATCAAAGTCACTGTTTTCCACCGATCGTTCCTATGGGAGCTATATGATATAGCTACCCGATCCTTATCAAATTTGGCACAGTCATTAACAGATATATTAAACTAACAAATGTTTAATTTGAAAGCAATCGCGTCAAAAGTAACGAAGTTATTGACAAAAGTCACTGTTTTCGAAAGATCGTTCCTATGGGAGCTATATGATATAGTCACCTGATCTTGATCAAATTTGGCATAGTCGTTTATATGTGTAATTAACTTAACAATATTAAATTAAACGACAATAGCTCAGAAAATAACGAAGTTATTAAGAAAAGTCACTGTTCGTGACTTTGCCATTTGTATGGGAGCTATATGATATAGTGATCCGATCCGGCTGAATCCGAGATATACAACGCCTGCAGTATATACAAGCCTACATGCAAAATTTCAGCTCTGTAGCTCTTACGGTCTAGGAGGAGTTTGCGTTGATCCAGACGGACGGACGGACGGACGGACGGACGGACGGACGGACGGACGGACGGACGGACGGACGGACGGACGGACGGACGGACATGGCTATTTGAACTCGTCTTGTCGTGCTGATCAAGAATATATATACTTTATATGGTCGGAGATGCTTCCTTCTATGCGTTGCACACTTTTGACCAAAATTAATATACCCTTTTTGCAAGGGTATAAATATTTGAAATTCTAAAGCTGAAAACGCCTTAAAATCTTGTTTTCAACGCCATAAAGTTTTAACGTTAGAAGAATCGAGAAGACATACTTTTTAGAATTTGTATAATAATTACGTTTTGAAAAATATTTACTATATACTTAGTTTTGATTCCCTATAAAGTTTAACTTTTATATGCATTGCAATGGGAAAATGTATACCAAATTGTACAATTAGCATGTACATTGTACAATGTTAGATATGTATATGTGGCCTTTATGTGGGGTATATAATAATTTGATGGGTGGGAAAAACTCACGAAAAGTTTTCCCATTGACAAAACAAAACAAAAACGTAACGATACTGAGTGAGTGCTTTGTGCAAATTGAACACGAAACATTATACAAATATATATATATTTGTATGTATATATATCATCTATATAGTATATACAAAGTAATGACGGCTAATTGCCGCATAATTTAAGTTAATTTGTTTAGTTCGGTAATTAGGTAGGAGTTGAAAGCATGAGAAGATTAAGGTGAAGGCATAATATGGACGTGACATAAAGTCAATCATTCGATCGATCTACATTGAAACAACAGCTCGAGCACAAAATGAGTCATAAAAAGGGCAAAGGAAACTCAATTGAACTGTGTGTACATTCTATATATATATATGTATATATGTGCATTACTTGATGGGTAATTAACAGTCAACGTGCTCGAGCAAACAAGCGATAAGCCAACTTACTGGGTGGGCATGGCAGAGGGCAGGGTGGGGGGCAAAGTTAAATACATATAAGGTCCTCAGTTATATAGACACGTATAACATCTGGCGACTGTTGCAATATTGCTCCATTTTTTTCCCCCATCTACTGACTTGATATCCATATATATCTATACGTATGTACATATATACTCGGTTCTATGTATATAGATTTATATCTTTCTGGACATTTTTCTGTTTTCATCATAATTTCTAAAGCGCTATCCGCCAAGGCAAGGTTATATCTAAATTATTTCTTCTTTTTTTTTTTTTTTGGATACTTGAAAACAATTTTCGTCTCTTGGCTTTTTCTCTCTTTCTGTTGTGTTTGTTTATAAAACAATTTAGATTTTTTCTTTTGTATTTTGTATACACCCTCGGTTAGCCATGGGAGGTAACAAATAGGGTATATATGCGAAATGATTCGACTAAATAACAAAACTTGAGTTAGTCTCAGAACCTTAAGAATTTTCTAAATTTCTATATTCATTCCAAAATCGTGTTTAGATAAAGGTATATTCTAGGGTCGACTGCCATCTTTTTCTGTAACATTTGAATTTTCTTTTAGTTTATCGAGGGAAATTGACTTTGAACTTTTTGACTAGTGGAAAGAAAGAAATCAAATTCAAATTGAAATCAACAACAAAATTAACATATAGATTTGCATTTTATTTATTCGCAGCAAAGTTGATTGAATCAACAGGCATATAAAAATTTCGAACAAAATTAAATCATCAATGTCGTCATCGTAAGAGAAAGGAAACCGCCGAGTTTGATAAGATTTTTAGGATTTTTAGCTTAATGTTTCGTTGGTTTTTTTGTAAAAAGGGAATTCATATTAATCATTATTATACAAAAAACAACAACAAAATTAAAATCAACAAGTTGTGGACACAAATTTTGTTGCGCAAATGTCTCTCTTTCTCTACTTCGCTCTCTGATATATTCTATAAATCTTTCGTTTAAAAAGAATTTTTCCAACGCCTTTTTCTTTATTTTGGTATTATTAAATCTCAAGTGTTGGTGTAAAGGGGCGGTTGGGGGACTTCCCTAGATGTGGGTGTGTGTTGCAATCGCAACAATTTCATCATAGTTTGTGTCATGCGTCATTTGGTTCTTAGATCGGGGTTGACTTGGATCAATAATAAAAAAGTATTATACCAGAGACAGAGACCGAGAGAAAGAGAGAGCGACATAAATTTGACATACTTTGTGTGTGTGTGTGTGTGGTTTCTCTTTTACCCACTTAAATAGCCGCCAATTGCATTCGGACATTCCCTTCCTCTTACCCTTCCCTCTGTTCTTGCAGTTCACTGGTCTTTGGCGGCGGCACACGCAAAGGCAATAATATAAAGCCGAGGGAGGGAAAATTACATATGCTTGTGGAATAATTAAATACCCTAACAATACGATTTTATCCCACATACACCTGGAATCCGTCTAAAACGGTGTTTTGACCTTCTTAGGAATCATCGTAGTAAGCGAATCTGATTTCAAAATATCCACAATAAAAAACTTTTTATTGGCCAAATTGTTGCACTCTTTTTACACAGCAAACTTTTTTAAGCTATTCTGCCTTTATATTCAGGGAATTTCTGTAGAAACTCGTCATAGAAATAAGTATAGAATCCGTAACCATCTACTTAATAATCATTAATGTCTTTTAAGAACATCTAAGTACTTGGAAAAAACTGCAACATGGATAGACTTTCCTTAGTTTACAATTCATTCGAGGAAATATTACTAGAGTACAGAAAGCTGGTCTCAATATTCGAATATGTTAGAATTTAAAAATTCCTTTTGTAAAATATTTATCATCTTTAGATAAAAAGCACTAAAAAAGCCTATAGTTAGATTTTTCTGTTTTTACCTTATTTGTAGAGAATTAAGAACAATGTTGCCATTTAATCCTCTTCCACATTTGATATAAAAGCCAAAAAACATTAGGCTGAGTCGCATATCCAAGTTCGGGGCGCATTAAGAAAAAAAAAGCAGCAAATTTACAGATTAATAGGTGTGAGCTTGAGGAATTGGGAACATAATTCATAACATGGGAAAGGTAAAGATTTTTGACGATGTTTTTCACCTGTTATGTACAATTCCGAGCGAAGGGGGATGAAGTCTAAGGAGAGTCACATTTAGCCATCAGAATTGTTTAGTGTCTGGGCTGTAGTAGTCTATTATTGGTATTGATTTGTGAAATCTTCAGTTCGTTTCTTGGAGAAGCCTTTTTGGGATCGTTTTATTTGTTGCCATTTTGTGCTTTGGATGAATCATCTTTTATCTTCTTTTATAATATGGAAACATTATAAAATTCTTCTGGTGGAATTCTGTTCTTCTTAGAACATAATTACGAATTAGTTATCAATTCTTGGGATATTGACCGCATTGTGTTTAGAACTTTTAGGAATATTTTAAAAAAGTGTCTCAAGTTTAATTATAATTCTAAATTCTGATTGCTACGTTCATCTCAATTCCGCCTTCTCAGTTTCTAATTTTTTTTCTACACCTGTCGATGGGACATTTACGGGGGATGAAATAAAATAAATTTCCTCCCCCAAGACTGTTTTTTTACCTCTTAAGCATTTCGATATATTTCCCATGATATAATTGATTTCACCCCCAAAAATCTATAACTAGATCTGCTACTGCATAAACAGCTGATATATACATATATAATATTTCGATCTAGGGTAACTCAATATGCAATTGTATTGCACTTTGTTTAGCGGTGACCACTTCCAAGCAAGGGTAGTTTGGCTCGGCTTTCTTTTGTGTGGAGCAAATGTTCTTAGAATCAAGCCGACCACCCTTAACCTTTTCGATGGCCCCAATACATGCAATGGCTCGTTGGTTTGGCTGGCTCTTTCATAAATTAGACAACTTGGCTGGCAATATGGGTAAAACCTGACAGTTTTATGGCCACAACACAAAATGCATCAGCTAACCAACCAACCACCCCAAAAGTAGGCAACAACAATGGGGGTTGGCAGGAGTGCCCTCTATCAACCGAATGTCGGATTAAAGGGTCATAATGTGACCCAGTTAATCAGCAAATTTTAATGTTCTTTCACCAACAACTTTCCAGCAAACAACTTTCTAATGTTTGATGAGTTTCCAAGAAGCAAAAGCCAAAGCCAAAGGGTGCTAACAATTGGAAGGGGGTTAGGAGCAGGCGTAAAGAGAGGGGGAGGAACTGAGTGTCGTGATGGCATCTCAAATTGCACACACGCAAATGAGGTTAAGTCATATCAATTTACTGCAAATTGCGGCGTATTAAAGGCAAAAAGAAAAAAAACTAAAACATGTTGCTTGCAAACAACAACAACAACAACAAAACTTGATTATTTTAAATCCCACACAATCTGAAGGAAAGGCCTTTTGAATGAAAACTAGTTGACTGGGGTTTAAATTCTATATCTAATGCATAGGAGGTTACGATGACTTTCTTTTTAGTTAATCTACTAATAAGGGGAAAAACACAACTAAAATTATAATTTTTTAATGATTTTTATTATTTTGGCATTTAGAACGGTAAAGACAACCTTCGATCTGATTGATATTTCTATATGTTAATAAAAGAAAATGGTTTAAGTAAATAGAAACGATGAGAAAATAAAATTTTCTTAAAATTACAAAGAGAAAGACAAGTTTAAGAATTTCTTGTGGCAATATTTACAATATTTCTAAAGATGTTTTCACCTCCATATTTGAGAATTGTTGTTGGTTGTCGGCCAGTTGTGTTGTTTTTGTTTAAAGTTTAAACATTAAATGTTAGACTACGAACGGAGGGACGGACGGACAGCGATCATAAAACCCGAAAAACGAATGCAGGTCATGCCAAAAACAACAACAACAACAACCATAACAACAAAATGGAATAAAAATGAGCATTTTGTAAAGAAATTGCGACAACAAAACTTGTGAAGCGGAAATGTATAAGATAAACGACGGGGCCATGTGGAAAACATGCAATACAACGAACCATATTCAAGACCTCTTCTCGTCGAAAACTTGATACAGAATCAGCAAACAAAAATTAACCAGAAAGTTTATCAGCGAATTCATGAGATGACTCCTTCATGGCATAATATTCAAATGATGATAAAAATTTAGTATTTTGAAGGCTATCGTATTGAGTCAGACTTTGAAAATGGAGCAAACTTATATATAATATATGTATGTAGCTTTCCGAAGAGGTTATAGTCGGTTTTAAGAGCAACACCCTGACGCCTTGGTATTGCCCATGAGTGGAAAAGTAAATCATCGGAACTTATTTCTAGTAAGAATTCTAATAAAACAATAATAAAGCAAAGCCAAACAGTTTTATTTAAAAGTGTAGAAGACACTGATCTTAGAGAATTGTCTATATCTTTTTCCAACTGTTCCCAATTCAGTAACTACTATAAATAATAACTAAACTTATTATAAAAACTTTTAGTTTCAAAACACAATAAAATTATGGAAGTTTTTTCTTGTAATTCAAGCATCCCTATTCACTTTTCTCGTCCTCTCGTTAACCCTAACCTTCCATCTCGAAGTCGATCACGAAAAGGATCACAAAAACGAGATCATGCACATTCCTGAGCTTTGGCGGAAGAAGAACACCGGGAATTTTCACTAACTCTGAAATTAGCCGATATAGCTCTTAATTTTGTTGAATGAATGGTTCCTGGGAGGGGATATTTCCCTTGATCTCCTCCTCGAGGATCCGCCACTGCACTTTGAACGAGTGTTGGCTTTAAACAAATACACTTTTACGTATGTATGTAAGTATATTCACCCCTTTAGACAAAATACGTTTCATTTTCATGCATACCTATATATCGACTCACCTGTTGCTGATTTTAAATTGTCGTTTTCCCCTCTATAGAATGGCACAATGACGTGTGTTTGCGTATGTGTGTAAGCTTTGTTTTTTCTTTTTTCGTACTTTATTTTTTATTCTAAAAGTTTTGCAACCGGTTTCAAAGTTTATTTTGTTGTCCAATTCAAATGTTGCTCTAAAAATTGTTGAATAAACAAAAAGATGTTATGATGTTGTTTTTGTTGCTGTTGCTGTTGAGGCTAAGGGCAATAATTTTTCTGTACGTTTTATCTAATCTTATCAGCCTTTTGGCATTCCTCTTCTTTTATTTTTTTCTTTGTTTTTCTATTTCATTATCAGCTGATATCGATTCGTTAGTCTCGTTGCCTTTTTAACTTTTTAGTCATAAGCAGAAAGTAGAGATCGAAATGACGTCAGATCCTTAGATGTGAATTGAATCATCGACAAAGCGAATCATCGGAAACAGACAAAAAAAAAAAAAAAGCAGAAGGGGCAGACAGTAGAAACACGCTCTAATGATCATCATCATCGTAGAGTCGAGCAGTGACGTCATTTGGCTAAATAAATTGCACTTGAAAACCAAAAAAAAAAACGTTACGCCGCCATTCGAACTGGTTCACCTTCAGCTGATTAATCCCCCCTCCAACCCACAATACCCGAACCCAACCAACTAAGCAACTAACCTCCCCTCTATTGACAATGGAATAATTGAAAACACTTGGACAAGAAACAAAAACCAAATTGTTTGTGCTGAAAGTAATATTAAATTACGCACACACACACTCAAACACACACACACACACACACACTAGCTTGCTGCTTCGTTTCGTTTGTTGCTATTTTTGAATTCGAATTTTCGAAATATATTTTGCAGTCTGCAGTTTTCTTCTGTTTTTTTCTGGATTCCGTTGCGCGCGTCACTTTGCCATTCGTTTTGCCGGCAAAACAAACTTTGAATACAACAACAAAAACACACAGCAACAAGAAGAAAAAAAACACAACCAACAAAATAGAACACAAATTTACTTATTTACTTCTGTTTTACTTGCTTCTGGGGGCAGTAAACAATTTATTGAAATTTTTTGTAAAATATTTTCGGACCTTTTAAAAAACAGAATTGTTGAACATCGAGCGACGGCACAACCGCTCACCTCGTAAATAAAAACAACACTAACGCAATAACCCAGCGAACATCGTTTTTATGGGGCATAACCCAGCGAACATTTGCAACCGAGTCATGTCACGGTTTTGGGGGTGTTGAAATTAAAATATGTATATATATGTATATGTGGAGAACGATTGCATTTTGGAGATGTGTTTCATATTTTTAAACACACAGTTAGCAATTAATCGCTAATTTAAAATAATTTATTTATTTGATTATTAAATTACTTATATTATTATTATATTATATGCTTCTGGGGGCAGTAAACAATTTATTGAAATTTTATATATTATATATTATAAAATGATAGATAATCTCAAATAACCTAATTATGTCATTAATTAATTTTGCTTATTTAATTTATAAAATCATAGATAACCTCAAATAACCTAATTAAGTCATGAAAAATGTTGTTTATCTTTTTAATTCTGTAATGTATATGAATTAAAAAAAAAATAATTGTGAAGACTTTTGGATGAAACAATTAGAAAATTATTTTTTAAATAACACACTATTTTTGTTATTAACAAGTGGTTGGACCTCGCCAAACTGCAATTCAAGATATTAAATACAATATTGTGGTATTACAACTTTTTTAATGCCATTTCTAGTTCATCGAGGTATTCCAATATAGTGACTTCCTTAGGCTCAAAATATATTTAAAAATGATAATAATAATAAAATGAAAATATTTAAATTGTAAAACCGTTACAGAATAAAAGCTTGTTTTTAGCAACCGTTATTTTCTTTTTCAAACAGTGAAGCGTAGCGGTGTTGGTTTGTCACTTTCTGATATGATTGTGCTTTCCAGGGGTGTTTTTCATGCAATATCGATATTCAAACAGCGCTGAAACTTTTCATTTTTCCAAAACCTATTTCTTTCCTAAAAAGTTCGTAAGTTCATGTCATACTTTTACCATTTTGTAAGCTTTTATATTGCATTATTTTCACAAAGGGCTTTTTAACATCCCAGTATTTGAACCAGTATTTTTTACAAAGGCAATAACAGCCAGGACATTATTTTAAAATTCCTTTTACCCGTCATTTGCCAATGTTTTGCAAATAATATAACAGTTATTTAGTTTCTATTTCTCTCAACAATTGATGTTGAAACTACATATAACGAAAAAAAGGGGTAACGTTTAAAAATCCTTGATTAATTCATGATTTTCCGTTTTCCCATTGATGTTTTAAGCAAGAAGCACAAAAATTACGAAAATCCAACCAGTATTTGAGTTTACCGAGCACAATGAGTACTATTAACGCTCTCAATACTCACAGTAAAATGATAGAGAGCGCTTTTGTGCACTTATCTCATAGATGACGCTAAATCGAAATTGTGGTTTAAAATTTAAATTCGAATTATTCCGCGCACCACAATCTCGTATTCCTTAAAAATATGATTCAAGCTAAATAAAATTAAAACTATGCCAACTTGTAACTGATTTTAAGTTTAATTTTCTTATTATAGAATCGTCAAGTTCTTTTTTATTAAGATATTCCATGAAAATGGGGTCTTACAGGTTTTTGCCGCAAAGTATGCTATTCTTTAATTCAACTATGCTCATTTGTAATCAGGATATTGTTTTTAATTCTATTTTATAAATTTGGCTAAAATGTCAAACAAATTAATTGTTGAGATATTTAATGAAGATTGAAAGACTTTATTTTAGCTTGCAAATACTTTTTAAATACTTCAAAAAATGATCAAATTAGAGACAATTAGAGATAGTAATAGTTCGTTCGCTTTTAATTCTTGGGGATTCC
Source organism: Drosophila willistoni (assembly GCF_018902025.1). Classification (NCBI taxonomy): domain Eukaryota; kingdom Metazoa; phylum Arthropoda; class Insecta; order Diptera; family Drosophilidae; genus Drosophila; species Drosophila willistoni. Next base: position 10,178,894 of record NW_025814052.1, read on the forward strand.
ATACTTTCAATTCGTGAATCACATTTATTAATATATATGTATATATATAGGTGTATACCATACTGTATTTTATTTATATACTTATAGCATTCACTGCACTTTAAAGAGATAAATCAAAATCTTAAATAATAAAAAAGGAAGCTCACATATAAAATAACGCGATGGCATTTGAAGTCCTTTACATTACCCAACCCAACTACCTTTTGATTTCAGAATGAGCATTAAGAGAGAAATGCATACATTTCTATTTTGATCACGTTATTTTCTTCAGATGTCTTCAGACTCTTATTTTAGCATAATAATGTTGTTAAAAAGGCACAAGTTCGAATGGATTGCAGACCATGGGATACCCTGAGTTAAATTAATTAACTATTTAAAATAAAACGTTTTCGCGGAGCACATTTTTAAAGAACGAATGGCATTTGAACCAGTGTTGGTAAGAGAACTAAAAAGCAACTAAAAACATCAACAAATGATACAATGTGGTTTAGGAACATCCTATAGGGAAGTTGAATAATATTTTGCTTGACTGAATTTAAGAATTTCTTGTTTAACAATTTTGAATATACCACGGCATAGTCGTGGGTAGAGATTACAGGGTATTAAAATCATAAAACTGTAATTTAGTCAAAAAATGCAGAAATATAGAGGAAAACACACACACACACACACTCATAAGCATAAGCATAGATGATGAGTTAGGGGGGTGGGGGGTGATAGATCAAGGTTCAGTCGCTCATGCGTTGTGCACGGAAATGAAATGCATTGAAACGGAAAAGAAAATTATAATCCAACGAATGTCTTTTGACTTGAATTACAAATGGGCGCACATGCAATATGGAACGGGGATTCATGGCTGAAGGATGTTGGCGTGGGGCGGGGGGAGGATGCCTGGCTGACTGCCTGCCTGTCAGGGACAATCAAATCAAAAGGGCGTCAAAGCGCACAACACACACACACACACACACACACATACACTCTCTCTCTTCATCTCTTTCCAAAACAGGACGATTTCCCGTTTCATGTAACATTGTAAAATTGCATTTGCTTTCTCCTGCTTACCCTCGTTGTTGTTTTTCTAAAAATTCAGAATATGATTTGATTTTCTTCTTCCTTCTAGCCAACACCCAAAACATCTCCCTCCATGGGTATAGCGTGGCCAACGGGTTTGTTAGTTAGTTTTGGGTAGCTCCAAGCCTATTTGTTATTCATAGATTGGGAATTACAAGCAGCCATTGCCAATTGTCAACATCTTTAGACAGAGAGAGAGTGAGAGAGAGAGAAAGAGAAAGGGAAGGAACAGACGAGCAGTGAGCGCACGTGCCGACTTGCCAAATTACATGACATCAAGTCATACAATTCCTTTTAAATTCATGCGAGTTGTTGCTGTTGTTGTTGTTATTGTTGTTTTCGTCCTGAAAATTGTCTTTCAAATTGGTTTTTCCATGTTTATAGTGATTAAAACGAATCGTCATCGAAACCAACATGAAATTTTAGCATAATTTACTTTCCTTATTTAATTACTCTCAGTTCCGAATTTTAAATGAACTTTGATTTTTTTTCCATTCATCTGCCAATTTACACTTAACTAAAAGGGCAAAAATTTGATTTCCAAATTTCCAAAAACTTTTAATAAACACTTAACTTTGCGAATCTAGAACTTAGCTAAATTTAAATGGATTTTAAAAAAATTATGTCTTATTTTAATGCTTTTAAGTTCACTCTAACTATTAAATCATATTTTTAAGCGAGGACAAAAAGAGTCAAAAAACAGCAAAATATTAAAAAAAAACAATTTTCATGAACTTAACTTACTCTAATTTAGTACCTACATTTTTAAGGATTTTTTGAAAAATTCATATCTTTGCTTTCACATTAGAATAATGTCTTTTTTTCTTGAATAAAATCTTGACAAATAAATACATTTATCATGACATTTTTCAAAAATCGTGTCGAAATTCCTTTTTTTTATATTATATTCCAATGTTTGAGGCCATTTTAAAGTATACTAAATTTCGATTCAATTAGGGTATACCTTTTTTTTTAAATCGGTTAGAGGTTGGAAAGAATCGGCAGATTGAGCAAAAATGTTGTAAAAAACAATTAATAGCAGCCTATTGCCTACTTTAGAGCGCAAAGTTTTCGCATTTTACAGCTTTAGAGAATAATAAATGAACCCCTGGGGTTCCTATGACAGATTCAGTTCAAAAAACGCTTCGTTTGTAAGTCCAGAAAGAAATTTACTTTACTTTTTCCCAAGATTTCCTATTGCATCTTTGCAAATGTGAATCTAGCGATAGAAAAATTAAAAAATATTACGCCCAAAATCATGCAACGGATAATTTATATTGGAAAATATATATTTTTTTAGCTACATGAGATTAAAAATAGTTGTTAATAGTCTATATAAGTAACTAATATATATAAGTCCCGATGTAGGTGTCGTTAGCCACCTCCCCACCACGGTATAGAAATACTGAAGGGAAGTTCGATGGGAGATAATGAATTGTGGATTATAGTCGCTCGATTCTAGTTGTTATACCCTATATGACTCTTTGTAATTAAACTGAAGAATATTATTTACAATTAGCTGTAAATTGAATATGATATGAGCTCTCCTTCAGTCAATATTTTATCAGATTTTCATCATTTTTACAGTTTGCCAGTTAGCCTTAATGGCATGAAATGGAAAAGACGCACATAAATAGTTGAGACAACAACAAATGGCACAAGACTCGAACATGATCGGCATCTAACTGCTGCCATGTAGATTGAAAACCCAAATACACCCGCCCAACACACCTCCCCCCTTTGACCCACCGCAATTCGACTCCATTAGTGTTCACTCCCCAATATGCCTGTTGGAGGCCACATTAAATGCATTAAACAATGGCACCCGCAGACAGTTTGACGCTCTTGGGCAACCTCAAACTGCATTTGTCTCGTGTCCAAGTGTCCGAGTGTCTGGGGCCTGTTCACAAGTTGGTGGTCGATTTTTATGAGCGCCGCCGTTGACAGCTTAAAAGTCTCTTAGCATGAAAAATATTGTCAACGCCAAATGGCAATTCCCTCCGATTGTTGTTATTATTATTTTTGTTGAGAGAGAGAGAGAAAGAGAGCGAGCGAGCGAGCAGCATTCGTCGAGTGGGTGAATGAGTGAGTGGGGAAACGTTTTTTTGATGTGTTTGCTGCGATAAGATTTTGATAGAGTTTCGATTAATGGCCAACTTCAAGATCTCATACCAAAAAGACTTTTTACTTATCTGCAAAAACTGACAATCAACTCATTTTAGAGCACACACACACACACTGCATAATTAGCCCAGTTCCACACACACACTAATATATAACCAAATAGACGTAAATTAATTTCACAAATTGTACTGCGATAAATTCATTCACTCATTCAAAGAAAAAACAACAAACCGATGGCCTTTTAAACAAACATGATTTTGTACTTTTATTTGTGTCATTATTGAAATTTTGATTCCCATTGATTACAATTTTATGCATATTATTCCCAAATACCAACCAATCTCTCCTACTTCCCTCCTACCTCTCGTCTTCTAACTTAGCCGCTCTTTTGAATTACAACTTATCAAAGCGTTAGATAGATGGTATATAAAGACGGCAAAATTAGCATAAAACTTGACATTTTTCCTATCGCCTAGGCACGGCGAGGCGTGTGTTTTGTTAAAAAACTTTTTGTATTTCGATTTTGTCCCTTGTCATTTGTTATTTAGTATATGTACATATATACACACACGATCGAGTCTTATCATCATGATGTTGGCGAGTCTATATATTACACCAAATGAAATGATAGATATGAAAAGCAATCCATAATCATATCAGCTTGTGGGTTGGGCTTAAAGATCTGAATTCAAAAATTGGTTTGAAATGAAAGCGATCAAAATCCAACGCATGTATCTTTCTTTCGTATAGAGTTTAGTGTTGTTAAAGGCAAGACAAGAATCATCAGAATGAGTTCTTGAATTTTCTTCTTGAATTCAGGATTAAAATTTAGATTCGAGAAAAAAAAAAACGTTACAGCGCCTCCTAACCAAGCGCCTCGTCACGGCCCAAAACCCGAGCTTGAAACTTTAAACGCGAATATCTCGAAATGGTGTTTTTTGAATAATGACTTTGCGGTGTTATGGATTGGGGGAAAACTACTGAACCGATTTTCTTAAATTTTTTTTTAAAATGTTCGTAATGAAAGTTTTTTGTGCTTGAACGATCCACTTTTCATGCACAAACGTTGATTACACAAAACTAATGAAATTTGTTTACCTTATATGGGTCGGTTGACCTGTTCGCCCTGGGGAATTATCACCGCAAGGCTCTTCCAAAAAAGGGCCTCTAAGGGAAACAGCCACCCCTTAAAAACTATTCAATATTTTTCTACGAAATTTTGCACAAACATTGTTAATAAAGTGTACTATCAATAAATGAAAACATTTGTCTAATGAAATAATTGCTATATACCTAAAAAAAAGTCAAAACTTTCTTCTTTTTCTTCGACAAAGAAGGTATATAAACTCTTAATAGTTGAGGAAAAATAATAGTTTAGAAACAATTAGTGGTGTAAATTAAAGTCAACTCTAAGGAAGGATCCAAATTTATACAAAATGCAGTTTTTCAATTGGCTGCGAATCTGGAATCTGGGGCTAAATTAAATATTTGTGGTAAACAGTTGGTCTACAACTTTTTCTATGGCTTTAAGAGACTATTGCCAATTTTTAGAAATTTTTAATATGATCCTCATCTGAGAAAGGAAAGGCCTAAAGCTTCGTTGAAAAAGAATTACTATTTATTAGTGTTGGGTAACTCATGAGTAAGTGAAGAAGCTGACAATTCTGAGCTCACTTTTCCACTAACTAAAATATATAAATTATTATTAAAACAATCAATGTAATTATCAAAATAAAATGTAAATATTTACTCGAGTAGCTACTCGAGATTTCAGTGTTGAAAAGTGATAAAATCGGCTGAAGCTGTTTACCCAACACTACTATATACCATATCAATAGAACGTCCAACTTAAAGCTATAATTTAACACGATAAAACTAGAACGAAAAATGTATCTTTTGCCCTATCATGTGAGTCAGTAATTTCATTATAAGTTCTATATTAGTTAGACCAGTTTTCATTATTTATTTATTAAAATTTAGGCAAGTAATTAAGAGTCCTTGCTATTATATTGACAATAATTTTAATAATTAGACTTGGAATTAGAATTAGAACGATAATAACTTGGTTCGAATACTGTAAATCGTTTTTAAATCATATTTTTTACATTTTTATTTTATCACCAACTCCATGAAATGTTTCTGTCCACACAGTTTGATTTACTTTTTTTTAGCGATATTTTTCAAATTAAAAACTAAAAAACTGTCAGAAATGGCAAAAAGAAATGGAAAGTAAGTAAATTTAAAAAATAGTTTTAAAAAATGACAGAAAAATTATATTGAATTTGGTCAAAAACTATCCTTTAAACCATTTTCATGTACATCTAGTAAATTTGTTGTAATTTTTTTCTTTCTTTTTCCAAGTTTGCTGACATTTTTTAAAGAGAACTAAGTTTGAATTTTGAAAAAGTTTCAACAATTTTAGTCTCTATCTCTTTTAGTCAAATCACAATCAATATAAATACAAAGTTAATTTTATTTGAGTCGTTTGTTGCAATTAATTTAAGTAGAGAATTTGATAAACACTTTCGTGTCATTTTGGTTTTGTTCTGTTTTTTCGAACAAATCAGAAATCAGACAAAAATTAAATCAATTAATTAATTAAATATACATTGAAAGCGTAGAGAAACTTACTAACGAGGGTCAAAAAAGTGAGTGGAGTCCCAAAACGTCAATATTATTAAATATAAATGCAACAACAACAACAACAACAACAGCAACAACAATCAACAAATTCAAGAGGACCTGATGAAAAGAGCCGCGCGAGACGCAAACGCGACATTGCGTGATGAACAAACGAAATGTCGAACGTTTTTCAATGGGATCAACGGAAACCCACAGTCAATCCGTCAGTCAGTCAGGCAGTCAGTCAGAAGGAGAGAGGGAAGGTTCTGACCCGAAAATAAAATGAAATGACAAGACGTGTTGTTATTAAGCTGAATACGCGTATCGAAATAAAAACAAAAGCGAATAATCAAAAATCCAACAATTTTTATGAATGAAAATTCACGAGATTTACCTACAAACAAAAAAAACCGAAATACATAGCAGAAGCAAAAAAAGGTGGGGGGAAGGGGAACATGGAATCATCCATTTTCGATTGGACAGTGGACAGCATTCAGTCTGATCTCATTTATAAATTGTTGATAGGAAAAAATTATTTCAAAGATAATAATTTTGTCATAAAATAATTGAGAAATTTCTGAATGTTCCTATTCCATGCATTTGATATCACTTATTTATCGATTACCTTTACAAATACAACTCTGAAAATAGTTACCCGTTTTCGATTCAAGTGGTTTGAGAGGTATTTCCAAACAAAGCAATTTTAAATATATTTGAACTTTTATCAACATATTATAACATATTATCAACATTTCATAAAACGGCAATACAATATAAATTTCTCAGGATGTTCCTATTCCAAGCATTTCATTTCAATAATTTAGTTGAATCTTTTGAATACAGCTCTGAAAATGATTGGGAATTCTTGTTGTCCTGTACGTTTTGAAATTTCAATTCCTAAATTCATGAAATGATACACAAAGATAAGAAAGAGAAAAAGTTTTAATTTTGCATTAAATTGCAAATTTATCAATAATTTCGGGGATCGATAACAGGACGATTTCATTTCGATTGTTGATTGAAACTTTTGTCACTTAATGTCAGTTGTTTTCTGACTAGAATAATTCTTATAAATGAATAATTAATGAGAAAATTAACAATTAATATTCAATCTACGATTAATTTGTCTCGATAACAAAAACTAACAAAAGTATGGTTTATCTTCTTGATAAGCACAATGAGCTATACATACATATATACAAAACTATTCAGGCGAAACAGTGCCAAATCAAGCAAATCCAAATGAAAATACAAGTATTCAGGGTCAAAGGTTTCGTAAGTTGGAACATGAATGAAAATCGGTCAATAATGATTCGCAAAAAAATTGTTTTATTTTCTTAAACTTTTCAACTAACCATCCATCAGAGGCAGATTAACCATCATTTTGGTTAATCTGCCTATTCTTTCCCAACCTGTAATGCGACCAATTTCTAGCCGATTTCAAAAAGTTATATCTCAATTGAATTGCAATTTGTATATTTTAAAATGGTATCAGAAACCTACTAAAATGTAGGCGAATTTGTGTAAAAAACATGATGCGAAAATGGCGAAAATTTAGTTTTCGAGATTTTAATGCAGATTGATAGACATTATTTAAGATTGTACAAAAAGACATGAAGTTTTCGAATACTCAAAAAATTTACTAAATAAAAGTTTTATTGAAATGATTTACTGTTTATTGGAGTTTTTGGTCTGCTTCGAAAAGATATCTTAATGATTAACTTGATTTAATGATTTATTTTCCTTTTTAAAATTGAATTTGAAAACGTTTGAAAGAGATGTCACTTTCGAAAATCGATAAGAATTAAGCCAAGTTACAGATACTCAAAGTTAAGAGTTTTACAGAATTTTGAAATAAAATTTTTTATCAATTTAACTGTATTTTGGTATCTGTATAATCCCTTACCAATACCAACTAGCTCAAAGATTATAGACATTATGTTCAGGACTAGGAGTAGAAACAATTTCAAATTGGATTTAGAATTTAGTTTTTAAATTGGTTTTCCGTATGAATTATGCCCACTGTGGCATGAATGTGGCTTATATATACCGCTTGGGTTTGGCCTGGCCGGCGTTCTTCAAGGCGATTAGCGAAAAGCGGTAAATGTTGTGTTAAACCTCAATTAAGATGGGATATGGGGCTTCAGGTATAAGTCTCAAACAGGATGTTAAACTCACATTTTTGGTCATATTTTTGTTGTTGTTGTTGGGGATATATCAATAAGTATACGTACCTATGTATACATATATATAAAATATATTTCTCTTGTTGTTAAATTCGTTTTGACTGACGCCACACGCCACGGTTGTGATTTGATCGCCTTTTTGGTCTTTCATCTCATCTCAACTCATCTATTCTATCTCAATATTCCCTTTTTGTGTGCTAAGTGGTTTTTAATTTGTTTGCATTCGAGAAAAACAACAAAAAATCAACAGAATCTGATTTCAGAATCTGAATCGCAATCAGTCGCAGTCTCTCTCTCTCTCTCTCTCAGTCCCTTGTGTTCCGCTTTTATCGAGAATCAAGTGAGTTGAGTGCAATTACGACACCTTCAAAAATGCCAAACAGGATACATCGCCATCATTATCATCATCATCGTCGTCAGCTACTACCCCCTGATGAACATTCTCAACAGGCACTTAAGCTCATCCCCATGGGGGTTGTTTTCAGTTTGTTGTGGGTATGTGGGGATGAGGATGGGTATGGATATGGGAATGGAAATGGGGATGGGGAATGATGTCCAAGGCCTAATTAAAATAACTTTTCACAGAGTGGAAAGCCAAAAGACCGAGAGAGTTGCTGGTGTGGAGTGGAGTGACGAGCCAACCACATTAATGGTCAGTTGGTCACTTTTAATGAGACTCCAAAGTTCCATTTGGCTGCGACCGAAACTGAAGCTGCAGTTTGGGGGCGCTGGGAACCGACCATTGAGCTCAAACTGCGTGAATTTGTCAACAATTTTTGGCTTTTTTGCTGTGTTGTTTAATGTCTTTTTAAATCATTTGTGAAGTGTTGCTCATTACCACTTTGTCTTTGTCTTTGGCTCTTTGTTTGGGTTTCAGTTTTCTGTTTTTTGTATTATTTCTTTGCTCTATCCATCTTTAATTAACTTATCTTGCTTCAGTGCCGGGCCAGGCCATAACGGATCACCGTTATGAGCTGAGGTGAGAGCCAACCCAACGAGATTGGACCCAAATCGCCCTTCCATCGCAATTTGTCCAATTTAGACATCATTCTCATAAATGTGACACAATGTGATCTATTTCAAAAAAAATTGTCATTTCAGATTTTTTAACCAACTCTCACGATTCTAGACCCTTTTTAATTTTCTTCTCTTAAACACAAAAAAACTTAATTTTAATTATAAATTAACTCAAATTTACAACAATCTGTTAATAATAAGTAATAACTATGAAAACAAATAAGATAAATTAATTTGTCGAAATTATTTCAAGTATTCAATTTCTTTATACAAAAATTTAAGATTTATATGTTTTTAAAATATAAAATGCACATTTTTGTAATAAATTTCATATTGAAAGAAAAATTAGAATGTTTACTTAATAATTGAGATTCAATCATAATTATTAAATGATTAATTACAAAACTTTAAGCTTCATTTAGTTGTAATTCCCAACTAGTTTTGGCATTGCAGTCAGTAGCGGATCTATGGGGGGTGAAAGAGGGTGATCCCTCCCCCCCCCCCCCCCCCCAACAAAATTAAAAGAAAATTCCGAGTCGGAGTACTTGGTCAAACAAATTTTTGACTTCGATTTTCTCCCCAAAATCGAGCGCACGATCCGCCACTGATTGCAGTTTTTGAGAGGTAAGCGAAGATATAGAAAATATTTTATGGGAGGCGTGGTAGTTTTCTGAGACTTACTAGTTGGGAGTATAGGGAAGTGAAAAAAGTCGAAAATTATTGGGATTCCACACTCAGGATCCCTGATTCCTTCCATTAAAACAGTTGGAAGTTTCTGAAATCCTAACTACGCTTGTTTTGGAAAATATTTAAAACAATATTATATTTTAAGTAAACTATTAATAAATGTGTATATAAAGTAATTAACATTATTTAATTGATTGTTTTGCGGCTTTTTCACCTAATCAATAATCGAAATATTCACCTTTCAAATATGGAACTGAGAGCTATACAATAAGGCATAAGAAATTTCCTACAATTTGTGGAAAATATTATATAGAAAATTGTGGCATTATCCGATTCGTTTGGTATTGCAAGTAACGACATGGCAGACGAAGAATATCATCACAAAATCGACAATATGATAAATCATTTAGGATATACATATAATCATTGAACTCATTTCTTTAAGTTATCAAACAACAGAATTAGACATTTTTATAATAGTTTTTAACATTTTAAAAAGTTAGTTTAGTGGGTTCAATTCGACTTAATCCGAATGACTGTAAAAAAATATAACATTTCCATTGAATATTTAATTATAAATTTATAATTTCATGATCTGAATTGAATAATAATTGATTCCCTTAACAACTACAAGAAGCCAATTTATACCATTTAATAAAACTCAAATATCAATAATATGTCAATTAATTATAAACCAGATATGTACATATACATTTAACTCTCACTGTCTCATATATCCATAATCCTCATTAGTAAAAGGTCAAAGCTAAAGAAGAAGAACTATAAAATGTTGTAGAATTTCAATTGGAAAGTTTTTTGAAAACGAAGTACGCAAATTACAGATTTAGATTTCATTTTGAAGTAATTTAAGAGCAAACAAAGCATCTAATATTGGAGTCCCCACAACCCCCCTTTCGTTCGATCAAGTCATGAGACCTGGTAGCATCCTTAAGCATCCTTTTTTCAGGCACGGCAGCTACAACTTGAAGATGTTGCCACGCTTCAGTTATTCACTTGCACATTAGGCAGCAAATTGACATCGATACACAGAGAAAAGGAGCAAGACGAGCAGGCGAGAGAGTGAGTGAGAGAGAGTGAGCAAAAGGAGGGAGAGACGCACACAATAACTTTGGGCAACAGAGAGCGAGCGAGAGAAACAGAAAGCACAAGCGGGCATCATTTAACTGCTGCCAATTTACTGTTTAAATGCCAAACAAAAAGTGTTAACAAGCGCAAAAATAACAAAAGACACCAACAATAGCAACAACTGAGCGAAAAAGAGATGCAGCGTAAGAGTAAGAGAGAGAGAGAAAGAGAGTGAGCGAGAGCGTGCCACAAATGTGCGTGTGTCCTAATATGTGTGTGTGTGTGTGTGTGTGTGTGTAAGCAAGAATGGTGGGAAGAGTGTGAAGATTTTCTTGCGCTAGAGCGAGTTAGCCTTATGCTTGCAGATCTCCTTCTCTTTCGCTCTCTCGTTTTGCTCTCGATTCAAGCGCTTGTATGGGTAAGCGTGAACCAGTCAGAAAGAGGGTTGGCCGAATTGGCATCTCAACAGCATCAGCAACAACAACAACAACAACATCCCAACATCATCATCCATCCGTCGTCCATCAAAACGAGAACAAACATCTATGGTTGCCATAAAGCAACCATGTTGAATATCCGAATTGCCATAAAACTACATTTATAGCAAGTTATGGCAAATGATTGAAGTTGAAGTTTTTTGGTTTCCGTTTCCGTTTTCATACGGAAAGCTTACTTTTTGGAAAGTTTCAATAAATTGAATTATAGTAATATTAAATTTATGTTTTTTCTTTGTTTTTGATTTTTATAATTTGACAACTTTAAACTGGCAATTTACGAGTCATTTGGGGCAAAGAGATCCATGCATTTTGTATTTGAATGCTGCTAACAAAATTGTTTGCCATAAAATATAACCGTTATCTAGCCCAAAACGGCCAAGTGGGCGACAACTCACCACTCACACACACACACACACACTTCGTCAACATGCTTAGCACTCACCCCCCATAAATAAGCGTTCTTCCACCCGCCCGCTTTTGAAGTCTAATGAATGTCAATTGCTGCCAATTATGACCAATAAATGCTGGCAATAGACAGCACCAACAAAACTCACCACACTTCAAGCAAACACACTCAAGTGTGAGCAGGACAACACGACAGGTGCAGAGAGAGAGAGAGAGAGAGAGAGAGAGAGAGTGTGTCACACACACACACAGATACATTGTGAAATAAGTCAGTCAACTGGTTTTTTGTTGTTAGCGGCTGTTGGCTTACTGGCACTCCGGGCCAAATTCAGTTTCAGTCGAAAGGCAAAAGCGAACGGTTGTCATTATACGACGTCGTAATCCGTGCGTTAAAATTTAAATAATCGAGAAACAAAATAACGCAAATAACCCCGAAGAAAAAAAAAACAAAGTGCAGTAGTTTTTCTTTGCCAAAAATATAAATATTTTTGGAAGTAAATTTTTATGTTTTTTGTTTGTTTTGTTTGTGCGAGAGAAATATTGCCTGAAACATAGAGAGAGAGAGAGAGAGAGCGAACGAGCGAGAAGTGGTGCTAGTTGTCGAACCACATGAACACAATGCCACCGGAAATGTCCACAACAACGGTTGTAGCACCCGTTGGAACAGCGCCCGCAGGCATCATTGCATCCAGCGCCGTCGGCATGCCGCGTGATTCGCCACCAGCCACGGTCGGAGCAGCAATTGGCGCCACAACCACCGCCCAGGCGACACGTTCGCGTTTCATGATCACCGATATATTGGCGGGTAGTGCCGCCGCCGCTGCTGCTGCTGCTGCCGCCGCTGCGGCAATGGCTGCTGCCTCATCATCATCAGCCTCATCCGGACGACGTAGTGGCTCATTGACGCCACCCGAAACCGATTGCTATGACCATCGGGATAGGCTTAAGGAACGCGATCGTGATCGTGATCGAGAGCGGGACCAGGTGGCTGCTGCGGCTGCTGCAGCGGCAGCGGCGGCGGCAGCCGCTCATCAACATCATCAGCAACAGCAGCAACAATTGCAACATTATCTGGTGCAACAGCAGCAACTTTTGCGCTTTGAGAGGGAACGGGAACGTGAACGTGAACGTGAACGTGAGCGGGAACGGGAACACTATCGTGAACGGCATTCACCGACGAGCAATGCCCTACACTCACATCATCAGATGGCTAACCATTTACCTCCCAGTGCGCTTTTGGCACATTTTCCGGCCTCCCACTATGCCATACATCCGCATTTGGCATCAGCTCAGCCGCCGCCGCCGCCGCCGCCGCCGCCGCCCTTGGGCCCACATCCGCATCATGGCCAGCATCCGCATGCTCATCCCCATCATCCGCATCATGCCCAGCAACAACAACAACATCATCATCTTCAGCTGCAACAATTGGAGGCGCTGCATCGCCAGCACGATGAACGTTCGCGTTCACCTTTAACACTCCAACAATTGGGCAATAATAATAACACAAATACGAATAATAATAATAACAACAACAACAACAACAATAATAGTGTCAGTAGCTCTCAAAATGGCAATGCAAGCGGCGTTCTTCTTGGCGCCGGCACTGGCAGCAGCATTAGCGGTGATCAGGCCAGCACAATTGATGACAGTGATAGTGATGATTGTGGTGAGTATTACCCGTCCCCCGTCCCCCCCTTTTCGCCCCTCACCCTCTATAGGGAGATCAGCGATACAAACTATTCTCAAACTCAAACAGAGGTTTAATTTTTGAGTTTTAGCTTAGTTTCAAATGTTGTATCAAATTTTGTTAGGTGTGCAAGTGTGCTAGTGTGTGTGCTAGTGTGTGTGAGTATGTGTGAATAATTTCTGCAAGTTTTGGATTTCTAAAGGAACAATTTCCCTTAAGTTATCATCAGCCCTTGGTTGCATCTAACTACAGTACAATTTGGTTATAACGACTCCGCTTATAACGTCCGTCCGGTTTTATATAGGTAGGTATATATATTGGTTGGTTCCAATACAAACCTATACGAAAGGGCCTCCGGTTAGTACGTCTTTCGGGAATAACGATAAAAATCGTCGGTCCCTTGAGCGTCGTTTCGGATTCTACTGTATTTAAGATCCTTATACAGAAACTCTGATATAATGAAATGGCTTTATTTTCTACCTACTATTTACTTCTCCCAAATTCTACTAATTGATTTTTATAATAATTTAGTTAGAAGCTACTTATAAACTTAGCAAAATTGAGTTGTTCAGTGAATTGAGCGACTGAACAAGGAGGATCCGAGTTCGAGTCCCAATAGTAAAATATATGAAGTTAGGTTAACAACCATATCCTATACTGAAAACAGTAATAATAATATAAAGAGAAGACTTTTCTTCGAGTAGTTTTTCTTCAGTTCATGACATTCATATAAATAGTTTGCTTTAAATTTCCTAAGGAAGCAGGCAAAATTCTTTTGAGGATTCCTAAGAAAATGTAGAAAAAGTTCTTTTGAAATTCTTTATTTAATCGTTTGAAAATTGTGAATAAAATGAAGAGTTCTTTAGATCCCAGATCTGATAAATTTCCTTATGTTTTTCATTGAAATTACAATGCTAATCGGAGGCTTTTCATTTTTAACATGTATTTCATAATCATTTTTAGAGTACAAACTCACAAAAACGAATATTCAGTTCATTTATTTATATACTATTAACTTAAATGCCCATTATAACTGTAGTTAATTCATATTCTCAGTAGCTACAAAAATTTAGCCTGGGGACGACGACTCCATGAGTAAGAGGCAAAGTTACTCATTAGAAAAGAGTCGTCTTAACCATAATTTTTTATGTTTTGCAAAAGGCCTAAAGACCCATCTAACTCTGTGTGTGTGTGTGTGTAAGTAACTTTTAGTCATTTCCAGAGTTGTCTTAGCCCATTTTCGAAGACGACCACCAAAAGAGTAGGAGAAAAATAAATTATTATTACATAGAAGTCTCAAATTTTTTGCTTCTTGTCTTTTGCAGTATTTGCATTTTGCATGTTTCCTCTTTCGAGTTGGTTGTTTCTTGTTGTTGTTTCTTTCTGGCATAACAGTAAAAATACACGCAGTTTGTTTGCAATAAAAACCTAATAGATTACAACAACAACAACAACCAGTGAGCTTACCTCCGGGGGGAGAGGGGAGGGAAAAGGTGCATGGCGTGCGGTTGGCCCAAAAGAAATAGGAAAAACTGACTCGCTTAGCTGAGCAATAAGTAGTGAAGAGGAAAAAGTGAAATGTTGCTTGGTTGCAGGGGGAGGCAATGGGAAGGTGTCGGTGGAAGAAGACGAAGACGAACGAAGAAGCAGAAGAAGAAGAAGGTCGAGGAAGAAGAGCCACCAATTACAAAATTTTACTATAACAGCAGGCAGGTGTAAGTGTGTGTGTGTGCGGACTTGAGTAAATGACGTTAATTACAAATTAAATGACGACATCGTGATACCCTTTTTCTTTAGAAACAAACACTGCTAAATGTAATCACTTTGGCATTCAGTGTTGAAAAACGTTGCATGAAACATTTAGACGGTGAATCTAGTTTTTGTATGTTCAAAATATGAAAAAAGCTCAATCTTTTATATACATATGTATGTACCCTTCCTGCCTTTGAATATAGCTGAAAACACTCATGATACGTCATTTATATATATATATTTTTGGTTCTTGACCGATTTTGTAATTCTTTTCAAATGTGACTTTAAAAAAAGCTTATAAATAAAATTCGTAACAAAAACTTAAAAACTAGAAGACCTTGTTGGCATAGAAAGAGAGACAAATAAGGAAGAAGGACACTAATAAGAGTTTTCTATAACATCTGTTAGATTAACAAGATCGATTTCAACGACAAAATTAAAACTAAGAATATCTTCTATTAACTTACGGAGGGGAAGATGGATACCGTTAAGTCGGTTCATTTTCAAGTGACCTGAACTATAATTTTTTGATAATATTCGAGTTCAATGAATATAAAACTCCTAATAAAAGATATATACTGAATTGAATTTGGGTTTTTGTTATAGAAATTTTCAACTTAACAAATTAAAAGCTTTAGCTAGAAAAAAGAAATCAATTTTTTGAATAAATTAAGAAAAATTGTATGCCATAATTTTTGCTATTGATCTTATCGTTAATTGGTTTTCTATATACTATTTAACCTACGTTTTTATCTGGCCTTGAGGGGGGGCAACATTTTTAATTGATTTTCAGACATTTTCTTTCTCATTTTGTTATGCAAATTAGAACAAAATGCTATTAGATAATGGTAAATGTTGCAGAAATAAAAGTTCCTTTTTCTGTTGATTGATAAGTTGTTTTTAATCCTTTGTTGCTGGTTGAACTTGTTTCTGTTGGCCTGCTGTTGTTGTTGTTGTTGTTGTTGTTTCAACGTTTTTTCTGTTTTGTTTTGTTTTATGGCCAAGCCACATGCAACAATTTGAGGCAGGGCAGCAACATTGTTTGTTCTTTCATTATGCTGGTCTTGGACTTGAAAATGCCATTGCTAATTTGCAATTAAACAGTTTATGAGCACAAATTGCTAAGAACAAAAAAAAAAAAAAAAAAAAAGAAGCCAACAGCAGCAAACAGTTAAAGGTACAGCAACAATTATGCAGATACATATACATTCAGTTCTTCCTCTTCTCTTTGTGAATGATGAATCTTCCATTTTCTTCTGAAATCTGTAGAAAAAAAATGCCATTAGAAACATTTTTTAGATGCATTTTGTTTTGTTCCGTTTCTTTCTCTTTTATTATTAAGCCATTATTTAGTATATACTTTAGTTATTAAGGCTTAAAAATCTAATCGATTATAGAAATTTTCAAAAGATATTCATTACAATATTCAACTTAAAAATTGATATTATTTCTCAAAATCAAAAAAGCTAAAATATTTACTAAAAATCGTCTGGAATTGTCAACTTTAACAATTTGTGTTAAATTTTGAAATTTAATGGTCTTGGTTATTTTATAGAATTTTTTTTTTTATAACCAGAGATAACATAGGGCATTTTTTTTTGTTTCCGAATTGTTTTTAAGGATAATAAAGTTTTATTTCATTTGTTTTAAATAAAACATATTGAACAAATTGAAATATTTGAGAGAGGATGATATATATATATATATGAATATATTTCCCACTTAACGGCAAACAATTCATTAGCAAATTAAGTAGGTAAATGAATTTTAACCAGAGGGCCGGGGCTAACTTCGACCACGTGAAAGTTTGTATACCCTTGCAACTTTTTTGGTAACTCTTTCGTTACCTATAGCCATCAAAGTAGAAAAACGTTTTATCTAAGAAGGCGTATATTTGCGAAAAAACGGCCTACAATCTTAGCATAAGAAATAACGAACATATTGATCAAAATCACTGTTTTCCACCGATTGTTCCTATGGGAGCTTTATGATACAGTTACCCGATCTTTATCAAATTTGGCGGTCTAGGAGGAGTTTGCGTTGATCCAGATGGACAGACGAACGGACGGACGGACGGACATGGCTATTTGAACTCGTCTCGTCATGCTGATCAAGAATATATATACTTTATATGGTCGGAAATGCTTCCTTCTATGCGTTGCACACTTCTGACCAAAATTAATATACCCTTTTTGCAAGGGTATAAAAAGAAAGCGACAAAATTAATTGCGAAAACAACAGACCTGATTGTGATTCATTTATATACTATATATAGAATTTTAGAAAAATCTACTATATAGAGAATACAATATATATAGAATTTTAGAAAATCTATAACTAGAGAATCATTTTAGCAAGTTTTTTCATTTATTAAAATGTATTGTTGAAAATCTTTTGTTTACATTTTGATACTTTCGAATTATATAATCCTTATTTTATTATTCATTTTCCATCTTTAATGAGCAACAAAATGTATTAATTGTCTTTTCATTTATGGTTTATTGTAAAGTTCTGTAACTTTTGCGTTAACTATCGCCCTGGTCTCTGATTACTTCCCACACTTTTCCAATCGTCTCACTTCTTCTATATATAAATTCGTTGCCTGTTTTTTGCTCTTTTTTCATTCGTTTCGTTATTCGCTCTTTTGCCTGACTTTGACTTTGGAAGTACCTAATATTAATGTGTGTGTGTGTGTGTGTGTGTGTGTGTCTGTGTGTTGACTTGTTCTCTACCAAAAAGCGCAGTTAGCCAAGCATTTCCGCAATGTCTGCGCCACACTCCAATATCTATGAGAGAAAGAGAAAAAGAGAGTGTTGCACTTTATCTTCCTTTCTTTTACTGCTTCAGCTTGCCCTCCCTGCCTCCCTCCTCTATCTTCTCTATGCATTCATTCATTCATTCATTCATTTATTCATATGCAGTTTCGCATTCACATTCGCATTTGTAGTTAAGTGCTTGTGGCTAAACTGTATTAAACATGCTTAAGTGTGCAGCGATGAGACTTCCTTTTTTGTGTTCATCATTTGCTATTGCATGAGGGAGATACCCTTTCGCCATGAAGAGTATATTACATTTGCCATCAAACCAGTTCTAGACTATTTCATCTACAGAGCTCAATTTGAGGCACTTTTTCGGCTAATCAAATGTACTTTTAGTTAATACATATCTGTTTATAGTGTTTGCCATGCTAAGAAGAAGTTAGGGTATGTTGAAAAATCGACTACATTCTCGGTATTTGGTTTTCAGCTCATTCCTTTTTTGCTTGCGTATTACCTGCTTCTGGTTGCTTTTTTTGCTTCTTCTACATTTAATTGCACAATAATAGCCACGGCAGCAGCAACAGCAACAACAGCAACAACAGCAACAACAACAACAACTTGCAATTAGTTTTTTTTTTTTTTTTTTTTGCATTTTGCATTTTAATTATTGTTGTTGTTGCTGTTGTTGTCTATCTTTCTGCCTCGTCTGTTTTGCAGTTTGTTGTTAAACGTTTATCAACATTTTGATAATGTTTGCGTTTAGTGGGCCTTGCACACAGAAATAGTCCAGCAGCAACAACAACAATTACTTATTATGTAACGGTATTTTCTAACAAGTGAATACAATTTTCCACAATTTACCCTACAAACAAATGACTTGAACAACAAACTTGCTGCTCACTTCTCTTTCTCTTCTCTCACTCGTTCGATTCACATTCTTTTTCGTTTCATTTCGTTTCGTTTCGTTTGGTTTTTTTTGTTGTTGTTCGTTGACAAAATATCAATTTCAATTAAGCAAGAATGTCAAAGCAATGCAATATTTCGATTTTTTTTTGGCACTTGGCTGGCTCTCTAAAGTCCGAAGGAGGCATTGAGGCGTAAGCAAAATTGAAATGTGATTCGAGGCAATCGTGTTCAGTTTGCCTTGTCCCGATCGATCAGTGAACAGTTCACTTGCTCTCAAGCTTAGGCTCAATATCAACAAAAAGCAAAAAATAACAAGGATCCATAGGCGGACGGCATCCTTTTTGAGCAACAGCAACAACTGTTGCGCTCGCACGCGTCTCATGTGACACGCGAGTGTTTTTACTTATAGGCGGTCAATACTGTGCCAAAAATGTTTGGATTCTTTCTCAAGTTAAGGTCCTTTGCTCCTCTGTCCTCAATTGCTTCTCTATATTCGCATATTTATGCATTATATTTGAAGTGAGTTTAAAGTAAAGTATTTTAAAACCGAAGATTTTGATGGCTTCTATAGACAGAGGCAGAGGATATCACTTGGAAAGGGCCATAAAAAATTTGTATTGACAATTCTTTTAAATATGTATGTAAAATTTTGTACAGAGTGTATTTAATTCGTTATATTTTACTTTTTTTCGAAACTAGACCTCAGTTATGGATTTTAATGACTTGGAAAGTGAATTTGGTCTTAAGTTTAAGTATTACCTTAAACTCTCCCTACTATCTCCCCTTATATGTATACCCCTTTTGTAGGGTATTAGATTGAAAGAAGAGAGAAAATAATCTGATTGTGAGTCAGTCACACAGCATGGGCTAAAGCATGACAGGGAGTCGGAGAACTGTATCTATTTTTGGTTTTGGGGTTTCGATAATTGGTTTTTGTTTTTTGTTTTTTTTTTTGATTTTTGGCTTGTGTCTCACATCAAAATGATTTTCGTTTTTCGATTTACCGATTTTGTTTGTCAAATCTAGAAATCTATGTTAATCTGTCACATTTTGCTTGATATATAGAATTGAATTTAATCTTAATTGTTTCACAATTTTTCTATACTGATCTTTATGTTAAATTTATGTAAATTGAATTTTTGTTTGTTTTAGGTGGCAAAGATGATGATGGTGAGGATAGTATTAAGAATGGCAATGGATCGGCCAATGGTGATTCATCTTCACATTTAAGCTTGAGTTTGAGTAAAAAGCAACGTAAGGCACGGACTGCATTTACGGATCATCAGCTACAGACTTTGGAGAAATCGTTTGAGCGTCAGAAATATTTGAGTGTTCAGGATCGTATGGAATTGGCGAATAAGTTGGAATTGAGTGATTGCCAGGTGAAAACTTGGTATCAAAATCGCAGGTGAGTTTAGTTTACACACACACACATTCTTCTATATGTGTCGGTATCCTTTGTAAAATTTAACATATTACTACGGAGAGTAGATGATGCTCGAAAACTGGTCGCTAATCAGCGCCTTTTACGAGGCGCGCCCATTCCCATTCGCGCACTTTTCCAATAAAAATCATTTTAATGTCTTCTCTTCCTTCTGTTTATGCATTTTGTTTTTATGCTGATTGCTTAATTTGCTGCATTTTGCGCAAAGAATCGTAAAATGAGAGAAGAGTAAAGAATACTTTGCCAGTTTATTAAATGAGTTGTTTGGCTTTTTGCGCCCAACGTGCGCAAGTTTGTTGCCTAAGTCTTTCGTTTCGTTTCGTTTTTTTTTTTGCAACTAGACGAAATGGATGGATGGATGGATGGTAAATGAAACTGACAAGGAAATGAAAAGCAGAAAAGAAAAAACAAATAATAATAAACACCGATAGGCATAGAGAGAGAGAGAGAGAGAGGGAGGAAGAGAGAGCTAGAAAGATAGTTCACACAGTTCACTCGTCTGACTGATTGACTCTCTGTTTGTCTCTCTGTCTATTTGGTCTGGCTGCCTTATTACGTTTAATAGCATTCTATTTTCGTTTTTAATTATTGCCCAATGACTTGTCACATTTCTATAAATTGTTTGTACAACAACAACAACAACAACAACTAGAAGAGTAAACACAACATTTAATATTTTTAGGTTCTCAAAGAACCTGAAACTGAGCGCAATACACAACCGTAACTGTAATCATAAACCAAACCGGATATGGAAAGCGTATATATAGAGTAGAGAGTGTGTGAGATATAAAATATAAGTGAATAAGACTCAAAATGTACTCTATCGAATGTACAAATCAGATAAATTACGAATTCTTAGATTAATCCAAGAAAAATCCATTAGACGAATCGATTTTGAGCTGTCCATTTATATGTATAATATATGTAGTTGCTCTCAATCTAACGATTTAATTTAATTACTTTAACAAGTAATAGGACATCGACAGATCTAAATCCAGATCAGAATGTACTATTCCTCGGAAGTGGTCTTAAAAACGTTTTAGATATTCGCCTTTTGGTCTAAAAAAGGTCTAAAAGGACATATAATAAGAGCTCCTTTTGATAAAGACCTTAAAAATGACTCACAAAACTTATATTTCTCTATTTCCATTATTGTAGTTTTCCCACTTCTGTGTTTTTAGATACAACTTACAAGTGGAAAAGGTCAATGTTCTCACTAAATTTCACATTCCTTTGCTTCGATTAATGCAGTTTTCTTCTGTGGCTTTAGTGATATCGCTGTATCCACCTGGTTGACTGGATTCTTCCTTCTTAAAACCAGCCACTCTGGTTTAGAAATTCAGGAATCCTCAAGCAGAGCCCTTAGAGTCCGATTTAGTGGAGGGTGGTAACCGTTTCTGGCCCATTCTCCAAAAACCTATTGAAGGGGGGGAGTCCTACCTTCTTTCTTTTGGTGTACTTTAAAGCTAACTAAAATTTGAATGGCAAATGAGAACAAGTGTTTATTTGTGGTTTAGATCACCAGAGAAGCCTTAAACCTATATACACTTGATTGATTAGAAAGTCACTTGATTTGCTTAAAAATGTTACAGATGTTTCAAGACATTTCAAGTAGAGTGAGATCCGAGTGTCTGGCGCCTGGATGTAATTAAAGGATTTGCCAAAAATAAGAAAATTAAGGAAAAAAAAAATGGGAAAATAAAAAAGAGAAATAGAAGGAAAAGGAGGATGAGGAGCAGTTTAAAGTTGAAAACTCATTCTGGGCGGGTCGCTAGTAATTAGATTCGAGTTCAATTTTAAACGGTTTTAATTTTGTTGTTCCCCCTGTTGTTTTTTTGTTGTTTTTTTTTTTTGGGCACAAGATAAATGACAAAACAATTAAGTGCGAAATATAAACAGTAATAATACATAATGCAGTTGAAGTAGAAGAAGAGTCAGGACTAAGGACTTTGAGCTCTGCGGGGCTACCATGACTCGGCGGCATCCTTGGCTTTAGAATAATGATTAATAGAAATTTCTTTCTTCCTCTCTCTGTCTCTTTCTCACTCTCTGTTTCGACACATTGTGTTAATCCTGAAATAAAAATTTGGTGTGTTTTTTTTTTCTTCTTTTCGTTCTCGGCAGAACTAAATGGAAAAGGCAAACGGCTGTGGGATTGGAATTACTTGCCGAGGCTGGCAACTATGCGGCTTTTCAGCGTTTGTATGGCGGTGCCACGCCCTATTTGAGTGCTTGGCCATATGCAGCCGCTGCTGCGACACAATCACCGCATGGCGGTGCCCCGCCCTCAGCAATTGATATCTATTATCGTCAGGCAGCAGCGGCAGCTGCCCTGCAAAAGCCAACGCTGCCCGCCTCCGCCTATCGGATGTATCCGACCAGCATGCCGCCCGGCATGGCCATACCAGGAATGCCACCGCCACCGACTGGCCTGGGTGGCTACTATGCAGCCGCAGGACAGGCCCCACCAGCTCCACCCCAACTACCGCCGCCGCCACCCTCATCGGCGGCAGCCAGTCAATTGATGGGCCAGCGATCCGAACGTTCGCCGGCCACCAGCCAGAGCGCCAATAGCGAAACGGATGGAGACAGGGAACGTGAAAGCGAATCGTTACGTGGCCTAACGATGTCTGATGCTGGGGCGGAGGGCATACATTTGCAATCGCCCAGTCCACCACTGAATCCGGGTAGTCCACCGCGTCGCGAGAGGGCAATGTTATTGGAGCACGACGTCGACGATGATGACGGCGATATAGAAGGAGACGATGATGGAGGCGGCGGTGGCGGCGGCGGCGGCGGCGGCGATGAGGCTCTGGGGGAAAGAGGTTCAAGGAAAATACTGCGTAGCGATAACGATGATGAGGACGATAATAGTGATGAGGACGATGAGGATCTGGCTCTTGAGGTGTGAGTGCTCTGTCTCTGTGTAAAAACAACAAAAAAACTGGCTTTAAGCTGGATCTCAGATTGTAACTAAAAATATACACAAATATCTATATATAGATACAAACATACATACATATATATGGCCAAGACAAGGCAAAATTGATTGCAAAAATTAATTATCAATCACATTTAAGGCCCGTCCCATCCCCATTCCCCCCCTCTCCACCATAAAAATGCCTCTAAGCATGATTAGAAATATTTTGTACATTTTTTGTAAATGATTTTTTTTGTATATAAGAAATTTTGATCCCCCAAAAATTTATATATTAAAAACAAAATTTTTTTTTTTCTGTTAAGTCCCAACAACGATATAGTATAAAATATATATATATATATATATATCATTTTTTTTTTGTATTTTTTTGTGCGTAGTCTTAAGACTTCCATTGTGTGTAGTACTAATAATAATAATAAAGAAAAAAAGAGCAGTCGATGAATGAATAAAAAAAAAAGAAAATGAAAAAAAATGCTTCTCTTTGTTTTGGGAAAGGAAATCCCTGAGCCTAATGCAAGCTGACACACGAGCCGAAGAACTCTTCAAAGCAAAACTCTCGAGAACTCGATTGGAAGGAATCTTGGCAAAAGGACACTTAAAAAACTGTTGCACTTTTCGCCTGGGAAGCGACCACTAAACTGCTCACTTAAAAATTGTTAACATTTTGCCATTTCGAGGAGCTCTAACCGTGACAGAGGGGAGAAATTGAGAAGTTCTTAAAGTGCTTGGCCTTCTCTTGATGTGAAGACGAAGCCGACGTTGCCAACGTCGCCGACGCCGACGCCGCCGCGTAGCGCGCTCGCAAGTCGAGTGGCAAGCCGGAACAGAAACGTTTCTAATTGAGTTGCAAAAAAAAAAAAAAAAAACGCAAACGCAAACGCAAGCGAAGGGAATTTCAATCAACCCTCTATTGAAAACGGGGTTAAGGCCACTTTATAGAGATGGCCACAAAGACACAGTCACGACTCACTTGGGCGATTAATCGAAAAATGTTTTCTTCAATTTCATTCGTTTAAACTAAAAGTTATCGACAAGTAATTGATCATTAAAGATCGATAAGTGCTTTTTGGTAGATCTTTATCGATAAGTAATTGATTAAACATCGATAAGTGACGATCTTAAAGAGAAACATTTGCTAGTGGAATCAAAGTGAAATATCCGAAAATATAACATAGAAGCAGGATCATTCAACTGGTAATACGATTTACAGACATTTCAGATAATCACTGTCGAGTTGATTACAAGTTATAGCTGTCAAACAATCATGATTGAGTTCCCTTTGAGGCATACTTCTACTTCGCCTAACATAACCAAATGACAAAAACATTGCGTAAAACATTAGTTATGTCCGTACATCACAATTTTTCAATTTCTAAGAGAAGCAGTAGCTAGTGACCTGGTCGATTTCTGCAATCAACTTGAACCTTTAATGAATTGTGCCATCTCTAGGTTGCCCTACTCTGCTTTGTTTGTTTATGTAGCCTGTTTACATGCTGCCTGCCTGCCTGCCGCTGGCCATTTTCGTTACTTTTTTTTTTCTTTTTATGACAATTTCATTTTGATTTCACTCATGTTAATGATTTAATTTATGGGGTTGCCTGGCTAAGCGAATGCAATTTGCTCTGCCCGCTGTCGGCAATCGAACTACCGGGGCCAAAGACCAACCCCTTCTTGAGATCCACTCGGAGGACTCGGAGAACTGGAATTGAAACTGAAACCGAAACCAAAAACTGAGACTCTGACTCTGACTTTTGCGCGTGAAGTGGCTGCGTCAACAGCGGGGAAACAAACGAATCGCCCCGTCAAGTGTCTCAAATAGGTCGCAAAGGGTCTCTCTCTCTCTCTCTCTCTATGAATATTGTGCGTAATGTTCCTGTGACTCAGTTGCTCTGCCTGGGAGTTCCTCATTCCTTCGACAGTCTGGGAGTCGTCTGCATAACGCCTCTGTAACAAATTGATTATTTGTTGCGGTTTCAGTTCGCATCGATTTGAACAAATTTTTTTCTTTTTGGAATTGAGTGCCAAAAAGTTGAACGAGTGCCGAATAAGTGTGTGGTACTTATAAATTTATGAGTGGCCCGTCAAATCGTCGTCAGACCGTGCGAAAGTTTTAGTTTAGTTTCATTTTTCCACTGAGAAATTTGCACGAGGAAATATTTATTTATGCGTATAAAATGGGTGGAACGATTTTTTTTTTTTTTTCTTGATTTGATTTCAATTATCACTAAGTTCTGACTCTGACAATTGGAAAAAAAGCTTTACCAAGGTTTATGAGCTTAATCAAACTCAGAGAAAGTTATAGACAGGTTATTAGGTTAAACACTAAAACTAATTGAGAATTACACGAAAGTATTAATTAAATTACGTCAAAATTTTACAATTTTTGATGTAAAATGCCATTAAATAAGTAATTTTGAAAGTTACTGCTTTTATTGAAAAGGTTATCAGTTCAATTTTATTAAAACAAGTTGAGAATTATAAGAAAACAATCATTAAAGTTACATCATATGCTTACATCAAAATTTTACATCACATGATGTTTTTTGCGATTGGAAGTTTGACATTACTTCAAAGTTTTACATCATATGATGAAAGATGCTATAAAACGTGTAAATTGATAAGTTTTTAGGTTTTTTTTACTGTCGTTTTTTTTATGTTCCTTGCAGCTCATTTGCATTTTCATTTTTGAATATGGGGATATCTTTTGCTCTTCCTTATTCTTCTATTTCGTTGGTGGCGGCAGCTTCTTTTGTGCATCCGAACTGACAAAATGCTTTCACACCGGAAGCTAGTGCAATGCGTTCGCCGTCGTCGACGTCATCTCCCCTGCTAATTGACAACTTTTCCTTTGAGTCCTTTTCTTTTTTTTTTTTTTATTATTTATGCTTTCGACTTCTTTGTGAGGCAAATTTGTCACAGGACATCATGCATGGGGTATGATATGGTATAGAATGGGTGGTTTAGGTGGTTGGATGGTTTGGGTGGTTCTCCGTGTGACGTAGAGAGTGGTGGGGTCTATTCATTACACAGGCAATTTGTTGCGCACAAAGAACGCAAAACAGTTTTTCGTTGAAATGGCGGAATTTCGAGTTTCCGTTATCAATAAATTTTGGCATTTTTTGGTGCGTGTGTTTAACGAATTTAGATGCCGGAAAGAGCCGTAAACCCACCCACCCACACACACACACACACACACATACAGAAAGTGGGGTAGATATTGAATGATGCCAAAGAAGGGTTTATATATAGAAATAATATATATATATATATGTATGTAAGATGTCTTCTATGTCTCTGTCCCTCTCTCCGTGTCTCGAATTTAGCTTTAAATTATCGTAAATGGCTTTGTGGCGCCACGCTACAAAATCGATTTGGCGGTCGTCGCCAGTTAAACGTTGAAAATTACTGGCCAACCAACTAACTGACTGACTGACTACCGATTACTACTGCCGCCGGACTACCTGAACTTCTGTTTCTTCATCGTGAACCTGCACATTTTTCACTGATGGGCTACTGGTTTTTGTTTTTTTCTTTTTTCTTTTTTTTTTTTGTTGGTTTGTAACTTACGCCGCAGCGTCCCAATTTGCATGCGTTCGATTTGCAATTCGCTTTGCAATTGCATTTGCGGTTTTAGGTTGCTTTTCGTTTGATTTTTCTTTCTTTTTGATTTTTCAATCAATTCTAACTGTGTGTGTGCAACAGCACGTTTCATCGCAGTTGCCGTTGCCGTTGCCACACAAAGAAAGCCCAATCATCTGTAGTGAGGAGGAACTAGGGAACTAAATTGTCGATATGCCATCGGTTTATAGCTATTTCGAACTTATCAGAAATCAAAGGATACAGAGAGAGAGAGTATAGAGGAAATAGAAGACCAACTTGTTGATATGACTATTTTGATCCCAACAGCAATTGGAGTGAAAATTCGGTTCTAGAATATAGCATCATCATATAGAAGCAATTATTAAAGTAAATGTAAACTCAAATGGCTTTTAATCCATCAATTTAATCTTACCTTAAAGCGACGAACACACACAAAAATGGGTTGCCAAACCAATTAACTTACCCAGATGTGATCAAAATCATGGGTCCTTGAGTTGAAATATCCCTATGATCACTGTTTTATCTAAATCTAGACGAAAATTTATTAACTAAGCATAAAGATTGCTCAAAATTATCAACACTTGTTATTGAATATTAGTGACTTGATCAAGGTATATTCAAGATTGTGTGGTAGGCTCATTGGATGTGGATGATTGGTCAGATGAGACCATAATCAATAGATATCAATCAAATGGAAAGGAGTATTACTGGCATAGTCCTAATGAGAAGCTTCAAAATTACCAAGTAAAAGAAACTATGAAACATGGAGGAGGCGGCTTGATGATTTGGGGGTGCTTCATCTACTATGGGAACGCTGGCACATTGGTCCGAATAAATGGCGTTATGAAAAAGGAAGATTATTTGCATATTGTGGACCCCAATCTTCCTGATTTTATAGATGAAAGTGCGTATTAAGAGAGCGAAGTCATTTTCCAACACACGTCCAAAATTGTAAAGGAATGGCTCGAAAATCAAAGTTTTCTGAAGAAGCAGTGGCCGGCCCAAAGCCCAGATCTAAATCCGATCGAAAATCATGGGCTTTGCTACGATAATCCGCCCAGGACAATGGACGAGCTTTGGAGTCGAGTCCAAGCGGAATGGAGCACTCTGTCGCACGGATTGATAGAAAAATTGGTGGAAAGTATGCCCAGGTGCAAAGTCCTTTGCACTAAATATTGAAAAAATTCCTTAATCTATCAGTTTTACGTTATACGAACAAAAGTGGATACTTGCTCATTTTTAAGTTTTTTATGGATAATTCGAGCTAAGGAGGAGATAATGAATAAAATTCTTTGTTTTTCGTTTTATATATTATTAGTGGATTTTTGTTAAATATTTGGTATCGATTAATGCATTTTTGTGGGTTTTACAGCCTCTCAAAGTCACATATTTGAAATTGTCATTAATAATTTAAACAATAGTTTCAGCTGTCAGACTAATTAGGTAATAAACAACAAATTAGTATTATTACAGGATATTTCAAGTGTTTTTTAGTTTCGATTTCTTTAACAGAGAATCCTCTGTTTAAATAGAAGTACTCTCTCTTGAGAGCTGATTAAAGGACATTATCACTTTATCATATATTTGCAGGCACACGCCAATGTGAGAAAGGTTTCTGTGTGTGTGTGTGTGTGTTCGTGTGTGTGTTTAAGGGTCCCATGATAATGATATCGTCTAGTGAAAGACGATACTTTTTATTGGGTTACAAGTGCCGTTAGCTTTTTTTTATAAATATAATATCTCTATGTGGGAGGTCTCTGTCTCAGGATAAGATTTTGTGTGTGTGTGTGTGATTTTTGTTGCCCTTTTTTTGGTTTCCTTTTTGTTTTTTGCGTGTGCAGGGCCATTAAGGCGCCAAAAGTCAAGCTTTTGTTTGACAAACGGCACGTGGCCGATTTGAGTAACGAAACTTTGAGCACAGAGAATGGATGAATGCGGAGGGATCCGGGTACAAGTACGGGAGTACACGTGAGGTGTAGGTTATAGAGGTGTAAGGGTAGTTAAGGGGCCAACTGATGTGTGACTAAACGGCGCCCGCAGCAATGTAAGTGTTTCTTCTTCTTCTACTCCGTTTTGGACGTCAAGCTGAGAGAGAGTCGAATGCATTGGAAACCCCGTGAGCTTATTGGTTTTAATGCCCAAATGGCCAAACAAAAGGCAGCAACAATAACAATAGGACCAGAAAGCAAACAGTTGCTACATTCATACATATACATACATATATGTATGTACATATGTATATAATAATTTTTTCTTTTGGGATCCAATTACGAGAGGACAACAGCTTCAACTTCAACTTCGACTCCGATTCCGATTCCTTGTCCGTCTCTGATCACGACTCTGAATCTGACTCGCTGTTAAGCCAATTTGGGCGAACAAATTAAGAGGATCACCCCGATTTTATATACCCTATGCAGTTAATAGAAACTGAAATGATGTCTCTTACAGAATATGCTCCATTTTTTGGGTAGAGTATGGCAACAAAAAAAAAGGCAACAGCAGGCGATGACTGCATTTTTAGCCTGGCACGCAACACAAAGAAAGAGCTACAAATAAAGAGAGGGAGAGAGAAAGAGGATAGAGGGGATTAGCCAGCGAGGGTAGTTCCATGAATTTCTTAAGTACTTGACTTGGCATTTGCATCTTCAATATTCAAACACTTCTGAGTTGATTGATTGAGCTTAATATAAATTGAATAACTAAAACAAATTATTACAACTGAGAAAAAAGTATATATACCTAAATGAATAATCATTAGATTCGATATCATGACTTGTTGCTGAAATTCTATTAAACAAAATAGTTGATTAGTTTTGAACAATTCCTAAAACTTCCCTCGCTGCCAGTGTCCTTGTATGGCGATCGGACTTGGGCTTTGCCGTTTTGTTCTCTCTTCTCGTTTGTACATATGTAAAATTGTAATTTCTGGCCTTAATTCCTTTTGTATTTTCATCTCTCTCTCTCCCCTCCCCTCAACATGTCGACTGTTTCGTTTGCTAATTTGACAGTTGTCAGCTCGACAATCGACAGAATGTCAGTTGGCGCATTTTCATTTCCATTTCCACATTCATTTCCATTTCCATTTTCATTTCCATTCATCAAAATTGGCTTTGGCTGTTTTATTTGGGTGCCCGATTGCCCATTGCCGAGTGGCCGCACAGCTCATAATAATTTGTCATCAATTAGCCGAGGGTGTTGATGTGCGCGGTAAACCAAGTGGAAGGTAAATGGGGCGGGCGGAATTTGGTCTGAATGACAGAACAAGGAGGATGGGTGGGTGAGGGTGAGCAAGAAGAGTGTGGGGGGGGGGGGGTATATGGGGTGGGCAGCACCCCGTTGTCATATAACATAAGCTATACGACTGACTGACTGACTGACTGACTGTTTTGAGTACATTCCTTTTCCCCTTGCTATCCATTTGCCATTTACAGCTACTCAAAAGGATGTGGCTACTCTCTATCTCTCTCTCTCTCGTTCTCTCATCTCATTTTAATTTCACTTCTGGTTGTTGTTGTTGTTGCAAATTACTTTTGATGAACATTTTTGATGTACATTTCATTTTCAATGTTCAATTCCCACTGAGCAGCCACAAGGATGAAGGATATGGAAATGGTGTATCGAGAGGTGAGGGTAAAGAGCGGTGGGGGGTGGGGGTTTAGGGTGGTTGGAAACTTTTGTAAGCGTTTCAAATTACCAAATGAATTGTCACACACAATGTACTCTATATATACTTGAAATAAAACAACATTTCAAAGGCAAAAACAATTTAATTCAATTTAGTAGCACTTTTTTTTTAATGTTCTTTTAGAAAAATAAGACAAATTCAACACAAATTTAGTTAAACAAACAAAGACAACGTTTTTTACTATAATTTTTTGTTTAACAATGTCCCTTTTTAAATATTAAAAATTATATGCCTTAACCTGCCTTGAGTCTGAATAAAAGCAATGACGTTGTATAGCCTATTTATATTAACTGTAACTTGTGTTATATTTATCCGATATGATTGAAATTTCGGAATCTGATGTTTTATAACCAAAACTATCATATTTGTAAATTTCATAGAGATACTCTAATTTCTTCATCTATGTTTCGTCTATAACTATATGATATATTGGTACGATTCTGACAATTTTCATACTTTATGTGCTCCAGGCTATAAGTAGCTCAAATATCAAGTGTCAAGTGCCCAAAAGCTCTTAAGATGGCGGCGTCAAGTTGATTTGCACAGAGGGACGGACTCAGCTTTCCATGCTGATCAAGAATATATATACCTTATGGGATCGGAAACGTCTTCTTCTGTGCGTTATAAACATCTGACCAAAAAGGAAGAAAATAAAGTATTTTTAAAACAATATTGAAAATTATTGAAATTTCGATTCAACTAAACTAGGACCATTAGGCAATTAGGACATAAATATGCAATCAGTTGATCTAGCATGAAAATGGCATTAACTCGATTTCATTCGACATTGATTGAGAACAATGGGTTAGCTATATGTATATACCTACATATATCGTGATATATGGCTAATTTGTCCTACAGTTTGAAGCTAATTCGATGCTTTTTGATTAACATAAAAAAGTGAGTTGAGTTGACCGAAACGATGAATGAATATGTGATCAATGTGGTGGTTTTTGTGTGTGTTTTCAGTATTGGTTTTGGGTTTGTTTTCTTTCGACTTAAACCATGCCCACATATAGTCTGATCTGCCATTCATATCCTACACACTACGCTCTCTATATTTGTATTTAATCATTTTCACAAAGCTAAACAAAAGACCACATAATAAAATCGTTGGCCTGCTATTGCTAAACACTCAAAATTACTAAAAATATATCCACACAAATACACACATTTATATATATATATATATATATGTATATATATATATAAATAAAAAGCACCAAAAAATAAAATTAGATAAATGTTGTACAAATCGTTAACTGCTTTTTTATGTTAATCGAAAAGGCATACTAAGTATATTTATATCAACAAGAAAAATGACAAAATCAAAACGCAACGTTAAAGCAAAAGCTAAATCTGACCGTGCTGACAAGTGGACAAGTTGCCCCAAGATCTTGTATCGATCGATCTCTATGGATCGGAGCCACAGAGGCAAAGTAAGGGGAAAAGAGTAAGAAAAGTTTCATAGTAGAAAGAAAACGTAGATTAGTTGGCTTCAAATTTGCTTAATGGGGTGAAAAAAAATTAAAAGATGAATTCAAATTATTTTAAAGGTAAGAAAACTTTTAGAAGATTCTTGAGGGGCATCCAATTTCCTAGTATAATTTTGAGAGATGAAAACCAAAGCCAAAGAAGTCAACTAATAACTTATACTTGTACTTAAACTTAGTCTAGTTTCAATGAACTTAGAAGACACTTAACAAGAGTAAGAATGGTTAGCATATAAAAGATATCATTTTTTGCAGCATATCCTTAAATATATATGTTCTTTTGTAATTTTTTTTGAAATCGAAAATCGATTTAAGTTTTAGTAGAAAAAATAAAGCGATTTCTGATTTTGGATTTTGAGTAAAATCAGCGGGGACTTTGCTGGAACTTCTGAAAAGTTGTTGAAGCACTGCGGGGGACAGTGGGGCAGTGGGGCGGGGGGGGTGATTGCCGGAGAGGAGGTGGGTCAATGTGAAGAAGATTCACTCGGCATCGTCTTGGCAAATAACTCGCTAAGTGGTTTTAACACTTTTATGGCGTTAAGTTTTTAATTTTATTCGCTAATAAATAATTTAAGTCAATTCACCCAAACAATATAAAAGATTGTGCATTAATTAAATTTCAGATGGAATCGACAGACAGACCGACCGACCGACCGACTGACCGACGACGACTCGTTTTGTCTTTCAACTCGATTCGAATTCGATATTCGTTTTATGTCTGCGTGTGCTCATGCCCCACGTCTCCCCTCTCGCTCCCTCCACCACACCCTTGATAGCCAGTTGGTCACCCATCTTAACTCTTTTGGCCATGTGTGTTGTTCATTCACTAAAAGCCTCTACGATTGGAAATTTTCATGTGTGGGGTTCGGGGTTCGGGGTTCGGCGTCCGGCGTTCGGTTTTGAATTTGAGTTTTTGGGTTTTGTTTTGTTTAAAATGACATTAAAGTAATTATCTAATTAAGTTAACATTTTGCTTAAAGATAAGTGCTAAATTATTTTTTTGGTTTCTCGTTTTGTTTTCGTTAGTCTTTTAGTGGTTGTTTAATTTTGTGTTGTTGTTTTTTTTTTTTCTGTTTGTGTTTCCGTTTCTTTTGTTATGAGATTATTGATTATAATTGGGCAGGTTCCAGGGCAAACAGATTTAGTATATATTGAAATTTCTAAATTCCTTTTAAGCCAACGACATATAACGAATGAACCACACACACACACACACACACACACACACACACTCACATACAAGTCACCCAGCCTGTTCCCATCCATATACATAAATCAAATAGTTCGAGTTGCGAGTTGCCCCTTTTTGTTTTTGCTTTTGTTTTTTTTTTTTTTTTTTTGATGCATTAGCTCCTCTTTCTTTGGCTCTCTTAGGAAATGCCTGGATTCTTTTTGGTTTCTGGCATGCTTTACATTATGACGCCCCAAAAATAAACAAGAAGAAAAAAACTTTTGGACGAGCGATAAGCCCACGCCATGACGACGACCACGACCACGACGACAAAGGAGAAGGAGAAGGAGAAGATGACGACGTGCGCCAAGGAGATGGCACATCAATTAGCACACCTACCTACCTACCTTTCTCGGCTTTAGTTGCTCTCTAACTCGACACAAACAAAAAAAAAAAAAACAAACTGGGTCTTAAGGTCTTCGATTGCATCCTCATCGTTTGCCCACCCCTCCCTGCGAATTGCCTCCCCCGAGCATTTATTAAAGCTGGAAGTGCCCATCAGTTGCAGTTGTTGGTTCTTGTGTGTGATGAATATATTTAAACGAAATATGCAAAGAACAAACCGTTTGATGAACTAACTTGCTACCTTATACTTATTTTATATCCATTTGAAGTCTCAATTTCTCTTCCCAATGCAAAAATCAAACAAAAATCTCCCCCTTCCTCGCTCTCTCTCTCTCTCTCTTTCTCTCTCTGTGTGTGTGATTTAATGACTAGATGATTAATTGCCAATCAAATAAATCATTTTAAAATGAATGGACGAGAACATTTTACATTCTATAACGGATTTTTGCATTCTGGCAACACGAAATTCTATTGCTTTTGTATTTATAAAGGTCAATCACTTGATAGATAATACCGATTACTTGCCAAACAAATGTTTTTAAATCTAGATGATCAATTTACTGGAAAAAAACAAAAAAAGGTTGACGCAGAGTTCACTTCGTTGTAATTCCCAACTAGTTTCAACGTTTCTGCTTAGGATGCTGATTTCTGTGCTGACTCTGAATTATACTTTGGGTAGATATATGTATCATATGGGTATGATCTATAAATCTAAAAATTTAGTGTTATTTTTAAGTGAAGAACTGCTAAAGAATTCCAAAATGATGGCAAAAAGTGCAAAGAACAGAATCAATCGCACTGGACGAATTACATACAGTACAATCCGATTATATCGACCGACGATTCTCGTCGTTATATCCGTTAACCGGAGGCCCTTTCATTTAAGTTTGTATTCGGACCAACCAATCACTCATCGAACTTTAGCCGCTATAATCAGACAGACGTTATAAGCGGAATCGTTATTACCGGATTCTACTGTATTTTCAAATACTTCCAAAACTGTGTGCATACGGAAATAAAGGTTCGTTTAATTTGTAAACGATTTTAATAGAAAACGAGAAAAAAACATATAGAAAATTTGCCGACCAACCAAAATTTATTTCAATTGTTCCTTTGTATATGCGAGGCTAAATTCACGTATAATTACAATTTCATAAATATTTAATTGATGGTTTTAAATTTTTTTTGTTGGGTATCTAAATATTTTATATGTAGCTTAAGCATTCCTTTAAAGTACTTGAAATAGTAAGTTATAATACAGAAATTAAGAACTCAAAGAACCCTAGTCTATGGAATATGACTTAAATATTTTCATATTCTTTAAATTCTATCGATATCACTGAGGTAATATCGATCTCCTGCAAAAGAAAAATGCAACTCTGATATTCGCTTCCCTTCTAGAAAAAGCTAACAAAATAGATAGCTTTTTCTAGAGGGAAGCGGACATCAGAGTATATATAACAGATATATACATCAGATATATAATTTTACAATATAGTCCCAAGCATATGGAAAAACTTAACATAAGTTCAAGTTCACTTCCACTCAAGCTATAGTCAGCAATAAACCGTTATTCGAATGTAGATCCCATGCGATTTCGATGCCGAGTACCAATCATAAATTTGCAATCAGCAGAATGAACCAAGAAGATGTTGCTTATCTCATTGTATGGAAAAGTGTGGAATGTAAAATGTTGTAAGTGAATGTTTGGGATACAAACATACACACACACACACACATATCCATGGATGTTGTGTATGTGTGTGTTGGTGTAATTTACATAGCACTGCACTGATGCTTATCTGAGCTGAGGTAAAAATACAACCCACAATCGGCCACCCTCTCTTGGGGTCGTACTCCCCCCTCCCGCCCTCTCCCTGCTGCCACATTTGTGCTTGCTAGCGCCCTCTCTTTCTATCTACCTGCGTTGCCATCAATAAAAGTTGCATCAATTAGCCCAAGTTGGTGTATTTTTCTTTCGGTTTTTCGGAGTGCCAGAGATCGTTTGAAGGTGTTTCTTCTTGGTTTCTTTTTTTTGTTTTGTTTGTTGGACCGCTTTTGTTGTCGCTGCCACTAAACTATAACGATAACGAGAAACAATGTTAAACTTAAACATCAACACCTTTTAAGAGCGTGCACACAAGGTGAACTCCAAAACAGCAACAACAACAACAACAACAACAACAAAAACCCAAAAAAAAAAAAGAACCAAAGTCAAAACCTGAACCCAGACATTCAGTCTGTGGGGATCGGGATCACTCTCGATGGAGTTCTGTTCCGTTTCGTTTCCCCGTTCAATGTCTTGTGATATATTAAAATGGATCTTGGCTTTTCGTAGAGCCCTTAACACACAGACTCTCTCTCTCTCTCTCTGTCTCTGTCTCTGTCTCTCTCTGTTCCTTTTGAACTCATTCTCCTCCGTCTCGGTGTTGGTCTTGTCCCCGTTCCCGTTCTCGTTCTCGTTTTTTATGGCACAGTTTAGGAGATAACAAATTTTTGTTACAAGCAAATTAAAAGGTTTTCTTTTTCTTGACGTTTAATGCA
This sequence comes from Drosophila willistoni, assembly GCF_018902025.1. Lineage (NCBI taxonomy): Eukaryota > Metazoa > Arthropoda > Insecta > Diptera > Drosophilidae > Drosophila > Drosophila willistoni. Next base: position 10,214,976 of record NW_025814052.1, read on the forward strand.
ATGGCTTTTAAAAAATTCAATCTCTGTCCGACAAACGGCACACACTCAAACGCACACACACACACACACACACACACACACATACATATGTATATACATATATTCCTTTAGAGAAGAATTCAGTTTTATCGATTGTTTTTGCTTGCATCGTTTAGTCGATAATTTTGGTCATAAATTTTAAAATAAACAGGGTTCGGCTTTTCGGGTCGTTTTCTTTAAAGGAAACAACTTGAAAACAACTTCAAAAATCGAACGAAACGAAAAAAAAAACCGCCCCTCGCTCTCGCTCCCCACTTCGAGTAGATCATGAAACCCGCTGCTCAATGTGTGCGCACGCGTGGCACATCATGAGTGCCTTTTGCCTTTTGCCTCGGACCTAAAGACCTGGAGACGAGACGCCGCCTCAAAATTCCATGGCCGCACATAAATTCAGAACATCAGATTAAGAAAGTGTTAATGTCGCAACAATTTCCTTTTATCTTTCAAACATAATTGAGCGATAGAATTTGAATTTAGCTAAAAGCCAAACATAAATTTAACAATCCCAAAACCTGCATCTGATACAGAGCAAGCGAGATGCATAGAGGACAGAGACAACTATAGAGAAAGAGAGAGAGATGGAAAGGTAGAACAAAAGAGTTTTCCAGGTTTCTTAAATCTCTTTGTTACCTTCCTCTCATAAATTTGTCACCCTTTTGCGTTGCGGTTCACTTTTTGTGCGGTCCCCGCCAAGTGGTGCCGCAGCGGTGCCCCACACACATGTTCATATTTCGAAATGAAAAAGATACAATCACTCACAATTGTATACACTAACGGAAATATAGAAAACTACCAAATTGAAATAATCGTATATTTATCGATAACTTGCCTAAACGATTTTATAAGTCGACATAATTTTGACGTTTTGGAAATTCGCCTGTCTAGAGTTAAAGTTAATTAATAAATACAAATACTAATAGCCAACTATTATGAATAATAAAAGTTCAAAAGTAATCGACTTATAAATCGATGAATTAATCGTCAAAACAGTTCTACCCTTCGGTAAGGGTATACGAGTGTGTCTAACGTAATGGTCGATTGAAAGACAATAAATTATCATATTTTTTATTTCATAAATAATGTTGCAACAGCTTAGAAAGATGATATATGGGCTATATTTAGTTTGTTTCTAATAGGTGTAATCTGAGGACGGACAAAGTGAAAGTCGGTGGGGGGAATGAAAAACTGTGCTGGATACAGGGACCACCCCACATTCACATTCATCGTCATCAACGTCATCGTAATCATCGTCATCATTGTCATTGTCATTGTCATTGTCAGGTGTAGCTAAATGTGAGAAAAACCCTTGAACTTGGAAGCGAACGAAAAGCAACAACTCCTTCATCTTCTTCTCCTTCTTCTTCTTCATGGTATTAATGATTAATGAATGAAATCAATTAAGTTTCATTAACAAACAATTTACGCTAAAAAAACCAAATCGAGTTGAATTCTTCTCAAGTGTCAATAATTTGGGGAATGGAATAGTTGCATCTTTCTTTAGATAATATGCAAAATCATTGTTTTGCCATAAGCGAAAGTCTGGCATACAATAGATAGTTAAATATCGTATATATATGTATGTACATATATAGCTATTATAACTCAAACACACACACACACACATACACACTCTTGCAGTTGTTCACATTCACTTTGAACGAGTTTGTTTGGTAATTTAATAACAATTAAAAGTCATTCGGTGCATGTCTTTTGAAGCCAATCTCCGTGTTACGCATTAATGAGCATTTAACTTGGTCAAAAAGCCCTTTTGCCTGCTCCACATACCACTCGACATGACTCCACTTCACCTCACCTCACTTCACTCCACTCCACTTCAGTCCTCTTCAATCCACTCTACTTACATACATATATTGGTTTCGGTTACGCATCTCGCATTGATTACATTTTGAACGTTTGTCAATTTACAGACACACACGGAGAGTGTGAGAGAGAGACAGAGACAAAGACACCCATTCACTTGGCTCTTCAACTTGGCTAAATTGCTTGAAATTATTCAGTCGTTAAGCGTGCGAAACATTAAGAAAACTATGATAAAAAAACACAAGAATACTGTGAGGTCTACACAAGAGAAGACCATCTAGTTCAAAGGATCCCAAAGGTGGGAATAAAATGACTTCAATCAACTGCAGTTGATTAAGAAAAGAAAAAACAGAAAAACAGAAACCGCATTAAGATGACCAACTAGATTAAGGCTTTTCAACCTTTTTAACAGGAGGATCAAGCAGTTGATCCTTATTACTTATTTTTAATAGTATCAACAGAATTCTTTTAAAACTTACATCTTACATTAATTCACAAATAATTCACAATTAAAAACTATAAAATTTTTGCCAAAGTAAACAATGATCTACATACATGGAAAATAAGAATATTTTAATCATACTTTATTTAGTTAAGATACTTTAAAAGGTATTATATGTAAATCGTTTGAATCAGGGATGGATCAGAATCCTCTGTAAAATATTCCTGGAAACCTTCCAGTTTTGTGTTTCGACCTTTTTGATATATTTACAAATATAAAGAGATAAGAATGTTGTCTGTATAGCTATTTCAAGGACCAACATGTGCCGTAATCAGTAGACTTTGCTCAAGAGCTCCAGAATTGCAATTGCCACCCACCAAATCTTTAACGCTAAAAGTAGTTGAGAATTACATGAAGCGGAAATCTCATATAGATATGACTATAAATTAAGATCTAAGCTGTTTAATTGGAGTCTATAGAGACATCATAAATTGACGACATTTCGGTTTCTGTTTTTAAACGTTGTGGTTATGTCTATATAAATCATAAATAAGGGATCGTTCAAGAACGTGATCTCTCTATCTCTTTCTTTCTCTTTATGGACTAATTTTGCGTTGGCGTGGCGTGGCAATCATCGATAACACCAACGCACGATTGATGACAATTTGTCACACATTGGTCGTTGATCAATTAAGAGACCAAAACACAAGACTAAAGGATGTGGCCATAAAAATTGGCGGCTGCGCTCTAATGCTTCGTCTCTAAGCATCAAATCGAGGAATCGTTTCAGGTATGAGAAGGTAAACGTTTGTCAAATGGCACAGTGGTTGTGATTTCAATGAATTGGATTCAATTTGGATTTAACAATTTGTAGTTGTATATGGGAAATCGATTTGAAAATAAAATGGAATTAATATGTTTCTTATAGCAATTGCAGATTAATCGATTAATTATCGACAATAATTGAGATGTGAGTGGGCATACCACTGTGGGTACTTTGCTTCGACCCGGATTCGGATTTTCAAATTGAATTTGTATTCGAACTTGGCCCAATCGGGCAAGCGGACGGCTCGTTCGGTCAAGTGTGCATGATTGATGAATTATTTCGTTTTGCGGTGAATCAAAACGATTTCAATTTTATTTTGTGTTCTTGTTTTCCCCCCTTTTTGATGACATATTTCACTTTAACTCCAACCCTCAAACCCCCCGAACTCCATCTCCATCTGCTTCGGTCAGTCTAACAAAGGTAAATTGATATGACGATGACGATGATGTCGTTGATGATGATGATGATGATGTTGTTGTCAAGCCTTTGGTTCTCTAATTGCAAGCGGAGCTAGAAAAAAAATAAAGAACAAATTAAGTGAAATGAAATGAAATAAAAAGGTTTGGTCAGCATTTGTGTACCTCTGTGTCTCTCCTCTCCTCGCCTCATGCTCGACCCTATCAATATAAAGGATATCAATGGGGCGATAACATGGCCTAAAGTTGATTGAATTGTTTTCGTTGTCGACGTTATCGACGACATTGTTGCTGTTGCTGTTGCTGCTGCTGCTGCTTGGTTTTTGTTTTGACGTTTTTCGAATTGTCCCCCTATCGAGTTACAAAGAACCAAATTGAATTGTACTATATGTAGGTAGAGGTTAAAAAAAAAATACACACACACACACATCATGAGAGTCGCTTGGAAGGACGCCACTCAATAGACCAAAAGTAATTAAGATAAATACGCAACGATAAAAATATATAAAAATAATTGTTTCGTATTTCTTCTGGTTTCTGTTTCTCTCTATATTTTGCTGAGTATTTGACAATCAATTGGTTTGCGTGCCTAATGGGGTATATGATTAATGAAGTGATGTTGTCCATAGTAGGCTAACAGTCGGATAGGAGTAAATTACAGAACAGAACAAAGAACAAAAATACACCAAATTAATGGAATCAGACTAACTAACGAAAAAAACTACAAACATTTGTTATATACAAATATAAAAGGATTATCCATGAATTGAGCATTTTAATTCTTTTTTTTTTCAGGTAACTTACATAAAACCTTATAACCCCTGACTTATAATTTCTTCGTTCTTAAGCACAAGAGACTTTTTGCCTCTTTCCTTACCTATAGCCATCAAAATGGAAAAACGTTTTTTCTAAATAGGCTAAACTTTGCGAAAGAACGGCCTACAATTTTAGCATAGGAAAGATATTGATCAAAGTCACTGTTTTCCACCGATCGTTCCTATGGGAGCTATATGATATATTTACCCGATCTTTATCAAATTTAGCACAGTCATTAACAGATATATTAAACTAACAAATGTTTAATTTGAAAGCAATCGCGTCAAAAGTAACGAAGTTATTGACAAAAGTCACTGTTTTCGAAAGATCGTTCCTATGGGAGCTATATGATATAGTCACCCGATCTTGATCAAATTTGGTACAGTCGTTTAAAGGCGCAATAAACTCACCAATATTATATTTCACGACAATAACTCAGAAAATAACAAAGTTATTGAGAAAAGTCAAAAGTGGCTATTTGAAATCGTCTCGTCGTTCTGATCAAGAATATATTTACTTTATATGGTCCTTCTATGCGTTGCACACTTCTGACCAAAATTAATATACCCTTTTGGAAGGGTATAAAAATTTGGAAAATTAATGAGAAACCTAAAATGCATTCAAATAATATTATCAAACGCGGAGAATTTTTTATTTTTCATGGAGTTTTGCAGTTAATTAATGGAATTACTTTTATTATATTAAACAGTAAAGTTTACAGTAAAGAAGAAAAAAATATTATAATAATTTTTAAGAATATTCCATCAAGAAGTTCTTTCAGAATATCCTACAGAATTACATAAGAGATTTCCTAAGAAGTTGTCTAAGATCTTTAAATAATATAATATTTATATTTTTTGAAAATTTTATCAGTTGGTTCTTTTTTTTTCATTTCAAAGTAAGGTTCCCCAAGGACTTTACGTTACCGAATCCATTAAACTACAAGTAAAGTCTGAGCTATTTTCCTGTTTTCATTCATATATGTATTTTTGGGCATAATCAATAAAAATTTTGAACACAAGAATGCAGAAAGAAAAGCTACTAAATATATGTATGTATGTAAAGAAAACAAATACTAAAAATAAGATATTAATGATTGTTTAGTGGTCTCCAGTCTTCATGACTAATTAGCAAAGCTTTTAACTTCTCGAGGATGAAGAAGGCCAAATTAAAAATACATAAACATAATACTTAATGACTTAGGGATATGAACAACAATTGTTTTTGTGGAAAACCTAATTGAAACCTCTGTGAACCTCTGCTAACGATTATTAAGTCATAAACTATATCTAATGACAATTTATTATACTCGAAAAACAAAAGGAGAAGCGAAGAGGTGGTCATCATAAATTTTTGTCTTGTGGTTTTAAATCATAACGAAAACAACAGAAATGAATAAAATAAAAAAAGGAAAATAGAAAATGGAAATTATTTCATATATACATTATAATGAAAACCGAGTCTCATTAGTGACAACAAAAACAAAACAAAAAGACAACTAAAAAATCGCCGTTTGCCGTTATGTGTGGCTATAATAATTTTTATGCGTCAATTACAAACAGATTCAGATTCCGTTTGGGGAAGGGGAATGGGGGAGTTGGCCCCCCATTGGATAGTTTTTTCTTCTGTCATGCGTAAATATCAAACTTGGCCACACTAATTAACTTAAATTTCAATTAAAATGTCTTTTGTTATGTGATTTTTAGTTGACACACACACAAACACACGCATAGATGGTGTGTGTGTGTGTGTGTCACCGACCTAGCGACCAACGACCATTAGTTCATAGCCGTGGCCAACCGGAAACTTTTGTCACCCGAAAAAAAGATATATGCACACAAAATACATATAAATTTATACAAATACATATACATATTTATATACCTGTGTCTACATGCTAATGAATGCACACACGTCCGTTTCCCCTCGTCCGTCTCTTGGGCATTCTTTCCCCGCCAGCCATTCTACAAGTTCGAGTATATTCAGCTCGTTATATTCATTTCATTTCGTTTCATGTCTCGTGTTTATTTGTTAATTTTTGGTTGGTTGAAAATTTCTTCATTAGCGCATAAATTAAGTTTAATTACATTTTAGTTGGTGTTTTTTACAAACTCATCTCTCACTCACTTACTTGTTGTGTGTGTGTGTGTGTGTGTGTGATTTAGAGAGTGGTCAGTTAGGTTAGGTTAAGTTAGGGCCTAAATGGCCTCTACCTTTCTTCCTTTCCAATTGAACCAACTAAAATAATCTATCCACAATTAGACCATAAAAATCGACACATATAAATTTTTTGAATTTTATTTTAATATTATAATTATAACTTTAATGTATTCAACTCAAATTAAACTTAAAAGAAACATGAAATTTCGGAGTGAATTTTGAAATCATTTTTTACTATTTAATCAAAAGAATTGAATTTATTAATATAACAATAAATTGGGTAAAAATTTAATAATATTTTGGATTAAAAAACATGCTTAGGCTGTTCTTCGTTAAGAATCTTTAAGCTTAGTTTGAACCTTTAATATAAATAATCGAAATTTTAACTTCTTTTTTGTTTATTTCAATATATAGAATCAATTTATTGTTGTATTCTAAACTCCAATTTAATTCTTCCTTAAAAAATGTTTTAATGTTTAAATGTTTTCTTTTAAAGGAAAGTTATTCTTTTCACAATTTCAAGTACAAAATGCTCGTAATATAACTGAACTTTTGTACTTTTGCACTTTTTGTACTTAAAAAAATTATTGATAAGTCTGAGCACCAGCAATGAACTCCAAAACAAACACTTTTTAATAAGTTCTTTTCAAAGATTAATTAATTTACATTATAAATACATATGTAAAACATTAGCAGTTAAATAAAAACTTGATAATTCGAAGTTTTATTTATTTTCACTCAAAAATTCAAACTTAATACTTAAAAAATTTATATAATAAAATGACAAACAAGTTTGTAGAAATACATATATTATAGAGTTTTAGAAATGTTCTCTTTATGGATTTGATAGATTTCTGCTCTTGATATAGATAATGAAAGATCTAAAGCTACTTTCGAGAAAAATTGTTCAATATCGAAGAATTTTTTGTTACAACTTCAAAAGTTCTTTAAAATCGGTGGCAAATTTTATTAAAAATATACCAAATCCAATTATAAACGCTCGACAATAAAATAATGTGTATTATCTGATAGTTACCTACATACACTCATGGACAAAAAAAATAGGTGTGAGCCTTAGCACTTGACAAATGTCCATATAAAAAATATATGACAAGTTCTACGATTATAAAACTGATTCTCAAAGATTGTTAATACTATCATGAAGTAAAATAAGTAAGTCCAAAGTACAATAGAAGCGCTTAAAAAAAAAGTGGGCTATTTAAATCGGTTAACCCAAAAACGGCCTGGACATATTATTATGTTTGTTTTAGATATGATGAAAAAAAATGTAATAAAAAAGGGAATTTTTTTCAAATGCTATTTTTTTTCTAAATAAGGGATAGTATTGGAATAAAAAAAGGTTTAGCTAGGACTTTCGCACGTTTTTCTCAAAACTACATTTTTGGAGAAGAATTGGCGAAAAATATTAAAAATTGTTAATTTAAAAAATTAAATAGTAACGAAAAATAGGCAAAAAATTATTTTTTTTCTAAAAAAGCTCATAATTTTTTCATTTTTCATCCTTTTTTCCCAATTCTACTACCAGCGCTGCGGAAAAGTGTCTAGATTAAGAAAAAATTTTCATTTTTGGATTTAAACTTTATTTGCGAACGGTAGGACTTTCATAAGGACAAAATCGGGATGCCATTGAAAAATTCCTCCCCCCTCCCCCTTTTCACGGATCGCCGATACAAAATTTTTATACATAGAATAAAGTTTTTCCAACATTTGTGTTGAAAATTTCATTCATTGATCTATTATAATCTTACTAAAAAGCGCCTTTTCGGCGCAACAAGGTAGAAACCCCTCTTAACATCTTAAAAAAAGATGGTAGAAAAACAAGACTTTCATAATATTGAATTACAAATGTTGTTAAGCTTTCAACAGCAATTAAAATGTGAATGACTTATTTTACTTCATGATAATACCACTAATCATTGGTTATCAGTTTTATGATCGTAGAACTTGTCATACATTTTTTGTATATGGACATTCCTAAGTCTCACATCTATTTTTTTGTCCATGAGTGTATATAGAATTTGTATGGGCTCTCCGTTTGAACAGTGAATCAAAGTAAGTCTTTAGATATATATGTCTTTTTAATTGCTTTTCTTGATTTCAAATTAATAAATAAATTAAACATCGAAAAACATTTCTTTGGATAACGTTTTCGAAACTTTTGTACTAGTTTCGATTACCATTTTGTATAATTGTTGTTATTTTTGAGCAATTTCAATTTGGTTTTTACATTAACCATTGATTCGATTTCATTGCGAGTAAGCAGTAAGAATGCAATTAATACATTAAGGCCCACCTCATCCCATTTGAGCACCTTGAAGTGCCTAATGACAAAGTTGGCAAGAAGAAAATTAAGACGAAGTTATTTTGTGAGGACCTTTTCAAGTTTTCAACGAAAGAAAAGCAAAGTGAGAGAGAGAGAGAGAGAGAAAGAAGTAAAAAAAAAAATGCAAAATGTTTTTAATGTGAACACTTTTAACACTAATGGTGCCGGAATATTTAATTTTGAGTGACAGAGAGAGAGAGAGAGAGAGAGAAAGAGAGATGGGCGAATAAGTAAATGAGAGAAAGAGGCAAAGAGAAAAGTTTCGGGAAAAAAGGGCCCCAAAAGCGAAAGTACATTAAGGACACACACACACACACCGCAAAACATGTCAAATGTGAAGTTCACCAGTCCCCCCCATTCCTCTTTTGAACAACCACCCACCAATCCCCCTCACGCCACCCACACTTATATTTCCCGCACTCCTTGTCACGCAGCCCACTTGCGCCTTTGAGTTGGAGATGTTGGCGTAAATTTGTTAATTTGCCACCGATGACAACCAACCAAACCAAAAGGGGAGGAGTGGGTGAGTGGGGGTGAGTGGGGGAGAGAGGAGAAAAAGCCAGAGCCACCCCTTAGAAAACCAGGAGCTGACACCAACAGGACACGTATCACCAGCCAGCAACAGGCAGCAGCAGCTTTGCTTTTTGGTGGGAGGCAGAGTGGGCTGGGATGGGTGGCTTGAAGTGGGTTGGGCTGTTTTTGGGGGTGTGGACCACACTCTGTTCTGTTTGGATTATTATTATTTTTTTTTTTGTTCTTGTTGTTGTTGTTGCTGTTTTCGTTCTGTGTTTTTTTTTTTTGTTGTTGCTTGCTCGTTTGTTTGGTGTTGCGAGTTAAAATTGTTTTAATGTCGAGGCAAATTTATGCAAATTGCGCTCTTTTTGCATATTTAAAAAGCGAATACACGAGCACTTTGCCAAAGTAATTTGTTACATAATGGTTAGCCAGAGAGAAAGAGAAACGGAGAGAGAGAGAGCGAGTAAGAGTGAGTGAAAAGGACCAAAACCGGAGGCGAGATGCTGGTGAGCCCCACGTTGGGCGCCATTTTTGTTGCAAAAGTTTAATTTGGCATAAGTGCGCGCCATTTTGTAGCATTTTCTTCAATTGAACTTTTTTTTTTCCATTTTATGTTCCTTTTTCTCTCTCTTAATGGAACCTACAAAATAGCTGGGTGGATGGGAAAGGTGGGTGGTTGGGAGAGTGGCGCTGAGGGTTGGAGTCGTCCCTCACAAATATTATGTAAATTCCGTTTGGAATTTTTAAAATATGTTGATGCTGGTCGCTGGCTGTGTCTGTTTGTTTGTTCTTTACATTTGTTGGCGAGGGCCGCTCCGTAAATATGTCAGGACAGGACAGGATATATTACACATATATCATTATATCAAAGGTAACTCGATAATCTCAATTAAAATCATATCAGGAAATTTAACGGGGAAGCAGTTGGCATAACTTTCTCACAGCTCGTTTAAATATGTGAAATGTAGAAAACTGAAACCCCAAAGCTATGCAATAGTTAACTAAAGTTTATGGTTGTGGGGATATATGATGGGATAATATTACTTGGAAAATCATCTCTGTAAAGTGGCGGACATAAAGCTCTAAAATGAAGCAACTTTGACCCCTAAAATATGCAGTACAAGAATTCGCTTTTTCAAACATTTAAAGAAATTTTGAAACAAATTTTTAATGATTCCCGAAGCAACCATTACTGATAGACAAATTCAAAATACTTGGCTCACAAAAAATGTTTAATTTATTGAAAAAAAATCTAGTTTATTAAACCTGTTGCATACATTAAGGGGCAAAGTTTACTAATTTTACAGCCCTAGATCCGATAATACAATGTTTGTATAGGAAAAATGAAATTAATAAGCGGAGTTTTTAATCTATATTCAATATGTAAGAGCATTTTCTATTCCAATAGACCTTAAAAGACAAAAGTTTTAGAAATTTTGTGGTCTTTACTGTGAAAATATTACCAAATATTATTAAACTAGAAAATGCCTGTATTAAATCGGATCGTATGAGTTTCTATTCCTTTACTTACTTCCGACTTCAGCTCCTCCCTCCTCCTCTAATTTAAGAAAAAAAAAAAAGTGGCGTTAAATAGTTCGTTTCCTCTGTCTGGGAAGGATGAGAAGGAGGAGGAGGAGGAAGAGCTATGATCATCATCTACTTGCATCACATTGATCAAATGTTAATTTGAAAATAAATGAAGGTTAATTATACGTTTCGAATTTGATGTTTTGTGTGGGGGGTGTGAGAATTGAAATTTGTCTGCACTTGACGGACAAATCATGTCTAACCTTTTGATGTTATCGTCGTCCCGTCGCCTGGTCGTCGAAGGGTCGGTTGCCAGGTCGGTCGGTCGGTCGTTCGGTCTGTCATTAATGTATGTAGAGGAGAACGACGAGGATGATGATTATGATGGATGGAGTACAGCACTAGAAATTGTAAATGTAGCAGAGAGCTAAAGGAGGTGTATTCATAGTATGAACTAGGCTGTCTCTTGCTGACAGCTGGTAGCACTCGAAAGCCTAAGAGAGACAGAGAGAGAGAGCAAGTGAGTGAGAAAAACTGGCTCTAACGAGAGTCCAGAGTCATGAGGATGGATGGAGTGAAGGTCGACTGCGTGTGCGTCTCTAGTGACAGCTGCCCAAGCCTTGTTGTCCTGTAGAGTGCACCACGCACTTAACTCGTCTCACACCTTTTGCAGTTGTTGTTGTTGCAGTTGTTGTTGTTATTTTTTTGGTAGGTGTGAAGCGGAATTTCCAGTCCAGTCTCTGCTTGTGGCCGTGTCTCTGTGGCGTCTTATCTAAATTGCTTTTCAAGTATCAATATTTTACCTCAAGTGTAAATTATACGCACACGCTGACGACAGGATGGACTCGGACTCGAAGAGTCTCTCCGTTTGAGTTTGTGTTTTCTTTTCTTTTCCTTTTTTCTTTTTTCTTTTTGTCCATCTGTTGCAGTTTATTTAGTGCTAGGCCATAGATAAATCTAAAAGCTTTGATGCTGTTGCTGCTGCTGCTGCTACGGCGGTCGACCAATTAGCCAAAATAACTAAAAAACCAACCAAAAAAAAAAAAACAAAAAAAACCCTTAAATTATGCACGCCAACATATTCATAATTCTATTTCCGGCAATCATTAGCAGCAGCGCAAAAAGAGATGAGAAGATAAAGATAGACCTACAGAGCAGGGAGAGAGATGGAGAAAGAGAGTGGCAGAGGGAGAGGGAGGTCAAAGAGATATCTTGAAAATATTTTTAAGATTTGTCGTTGGCACGCAACCCGGAGCCAAAAAGAACACGGCAACGGGATGTTTGCTTCATTCATTAATTGCCTACCATTCCCCCTTCCGACGCCACCTACCCACCGCGGGAGAGATATCCACATAAACGCAACGAACTAAAGACAAAACAAAAAAAAAACCAAAATCAGGTAAAAGTTGTTAATAAAACGAAAACTAAACTAAAACAGACTCAAACTGAGCGCATTATAATCAGATTATGAACACTAATGATCCTTTAATGATCGACGTTTATGGTAAGGTCTCGGATGTTGCTTTGGCTTTGGGTTTTCTGGTTTGCAGAGATTGGTTTTAAATTGAAATGGAAACAAAACAGAAACAGAAACTATAAAAATCAGAAATATCAAAATGAAATCAATTCGTAGCATAACACATTTCCTCTTCGCCGTTGGAAATTTCGTTTCGTGATGGAAAGAGTAGTGTACCCCAAAAAATGAAGCATATAGACTAGGAGAAGGGACTTAATTGCTGGACGATTTGTACTTAAGTTAGAGCATTTTAGAGTCGGCTTTAATTTGGCCGCAAAATAGTTTCAGTTTTATGAATGGGGAGACCTCGAGGCAGCCACGATGACGATGTAGCTACTGTACACATTTTTTGTTGTTGTTGTTCCCGTTTTCTTCTAGCTAATTATAATCGCCGCACTGGGTTAACCCTAAGCCCAGAAACGCTTGGATCTTTCACTCTCCCACTCCATCCATCCATCTCTATCTATCTCTCTCTCATTTCCGGTAAGTTAGGGGGCCTCCTGTGAGATCTGAAAAGCGGTAAGCTGGTGCGCAGGCGCGTTAATGAACTTTTAAGCGTTCATAGTCAGCCAACCAACCAAAGAGACAATGGTCGAATAGAAGAAAATGAGGACAAGGACCAGACAGGACGGGGAAAGGACAAACACAGGCACACAGCCACAGGGACAGGTGTAATTTAATTATGCAAGCTAGTAGGTGAATGTAGAGCGGGTGTTCTGTTCGGTTCTGTTCTGTTATTGTTGGCGTGTTATTAAACAAAGTGCAGCAAACGAGAACGAGCAAGTGGAAGGACTGTGAAGGAGATGTAGGACACAAGGTGAATGGAATGAGGGGAATGAGTGCCAGCGCGTCCAATTTTAATGACACATAAAATTGGTCACTTATGTTGGCCGCAATGAAAACAAAACTGGCCAGGACATGACAGGATAACACACACTCACTCACACACACACACGCATGAAGAAACAGGCGGAAGAGCTACCTACAAAGGTTGCACATGTTATACACTGAGCCAAAAATCTACAATCAAAACATAGAATAATTCCTATAAACATTTATAAATTTCCAATTAAAAGTATTACAAATTATTAAAATAATTTTCGTTTTCATTAATTTTTATGAGAAATTTGAAACTTCTTTGAAGAAGATGATCAAAATAAGTTCAAGGCCTTGGCGTTAGGTGCATGTCTTGCTTCGGTTAATTATGATTCTCAACCAGTTTAATAACAAATAAAGCCTTCCGAATGTCATTGTAAGCTTAAGAGATTCTGAAGGCTCTATCTGATGATATTAGAACTTGAAGGTCAAAAACCTTCTTGAAGAATTTTTGATAATTATTAAAATTTGTTATTAGCAATTATCCAAAATAGATTTCAAGTGGATTTTGTAAACTTTACAGGACTTCTGTGTTCAAATCATAAACTTGTTCGGTTAGTAACTGATCTAGTCCAAAATTTCGTTAGGGGAAAGTCGAGAGTTATTGGCAACTCCCTTCAAAGATCCGCCGCTAATTCCATTTAACTTGGCCGGGTTGGAAACTATTTGTCCTCGATTCTGGTAGAATCGGAAAGGCCAAGCCTATCCAATCCAAAGACAATCTGTGTCCATTCCTGTGAACACTTGTTGCTTTGTCCTAGTGTTATGCTTGTCTTTAAAAATCTTTATAGAATCATTATTGAATCCAAATTTCCTAATTTTCTATTTAATAAAGTGTCTGAAATTTCAAATTTGTTGCAGTGTTCTTGTGTCAATTTTGTTTTTGGTCTCTGTATGTTTTTTTTTTAGGGTTTTCTGTGGCGTCATTGCCCTTGTCCTTGTTCGTTTGTTGCTTAGGTTTTCTTTTTTTTTTTGTTTTTGGCGAAGGTAGTGAGAGTGAGAAAGGTAGTGCTAGATAAACAGAGACGTGTCCTTTAAAGCCGCTTAGCGAGCGGTAGGACTCTCCCTCTGTCCTTGTCTCTTTCGCTCCTTCTCCTTCTTTTCAAGTAGGTAATGTGAGCCCAAAACAGAAAATGAACCTGTTACCCGTCCCTCCCTCCCTCTCCCTCTAGCTATCTTTCTGTGTGTGTCTCTTCTAAGTAGGTTTTCAGGTGTGATGCTTTTGTTTTGCTTACGCAGCTTATCCCGTCACCTTTTCTGTTATTTTTATTTTATTTTACTTCTTTTTTTTCCTTTTTTTTTGGCTCTTTTGTGTGGCTGCTCGACAGGCGTTAAAATCATTTATCGCTGACTCGTTTAATTAAGGTTACACGTAAGAGCGGTTCTTCCAGCTAGAAAAATACACTAGCAGAGAGAGAGAGAGAGAGAGAGAGGGAGAGAGACAGAGAGAGAGAGAGTGAGTGATAACAGTAGCAGGAAGAAAAGGAAATTATCAAATCACCAGGTGACATCAATTCTCTTATTATTGACAGATTGACTAATTGTTAGAGAGACACTTCATCCCAAGATCCTTTTATCAAATTGTATTCTTTTAAAATTATGGAAATCTTATTAATTTAAACAATTAGAGGACATTTGAAATTTTAGATTCTCATTAGTGATCCAATGAGCTTCCAATCTAATTATACCATACACCCATAGGATGAAATGGTATATTAAAGTCGCCAAAATGTATGTAACAGGCAGAAGGAAGCTTCTCCGACCCCATAAAGTATATATATTCTTGATCAGAATCAACAACCGATTCGATCTAGCCATGTCCGTCTGTCCATCCATCCGTCCGTCCGTCCGTCTGTGCGTCCGTCCGTCTGTGCGTCCGTCCGTCCGTCTGTCCGTCCGTCCGTCTGTCCGTCTGTCCGCATGAACACCTAGATCTCGGACACTATAAGAGCTAGAGCCACCAAATTTGGTATGTAGACTCGTGTAGTATGTACAATTATCAAGTTTGTTTCAAATTTTTGCCACGCCCCTTTCCGCCCCCGCAAATTAAATAACCGGTTTTTTCAAACACTATACTAACTAGAGACACTAAATTTGGTATGTATATTTGCTTAGTAAATGCGCACATTTTGTATGTGTAAAGATTTTAACACGCCCCTAGCCGCCCCCGTAATTTAAAATTAAAATCTGGTTATCTCGCGTAATTTTCTACCTTGTGCAATCAAATTTGGCACACTTAAATTTGATACTAATATCCAGCAAAGTTCCAAATTTAATCAAAATCGAACTAAAAATAGCCAAGTTATGCATATAAACGTTTTTCCATATGGCCGGAGTTGGCCGTTGGCTGGTGGGGGCGCTAGTGTGCTCGTATGCTTGAGTCAGCGAATTACTAAGATATGCTTGTAAAAATACGTAAATGCATTTGTTATTATAAATTTTCAAAATATTTGTTTTACTCTGGTGTATGGTATACCTAAGTCGGTGAGACGACTTACTTCATTTTTAGTTGTGTTTCTAAGTGTTTCCATGCCAAAATTCCTTTTGTTAAGGACCACCAAATTGTAAATGGGTAAAACACAGAAATGTTTAAAAAATGCCATCGGAAAACGATTTCCAGTTAAAAAACAAAAAAAAACGCAAATTGTCTTTTTGGCTTTTGTTCTTCTGTATGGAATTATTAATGCATCAAAGTATCTGAAAATTAATTAAAAAATAATCAACATTACGTGAACAGAACACAACAGATAGAATATATGTGTGTGTCGGTGTGTGTGTGTGTTTGTTTATGCAAGATGGCGTGACAGTAAATCATATTTAATAATAGACCCATAATATTTATTTGGCCAGAGAGAAAGAGAGAGAAAGAGAGAGAGAGAATCTGCCGTCTAGTTGCCAGTTGCCAATTGCCAATTGCCAGGTTTTTGCCCCATTCCCGAATGAGTGTGAGTGTGAGTTGTGATTGCTGCCACCCAGCTTGTTGCTTGTTGCATGGCCGCAAAAATTAATTGCACTTAAATTGTCATTGGCAACAACAGTGAGTTTGTTGTCGTTGTTGTCGTTGTTGTTGTTGTTGTTGCTGTTGTCGTTGTTGGCATTGCTGTTTTGTTGTCTATCATTTCATTTTCATTAGTTGACCATTTAAATGCAACTAATTAATGGTAATGGGTCATTTTGCATGGCCATCGGACACAATGCAGTTTGTTTGTTTGGTTTGTTGATTTTGTTGATTCTGTTCGTTGGTTTTGTAAGCAATTTTATCGATTTTATACACTGTTAACATGAAATATTTGTAACATGAACATGAGTTACTAACAACAACGACAATATTTGTCCAAGTAGATCTCAGATTGAACAGTTATGGCATATAGTATTAGTAATCATTCCACAATTGTTGAATTTTGAATAGAGTTAGGAGTTTTGAATCAGAGAAAATTTTACTAGCTTCCAAAATAGTTAATTTAAAAATTAAAATCTCTTAAAAAAATCTTTAAAATTTAAATTCGAAAATCTTTTAATAATATATGTTTTGAAAACAAAGGAAATCAATTTAAATTTTGTTATATATTTATAAATTTAAGACATTTTGCCATGATTTGAAAACACAAGACTTTACTTTGCCTCAAGGCACATATTGATGACTTTCATAAAAGTCAATAATTTTTTAAAATTTATTTAGGTTTATTGGCTTGTTTTCAACTTAAATAGAATACCAAAATTTTTAAAAAACTAATGCTCAGAGAGTTTGTTTCATTTGGTGTATTACAAAAAGGATCCAATATTATTTTAGTATATCAATTTGAGAACAAATTGGCCAAATTACAGTCTAAAGAGAGTAAAGTGTTTGATTACAAAGTTTTCATAACTTCTTAAAAATCCTTAACTTTGTAAATAAAACATTTGTTGATTGATTTTGAAAATGTATGTATATATAAAAATTTCTCTTAAATTTTCGAAAGGTGAATAAAGTGAAAGTCCTTTATTTTGTTTAACAAATTTGACGCCTTTAAATCCCCAAAGATCTGTTCCTTTTTATCATGTATTCTGTCCTCACTCCAGGGAAACTTTATCTGAAAACAAAATATATTATTAGAATTTACTTGTACAAAATTCTTTGCATAAATTTTTGAAATAATTTTGAGGGTTTTACAATATGTTCATTCTTATGTATGTAGCTGTATGTATGATGTTTTATTTTCTGAATATTGAGAGATTTATTTGAAAGCCGAAAAGAAGTTAGATAAAGCTTATCTAGGTGTATGTGTGTGTGTGTGCATTTGCTTTGGTGTGTAGGTAGAAATAAAGAAAGAAAGAACGAACGAAAAGAAAATCTTAAAGTCAAAGCCCGCACATTTACTCTAATTTAATCAGTTTTTGGTCTCACAATCAGAGAGAATGTCTGGCCCAAAACTACACACACACACACGTGTCTAAGGCATCTCTCTTTGTGTGCGTGTGTGTGTGTGTGTGTATAGCGGGTACAGTGTGGCAAACCAAGTTTGTTCAACCATGCTCAACCTCCACCTACATCTCCCTAACATCCTCTGGCTCAGCCCTACCCACACCCTCTCCCTCTCCCTCTCTCCCACTCACTCTTTCGCTCTCTTACTTGCTAGCTTTCTCTCTCACATTACGGTATATTCTGGCCCGGGGCAGGCAGAAACATGCCACGTAGTTTACCATCCTAATTGTATAAAAGCGTTTCCCGTTACGTACGCCATTTTCACACCGAGTGCAAGCGAGAGAGCATTAGATGGAGATGGAGCACGTATAAAAGGAAAAACGACAAAAAGAAAACAGCAACAGCAGCAACAACAAACAAACTTCTGACTCAAAGTATCTAAACGCACAGTTTTTCTGTATCCAAAACTGCATTAAATGCCATAAAATAACTTTTAAAATGCTTTTTACTAGAATATCCTGCCCCGAGCTGATCCTGATGCCGAGTTGGAAGAGACGCCGACGTCGACGCCGTCGCCGTCGCCGTCGCGGACGGCAGCCGAGTGACGTCGACCTCGACGGAGCGCCAGCATCACTCGAGTGAGAGAGAGAGAGACAAAGAGAGAGAGAGGTGCGAAAATTTTGCTCAAGAAGCGTAGAGAGAGGTACAGAAATGGCCAAATTCAATGAGCAAGAGCGAAAGAGATGGAGCATGTCCATAAAGATTAATTAGCAATTTGGCTTTGTAACACAACAAAACAAAACAAAAAAAAACAACATTAAAAGGGGCGAAAAAAAGAGTAGCAAAGGCAATCACAAGAGCTGTGGCTCAGAAGGGGTGGAAATTGCTTAGAGAAAAACATTTTAAATTGGTTTTAAAAAGTTTTCGAAAAAGGAATACGAATTTCATTCACTTTTATGGGGTTTAATTTGTTATGATTTTGAAATAATTAACCCAATGCAGAATTAGAGTTGAAACGTTGCTTCTTATTTTGTTCTAAGACTTTTCCAACAAACTAATAATATCTAGAGTCAATTGAATCATAGTTGATGCCCAAAAATGAAAAGGGAGTGGCAAATTGTTCAATCCCCACTACGCCCATGATAGGCAGTCTTAAGTTGTTACATTTATTTTATTTGTTATTTTCTTTTACTTTTGCTTGTTTGGTTATTTTGCTGTTCTGTTTTTTTGTTTTTGTTTTTTTTTTTTTGGCGCTCGTCAACAGCAAACAACGTTGACGTCGCTGCTTATTGGTGCGAAAGCTGAGAGCGAGACAACGCTCTTGCCTGCAGAGTTAGAGCGAGAGAGTATGGAGCATAATCAATGTGCAAGCGAGAGAGCACATAAAAGCGACCATCCCAATGACATGGCGAGAGAGATAGCGAACGAGAGAGTGTCAAGACCAAGAGATAGAACGAGAAAGAGACACACAGAGGGACAGGGAGAGAGAGAGAGAGAGAGAACTTTTTTTTTTTTTTTGG
This sequence comes from Drosophila willistoni, assembly GCF_018902025.1. Classification (NCBI taxonomy): domain Eukaryota; kingdom Metazoa; phylum Arthropoda; class Insecta; order Diptera; family Drosophilidae; genus Drosophila; species Drosophila willistoni. Next base: position 10,234,197 of record NW_025814052.1, read on the forward strand.
ACAAAAATTATCGACAGCGGAAGTTAACACACTTTAAATCAATTAGAAAATAAAAGGCGGAGTTTACACCCAGCAAAGGTTTATCCACCCAAGTCCATGACCCGTTAGACATGGGTTAACATTGGAATGGATATGCATGTGTGTATGTGCATGTGTGTATGTGTGTGTGTGGTGGGTGGGGAGAGGGGACCAGACACAGACACAGGGATAAATGCGTGCGCAGATTTTTTTTTTTGATTCTTCTTTCGTTTTTGTTACCTTTTTTAAGTTGAGTTTGTTTGTTGCCGTGGATGATGATGATGATGATGATGATGATGATGATGTTGTTCTTCTCCAAATCCCCCATGGATCCCCTTACCGCCCCCCTCCTCTGAAGACAGCCCACCTGGTGGGCCACCCAAAATGTAACGAGTGTTGAAATTTTCCTGTCTTTCTCTCTCTCTCTGTGTATGTGTGTGTGGTGAGTAGCCTTTTAATTCTTTTGGCATTGTTTTGCGGTGAATTCCTCTTCTTCTTCTGCTTCTTCCTCTTCGACAATTCGTTACTGATTTTCTTTATGGCATGTTGGGCCCATCGACAAAATTGGCTTAATAGAAGTTAATACTATTTAGCTTTGGCTTTAGTTTTGGCCCCAAAATTCCCATTCCCATTCCCATAGCCAAAACAAACACTGAAATCATGAGATTGCATTTCTCTTCATCAATGAATCGAAGGCATCACAAAAGTTCTCTCAATGAAATATCAAAATTTACGAGAAATACTCGTTTCAAGTATGAGAGTTCTCAATTTAAGCATTACTCTTCTGTAATACTTTATATTTTCTGTTAAGACTGCAAAATTCTTTATATTTTTATGGATATATTTAAGTAATTTGTAACTAAACTAAGCTCAGTAGACTTTTTGAAGGTTTTTGGCACTTGCAATCATTTTATTGTATTGAAATTATCTTCACTTCTCCAGAAAACTCAACCAAGGGCAAAAATTTCATTTTTAAATAAATTTTCTATAAAAATTTTATGGTTTTTTTTTCTTTAAATTTATGGGTTTTATAAACAATATAATTTTAATTTATTCATTTATCGAATAAAATATTCACATCTAAAGTCGATGAAGTAAAATATTTGCGTGTTTTGATCAAAAGTATTGAAAAAAAAAAAATTAACAAAAATGTAGTAGGACATATGTATAGAAAATAGAAAATAAACACACTTAATTAATTATTTAATATTTATAATTTTTTTTTTTTTTAAGTTTAACAGGCTTTAATCATCAATTCGCTATTTGCTATGAATCAATATAAATATTTTTTGCAAAAATTTGCCTAAATTTTAACAAAAGAAAACACTAACTTTAGAAATTAAACTTTCCAAAAAGTATTCAAAATGAATCAAAAGGATTCAAGTGCCACTCAATGTTCAATATTTCAATTGAGATCTCAAATAGACTATGGATTATTTTTGACACATTTTCATTTGATCATTTCTTTGGGACAAATATTAAAGCAATTTTGAAAATGATTATTGATTTTTTTTGGTGTTACTTGCACAAATTTCGGGGGGGATTACTTACACATGTCTGTTTAGGCATTCAAAGTAAGTAGAAATAACAAACAATATTTGGTCAATGGAATGGACAGGATTTTGAATTTCGATTGAAAAACTAGAATTACCAACAATAAATTTAGCAATTATTTAACACGTTTTGTAACCCGCAACCACTCCAATACCCCACCCCACCCCACCCCACCACAATGTGTTGCGCTGAGTGGCGGAGAGGGGGTGTGGGGGAAGGGAAACAGTGAAGCAAACGTAAGGCAATAAGCGCAGCTAAAATGAAGAAAAAAGGTCTATGTAACTGTCATAATTAAAGTAATTTGGTAGAAAATTTTTAGCCAATTAACCAAAAAAAGACGCAGAAAATGTGACGCGACGACGATGACTATGACTATGACTGAGGGTCCCAGACGAAAAAAAATACAACAACAAAAAACAAAAAATTTGTGCTTAGTTTAATGCTTTAAAATGCCAACATAATACTAACAGCAACAACAACAACAACAACCAGATAATGACGCCAGCAAAAAATAGAAAAAAAAAACTAACAGAAAAGACCAAAAAATGGACTGGACTTGGCCTATACCCAGTATAAATAGAAAAGTAAGGGATAAGTTTTCAACTTTTCTGGCGCCGATTGCCGCCCCCACACTACTCCCTCCTCCCACCAATCCAAATACAGACTGGAGAGAAATTACACTCATTAAAATAAAATTTAAAACATTTAAATACCTATTAATTAACACTGAGTATTAAAAATAACTAAAATCCAAGTTGATTTTCATTATCAAACATTTTATTGAGTTTGTTGTAACTGACCACAAATTGCTTCATATTCATTTTGGTATTTGGTTTTGTTTTTGTGTTTTTGGTTTTATTGTGGGCCCAATCGAATCAACAAAGCGTTAATAATGCCTTTTGCCTATTTTTTTTCTCGACGTGCCAATCAAATGTCACAAGAAATTTGTCAAAATGTATAAGCAAATATGTTTTAAAATGTTTCATGTAGATCTCGATCATGGTGAGGTTTGAGGGGGGAGGGGGACAGTAAGAAGTAGATAATCGGCATAGAGGATACCCTAACTTGTTAACAAGTTCTGACCAAAAACTTTTAAATCTTTGAAGTTATAAACGAAAAGTCAGTCTCAGTCTCTTTGAAGACAAGGACAATAAGGGATCAAAATGTAGATTTAAAGTAAGGTTGGGTTTCTGGATATTGAAAAAATATACCAGTTTAAGAGATTTTTGGAAACTTTAGCCTTTAACTAAGGAAAAAAAGGTATATTTTGTAAGGTGCGGTCCTCGGTAGATGAGTTGTCTAAGTGGCCCAGTCATTTAGTCAACTGAACAACGATGATCCGGGTTCTAGTCCCAGGCTAGTGTATGGATGTAGTTTTCGTCTAACAATAAGACGAAGGCGCCTTAGTTGTCAGTGCTTGTAAAATATAGTTAGGTTGATAGTTTACAACTATATCCTACACTTTAATAATAATATTTTATAAGGTAAACAAAAATTTTAGTCAATAATCACACTGGGGATTCGCCATTTATACTAACTAACTGACTGAGTAAAGATTTTGGAGTTTCAAGCATAAGAGAATACAATATTTTTATAGTCTTGCAAAAAGGGTATATTAATTTTGGTCAAAAGTGTGCAACGCATAGAAGGAAGCATCTCCGACCATATAAAGTATATATATGCTTGATCAGCACGACGAGACGAGTTCAAATAGCCATCCGTCCGTCTGGATCAACGCAAACTCCTCCTAGACCGTTAGAGTTACTGCAGGCGTTGTATATCTCGGATTCAGCCGGATCGGACAACTATATCATATAGCTCCCATGTAAATGGCAAAGTCACGAACAGTGACTTTTCTCAATAACTTCGTTATTTTCTGAGCTATTGTTGTAAAATTTAATATTAGAGAGTGTATTACACATATAAACGACTATGCCAAACTTGGTCAAGATCGGGTGACCATATCATATAGCTCCCATAGGAACGATCTCTCGAAAACAGTGACTTTTGTTAACAACTTCGTTACTTTTAACGCGATTGCTCTCAAATTAAACATTTGTTAGTTTAATATATCTGTTAATGATTGTGCCGAATTTGATCAAGATCGGGTTACTATATCATATAGCTCCCATAGGAACGATCGGTTGAAAACAGTGACTTTGATCAATATCTTCGTTATTTCCTATGCTTAGATTGTAGGCCGTTCTTTCGCAAACTTTAGCCTTTTTAGCTAAAGGCACTTTTATGGCTATAGGTAAAGATAGAGTTAGCAAAAAAGTTGCAAGTGTATACAAACTTTGACTCGGTCGAAGTTAGCCCCGGCCCTTTTGTTTTTACTAATTTCAACAGCTCTTAAACTTAGACTCTTTTATATGATACTAAATACTTACTTAGTTTGTATAGTTTTATTGAAAACTTTGTGCAATTTGTTGAGTTTTCCGAATTCTAAAACCAAACTCAAGTCGATCTACTGCATGATTTTGGTTTGGATGGAAACGTTCTTGAGTATATCCAAATTTGATCCCAGGATTCTCCATTGACATATGTTGTGTTATTTAAGTAATCAAAGCTGAAATGTTGATCCGAAAAGCAGATTTATGTTAAATATTAGATACTACTAAAACGCGAAAAATTGAAATTCCATTTATTAAAATATGTTTTTGACCCCCATTAACATGTCTTCTTAGTTAGTTGACCCAACTGCCCCCTCTCTATTTTAATTCAGGTAAGAAATATCTTCTGGAACCTTAGAAAAAATCACTTTGACTTCAAGAATTACACAAATCACTAAACAACTTAGTTCAAAAACGCGGAATATGTACCTTATAAAAAGTTGTTGAAGGGTTTGAAAAATCTCTTCTAATAACCCAGATAATACCTAGAAAACTGCTCAAATTTCGATATCCAAAAACCGCTTGCCCCCAAACCAAAATGATGAGCTAGATCCGCCCCTGTGTAGGGCAAACCAGCAGCAACAAAAAATTAGCAAAATAAATATTTATATATATATATATCTTAAACTAACTACTCTTTGTAGTTAGAATCGCAATTGATTATGCGATATATCACACACACACACACACACATACACACACTCATACCTATACATGCATGTGTAGATTGTGTGAGGGAAAAAAACTAATAGAAACAAAAAACAATAACAAAAGGAAATGTTTAAACAAATTATTTCAAATTAAACCGCAAGTATTTATTAATGTTTTGTGCTTGGCCGAGCGTAAAGTTTTTGTGCATTTTCAAGTTGAGTTTTGGTTTAATTTTTTGTTGTTGTTTATTTTTAACACCGATGCTGAGATGTCTGAATGGTGGGAGAGGGTGGAGGGATAGTGAAGGGGCTGTTGGATAGAGTATCACATAGTTAAGTTTAGTTATACATATACGATATATATATATATATATATACAAGTTGGTCTTGTGCCTCAGTGACTACGAAAACGTTTCAATCTCGTTTTGCCAGTTTACGGAAGTTTGTTGTCGGTTGGTTCCTCTCTTTTTTTGGTCTTTTTGGTCTTTTGGCAATATGCCTTTTTATTTATTTCGTTGCTCAATTTCGTGCAGCATGCAAGGCAATTAAACTTTTAAGACTCTTATGTAATATCAATTTTGCTATTAACTGCTACTACTTACGATTTAACAAAAAACCTCCAACTGCAAAAGAAATAGGTACATTCAGTCTGTCTGTCTGTCTGACTGACTATGGCTGCGCCTGTGGCTACGTCGTCGTGTGTCTGTTCATCATCTATTAAATGTATAGCGACATGTGGCTCTCTGGCACATTCACCCAGAAACTCAACCAAGTGCAGCTAAATCAACTTGTTTCAAGTCCGAGTTAATGTATTTGGGAAGAAATTCATTTTGACTCCTTTTGTGTTGTTAGATCAGACTCATGAATTTTCGTCTCTGTGCTTAAAACATTCAAAAAGTAGTACTAAATACTTTTTTTTTACATCTCAAGAATAGTGTATTAAAATTTTAGACCGATTCGAGTAAAACTTTTGAAGTTATGGGCTGGTCGGCCGACCGTTTTATATTAGATTTTTGGGGGGTCGAAAACTTTAAAACGCTCCTTTGAAAAGTTGCCATTTTCAAAGTCGGTGAACACGATCCTGCAAAATCTACTGGACGAATCGTTTTGAAATTTTGCACAGTACTTCTTCACAAAACTCCCCCAGGTAACGCTGTCGAGTTTTTTTTTTGATTTTTTGAAAATTTATTATTTTTACAACAACAAATAACTCGGTTTTTTGGACGAAAATCGGGGTTTTTGACATTCAAGAGCCTTTAAAAATCGAAAAAAAAATTTTTTTACCTGGAGAATTTTGTTCTTTAACTAATGCAATTTGATTTTTTCATTTCCGATGATTCTGTGACGAGTTGCGATGTTCACCGCAAACCACTTTTTTTTTTCGAGGTCTCGCCGGAGATTGCCTATATCTCACTCAATTTTCAATATTTTTGGATGAAAATTTTCACACATATTGAACTGACACTATCCGTATCGCCAATAAAAATTCTTAAAAAATTACCGATTTTTGCACGAATTAACTATACCCTCTCCTTAAATAGACAACAAATTTCATATAAATCGTATGAAATATGGTCAAGCCACCCACAACTTGACAAGCCTTTTCCATTTAGGGGGAGGGGGAGGTTTAAAGCTCAGCCAGATTTTTGTTTTTTTTGGTTGCAGCATAACCAATTTAATGGATTTTGCTTTGATTTGTAATTAAAATGCTCAAGTTCCTTGGCTTGCGAGCATTGAAAATTGAATTGAACTGAATTGAAAATCGTTTTTGTTCTGCTTTTTTATGTCATGATTATACACACATCACCTTCCTACCCATACATACATACCATGCATATATCCGTATGGATATATGGATATACTGGGCGCAACGAAATCTGTTTTGACTTTGCGCAAATAAGCATTAAATCTTACAGTTTTTGTTGGTCGTTCCGCCGCTCTTTGATGTTCTCAAATGATGCTGATTTGAATTTTTATGCATTTTGACATTGGTTTTGTTTATTTTTATTTATTTTTTTTTTGTTTTTTCTCGATGTTTGGCAATGTTCAGAGACAGAGACAGGAGACAGGAGACTGAAACCAGAGAGATCACGGTAACATGCCATCAAAATAAATGTTTAAACATGCTTTTTCAATTTTCGGATAAACTTGTACTATCTTTTATTGCTCTATTTCAGACTGATCTAGTTTATTTTTTAAATTGACAGAGAGATAGAGAGAGAGAGGCAGAGAGAGGTGCCTATAATTAAAGTGGGCAATTTAATTTGCCATTTGGTTTGGCCATTTCCCACGATGCTGATGATGCCGATGATGCCGATCCCGATCCCGATCCCATCAGCAGTGTCACATTTAACTGGCGAGTTGAAACATTAAAGACGACAAAAAGCCAACAAGTTCGCTTTGCACTTAAGAAATCTGATAAAAGTGTGAGCAAGGAGAAAGGCAGGGAGTGCTTCATTGTGAGGTAGGACGAAAGTAAGGAGACCAACCGACCGATCATCATCATCATCATCATCATCATCGTCATCATCATCATCAGCAGCAGGAGAAGTCGTTGCACTCGTCACGTGAGTTTTAGCGCAAAACGATTTGAACGATTGAACGCATCGCATCGCATCGCATTGGACTTAAGACCCAGAGTACTACAACTACTACTCCTCGGGGTTCTCGATTCTGTGGTTCTTTCTGCGGACCCTTTTGCCTTCCTTTTTTGCTTTTTCCCAAGTGTCACACACAATCCGCTTGCATTTTGGCATTTGTCAACTTTTCCTTGCGCTGCGCTGCGCATGGGTAACAGCGACTTTTAAGCCGTTCCACGACTGCTGCACGACTGCGGCTGCTCACTTTACTTTTTTCTGTTGCTGCTGTTGTTGTTGTTGTTGTTATTTCTTCCCCTACTTAGGTGCTCTTTGTTGGTTTTGTTGTTGTCATCTTTTTTGTTGTTTTTTTTTTTATCTAAAATGCTTTTTGCGTAAATTGTGTATTGAGTTTAAATTGAATTTGCCAAGATTAAGATAAGAAATGCAGTTTGCAGTTGCACTTTGTTCCCGATCGTGGTCCTGATCCTCAACCTCTTTGCCCTCATCCTGCTGCGGCGATTGCCTAATCATTGAGGCGTTAAATGAGTCAAACGAATTGCAAAATACTCTAACTCAAAATCGGCAAAATTTCTTAGTTCAATTGACATTTAATTAATTACTAAACCATAGATGAAAAATCCTTATCGCACTCTCTCTCTCTCTCTCTCTCTCTCTCTATCTATCTTTCCTTGTCTCACTTAACATATGTAAAGTACCCGCTAAGCTTAGAGTATACCAAAGGCGTCGTTAATGCAACTAACAAGGCTCAATTTTTATGGGAAAAGTATTTAAATTTTTTTTTATATTTTTTATTTAATTTCACTTAGTTGAATTTTATTATATGTATCAACCTTTTTGATATTTTCATTTAATATTCTACAAAAGTAATTTAAATTCTATATTTTTCCGATCCAATTACGGATGGATAAGGGATAAAGTACAATTTTGAGACCCGGTCCCTGTCCTTATTCATCTCTAGTTCGAGTCATAGTCATATATATATATCACGTTTGATCCTCATCCGAATCGGTACTCGAATTTATTAATTATATGGGCTTAAAACATCGTTCCAGAAAATTAGACAACAAGTTTATTGGTAATTTTTAAAAGAATTGAAAAATATTTTAGAAGAAGAACAAAAACATAAAAATAAAGTACAATTTTAAAGTATTTAGTTTTGTTTGTTGGTCATTGAATTTTCTTATTGAATATATTTGAAATATCGAAGAACTATAATTTGTTATACATTTAAGAGTTAAAAACTTATGAAATTACTTAAAAAACCAGAGGGACGGGGCTAACTTTGACCGCGTCAAAGTTTTTATACCCTTGCAAGTTTTTTGTGTAAAAGGTCTAATGTTTGCGAAAGAACGACTTAGGAAATAACGAAGATATTGATCAAAGTCACTGTTCACCACCGATGGTTCCTATGGGAGCTATATGATATAGTTACCCGATCTTGATCGAATTTGGCAGAGTCGATTAAATGTGTAATACACTCTCTAATATTAAATTTCACAACAATAGCTCAGAAAATAACGAAGTTATTGAGAAAAGTCACTGTTCGTGACTTTGCCATTTGTATGGGAGCTATATGATATAGTGTTTCGATCTAGGAGGAGTCTAGGAGGAGTGTGCGTTGATCTAGACGGACGGACGAACGAACGGACGGACGGACATGGCTATTTGAACTCGTCTCGTCTTGCTGATCAAGACTATATATACTTTATATGGTCGGAGATGCTTCCTTGCACACTTTTGACCAAAATTAATATACCCTTTTTGCAAGGGTATAGTGATGGGAATACCAAATATAAAATTCAATCGAAAAAGTTTCAAAACTTATTCGTAAATGAAATTTGGAAGAGCATTCAAAGTGCGGTAGAATAAACGAGAGAGTGTGTGTGTGTGTGAGTGTATTCTTTTTTTTAATTACTGCCACTTGATTCTTCAACAATTTTGAAATACTCAAATGAAAGTCAGAGAAGAGGGAGTCAAGGATGGGGCAGGGCAGTTAGCTGGCTACTGACAATCGGGCGACTTCTTCGGTTCTTTGGTTTTTGTTACTCCTTAAGTTCATTCGGTCGGTTGGGGTGGGGCTGGGTAGGGGGGATGTATATATTTCTAAAAGCGGCGCATGCACTTCCTTTCCCCCATACCTATTTATATAGACCAAAGGTAAGTGTGTGTGTGTGTGTGTGTGTGTGTGTGAGCAACGTTAACGTGTCAAATGTCTCGAAACACTAATCCCCTAAGCAGCTTAAAGATCGCGATGCGCGTTGCGTTACTCCTCAAGAAGAAGTAGGGTGAGGGTTAAGGAAGATCTCTTTGCCCTCTTTGCCCATGGGTTTCTTTTTGGCTGCTGCTGCTTCTACTTCTGTATCGGGTCGATACCTTCGTTTGGTTGTTTGTTTGTTTGTTCGCTCGTTCATTTCATTGATACTTAGAGTGTTTTGGCCCTCATTCATTCATTCATTGATCAGTTTCTATTTGGCTTTCTCCCAGCATTTACAGCAGCAGCAGTAACTGTTTCGTTACAAGACTCTCTCGTTGATCTCTTTATTGATATCACTTTTGATTTCTGATCTTTATTTTTTTTTTCTCTCGATATTTTCTTTCTTTTTGATAAGTTGTCAGAAATTCGTCGTATTGGTAATTGAAAAATGATTTCTAATATGCAAGAAATTAATCACATTTTGGATTTTTCACTATAACACTGATCGGCAGTTTGAGCGACAGCTAACAACACGGTAGCCACATAACCGAGAAGGGAAGTATTAGCAAGAGAGGGAAGGAGGAAGGAGTAGGAGAAGGAGGAGGAGGCTATACTCATATGGTAGATTTCTTTTGATTTCTTGACTCTTGGACAAAGTAAAGTGTTTGCCAAGTGCTTAACTGTTTCGATTTCTGGCTACGGTGCTTGACGCTTCGAAAATTAACTCGCTCATTGGTGTCTGTCAATTGAAATGTCAGAAACGATTTATAAAACTTTTACGTTTGTATTTTGTTTTTGGTTTTTTTTTTTGCTCTGCCAACAACAAGTTTATTAAGCGCTTGGAGTTTGCCCTGGCCCCACGGCTGATCTTCAAGCTGATCGTCGGTCGAGTCGACGACCAACTTTAGCAAAAATGAAATAAAAAAATCAAACATAATGCTAATAATTGAAAGACAGAGATAGTCGAGAAGAGACAGACAGACAGACAGAGAGACAGAGAGAGAGAGAGAGAAAGAGAGAGAGAGGAGTATAATATGAAATTGATTTTGGTATTTATGATTTATGTACTGCAAAACTTGTGCACTGAGAGAAAAATGTATTGAAATGTATTGAACTTTTTACAAGATAATTCAAATTAAAAATATCTAAAAAGATGAGTTTGGAGTATTAAAATAACTTCAAGTACTTACTCAGTGAAGTTTGTGTGAGACAAATATTGAAATTTTGGACAAATGGATATTGATTTTAAGTAAGAAAGAGTTCAAACCAATAGAAACTTCTTTTACAAAAATATATATCAAAGTATCCTCTACTAAAAAAAGCTACCTAATGGCCCTCTTAAGCTATTCATTAATCGAATAATACTAACTGAGCGTATAAAGAAACGTTCTGAATAAAACTTTGCAATGTTATAAACTTGAGTTTTGAATTTAAATTTTTGTATTGGTTTTTATTCTTTATTTTTTTTTTTTTTTTTCGTAAGAGATCATTAAGCAAATGTCTCGGCTGTTGTCAGGTTTGACACTTTAGGCTTATATGTACAGAAACGACATATGAAATGGCTTAACGAAAACTGACAGCAAGCCCAAAAGTGTCTACCGATTGCCTTCTCTCCGCAATCATCTTCGAAGCGTTGGCTCGAACGTTCAGTCGATCGATCGATCGATCGATCTCTCACAAGAGCCACACGACGGGAAAACAGGGAGGGAGGTACGAGAACAAAGCTGCAAAAGTTTTCTGCAATCAAGTCACAAAATGTGTTATGGTGTTAAAATGCTCTCGAAACGATAAAATCAATTTGCATTCATTTACACAGGCAAGCAACACGTTTAAATTCGAGGGTACAGTCAAAACAAAAACACACACATCTCAATTAGAATTTTTCAAGGCCAAGTACTTAACCACAAAATAAGTACTCGTACTTGTACCGGTTACTTAAATGAACTGCGAATTAAGTAGTCTTTCTCTCTCCCCTTTTGTCGCCTTCACAACGATCCTTGTTGTGACCGCCCCGCCCCGCGCCGTTTCAGTGGCTTGGGCTTAATTAGTTACAATAGATTAAATTACAAAAGGAGATTTATTAACCGCAGTCTCTTTCTTCATTCTCTACCAGTTCCAGTTCCACAAACAAAGAGAGAAAAAACATACAAAAAGAGCGATGCGTACGTGAGGGATTTAAATTTTAAAAGTCATTGTAATGACCAGAAAGTAGGGCACGTTCATTTTGCCAACATGTTTCCAGAATTAAGTTAATATATTACTTTTTGGACATCGCATTTAGTGCGTTTCCAGCATTTTATTTGCTTATAATTCGCAACTGGTTTAGGTACAGAATAAATGATGTTTGCTTTTTTCGCCTTATTTCTTTATAATTCGCAACTGGTTTAAGTACAAAATTGTTGAGATTTTGAAGCGTTTTATTTGCTTATAATTCGCAACTGGTTTAGGTACAGAATAAATGATGTTTGCTTTCCTCGCCTTATTCCTTTATAATTCGCAACTGGTTTAAGTACAAAATGATTGAGATTTTAAACTCTTCAGATCAGACTACGAGTCTTTTAGTAAGCAAACTCTCTTTTTAGGTTTTCCTAAAGATCAGCTTGATATATAACGTTTATCTAAAGAATCTATCAAATAGTTATTAAATGACTAAATGGCATGTATTTCTTAATAAGTATAATGTCAATTTGTTTGGGCTCGGAATTTCATTACAATTCTCTCACGTTGCCATCTCTCTCTCTCTCTCTCTCTCTCTCTCTCTCTCTGTGATCTTGCGATTGAGACACAATGAGTTCATTTTTGTTGTTCTCTTTGCATTGAATCGCCTCGCCTTTTGGCAAGGTCACCCAACCAACCGTCCATCCAACCATTCGAGCCATATACAAAGTGTGACTATGACTAATCATTAGCTGTGGGTCCAGGATCCAATGGGTTAGCTCATTAGTAAGAGTGGCGCACAGTTTTGCATCATTGCAAAAAACTTGAAAGAAATAAGAACATGGTTCGAGAGGGCTATCCAAGTTCCAGTTTGTGTGTGTGTGTGTGTGTGTGTGTGGAGTAAATTAAATTGCGGTGGCGTCAGTTCATTACAGGTGGTTGACTTTTATGCCGTTCTACTCTGGGCCTGCTCTCTCCCTGTCTCTGTCTTCTGATGAAGTTTAGGTCGACGGTTCTCAGTATAAAGTGCTTTTTGTTTTCTTCATCGTTTATTTTTCCTTAAACATTATATTTTGTTGTTGTTTTGTGAAGAATTTACGAAGCGTTAACGAAGCATTAAAGCGCGCATTTAACAAATTTACTTAAAACTGCATAAATTTTCAGTCTCAAGTCTGAGAGCAACAACAAACGGAAGTGGCGGACGTCGCGTCGCGTCGCGTCGTAGTCGTCGCGTCTCACTATTCGCTTTTGCGCATGCGCAAGGGCAGGAAAAATCAGTTTTTCAACCATTTTAAAGCGTGGAGTTTGTCTTTGGGTGTTGTTGTTGTTGTTGTTGTTCCTGTTACTGCTGCTGTTCACTCAGGCACACCAAGAGTCGCTTTCACGTCTTGTTGGGTGGAAAAGCATAACCCCTTTAGACAACTTAGGAGGTCGCTTCAGTCTTCATTATCATAAGGTTTACAGATACATATTTACCCCAAAAAAAGGTAACAACAAAATGATTTTGAATCTAAAAGTTCGCTCAACTCTTTAACTATTCATACACAACCTATGCAATTTGCACTTAATTTTCCGCATCAGCTGCACAGGTTTTCACAATCTAATTAAAATACATGAGAACTAAACGTTAAAAGACGTCCAACCCATTTGAACAACCTCCACCTGATCCTAGTTAGTGGAAGTCCTTTTTAACAATCCGTGAAGAAACTTCATCATTAGTTGCTTCTGTCCTGTTAATATATATCCGTTTTGGTATTTAGTTTCTATTTAATTATATATAGGCAAACGGAATGATCTATTATCAAATCTTATCTATGAATCTAGATCTAGTTACTACATAATTGCAGCTACCTGTTTGCCTTAGAGACTTGTATTCTGCATATATTGTTAATATGCATATAAAATATGACTTAAATTTACCTGTCTCCGGTCTCTCTTGCTCTCCCTCTCCCTCTCTCTCTCTATCTTTCTCTTTCTATAACCTGTGCATGATTAATTGTAGGCAAAATGTTCGCTGAGGCGTTACAAAAAATTAACTAACTAACAAAACACAAAAATTCAAATGCGCGCACGGACCTAACAGCCCAAAAAAAAAAAGAAGAGAAAAAGAAGAAAGAAAACAAAGTGAAACCTAAACGGGGATACCTAGAAACTTTGCTAAAAACTAAAATACTAATTCATAGGGTCATGAATTAACCAAAGAACCGAAGTTGGTAAGAAACAAGTGTTTCAACCCGCCGATTGTGGTCAGTCATTACAGTCAACTGAAGCGCATCTATTATTACCACATTATTCAAATTTGCCTTGTTTCGGCCCTGTCTCTCTCTCTCTCTCTGTTGTTGCCGTTTGGGCCCAAAAGAAGAAAAGGTGAAAAGTGGAATTTTTGAATGATTTATAGTAATTTGGTTTAAGAGTTATGTTCACACTAGCAACGAGAGCGTTGCTCGAGCATTGCATTTAATCTAATCTTTCACATTCTCGCTGTTTGTCTGCCTTTGAGGGGAAGAGCAGCTAAATACACTGAGCGAAAGAGTGTATGTGGTCATTTATCTCTAAAGAAGAAGATTGTATCTTTTGTATGATTCTTTTCCAGTGTAAATTTGAAATTTACATTTTTATATATATTCTTTTTCGTATTTTGTTTATACATATATTTGGGGGGTGGAACCCAGTGCGCTGCTCCTTGGCCATTGTGTATGCAAATTAATGACAAATTAAGGTGTGTATTTTGCAGCTCCACCTCCACCTTGTCCTCCTTCCCCTCCTCCTGCTGCTGCTTCTTCTAGTCATGGGCCTGGCGTGGAGAGCGTTAATGAGGCAACCCATCAAAAATGAATCTCTCGTCTCGTCGTCCCACTAGCACCAAGTGTAGGCTTATCTCTTTTGGCCTAGGCTTAAATTGGGTGTGAGAATAAATTTCTCAGTTTTATGGGCCGGTTAGCTCAGTCGTTCAGTCGTTCATTCACTCGCTGCTTGCGTTAATAATGGCCACTCAATTGGTTTTTAAGCCTTTTGTGAGGGCCGTTAGATTTTTTTTTATTCAAGATTAATTGTTAATTTTATTAGTGTGCATGTCCGTGTGTGTGTGTGTTAGTGTGTGTGTTTCTGGTTTTTATTGTCGGTCTCATTTTCTTGTCTTGGCCAAAAAGAAATTAAGTTGAGTTTAAGTAGTTTCAAGTTTTGAGGCAAAACGAACGGAAATGTTATCGCCGGAGCCAAAGTACCATAATTTGTAGTCATAAATCTTTTAATCTAAACACCAAATAAAATACAATTTGGGGGCATCATAAATGTGATGTGATGTGGCCTCATGGAGAAGCGCTTTGATATACAGAATGGCCTAAACCAACACACAAGAAACAAAAACCAAAAAAGATTTAGATCAGATCAGTGAGGGGGCGTGGGCGTGGTTTTTCAACCATAAACCTACACCTGGTAGAAATCGTAGTAACGTATCCATTTTGAATTCGAAAACATTGTAAATTTTCCTATTACTTACTTATCCAACGACGCATTAAAGCGGAGAAAATTGATCTTTAGCACTTAAGATAATAACACTGTCCTACACAAAACTTTTTACTTTTCACATACATACATATGTAAAAAACCAAAATGTTTCATTGAAATTAGCAAATGTTGTTCTGAAAATTCTATCATTCTTTGAGACTTAAGACTTACGACTTTGAGTCGTAAACACTTTTTGGCTTGAGATATTCTTTAAAAAAAGTAAAAACTTTCAATCTTAAGCCTAATTTTAATTAGTTAAATTGAAAAAATTCTAAAAAATTCCCCAAAAACTCTGAACTTTGCCAAATTTTTTATTGATTTTCCAAAATTATATATCATTTTAATGATTTTAGATTCAATGTTAAATGTTCAAAATTCAAATTTACAGTCACACTAATTAGCAAGTTAGCAAATTATTCGAATAAACCTTAATTTCAAGAAACTCTAGTGTAGTCATTTTTTTGGGTTACTTGAAAAAATTCGTTTATATTTTTAAGTAAGAATAATTAATATCAATCAATCTGCATTAAAATCTCAAGAACTAAAATTTTTGTCATTTCGGATCCAAATTTTTTTTCTTTCACTTCAAAAATATAGTAAATAGCCATTTAAATGAGATACACCTTTTCAAAGTCGGTTAACAATTGACAATTTGAATAGTTCTATTAAGCCATTATCCTTGTAAATCTGTGAATTTGAATAAAAATTCATATCCTAATACCTTAACATTGTAAAGAAATCTTCTAATTTGCATAAAGATTCAAAAAGCTTATACAATTTTTTTTGGTTTTCGATTGCTCCCGCTCTGACTTAATCCGGCACTGGATCCCCTTTTATTGTATCCTTCTACTAGGGCTAACAAATTTACATTTTTACTGATATCCTGATATTGACTGGCCTTTCTGAAGACTCGAAATATTTACTTAGAAAGTCTCTAAAGACGTTGGAACTACTGCAGAATGAAGGAACTTGGAGGGAAGTCCAACTCGTACTCTATATCTACTTCGATTTGCCAGTGTTTCTGAAATGACAGTTCAATGGATGAAAATACTTAAGTCTGTAAAACAAATCTTTATAGTTCGATAAAGAAAAATTAACTTTGTTTCTACAATTTAGAAACTGTATCTCGCTATATCGCTGATTTGGTATCAGTTTTATCTTCCTTTAATTAAAAAATCTCTTCTAGGCTAATTAAATAGTTCATAATAAGATATAGTTATCAAGTTCTGTGTTCAGGCCCGGACAAGGACCCTAAGGGACCACCGGAAAAATGATTTCCGAGGAAAATGAAAGGTACATGTTTATGTGAATAAAATAAAAACGACTTCTATATATATATATATTCTATATATGTCCTGTCTGGACTTGTCTGTGTTTTCGTTCACGCAATCAAATCGGTTGGTGGGAGATGGATTCATGTGTCTCTATAGTTTAAGTTATCAAAAGAACATATCAGATCAGTGCTGAATAAACATATAAGATATTAAGTACAGGATATTATTATTCTTGAGTTTCAACTATTGATTTAGGTTTAGCCATTGACTATAATCAAATTTGTGGCCTAAATCGAGCATAGAACGAAGTGACTTTCTAGTAATCAACCTCCAACTGGTTTCTTAATAGTTTTCGATAATATCTGATTTCAATTTTGTGGTTAAGAAGTTATCGATGGCAAAAGGTTTAACAAATATCCAACTGAAAGGGCCATCTGATCTGAGTGGTTAATTCAAAACTAAATTAACTTTGCTTTGACAATGCAATTCCTCAAGTGTTTGCACTTATCCAAGTGCATGTGCGTGTGTGTGTGTGTGAGCATGGTTGGATTTTCTTCTTGCATGCCAATTTTAAAAATGGCAGCGCCAACAAACCATCAAATTAAATTCAAGAAAAAACGGGGGCGATTTAAACCACAAAAAAAAAAAAAGAAAAATAATAATAAATAGCAAGCGCGCTTTTAATTGTTGTATGTCGTGTCGAGATTGCCCTGCCGCCGCCCCCCTGAAACCACCCCTCGTCTCCTTCTCCTTCTCATTCTCCTCGCCGGGACAAAAATGCAGCCAACAGCAACAATAACAACATGAATAACACGCATAGCCAGTCAGGGAGCCGCCCGCCTTGGACGGTCCGAGCATTTCTGTGTTAAATGCGATTAATTGCGATATTATATTCTTATGTAATCGTAAACGTAATCATAGTCGTAAAAAAACGCTACACAAAAACCAAAAAAATAAAATTATTATAAGCAAAAAGTTGCCTCAATGCGCAGGGGTAGAGGAAGAAATTACAGTCAGTGGGTGGTTTGGGTGGTTAAGTATAAGTGTGTGTGTGTGTGTGTGTGTTAGAGTAAAGTAGTTCAACTGCAAATAAAAAGTTTTTCTAAACTACTTTAATCGTTGAATAAATTACTTAATTCTTCGTTAACAAAAATCATTCCCAAAATGATGAACCATAGAAAATGAATAGACAATTTGATTGATAACTCTCAAAAACCAACAAAATACTTATTTTAATAGATTTCTTTAAAGGACTATACGAAGTCAATATTATAAACAAAAAGTTACTTTAAAGTGGTTAAGTATTTTTATACCATACACCCATAGGGTGAAATGGTATATTAAAGTCGCCAAAATGTATGTAACAGGCAGAAGGAAGCATCTCCGACCCCACAAAGTATATATATTCTTGATCAGGATCAACAACCGAGTCGATCTAGCCATGTCCGTCTGTCCGTCCGTCTGTCCGTCTGTCCGTCCGTCCGTCTGTCCGTATGAACACCTAGATCTCGGAGACTGTAAGAGCTAGAGCCACCAAATTTGGTATGTAGACTCGTGTAGTATGTAGAGTGATCAAGTTTATTTCAAATTTTTGCCACGCCCCTTTCCGCCCCCGCAATTTAAAAAAAGCGTTTATCTCCAAAACTATTCCAGCTAGAGACACCATATTTGGTATGTATATTCGCCTAGTAAATGCACACATTTTGTATGTGTAAAAATTTTGCCACGCCCTTTTCCGCCCCCGTAATTTGAAAAACTTGATTATCTCCCGTATTTTTTTACCTTATGCAATCAAATTTGGCACACTTAAATTTAATACTAATATCTAGCAAAATACCAAATTTGATCAAAATCGGACAAAAAATAGTCGAGTTATGCATATAAACGTTTTTCCATAAGGCCGAAGTTGGCCGTCAGCTGGTGGGGGCGCTAGGGTGCTCGTATGATTGAGTGAGCGAGATACTAAGATATGCTTGTAAAAAGCATGTGAAAATGCTTTTTTTTAATAAATTTTAAATATTTGCTTTACTGGTGTATGGTATACCTAAGTCGGCGAGACGACTTACTTACTTCATTTTAAATGTTTTCAAAAATGACCGTAAAATCTAAGGCTAAGGCTGACGTATTCACATTATTAGATGGCTGATTTTTAGAAAAAAGGAATAAAAGTGCTTTGGTTTGAAGTGAAATTTCACAACAATTCAGATAAAATGAATAAGCATCTATAGCTCTAGGTATCTGTATATAGAGATTATCATTATAGAGATATTATATGGAGATTATCATTAAGGTAATCAAAACTTAAGTTACTCTTACAAATGAAGGAAGTAAGACGAACAAACGGACGGACGGACAGACGGATGGATGGACAGACGGACAAGGTTTAATCGACTCCGCTGTTGATCCTGATCAAGAATATATATACTTTATGAGGTCGGAGATGCTTCCTTCTGCCTGTTACATACATTTTGGCGACTTTAATATACCATTTCACCCTATGGGTGTATGGTATAAAAATTCAGTAATCTGGAAACTATATAAATAAGTATTTCTTTTAATGATTTTAAAAATGAATGTAACCAAATGAATGTTTAAAACTGAAAGAAATAATTATGGAATGTAGAATTCTCATATAGAAGTATTCACAGTATTTTAGGTATTCATACTTCGCGAAATGAATGATGAACTTATTAATTTGAGAACTCAGTGTACTTTGAATAATTTCCACAATAAATAAGCTTCCTTGAAGACGACTTGTAAATACACATGTTCAATAATTTTTGTTGACCATTTTTCAAAAGATTTTTAATGATTTAAACTTCACGTAAATGTTTTGTGGAATGCCCCAAAAAGGAGGAAATCTGCTAAAACCCTAATCGAATTAGCCAGTAAACAGTATTTTCAGGTAACTTCGCTTACAATTTTCATAAGTTCTGATGATTTTATAAGTTTTAAGTTTAGTTTAAGCTAAGCTCGCGACTTTGCCTTGGCTTGGCTTGTATGTTGCACACATGCATGCAACATTGCTTTATGACTCATGACAAACATGCAACACAACGTGCAACATGACGTTTGAAAGCAGCAGTCAGCCAGTCAGTCAGTCAGTCAGTCGGTTCACAGTAGTAAGTAGATAGATAGATAGGATAGGGCTAAAACATTTACTGTTTTCTCGTTACTCGCCAGTTCGTTGACTTTTGTCGCCCGTTCGATGGTTCTCCCACTCGTTGGCCTGGCTTTATAATTGCCAGTAAAAATGTCAGGTGCTAAACGCTATCAGCCAAGTAGAACAGCAACAGCAACAGCAACAACAAAATTATAATGACAATAAAAACAAATTTACAGATTTCCATTTAACAAAAAAAAGTGAGAGAGAATGAAAATGTACCAAAAAACAAAGGTAAGCCAAAGCGAAGGGAATAGCACACACGCACACACACACACACACACACACTCACACCACGCACAACAATGAGATAGACGACGCATTTTTTGTGTGTGTGTGTGTGTGTGTTTTTTATGGCCCTAAAACCCAGGGGCTAGAAGGTGCTACAGACCCCATTTGATACACACGACTAACCTCAGCGGCACCAGACCAAATACCCAGACTAGACTGAGAGACGCAAAGCCAGACCCAAACCGGAAGCGATGCTTATCGCGTCCGTCCGTCCCAGGCCACAGCAGCAGCAGCAACAGCAGCAGTCCCGGCTGGTCAGCTGAGGCCAAGTGCAAGCCATTTGGGGATTTGCCAAAAGGTAAACAAAAAAACCTTTTGAACCCATGCGAACCGACGTAGTCAATGTTGGGAATGAATAGTTTGTAGATCGAAAGCAACTCTGTTTACTCTATTAAAGTGTTCCATTGCTCATAGTTGCTTTACAAGAAGAATAGAAACCCTTTAAATAGTTTATAATCTATAATTTTTAAACTTGGTGTTCCATTTCCACCGTTCCGTTGCACAAAAAGAACCCTACGAAAGAAGTAACACCTTTAAATAGTGCAAACTTTACGATCACTTCACGCCACTAAGTAGTTATTTACTTTAATGTTCCATTCCAAACGTTCCTACTATAAAGTTACAGCATTAACCATTAGTTAACCCCAAGTTAAGACTCAAGGGACTGACATAATACTAGCTAGTAAGCATGTACATACATACTTATCCTCATTTTTCAAAACGATTGAATCCAAAAAAATTCCCATGCCAAAAACACTTTATAGCGGTTTTTGCACTTTTCCCGTCCATTGGTAAGTGAGACACACACATACATATATAATTGAGTTTTCTGCAACATATAAAAAATAAAATAAAAACACATTCAAGAGCACTTTGCAGTCAGTTTATTCATTCACAAGTTGGTCATGCAAGCTCCCATAAAAAAAAAACAAAACACAACAACAACAAAAATGCCAAATTGTTACTCAATTTTTCATTTGTGGTTGCGGGTTCCTTTTGTGTGTGTGTGTGTGTTTCAAGAAAACCGATTAAAATATTCAAATTATGTGAAATTTGGTTATTTTTCATGCACTTGCGCGCCTGCGCCGACTGATAAATGACACAATTTCCCTGTCACTGAGCAGCATTTAAATGCAAAGAAAGAGATGGCGAAAGAATGTGTAAGCTGGAGAAAGAAGGGTAAAGAAGGAGATTTCGTTGTAAGAGGGGACAGACACACACAATCGGAAAAAAAACAACAACAACAACAACCAGGCTGCTTTTGGTCATGCTTCGGTGGTCGTTTAATTGTTCCTGTCGCGCGAATTTCCAGTTCCTGGCCTAAAAGTAGCAGCCAGCCAGCCAACGAACGAACCGCCTTGCGTGTTGCTGTCCGCAATTATTTAAATCATTAAACGAAAACTTAACCAACTGTTAAAATATGAACTAAAATGCATTTAACTGTTTTGGGCTGTTTTGTCAACAAAGCGCTGTCATCATCATTGGAACCATCATCATCATCATCGTCGTCTGGCATGTTCCTGTTTCCATTTTTGTCACTGATTCTACCTCTCTCACTTGCTCTCTATTATTGTCGTGACGTTCAGTCTGTCAGCACTTTCAACGCAATTATCTGGCCACACTAAATACACACACACACACAGACACAGAACACACACTCGTAATAGTCACGATGACATTTTAAATGTCGCTTTGAGGAGATCTCTCTACAGGAAATGAGTAAGTGCAACACACTTCACTTTAGCAGCGATCACAACGATCGAAAGTTATCGATAACATTTTCTAGGTACAGCCAAGTATGACACGATTTGTGTACATATAATTTATATGAGTATAGTATGTGGTAGTTGTTGGTTATTTTTATTTTTTTTTGCTGTTGTTTAATTTTAAAACCATTTTTTTTTTCTCAACATGCGCACACTTAAAAATGAATTTAAATAAATTTCACGCTTGGTTAAGCCAAAAAACCGACAGCGACAGATACAGATACACACACACACACACAGAGAGAGATACAGATACAGATAGAGATATGGATACAGATACAGATGCAGTTGCAATTATAATAATAATCATTTACATTTGACATTGACAGAGACAGCAAACGACAACGACAACGACGACGACGGCGACGACGACGATGTGATAATTTATCATTTGATTTTTTTTTTTCGTGATCTCTCGACTCTCACAATTAACATAGAGTGCCCTGCCGCTTGCCGCCGCAAATGCTAATGATCCCCGCAAGGACATGGACATGGACACAAGGTAAATGAGAGAAAGAGTCCTGTTTCAAATATTTGCATAAAAAACGCATAAAATTGCGAGCGAGCAACAACAATTGCAATATCGTTAACTAATTGAGCAGTCAAGTGAAAGATGTTACCTCTCACTCACACACTGCCAGCTACCCCTCCCCCCCCCCTCTACTCACTTCTCTACACCGCACCCCTTTAACGCTCTTTACACGTGCAACATTTGGTGGGCAATTAATTAAATGAACAAATGAAAAAGGCAGCAATAAACGAACACGAAAGAAAAAAATAATAATAATTGACAATTGTTGCGTGTGTATGTGTGTCTCTGTGTGTATGTGTTTGTGTGTGTGTGTGTGTAGCTTGTAAATGTAGTAAATACTTTATTTTACTCGATTTATTCTTTATTCACTCTTTTTTTTTTCTTTTTGTAAGTAGCACCTAATTATAATTATATCAAATTTTTCGACCATTTAAAACGCATTAAACGCGTTCAACTTGAGGTTTTCTCCCCTTTTGATCCCCTTTTGCCCCATCGTTCATTCTGTTTTTTGTTTGTCGAACAAGACTTTAAAAAAGAATAATTACATTTTTTTTTTTTGTTCTTTGGGTTTGGCGGTTAGGCACAATTATTTATAGGCTAGTTGTTCATAAGACAGGGAGAATTCCAAAAAGTGCCTTTAATCACTTGAGATTTATTTGTCGAATTCTGAAAACAAAGACTTTCAAAAGATCGTAAAGGAAATGCCGCAAATAGTCAAACTATATGTTATAATGTATATTCTAAATAGGAAAATTTAATCGTAAAATAAGCAAAGAAATTAGGACAAAACTTCCTGTTCGATCAAAGTTCCCATTTTTCGACGATTTTACAAAGATTTATTTAGCTTTAATTGAGAAGGGAGAATCGCCTGTAGTGTTGATTTAAGTGCCAAATCATTATCCATTCTGGAAGAGTATTGTCTGCTAAATATGCTTAATTTCTTGTTTATTATTTGGCACATTAAGATCCTTGTGAGTGACAGAGTTTCTTACAAATCTCTGCAGGATCTCAGTGTTAAAAGAAAATATTGTAGTCGAGAGTTTAATAACATATTTTCAGTTTGAGGCTTGAAGATCGTTTTATCAACCAAAAGCTAGCCACGTCATTAAACCAAGTGGAAGCCTAAAAAAATGGTTCAGGAATTGCTAACCACTTTGAAACCTTTTGTTATACACTCATGATGAAAATAATAAGTACACCCTTTAAAATTTAACTTTATTGACTTTAGATTAGCACAACTTTTTTTCTATTAACTTGATCACCAAAATTTAAATGCACCTTTCTCTATTAAACATTGAACATTTGTATATAAAAATACATTAATTTGGAAAAGAAACATAATTTTATTTAAAAGTTACAACAAAAAAAAATGAAATTGCAGAATTTCGTGCTTGAAGAAAATAATAAGAAGACTTTAATTTTTTGGGTTTTCAAATCAATGAAAATCTATTTTTGTTTCATTATGTGATTAATATCCAATGTATCCACCTTTACTTTAGCATTACTTTTTCCATCCGGTTGGGGATACTCTTAATCAAAGCTTGACAGGACACTATCGAAATCTTCTTCGACGCACTCCCACAATTGTCGATTGTTGGGACTTTTTTCTGTTCCCGCCTGATTCTATAGCTGACCCTACAAGGAATCGATGAGATTCAGATCAGATGACAGACTGGCCAAGCGAAAACCACTCCTAACCTGTAGGTGGAGGCAATGAAATGCAAACGTTGTAAACACTTAAATATCTTGGCATTATCCTTCATATGGATGGCCCACATTGAGAACAAGAAAACCCAGCTCAACTTAAAACCAAACCAAATTGGCTATGATATATTGGACTAAACATTAGTTTTCAAAGCTAAAGTGAATTGACATATACAATAAGAAAGTAGAGACATGAATTTGGAAAATTGGACACAAAATTAACAAATTTTAGATACATAAGATTTAAGTTTTTCAAGAATTATTGAGAAATACTAAAAACCAGTAATTACTTTGCTTCCATTTTATGATGTTGGCTTTGGCTTAAGTTTTTTGTAAGCTGATGTCCTTTTGCAGAAGGATGCGGGGACTCCTGCTAAGTGGTTTAAAAGATAGAAAGTTAAATTACATTTCCATTTGATAACCAACTAAACTCTACATTTTTGGGAGATGAAATATTTGCACTTTTGGTTTAATTGACTTTATAGATATTTATTAAATGGAATACAATTTTTTGCTAAAAATTATTATTAGAAACTTTCCAGACTCAAAGTGTTTACGATTTTGTGTGCAGTCAAACCATTGGGCATGCCTAATTGCAAATCTGATATTTTTACTTACTCACCAAATCGATCTATTATCAGATTTCACACATTATTGTATGGTAAATGAATGTACATACACATATACACATACATTCAAAGAGTATGTGTGCATATGTTTGTGTGAAGAGTAACCATTTAGGCTAATGACTTACGCAACTCATCGTCAGCTCAGCATCTGTGTGATCTGATCTTTTGCTGATCTTTTAGGCATTTTGGCCATCATCATCATCATCATCATCATCATCAGCACTCTGTACCGAACCGATTGGCCATTGTGCGTCTGGGTTCGATGGTTGTACTACATATCGATCTGCATGATCTATGCGTTTCTTGCTTGATCATCGTCAGTCGTCAGCCGCGTTGCGTCGCGTCATTGTCAGTAGCGACTACCGGCTGACTCTCTAACCAAAAAAAAAACAGAAAAAATAAACTCGGCATAAAAGTTTTACGCCTGATCAAAAGGCTGGCGGCTGTCAGAAGAAGAGACGATGGAGACGGAGAGGGGGAGAGAGAGAGAGAATTGGAGGAGGCGAAGGCGGTCGCTTATGAACACAAATAAACCAAATCGCACGGCTTAGATCAAAAGCTTCATTTGGCCAAGGTGCTGGCGGGATAAATGCACGTTTGCCGCATTATAATTTCCAGCGGTGTATTTTTTTTGGGGGCTGCTTTTTTCTAAAAAAATAAAATTAAACCAATGCGGAAGCATCAGCAGCAGACCAACTTCTGATCTGAAGTGGGCTGAAACCACTTAACACAAATTACGCAGCAAAATGTCGAAACGAATTGAAACGTTTGAAGCGATCAATGAAAAATACAAAAACTCAATTCAACTAAAAAGCAAAAATCAAAAAAAAAAAAAACAAAACTATAGATGAATCGAATATGTGATACCCTAAGATGAAGATGATTCGCCTATCTTATCTATCTATCTGACTATTTGAGGTCTATAAGTCAGAACATTTTGGCAGAAGTAAATACTAAAATTAATATTTGAAAAAGTTGCTATTTCGACAAGATTTGTATCTAAGTCAATTTTGTAGTAAAGGGCATAAGAAATCGAATCAACAACCAAAATTTCCACATACCCAAGATTATTATTCCCAGTAGCATTCATTGAGAAGTTGCTTCTACATTTATGAATGAAATGCTATATAAATTTGTATGGGTTGTATAAACAGACACACACAAGACTTACGATGATGATAGTAAGTAACAAAGTCAACAAAATGTTACCGAACAATATATTCTAATAGAAACCCTTGTAAAAGATTAACATGCTTTCATTTGTGTGTCTCCCCTTTTTCGGTTTTCTTATTTGCCTTTATATATGTACATTTATATATGTATGTATGTATTTTATTTTATTTTTAATTATAACACCTCGTTAGTTATTTTTTGTTGAACCATTTAAGAGGAGAATGAAGTGTACTGTGTGTAGATTAAGGAGGTGAGAAGAACTGTCTGGACAGGGGCAGGGGCAGGGGCAGGGGATAGCAGCGACACTTCCCAACTCCCCATTGATTGATCGTCGTTTTTGTGGTTTACTTCTGTGGAAACGAATCACTTGTATGTGATCTTACAATAATGCGGATTGTTAATTGTGAAGATTTCTTTTCAATGCTCATTCGCTCTGTGCCTCCTCTTTCATAATTGTGTAAAGGTGCGAACTAATTTTTTATTTTTATACTTGGTTTTTTTTCTTTTCTTTTTTGCGCTTTTTGCAAAATGATCGTCGGTTTCGTTGATTGTGCAACTTGTAGTGATAACTCTTTGAAGATAGATCAGATGAAAAGATCAGATACATTAATCAGCTGAATGGCTCATGCGGAAAGACCAGAGAGCTCAGATCGATTGAAGGGATTGATAGATCACATACATGAATTGGATGGATAGATCAGATAAATTCTTCAGATCAGATAGATCAGATGAATAGATCAGATGATAACTTAGAGAGATAGATCAGATGAATAGATTATATGCTTAGATAAGATTTGTATCAGTTCAATAGATAGGCCATCTAGGTAGATCATCTAATAGGATAGGATCTAATAGGATAAATCAGAAAGAAAACTCAGATAAATAGATTAGATATGTGTAGATAGATAGATTATATACATACAAGGTAGATCAGAGAAATATATCAGATAGATTACACAGATCAGACAGATCAAATATATTAGATAGATCACATAAATCATAAATTACATAGATCACAAATATTATGAAGATCAGATAGATCAGATTGATCAGATAGATCACAAATATTATGAAGATCAGATAGATCAGATGTATCATATAGTTCAGATAGATCAGATAGATCAGATAGTTCAGATAGATCAGATCTATCAGATAGTTCAGATAGATCAGATAGATCGGATAGATCAGAAAGATTCTATCGATCAGATAGATCAGATAGATCAGTAAGGTCAGTAAGATCAGATAGATCAGATAGATCAGATAGATCAGATAGATCAGATAGATCAAATAGTTCAGATAGATCAGATAGATCAGAAAAATAATTCAAATAGATAGACAATCAGATCAGATAAGTAGACAAACTCGATTGATAGATTAGATAAAAAGATTATATGGCTAGACATATATTATCTAGATTAGATAGATCAGATGTACTTGGATTAGATGGGTTGATCAGTTGACTAAATACATCAGTTAGATAGATTTACATTCGTTCTATAAATAGTTAATAACTAATGTTTATGCATATTTATTTAAAATGCCAACCAAGCATAATTTGCATTTTCTGTCTGTTTTCATTTCTCTATTGCCGGAAAGACCAGTAGATATTACTTAAGCTAAGCGAACCGCCTTAATTGAGTAAAAGCAGTCAACAAAAAAAGAGAAGAAAACACGAAAAAGACAAAAATTATGATAATAATAATGATACTAATAGGCAATATCTAAAAACAGAAGAGAAAACAACGCCAGTGGCACAAACGCAACAAGAGTCATCCCAATCATAGGCTCATTTACAGTAGCCAACCATTTTTCAACAATTTTGCATAAATTTTTGAATTGGACATGAAAAAAAAAGACACACCAGCAACAACAACAACACAAAATCAAAGAAAAGAAAGAAATTGACGTTTTCACAACCAATAATCAAGAATAATCCCCGACTCTATCTGGCACATTGATTGCCATTGAAAGAAACGAATCAAATCGAAATGAAACGAAACGAAATGAAAGAAAACAGGCAAATAAAAAAAAAAAAAAGAAGAAATATAAGGGGGAAAAAAGATTTAATGAAGTTTAGCACGATCATTCCCCTAAGAGATATTTTGCTGATCTTTCGCCCTAATTGGATGCATAATGGCAGCGGGGGAGGTGGCTGGTCTGACAGACAGACAGACAGAGAGATCTTAGTTCAGCCCCCCGAACCAGATAAATGCTCGAAAAACTGTGGAATAATGAGATAAACGCGAAAAATTAACGATCACAACTACCATCGAACATCTCGAGGATCGATCTGGCGATGCGAAGTGCGGAGGAGGAGAAAAGATTTAAAGTTTTAAGCCAATCAGAAGCACGCAGCTGCATTTACTTTACAACAACAACAGCAATAACAAATTGTTAGCCTAATTATACTTTTGATCGTTTCGTTTCGTTTCGTTTGCATATTTCCCGAATTGTTATCTTACAAAATAATTGGCCATCATGGCTGCCATACAAAATGCCAATGCGTTCAGCATTCAGCATTCAGCAATCAACAGTCTGGAGGCAAATCGAGCAACATTTAATGGTGGCCCCTGCACACACCATTTTGCCTTACATCTTTGCATAAACGAAAACGTTTTAAGCCCCCCTCTAGATTGCTTCAAAATACCATCAGAATATCAACTTTTGAGTACACTTAAATTGAAGGTTTATACTATCTTCTGATCTTCTGATCAATTGAAGTTTTTCAGTGATTTTCAGTGCGTCTAAATCGAAGGGTCTCATTTCCAATTTCCGGGAAAGTTTTCCCAAAACCAAAATATTAACTATGAAACTGATCAAATTTTAATATTCAAAAACGATTTTCTCTCCAAAATACTCTAAATCACCCATAATGGGCAATATTTCTTACCAAATTGATGAGTCAGATCTTAAATGTTCCCAAACTCCATTCTCAAAAGTTTCGTTTCCAACTTTTCATGGTACATTAATGATATTATTTTGATAACACTTTTTTTTTTGGATTAGTTCTATTAATAAAAGGCAATTAAATTTAAGTAAACTTAATCAATAAACTTAACCCATCTCAATGTTTCACCATCCATTTTCTAGTTTTAGTTTTACCTTCAATCTTTTTCTTTTTCTTTGACATCTTAAATGTTCCTTAGTTTCCTTTTTCATCTTTTCAGATATTTCTTCACAGATATTTTTAAAAGAATTTAATAAAAATTCATTGAGCTTATTTCAAAGTTTCATTTGTATTTAGTAAAATTTATAAGTAGGGTATCTCAAAGTCGCTAGAACAATTAAGCTTATGCGATTTCATTGATTATATGCTATGACTTAGGCAATTTAATTAAAGTTTTTGGTAACAAGTTGAAAATGAAGTGAAGTATCATTATCTCTCTCTTTTTTATACTCGCATTTTGATTTAGCAAAAGGATTACCTGATTCAATAAGTTGAACTTTCATGCTTAAAACAAATACTTAAAATGTTTAACTAAGTATTTTGAAAATTCTGAATTCGTTTGAGATCATTCTGAAATTTTATATAATTAACATAAATATTTCAAGTACATATAAAAATGTTATCAATTAATGTAAATATATATGTCTATATTATATAGTGTAGGATCGAAACAAAACATTAGGCAGCCCCCTCCAGTCCCCTCTCCACCACTCTCTCACTCTCTTTCTGCGTGTGTGTGTGTGTTTGCCCCACTCCTTCATTGTCCATTTTGATACCATATAATTTGACACGCACGATGCGACGATACCTGTGGCAACTCCAATTTCAAGTGCAACTCTCTTACTTCTATATGGATTCCGTCTGTCGAGCACTTTCAGTCTAGTCGGTCGGTTGGTCGGTCGGTCGGTCGTTCGATTTACGCTTCACTGTGCCCATAAATTGCCCATTTTGAAAAATGTTTAAGCATTTTTCTAGCGAATTTTCTATCCGTTGCTCTCTTTCTCTCCTTTTCTCTATAACCAAACGCAGTTTCTAGAGCATTTTGCTAACTCCCCCCAATTTCCCAAGTCACAGAACGGAAACTGGTAATTTGCTAAAAAAATACAAAACAAAAACCACATACAAACACAATCTAATGTATATATATACATATGTTTGTATAAAATATATATAGTACTTTTTTTTTAAGGCCGCTCACGCACCGCGATTGCAACTTTGGATTCATTCATTTGGTTGTGTGTGTGTGTGTGTGTGTGTGTGTGTGTCTGTTGTTAGTCCATTGACATTATACGTTTAGTTACGCACATTTTATCCTAGTACCCACTTATTGTTGACTAGATGACATTTATAACACGCAATGTACAATTTTGATGCCTAAACTGGACAATTTAGTGGCACTACATCAATTTGTTATTGCTGGGGACGAGCCAAAGCAATTTGCTAAATAACCAGCTAAAGCCATCTCATATTCATTTTCATCATCCATATATTGTCATAATGTTGATGTAGATGTTGATGATGATGATGATGATGATGATGATGATGATGATGATGAATTGTAATGCGTCAGTGCATTTTAAGACATTCTAAATGCTCTCCTCACAATGTCATTCTACACCTGAGTTAATGCAGATTGTAACTCAAAAATAGACTATTCTAAATCGACAATTTGAATGTCCAACTGTAATTTAATAGAACCAAACAAAACATAATTTTGCATAAATTTACTAATTCCATTTATTCAACATCTTATTCAAATAAGAAGATAAAATATAAAGTTGAAATATATTCCACCTCGAGGCGGCAAGCAAAAGGTTTATATTATTATTTTTAGCTATAGATATCATGAGTTTAAAGTCTATTTCAAAAATTCTTTTTTCTTTTCCAAAGAATTCTTTACATATTTTTGGATGCAAATCATAGTCAAATCTATAATAAAAGGAAGTCTAATATAACTACAAGGGAGGGAAAAGTTATTAGGAAAAGTTTCGTTCAGGTTGTCTTAGGGAATTTCGACTTCCGCCTGGGAGTGAAATTTGAACTCGAATTTGAGTTTTTTGTTTAAAAGATCACATTTTTAGCTGGTATAAAAATAGTAAGATTTTTAGGAAATTTATTTGTTGACATTTTGATTCAATTCATCAACTTCACTCTTAATAACTTAACAACTTTTAGCGAGAAGAGGCTAATTGAATTATATATAAGGATTCATATTCATTTCACTCTTAATATTATAAGAATGTATTCTAAGTATTTAAATATAATTCAATGCATTAAAAATAAGAGTAAAGTTGAGAGTACAGACTGATTTTTTCTTATTGTTAAATATTATTCAAAAATTTTCTAGTTGTTGGAACGAATTTTAGCATTAAGAATAAATCAGAACAAATGTTTTTTTTAGTTTAAGGGTTAAAAATATATACCATAACGATTCAAAAATCGCTGGAAAACTTATCTTTTATCACTTTTTGAGAATCAGAAAAAAGAATTTAAAATTATAATTATAAAGCCGAAAAAGAATTTAAGTAAAATAATTATAGAAATAATTATAATTTGCAGATCTAAATATTAGCATTTTCAATTATTTTAATCCAAAATGTGAGATAATTCATAGGAAATTGTTTTTTATTTATTTTGGTTATAGTTTTTGTTTTCGGTTTTTGTATTTCGTTTTGGGCCACTTCCTGTAAACCGCCGTCATAATCAAATCAAGAGCCGTGCAATTAACAAAAAAAAAAAAAAACGAAAATTAAAACAACATTTCAACACATTTCCGCTTTTGATTTTTGGGAGGATTGAGTTCATAATGGTTTTGACAAAAATTATTATTTTCATGTCTTGTTTGGGTAATTATTTAAAAACCAAACCAATGTCAAGGCGAAAGCATCGATTGCTCTATCAGTTAAACTAAAACCTTTTCCCTACAATGGCCTAAAGGCTGGCAATTGAGGGAAATGTTTGTTGGCCTAGTAGATAGATGGCTTCAATGCTGAAGAAAGAAAAATGCACATTTTTCATTACAATTAAGTGTCGCATGTGGCGAAGGCGTCAGTTACTTATTCACCTGTAAGTTTATAACTATGCACATAATAACCCAATTTGAGGCACATCTCGACTTTCGCCTAGATGGTTGAATCGGTGGGTTGCCAAGTTGTCTTTGGGGTTCAGTTTGGGTGATGGGAACAGAAATCTGTTGCAATTAGTAGCAAGCAAAAACACGCAGCGAAAACAATTTCTAAACGCGCTCAAAACGACTTAATTATGAGTGAGAAATATGCGCGGCAACTGTAACTGTCAGTACATACATACATATACATACATACATATATCTATCTGTATCTGTATCTGTATCTGAGTCTATTCCACCATAGTATATCTGGCAGTGCTCCAGCAGCAGCTTAATTGCGCCCACTCAATCAAAGCGGGCCAACTTCATTAGACACATTTGCGGTAAAAAGCCTCGGAACAAAACCTACAAACCGAGTTCACACGACACCAGCGCCAGCAACGATGAACCTGGTTGAATAATTAACCAAAGACCTCCATACCAGAGGATGGGGTTTCACGCGACAGCGAAGAAGTAGTGCCAACTGGAAAGAGAGAGAGAGAGAGAGAGAGTAACAAAGGGGCCAGAAGCAGTGCAAGTTAACTCCAAACAAAGAGCCCATCTCTAGCATGATCCCAAAATCTTAACTTCCTTCAAACCATTGAACTAATGAGTCTAAAAAGTAAGGCAAATTATCCA
Source organism: Drosophila willistoni (assembly GCF_018902025.1). Taxonomy (NCBI): domain Eukaryota; kingdom Metazoa; phylum Arthropoda; class Insecta; order Diptera; family Drosophilidae; genus Drosophila; species Drosophila willistoni. Next base: position 10,266,494 of record NW_025814052.1, read on the forward strand.
ATTAATGTTATATACTCAAATGATTCACAAGCCTTGTCAACATAGAGATTTATGGGACTAAGTAACTGTCTTAAAGGATCAATAGTTGGCTAGCCTTTTTAGCCTGTTGACCAAGTTTATTAATTTCTCTACAAGATTTGTTACTTTTATTTGTGTTTAATTTGATGTGTTTACTTAAAGCACTTGAAGTGGGCAAAGGGCAGAAGTCATTCTCCTTCCCCTTCTAGTTCTCATTCTTCTTCTTTACTTTTCTTTTCTTTTTCAATATTGAACTGCGCTTTTTTGGCCGCCCTGACTGTTCTGTTCTCTGTATTGGATTTCATATTTCGTCCATTGGGAAACCCTAGAAAGTATTTGTGTGTTTTTCTGCTGGTTTTGTCAGCATAAATTAGTTAACAATGCAAATAACAGTTAGTAGCTACTTAAGTATCGCTTTGCCAAGACTCCTGCACCCCCAAAAACAGGGATAAGGGGGGGCAGGGGAAAAGAGGAATCCCAATCCGAGACAAACTAAAAACATAAACTCAAAACTCAAACCACAAGCATGCCCATGGTATTGGCCTACACTTCATTGCTTGCGGTCAACCGAAGACAACTTCTCCTTCAACCTCCCCCCTCTCTCTCTCTCTCTTTCTGTCCTGGTCTTTGGGTTGGATTTTGTTAAACCTTAAAATTAGTTTAAGTATTTAGTTACCAATTTAGTTGGGGCAGCAATTGACCGCTTGAGCAATGCAAAATGTAAATGGGAATGGGAATCGAGAATTTAGAATGGAAACTCTGCGACTCTCTTTCGACTTGACTTGACTCGACTGGATTGGAGTGGACTGGACTGGACTAGACTGTGTTTGTGCGGTTTTTGTGGTAACAACGGCATCCAAAGGAATGACGGGGAACCTTTTCGTTTCGGACTCTATACCATTTACTTGGGGTGGGTGTCCAAAGCGGTTTGTCATCAGTTAAACCTAGAAATTATCTAGATCCAAACAATCACAATCTCACAATTCGTTGATTATCAATTTTTGTAAATAAAAATTTAAAAATTGCTCAAGTGATTATCATTTGTCTACTCATATGACATTTTGAATTGAATGTTTGATTGGTGGATGATTGCTTGACATCGACTTAGATATACCTTTTTGGGTCGTATCAAATTTCCATCCCTCCAAAAGAAAATCAAAACTGTAGCTAGGCCAATAGATCAAAAATAAAACATGAGTATACATATATACAGATAGCTTTTATACTCTTGCCTAAATGGAGATTTTTACTATTGTGAAATCCATGGAATGTTAGGTTCCTTAACCAAAAGTTAAGATATCAAGAGAAGGATACCCTCTGCAAGGGTATCAAATGAGATAGAGATGAGATGAGAAATGGGCAAAAGGCCCGATTAAAAATCCCAATTTGAAATCTCTTACAAATTTTTTAATGTTTATGAGCAAAAAACTAAAAAAACTAACTTAAATTTAATCTAGAGAATATTGATATGATGGAAAATTGTAGAATTTTGGACCAAAAAGAGCATATGAACTTCGGCATTTTCTGTTCATCTCTTTCTTTCTGTAAAATATGTTTCTTTTGTATTAAATTCTGCGGTTTGCTGCTAAGTATCACACATTTTATGTTCTTTTACAAGAATTTTCCACTTGACAACAGGAGAGCAGGTCAAAAAGCAGGAGCCGTCAAGGAAGCCAAAAAAAAGAAAAAAAAAAGAAAGAAACCGGCATAACAAAGGTAAAGACGAAATTGTTCAACGATTATGACCAGAGAGTTGACCAGCTGAATTCAGTGAAAAGGGGAGCAGTCACATAGTGAGAGAGAGAGAGAGAGAGAGAGAGAGAGAGAGTCAGTCTCTACTTAAAAAGGAGCAAATTGGCAGATGTACATACTAAACCACATCATTGGGACGTAACTTCAAATCGCTGAAGCGCGGCTAAATGTGTTGAAAACCGGCAAAAAAAAAAAAAAGGAGTGAAAAATACGACGACTCTTTGATTGATGATTTCAACTCGGGGATGCCACAAAAAACGAGAACAAGAATAAAAATGAAATTTGCTGTCTGTGTGTCCCGTCGCGTCGCGTCGCAGTGGTCGCTGGTCGCAGCGGCCTTCTCAGATCATGGCCTCGGGATTAAGCGCCAAACGTATTCAAAAGATTGTAATTAAGGCCACAAAAGCTGCAGATCTGCAATGTGTGATAGCCGCTTGTTAACACCGGCTCACCCTAACCAACCAACTTCCACTCTGCCCCTCTTCACTCAGTCTCTCTCTCTTACTCTGACCCAATCTGGCCATCAGCTTTTGAGCTGCTGACTCACGATGACGCACAATTGATTCTTGAATTAAAAAATTTTCAATGGTTCTTCTCTCGTGGCCTTCCATTGTCGCCAAAACGAAACGTTAAATTAGTAACGCAAAACAAAAAAAAATACATAACTTTGGCTATGGATCTACTCTACATAATAGCCCTGCCTGGGTGGCTTTCACTAAGCCCAAAAAAAGCCGCCGCCAGTTGCTCCATCTCGACAATTTTTTGCTGAAATTATATTTATTAATATTATTTGTATACGAATTTTGAATCTTATTTAAAACGTTTTCGTAGTAGAACTAGTTTTGGCCTTTTTAAAATGTAAAATGTTATGCAAAGCATTAAATATTGGAATAATCAACCCCGTTAGAATCGTCTGATTATTATCATATATACGTATATATACATAATTATTAACATGACTCTCTAAAAAGATAATTAAGGATGTCCGATGCAAAATCCCTTTGATTTTAAAACCAATTGGAACAATTTTCAATGTTTTGAACATTTTTACCTCGATTTTCATAAGAGATCGAATGGAAATTCGTATCTTAGTTAATAAAATATTGTTTAGTTGTTAAATTTCTATTTTTATCAATGGCATCAGATAGAAGATGATAAGAAACTCGTACCAGAGCTTAAGGCCTTGAAAAACCAGTCAAGAAACCAAAGTCTGATCTCTATCCCACTCTTTTTTCTATGCCAAGTTGAAAATTTTATGGAATTCTATGAGAAACATGCAAGATCCTTTTTGATGATGTCATTTAATGATTTTTAAGCTACCCCTAATGTTCTCAAAGGAATTAAAATATTATATAAGGACCTATTTGAACCCTCACTTAACTATCTTTTATTTTTTGGAGTTTTATTTCAAAGAAATTCCAAAATCACATTATGGATAATTGTTTCCTTCTCTTTCTGGAATAGAAACATAAGAAGTCGTTAATTTATTTCTAAATACATGTAAACTCTTTCTCGAGACTTTAAAAAGAAGGATTCAACTAACTAATGACTAAATTAAGTTACTAAGGAGTAACACAAGTTTCCCCAAAAACATTCATTTTGATAGAAAATTTGATTTGGTAAATAGAAAATTATATTATATTTTTAATATCTAATTTTGCACTAAACTTTGAAGAAGAAATTTAAAATTTTGGCTATACATTTTTATTGTCAAAATTCTAAAAATTTTAAAAACGATTATTGAGAGCCTTTTAAATTTTAAATTCTAAACATTTGAAAACGAATATTTAGAACGTTTTCAAATGGTTACGAAAACCATTGGCATTATAACCAGCTTTAAAGGAATTTGGTAACAAATAACGCATTTTACGTCAAATCCAAATTTTCAATAAAGGAAAAATACATTTTTTCATTTGTCAACAAACATTTTTTAAGTGTACTTTTGACATGTGGACTAATTTTTTTTTGTTTATAGTCATTTTTTTTCTCACAATCACGAGTTGAATTTTTTCCGTAGTGCCGTTGGCGAATCTACACGAGCATTTACAGTGTATGTGACACGGCAGCGCTGCGGCAGAGCTAGGCCCTAGTTCGGGGAATGGTCCGTGCCTAAAAGAGCTAAAAATAATGTTGAATAGTTTATTGAAATATTCAGTTGTTGTATTTCTTATAACTAGAAATATTTCATCCAAATATTAACTATCATAGATAAATATTAACACTCACACAAAAGGTAGCTTCTAAAGACCTAAAATATAGGCCTTTTGATGACTAACTCGACAGCATTTTCCATTTCTCGATGTCATCTACTTTGTCTAATATTCAAAGAATATTTTTGTATGGATACCACCCACAAAATATACACAAAATGTGTGTAGCTGAGTGAATTGAAATCCATTTCGATGCGGTTAACGCTTTTTTTCGCATCAGTATTCATAGGTGGAAGCTTAATTTGGTTTGGTTTTATTTTTTTCTCGTTTTCATAGTCGTTCTTAACTTCTGTTTGATTTTGGCCTTTTTAGGTCGGCATTTGGCTTTTGTAGTCTGTGAGGTTTGTGTGTTGGGGGGACTCCTCCCTCCTCTCAGTCCCACCCCCGACATGCTAGTCATATAATTTATGCAAAATCATTGACCGATCGATCAATGGCCTGCCAAAAAAAAAACCCAAAAAAAAAAACACACACACACACACAATCTAAAAGAAAACGAAAATAAGAAAAAATACTAACCAAATACCCCACAGGTGCGAGGCCGTTCGACTGCCATGCATTTAATTGGATTATGGGCTAAATCCTGTCACCGCAAAAGGTAAGACGCACCCACACGACTCCTGTCCTCTCTCTCGCTCTCGCTCTCTCTTTCTAGCTGGCATGCAACTAATTGCAATCGAATTAGTCAAGGAGCTCAGCAGCAGCCAACTTTTCCCCGGGAAAAGCGTCAAAAGAAAACATTCGTTTGCCTATTTCCGGCTGGCGTCAAGGTGGCGCCTGCGCAACGCCGAATGCCACAGAAACAGAAACCGAAAGAAAATAACCAAAAAAAAAAAAACAGAAAATATTAAAAAAAAAATACTGGAAAAAAAAGTGGGCGTGCCTGATGACTTAAAAGGTTTTTAAATGGGCGCCTTCTTTTTTTTTCCCGACTTTGCACCGACTTTGCTTTCGGCTTCTTCATTTTTAGGTCTCTGTGTTTTTTTTTTTTTGTGTTTCGGTCCAGACTTTGCTCTTTGCCGACAGCAACGCCTTGAGGTGCCCCTGGAGTTGGACTCAACTCTGGTGTTTGGTTCATTGATCCAAAAAGGTAGTCGGTTAGCTATTATGAGAGGAACAAATATTGAAATTCCTTCCTGTGAATGTGTTAAACGGTTTGACTGAAGACAAAAAAAAAAAAAAGGAAATTTTACTTTTAGCCCTTTTTTGTATTGGGCTTATAAGTGAATTTCAATGATTTTTTGATGAATTTTAATTGTATCTCATTTTAATTTCTTTGCGTAATTACTCTACCTGTTCTATCTCTTTCTCCCTCTCTCTCTCTCTCTCTTTATTCTTCTCACTCTTGATTTTTGACAACCATTCATTATCCATTGTCTGTGCACACATACCTACATACAGTCACCTACATATATATCTATACACATAAAGCAATATTTAAATGAGCTTTTAAAAAGTTGTTGGCTACTGTTTGACGCACTTTGAAAACAAGAAGCGAAATCAAATGAAACGAAACGAAACGTTGCCAGTTTGAGGCAACTTTTGGCCCCCAAAAAAAGCCTGCGGGTCGAAACTCTTTTCTCTATGGAAAATACAAAAAAAAAAAAGAAAGAAGAAAAAAATTATGAAATTGCTATTATTAATGATTATAAACGTTTTTTTTTTCTCCCAAGTTTTTTTTTTCTCTCTCTCTCTTTGACAAGCGTTTATTAACGATTTTATAATAGCTACGATTCGAGCGATCATTGAATTCATTATCCTATACAACAGCCTCCACCCCACCGTCTGGTCGTCTGGTCCCGTCAGCGTTTAGGCCAAAGTGAAAACGTGACGTGACTGTCGGCAAAAATCAACCGTTTGACTTTAAATTGCCCCAACAACTGATGGACGAGAGTTATAGATAGATAGATTTATATGATTCCTACGATAAATTCCAATCTCTGAAGAGTTTCTTATAGAAGTCTTACAAATCTGCCACAGTTATTCAAATTTGTTGACCCAATTAAAGACTTAACTCAACCAAGGATCTAATTCCGTTTGGTATTTGCCAAAAATAACATTTTTATTTTATTTTAAACTTTCGTCATGTTCAGTTTTTAGGTAGGCGAAAGTCTAACTCATTATGAAATGTGAAAAGGATTATACTGGACAATGAAGCCATTAGAGAGCTTATAATATTAACCCGCTCTTTTCATGTCACCGTATTGGAAAATGCATCCCAACCCCCTGGCAAATGCTCTTCCACCCCGGAAAGAGATTTACGAGACTAGAAATCAGCAGAAAATCCAGGAGCGCATCTTGATTTCATCAGTTTGGAAAGCAAGAGTGGAGTTCGCCACTAAATATACCTCATAGAACCATGTCTAATCTAGCACTAATCAAGCATATATAACTTAATAATATAAACAAAAGAAAGGAGAAACGAGAGTGTAGCCAAGATTTAATTCAGGAGAGGGCTGAGATTACCCAACATAACTTTCATAAATGGGAGGAAGCTTCTTCGACCACATAAAGTATATATATTCTTGATCAGCACGGGATAGTATAAAATCAATAAATAATAGACATCTGCATGAGTTGCAATAAAGTGACATTCGAATGTACAACATCTAAATTGAGTTGAGTGAATATGAGTAGAAAGCGGAATGAGTATGAATGAGTGAGTGATTTCGCAAAGTTGAAGCACTGTCCATAATTCATAAATCCAAAACAAATACAAAGAAAAACATTGTAGAAATTTGAAAGGTATACAAATTAGTATAAAAGAATCCACAAGATCCCCCACGTCTTCCGATTTGTAATTTCTGATCTTTAGAATGAATAAATTTTCTAAAATAAGTATATATTTTGTTTTAATTCTTGCATTTATATATAGCAAGTAAATTTTATCATTGATCTAAATAAAAGTTAAGGTAAAGTTAGAAATTTTTGGCTTAGTGTAAATAAAGATAGTCCATAGAGACATACATTAGGCATAAGAACTTTTTGAAAATAGTAATCTTGAGTCGCTTTAAGGATTTCAAAATGAGACAGTAAAGAAATGGATCTATATTTAATTCGAAAACCCAGTTACTAAAGTAAAACATTATAACCATATAAATAGTATATACATCAGTTTAGACACAACAACATCAAGTAGATGGATTTATCTTTATCTAGAGGGTTTCAATTGGGTATCCATAGAACCCTCGATGGGACTGGGGGAACGGGGGGATTAACAGAGAAGACAAAAAAAAAAATAGAGCAATGTGTGGATAAATTAATGTGTTATGCCTCATAAAGAATATACAATAAACGGGAACAACAAAAACAACAACAACAACAGCAGCAATAAAAGCAATAACAATAAGAAAGAAAAGAGAAAAAAACAACAGGAACAAAACAGCCTCAAATAACGAGTATATCGTGACCAAATATGCTAAACAGTGACAATTTCACAAATGTCTATTGTGCTGTGACTGTGACTTTATAATTGTATATAATATATACACATACATACATACAAATTTATATACTTACTTAGCATAGGTGGATAATCAAAGTTACAAATACAAAATGTATCTCTCTCCCTCTCTCTGCCAATTAATCTGTGAAAAGCTTTACAGAGAGACAGCAAAAACAAAGGATAGATAAAACTTGGATAAAAAAGCATAAAAACTAAAAACTGAAAACTCAATTATGCATGCACCTCAGTCACCGAGTCCGAGTCCGAGTCAGAGAGTTGATGGAGATGACTGGAATGAATGAGCACCCGCATGTTTACCTATTGTTTTAATGCGACTCTTTATCTGCTTTAATTAGTTTTCGCTACTTAAATTCCTTACACTGTGTGAGAGATCCATTGTGATGCAGATGCATCAGCATCAGCATCAGCCTCTAGCAGCTTCCCCTTTCCGTGTTGCCAACAAAATTTACCTGTGATTGAGCACACACACACACACATCGTCATCATTTTCATTTCGAAAACAAATTAGTTTCGAAAATTATCAGGTTACACAAATTAAAACCAAATAAAACAGAGAAGAGTGTTTGTGTGAGTGAGTGAGTGAGTGAGGGAAAATGATTTCATTATACACGGCCTGAAAATGACTTCCGTTTAAATGGACTTTGTTTTAACCAAACCAAGCCAAAGCCAACTTACTAGGCGGAAATCTAAAATGTTTTGTAATCACCTTTTACATCGGAAATACAAAACAAAAAAAAAAAAAACCAGAGGGTCAACTGGCAATTAAATGGCAACGAATTAGCCATACACTTTAACTTTAACAGGAATCTCATATAAGTATATACATATATTTCAAACTATTTTTCTCTTTCACACTTTCTTCTTTCTTTTCTTCTAGTCATAGCTTATATGCCCTTTGAGAAAGGGTATGCTATAAAAAGGAATTTAGGCTTAATCGCATTTTGATGGCTTTATTTGGAAAATTTAACTCAGCTTGCGTTTCAAATTGAATGAATTTTAATTTTTATAACTGAAAGATAACCAATTTTTATAAATATCTTTTAAAAAAGATCACAAGATAACCAAAAAAAAACGGAAAATATTGTCAGCTAGGTGGTCATTTATCTTATGGTTATGATTCTCAACTAGTTTAAGCAAATCAAACAGCTTCACTGAGGGACAATCAATTGAAGCGCTATATCTCTGCCTGTTTTACTCCGATTTACTTTAAATTTTCACACAACATTATTGAAACTCTAAACATATAAAAACAACAAAAAAATTGCGAAATCCTTCCCACCCCTTAAGTTATGCAGTTCTTTGAAGCAAAGTCTAATGACTCTTAAATTTGTTGAATCCTGATTTACATTTTTGTGCCTCTTAAGATTGAATTCGAGTAGACTCATCTACTGATTTTTAGACTTCCAACTTCTTAACTTAAACTAAGTAAACACAATGTTTTCCAAAAAGAATTTAAAGTATCTATTAGCTAAGTATTCAAAAATTTATTTAAATAAAAAGTTTTCTTGTCTATGTTTTGGTCCCTTTTCCTTTAACTTTTTTTTTGTTGCTTAAGTCCCACATGAATTGTTGCCAAAATGCAGCACTTAAACGTAAATTGTATTTTGAATGTTACTCTAATATTTGATAAATCGCCAATCTATACAAAAACATACACACACTCACACACACACACTCTTTCACTTACAAACGAAAAGGGGGAAGATAGATAGATAGATAAATACATAGATGTAGATGGCTGATAGTTGACTAAGCACATCAGGACATCCCTCTATATTCTCTCTTTCTCTTTATATCGAATGGCATATCAATTGAATTTTAATGGAAATCGACGAGGAATAAAAGGAGACTAAAATGCTGTAAAAAAGAACGAAATGTGCTGCGGGTGCGGAGTGAGAGAGAGAGAGAGAGAGAGTGCTCTGTTGGCCAAAAAAAAAGGGAAAATTGAACGTGAAATTAAAATGAAAATGGCAATGAGCAAACGGTTTTTAAAAGTGCAACGGCTCGTGAATTTGCCAAGAATGAAAAAGAAACATCTAAAAGAAAACCATAAAGACATGCGTAATACTCTAATAAAGACAAGTTTCAGTCTTAAACCAAAGATCGAGCAAAGTAAAAGACCTCAGCATACAAAATCTCTCTATTCTTTCAAGAGACAATAGTTATATGTTTCTCAATTCTCTAGTGAAAAAACAAAATGCAGAATGACAAACGCGTTTTTTAGTCAACTAAATCTAGATTTGATAATAATTCTTTTGATTACTCCTTAATAATGACCTAGTCTTGGCTAGAAGGATAAAGGTAGCGTCAAATTCATGGCCAAAATAGTTGTTGCTATTCGCAATTGTAGGGCATTCATTTGGTTTTGGTTCATGTTCATTTGCCAATGATTTTTTCCAGCCGCTCAGCGGCAACGTTCTGCTTGAATGCAATCAAATTCTGTTATACCAGAGCCAACCCATATATCCTTCGCCGCTTCGTCGTTCGTCCTTCTCAGTCAGCGTAACCAAAAAGCTAAAATGGCCAATTTTACAATTTCAAGTCTGGGCGCATTTTTTTTTTTGGGCGACAATTCTTCTACACACACACACAGACACAAAAACACAAATTGTTGGTCCTTTTTTTTCGTTTTTTGTTGTTGTTGCTGTTAGCTTGGATGGAGAGGCAGAGGAGCTTGATTTTGGACAGAGTTTGCAGCTCTTAAATGGGCTTTTTATGCGCGGCAGATCAATAATACATACATTTATATATATATATATATATATATCTATAAAACACAACAAAAAAAAAAGAACAAACATAGAGAAGGAGATGGAGAAGGGGCGGCTGGCTGGGTAGGAAGCGCGGACAGGATATGCGCGCCAAGCGGAAATGTGCACATTTATTTATCCTGTTTCGATTTCGCTTTGATTTGGTTTGTCATACCCTGTACCAAAAAGGCCAAAAAGGATACACACGACATTCGAATAGATTTCATGTAAAAATTTTCCTGTTTAGGTTTGGGTGGAATAATTTCTTAGAACTTTCTGTGGCTCTAACAATTTCTACTTGATCTAGGGTGTTTCTGGGTCGACAATTTGCAGCTTGAAATTTTGTGATTTTTTATATTTCGTTTGTCTTCTTTTTATTTTTTTGATAGAGAGAGAGAGAGAGGGTTGGTGGGTTGGTTGGGTGATAACTGGGATGAGAATTTCTGTTTGTTTGGCATTTGTCCTGGGCGACATTGGCCGCTAAACGAAATTTTCAAATGGTTTTGCCCTAAAAGTACATACATATCTAAAGAGGGGCAATGGATGGTAGAATGGTTCACTGTTAAGTGGAGCGGTACGCCCGAAAGGATACTCACATGAAAAACATATTACATATACAAGCATACATAGATATGGACTGTTTATGTGTATGTGTATGTGTATGTGTGGTGTGGTGTATATGTAGGCACAGGCACGAAAAATTGTTGTAAAATATTTGAAAACGAGATTTTTCACGGCTGGTAGTTTGCATGTTCAGCACCGTTACAGACGTTAGTAAGACTAGATAGATAGAGAGAGAGAGAGAGATAGAAATAGAGAGAGAAAGAGAGAGAGAGACAGCAGGAAAGGCCGAAAAAGGCATTTGCATAAAAGGATATTCCAGGCTAAGCGTAGATTCAAGCATAAAACAATTGAATTGAAAACGTTTTCACTGTATAAACCACAAAAAGGCCTCAATATCCATAACTATATGCAAATAATCCTTGACTAAACTAAGAGGGAATGAATATCAATGAATATCCAGATTATCGATAACTTTATTGCTTAAAGTTCAGTTCAAATATAATTTTAACTATTCAATTTTGGTTCATAGCCACAATATCAAAATTACAACGACATATGTATAGATTAAGCAGATCTCTTTCTAAAATTAGCTATCAGAGTCTTTCTTCTGATTCTTCTGAATAACAATATTTTCAATATTCAATATAAATTACCTTTATTCATATTCATTTTGTTATTTTAACTTAAAATTTCAACAATGAAAAGCAATTGGCATTCCCAAGTGGTAGTTGATCGGCAAATTAATGGCTTGAACTACTTTCAAAAGTGATGATATTATTTACTTTTATTTAAATATTTGCAATTACTTTAATTTTTATTCAATTGAATTCATCCTAAGCTAATTTGAAGTCGAACTTATCTTCGCTTCACCAGACTCATACGAAAATTGATTGTTGTCATTATCAGATTTAAAAGGCATTGGAAAAAGCTTTGGGATTTATTTTAAACTTTTGTGAGAGACATCAAATTTATTCTAGAAATATCAAAGAAGCTAAAGAAGCGGCTATGCCGAAGTTTATATACCCTTGCAGTCCTTGGGAACAACATTCTTACATGTTAAAAATTATTTTACTGCAACTTAATTCATCACATAGCGATACACCAACTGCTTCCCCTACTTTTGGTATAAAACTATATGATATAGTGGTCCGATCCTAAAGATTTTCCTACTTAATCCATTATGTCGCCTATTATTGGTGATCCGATAGGCATTCCTTTTAGTTGTTTTAGTAATAGGCTTTATTTTAGATGATAATTATGTTTTAGTAACTATAAATTGATTGAATTGAATGGTAATTGTTTCGTCTGTAGGTATTTAATGAGAGATTGACAGATCGACAGGGGGACATGGCTATATCGGCTCAGCTTGCTGTACTTTATGGGGTCAAAAACGTCTCCTTATGTGCGTTACAAACAAAATAATAAAAAACTTGTTTCTTATCGCGAATTTAACAAAAATAATGTAATATATTAATATAATTTTAAAATCTCAGTAAATGTCAAAATTTGTTTCTTATTCAGACCACTTTAAGCGTCCAGATATTCCCATTTTTTATAAATTTTCATTTCTGTTACTTACCATTTCAGATATGTGTATGTATGAATCTTTGATGTCAACTCGTCACATTTTATAAGTTTTTAAGTCTTTTAACATTTGATTTCAAATAACAAAATAAGTAGAGGGTATGCGTTTTTATATATTTTACCAAAATAAGGATAAAAAATGTGCGCAGGACTAGAAGTTGTGGACTTATGGACAGAGAAGGGTGCATCGACTTCCATGATAGACTTCATGAGATCTAATTTTATAATATCTTTTGCAAGGGCATATAAATATATACATAACACAGAAATATAATACCAACACATTTAGTTTAATATTTATGCATATGTATTTAAAAATCACTTCATAAAAGTCGACAAATGGTGAACAATTTTTATTTGAAATTTATTTGACGACTTAAACATTCATTTCAAATCCGAAATTTGCTCCGCAAGAAAGGTCTCTGACCAGAAAAGTAACTTTTTCTTTTATTGAATTTAAAATATATAATTTTGTTGATATTGCATATTCCAGCCGGATTCGAGTTAAATTCTAGATGGTCGGATCTATTTTGGTCGGATGAGCATCTGGGCAGATTTGAGAGATACGCACGACCAGCTCATAACATCATAATCGCAGCCTGTCTTTCTTTCATATTTTCCATTGAGCGCGCTAAATATGTATACAAAGAAACACACATTTGTTAAATGATATTTGTAAGAGACTTAATGGCTACTTACGCGTTGCTACAAGCATTGTGCCACCAGCCACTCAAATAGGAAGCACAATGAGGCAGGCGAGCGTTCTCACGGTCAATAGTTGAAAATGGGTTGTGTACATTGTAGTCCATTTTATTTGGAGCTGTTCCTCTAAACTTTCCCAACGAATCTAACCTATAATTTTTACCTTCATCACCAATTTTAAAATTGTCATAACTGGCAAATAGTATTCTTCCATCGTAATATCCTAGTTGCACGTAAAGTTCATAGGTTTTGGAATTTGTGATGCGATGCAAATTTTCCAGCCCAATGAAAAATTCCCCGTCCATGTGGCCGAAACCATTACGATACTCAGACCAATTTCTACGAAAGTTTACGCTTCCATCAAATCGTTTATGAATCACTATCCATCCACCACCTTCTATATTTCCCTCACAGACAGCAGAAATTAGATCGACTCCTGGTATATCAATTTTATGAATTCCTGATGACAGTCCTTTGCAACCATTTTTTGAAAATCTATCCCTGAATACCTTCTCTAAAGATAATACTTTTGAATTTAATTCATTAATTTCTTTGCTATATTCCATTTCTTTAGCCTGATAATCTTCTAATTGCTTTTTTTGCGACTCAAGTTTCTTTGTCTCTTCATCTAGATGAACTTTTAGGCGCACATTTTCAGTTTCTAATTTTAATTTCGTTTCTATCTGAATTTTGTCATCTTTAGCCCTCTGCATCTCTTTCTCATCTTTTTCATCTTTCTTATCTGTCAATATTCGTTCAATTTTACTTTTTAAAATATTTTGCTCAGCGATGCTTTCGTCTTTATCTTTTGCTGCTTGACGTTGAAAATTGTTTAAATGTTCTAGATTTTCTTTTAGTTGCTGTATTTCCTTCTTCAAAGTGTCTATCTCCTTTTGAGATGCTCCACTTAGTCGATCATTATACTTGTCCGAATGAGATTGTTCGAGCTCCTTGTTCTTTTCCTTTAGCTCTACGATATAACCAAGAGCAAGCTTTAAGGGATTGTAACAATAGGACGCACAGAGGTCTTCCTCCTCATTTAAAAATCCGCACTGCTATATAAAAAGATTTATAAATCATGTTTCATTTCACTATTCACTCATTTACTCACCCGATGGTCATCGGATATTGAAAGAGTTGTTAAGATGACCTGCTGGAATCCAAGAAGAACGACGAGGACAAAAAGTAGATGGACACTTTTTAGATTCATTTTGGAAAATATTCCCAAATATGTATGTATATAGAACTTGTCGAATTATTTTTATGTTGAGTTCACCTTACACATTGCAGTCTCAGAGAGCAACGCTTTAAGTACTAAAATATTCATAGATTTATATATTTTCAAAGTCTGAGATTGATGTGTGGCGTTATAATTTTGTTATCTGTAAATCTGTAATTTATTTTAATAATCACTTTATGAATTTCGTTCAAAGCAAGTTTTGCAAAAACAAAGTATTGGTTTCTTATCGCGAATTAAAAAAAAAAATATCAAAGAAGGTAACATCGGCTATGCCGAAGTTTATATACCCTTACAGTCCTTGGTAATAATAATTTTACATGTTCAAAATTTGTTTTCTTCAACTCAATTCATCAATATACAAACAAAACAATTTTACTCTCTATTTTACAATTTGTTCTTCTTCTTCCCTCATTCCCAAAGCAAAGCAACGCACGCATACACATACAGTTTATGTAGCGTTGCGTCTGTGTGAGACAGCAAGCAGCGCTGCCGGCAGAGCTGGGAGCAGAGCCGATTATTATATTGACTGTAACTTGTGTTCTATTTATCCGATCACATTCAAATTTGGGATCTGGGGTTTTATATCCAATATTATCACATATGTAAATTTCATAGCGATACTCCAATTTTTATGGTATAAAAACATATTTTGTGTGGGGTTTTTTCTCTCCCCTAAATACGGCGCTGACTATTTTTAACCATTTTCTTTGTATTTGTATCCTTAATTAATTAAAAGCTTAACTACAAGCTAAGATGAAAAGGCTTACAACAAATATGTATGTCAACAAATTTTTAACTTTATTAAAATAAATCAAGTTAATG
The DNA here is from genome assembly GCF_018902025.1 of Drosophila willistoni. Lineage (NCBI taxonomy): Eukaryota > Metazoa > Arthropoda > Insecta > Diptera > Drosophilidae > Drosophila > Drosophila willistoni. The sequence goes on from NW_025814052.1 coordinate 10,281,602, forward strand.
TTTAAGGCGATCAAAGAAGCTCATCTTTATAAAATTGTCAACTATTAACTTTGTACTTAACTTAAGTTAACTTATTAAGTTTCTTAGACTTTAATTTTTTTGGCTATTAAAGGATTAGAAATGTCACAAAAAAGCATTGGATATGTTAATAATCGAAACACCAGTGACTTATATCATTTTGATCCCTAGACACTTGACACTTAGTGCAATCAAAAACTCAAAAATTTTAGCTTTCGGTTTCATAATGCAAACTAGCAAGTCACTTTCTAATTTTGAAGTTAGAACATGAATGAAAATCAGTCAAAAACGTTTGGCATTTTCTATATGGCTAATCTGGAAATGCTTCGGATAATGTAAAAAGAATTGTTAACCGATGGAAATATTCTACGAACAGAAGTTCAACTTCAGTTTGAATTGTATCAAGTCTGGATTACCAGTCATATCCTTGATCTCTAGACACTTGGGATATGTAGAAGAATTACTGACATTTAACTTTAGTTTGAATTATATTGAATATGGAATATTTTCTAAAGTAAGTACTAACAAGTAATATCGTTTTGATCCCTAAAGAATATCTTTCTACCAACTAAAATTCAACTTTAGTTTGAATTGTGCCGCTTTTTCTTTATCTCTTTTGTTTTGGTTCTTCTGCTCTAGAAAAGGTAATATCATTTTGTATTATCCAAGCGGCTACTGACATTTGTTACTCAAGGCGAGGACAACTGCTGCAGCCATAAAGATGCAACACGAGCAACAGCAGCAGCAGCCGAAACAGCAGCAGCAACAACATCAGCAACGATTAATGAAACGACCTCTAACTGTGCAACGCGGCGTCGTTGAAAAATTAATGATCAATGTAAAAGTTATTAATGAAGTGCTGGGATCGGTCTGGCCGCCGTTTTTGGTCTTAAGGCAGAAGGAAAGAAGCAGCAGCTGGCTTGCGTTTGCTTGTTGTTATCGGAATCTTTTAGCCAAATGTGGCTACTGTGCTACAAGGCACTTGAAAATTGACTAGAGACAGAAGAGAGAAGTCATGAAAAATGTTTGCCATTTTTAGCACTGAGAGAGATCACCCTGAAGTTGATTCTGACTCTGACTCTGATCAATTAATAAGACATTTTGTGGGTGGGCAATATTATGAATGGCTAAAGAAATGCCGCAATGAGACCTTATCATATAGTAGAATAGTTCAGTTCAATTAACTTGGTTGGTTGGTTGGTTGGTTGTGGGCTGTGATGCCATAATGCTCTAACACGATTGTAATCTGAGATTTGATGAGCCAGTCAAGTCATTTATGCCATAATATAGTTAACTAACTAAAGATTGAATTACTTTCTATTAGCATTTGTTGTATTTGTTAAATGTTTAAGCGTAGCGATTACATAAAAAAAGAAACGATTTCAACTGCCAACTGCCAAACCGCAAAAACACACACAAACACATACAAACACACACAAAATCACATTTTCATTGATCTATGTCTAATGAGCTGTAGATCGATTTACTATGTGGGATCATTATTATAGCCCCGAATAAACCGAATCTGAGTCAATGTATAGTGAAACCGAAGCCACAACAATTACAACAATAACATCTGTTCAACAGAAATGGGCGTTTGGTGCTTGAAAGTGATTGAAGAGAGGGGGGGGCGAGTGGATGTTGGAGGTAAAGAGAAGTTGCCGTCAAGATTTTGTTGTAAGTAGCCCGAAACAATTTTGCGGCCTAAACTGTTCAAGTCAGAAGACACGAGACACTGAGAGAACCAAATTGTGATTGAATGTTGCGGGTGTAAAAAGTCTTTCGTGGAAAGGTTAGAAATTGTTTACAGTGTAATTCCACTCACCGGCTCGATGATCCACAACACGCTTCATTTCGCTGCTGCTACCTTTGGAATGATTAATGCAAGGCAATCAGTGCCCCTGACTACTGCAAAAGCCGCCTCCAACTTTGGATTCCATCTACCCATCTCTCCATTTCCATCTCCATCTCCAACTCCATCTCCATTACAAATGAAGCCAGTTGACTTGTTTTGTTTGGCGACTGATGAGCGCAGATAAAGCTCTTTCATACACCAAAAAGGAATGCCTTTGAAGGCCTGCGCCATCTCCTACGATATGGCCAGTAGGACAAAATGCGCACAATAAAAACGAACGAACTCCAAGCAAAACCAAATGAGAGAGAATGGCAGGCAGGCAGTCCAGGGGGGGAGGGGTGAGATGAAAGAGCACTTGACGAGCTGCTGTTAATGAAACCGCTTCTTGAACAGCCGCATTCAAGTGATTGATGGACTAAGGTATCCACTGGACACGCTCCCTCTTACTCTCTCTCTCTCTCTCACTCTGTCTCTGTCTGTCTCTGTCTCTATGTTTCGAGTGGCACTGAAAATTAAATTGAAATTAAATTAACGCATCTTCAGAGTTGAGGCTTTCAGAGTTTAAAGGAAATGCGATCAAAGTGTGAAATTAACATTTTGCGCTAATCAGCCGGGGCACGCGTTTCGGAACTGGATCGGATCGTCATCGGTCTCTGGCCGATTCACCAGACCAACAACACTCACTATGAATTTATAGAAACAGCGGGCGGTAAATGTATCCCAACAGCAACTTTTGAGTGCTAGAACAAATCTCTTGGCTGCCATCGCCATTGGATGGGCATGTGGCTGTCATTTAGTTTAGCGCGGAACACCAAAGTTGATTTTATCACACAAGTGAGAGAAAGGTGAAGAGTGAGATCACAAAAAAGGTGCAGGAGACGAGAATGGCTCAGATAATTGATTAAATTTCCAATTTTGTTCCACATCAATTCTTTTCACTTTGGAGAACTTTTGACGATTGTTTTTTTTTTTTTAACTTTTACCATAATTTTTCGGAAAAACTTTAAATTAGGTCAAGGTCAAGAGGCATTGGTTCATAGTTTCTACTTTTAACCATAGATTTAACCCATGTTTCATTAACTTGGTTAGTTTGGTTGTTGGTTTTTGGTGACTGTCAAACTTATAAGGTGAGCAACACGTTCAAAAATTGTCGAGCGCTTTACTGATAAGTTCTGTTTTAGCTGGAGAAAGTTAAATAGAATTGCACTAACCAAAAATGGGATACGATATAGTCGACTGATTTCGATGTATAAAAAAAACATTACATTATTTGGAGGATGGACATTTCTAAGCCATGTTTTTGTGTAATGAAGGAAACATTTGTGGAAAACTCTTCGAAGTCATCAAATCACTACGATTAATCACTGAGTTTATTCACAAAGTGTAAATTTTAAGAAAAGACAAAATAACAAATCTAGAAATAAAAAAAGACTAAACCATTTTTTGTTGTCAAATGTCGAATGAACTTCATACTGTAAAATTATATATATAGTGCTTTTAAGTGCTATTAGAAATCGACGTTTGGCCTTAGCAAAATTAAATTGAACCAAAAAATCAAAACTAGTCAACTTAAGTAATATATTTTACTACTTTAATATGACATAGTTAACCACAATCCTTTTCATTACATCCGAACATTTATCACCGCTTCATTGGGGGGGAAAAACGACACTTACGTCGGGATTCCAACCCAAGTACTACAGTTTTATAGATTGAGTGGGTCTCCACTAAACCATCGACTAGGTATAAGCACGATTTAGTGCTTAAATATACTACTTAACTTATTTAAGTACATATACTACTTTAAGAATTTAGTGCTCATATAGTTGAATAGCTTTGATTTAGGCATTTTTTTTTGAAAGATTAATGAAAAAAACCAAAAATTAAAATGTCGACCTAGGAGTATTTATCCGAATCGTTCATTTTAACTAAATTAAGAAGTTCGACTAACAGCCTCATCTTCAGTCAATTCACTTTTGTTTTTAGCCTCATCTAAATCACTGTGAGACTGAATTTGAATATATTCATGCAGATCTCTTATTCATTTCTCGAAATTGCTGAAAAGAATTGAAGCCTAGTTTGATTGTTAGATAGTTTTTTGTCCTTATTAAGGCTTATTTTAGTTTGACTTTAATATACATATGTATGTTTAGTTAATATAGGCAATACTTGGGTTAGTTGAATGCATGTCTATACTCATTTTAGTCAATTTTAGTTCACACAATTAAATTCATTTAAGTGCTTCATTATATACAATAGATTCCACTGGTTGCTCTACTAAGTAAATCTTGTTGTCTAATTGTTGCATCAAAAGTTTCTCCGTATATATCTCCCTCTCTCTCTCTCTCTTTCTGTATGGCCCCAAAAGAAAAGGTAAACAATTCTCCAGAGCATTTTCCAGCTTGGCCGATTTTCCAAGTCGTGTTGTTTGCATTTTCAATTAGACTTGTTGTGTACCTCATCTTCCAACTAGCAACTTCCATCTCGTCAACTCATTCATAATTAATTTTTATCAGGCAAAAGATCTCAGATTAGACTCTTGTGTGTGAGAGAATACATAGAGAGTCTTGTTGTTGCCCTGGAAACGATGTCAGATGATCATCATAATGATGATCTGAATGATGATGGCAAATGATGATGAGCAGCTGTCGGAAATAAAAACAATAAAAAAAAACATTGCCAATTCTTCCAATTCCATCTCCAATTCACAATGCCAATTTGTGGCATTTAATTTTCTTATAAATTTCTTATCTCAGCCAGTTAATCTTTTTCCCCCCATCTCTCTGTCTCTTTGTCTTTGTGTTCTTTCAAGACATGTTCGTGCAATTTAATTTTTCTTAAATTTTCTCATAAAAATGATCGAAAATGGCCAAATTACAGTTCTCTTGCTGCAAATGAAAAAAGAAAGAAAATAAAAGAGAGGAAAGAAAAATAATAATAAAATTCATTCCATACCAATCTCCCAACCCGAGACCGATCCCTGATCTTGGGACATTCGAATTATTGGCCAGTTGCGTTTGATTGTTTGACTGATTGCTGCTGACCGAATGGCTGAATGGCTGACCGACTGGCTGGCTGGCTGGCTGAATGGATGGCCAAGGCATTTAATTTGCAACATTACAACCGATAATCAATACAATGAAGAAATATTGTAGTCAGTCTCCCCTCTACCCCCCGCCCCGAACCCGGCAACCCGCACCATTTCAAAATTGTTGAATTTGCAACATTGATGGCTGAAACGTGATTTCTATGTTTCCCACTCAAACACACATACAGATAGAGAGACAGAGGCACAGAGCCCGAGTCAGTGTCAGACACGGACTCGAACTCGAACTCGAACTCAAACTCAAGAATCGATGCCAAGAGACTCCGATCTGACTTATAGCACAGGCTAGCCAGTTGGTTGCTTTTATATACATACGACTTGTCAAGTTTAAGATGATATTGAACACAATCGGCGAGTTGAACCATAAATATACCCTACCTATCCCACTCTCTCTCTCTCTCTCTCTCTCTTTGACTATAAAACGCCGTTGAACTTATATATTATCCGTTGAGTTTTAGAGATTTTAAAAAGTTTAGTTTAACTTTTACGAAAGATTTCCAAAAAATCAAAAATCCCTTTGCAGAGAAAGAAAAGAAAAAGAGCAACATAATTGTCGTGTTTTAATACGTTTTCATCTTCCCTCCATCTTCTTGGCCCTTTCATTCCTTTTATTTCTCTAAATTGCAATTTGCGCAAATTATATAGGCAAAAGGCAAAAAGGCAAAAGGGGCTCAAATGCTCCATTGATAGGATCGGGATAGGGTCGATGTTGCCACAGGACGTGCAGCAAAAATGCATTTTATTTAGACTTTAAATTATAGTTGTGGAAAAATACAAAATAAACCAGATAGAGAGCAGAGAGCCAACAGAAAAGGCGACACCAACTGATACCCTTTAAAAAGACCATAAAATAAGCAATGCTTATAGTTCTAAGAGCAGCCAAAATACCCATCCATAGGCAGAGTATACAAAATGTCTGCAGAACGTGGCCCAAAATGCCTCGAGCAGGCATCAATGGAACGATCGAATGATCGATCGATCCAGCCATCCATCCATCCATCGATCAGCCATTACACACAGAGCCCCCAAATCTTGTACTCTCGAGTCTCAAGTCTCGAGTCGAAACGTTACCAGTATAGCAATTGCCAATTGGCAATTGCCAATTTGAGGCCAAAACGTTGGACGACCATAATGCGATTGGTGCATTTACTTTGTCCACTTGTCCAACTTGGCTTCGACTTGAGTTGGCAGCCATTTTGGAAAATGCCAACGGGCCAACAACAACAACAGCAACAACAACAGCAAAAATAAAAACTGGCCAGCCGCCATCAGAGTCAGTCCGGATAGAGCGGATATGGCTGGCCATAAAATTAACAATTTCCGTGCATTTAAAAGATAATACACAAAAGTTCAGGAACAAAAAAAAAAAAACAGAGCACAGTCAGCAGCCTCAATCGATGAGGACAATGGTTGGCAATTTGGGAGGGGGGGAAATCCTTTTCAATTTAATTCAAAAACAAAAAACAAAGCAAACAGAACAACAAAATTGCATCCAAAGGATTGCAACATTTAAGACATTTTATCGGGCTTCTATATAGTATTAATGAAATTTAAATAAAAAATAAACACTTAAAGAAGAATAATTGCTATATTTTTTCTAATCGGTTTATATAGTTATATAGTTTAAGTCACTTGTTGGTCTTAATTAGCTTAGATTTAATTCCGTTTACGATCCCAAAAGGTGAAGAAAGTGAAATCCGTAGCTAAGGATTTCATTGACATAAAGATTTCATCTATTAAAGATTTCGTGTTAAGGTTGATCTACTGTATAAAGATATATATATATGTGTGTGTGTGTGTATGGGGGCGGAAAAGCAAGTGTGTGTGTGTGTGTGGGAAGGCAAAAGAAAGAACAACTTTTCTGCTCTGGCAAAAATATCAATTTCCCGTTTTGCCGACATTTTTACCACACCGCCTTTCCCCCGTTGTTTTACCCCCTCCACCCTACTCCTGTCCCACACTTGGTCTTCTTCTTTTTCAGCTTGTGCTTCTTTTTTTTTTGTGCGCCATAAAAGGGAAAAGCATAAATTGTTTAGCATTGAAAAGGCAGTAAATTGTATGTGAAAGAAGGCTAAAAGCACCACATTATAAGCGTCAAAGGATAGTAAGAAGAAATGAAGGATACGGCGATAGCGAAAAAAAACTGAACGAAAGAGGCAGAGGGAGAGAGACACACACACACGCAAACAGATAGACAGAGAGAGCGAGAGAGAATGAAACACACACAGAAAGAGAGCAAGAAAGAGAGAACGCATAATATTAGATAAAAGGATAATGTAGCAAATCCTTTGAGTCGAAGGCCGGAAATGTGAGCTAAAACGAGATGGCGCTCTCATTGTTGGCAGAATGTGAGTGTGTGTGTGTGTGTGTGTGTGTGTGTTGGGTGGAGGAGTAGTGGGTGGTGGGTGGAGGAGTGTGCGTGCGCCATTAAACTAAATTCCAAGCCAGCCAACTCTGACGTCACATATTCATTTTCGTCGCAAAGAAAATGGAAGGCATAACTTTATTGACTATGTAAGTATGTGTGGGTGTATGGGTGTGTGCGTGTGTTTGTGTGTGTGTGTTCTTGTAAGTGTTATTTTTCTGCACTAGGAGAAATCGTCATAATAAACGTAAATAAATGTTTCTGAGCAAAAGAGAGCAAAGCAATGAGACAAAATGTCAAAGGAAAATGGTTTTTCCTCATGTACACACACTCATCCCCTGCCCTTGTACATATGTGTGTGTGTGTGTGCGTGTGTGTACGCTAAGCAAATAAAACTAAATCAGTGCCACTTTGTGCAATTTATATGTTAATATCATTTCCCTTTGTTGTCGAGAATGTTCCCCCGAGCCACCCCTTTTTTTTGGCTTGTCTTTTGTAATTGGCCATGGATGAAAGAAGTGGAAGGAACGTTGGGGTGTGGGGCAGAGGAAGAAAATAAAGGCGGACGGATGCTTTGCTAACTTCATGAGCTTGAAGATTATGACACACACACACACACACACCCACACACACACTCACACAAAGACACCGACACATTCATTCACTGTGACAAAGTAAAGTCACAAAAATTTTGTTAGCTGCAATTTCAATTAAAAGACACAAATTGGCTAAATCACCAGAATACAATGTGAACCAGCAAGAAAAGTGGAAAATGGAAATGGAAACGCAACAAACAGAAGATGAAGCAAAGTAAAGTAAAAGAAAAGGAAATACACACATAGACAAAAACACACGCACACATGCATTCAAATATTTACACTCTAGAATTTTTCAGCATATAAAGATAATAAAAATAATAAAGATAATTTTCTATTCGAAGCAGATGATTTTTGAAATAGTTTGATTTAATGATAAAAAGCAATTGTTTTTATCGAATAGGAAATTTAAATTAAAACAATTAAAATTAAAATTTAGCAAATGAATTTTTTCTTGAATCTAACTCAATATTCACTTAATTCCGACAAAAGAATGAGAAAACGAATGGAAAATTCTAATCAAATATAACAATTTTAAACAAAGTTTTCTTAACGTAAAAAATTTGAAAAAATTCAAAAAAATTTGAAAACTGATGCGATAATTTGGCTTAATTTGGATTAAAAATTTTTAATCTATTTTTAAGTTTTTAACAAAAAAAAAATTTAAAAATTTTCTTGAATTTTGTTGAAATTTTCTAACAAAAGAGATCAGACTAGAGAATTTTATTGTCCAAATTTTAAAACCTGAAATTAGAAATATTTGAAAAACAATTCAGTAAATGTGTTTTTATATTAAGGAAGTCAAATTTAGCTCTTAGGTTAGCCTAGTTAGTTGTTTTTATTAACCTCAGTATCCCTTTTAGGACTCAAAGTTGTTGCTAGTAATTGTAATTAAAATTGGAATGCCAATATATTAGGCAAGGTAATAAACATAAAAGTGACTTTAATCGAATAATTTGTTTGAATATTTTATTACATACATATGTAGGTAGCGGCAAATCAAAATGAAAGTCAAACGGATGTCGAGTATACGCCGTGCTGGTCATGCGATCGCAACGCCCACACACACACATGAGAACCCTAAATCTGATGACGAGGATTTTAGGATAAGAACGTGCGTGGCATAAAGTGTCCCCCCTCCCCCCCTCCCACACACACGCACATTGATAAAAGGAGTAGAGGAGGAGAGGCAACTTACACGTGCCAGGAAGTCAAGTGGTTGGTCATAATACGGCTGACACTCATGAATCTAAACAAATGCCAAGGCAAATAAACGCACAGAAAGAGAATGAGAGAGCAGGAGAGCAGGAGAGTCCACCAAATGTTGCAAGAGTAACGGGAATGGGTGTATAGAGATTGTGGTTGCATATGCGTTGGCCATGACTAATTTGCATTATGAGCCAGCCAGCCAAGGCAGGACGACGTTGTCGTTGTCGTTGCCGTTGTCGTTGTCGTGGTTGCCGTTGTCGCCGGTTGCCATAATCTGCCTGAAATCGTTTTTATTGTTCGCACTTAAGTTGCGTAAAATAAAAATCATGTTTCTAACGCCAGGCTCCAAGTCCATCCCCCCCATCCCCCATCCCCCTTAGAATGGAAAGAAAAAGGCAGCCCCAAAACCTCAGCGAAAGCATGTGTGCTAAAGTTTTGGTCCTGGGTGGCTTCTTCATGCCGTCCTAAGCTCCATTTGCCTTGAATGGCATAATTTTTATGTGAAGCCATCACGCATGCTATCACCCCCCGTCACCTCTGACCTCCTGTTCCCAGCAAAAACCCCGCAGGAAAGAAACCTTCTTTTAGGGCTTTGACTGACTTAGTTGCCTTTGTTTGGGTTATGTAGAAAATCTGTGGGACACACTTTATGACTATGTTTTTCTTCTTTTTTTTTTTTTGCTGCTGCTCCACAAAGTATTTTTATAGCTCAATTAGCATATGGAGGCGGGGTCCAAGCACCAAAAGGCTCCCCTCCTTTCCTCCCAATCCCACAATACCCCCCTGTGGTCTGTGATATGTAAAAGGGTTTCGTTTTGGAATTCTGTCAGACAATTAATCATGGTGAAAAAGTTTCACTCTTTTTTTTCGGTTAATTGATCTACTTTTCCAAGTTTTTCCCTAATTTAAGTTAGAAGTGGATTTTTGAACTGAAGTGCAGACTATAAGACTATTCTTCATAGGAATTTTGACAGCTCAATTGGTTTACTTAGGACTTGAGAATTTCTTCTTAGGCAGACTTTTTCACTCTTTGCAGCATTCAAAATTATCCAAACTTGAACTTTTCTGTTATAGATTTCATTATCGATATCGATATCGATATCTTTAGTTTTTTAAAGTGGATTCTTGTGGATTTGACTTTATTTGTGCCGATCAAACAAGAAATTAACTAATTCTAAATCAAACTCAACGCAGGGTCTTAGTTTAGTCAAGTGTTTTAAAGACTGAGTTAATATCTAGGAGAGATGTCAATTGAATTTGAATGAATATGAATTCGCTAAATGTACTTGGATTTATTTGAACTATATAATGTTTCAAAAAGGATTAAGAAGGACTACAAATTGCAAGTGACTTAAATTTTTGTAATCTGATTGATTATTATATTCAGTTGATACCCTTTTGACGTAAAGGGATCAATTTGATGAAGAAACACTAGCATTATATCCACTTTAGTATATTTTCAATAAATTCTTAATAGCATGAAAGGTGTGTGTTCTTTTAATAAGCATTGCCTACATTTGGGGGGCAATTAGAAAGCAATTTGAATATTGTGAAATGAGTGAATGTGAAGAGGAAATGTGCATGAATGGTGGCCGGGGGGAGGGGAAAGAGAATTGAGAAATGGGAATGGAATGTGGCCGCGTGTTTGTCGAGTGGGTTAAATGACTTGAACCACTTGCTTAACTCAACTCAAGACCGAACCCACCACCAATCCACCAATTCGACTCCCAGTGGCAGTGGGCCACTATGATTTATGCTCTTTTCGGGCCAATGGCAACAATAACAAATCAACGGAACTGTGGGCCACCTTTAGCCTTTAGACGGCTGGCAAACGTCAGAGAAAAACTACAAACGGAAACAAAATACCGTTGGAAAAGCACTTAAGGACCTTTTCATTAAGTGTGCGCATACTCTCCAGCAGCGTAAAATTCACTTCAATTTCTTTTCTAGTTATTATTTTCTGTGTGTGTGTGTGTGTGTGTTTTTTTTTTTGCCTGATTTGACATGTTCACAGGCAAATTAGTGTCGCGTTTGGCTCTTGCTGCCAGCACATTAATTTCAACACTCCCCCCAGACCACACAGGACTGAGGGCAAGAGGAAACAGGAGAGGGAGAAACGTAAGTTAAGGGAAAAAGGTTGACTAAAATGTTGTTTAGCGCATGTTTTAGCGTTATTTATTAAACTAAAATTATTGTTAATGAGGCAGCGGCGTCGGCTTTCTGTTGTGTTGGATTGGGTTGGGTTGGGTCCTTGGTGACTTCCAACGCCTTTTCGACAAGCAACAACAACAAGCAGTTAATTTCAAAAGCGAAACAACCAGCAACAACAAGAACGAACAGACCACCAAGTCAAACCTTATCGCTTATTTAAACGAAGGCATTTGATTTTTGTGCCGATAATGCCATCAAAATGATTTAAGCGAAATGACTTCAACACGACAACACAACACAGCTCTAGAACAAGAAAAACAAAAACAATAATCATAACCAACATTGAATGGGATGGGATGGGAGGAGTGGTAGGAGTGGTGGGAGTGGGAGGACTGGCAGGAGTGGGAGTTGTCGGTAGGCTTAATGTTTTTCTTTGGGTCATCTAGACATACATAAATTGCCTTGACTTATAAAAACTGGAACAAAAGGAAACTCATTCAAGATATTTATGAAGTACTTAGGCAAAAGATTTGCTATAACTACTAGGGTTGGAACGTTTGTTTTTTTTTTTTTTTCTGAATATGAATATGTTTTCTTTTATGATTGTTGTCGATTGACTTGGTCGTTTCGCTTGGCCCATTTGCCTGGAAATTGTTGTTAATGCGTTGTGGCTGAGACACTATTTTTTTCCCATTCACCATGGAATACAAATCATAATCATATTTAATAACCCAACCCCCCCCCACACCCCCATACATGGGGCTAATATTATTTATATATGGAAATTTTTATACTATAATGTGTTTGAATTTTGAAAAGTAGCCCAAAGATGAGTAAAGAAAGGCTAAGAGAGAGGATAGAAGAAATTCAATTAAAGAACTTTTACTTTATTTTTAGATTAATCCCCTTTTAGATTATATTTGTCTTGGCCTAATACGTCGCTTTCAATTCAGCACTTTATCAAATTTCTCATTATATAGAAATCTATTTTGACTATATACTTATAGCTTTGTCTTGAGGTTCTGACTAAATTTCTGCTGATTACCTACAATTGTTACATCTCAATATTAGCGCAAGGTCGTTTTTAGTGAAGTTTTTTTAAGTTTTCAAAGAATTATCTTTGAGTTAATATCTAGGAAAGTTGAAAGTTGCATTTTTTAAAAATTATTAGAAATAAGCAAGAATGAATGAGGTAAATCTTTAAAAGGAAGAAAAAGGTTTTCCTTTACATATTTTTAGAACGACCAACTTCCATCATCCATTGCAGACTTGGACTAAAGAATTTCAGAATTGCGATGACCATCCCATGTCTTCAATGCTAAAACTAGTTGCGAATTGCCACCAAATGAAGTGAAGAGGGATAAGCGATATCTTCTTTATCGGAGACAAAGGCTTTTCAAGTCATTACTCCTTTTGATGATTTACTCTAGAATTCTTTTTTAACCCAGTTTCGAATCCTTTAAGAATCATGCAATTTCTTTCTAAAGTATTGTACTTTATATATGAATATAATCGCATTTTAATCATCAAAAGGGATCGCAAAGGATTCAACAAGTTGATGTTTGTTAAAGAAATTCATCACATGCTGGGTGGAAGTACTTTTTAGAGGTATCTCTAATCTGAGTTATATATATAATCTTAACTTCCACTATTTAGACTAATATATAGCAATATTATACATATACCTATAAAGAACTGACACTTGACAAAACAAAGTTGTCTCTTTCAAATGTTATTGGCAATGATTAATTGCCATTATTTTGATCGATATCAATTAGAATTGTACTTTGAACTTGGATTTTGGAGTTGAATGTGTGTGTGATTTGAAAAGAAACATAATTGGAGTAACAACTTGGCGGATGTGATTGTATCTTAAGTCCAATTAGCCTGCATGCCATCACTTATTGTTAGTCTGTTTGTATTTGATATCTGTCTCTAAGCATTTCGCTGGAACAAACATAACTTTATCTTTCAAAATACCAACTTCCTTCATTAGATTTCAGCTAATTTCAAATATTGCGTGGTTGTTAAGACAAGTTTCCCACACACAAACTCAAAATATATGCCACGCCCATTCATTATTATACACACACACACACACAAACACACATATGGAAGCCTATTTCCTAGCCCAAAGACAATGGCTGACTTGGCCCACACAAATTTAAAAATTCAAAACTTAAAACTCAACCACACACGGCGCCAAAGTGTAACAGAAAATTGTTTTGGCAATTAAAAAAAGAGAAGAAGAGACGCATTTCAGGGTAAGCAGGGGGGTAGGGGGACACAGGAAGATGAGAGTTCATAATAACCATGGCAAAAATGGGAAACAGAAAGGTAAGGTGGGGTAAAAACTAAAAAAAAAAAGAGAAAAAAACGCCAGCTAAAATGGAAAAAATTGCCGCATCATTTGAAATTCATTAGGCAGAGGAGTGATGGGCCCTTGACGCGCTTGCTTTTGCTTCCTTTTTTTTCATTTTAGGGCATAAATAAATCAACAGCTAGGAAAAAAAGAGATAGAAACAAAGAGAAAGAGAGAGAGGGAGAACACGCAAGTGGTCGTCGTCGTCGTCGTCGTCGTCAATCATGACAGCGAAATGTGTCAACAAACGTCAAACAACCTCAAACTCAAGCCACAACTTCATCAGCTGTCAGGACGAGCGAGCCAGAATAAAAACAGGCAACGGGGAGAATGAGAATGCCACAGGATAAGCGCGCCTCTACATCAAATTGAGTGATGATCTCACAATGATTTGTCATAAAAAAAAACTGCATACAAAAAAAAAAAAATATTTCAAATTTTGCCACTCAAAAAAACAAACAGCAAATGCAACCAAAGAAAACTAAACAATGATTTTGACTTGGACCATTAAGCGATCTTTAAAGGAGCAAAGGATATTCCAAGTGGTAAAGTATTTAGACCAACTACTAATGTTAAACAACAAACTATTTGCAATTACTTGAGTAATCTTTTTTGATTGTTTATATCGCTAATTAGATCATTGATAGGACTAAATCATTTAAAAATCTTTAAATTTTAGAATCATAACTAAGAGATTTTTAAGTAATTGCTCTCTCTCTCTCAATCTCTATCTCTCTCTAGCTCTTTGTCTTCGCTTCTCTTCATAAAATTTAATACTTAATGAGTGAAATTGTTTAACCGTTTCGCTTCAGTGAATCGAACCCTTTAAGCACTTTTGATAAAACAAAGATGATTATATGTATGTGTGTGTGTGTGTGTTGGTGTGTGTTGGTGTGTGTGTTGATGTGTGTGTTTGTGTGGTTAGTTGAAGGTTCGTGTTTCTATTTGAAATATCAGCATTTTCCTGCATTGTATTTCATCTCTCGCACTTTTCCAACAACATTTCAACATTTTATGCATTTATGAGAGAAAAACGAAACGGATTTTAATGCGTTTTATGCGTGCGCGCATTTTAAGTGACTGAAAATGCTAATCGGACAAATTAAATGGCACGCAAATACGACCCTTACCCAAAGGTCCCCCCCACTTCTCTCCCTGAAATTGCCACACGGGCGTTGTGAGAGGGAAGCAAAGTAAAGGTTCTACACTTACTTTTTTCCTATGATTAGATTATAGACTACACCCATGACATTCAGATATATGTATGTACCCCCCCTCATATGAATATATACAGTAAGAGTGAGAGAGAGAGAGAGAGGGGGGAGAGAGAGGGTACGTTTCGGGCCCCACTAAACGTCGGTTTGTTTCGGCAACAAATGAAAATGGAAATGTGTTGCGCGTGTTATTGTTTCTGTTGTTGTAATTTTACGCCAAATGTGAAAGCAAAGTAATGCAACCTATGATAAAGTGCGGTTACTGAAAGGAGTCCCGATACCGAGTTGACTGTGAAACGGAATGGAATGGAATGGGTTGCTAACTTTTGCATGACGACAGAGAACCGACAGAATGTTGTTGCTTTTCCCTTTTCTGTGCTGTGCGTGTGAATTATTTTATGTGAATTTGATTGCAAGCGTTTATGGCGGAAAACGCGAAAGAACCGCAAAGAACAAAAAAAAAAAAAATATACAAACGGCTACTGAAGAAACCCTCCACACACGAACACACACACACACACACACACACACGAACTATGAAGTCAGCCAAGTAGGAGGAAAACTTAAACGGAAACGGAATTCGGCATTGAGTTGCAACTAGAGATGTGAAATGATTGAGAAACATTGAAAACACTTTGCATTAACCGAAATAACATATAGGTTATTCAGAGGTCAGTGTCAAACTGAACTGTCTTACTGTTATTCAGGAATATTAGAAAACAGAATATAATAGTTTAGGCATATTTTTAAACTATTTAACAAATTAAAGCCCTTTAAAGAGTCTGTCCCACTTCCTCACTTAATCACTCTTTTTCTCTCCATTTCTTTCGTTCTTGCTGTTTCTTTAACAAATAATGTGTTTGCAAATCTATTAATATGCATGGGTATGCTGAAAAGTAGGCTATAGTGTCTCACAATACCCAAAAGTCACAAAAAAAAAACAGCCAAAATATGTATATACATGTTTAAAACATAGAAATAAAACTTTGACACATTCAGGAAGAAACTGTATCAATGAAAAGGCTCTAAGAAGGCGTGGGACACCTTTTTACAGTTTTTGTTGTTGTTGTTGTTGCCGTGAGTCAAAGTGGTCGCAGTCACGTCACGATATCTTCACTTGCTTAGCTACAGCTAACTAAGGTGAACCTGTATTTAAAATTAAGTTTTTTTTTTCGCCTTCTCCCTCCTCCTTTCCTCGAACCCAACTCCCGCAAATACCCCCCTCCCCATTCCTTTTCTGTGTTAATCATAATTATGCAAATTTCGTATATTGTAAGATGGGTTAGGTGTACGTTTGTTTGCACAATTTTCCACCTTTTATAGCACAGTTAATTTTCGTGCTCGTTTGTGGTCGGGCTATGCCTTTTGCTTTTAACTTTTTTTTTTCTCATTCTTTCTCTGTCTCTTTTACTCTGACTCTGTCTCTGTTTCTTAGTTGCTGTTGTTGTTTTAGCTCGTGTTTGCATGCGAACAACAGCTGAGAGGAAGAGAAGCCAGAGAGAGGAGCCAAAGCGAAATTGTGAAAATGGTGCAAAGAATTTCCCAGTTCGTTTTGAAAACGTTTTTATGCAATTTATTTAAGTTGCGATTAACGTCGGACCGTTCGCGATATTTGTTGGCTTAATTGCTTTGGCAGACGGCGACGGTGCGAAAGAGACGCGTTAAAAAATGCTTGTAAAAGTGCGGCCAAGTGCAAAAGGAGGTGGGAATGTTCAGTCATTGCAGTTGCATTTGCAATTGAGGATTATCAAACGGGGTGTGGGGAGTGGAGAATGGTGAGGGGTGTGGGGAAAGAACGAGTGAGAGGGAATTGCACTGTAAAAATTGCATTCCAAATCTCAATGAGACTCATGAGTGTCTATATATGTAAAAGGTAAGATTTGAATTTGTTTCTTTTTAAGCGATTAGTTTAAACTAGTTTCTTTGAACTAGATCTGCATTGCAGAGAGGGAGAGAGAGAGAGAGTGAGAGAGAGAGAGAGAGAGAGAGTGAGAGAGAGAGAGAGAGAGAGTAAGGCAAACTTAGGACTTGTTTAAGGATTTTCATTCCATAATTTGTTTGTTAAAACTTTTTAGTGTTAACTAAGTGATTCGACAGATTTGGGCTTTGAGTTGAGTTCAAAACACTTTAAAAGGTCATAAATATTTAAATTGTACTTTCAAAAAGTGAAAATTAATCCAAATATATTTCATATATTATATTTAGAGGTGAATAAAAAGAGAAGTAATGATAGCAGACTTTCTTGAATGAAACAGAATACCAAATAATTTTTGTGTTTTGGCCAGTTGTTTCGCCTTTTCGAATCCCTTGTCTATAGAGATCCTATAATATTCAAATTATAGCTTAATCTTACCTAAATAGATATCTATAAAAGTTCTAGAATAAGTAATTAACAGCAATTAGTCTCTATCTAGCTAGAGAGAATTGAATGCATTTGAAAGTGTTTAGAAAGTCAATTTGAAGCAAATTTTGCTATGGGAAATAAATATACTTAGCTGTATATTATAATTTATTGAAATTGCTTATACAATGCACACATAAAAAAGCTAAATTAATGGGAGCATAGTTTTTTTATTTTAGTTTCGGTTGATCGGCTGATGATCCCACACTTGGTGCTTGGGTGCAATTAGTTTGAGGTGTAAATGTGCCCCACCCATGTGTGTCTCTCTTCCCCTTCCGCATTGTCTCAAATGGCTTATTACAGGGCGTACATACATATATAAATAGCCGCGTATAACAATAACAATCACAAATAATAATAAACTAATTAAAAACCCAGCAGTAAGCAAGGAAAAAAACAAAAAAAAAAAAACAATAACAATAATAATAATACGATTAACTTTACTTACAACAACAATTATGGCCTCTGAGCTTTTCCCGAAGCTAACAATGTGTGGCAGACACAGAGAAAGAGAGAGAGAGAGCGAGAGAGGAAAAACGACGAAGAAGAAGAGGGCATAAAGGGAGCCTGTGAAAAACTGAACAAACCGCAACAATTTTCACACAATTTGCAATGCGAATAAGAGCTGGTAAAGTGAGTTGGGGATGCATGAGAGGGGGGGGAGCATGCGGGGGAGAGTCTAGATGGGTTCATACTCATGGAAAGTTAAGCTTTTAGGTTAGACACTCACACACACACATACAATTAAAACGGTTCCTTACTTAAGAATTTTCATTAATCATGATCGACGGCTAAAGAGCCCAGGTGAAAAGGTCAAGAGGTCGCACCTTTTATTGCCCAATACATACATAAATACATACATTGATTGATTGACCAGAATTTGGCCAACTTAATGCGCCTACTATATGGCCATTAATCAAAAACCAACCAAGAAATAAATAAATATTGAATAAAATTAAATGGGCTTGTTGCCAAAAACATTTACTCCCTCAAAAATGGGTGCTAAAGTCTACAACGGTCTAAGGATCGAATAGTTTATACTAGCTATACATACATACAAATACATATATAAACTTGTGTGTACTTAAATACATGTCTGTAAGTATTTCGATTGACGTGACTGTTTGTCTTTGACACCAAAAAAAAAAAAAAAACACTAAGCTGAGTAATAGTTATGCCAGTAATCGGAAAATTTATTACTACACTGGGAGAAATATGAAATTAATACTTATTTGTAACATATCAAAGGTGTTTATTTTGTTCATTTAACTGAATTGAACTAGTTTATCTTCACACAATTATCTTAATCTTAAATAAATTTGAATTAGTTTAGAACGAATCTTGAACGAATTTAAATAACAGATTAAGAATACTTAATTTCAATGTGAATGTCTCAGTACACATACTGAGATACACTTACATCTTTATTACATCAAAGTATACATCATTCATTTGAAAGTATACATCATTATTAAATCTAATTGATTATTCATTCATTTGAAAGAATTAAACTTATATCAAAAAATGGTATACTGGTTTCTTTAGCAGTAGTATCCAGTATTAGAACCAGTTCCTCTCTCCCATTCGATGGTTACGTTTTCATTCTTATAGTACCAAGATCGAAATACTATAATAGTATAGATTCCAAAGGAGATATAGATTCGAGTATTGAATTGTTTTATCCTAAAAATACATACAAAATACATTATTTTTATATCCTTGCAAAGAGTATTTAAATTCATGATTATGATTCCTGAGGAGAATATTTCTATGTTTGGTTTTCTGTATTCCCAAACCCACTTTGAAGCTTGAGTTCAATTCCAATTCCAAATGGATGTATGAATTGAACTAGTTCTAACTTTAGTATTTTCCAACACTATTTTGTTCTCAGTGCCTGCCATCCTTGCCGAGAATCCCTTTTCTCTGTTCAATTTTTTTTTTGTCGTTTTTGTTGTTCTTGTAAACAATTATGAAGCTTGCGTGCTAACATTATAATTGATTGCCTAAGCTCAAGCCTAGAGGGGGCGGTAGGCAGGGGGGGGGCCTTGGTAATTTGATTGCGCAATTTGCGCGCATTGTGTTGCATAGTTTTTGGCGCGGTAACTTGCATGCCGAACGAGAGGCAGGCTTCGGTTAGGGTTGTTGTAGTTCTTGGTGCCACAAAAAACAACAACAACAACAAAAGAAGCAGAAATTGTAAAGAAAAACCGCACACGAAAACAGTCAACGAACATGACATGCATTTATGTCACGTCACATGTGCAACACGAATAAGTATCACACACACACACACACTCATACACTCTCATCTGCAACTATTTTAATTGGCGACATTCCGCAATTTTATGACTTTTAAAATTCTACATACTCGAATTGTATGTACATTGCACACATGCAACGTTGCCACACTTCAATTGGCTTTTGAAGGACACACATAGCGGCACAGCAAGGGTACGAAGGAGGTAAGGGGTAGGCAGTACGAGCTTAGCCTGGCTATTGAGCAAGGGGCTCTCTCTCTCTCCCACTACCCGCTCCTTTTTTTTTTTTTTGTTTTTTTATTGTTGTTGTTGTAATTAGTGAGCTGCATTTCTTTGGCACTTTTGGCCTTGGCAATTAAGAAAACGAAAAGAGAGGTGGCAAGTGGCGGGGATGGGAAGGGGGAGGGGGACCGTGGAGAGCGAGGTGAGCGGAAAACAGGCTACATGGTTAGCTGAGCAAAAAGGCAACGAAAAGGCTTCACACAAACACACATTGCCGCAAAATCGTATATAGAATTATGTAATTAAGCACCGAACGAGAGACGGAATGAAAGTGGAATGGAGTGAAGTAGACTCAGAAGTGTAGTGTGTGCCAGAGGGGTAATGGGAAGAGAGACGTTAGGTATTTGGTTGGCAAGTTGTTAGCCATACCATACATAGGCCAAGGGCAAATGGGCGTACAAAATGCCTGATTGGAACAATGCACGGTAGCGGACATTGTCAGGAATGACAAATTTGATAAAGGACTCGACGAATTATGTGATCAGGCAACTACACACATATATGTATGTATGTATGTGTATAACCTACGATCTAAACTGTCTATATACATAGATTAAATATTCCCCTCAATTCTGAACTCTATGGTTTTTGGAAGAAAATTTCACAAAATTCTATTCAAAATATTCATATTGAAATTCAGAAACAAAACAATTTTTCAAAGTGCAAATCATAGACATACATACTATAACTCATAGTATACTCGAATATACTCAAACCATAACAACTCATTGCCTTACATTCATTTAGTTAGTTTTTCTTGGACTTGGACTAATTCATTTGAACTTGTTTTTTGATTCGCCCTGTGCCGAATCAGCCATAGAGAAGGATTAAACGTTTAGTCATTCAAAAGGAGGATTCATTCTTCATTCGTTCATTAAAATACAGTCTGAGCAAAATTGAATTTGGGAATTCTCAAAAATTTCTAAAAACTCTTTACTTTGTGAATCTGTAAATTTCCCAAATTTTAGCAGTTTTTCGAAAATGATATTTCTTTATAATGAAATTTTAAAGTGTTCATTTTAAACTTATCTTTTAAGTGAGACAAGAAATGCCAATATATAGATAAATATTCAAAAGAATTTAGCTCTAATTTGATCAATTTTTTTAGTATTTAAAAAATATATGTCTTTATTTTCAAGTTGGAATAATGTTTTTCAATCTGGTTTAAGATCTAGAGAAATAATTGTTTGTGCCCAATTTAAAAAAATCGTAATCTATACATCATTTATTCAGAACAATTGATTCATAAAGATCGTTAGTTCATACAATTTTTTATTTTCAACACTTTACAATAGATTATTAAAGTAAAAAATACTCATAGGTAGGTACTTATTATTTTGAATTTGAATAAATACATTTTTTTCGAAGGATCGAATTTTGTTTGGTTTGAAGAAGAAATTTGGCACTATAAAAGGTAATTAGATTAGTTTTTGAATAGATTTAATATTAGACGTTTATTAACATTCGTTTTTGAAACATTTGAAAAATATATGTACAAATAAAAAGAAACATCCTAAAACCTCCAAATTTACAGTTCAGTTCAGATTTTGTTACGGTTTTTCCATCTACTTAAACTTTTTCTAATTTAATCTCTCATCGATCGTAACTTTGTTGTCTGTGGGAATTGAATGTCACCTCAAGTTTTAAGCGATTAAACAATGTAGATTACAGATAGTTAGTACGAATACTAGGTATACTAGGTAGGAAGTCTGATCATTTCTGTATAGTCAATAAATTGGTCTATTAATTAAATTGAAAATTTTTAGGTCGTAAAGAGTTGATATCATTTTATGCCACTCAGGGCCATAAAAAATAAGCAACTTGATCAAATAAATGTCTAAACACTAAGTCAGTGGTAAAATTTGAATAAATTACTATATTTTCCTTTGTCTGTATTTAATGCTGAATAACCGTTTAGTTTAGTCAAGATGTTGACAGATCTAAAGAAGAAGAAAGCTTCGAGCTTATATAGTGAGTGGGTCTAAAGAGAGTACTAGATTTAGCCAAGAGTTTAATTCGTTTTGAAAACATGTATGTATTTCTATATTTTTGTTTTCATATTCAGAAGCTTCTTCTTTAAACGGACTAAGCGTCCGCACAGCGGGAGGCCGATCCCATTCCATCCAAACCCCGATCCCTATTTGGATTTGCATCTGCATCCGTGTTCTGGTCTGGTTTTCTTTATTTCTTCGTCTCTGATCAGCAAGTGGCAGCTGCTGCAGCAGGTCGACCAACACCTTGGCCACATTTATGATGGGCCCCCCCCCCATTGATTCCACCGCCTTCTCCTTTGCTCTATCATCACCAGGTTCACAATGTTGCTGCCGCTTCTTTATTTATTTTTTTATGGCAACGCATTTTGCAGTTCAATTTAATTTAAAACGACTTAATTTCGGTTTGGATTTCATCGTTCCCCCCTCCCCACTCTTAAGTCCCTACATCAATTATTATCAGGAGAGAGAGAGAGAGGGGAGGGGGTGAAAGAAAAGTCACCTTTTGTGTGTTTGGTGTTATAAATGCTCAATGCGCGTAGCCGATTAATTGCACATAAAAATTAACAACGATCAGGTACCAACGGGTATACATACATACATATATGTGGTTATATCTAGAGATGAAATCGTGAGAAGTATTTGTTAACCACAGTGAGAGATCCTTCTCTTCTGCCCTCGATCTCTCATACCAAATTTGTGATCGTATCACACCTTTTTCTTTTCTTTTTTCGGTTTCTTTCTTTCTTTCTTTTAGCATCGTTATCAACAAGTCGTTCCCGGCAACAATGTTGTACTTTGTATTGGTCAAGAAAAAAACTGAAATGATATGTAAAGAGAGGAGAGAAAAAAAATGAGAAGAAAACATTTTCTCGGTTTTATGTGCACCAAATTGAGTCATAAAAGATCCCGGAAGCTAACCTTGCCCCAACTCGAAGTCTCTACACCCTTTGAGAACAGTCTCCCTCAAATATATGTACCTATGATTTGCTTGCTTAAGGGTATCTTTTGGTCGACTAATAACGGCCACACAACATTTAAGTGCCATTCGAATGTTCATATTTCATACAAAAATACGCGCAAACGTTGTCTGATCCGTCTAGGCATTATTGTTCCAAAGATGATGACCAGACCAAAACGTCTATGAAACTTAGAAAGAGAGCAACAGGGGAGAAGGACGGAGGGATGGAGATGACGGCAACGGGGATCCTACAAAAAGGTTTCACAAATGCTGAAGGTTGCTTCTCTCTTTCGCCTTTTTTGAATTTTGGCACGAGCTTTGCTTAGGTATGAGTATTGGGTGTGAATTGATATTGACCAATTTATGGGCCAGGGTCTTAATGGGCTCAACGACAAGCAAGAAGAGTTAAGAAAGAACCCAACATCAACAACAACCGACATTTGAATGCTCTGATAAAAACTTGTACAAACAGGAAATCTAATGATGATGGCTAAATTTGATTCCATCGAAGCGATCGAGAGATTAAAACTTTTTCTATTTGGTAATGAAATTTTTGTAGTTAACAGTTAATCAAAAAGGTATGAATTGGATGACCTATAGAAATAGGTAATAGGTCAAAAAGATAAAGACAAATTTTCGTCCAATAAGTTTCCAATAAGAGGTCAAATGAATAACTTGTAAGTATACGTGTTTGAATTTTTTATTGGAAGAGAAAAGCCAGATAATTGAAAGGGAAAGGGGAAAGTTGGTGATTACTTTTCGTCCTCACTTTAAGTCCTTCTGGAAGGAGAAAGATTTAAAAAAATAATTACAAAAATCTCTAGAGGCAGCTTGAAGTCATGAGAGTTAAATACTTTATCTTTTGTAAAAAAGAAGAAAAGCTTTAACGAAAAAATTAAAATAAGTTAGGAAATTTTATTCAACATTTTAAATTAAAGATTTAAGAATTAACACTAAAAGCTGAAAGTTTTTTATACTTAAATTAATAAAAAATAGTTAAATATATTTGTTGCTTATTATTAAAATCATTAATACGGTTCAATATTTGAGAAAACAAATTTGAATTAATATTACTAAATCATTTATAAACTTTTCAATTTAGTTTTTAAGTAGTTTTCAGTTGTTTAGTTATTTAGAGAGCTCTAACTAAGCAAAATTTCGAGTTCATATTCTAGCTCTTTGATTTAGTTTTCAAGTACTTTAGTGGTTATAGTTAAAACGAGAGACGATGCTGAGTGAGCTCTAACTAAGTTGAAAGCAATAAAAACAATACTTATATACATAATACAAAATTGTCGCACAGGTGCCAAAAAGTTATAAACACAAAAAATGGGAAAAAGTCAAGACTCCTTTTCTTCCATTTTTTTTCCCCCATCTAGGACTACTAGAGGGAAAATTTATGATGACATAGAGGCAGTAAAAATTTAAATAGCCTCCATTTAGTGGAGCCAATTGTCATCAATTTTAAGATGAGCGCCGACACCGCCGCCGCCGCCGCTGCCGTCGGTTCGTTTCGAATGAAGAGTTTGTCCTGTGTATACGTTGTTGTTGCTGTTGTTGTTGTTGTTGTTGTTGTTGACTGATCTGGAGCAACGATAAATTGCCACGGCACAGGACAGGGCACATAGGTACCTTTGTTGGCAACGTTGTTGACAAATCAGTTGACGATGGCACACGCGGCCAGCATCCAAAACAAAAACAAAAAAAATGGGGAAGGTAATTATAATAAAAAATACTCTACACTTATTGTGTTAAACGACTTTAGAGATACCCTGTAAAAGGCAGGCAGAAGGCAGTTCGTTGCTTTTTAATTTTCTAAATTTTAAACATTCATGAACAACAAAAAAACTTTGAAAACTTCAACGTATTTATCAGGTGCATCATGTAAGCCCTATGGCCTCATGCCTACAGGGTATTAGAATCGAATTCTCGCCAAGAGTTGCCCCATTGTCACCTACAAGCCATTTACCCCCACGTTGTGGACCGCCGTCGATCGTTTTGGGCTTAGGCTCGAGGTTCGTCGAGTCAGCGTAGGGCAACACATTAAAAGTAAATTAACTTATCAGCGACAACGATCAGTTATTTTATTACGTTTGTCCACGCAGTAACACGAACATTATAATATCAAAGATGCCGATTAAGATTCCACCAAGAACAGCGAAAAAATCAACAAAAAAAAAAAAGGGACAGAGTCCAAAAGAGACTCAGGACCCAAAACTCATGCCGAAACTAAAACTGCCACAAGAGATGAAGAGAGAGAAAGAGAGAGGAGAGATAGAGAGAGAAAGAGAGGACAGATGCTGGATTTTGAATTGTGCAAAGGAGTCAATGAGGATGACGATGTAAATGTGTGGGTTGTTGTTGGCCTCACAACATATATATTTATATATATGGCGTTTATATATACGTGCCAGATCTCGATGGGCCAAAGACATTATTATATATTGGTTTTTAATTAAGTATATATCTATATCTATACAGCAGAGGAAAATGTCGGCCTTTTCTTGTTTACCAATCGTTTTGTAATTGAAAATATAAATATTTGTGTAAATAAATTATTTGTTCCTATGGAAGCTCTAGATATATGCGCATATTCGTCTGATCTTTAACATTAGCCACAGTAATTATTAATAATAATATTTTTGTAATATATGTAGTTAGTTGTTATGGAAACCTATTTCTTGAAAATCTCCTTAATTAGAGTTATAAGCTAAACTAGTGGAATCCAATATACAAGGTGGCGCAAAAGAAGTCATCCGATGTTGTTTGGCTCTTGAAAAACTTCGATTCTGTTTTTTGATTATGTTTATTTATACCTTTAGAATTAATTGTGTTAAGTCGGGAAGATTATATCGGACAAATGGGCGCCGTCACAATTGATTGCCATACTGGCTCGTTTTATGGCATTTTCCATCACTTCGGCGAGCGTTTCGGGCGATAAATTCTCGCATTCGTGTCGGATATTTTCCTTGAGGGCTTCCAAGGTCTCAGGCTTGTTGATGTAAACACGGGACTTCAAAAAACCCCATAAAAAGAAGTCCGGGACCATTAAATCGGGCGATCTGGCGAGTGCAAATCGTCAAAACGCAAAATTAAGCGACCAGGAAACGTGTCCTTTACAATTATTTCGCGTTCTTGGGGAGTGTATCGCTCCAAGGCTTATTCACTTGTATTCTGTATCTGTCTAGTCCACAAATGTCAAAACAGATTTGACATTGGCGGACATTTGCAAAAATGAGAGCATCTTCCAATAAGGTGATTCCTTTTGCGCCACCTTGTATATAATGTATATAGTAACCTGCTTCAGCTTGACTTTAGATTCAAGGGTCCAGAAGGAATTGATATACATAGATGGACAATCGGATAGAACGACCCACAGAGTGACAATTTTTAAAGAAAAAGTTTGCGAACTAACAGAAATAATAATCTAATAAAGTGATAGTTGAATCTTGTATTCCTGTTGAAACAAGTATAAACCAGATACTAGAAGGTATTCATTCCATAGAGACTAAAGACCGTGATACTCAAGTCATTTTCGCCTATAAAAAGTTCCTTTAGTTCAGTTCGAAAACAAGATGAAAAACTCTCTAAATAGTTTTCAATTTACTATTTAACACATTTAGAAATGATAAGTTTTTGATGCGAAACTTTTAAACCGATTTTGAAACCTCATTTCATTCAAATAAAGTCTCGAAATATCTTTTTGTCTTCCCTAATTTCAGGTATAAAAGCAATAACTAAGATAAATTCGAAAATGCTACCCGAAACCTCAAGTCAAAGTCAAAATCTCTGCCTATATACCTACTAACTTATATATAAAAACATCCAAGGATCAAGTAATGGAAGAAAACCTTTTCCTGTGAAAAGAAAACTGATTGATACCATGGACATAAATTAATTGAATCAAGTTTGTATGAAAGTTTTCCATGTAAAAAAGTTTAGCCAAATGCAAAAATATTTGTATTTTATAAAACAAACAATAAAATGTTAATCTTTGGTGAACCTAAAACTGCCGATTTTCAAGTATTTTAAAGATTAATTAGTAGGTACATTTTAGATTAAGACATCTTAAGGCTTACCATTGCAAAAGGAAAAAAATAACTAGCCAAGTCAAAATAAGTACATATAAAAAACCTATTTCCATCTGAAGCCTATGAAAATATCAACTGATACTATGACTCTTAAAGTCGTGTGTCTTCATTTGATCCTTTGTTATCACTCGATACAAATAATAGGGAACAATCGATTATAGTTTCAGGTAATATCAATCAACTTTTCTCTTTTGTGTTGTTGTTGTTATGGAGTTTTTTGAGGTCAAACCGTCAGACAGAGTAAGGACTGGCATTACGGATTGCGGATGTGGCTAAGAGCAGTGTAAATAGACATGTGAAATTGATAAAAGTTTCATTAATATTAACATGGCAAACAACAAACAACGCTAATTAGATAGTTATTAGATATTGAACGAAAAATTCGCAGAAGCTCAGGCTTCCTGCGACGACCGGAAAAACTGCTGGCAATTGTCCAGTCCAAAACCAGTCAACAGCAGATCGGGCATCGATGTCGAAGTTGAAAAAAACTCTCAAGTCTGAAGTCGAAGGCGCCTGGAGAGACAGAGAGTGAGACAGAGAGAGAGACAGAGATAGATAGAGAGAGAGAGAGAGAAAGAGAGGGAGGTATACAGAGTCTGAGGCGGTGGACAACTGCGCATTGCGGTTTTCATAGATATTTATTTATTATTATTTCTCATTGCTGCTGCTGTTGGGCGTACGATTGTATGTGTGTGTGTGTGTGTGTGTTTTTGTACAATTATTATAAGCATTCCATTGAAAGTTCGAATTCAACCGCAGAACGCACGAATAACCGCAGCAAGAGGGCAATTATATGCATTTAAATGCAATAACCGTCATCAGGATGTCGAAAGGACTCTGACTCTGACTCTGACTCCGAATTCTAGACCCCGAACATGTCTAATTATGTTTAATGTGTGCGCCTCTCGCAATTGAAGCGCGCGCATTCCTTTTGCATCCTTCTGCCGCCTGCCTGCCCTTCTGTCCCTACAGCCACTTTGCCACTTGCCACTTGCCTCTGCTCTGCTACTGCTCTGCCCTGCTCTGCTCTAATTTCGTTGCGCCTTTTGCCAACCGCATAGAACTAATGACCTGAGACCCTTTATGTTGCCTCTTTCTAGCCACTCACCCATTACTTTTTGTTTTCTTCTTCTTTTTTTTTTTTTGGTTCAAACGCAGAGTCAGAATCAATATCAATCAAAAGGATAGCCGCTCGACAAATTGCATTTTGCCCTCTTCCCTTACCTCTCGCCCTATCGCCCCACGCTTCTAGCTCATTTTCTCTTCTTCCGGTGCGAGAAGTAATTAGTCCAGTGCAAAGAGTGTGGAGAATATCGAACAAATGCTGCACGATCCCAAAGAACCATATATGTATGTATATAGACAAACAATTGAGGATCTGAGCGATTGGCGTGAAATTTTAATTGCGGCTTAAAGGTTAGCCATTTGCTTTCCTTTTCCATTTTGGTTAGCATCAATAATTTTTCGGCCAAGTGTTCTTAAAGATAATTACAACTTATTACATTTTATATTCTTTGAAGACTGAAAAATTTCATGGGAAATAAGCTCAGAGATAATTTAATAAATTTAAATTCTGACCAATTGACCAATTTTTGGTTCCGTTTCCGTTTTGGAATTACAAAAATGAAATTAAAACTCAAAAACTTTTAATTTTTAACACAAATAAATTTGAAAGTAAAAACTAAAGCGAGAAAAGTTCAAAATTTCTCTATTCAAATTCTCTCTATTTATTTTGAGTGGAAAATGGGAAAGTCGCCTCGAGTTATAGACCAATTTTTATTCTAGGATAGTTTATCAGCAAATTGCAAGATATTTTGTTATCTATATTTCAAGATAGAAGCCAAAAACTCCTTGAATTCAAATCCAAAGTCAGGTTTTTTCCATTAGTTTTCAAAATTTCAGATAGACATTTGAAGGCCTGATCGTCAAAATTTAAAGGCACTTTGTTATGTTTCCAGATAAAATGACAAGACTAGAGTCAATTACTCTTTCAATGAAATTTCAATGACAACTTTTAGTTTAATCAGTTTTCGAAATCTTGCAAACAAATTTGAAGTTTACGATAAGAATTATAGACTAAAATAGGATCGTTAATGAATTAGGAATTATAAACTAAAAATATGATCGTTAATGACCAAATTGAAAGACGTTTAGTTAGATTTCAACAAAAATTGTCGAGAGAAAAACCAATTACTACTTGCCTTGAAATCTAAATACAACTTTTTTACAGTAATTTTCAAATTTTATACATTGTCATAAGGACCATTTTTTTGACCCATGTTTAGGGCTAAGAGCAAAGCTAAAGGACGACTATTAAAGCAGGTCGGAGAGTCCATAAACAGAAGCTTAGACGAAAAAGAAAAACAGATAGAACTTTGTTTTTGTTAAAGGAACTCGTAACTTTTACAAAAAGTTATAAACAAGATGAGCATTTCGTTCTAAATTCCAAACAATTTGCTTATTATACCAATTAAGGGTTTTAGAATGGAACAGATTCTGATTTATGTAATATCAATCATTTATGTTAGACTTTAATTTAAATTAGATCGGCCTTGAAAATATACACTCATGATTCGATTCAGATCAGGAGACGGACTGGGAATTTTCGAGGTTAAGAGTGGTTTTCGCTTATCCCAGTCAGTCTCCTGATCTGAATCTCATCGATAACTTGTGGGGTGAGCTATAGAATCAGTCGGGAAAAGAAAAAAGTTCCAACAATCGACTATTGAGGAAGTGCGTCAAAGAAGATTTCGATAGAGTCCTGCCAAGCTTTGATTAAGACTATCCCTAACCGGATGGAAAAAGTAATGGTAAAATAAGGGTGGATACATTGGATATTAATCAAATAAAGAAACAAAAATTAATTTTTAAAGATTTGAAAAAAAAAATTAAATATAACTTAGTCAGTTGAAGTGTATTTTCATTAGAGAGCTGCATGAATGATAGAAAAATCAATTCGAGTTAACAACATTCAAAACCAAATAAATGAATTGAATGACTTTGAAAATCGACTTCAACTAAATGAGTGTGCGACGTAAAAATCAGTCGCACAACATTCAAACGAAACAAAACGAATTGAATGAGTTAGAAAGTGAGTCAATGAGTTGCTATGATTCGAATGCATTCGAATTCCAATTCTGATTTTAGTATTTAGTATTTATTTGTATTGTATATTTTTTAACTATATGTGATTACTGTACTACAAAGCTAGAGTGGTTAGTGGCTCAGTGGGGACCTACTCAGACTACAATACTGTTGTTATCGGGTTCAAACCCCCTACAGAGATAGAAAAGAATTTTTTTTCCAAATAGTGAAGTATATTAAAAAGTAGATCCATTGTGTATATGATGGATTAAAGAATAAAATTTTTTTTTTATAATATATTAGAAAGCCTTATTTATGTTTTCACGGTTCGTGGCAACTAGGAATCTAATTTAGAAAAAATAGATTTTACAAAATTTGTCCCAAATCGTCAAATCCAAAACTGTGTCCTTAAGTTTTTGGTGTATAGCATATTTTAATTTTAATAGCCCCCATTTCGCCATTATTTTCCATACATTTTTGATAAAATAATTAGTTTTTGTTGCTTTTAAACATCCAAATAAAAATGAGTCAATTCGAATAATTCTAATGATTCGAGTGCCTTAGTACAATTCGATGTTTTGACACTCAATTCATTGCCTTTCATTAAACAGAGTTACGTATTTTGCGAGCTATGACAAGTACAAACTTACACTCATTCATTTCATTGTGTAGTTGTCACTCATTTATTTGAATTCAATTCGAATGGATTCATTTGCCTTTGACTTTGCTTCCATTCATGCAGCTCTCTAATTTTCATCAAGCACGAAATTCAGCAATTTCATGTTTTTTGTTGTAACTTTTAAATAAATTTATTTTTCTTTACCAAATTAATGTATTTTTATAAACAAATGTTCAATAAAGAAAGGTGCATTTAAATTTTGGTGATCAATGCAATAGAAAAAAATTTGTGTTAATCTAAAGTCCAAAAATTTTAATTTTAAGGGGTGTACCTATTATTTTCATCATGAGTGTACATATAAACATTATTGATGACTATAAATTTATTTCTTTTCGTATTTATTTCTTTCGTATTTCATTTTTTTTTTTTAGGTGTTTCCCATTAAATTTGGTTTCAATTAGAGTGACATTTGATAATACAAAGTTGTCACAGAACTTGCTATAAAAATGGACAAAGTCGCTATAAACATTCACCACGGTCCATGGCATGGCGTGGTGAATATGGGCCGGCTAACATGGCGCTAAACTCTAGAGTGGGATAGCCATACATGAGAAGTCATCACACGAAGCACGAGGGCGGCAATAGAGAGCGCGAGAAAGAGAGAGCAAGTTTGCTCAACATATTGCCACCACCAAAAACGTTTCTTGTTGTGTTTCCCTCCTTTTGCCCTATGACAAAGTGGCAAAAACGTGGCCAACAGCGACGTCGGCAGCGAACCCTCCTCGAGCTGCGAGCATTTTGCAGGTGCGTTTAGTCTCGTTTTGGCAGCCAGCGAGCGCACAACGTAACAAGCCAAATCAAATACAATACAAATTTTGTAGCAAATACAAAAATTTCTAAAAAAAAAAGCAAAAAACCAAACAAAATAAAATTATACATATTTCAAAAAAATAAGAAATATTACGAGCAAAAACGGGCAATAACGTGACGGGAAATAAAGAAAATCAATTCGAACGAGAACAACCCAAAACAACAAAAAAAAAAATCGAAAAGGGAAAATAAATTTGTGTTTGTTTTATTTATTTATTTGTTTTTTTTTTTTTTTGGCAAATACTTTTTTGTGCAAGTGTTGAGAAGTGAGCCACTGTGAGGCTGTGCCTGTGGCTTTTGGCTGGGCCATAAATGAAAGACTCAATGAGCATACTCACTCAGACACCAAACGAAGCGAGAACATCGCCGGTAATTCATCCGCATTTGCTGCAACATCATCATTTGCATCATTATCATACGTTGCAACATTATCCGACGGCCATCAATATGTCGTCGACGACAGCAGCAACAGCATCGGCGGCAGCAGCAGCAGCAGCGGCGGCGGCGGCAGCAGCAGCAGCAGCAGTAGCAACAACAACAGCAGCAGCAGCAACATCACCGCAAACATCAAGTCTTAAGCCAAATCGTTCGCGTTTCATGATCAATGATATATTGGCTGGATCAGCGGCAGCGGCTGCTGTTTTTTATAGCAAACAGCAACAGCAGCACAACAATAACAACAACAACAACAATAATAATAATAATAATAACAATAACAACAACAACAACAATAATCTAAGCAATGACAATAATAATACCAGCAACAACAACAACAACAACAACAATCATCATTTGGAACTTTTGGAGCCAAACAATGTGGGAGGATCATCGATAGCAACATCACCCGGACCAGGGCAAGGACCAACAGCACAACAATCCCTTCATACGCTTCACAATCCGCATGCACCGCATCCGCATGGTCATCCGCATACGCCAACGCATCATACGCACTATCCGCATCCGCATCCGCATCCGCATCCGCATGCACATGCCCATCCACATTCGCATCCGCATCATACCAAACTAAATGTGGCCCAATATGCCGCTGCCATGCAACAACATTATGCCGCTGCAGCAGCAGCAGCTGCTGCACGTAATGCCGCTGCCGCTGCAGCTGCGGTCGCCCATCAGGCTCAAGCTCAGGGTCAACCCGTTGGCCCAGCATCTTTGTCCCACCATCATCATCATCATCATCATCACCAACAACAACAACAACAACAACAGCAGCAGCACCAACACCCACTTCTATCATCATTGCCACCAAACTCAGCCGAATTGGATGACAGTAGCGACTATCAGGAGGAGAATGACGATTGCGATAGCGATGATCCTGGCATGGGCAATGGTGGAGGACGCGGCGGAGTTGGAGGCGGCGGTGAAGGCTCCAGCATCGGTGGACACATGGACGATCACAGCGTTTGTAGTAATGGTGAGGTGAGCCTCTATACTTATTTGCGGTCGGGTCGGGTCGGGGCTAGTCTTTGGGGTCGAGTGGTAAACTGATTGACAAGATTTCCTTTCTCTTATATCCCTTTAAGTACATGTTAAGCTTTTCGCTTAACGCTAATTTAGTCATTTTGTCAAGTTCGTTGCCTAAGTCTTTTGTTTTGATAATTTCGAAGCGAAAATTGAGAAAATGCAAGAGAGCCCAAAAAGAGAGGCAAGGGAAGGTAGAGGGAGTTGGGAGCTTTGTTGGCGCTTTGAAAAACAAACTGTAAAAATTATGGCATGACTTATATGATATTCTAGGCATTGTGTAAGTGTGTAGTATGTGTGTGTGTGTGTGTGTGTGTGTTTTGCCATTTTCCAACAAAAATTGCATTTTCACGCTTTACTTGCGTTGCCCCGCCAGTCTCCCTTTCCCTCTCTCACTCCATCTTTTTCTCTGCCCCTCCCTTCACTCCCACAATCTCTGCTCTGGAGTAGCGAAATTATAATGGCAGCAAAGTGGGCGTGGTCAACGACAAAACGCAAACAAAATAAAACAAAACAAAAATGCTATAAAAATCTAAGTAAAATATAATTAACTATCCTCCCCCCTCCCCCAACTCCCACTCCAACTGCAACTCTCTGTGGCTCTCTCCCTCTCTCTCTCTCTCTCACTCTCTGTCTCACTCTCTGCATTCATTTAATCGCGGAAATTGTTATAAAAGTGCTTTAAAAACCCTTTTAAAGTTTGCAAAATGCCCAATGGCATTTTTTTTTCTTTCTCCACTTCTTGACCATTTATTAGGCCAATTTCCTGTTGGCAGTTGGCGAACAATTTTGTTTTCTTTATAAACGGTAGTCGGCGGCAATTATATCGCTATGTCTCTCTATCTCTTGTCTGTTTCATCTTTACAATGATTGCAGCATCTTCTGCCCCACCCCACCGCCCTTAAGGCTAGTCCTAATGTTCTGACATTCGAGGGGAAAAGGTTAAAGGATCTTAACTCAAATAAGAAATCTTTTAACGAAACAACAACAACAACAGTTTTAGAGTTACAGTTGGTTTCGTTTCCATTTATGGCCACGCAAATGCCGCTTCCGTTCACAAAGCGGCCAATACCCTTCTTACCGCTAACTCATTTCCTACATACCCTACCAATTGACCAGTGTCTGAGTCTGAGTGTGAGTCTGAGTCTGGGTCTGGGTCTGGGTCTAGGTTGTGTAAGTGTAATAAAAATGTGTGTACAAAGAGCCAAACTCAGCTCTCTCAACCCTCTCAGAATAAAGTATATTCTTACCACCTTTACTTTGTTAAAATTTATGTAAATTCATTTTGATTGTGGTTACCCGATAAGCGTGCGAGAGAGAGAGAGCAATAGATGGAGGGGGGGATTGGGGTATAAGACTCACAAGCGTTAAATTATTTAAAGCGAAAATTTGCCAAGTGCACATTTAAGATATTTAGCCGTGGGCATAAGTTAATAAGCAAAGAACCTTAAACGGAGGGGAAAAAAAAACCTAAAAGAAAATACAAATAGAAAACTTGTATGGGCAAACAAAAATGGTCAAAATAAACCTTAAGCTAACCTTTATAAGAGTAAGGGGTCGTCCTATGAATCTTTTACTCATCTTATTCAATGTTTTCTGTTCTCTCTCGTGTTTCTCTCAGGTGGCAAAGATGATGATGGCAATAGCATTAAGAGCGGCTCCACCAATGATATGAGTGGATTGAGTAAAAAGCAACGCAAAGCTCGCACCGCCTTCACGGATCATCAATTGCAGACACTGGAAAAGTCCTTCGAACGTCAGAAATATCTAAGTGTGCAGGAGCGTCAGGAATTGGCACACAAATTGGATTTGAGTGATTGTCAGGTGAAGACCTGGTATCAGAATCGTAGGTAAGTTTCAAAGCGACAGAGAGACAGAGACAGAGAGAGAGAGAGAGAGAGAGAGAGAGTTTGCAGTTTTTTAATCAATTTTTTTCACCCCTTTTTGTTTTTCTCTTCTCATCTCATTCATATAGAACTAAATGGAAACGTCAAACAGCTGTGGGTCTGGAACTTTTAGCCGAGGCTGGCAATTTCGCTGCCTTCCAGCGTTTATATGGCGGCTCACCGTATTTGGGTGCCTGGCCGTATGCGGCTGCTGCCGGCGCTGGGGCCGCTGCCGCCGCCGCTGCCGCCCATGGGGCACCATCGCATTCGAGCATCGACATCTATTATCGCCAGGCTGCCGCAGCGGCTGCCATGCAGAAACCTCTGCCCTATAATCTCTATGCGGCAGCCGGGGTACCCTCAGCGGCTGCCCCCTTCTCTCATCTATCCGCCTCCAGTTCGTTGTCATCGTTGAGTAGCTACTATCAGAGTGCGGCTGCTGCGGCGGCAGGTGCCGGAGCTGTGGCCGTGGTCGGTGGTGGTGCCGCCGGCGGTGGTGCAGGAGCGGCTGGTCCGCCAATTAGTCTTACACCTGGCATGAAGCCATTGACATCGACACCGCCGTCGGTGACAGCATCGCCACCACATCCGCCCTCAACGCCCAGTCCCACATTGAATCCGGGCAGTCCACCCGGAAGATCGGTGGATAGTTGTTCGCAGGCTCAGTCCGATGATGAGGATCAGATACAAGTGTAAGCTGGACAAATTGATTGGATTGAAGACAATTTGCACATATCCTTAGCAGTCCAGTTTGATGAGTGCATGTGTGTGTGTGTGTGTATGTGTGTATATAGATAGCTTTAATTGTGCTTGTGTGCGTGCGTGTGTGTGCTTATTTATTAACTTGCTTTTAGTAATTTATTCAAAATGTATTATGTGTGTTTTTTTTTTCTATTGTTTATTTCATTGTCTAGCATTAAGCCCCTCCCCATCCCCCGCCCACTACCCCCTCCTCCCAGATATTGGATAAAACAAAAACTAAAAAGTATATACAAATTCTATCTGAAAGTTTGTCGCTAATCTTATCGATCAGCAAACACTTTAAAACTGCACTTGATGTTCAAATAGTAAGAGAATACTCTCTACTCTCTTTTCCTCCCCTGTTCACTCTTTCTCCCTCTCTCTCTCCCTCTCTCTTTCAAATAAGAATTGTGCCAATACGAAACTCTTCTCTCTGCATAGATCGATAGATCTAACGATTTTCTTCCAACTCCAAAAAAATATTTCGTTAACATCGGCATTCAATTTTCAGATAGATTTTGTCCTTAATATATAGACATATACACATATATATACATATATATAGATATTTATTTCAATGTTGTATAAATTAGCAGCCAAAATATGAAACAAACAAAAAACTAAAAAAAAAAAACACAAAATGCCGTGGCAAAGTGTAAGAAATTTAGTCCACAAAATGTATTACCAATAAAATTAAGTAAAGAAACAAAGAAAAACCACAACTTTTAAATAAAAACAAAAAAAAATATAATAATAATAATATGTGAAATTTTTTTGTGCGTGAAAAAAAGAAAACAAAAACAAAAACCTAGAATAATGCGTCGTGTCGTTGTAATTGTAAATGTAAATTATTTTTTTTTTCTAAGCGATAATTTTTTTTTTTGTCTAATAAAAAGCATATATAATATATATATATATAAACAAATAGAAAACAAAACAGAAAGAAAAAAACAAAAAAAACGGTGAAAAAAATTGAAATTCTTGTTGTTACTTTTGTTTCTGGCTACGTGTCCAAAGGCAATTAAAATAATGACCAACAGAAACAATTTACAAACGAGACTCTGCATCCAAGTTGCTGGCTAAAAGGGTGAGGGGTGGGGGCGTGGCAACAGCAAGAAAAAAGTACGGGGGAAGGGATACGACGACGTGCCAGCCAACCCCTAATGATAATAATTGCATGCAAAATGCATTTAACCGCAATTAGTGCATTTATTAGGCCAAAAAGTTGATGTATTGAATAACTGACAGTTGGCCCAGAGAGCCAGAGCGAGAGAGAGAGAGAGAGAGAGTGAGCAAAAGCGAGAGAGAAGTTATGGCCATTGCGTGCAACGGGAGTTTTATTGCCACATGCAAGGACGCTGCAGGCGGCCAAACGAGCCTTGAAGTTGAGCACATGCAGCTGACTGACCGACTAACTGACCCAAAACTCTCCTCGCTCTAAAATAAAACCAGCCAATTAAGTTTAGATTAGCACATACATATATAAGACGTTATAACAAACCAAAATGTTAGGTCTAAATCAAATTCTTTCCGTTATCTAAGCTAGAAATTGTCCTCGGGATACCTCAAAGCAGAGTCGGCAAAAGAAAACCAGGGACCGGGAATGAAAATGTCATTTAAATAGTGTTCCAAACCTGTTAAAGGAGACCATCTAATTCTCTTCTCTATCTGGTTCTAAGAGTCCTGAGTCCCATCTGCCTTTGTCTTCGACTGGATTGCACGATGGTTCAAATGGAAAGCCTAAATATGTTATGGTTTAAATTGAGAGATATATCAAACTGATCAACCACAAACAAATTGGTTACATACAAACAATACGATTACAGGGTATCATGTAGTCGATTCGCTTTAAAGGTATACTCTTAATTGGTTTAGTTCAGTTCGGTTGCAGTTGGTTTAAAACAAAAGCGAAGCCTAGGGACGACAATATAAATGCCCTTAGCCCTTAGGGCTAGGCCCAAATGACACTAAAATAGTGCCTTGCTCTCCGATCTGCTCAATTAAACACCGATACAATGGCCAAAGGGTGGGGTAGTTCAACCACAAATGTTGCTAATTATTGGCAAAAACACAAAAAACAAAAAGAAAACATATATGAAACATTTATAAACTTCATGTAGATACAAGAGATGCCAACACATGCGCTCAACATCGTTCAGTTTGAAGACATTTTAGTCATGCGTTTTCTTTTTTCTGGTTTAATTAAACACGTGCAACAATACAAGACGAAATATTACTCAAATAAATAGGGGTCAGTTTTCATGATCCACGAAGAAAATCCTTGGACTGTTTAATCAAACTTTGGTTTACCATATGGAATTAGTTTTTTGTATAAGTTTATCGAAACGATTGACAACATTTTGGTTGGAAAATTGAATTTCTAGACTAAAAGTGAACAACAATAACCCCAAAAGAGGCTATTGCACCCAAAAGTATGCTAGAAATTGGGAAAACAAAAAAAATTCTTAACGTCTCAGTTTCTTCCAGCTTCATTCTTGGGATTATAGAACTTTATGAAGCCGTTGATACCACTTTCGTTCTTATGATTCAAACGATATGCGAAATATTTGTTATAATTTAACAGATTTTGGAAAACGTTTTAGTTCCTTGTTCTAACCAATAAGTATGCAAAGTTTTAAGTGGAAGGTAATAATTATTTTCAAAAATTAAGTCGAACGAATTTCTTTTCATATCCACGTGTCATTTGAAAGTATTCGAAATTGAAATTGATTGAAATTTAGATGATATATTGTTACCCTAAATAAATTGACTTAACATTTATGTTGGAAAATTCTCAAATATACTAAGAAAACTTCTAACATTGGGGATCAGTAAACAATTTTCAAATTTTACTTACCCATTTTCTTATTGAAAATCTACGGTATGTTGAGGTGTATTAACACCTTATTAACTTATAGTAAGACTCAAAATTGAACTTAAAACTTTCATTTCTATGTCCGATTTTTAAAGTTTATATCATATATTTTACTCAACCCACAAAAACAAATATTTTGGCTAATTTTCGCTAAATATCGTATTCAAATTTTTCTCAAGTGTTAAGAATACATTTGCTTAATTGGAAACAAACTGAAATATAACTTTTTCGACAAATTAATCAAATACAGTCGGAGAAAAATAAGTCGTATTATCAAAAGTTTTAAAATTGTAGCGGAGTGAGGGAGATAGCCGCAAAATGTTGTGCAGCATGTAAAAAGGCCTATATGTATTGGTCTTACAAATTCAATATAGTTTTTAGAATATCGAAGTTAAGAGACCATATATATCCTCTGATTTTTGCCATATGCAATCCGTCAATACATATTCCCTTATATGTTTATACATACTTTTGATGACAATAATTGTGTAAATTTCATGTATAAATTAAAGAAATCGAAGCATGAATTGTACGAGTATCTTCATATTTGTCCAACATCATCATCATCATCGTTGTTGTTGTCAATGATGATGATAATGACGAGACTGAGAGTAATGATGATTAACCATCTCGAAATTCTTTGATATGCAAACTTTGGCATCTGATGGATGGCTGGAGGCCATCCGTTGGGGAATTGGATGAATTGCGTTGTGGTGTGAGCTGGTTTGGTGATTGGGGAGTAACATTCACCCCATTCTCCGTTCTCTGTTCTCTGTTCTCCATTCTCCATTCTCTGGACGCATTTATGAAATGAAGCAGAAATATTGCCTGCTTACTGTGCTGTAACATCAATTTGCATGGAAATCAGCCGCCGACTGTCAAAGTACCTGCCAATGTCAATCTCTCTCCCACTCTCTCGCTCTCTCCTTCTCCCACCCTCTCTATCAGACCTATACAGACCACATATCACACCACCCGAAATGTCACATATGTATGTATATATAGCGATATACACATCCAATTAGTCGCACATTTTTGTGGGTGGACCACAAATTCGCTTAAGCAGCCAATCAACAAGGGTTGGACTCACCCACACACCCATACACCCGCACACACACACACACACACACACACAACTGTATCTGTTTCTGTATTTGTGGCATGTGTGAGGACGATGCGCCAAAAGTTGTCAAGTAACATCCATAAAATGAAAACTTTTGCAACTATTTCTCAAGTCAAGATTGATCTGTGTATCGATTAACTAAATAAGTATCTTAATTAATTGATTAAGCCCTTAATTTTAAGTCATCATAAATTAAAACTCTGTGATAGAGAAAGAAATTAGCCTATTAAGATAATATTTTCATTAGAACTATCACAATTCTAAACAACATATGACTGTCATTAAAACGCAAACTTTATTCCCATGATTTGAAAAACGATTGGTAGCCATCATAAGGCTACACAAAGACTTGGACAAGTCTTTTTTCATTACAAAAACATTACAGCAGGAGGTAAACGCTTGGATTATTGTGTCATTTAAATTCTAAGTAGATCGTTTAACAGATAGTGGATTCAATTTTCGACGATAATCATTATATATACACTCGACTGTCGTTAATTCGAAATTCAAGGGACTTTTGAAAATATTTCGAGTTATCGAGAGTTCGAATTTTTGAGTGAAAATAAATAAAACTACGAATTATCAAGTTTTTATTTAACTGCTAATGTTTCACATATTTATAATGTCAATTAATTAATCTTTGAAAAGAACTTATTAAAAAGTGTTTGTTTTGGAGTACATTGCTGGTGCTCAGACTTATCAATAATTTTTTTAAGTACATGCAGTTTCATCAGTTTCGTTTTGTAGGCAAAAGCTTTGTAAATTCTCAAATGAGGCTCTTGCTACCTTAACTGATACTTCTTCCAAAGGTTCTGATATGTCGTCTTCGCCTTCATCGTTGGTCAGAGATAACATTTCGCCATCGGTTAGTGATCCTGAGACAGCAACATCTTCATCCACTTCAACATACTCAGAAAAACTCACACCGCTGAAGTCAACTACTGGTACAATAGTTGGTTCTTTAATATCCATAATTTTTTTGCGAATTGTCCTGATATTCTTTTACAAACTCCGATTTTTTAAAGCAGTTGAGAATCGTTTGGGGTGTTACAGCTCTCTGAATTCTCGAGGGTTTGACCATATGAGTTCGAATTACCGCGACGTAGCAATGATTTTTTCGTTCGAATTACCGAGTGTATAAAAATTGATGGACAAAATTCGAAATATCAAGAGATTTTGTCGGGGACTCGTGATAACTTCGAATTACAGAGAGGTTCGAATTAACGAGAGTCGACTGTACATACATACATATACATATACCCATCCAAAACTTAATAAAATGTCTTATCAAATACAACTAATTTTGAAATCATCCTTCTGATTGATATAGTCATACAAGAGATTATTTTTGGAACAACTTTGTCAGAAGAAAATAGAACCCTAGCCAGAACTTCTCTTAATTAGTTGTCTTAAACAACTATGTCTAGATGTCTTAACATCTTCTTCTAATCAGTCTGAATAGTGAGAAACCTATTTTTTAAAGATATATTTTACATTGTTCGTTTTGTATTTTAATTAAGTATGAATATTACTCCACAAGAGGGCTGAAGATAGACTTAAAACTGTATTTCAAATCAATGGAGTATAAGTATACAGTGGCGGCAAAAAATTTGAGTACATTTTTTTTTTGACCTTAAATTCTGATTTCATTCGATTGTTACTTAATGTTAGTGAAGAGTTTTGATATGTTAATTTATAACGTTCAATTGGTTATTCTATTGAGATGATGATCTGTAAATGAAATTCTTGTTAAATGTTAATAAATTTAGAGATACGATTTCAGATGTCTTGGTAATAAAGGACAATTTCCTGAAGCTTAAAGTATAGTTTGAGATGAAAATTTATGTCATAATTCATGACTGTAAAACAGACGATCCATAGGATGAACATTTTACAGAGTATTCTGCTGAAATTGGCGACAAATCGTTAAAAGTTCTAAATATTTATTCAATATTCACAATAAATTTCGAAACATATTTTAGTACACCAATAACAGATGTTTTATCCTAATATAATCGCATTAGAACAGCAGGGAAAGGGTATTTGCCTGCATCGTGGATTGTTAAATACCCTTGACCATTGCTTAACAACCCCCAAAAGAATTCGAATGGCAAATTCCATTCATGATCCATTACTTTGCCCATTTTAATCGCTCATTTCGTACATA
Organism: Drosophila willistoni; assembly: GCF_018902025.1. NCBI lineage: Eukaryota > Metazoa > Arthropoda > Insecta > Diptera > Drosophilidae > Drosophila > Drosophila willistoni. Next base: position 10,323,303 of record NW_025814052.1, read on the forward strand.
TCAGAGAATTGACACATTGAGAAAGCAGTTGGCAGTTGATAAATAGTTAGAGATTAAATCAGTATAATGAATGGAATGGAAACTTTCAAATTTCTTAACCGTAGCAAAAGGTTAACAGTTTTAGCTTCAGATGTCCCCATTTCTATGTTTTCACAGGACATTTGGAATATGACTATTTCAAATATATCTACAGGACATTTAAAACTATATTTTAAGAAGCCAATCATCATCATGAGAAGAACTAGAACCTTGAATCTTATATTATATATTTATGCTTTAAATACAACTTGGAGCAAGTTCATTAATCTTTCTAACATATGAAAATTTAAAACAATTAAAGTAGATGAAGATGAGGTAAAGGTCATTTACTGCTACAATGATTTAAATCGTCCTTAATGGATGTCTGCCATGGGTTTTTGCCATGCGAGAAAGAACACTTTGCGGCTCAGACAGTTCATTCATTTCATTTCATTCCATTTAGGGTTGGAGCTGGAGTTGCTGTTCGGAGTTCTTGTCGGCGTCATCATCATCATCTTCACACTTTGAGTTTAGCATTTGGAAATGATTTCCTTTTTGATTTAAATTGCACTTCCGTGCTGACATTTGCATCTTGGTTGCATTGTCGGCCGTCGAGCAGCCGAGCAGCCGTTGCGATGATTTATGTGGATTTTCCGACTCTTTTGTGTATCCTCTATGCGTATCCTCCCGTCGGACTGTGTGGCTAGGCATTATCCTGGCCACGTGTGAGCACAAATTGATCCTTTATGAGTATTTTGCGGTTAATAATGTCTTAATGCGATGCACATTGCACGTGCCGGGGCAGCCAACTGGCCACTGAGCCGTTAAGTGTAAATGATAAGCTAACAGTAAGTGAGTGGGAGGAATATGTGGGTGGGTGGCTGGGTTGAGGGTTAAATGCTTGCCATTTGTAAGTTTGTTTTTCATGCCTTTTCCAAAAAGCAAACATACAAAAAAAAAAAAGAAATATATATTGTAGAAGATGTATGTATATAAGTACTTAAGTATGTATGTGATTCCAAAAGGATCAGAGTGAATGAGACTGAAGGTCCTTGACATGTGACACCTTTTGTCAACTTTTTGTGTGATTTTAAAGCGCCATGGACCGAGGGCTGCTTAAGCGCTTAAGCAGTTTTCTCCATCTACTCTGCCTGTGTGTGTGTGCCTGTGAGTGTGTGTGTGTGTGTGCGTCTGTGTGTAAATCCCAAATGCCACTTCACACTTAATTTACTCATAATGCCCAACGTAATCCGTTGACAGAGGACCGAATGGAGGACAAGGAGCCAACGACAAGGACAACCCCTGTTTGTTAATATCCTGGCAATTACACTGACAACAACAATATTTTCGTGAAAATTATATTAGCCTGTCGTCGGTCCGGTCCGGCGCTGAGTGAAAAATCCACCACCAGTTTTGAAGTAGCCTCAGTAATAGCAGACATCCGCCTTTTGTCCATGATCTTATCAGATTCATCCTCACATATGCGGCGATAATGCCGCCTAATGTGACAAATTCATCGAGTCCTTTATCAGTTGTCCTTTTTGCCAGAGCTCAAGCGAGCGCGCGCGCGCACACAAAATGCTCAAATTCTCATCTCTGATAAGACGCTTGCCAATCGAAAATCCCGACCCAATGATTGCCTCTTCAGAAACCTTCCCATCTCATCGCTTCATTTGTATCTATATACCCTGCTATTGTCCTTGAATCTAAACGGTATGTCTGACATTCAGTCAGTCCAAAAAGTAGTCCAAGAAAAGAATCTATAAAGTTCGACTGATGACAGTTAGTGTATATAAATATAGGGTATTACAAAGTCCACAGCTCACTTTCCAAAGAGGATTTGTTTTTTTTTTTTAGTTTTTTGCTTTTTTAATCTCCCTTTCGTGCGGAGATTGAAGCGTTTCAGATAGAAAATGGCAACAAATGTTTGAATTCCTTTTTTTTCTCTCTACTACAGTTCACGGATTATAAATGAAACTCATTTTTTTTTTGCTGATTATTGAGCTGTGAAATATGTTTTGCTTACTTTTATTTTTAATATTTTGTAGTTTTTTTTTTCCATTTTATGTAATCGTTAATCGCTTGAATGCGTAGACAAGTCATGGTAAGAACATTTGTATAAATAAAAGGATCAGCTACTGAAAGGAAAAGGATCTTAAGCTTTTCCCTTTTTAAAACCTTTAACCTAATAAGGTCTAGTGACAATTTTGAAATAGTTAGTATCATCATTGTAGACTTTAGTCGACACTTTCTACCTCTCGCTTTAATTAACTTTCGAATAAACAGGCTCAAGGACAGATGAGTAAAAAGTTAAAAAAGAAAAACTGATCTTGAATTTAATATTGGGTTCCCCCTCTATTATATACCTTTTCAGTGTTCCAACCATATTTGTAGTACGTCCACACTTCTAGAGAACAAATTTGTAAGCCAACTTGCAGTTGGTAAATTTGCATAAATATAACGGGCAATTGCAATATAAATCTTCTATATGCTTTCTATTTAACTTTTACTAAAGACTTCCGACACATTTCTGCGCCGACAGCCAATTTAGCCCCTCGCCCCACAATCGGGAGTCCACAATCGACCATGGCAATGTTCCATGTGATGTGATGATGATGGTTTGTCGGTGGTGGTGGTGGTGGTAGTGCTGCTGGTGCTACTCGCCTGTAGCTACTTTCAACACCTACAACACCGTCGCAGAGTGTCTAGGAATGAGTCGAGTGCATTGTGTAGTAGGGTGCGATGGCGTGACTTGAATCCATTTGGCTAGAATTGAATCAGAACCAGAACCAAAACCAAAACCAAAACCAGAGCCTGAAGTGGCCTCCAGTATACGGACTCTAAAGGTGGGTGTGTGTGTGTGTGTGTGTGTGTGTGTTCAACGTTATTTGTCTGTGGCCCTCGGGGCCCCTTGTAACTTATCTAAATGCACACAATTATTGAATATAATCGCTGGCAAAGTAAAACAAACACACGAAACATAACGAAACTGAAAATTTTTGCATGCCGCCTTTTAGGCGTTCTCAGAACTTTTACCTTAAAACAAACAAAACAAAACCAACCGAAAGACCTTAGTAACTTTTAAATCCTTAAACAGCTGTCTCGTAAAAATTCATTTTCTTATCAAGTAAATAGGAAAAAAATATAGGTACTTAAGATCAGAATATTAAAACAACTTGGGTAACAAGAATTATTAAGTGAGGTTCACCTATCTGTATTAGTGGTTCCATCTGACCAACTCAAGAACATAACTTAATATAAATAATAAAAAGCTCAAGCTCATCAAGTTTCATTTCAATAGCTTCTAAATGAAGGATGTAAGAGTGATTGAAACAGACGGACATTTATAGATCGAGATGATATAAGGAAATATACATAATAATAGATCGCCAATGACAAACTTATACCCAAAATAGACAAAATACACTCTAAGAGGGTTTAACACATTTGCTAGGGCTAGATCTAGGGCTGTGAAATGGGCAAATGGCCTTGCCCCATAAGGCATGCATTAGACTGGAAAAGTATTCAATGTTTTTAAAAAAATTTATAAATTTTTGTATGCTCTATAAAATGAAAATTGCATATAAATAATGTTTGTTTCAAAGACTAATTTGTATTCACACGACATTTCAAAATTGATTTATATAGTTCATAAAACGAAATCTTGAATTTTGCATACTTTCGGGAACAAGTTTTCATGTAGAAAGATGTTCTATTACTCAAATGAAAGTCAAAGTCGTTTTGTAGAGATTCATCATACATAAATTAAAAAAATAAATAGTTTAAATAAACAATTAACTGAATATATAAATCATGCAAAATAAAGGAAAACAAAACAAACCAAAAAAAAAAAAAATGTTTATTACTATATTTATATTTGCATGTAAAATGAAACCTCAACTCAAATGCAATTAAGTGCAATTTCCGTACTCTGTCAAACGATTATTATTTTATATGCATAATATAAGTATATGTAAATGCATGTGTGTGTGTGAGTGTGTGTGTGAATATAGGTTAATTTGTAATGAGAAAAATTACACACAACAATCTAGACCTACATAGCAGACACACACACTCCCACTTGTGTCCTCGGCGCTTTTTTTTGCTTTTTTTGTTGTTGTTGCAAGATGCATCATTCAGAAAATGCACCATTAATAATACCGCCTCCGACATTTATATATAGCCACGCCCACGCCATTTGTTTGTTGACATGGCCCATACGCCATGTGTCAAACGGAAATCCAATAAGCCGAGTTGGAAAATAAAAAACGAATTATATTTATAAACAGAAGGCATTTTAAATGCGACCAACAAAATGAATTTGATTAGCTTTTATATAAAACTTAATCTACAATAAATCATAATGAATGAAGTCATTATCTTATGATTGATAACATGGATCTACGCGGATCTTCTGGTTTTGTTATTCCGATTCCCCACACTAATTTTGGTTTACCTTTTTTTATACACTTTCCCAACACTAAATTGGCCATGAGATTTACTTAAGGTATACAAATTAGTTAAGACTTTCGTTTCTTTATGTGGGATGTATGGCATCTTTCAATACTCAGGAGCGCATCCAAAGTGAAACTGTGGAAAATCAAGTATTTTAGAGACAACAACTTTCTTGGATTTTAAAACATGACCTAGTGAGTAGTAAAATATCAGTTTTATCATTTTTCCCGATCCGAAGATCCGACTCTGGCAGTGTCGGATTAGCAAATGCTACAGACGTCGCGAGTTTAGAGCTCTTTAAAAAAAAGTTGAATCATTCGACAGATGATTCTTTCATCTTTCTATCATATATCTTTCAATATGTTTTGTTTTTCCAAATTCGCGAAAAAATCGTAATTTTTTACAAAAATCGAATCGAAGTTAATTTTCTTTTAAATATCTAAGTGTTTGTTGCCATTTTTAAGTATACTGAATTCAAATTTATTTCATAACTTTTAAAATTGGTTAAAACTGGTCCAAATTACAGGCTGGAAAAAAAATAGACAGATTGACCAAAAATGTATGTTTAAAAATTCTAGAAATCAAAAAAAAAAAAATCAAACACATAAATCTTTGCCGATTTTCATTTATGTAATTTGTATCAAAATCTTACAATTTGGCTTTTTATCAGCAAAACTTGTGGGTGGAACTCCACCCTCCTCTGGATCCATCACTGCATTGGTTTTCATGGAAGATATAGAAATATATATTAAAGCCTTTCCACTAAGTACTTTTCCTAAGCTGGTTGGACAGGGTTCGTAGGTTTGTAAAGATTTATCACATATCATATATAATGTTTTGTGATGGGATCACAAAGAATTGAAAGAGTTTTTGAATTTGGGCACGCACCTTTAAGCCTATATCTCTTACTTACTCCCTTTCTCCCTCACTCTTTCCCTTAAACACACATGTATATTGTATCTATATATGTATGCCTGTCTGTGTCTCTTTAGACATATCTTTATACTCTTTTTTTTCATAGCAATTTCCAATTTCCAATTATAACGCAATGGGATTGCGTGCATAAAATGACAAGGTTATTATTAATATGTATGTATGTATAAGAAGTCAAACGAAATGACTAAATGCTTTCAAGTTCATGTACGAATACCCTTTCAGATTATCCTTAAGAACATGAAGAAATTCAAATTGAAAGTTATATATACCATTATATAGAAAATTACATAGTTTTAGAGCTTCTCATTTCCGACATTCACCTTTGAAAAATATATAGCAAATTTCTTCACTTTCATTTACCCCTTTTGGAGTAGGGTATTTCAAAAAAAAAAAGGGGAAAAAATTTCGCTTTGGTCGCGAGACGTTAAATTATGATTTCATTTCATTTCGCTGGACTGTGGGAAGCATTAAAAGGCAACACCCCCGCACGGCCATTTCTTGCTGAAGACCCTTGGCCGGAAATCAGGATGAACTGAAATTATATTTCATGTTTGCCAAGAATATATATATATATACTATATACTCATGCCAATGCCAGCCCCAAATTATGGTCATTAAAATGGCATTTGAAATGGGGCAAAAAAAAAAATCAAAATAAACCCAATAGAGAGTGTAAATCGGTAGCTTAGCTTTTTTTTTTTTTTTTTTTTTGCTTAAGGCTTAGTTTAGCTAAATTTTAATTCAATTTGTAATCGAGGCCAGGCAATGTGCAATGTGCAGTGTGTTGGAGAGAGTGAGCAGATGGAACTCGCATATATGTATATGTAGATACAATAGTCTGTATAGTCGGACTACCAACTGTCATAAAAATCACAGAGCGGAAATTATTTTGTCACCATATATAATTGCATTGTCATACCAACAACAACAACAGCAGCAACATCAACGCGAACAGAAAACAGTGTAGTTATTATTGTTATTATGATTGGAGGGTGTCGAAAGTAACACCCCGCACATTAAATCAAGTGGCTCGTCGTCGTCGTCGTCGTCGCCGTTGTCGTCATACATAAATTATTGAAAAATCATTCTGCAAATAAATTCAGAACGCCGAAGGAACAAGCCAACAACGACGACAAATGGACAAAACAGACAGTCAGTCATTCAGTCAGTCAGACACAACAACTAAATAAAATTCACCACCAACACCGACACCACCACCACCACCACCAAGGACAACAACAAGTCGGCAACACACAGGACACAGATACACAGGACACGGTCTGGCTGTGTTGATTGCTTTGACAAGACCGCAAATAAAGCAGTAAATAACTGACTGACTGCAAATGGTTGGTTGGAGTTGGAGTCGGAGTCGAGAATGTGAAGTGCGTGGAACGAGTGGCTGACTGGCTGGGTGACCTGGTGCTTCTAGCTTACATTGCGCATACGCCGCATGGTCCAAGTGGAAACTGTGCAAAAGCGCTGCTAAGTACACTGGTTCAGTTGTGTTTATAATGACTATGTTGTTACTCCCAAAGCTACATACAGATACATTAGTTAAGTTAGTTGATTCAAAAAAGGATATCTTAAATTATTTTCTTTAGAGAATACATTTGACAATTCGATGGCCTATAGCTTTAAATTAACTTAAAGTATTGTAATTAATACACCTGGACCTCTTTTTTTAGACTAACTTGGCGTTTTAAGATTTGAAACTTGCTAGATACTCCTCTATTATTGGCAACTAAGGGCTTAGACGAAAACTACATCCATAGACTAGCCTGGGATTCGAACCTGGATCCTCGTTGTTCAGTTGACTAAATGACTGGGCCACTTAGATTTACCGAGGACTGCACCTACTCTATTTTAATCTAAACCTTAATTCTAAAATAGTTTTGTCCCTCATGGAATTGTTTATATCTATCCATTTTATAGTCCTCGCTCAATCGATGCAATGTGACCTCCATTAGATAATAACATCAGCTCATTTAGTTAGGATTAAATGATTTGAAAATCATATAATCGATGTCGTGCAAGATTTGTGGAAGATCTAAGACCAATTCTAAGACCATATATTTCTTTTACTGTTACTGTTAATATTCCTAAGATATCAGTATAGCTAGAAGTGTCAATACTAAATTCGTGTTTCCTAGAAACTTAAGCCAAGATTAGATGTATTGGAAGTAGAAAGAAGAAAAACATTTGACCATAACTAAAATTTGCATATTTTTCATTTATAACTTACTTCATAAAGTAAGGTTTTAGAAGTAGATTTTGTTTTGTGGTGTCCTTTTTGATTATAACCTTTAATTTGCCAACTTCAGGACTTATGTTTTTGAGCAATTCTATATTTTATTGGTTTTCAATATATTTGAACAGTCTTTTGAAGATTGGAATATCTTGTCAATATATAAAAAGGATAACATTTGCCTATCTATTGTATGAATTTTTGCCCGTTTCATTTCACTGTGGCACTACATCAACTCCTCTGACTGAGTGGGTGGATGGAAGGGGGAAACATGGTGATGATGGCAGAAGGAGTGAAAGAACGGGCCAAATCCAATTAATTTCATAGCGCCTAAAAACTTTAAGCGTAAGCGTCGAAGCAAAGCTAATATCACAGCTACCCCCCAACCACGCCCAAAAAGTCCTTGCCCTCCCTCTCCCTCCGCTCTCTGTAGAACTCTTCAACTCTGTCAGTTCATCCCTGGTCCTGTGGTCGGTCTATTGGCTAGGACCAGGACCAGGACTGATTTTGGAATTTCTGGATTCCGTGGGCCGTCAGTTTACGTTTCCGTTTCCGTTTGAGCGATCAACAGAACGACTCGACCTCGACACGACTCGATTCGACTCTTGTCTCTCTATTTATTTGCAAATGCAACTTGTCGAATTTGACAGTTGTCGCTTGTAAATGTCACACAGAGAATGGAATGGGGGATGGGGAAAGGGAATGGGAATGGGAATGGGATGATTATGGTGGTGCTTGCCACCAGTACCACGCCCACTGAAGCGTAAAGTGTGAAAGCCTGTAACGAGCCATATTGCGATTGGATTTTGTGTAAATTTATTTATGTTAATTAGTTTCAATTTGATTTAATTTGCGCTTAGTGAATGGAAGAGTAGACTACATAGCCTCACAACATGACAGAGGACGGAGGACAGAGGACAGGGAGTAGATTGTGGCTTAACGCTGAATGATTTGATAAAACACCCAAGCAGAGAGGGGAAATGGGGGGGGGGGATATACGTATGTATGTAGGTATAAACGTCAACGAACTGACAATTAAAAGCACGTTAAAAACGCATTTAGCAAACCGAGATTGAAGCTGCCATGAAGACAATCTGACGAACTTGACGGACTTGGGACCCGTTTAAGTCAAAGTCACAGTCGAAGTCGAAAAAATATAAAAAACAACGAACCAACGCCTAATGACAGCTGCATCAATCCTGTGCGCTAACAAAGCGTTGAAGAAATCACTTTACCAGCGGCGTCAACGTCAACGTCGACGACGGCGGCGGCGGCGGCGAGGATCCATAAAACCGAAACAGAAACAGAAACTTGCAAGTGAGTCGAGCCCCCAAAGAAGATGCCGCTCGCGGAGTCATTCTGAATTGGTAAACCGCCACCGCCGCCTCAAAAAGGAAACAAAAAACAAAAAAATTTAGCAAAATGACAACGAGACATGCAAACAAATGGTCAGACTTTTCGACGAAAAGTCTAATTTGTTGATAATTTGCGAGCGACGCCACCGCCGCCGCCGCCGTCGGGGGTCCCTGAAAGATTGAAGCCAAGGATCGCCAAAAGAGAGAGAGAGAGAGAGAGAGAGAGATACATACACTTCCGCCGCTCTGCTGATACTTGTATGTAAGTGCTTATAAATGAAATGGCAAATACTGTTTATTCCTTTTGCATGGGTGCGTGGATTTATGGTGAGCAGCGCCAACTGCCAATTTAAAGACAATTTGGCCAAGAGGCGAGATTTCAGACTAAATTGCAACACAAATGCAAACAATTAGGCAAAGTTGGAGAAGACGAAAATGGGAGGTGGTACCCACCACCCGATCGACCATTCACACACACACACACACACACACACACCTTATGACTAATGAAACGGCATAAAACCCCAAAGGAGACTCCAAAAAGATCGCCCCAGTTGAATGTTGAAATTAATTGGTTTTTGAAGGCACATCAGAGTTGACGGACTTGACGACGGTTCACAGTGACGATGACGATGACGATGACGGGGCCACACGGTGATGATGGCAATGGCTATGGCGAATCTGAAAACGCGTAGAACAGAAGCAACAGAAAAGAGAACCATCAGAACTTTAATTATAACTTGTGTGTGTGTGTGTGTGTGTATTGGGCAGAAAGTATTCGTTAACAATTTTAGAAAGTAAACCAATTAGGCTATTAGATTAAACCAATTAAGTCTAGTGTTAATGCAGATAAACTTACAATAAAAAAAAACCTATTCTTTCACTCTCCCCCCTCCTCCACACCACACATAAATAGACGAAAAATGCTGACAGCTGTTTGGAATTTTATCCTTATAATTATTATTATTATTATACGACAATGACAAGGAGTGTAAATGTATATGTATATATTCTTTTTCAATTTCCCCAAAATTTCCACCTGACCACAAATGACACTCGAACAACTATCAACAACAACAACAATTTGTGTACAACTTCATCAACGTGAGAGAGGGGGGGGAGAAGGCGGAAATCCCCTGCCTCTTTTGGATTGCTGTTAAAAAGCAATCGGCACCACCCGCCGGCACTCAACTCTCGACAAAGGGTCAAGCCGCAGGCCATAACGGTGAGTTGGCTTTTTCCTATATACAATAACAAAACAGTCCTCGTTACTTTGCTCCCTTTTTTCCTTTTTTTTTTGTTTTCACCATTTCCCATTGGCTGCACATTTGCTTGGATTCGGTTAACAACCCCCCCGAGGATGTGCATGAAGCATTTTAATACACTCTAATGCGTCTATAATTCGGGCCATTAATGCAATCACATTAGCAATTTTCTATGGCCAACCCCTTGAATTGTTAGCGTAGTGGAGACACAACAACAAAATCTGTCATCAATTCATTATTTGTAGTAGTCACTCAACAAAAACTTGATTTCTTACTGATCTTTTATATAATTACAGATTAAATGTAGCTAAGAAGTTTTTCCACGTTTTTACACAAGGACAATATCGCAAGAATTAGCTTCAAAATAAGGAACTTTTGAGTTTTCAAATATATAAGAGCTAAATCTTAAGAAATCTTTACTATAGTATAATTCCAAATTGCCAGTTGATTATTTCTAATCTATTTTCACCACTGAAACTGGTCAAAATACAATGTCCGCAATAAAATGTAGTCCAAAATGTGATTAGTTTCCAGTAATAAGCAAGTTTCTATTGAATTAAAAATTGTTCAAATTATACAAATTTACTACAATCATTAAATTGATTATCAATTTTGTATTCTATTATCTGATTGATTGAAATTTAAATCGAACTTAGCCTGCTCAAGGTCACATCTTATTCTATATTAATGTGCGATTGGTAACCCCGATGAGGCTAACTATATGCAAATTGAAGTCAAGAAGTTACGACAAATCGAATAATTAAACATATTTTCATATGTTACTTAGAAAAACTATTTAGTTAGGACATCCCTAAATATCCTTTTGTAGACAAAGATCTTTTGTACAGATTTCCGTGTGTATTTTGGGGCTTATCTGGAAAGTCATTGATCCAAATTAAAATTTTTTGAGCTCTAGAAAGAAAATATCAATTTATTAAACAATGTATTCGCTTTGAGACAAAGAAAAACTTGAAATTTTAAATATTTTTTAACGAACATTTTTATTTTATTTACAAAATGAGTATTTCGATTCAGAAAATGTGATTCGAAAATTTTAATTTTTCGAGAAAAATCCAAATTATAAAACTGTCCCCTTTCCGATCCGTTTAATCGATCTTTACTTTTCTTAGCAATTCAGGGATGTATTATATTATAAAGTGAAACCTCGACATGACGAATCTAAAAGCGTACCCATTAAAATCTCTTCGTTATTTTGTATTGATTTGCGATGGGTGATTATTACTACTTATTAGTTTTTCCATGGCATTATATTGAGTTTTTGTTATAACTCGAGCTTGCTTTTCCAAAAAAGGATTTGCCATAGGATTAGGTGTAGTTTCGTATGAACATAATGGTTATTGATTTCAAAATCAAGTGATAAACAAGGCATGGAAAAAAGGAAGCTAAGATGTTGCTTTTATTGTCGGGTATTTCGTTTTCTAAACGATTGTCAGACCTGTCATAAAAGTTGAGATAGTCTTCCATTTGAATAATATAACAATTCGCGACTCAAAAGTAATTTTAACTTATTGAGGGATTTGGACTAATCATGGATACGTACAGGTTTCTTAAAACCAACTAATAGTCTTTTGAAGTATGCTCAATACGTAGAAATCTTTATTCCATATCGATATAAATATATATTTGTTAAATCATTTGCTAGGGGGAGTTTTGCCTTCGCTTCCCTTCCCCTTCCCCTGACCCTACCCCACGAAGCCTTTCATAACAAAATATTATTTCATATGTTGACACTCGCATGTAATTAGAGGAAATGAACCGTTGTGCTTATGGTTCATGCTTGATTGGCTTTATCATGGACTTGCACTTCCTTTTTTGGAGCACTTTGACTTTGAGTGACAGGCATATGAAAGCGAGTCCTAATTAAAAATCAATCGCTGACCGTCGTCTAATTGTCTAACTGACGGGAGGGGGTGTGGCGCCCAACAGAGAGCCCACAATTAAATGGCGTGGGGGGTGTCCCAAAATAATAGCCATAGCTAGGACTTTTACCCCTCTCTTGCCACCAGGCACGTGTCCTTCACAAATATTGACCCGAACAAAAATGAGAATAAATGAAAATCGTTTGATTTTCTATTTTTTTCCTATGTTTATGTTTTTTTTTATATGCTTTCTATTTATTTATGCCTTGTCCAACAAATTATGCGCTTCAGTTGCATAAAAAGGCAAGCGGTGGCAGACCAACACGTGCCTCATCCTGCCCTCCCCCTGCCCCTCTCCTAGCCTTAGCCACACGCATCACTTTGACAAGATGAGGCGATTTTCTGAATGAACTGAATGAATCGTCAGTGAGCGGAAAATGGATTTTTAATATTTTCTAGTAAAACATATTACATAAAAGGAAGAGAAAAAAAAAAAAAAAACATTAGCTTAAAATATGCTAGAAGCGCGTTCGCTGTAGAACTTTTCCCGCAGGACGTCCGGGCTTAAAAGTTGAGAAAAATGAAACTTTTATGAGCAATTTTTTTTCCCATCTCTCTCTCTCACTCTCTCTCATACACTTTAGAAAAGTCAATTTAAGGATGTGTGACAGATGTGTTCAATGCATTTTTTTGTGAATTTATAATTCTTCTATTCTATTTTTTGTTCTTCTTTTTCATATATGTTTTTTTTTTTTTTTTTGGGTTGTTTTAAAACTTTTAAATACATTTAAATTTTCACTTTTATAGTGTATGAAAAACTTCGTTATTGTAAAAGTTTTTATAGTTTTATATTTGCTGTTAGATTTTCATTTTTGCTCTTGCAATTTTATTTTCGATTAAATGCTTGAACAGACATCAAAATGCTCCTCAAATCAGGATGACGATGATGTGGATGTGAATGGGGATGTGGATGATGGCTACTGTTTGCGCCTCTTGGGCTGTCCCGCTGTTGGTAGACCACTATCAAACTCGGATATATTCAGAGCACGGGATTTGCTTAGACTTTTCATGAAACTGCTGCGCCCGATACCGACACCGCCACCGCCTTCTCTTGGTCCTGGTCCTGGTATTTTTCCAGCTCCTGCTCTCGTTGCTCCATCTCCTCGATTTTCATTGCTCTGTTGCTGCATTTGACGCACTTCACCATTTACCGTTGTGGTAAAGAGTCGCCGCTTATTGCGTTTCTGTTGTTGCATTCTCTCGGGATCTCTGTAAAAAAAAAAAGAAGTGATTGAAATGGAATTCGATATAGAATGATTGTGAACTCTATTTACCTTTCTGTATAGGTTAAACGATTGGTTGGCGGTGCTGGTTTAGGTGCTGCATGTTTGCTGGCAAATTTAGTCGGTGCCTCTTTCAGGGCAAAACTTTTGGCAAAATGTCCCATATGAGCGATGCGTACATTAAATATGGGTTTCAGTTCCTTGGGAAATGTCGAATAGAACTTCATCCATGAGACAAAAGCTGTAATGAGAAACAAGAGACAGAGACAAAGAGCGTGTGTGAGAGAGATGGAGAGTGAGTATGGTTTTAAGAATTGGAGTTGGAGTTGTGGAATGGTAAATTGGTAAGCATGTTAATGCTTTCAGAATTAATTGATGTACTGGCTTAAGTGCCTGCTACCGTGTGTGTGTGTGTGTGTGTGTGTGTGTGTGCGGCATTCATTACAAAATAAATTTGTTAAAATGACAAATGAGCAATGTCAGCAAAGGATTTCACATTGCCATCGCTGTAGTCGACGTCGTTCTCGTCGTCGTCGTCGACGTCGTCTATTGTTATTATTATTTGCCTTGGTTGTGGGCATGTCCTTGCTAATTACGCAGCACTTATGCCAAGGCAATGCCAAATTATACAACAATGATATCAAATTACCAACTGCGGTTGTCAGCCACCAAAATAGGAGAGAAAGAAAAATAACAGCAACAACAACAATAACAAGCCACAATTGTTCACCCTGTTGGTGTGTCTGTGTGTAAGTGCGTGTGTGTGTGTGTGTGTGTGTGTGTGTGTGTCTACCCTGTTTCACTGATAAACATCTACTGAAAAGTATCAGAATGCTATGTAAATTTGATGTGAAATGAAAAATGCTATGGAAATTGGTAAAGAACCGTAGACAGATGTCTATATGTAGATGGAAGAGAGGAGGAGGGTGGCGACCAACCAACGGAATTGACAATAAAAATAAAGATACAACACACAAGGTACAAGATAAAGTCACCCAACAGGGTGAACAATTTATTTTTTAATCGTTTAAAAAAAAAAAAAAACTACCTTTCAATCGTTTTCTAAATGCAGCTACACAAATTGTCAGCTTTTCAAATATTTTACAACCAATTTTAAAGGCATCCTTAAATGGGACTTCAAGCATCAAAAAGTTTTGTAAGCCATCCAATTTCAGAGTTAAGAAATCATATATAGAAATCAATATGTCCAATATTTTGGGATTATATAACCCTTACAAATTTGGTTTAAGTATTCAATAAACGATTAAGAGATATATTTCAAACGAATGATTCTGATTTAAAATTATCAGAATTACAGATTTCCAAATCAGGAGATCAGGAATTTTTCAGTATAATTTTTGAATAGTTCTAACTTCTTGGCGGATCTAGTACTGTGAAATTAGAGAAATTTGCTTCGAGGATATTTACAAAATATTCTAAATTTTGCGATATATTTATAAAGGGAATTTTAAGCTCAAATCCTTTAAGGTAAAGATTATCCGATTTACAACATTCAAGTTAAATTTTCAAGTCGAAATCAATCACATAAACAACATAAGAAGAAGAAGGTATTAATTAGTTTTCATACCAACCACATATTAGAGTTAGAAGCCACAAAACCGACAATTCTGAAAACCCTTAAACTCCACTTCAACTAGAGAGTGTAAAAGAGAGAGAGAGAGAGAGAGAGAGGGAGATAGAGATTCCTGCCCAAGCAATTAACTATCCCCCGCCTCCGCCCCCAAATAAGCTCCAGACGTTTTGGATTCTGGCGCATCCGATCTGTATCCGTATCCGTATCCTTAACTTGGCTTCGTCCCTTTTTTGTGTGCACACTAAAGAGAAACACTGAAAAGTCAGCACGACGTCAGCCCTGTGTGTCTTTTGGGGCTCTGCTTAATTGCCGCAAATGCGATTATAGTCAAGTAGCTGGCTTACACAGAGAGAGAGAGAGAGAGGGAGAGAGAGAGAGAGACGGACAAAGACTAAGTGAGTGAGTGAGAAAGACAAAGAAAACAAAACAAAAAGTATCACAGGGACCGGATGTTTAGAGAACGTCTGCAAGCCGGAAGTAAGCGTATAAAATAAATGTCATTCGAGACTTGCGATTATTCTCATCCTCCCACAATCTTCCACCGCCACCCTCCTCTCCCCACCATTCACAATCCTCAATTCCAATTCCAATCCCAATTTGCAACCACACAAAAACCGCAGAAAATGGCTTTTTATGCCACTTTCTTCCTCCGTTTCAAATATATATGACCGGAATGGATGGCTAGATGGATGGTTGGATGGATGGATTGGTGGATAGAGGGTGGCTGACTAACTGACTGACTGACTGGCCAAGGTGGGTCGGACGCTGGTGGGCGGGGTTGTTGCGCTTTTGGGCTTAATGCTCACATCAACGGCTCAAGCGCGTGTCCATGTGGTTTTTGTGTGCACCCACACAAAGAGCGCAAGAGAGAGAAAGAGACAACTTTTTTCATTGTTTTGTGTGGGTGTGGGCGTGGCAAATTGTTGTGATTGTTTTTCACATTTTTGTTTTGCGCCCTTCGCCTTTTGTATTGTTGTTATTGTGTTGTTAATTTAAGGGTCGTTGCCTGATTTCAAATGGTTTGAGGCTTAAGGTTTTCTTTTTTTGTTGTTGTTTTTGGGGGATTTTGGCAAGGATTTTTGCAAGGTTTGTGTGTGTGTGTGTGTGTGTGTGTGTATTGGGCATGAATTTAGTTTCTATGACTTGCCTAATTAGTTTTCCCCTTAATTTTCTTGTAGATTGAACTTAACATTCCATTCAAAAAGTGAATTTTAAGTAACAAAAATAGTTTCAATTACTCCAAACATTCGCTCTCTCTCTCTCTGGGTCTCGCTTCTCTTGCTCTTTGGTGCTTGAAGAATTCTTTAGAAATCCTTTTGCCGTTTTGCCTCCATTTTGTTTCGCTCCCCTTGGACTTGTTCTTTTCTCGTGTCCTTTGGACTATCTTTTAGGTGTATCCTGTTGTCTTTCCTAACAGCCTTGCGCTGGTTTGTACTGGGTTTTGTTCAAGCGTAATACTTTTTAATGGCCTTTTGATTGGGCGAACAAACGAGAAAAGCCGAGTCATAGTACAGAGAGTATCGAAGTAGAGAGTGTAGAGCAATTGCATCATCATCATCATCATCCATTTCGCCCTCCTCCTGGTGTCCTCCTTAAGTTTTGCCAAGTGGCTTCCTGCCTTGACGCTTGACTCGGCGCTTAAGTGCAATTTGAGTTGCCATTTTCAACGGTGCTTCTCTTCCTTCAACCATCTACCAACTTTCATTGCCCTTCTCTTTACGTTTATCTTTCTTTTTCGTTTTTTTTTGGCTTTCCTTTCTTCGTTCTGAGTTTAGAGTTGGTATGTATTGGCCATTGTTTTGTAGTTGCCTTGAAAATGCCATTTGGGTATTACAGTTCAGTTTCCGTTTCCTGTTTGAAGTCGCCAGCCATCTACCAAAAGTCGATGATTCATTTGCGTTTATTTTCTATATGTACATATAGTTCTTATTTCACTCTGGTCAGTTTCACAAACAGAGAGAGAGAGAGAGAGAGAGAGAGAGAGAGAGGGAGCGAGGATGTAAGTCTCGCCTGATGTTTCAATCAAAAGCGTGTAAATGTTAACTCCATTTTCTAACCTTAACAACACGGCAACCCTTTCAATTTAATGGTTAGCTCTCGAGTCTCTTACAGTGGGAGACAGTGGTCAAAAGAGGGGCAGTGCCAGCCTTGGTAACATCTAATTAACTTTATTTTTTCTATCTCTCTCATTCTCTTTTTTATTTTTTTTTCTTTCTTAACCAACCCATTACTTAAGACACTTGGGAAAAGCAAATATACAAAGTGGGAAAGGATTACAACGAATTAGCCATGCTCTAAACAAACATTAACAATCTTTTTGAAACACTTTTCAAATTAAAGAAAATTTATGCAATTATCATCTTTAGTTATAGATAAGTAACTGATAGTAATTTCATAGCTCAACTTTTGATTGGTATTCCCTCCGTGTCTTGCAAAAGAAAAGGTTGTAATATCTTTTATACTAAATCTATAATGATGGATTTTCCAGTAATTTGCCGAAAAGATTTCCAGAACTTGATCCTTAAATATACAAATTTGTTTTTTCAAAAAGTAAATAAAAAATTTTCATTAATATTTAGAAACCAAATACATTTTTTAAGTGGATTTATCCTTGACAATGCTCTACCCATTCGGAGTGGGAAATTGACCATTTGAGAGGGAAAACTCGTTTTTTGGATATAGAAATTTCAGCAGTTCGTGGTTTATCCAAAAACAAAAGATGTTTTAACGCACAAATTCTCAAACACCCAATTCAATCGAATATTAAAAATTAATTAAGCTATTCGAACAAAAGAAAAACGGAGTCTCTAGTCTCTTATCTCTACCTATCTAACTGAATTCTAGAAAGTTTTTTAATGGTAGACATCAAAACCAACTGAAACCGAAAAGGGAGCAAACCTCTAGGTGATATTTAAGACGAGGTGAGCGAATTTTGCTTTGATATCAAGTGATTTGGATCAATATAATATGGAAAGAATTTTAGATATTTTCTCAAGTTACAAAATTCTTTGATTCGACAAGATTAATGTATCAATATTTGATCTTTTAGATTGACAAACTTAGCTTTGATCAGTATTAGGATGTTAGGGAATTAAATTTCGCTGATTTTATGTTGCAAATTGTTCAACATTTTCTTTGCTATCGACATCAGGGATAATTTTTAATAGGATACTCTGCGAATGGCGGTTCCCCTCCTCCAGCTCCTGCTAAACCGACTAATGAAACAGCCTGGCCGATGAACGGAGTCATTTTCTCGTTCTCTCCTCTTTTTTTTTTACTGACGGTTTGTGATTTGACAGACAGACAACACGCAATCGAAATTAACTTTAAATATGAAATAATTTCTGTGTTTTTAACGCGTGTCCGCGCCGCGCCGCACCGCACCGCGCCGTGTCTAGGACCGAGTTGTGTCAGTGGGCGTTTTTAAGGAGGCGTGGCGCTCACGTCGAAGTTATAATTGGAAAAATAGCAGAGAGACGGCAGTCTGTTGTATTTCCATTCATATTTTCCCCATTTTCCGCTGTATTTCTTGTTTTTTTTTATGTACTCGTCTTTTTTTTTTTAACCCCTTTTTGAGTTGAGAATTGTGTTGTAAAAAATCCTAATTACAAAGTAAATGTCCTTTGGTGAAAGGATTAAATTGGTAGTTTGTACAAGAGCCCTTTTTAGAGTTGGAGGCAATTGGAAAAGTGAGTGCCATGGGAACTAGCCAGAAGAGGGAGACAGACAGACAGAAAGACAAACCAATAGATAGATGTGGAAGGAGACTTACCCTTGCAGGACTTGTCATGCAATTCCCGATCATCCTCGAGAAGTGTCTGAAATTTATGCTGCAAATTGGAGGCCGCCTCCTGCACAGTACGCGCCTCATCGTCGCGAGGCAAAAGGGCCTGCAAATAGGCATACATATCACCCTGCTGAATGCGTATCCTCTTCTTCTCCAGATGCCGCACAAACTGAGCCTCGCTTGGGGCCAAAAAGAGCACGGCTCTACCCTTGCGTCCGGCTCGTGCGGTTCGGCCCACACGATGGACAAAATCAGCGGTTGTCTGCGGTGGAGTGTACTGGATCACAAGTTTGATATCGGGCACATCGATGCCACGTCCGACAACATCGGTAGCCAACAGGACACAACTGGGACACTCGCGGAAGCCATGAAAGACGCCCTGGCGTTCTGTTTGTGTCATGGAACCATGTAATCTGTAAAGCATACATTAAATTCTCTTAAAATTATTGTTTCTAGATAATGCTCATGCTGGATCCTACTTGAAGAAACGTAGTCCCTGCAACAGGGGCCTTCCCTCGTCATTGTCATCGTCGTCGTCATCAGATTTTTCGTCATCCTCGTCAAGAACACGCTGAGTTAGAGCCTCATTGAGCATATCATGATGAAAGTTAACCATTTCCGTTGTGCTCATAAAGATAATTGCTTTAAATTGCTTTGGACTAGCTGCCAGCTCCTTGGCCAGCAACGCTGAAATGGCCACCAGGCGTAACTTTGGCGGCACAACAATATAGCTAAGATGCAGATTCTCTGGTATGCTAAGCACTCCGGTTACATCCTCCTGATATTCGCCTAGACCATCATCACCCAATTGCGCCTCAATGGACTCTTTTTGGTAGCCGCTTTTGCCATTTAGGGCCAAACTGGCGGCCTCATCGCTATTGTCAATGTAGAGCGGCTCCTTGAGCGTAAGCCCGGCCAACTGTTGGACTTGTGTCGTTAATGTGGCACTTAGCAGGAGACGCTGCATCTTGGTGACTATCTCATTTTCAGCTCTTTGCTTATCTATGGCCTCGACCAGCTGTTGGACATCGCGTTCATAGCCCAACTCTAGCAGGCGATCGGCTTCGTCGAGAACAAGAAACTGCAACGATGTCAACTTAAATGAAGCTGTGTGCAGGAGATGATCAACTAGGCGGCCAGGTGTGCCCACCAGTATATTGATGCCCTTCCTAAGGCGAGCCTTCTCACTCTTACGACTCTCGCCGCCTAGCAATGACCCTGGCACTATCCATGTGTAGGGTTTCACTAGCTTCTGCAAGAGCTCATATGTCTGCATGACCAATTCTCGTGTGGGTACTATAACTAGAGCCATTACACCATCGGTACGCTTAATTTTGGGCACTTGTGCCTGCAGTTTTTCGACTAAAGGTAGGGCATAGGCCAATGTTTTGCCTGATCCTGTTTGGGATCGTACCAGGACATCTTTGCCAGCCAATATATGTGGTATGGCTTTCTCTTGCACTGTCGTCAGGTCGCGTATGCTAAGTAAATCCTCTAGATTCTTCACCGCATGCGGATGCAAGGGCAAACTTTTCACTTTACTCGTTGAGAATATTGTCTCTTTGACTGGCTTAACGGCACGTTGGCCCAATTGCTGGAGCGCCTCCACATCACTCTGATCGAAGAGACCAATTTTTGGTGTACGAAATCGATTCGTTGGTTTTGGCTTTTGTGTCTCCTCCTTGTTGGATTCGGTCTTCTCCTGTTGCTCAACTTCCTCAGCTATCTTATTCTCTGCATGTTTCTCTATGACTTCCTCGTTCAGTTTCTTTTGTCGTCTTTGTTCATCCATTTCGGCCTTAAACAAATCACCGGGTCGTGGCAATTTATTGGGATTCTGTGGTCGGCGCTGAATGCGCTTCAATTGCTCGTCCGTTAACTTGACCAACGGCTGCTGGCCACGCTTTTTCTGACCCAGGCGTTCGGCTCGACTCAACTTGGCCTTGGGTTTCTGGCCCACCAGAGAAGAGATTTGAGGCTGGCTGGTGGTCACATTTATGATCAGATCCTCACCGTGTGTCTCAGCGGGTTTGGAAATCTTCTTAATCTCTGGAACTTTTGGTGTTGTCGACACATTGAACATTAAGTCGTCTCCTGTGCTGGGCTTGAGTGTGGCACTGGGCGTAGAGGTGGTGGGTAAACGTCTTCTCCTCACTACTATAGCCTTTGCCTTGGGCTTATCCGCCGCATTGAATTGGAAATCAAAATTCTCATTAGCTCCTCCACTGGGCCTGACAACACGTTTCTGTATTGGCGTCTTGTTTGGAGGCTGCAAGGGATTTTAGTTTTTAGATAAATGAAATCCTTTGTTCCTTATCACTCACCTTTTTATCATTTCCTGGTCTCACATTTACATTTAGCATTAAATTATCCATCATTCTGTGGCAGTTTGGCAAAATTTAACTGCCAACGGAATTTGTAAATAAAAGAAAAACGTGCGCGGCCTGATACCACAGCACAGCTGTTTGAAACAGTGTTGAAAAACGCCTCCAATAACTGATGCAGATGACGCACTGAGTAAATCAATTTTACAGAGCGAACCAGTTCCAAACTCAAGAAATAAAACACTTGGAAAGTATTTCAACTAAGTATGTTTAACAAAAACTCACCTTAAAATTCAATAACCAATTTGTTAACAAAAATTTGTTTATGTTCTAAGCCCAACTAATCCATATGAACCTTTAAATTAGTTCATTATTTAAAGGAACCACAAATGCATGCCCAGCTAACACTGCAGCAACGCTCACTACTTGTTGTTGTCAGTGTTGAAAAATTCGTTCAGTGTTGTTGGCGCTTAAAGTGAGCGGCAATTTCAAATCAAATATTTAAATCAACCTTTTCTTCACTTATTTGTATTTATTATGTATACGTTTAATACTTATATATATATATATTAAATGTTCATATACTTATTCGAATGTAAATATTTGGCAAATTCAGTAACATTTTCTTTTATTTTAATTGATTAATTTATAAATAAATTAACAAAATTGTATGCAAAAAAAAAATGTATTTCGACATTTGCCCTGGGCCAATGTTGAATGCGTGTATTTATGTATATATTCGTGTGCGTGGGTGGGTTTTGGTTTTTTGTTTTTTGTAGTTGTTTTTTTTTTATTATTTTTTCGATTCTTTGCCGAGGTACATGTAGTATGTACATACATATCTATCTATTCTTTTATATATGTATGTATGTATATAGGGTACTTAAGGTACATGTATGTATGTATGTATTCTTTATCCTTTTCCATCTGTTCTCTTTGTCTCCATTCCTTTTTAGAAACTAGTCCCAAAGAAGTTATTATTTCTTTATTCAGCTCACTTAAAGTTCAGGAACAAAGTAAATTGTAATTTTATATCTCCTTAGCCGATTTTCGTCGTTGGTGCTAGGCCCCCAACGGACTCAGGTCTATTATCCTTCTCTTCTGAGTCACATATTTGACCTCAGAACTAAAGCATTATACAACTGTTTAAATAAAGCAAGTCCTGTTTGTCGAATCAATTTCCAGTATTGTTTCTTTTGCTCTCCATAAAACTGATCAAAAGGATATCCTGTCTCTTGGTTTTCCTCTTTTGTTTTTGGTTTTTTTCTTTTCTTTTCTTTCTTAGCCCCAACTGCGAGTACCGTTAATGTCGACAGCAGACCATGGCATGACGGTGACACCAGCTTCAGCCTCTGGTACATCTCGCACATGGCGATGCATTTGACATGCTTGGTCCTTTTCCTTATTCACATTTACATT
Organism: Drosophila willistoni; assembly: GCF_018902025.1. NCBI lineage: Eukaryota > Metazoa > Arthropoda > Insecta > Diptera > Drosophilidae > Drosophila > Drosophila willistoni. Next base: position 10,345,864 of record NW_025814052.1, read on the forward strand.
TGCCATGCCGACACCGACACCAACACCAACACCGTGCTCATATCTGGCCCTGTCATTCTCGTGATCTCCTCCCTCCATATGCATATGCAGGACGCATTGCACTGCTCTCCCATCCGTTGCCGTTGTCCTCTGATTCGTTTCACTGCAGGCACAGGCTGCATACCACAACTATGCAGTCACATAATATTCTCGCTGTCGCTTTTGGCACTTCTCTCGGGCAATGTAGCACAGGGCTATGGTAATTAGCAGGGCAATGGTTACGCCCATACCAATGCTCACCCACATAATCTCCTCATTGATGCCCACATAGGAACGTCCTGTCGTCATTATCGACAGCAACATGGAACAAATGCAAGAGAATGTACAAATACATACAAATATTAAATTTTTAATTAAAAAGTTTCAAAAGAATTTTTATAACTATTTGAGAAAAAAGTCTCTCACAGTAGAAACTTTTATTAATGGATAACTGGCAACTAAACTGTTAAAGGAATCCTTTGATTATTGATTTTCTTTGTCAACTTTTTTGGCAAACCAAATAAATAGTTCGTTTTATTGCATTAAGTTTTAAGCATTTGTTAAATTCACGTCGCTGAAACTTGTTTGCAACTGCATTTATCTTGCATACAATTTATAGAATTATATATAGCTGAAGCCAATCAACCGTGCTCAACAGTTTTTCGTATTAATAACACTCCATGGCATTTCATTCGAGTGGGCACTCGATTCGCACAAAATTGTGTCATCAGCTAGTTATACTCTCTGTACGTGATGCCAATTGATTTAAACGGAATCTACCCAGTACAACATATAGTTTAAATGAATTTCTGATACCCACTTACCATTGTAGTAATGATTGGAGTAGCCAGCTTTGCCAGCGACTCGACCCGCTGGCATTCTGAATCCTTACGAGTGCGAGAGAGCCAAAATCAAAACAAAAAAAAAAGGATATTAAAAAACAAAGACTGTTTGCCAAAACCAAAAAAAGAAAACAAAAATAAAGACCACTGCGCCAGTAAAATGTTCTGCTTGTTTTATAGCAATTGGAATCCTTCTGTCTCCTTTTTGGCTGTCTTTAATTCTACTTCCTGCAATATGGAAACTGGAAAAAAATGACAACAGAAAACAAAATTGCTGCATGTAATAAATTTATTAAGATTTAACAATTTTCTGTATTCATAGTAAATGTGTTTTTTACGCAAGAATAACTTTACATAAATCATAAATCATTCTTGTTGACTTTAAAAACTGCAAAGTCATAATATTGTGGATAAGATTTCTTACAAAAAATCCAAAAATTTGTCTTGTCAAAGCTTCCATTTTTGGTTAGATAACCATTTATTACCTAATCTAAGTATTTCAAATATTTGTAGGCCACTAAAGAGAACAAAAAAAATGGCATACATGAAATGAATTTTGATACAATTTAAATCAAAACATTGTGTTTGATTTCATTTGTAAGGACATTTAGACTATCTAATTTAAATGCTTAAGCAAAGGGATGTCCATTCATTGCCATCATTAAGGAATTAAGATCCCCCAATATCATGGAGGGAGAGAATTTCTTAGAGTCCTTCTCTTTCTAAACTAGATTTAGACTAAATTTCGTTTATTCCCACAAATCCGGAAATTAATAACAGATAAATACTAGTTCAATTTTAAGTTAAAAACAGATAAAAGTATTTTTTTTTGTCGTATTTTGCTGTAATATATGACGTCAAAATTTTTAAGTTTAGCTCCTTCGCTAAGGTAGGGTTTGGTAAGATCTTTAAGAAGTTCGACTGAAAAGTCGAAACAATTGAAACAACTTTCAAAAACTTTGAGAATATTTTTTGGGATTTTACACTTTTCACTTATTTTTTTTGCTATACAAAAGTGATTATGTAAAAATGAAGTTTAAAGAAGCGTTTTTTTATAACCTTTAGCCCGAATTAGTTTAGAAAAATAACTTTTCTTTCTTATAATATTTATGAAGTGAAAGAAAATGAATTAACGAATCTCCTTCAGATAGTTCACCCAGCTGAATATTTTATTTTTAAAGATTTTGTATAACCAAAATTGTCATATCTGGTATGTAAAACCGTTTTATCAGAGAATGAATAAAGAAAACGACTTAAGTCGAACCCTATTAAGGATAAACACGATTATTTGACCATTTCGAAATTTTGAATAACTCTACAAACCAAAAATCTGAATATAATTATTTAGAAAATTTAAAGTTTCACAAACTTTTTAGCTTTATTTACTGATCATTGACAGAGCAGATAGGGCTTAGCCTTGTGGAACCAGTTCCGAATATTGTGACATCACTAAAAACCAACCCCGGCCCGATGAGTTGTCAACAAAAACATGAACAGCTGATTCATTTTCATTGGAAGTCATAAAAACGTTCAGTTTATAGTTTTGTTAGAGTTTTAAATTAATTCGAATTAATATTATATTATATTTAGTATTTAAAATCAAGTCAAAAGGATATGGAAACGGCTCCGTTGAATAAAAAGCGTAAAACAGACAGTGAACAAGCCAAAGATAAGGACAAAGATGCCGGCACATTGCAGGAGGAGGACCTTAACATACTAGAGGAGCCGCGGCAGAAGACGGAGGTGGAGGAGAAAAAGCAGGCGGAGGCGGAGGCGGAGGCAAACGAACAACAGGACTTCGTGTGCTCGGCGGAAAATTGTGAAAATTCTGCCACCTGTGGTTGTCGTAAGTTTTGGCCAAACTATTTTGTTTTCGTATGCATTTCGCAAACAATGCGAAAACTCTCATTACATTTTCCCCACATGTTGTAGGAATAAATTTTCAAACAGCCACAACATTTTCATACATAAATATTATCATTATGCTGCAAAGTTTTATGCATTAAACAATTAACTAACTTATAACAAGTACTAAAACAACCGATAACTGACAAAATACACTAGTTAATATACACACAGTGATTAGAAAGTGTTTAATATAAGTTTAATATCACAACTTGAATAGCTTAAGTTAAATTCATAAATTTGAAACAAATATTTGATCCTCATCCTTCTTGGGTTCTTGAATTCTTAAGTCCATGGCTAATTGTAGAGGGTTTTATAAATTAAGTAAAAGGGTCGATCCTATAAGGTATATACATTCTTTATCAGGATAAAATGTAGATGTATCACTTCTCTTCCCTCAATTAGGAAGCTCCTTTAATGAAACTGGGTATTTATTAGGCTTTTTATAGGCTAATTGAGATAACCCAGAAAGCATTTTTGAAGTTAACAGAGCATAATTGAGTCTCTTATGAGTCGCGCGACGATTGAAAATAGTCATATTTGCGCTCATTTTCTGATCATAAATGGCCCATTCGTCGGGAGAAAATGGTACCCTAGCCGCGACTCATCTTGATGAGTCGCTTATGACTCTTTTTTTAATAATATAAAAGAGTCTTTTACGAGTCATCTTTGAATCATAAAAGAGTCTTCCACGAGTCATAATTTAATCATTTCTGACCCATATTCGAATGAAATTTTCAATAATTTGCAACACAAATAATTTTATAATTGATATATTGTTTGCACTAAGAAAGCAAATCCAAGCAATGATCATATTTTAATCACCTGCATGCTCATTTGGCGATTGCTTTGCATTTCGTTTTAAAACAAATTTGTATTTCAAACGAATCATACTTTGAGCATATGGAAGGGTCATTTATGAGTCTTCTTACGATCGCCCAGGATCGTTTTTTAATCGTCAAGGGGACTCAAAAAAGACTCATCAAGACGATTTCTGTTAAAACAGTCTTCCAAATGCTTGCAGGGAATGTTTGAAAATCCGTCGGATCAATCCACTATAACTCAAAATATACATAGGTGCCAGCGATCGAAAAGATTCGTTTACTAAGATATATCTTACAATTTAGAAATATAGAAAAACTGCATTAAAGCTAGTGAAGAATTGCTTATAATATGAAAAATATTGGAAATCTCTATATTAACTCAGATTTGAACCAGTTGGGAATTATAATGGTAAAAATGTCCGATCTTAATGAAATTCGGCATACACGTTGAATGTACGTTCATATAAATAAATTTATGTACTTATACACTCCCGGACAGCCGATTAGCACCACCCCGCACCATTTACCACACCATACAAATGAGTTATTGGCGACTTTCAAAAACCATTCGGATGGAAGCTTTAAAAAAAAGTATCTCATCTTCAAAAAGACTAGTAAAGGGGATTACAATTATTTGAGCTCGGCGGTAAGGAGATAATTATATGCATCTGTACTAATCAGGGACAGATTTCGACAGTTAAAACCCTTAATACCCTTAAGAACCCTTAAAAAGACATAAACAGTGAAAAATGACATCAAATTTCACTTAGGTTCATATCGGTATGATCAGATTGATGGTATCACTGCAAAGAACTTGTCTCGTAAGTCGATTGAATTCCTGACACTTATTTATAACGCCATTCTTCGTCTTGAACACTACCCTAGCCAGTGGAAATGTGCTGAAATAATAATGATAGCCAAGCCGAATAAACCAGAAAACTGCGTTTCATCATACCGTCCCATTAGTCTGCTGGCTACTTTTTCCAAAGTATTTGAAAAAATACTGCTGAGAAGAATGTTGCCAGTGTTGGACGATCTTTCCATCATACCCGAACATCAGTTTGGGTTCAGAAAGCAGCATGGAACACATGAGCAATGCCATCGTTTAATTAATGTAATCACTAATGCTCTTGAAAATAAGGAATACTGCTCCGTAGTTTTCCTTGATGTACAGCAAGCGTTTGACCGAGTATGGCACGATGGCATTCTGTATAAAATAAAGAAATGGCTTCCTGCTCCTTACTATCTGTTATTAAAGTCTTATCTTGGCAATAGACATTTCTATGTTCGACAACAAGGAGAAATCTCTAACCTATGTACTATAAATGCAGGAGTTCCCCAAGGAAGTGTTTTAGGCCCTGTACTTTATACATTATTTACATCTGACTTGCCTATCGCATCTAATGTCAACGTGGCTACATATGCAGATGATACGGCGATAATCGCATCAAGCAGCATTCCTAACAGGACAACAGAATACCTACAAAGAGAAATTTGCCTAATAGAAAAATGGTTACACAAATGGAAAATCAAAGTTAACTCGCAAAAGTCTGTACAAGCAACATACTCCTTAAGACGAGGAAATTGTCCAAAAGTCTTACTAAACAATTGTGAAATCCCCCAAAGAGATTCAGTTAAATATCTTGGAATTCATATTGATCGAAGGTTAACCTGGAAGGCACATATCAAAGAAAAACAGAAGCAGTTGAATATTAAAACCAAAAAAATGTACTGGCTATTAGGACAAAAGTCTCAGCTTAACATTGAAAACAAAGTAAGACTTTACAAAGCAATATTAAAGCCTGTTTGGACTTATGCGCTACAACTTTGGGGAACCGCGAGCCAATCAAATATTGAAATTATGCAACGCTATCAATCGAAAACCCTACGCACAATCGTTAACGCACCTTGGTATGTTTCCAATGCTGAAATACATAAGGACCTTAATATACCATTTGTAAAGGATGAAATAGCAGAGTTTAGTGTTAGATATATTGACAGACTGCACAACCACCCAAACTCATTAGCTCTAAGTCTACTTAATAATATAACAACAAGAAGACTAAAAAGATTACATATATTAGATCTTCCAAATAGGATTTAACTTTTGTTTTATATATGTACATATACATAAATATAAATATATATACCTATAAATATAATACACATGTATAAATACTTAAGTAGATTTAATTACTCGTCTGTACAACTTAGAGTTTATATATAATAGTTGACTCAGTGGAGCCGACTATTCCTGTTATGTTTTTATGTATCTCCAAATTTACTGATTGTCCAAGGACAGATTGTAAATAAAAAGAATTGGTAAAAAAAAAAAAAAAAAAAAAAAAAAAAAAGGTTCATATCGAAATCATCCCTCAAGTATCTCAAGTATCTCCCACTGGCCTTTAATTTGCTGCTCATATTTGTGAGAAACTATTTATCAAAACGTGATTGAAAAAGTAATTTAAAAGATTCAAATAATTTGATTTTGACCTCTTTACGGTACATACATACATATATTCCACTACTGTAAGCCATTTCAATCCCATTAGACGGCTTACCAACTGCATTTCCGTTTTGGCCCTTGAGTCTCATTGATATTCTTAGCGTAAGCACTAAGATGCATACACAAAACGTATATATGTATATGTGTCGGACAATGATAGATTAAAGTTACGCCCTGGCGCCTTTGGCCCCTCCTCCACCCCCCAAAAAAAAACGTGCAAAAACAAAAAACTATCCCACTGAAATGATTAGAAAAGTTTTGTTGTTGGATGTACACCAGCTGCAAGTGCAGGACAGGAAATGGTTTACTTTCAATTTTTACTTCATCTCCTTGTGTTTTTTTTTTTGCAGATTTCAAAAGTGTATTAAAAGAGACTATATACTTAGATAAAGACAATCGATTAGCGCCCTAAACCTTTCTTATTTCTAACTTTAGTGGAACATTTTAAAAAACACTAAGAAATTGTTTAAGTTGTGGTGCTTTTTATCCTTTTTTTCTCTCTTCTCATTTGTTGTTGAAATTGAAATACTTTTTAAAGTGAACAAAGACAGAGTTTGGAATGAGGAAGGGAGAAGGAGGAGGAGGAAAGGGGTATTTGTTTGTATTTCTTCACTTGACCCATTTAAATTGAATGCATTGGCAATGCAATTTGTTGTTGTTGTTGTTGTGCACATTTCCCGCCAGATAACACCAAATAGTACAGAAAAAAAAAAAACAATGACGATAAAACGACGAGTATTGAATTTATAATCGCCTATTTTATACCCTATCCCAAGCCATTAACACACAATTTAAACTTCTTTATTAACAAATTCTAAATAAAAAATTTCAAAATATAACCCAAGAGAGGAGAAAAATTGTCCTTAGGAAAAGAAAATTTTATATTTTTTTATGCTTAAATTTTGCAGTTAAGTCAATCAATTAGAAAATTTGTATTTTTAGTTCATGTTTCCTTAAAATACACTTTTCACATTTCAAAAATGTGAGTCTAATCTATGGAGACTAGAACAGATTTAGTCTCATTTTGCATTGTGCACTCATCCGATCCGTTTCAACCAATTTCTTAAGATGCTGCGATGGCAAAATCAAGAAACAAATTCAGAGTTTCAACTAACCTACGAACTTGCAGCCCAACTGGAGGCAGAACCATTGCGTAACAATCAGCAATTATTGGACTTTCAGGTGCGTAGTCGCCACATCCGATGGCCCGAGTATGTGCAACCTCTGGACACTGAAGTCCGCGGCCAGTCGGTCTATCTGGATAAGCAGTCGGACTTTGTTAGTAGCTTGAGACGTCCTCTGGATGCAGGAAATCGCCGTGAATTACTTGTCTGTCACGACATGATGGGTAACTATCTAAATGATCGGTAAGTCACACACACAAACACACGTTACAAGGATCAAGTTAATCTTCTGCTGTTTTTTTCTTCTATTAGACATTTCCATAGCTCGGAGAAATATGATGATTATCGATTTCTACATTGGTCGGCTGTGGATTATTTTTGCTATTTTAGCCATCAGTATGTAACAATACCGCCAAGTGGCTGGCTAAATGCTGCCCATCGTCACGGGGTTCCCGTTTTGGGCACATATATTGTGGAAGGTGATCAAGGTAGTCGTCTGCTGCACGAAGTCCTTGCCAATGTCGAGAGTGTGCAACGTATTGTTGCCGCCATGACACGTCTCTGTCTGCACTTTGGTTTCGAGGGATGGCTGGTTAATGTGGAGTGTCGTGTGCGAGCTGAGAGCATGGCAAATCTTTAGTAAGTATCAACGCCTTAAACGATTTCTAATCAATAACAATTTCTCTCTCTCTCTTTCACTTTAGTCGCTTTGTCGAAGAATTACGTCAGGCGACAGAGAATCAAGTGCCCCATGGCCGTGTCATTTGGTATGATAGTGTAATTGATAATGGCGATTTGTCCTGGCAAAATGAATTGAATGAACGCAATGTGCGTTTCTTTCGTTTGAGTCATGGCACACTTATCAATTACAATTGGAATGATCGTTCGCTGGAACATACTGCGGCAATTGTTAGCCAGGAGCAGACATCACCGCATCGAGTCTTCATGGGCCTGGATGTGTTTGGGCGGGGACAAATTGGACGCTTCCAGAGCTCGCAGACCTTATCCCGTATAGCGGCTAAGGGATTTTCTGGTGGAATTTTTGCTCCAGCCTGGTGCTTTGAGACTCTTCAGCAATTTGGCTATAATATTAGGCAAACGCAGGGTGATGACTCTGTGAATGCTGCATTCCTGGACCGCAACGAACGCTGGTGGTCACGTCTATGGCCCTGGCTGGCCACACATCCGTATCGTTCGTTGCCCTTCTACACGGATTTCTGTGTGGGCTCTGGTAAATCCAACTACGAGCGTGGCAGACGTCACTCGCATCGTTCGTTCTTCAATTTGGCTCAACAATCGCTGCAGCCGTCAGTGCCATTGGTGGGCAATGCCGAGCATTGCTTCGATAGTGTCTATCAGGGCGGCAACTGCCTACGTATTATCAACTATGAGCGAGCCTTTAGGCTGCTCCTCACCGACTTTGACTTGACCCATGGTGTTCTCTTACTTGGCTATGCCTTTAAGCAAGATCAAATAAAAGATTCGTCTAATACTTTTGATTTGGTATTACGATTCTCTCCAATATCAGATCAGAACGAGGATCTTTATGTCTTCTGTGGCTTGTACGATGACATAATGGTGCCAGGACGCTGCTATATATCGCCATTGGATCATAGCCTAGATGACAAGTTTAGCATAAATCAGCTGTCTTCTGGCCACAGCCCCATATCTGATGATTGGCAAGTGCGTCATTATGTGGTCAAGTTCGATGGACCTGTTCGTCTACTGGATATTGGTGTGAAATGTAGTCGTTCTGAGCTATCCACTGGGAATTCATATCTGGGTGCCGTCTATGTCAATTCCTTATCGCTTGGGGATTGTCAGTCAGTTCACCGAAAGACCGAGATTAATGTGTTTACTCAAAAATTGTGGCAAAAATAAACTTAAATCTTTAACTCTTTCATTTAATGTAAAAAAAACTCCCAACTTGTCTTCATTTATCAAGTCTTGTCCTTAGCTCTTGGCTGACCTTTGCCAAGGATCTCCGATTACCAAGAGCTTCTGAAAAATCTTTGCCAAAACATGCACAGAACTGTATCTGGCTATGAGGTTACCTATCCATCTCTCTCTCTCTCTCGCTCTCTCTTTAAATTGTTAGTCACTTTTCTGGCATTTTTCCACCAAAAAAAAAAAAAAAACAACATAATTGTTTAACTCACCGAATTTTCGAGGCCAAAAACTGCAAGGGCCAAAAATGTTTGCAAAAAATCTGCAGTTATAAAAATACTTCTTTTTTTTTGTGCCTCGTTTAGTTTAGTCTCGGTTAAAAAAAAAAAATTTTTTGTATTATTTTTAATGTGCAGAAATTCTGTTCCTATTTTTCTCTTTTTACATTTCTATGATGCATTTTTGTTGTTGTTTTTGTTGTTGTTGTTTCCCGTTGACATCATTTTTTGCATGCATGACAGCACTTGGCCCCCATCTTCGTCCTCGTCCTGCGTCCTGTGTCCTGCGTTTGTCGTTCTTCTGCTTCTAGTTTATTCGGCTCAGACTTTTTCACAGCTTTATGCCCTTTTTATTTGTTTAGTTTACTGCTTGGTTTTTTTTTTTTTTTTTTTTGTTTGTTTTTGTTGTTTGGCTCGACAACTTTTTTGCGTGGGCGCCAAGGCAAAAGTGTCACGGCGGAAAGGGAAGTAACGCCTGTGCTGGGGGAGGAAGGGTGGCCGGCGGGAAGGGCATAAAGCAGCGGCACTGCAAAAGTCATAATTATTTAAAGCTTCGCTGCATGGGTTGTCCAATGTACATGTAATTAGCCACGCCCACCATCTACCAGACAGACCACAGAGAGCGAGAGGGAGAGGGAGAGAGTAAGAACAATCACGAAGCATTTGGTTATAGCTTCTCTCGCTGCTTGACCATTGACCAGCAAACATGATGATGAGCTTTATTCAATTTCGATTTCAGCCTTCAGGCTGGGCCCTACTCCCCCCCCCCCCACCCCACCCCTCCTTAAGCCACACTCTTATCCTTACAGTTATCCGTTCATTACGCACTGGCATTTTGTCGCATGGAACAATGGACGGGACAATGACAGTAGAGGAGATGCACCACATTGCACCACAGTTAATGAAACGAGCCGGGGGAGAAAGGATTTATGTGTGTGTGTGTGTGCGTGTATCCCCAGTTGGTTGGTTGCTGCTCACTTTATAGAATTTATGGGCCAAATGAATGGTTATCTTGACCTAGATTCCCATTTTTTGGTTTACCCATTCGACATTTACATTGGAAATTATTTTCCCTATGCTGATTTAATACACATTTTATCTCGATTCCAATTTTTCATACATAACAAAATTGGTTTACATTGAATTGCAAATGTATGTACATACATACATACATATACATATACATATATCAAATTGCAATCAGCCAGAGAATACATTCATACATACATACATACATATATACTATCTAAGGTCAGCACAAATGTAAATGAGTTTACAACAACAACTACAGCAATGGCAACTACAATACATAAACATATATGTACATACATATCAAAAGAGACTCTTGGATTTGAAATTCGCATAAAAAAATGTATATATAAGTTGCCTTTCGTTTGGTTTATGGACCAAGCAAATCTGCTTCAAAAGAAACGAGTAAAGTGAACATTTCCAAAGAAAGTGTCAAATCTATTCAAAAAAATGTTAATTAATTATAAAGTTAATAAGTTTAAGTAAGTTTGTTCAAAGTTTTGTACTGAATAGTATAGACAACTGGTGATTCTATAAAAATGCAACACGAAAGACAAAGTAAAGTCATAAAGTAAACAAATTAGTTAGCGATTCCTAAAAAAAACCTTTGACCGCGTCACAGTTTGTATACCCTTGCAAGTTTTTCGTGTAAAAGGTCTAATGTTTGCGAAAAAAGGGCTTAGGAAATAACGAAGTTATTGATCAAAGTCACTGTACACCACCGATTGTTCCTATGGGAGCTATATGATATAGTCGCCCGATCTTAATCAAATTGGGCACAGTCAATATTAGTTATGTTAAACTGAGAAATATAAATTTTTATAATTGCTTTAAAAGTAACGAAGTTATTGACAAAAGTCACTGTTTTCGAAAGATCGTTCCTGTGGGAGCTATATGATATAGTTACCCGATCTTGATCGAATTCGGCATAGTTATGTGTAATATCATCACCAATATTAAATTTCACGACAATAGCTCAGAAAATAACGAAGTTATTGAGAAAAGTCACTGTTTGTGACTTTGCCGTTTGTATGGGAGCTATATGATATTGCTCCGATCCGGCTGAATCCGAGATATACAAACTGTGTAGTATATACAAGCATACATGCAAAATTTCAGCTCTTACGGTCTAGGAGGAGATCGCGTCGACCCAGACGGACGAACGGACATGGCTGTTTGAGCTCGTCTTGTCGTGCTGATCAAGAATATATATACTTTATATGGTCGGAGATGCGTTGCACACTTCTGACCAAAATTAATATACCCTCTTTGCAAGAGTATAAAAATACAGTAAAGAGCTAATCGCAAAGGATTTAAATTATATTAAAAATTCAAGATGTTTACGTTTTTTTTAGGTAAATTTGACTCTTATAAATGTATCACATGTCGTATGAGTAATGTAGCGGACTAAAATTACGCATACGACATGTGTGATTGAATTTTCCATCTGTTTGAAACCAACTAATTTTTTTGTTACAATTTATTTTACCAACTTTTTAAACCAATTTTATAAAGTTCAAGCCAATTTTTATTAGAATCTAGCATATTTTAAAATGATATGTAAGAAAAATAATTTCAATCCGATTTAAAAATATACAAAATTTAGATTTTTGAAAGTTAATTTTTTATATATAATTTTTGTGCGTGTTCAACACATTAATAAAGCAGTTTCCAACAGGAAAATATTAATAAAAACTTTCAAAATTTAAGAAATTTTGTAAATTTGAAGAGTTTTGAGAATTTTGAAGAATATTCGTTAATTCTGACTTGAAAATCTGTGGACAAAATTCTAAACTAACCCAAACGATCACAACGGCTGGATGTTAAGTTAAAAATTAATAATAATTTTTCAACCCTCCAATATGTGGGTTTGAGTTGTACTAGAATAAGATCTTCTAAGGACAATTGTTACCTCCTAGAGCCTAAGATTCCCTATATAAACTCCGTACTTTGGTAAACAAAATCAGTTCATATTTTGAATTCAATGAATGAAGATTGGGTTATTTTCCTTCTCCTTGGAATCCCATACTATGTATAAATAAAGAACTAACAAATAGTTCTCCAAATATAATATTACTTTGATTCTCAAGCTAAATCACCCTTAATGCTGAAACAACCAAAGAGGTTCAGTTCCGATTCTGAGTGCCATGGGAATCAGTTTGACACAGAAAGCGTGGGGTAAGTACAAAGTAAATAAAGTATTAAGTCTTTGTTGAGATTTTTGTTATAGTAAATAATTTAAAAGCCTAGAATTTTGTAAATTGAAACAAACTTGGCCATAAATCTTATAGCACATCACAAAACTAGTTCGATATTGCCCAGAAATTTCTTGAATAAGCTAGAGTGATGGGTTTTTTTTTTGATAGGTAAAAAAAAAAAATTATAAAGTTAGTTTAAAAGTTCTATATCCAAGATCGATTCGCTTTTATTCATCTTCGAGAATCTAACAATTATGCTGAATTAAAAGGAACATTTTTGTACAATTTATTCAAGTGTTTTGGGAATGTTTTGTGAGATGAATACAAATGTAAATGCCACTAATTGGCTTGTGGCATATTGAAGCAAAGGTGTAAAGGCTCTTAAAGTTGAAACATTTTCCTAACAACTTTTGATCTTTTTTAATGCGAAAAGAGTGCGAGTGCGTGAGTGAGAGAGTGAGAGAGTGCGAGGGAGTGGGAGGATTGAATAGGTCATGTCGAATATTAAGATTGCCTGGAAAACGACTTCAAATAATGACCCTTTCCTACACACACGTACGCAGTAGCCCTTTAACCTTAAATTGAAGCAGTTTTTCTTTGGTCCTTGGAACTGATGCTTCAAGTGAGTTGGGCTCTGTTTTTTTTCTCCTTTTTTTTTTTTTTTGGATAACTGATAACTTTTCCACTTGGCCAGCAATGGCGTGAAGGAAAGGCAAGCCGAAAGAGAGAGAGAGAGAGAGAGAGAGAGAGAGAGAGAGAGAGAGAGAAAGAGATGATGGTGGCAAACCAACACCGATGAGCAAACATGTAACTAAATTTGTCGGCCTTGTGCGAAAAGGATTTTTTTTATATTTTATTTTATTTTCGCCGTCGTAGCGCGAAACATTCATTTTTCTTCTTGTTTGTCGTCGTTGGTTAAGCTAAACGTTCATTATTTCCGCTTCTGCTTTGTTCAGCTCGTTTGGTTTTTGTTTTCTTTTCCTTCTACGGTGCTACGGAAATCTGTCTTTGCTTTGCAAAAAAGAAGAAGGAAAACGAATTGATTCCTTGTCGAGATGTCCTTGAAATGTGTCACTATCTCTCTCTGTGTGTGTGTGTGTGTGTGTCTCTGGGTTTTGTTTTTCAATCAGTTGAGCAAATAAACATACAACACATTTTCTGCCTGCTAAATGAAGCACTGTGAACGAAGTGCAACAGGCAAACTGAGGCAACTTGGCACCTGCCTTCCTTCCAGATTGCATTTTGATTGAAGCATCGCATCGCATTCTTCTCTTTAAAACGTTCTCCTCTTTGAGCCCAAGGGACTTAGTCACAGTTGAGTTGATGGCAACATCTCGATTCTTGTACAGTGACTGACAGCAGCAGCAGCAGCATTCGATGTCATGTCATTTATCACACAAGGGGAACTCAACTAACTACACTCCTTATGCCCTCTCACTCTCTATATCCCTCTCTCACACACACACACACACACACACACACAAAGATAGGCTCGCTGTGTTCAAACTGTCATAGTTCATAATGCTTAAAGTACAATTTTTTGACAGCTTAAATCTAAAAGTTGATAGTCTCAAGAGTCATCTTCAAATTTAAACCTCAACATTTTAGCCAAATGCTTTACATCATTCAAATTTGGTCTATATAAAGTATGCAAACAAATTACCTATAATATTTCATCTCAGTTTCCTCTTCATCTTCATCCTTCATCTGATATCAATTTTCTTTCCCAAAATAAACAAATAAAATAAATCATTGTAAATATATATTTAGTTAATTAGTTTGCAGACTTGACTTAATATAGCAAATGTCATCCTATACAAACAATTTAATATTTGTGTCAACATTTGACAGCAATCAATAAACATAATAAACCAAAAAAAAAAGCATTTCACTGCGTAAAAATTTGAAATTCGCATCAAAATTTAATGTTGTATTCAAAAATTTATGAATGAATATTGACAAAGAGCGCCACTTTGGTTATGCATTAAAAAATTATTAACCACATTTCGATTGCATGTCAGAGTATATGGCGAAAAGAAAGAGATAAACCTTCAACAGAACAGAAAAAACCTAATCCGACATTTTAAAGCTTAGTCTATATCTAATACGTTTAGTCTATTAAGTTGTCTACTAAATGGATTGTTTGGTTTAAAATATAAAAGGTTTTAAATCAAAGAACGTTTAGGTTAAATAAAGTTTTTAGCCAAATAGTAGAAACTTTTCACTTTTCAGTTTGTTTTATTATGACAGTTTGCAACACGATCTTTCTTTCTTGGCTAATTTATATTCATTTTAGAGTATACATTTTTTAAAGGTTTTTTTTAGCCCAGAGCGATTCAGGATGTTCTCCTTTATCACACACACACACACACACACACTCATCGTTCTCCTTCGACATGTTTCTTCTTTCAGCTGCTTTCTCAATATTTTAGTTGACTTTGATGCCAATTTGCTTGAGTCTGTTGCTAAGATTATTTATTATTATATTTTGTGTATGTGTGTCGGTGTTGTTGTTGTTGTTATTGTTGCTGTTGACGGGACACGCACACGCATACGCATTCTGCCATAATGAAATATGTACAAAAAAAAAAAACAAAGAGAAACATCAAAATTCTCACCATAAACTCTTGTATACCCTTTAAAATCGTTTTATTTATAGCTGATCATATTTGCGAATGCACAAACAAACTGAATGTCAGCACAAATATGCCCTATTTAATGTAGAGTATATGTACATGACAATAGGCAACCATAAATAAGAGCTTAAAGTGGGTCTGACTTTGGAACTCGACACTGTTTTCTGTTTTCTGTTTTCTGTGACATGAAGATAGGCTGTTCAGAGTGCTGGATCTCTCTTGAGAGGGAGGGAGCGAGAAAAAGGCAAGAGAATCTCTATTTGTAAGAGATTCGCCACTGGCCTGAACATATGCAAAAGCAAATACGGAAAAGAAAACGAAACGAACGTATAAATCAAAACAGAATCCTGACACTGACTAACTGTCATTGCTGTGTGGCTTCTATCTGTCCAACCCACTTCCGTTCGACCGGAAGTTGGTAACGCAAAAATGCTGAAATAACTAAAATGCAAAACGGATGTGGGACCGGAAACTGAAGGTGCATTGCTAAGCGTATGCATTAGACCAATTGTCCTTGTTACATTTTATCTAAATTATCTCATTTTTTTCAAACATTTTCCAATTAGTTCTCATTCACAGCAATTTGATTTCGATCCTCTGTGTGTGTGTGTGTGTGTTTGTGTATGTGTGTGCTTATCATTGATTTGTAACAATTGTATTTCCATTCCATTGTCCTTGCCACGCATGAGTTATGTACTTGTGATTAAAAATTTGCAGTTAGGGTTCCAAAATGGCTAACTACAACCCAAAAAAGGAGTGGCGCTGACACTGCTGGAAGGACTGCTAACAACAAGGACAAGGAAAATGCATTTAGAGCTGATGAAAAAGTTAATTAAAGCACAATGCATGGCATGGCCCCCATTTTGGGTTGCCTAACTGGCAGGCAATGGGGATAATCTTTCTTAATGTTCAATGGCCAATGAGGGGCGTTTAGCCAGTTGCAACAGATTCAATTAAAACCAACACACACACACACACACACACTCACACATACACGCATAAAGAGAGGAAGAAAATTGCAAAAACTTTTGCCAAAAAGTTGTAGATGACAAATGCTGGCTAAAGAGACAAAAAGAAACGTAAAAGGAGTCGAGTATTAAGAGAAAAATAAGACGAGGAAGACGAAGCAACGAAAGCCACTTAAAAAAAAGTTTATTTCATTTTCCATTTTCGTTGCCTACTTTCTAGGGCCATGCCACTGAAATTCTAATTAAAAGCGACAGTCGCTTATGTCTATGTGTGTGTGTGTGTGGGTGTGTGTGTGGGTGTGTCTGAGTGTGTATGTTACTCAAGAGAATGATAAAACTCTGCTGCTTGTGCTGAGACTTAAGGTCACGAATTCAAAATGACAGGACACAATTAACATTTGGGTCTCAGAGTAACAACAAGGTATGCGACAGATTTTCCCCTTTTGTTTTTCTCTAATTGGTCATGTACATACATTTGAGATATCATAGCTAAGAATAGTAAACAATATGAAAGCGAGATCCTTTAACTTCATCTTTCAAGAATGAAAATCCCACACATCACAATTAAGGACTAGATTGTTGGATGGTTAAAAGCAGAACTAGTTACTCACTTTCGAGTATAAATGAGAGACTAAAGCATGTTTCTACTTTTGAAAAGATTTCAATTGTTTTCAAAGCAAAACAAAACTAATTAACATTGAAAGAAAATAAATTAATAAAAATAAAATCAAGTTTCAAGAGTTAAAGCAAAAAAGTTTTCTATCCAATACAAAGAAAATTCACAAAAAAAACAATATTTCTTTGAATTTAATTACAAAAAACCAGATTTTAAAATTTATTTATTCCATGTCGAAGCAAACAACAAGCCAAATGCCCATAAATTAAGTTACTTTCAATTGCAATGAAATTGTTTGCCAAAATGTGTAGATTTTCTCTCTCTATCTTTTCGTGTGGACTTAACTGGAACTTCAGACAGCTCAAGGATCTAGCAAATTGTATAGTCATCAAGCATCACACACACACACACAAACATTGCATAATGAACTGCACTGAATCACTGCTGCTCAACTAAATTAACTTGTAAAATACTTACTTACAGCCACTACAAACTACAACTGCAAACGGCAGCCACAAGAGATGCTTGAATACAATTAACAGCCAAATGAATTGTAAGAGATCTGGCAGCAAGTGAGCCGGAACAAAAAGGGGCAACAAAAATGAAACTTTATACCAAAAAAAAAACAAAAATTGTATCCAATGTGTGTTTGAGGGGTTGTGTTATCCTCGTTTGGTCAATTTGGAGCTACTTGGCAAATTCAACAGCAAAACATGACTTTGAAAACTTCATTTAGAAATGGAATCAGAATTTCGCCATTCTTCTTTATAGGTAAATGGAATGCCAAATAAAGATGCTTTATTAAAGTACATTTTCAATTAGGAAAAGAAATTGTTAACAAGACCAAAACATTTTAAAGCTAAAAATTAGCATTTTACTGCTGCAAAATAGTGTTGTAAAATAGACAATTAGTATAATTTTGAAGTAAGTTGTTTTTAACACTTAAAAGCATTATCTGTTCTATATATTCAAAAGCCTAGTCCCTTTTCGCCTGATAAAGCAATAGTCAAAGGTAAATTCGACGGGGATAATAGAAGAGATTTTGTTCTATATATTCTTTGAAACTTTGTGACTTTCAGATTTAAGACGTAAGTAAAAAGCTTGTCATGAGAAATGCTTTTATATCTTCTTCGGAAACACTCACTCACACGCACACTAGCACTAACACTCACACATGCTCAGAATATATATTACTTTAGCAAATCATGGCATAAATCAAAGTTTAATTGACAATAATATTTATTTATTCATTAAACAACTGACAGCAGGCAAACAAGCGACCATTGTATGAAGGTGTTCTGAAATCTTTTGCGGTCTCCCAATCTCCCAGTCAAGTCATTTTGCCATTTAGTTTGGTGGTTACACTGCCAAGACCGTAAATGGCATTCAACATGGGTTTTACGTAGGCAACATAAGCACTCGAGCAGCATCTATCCCTGACACAGGGCACAAAAGGCAGAGGCGTAGCTGTTCGGGGATGTTACATACATATGTAGTAGGTACATTTAAATTATTAGACGTGAAAAGAAACCAAATGTTGAAAATATTGAATTCATGTCTTTCCTTTTTCTCATATTAAGCCTATTTAAATGTTTTTCTTTTATCGTTCTCTTTTAAACATTCTTCCTTTCACTATGCCCTGCTAGGCATTGTATATTTTTTTTCCTGTTTGCTTTTCTCTAACTATTCTTGGATGCCAGAGATGAAAAGAGTGAGATAGAATCAGAGACAGATAGATAGAGAGAGAGGGAGAAAGAAAACTATGTACATTAAGGCAACCTTCCTCAAGCTAAGGATATACATACATTGATAGAAGTGTTTCCTTCTGTCTAGGATTTCTTTTAGCACTGTGTCAACAGTTTTCCTTTCCGCGTTTTTGCCTCCGTTTTTCTTTGACTTTCATTCCTACACCCTGAAAACATTTTCCTTTCGTTTCGTTTGTTCCCTTTAGATGTTAGTTGTTTACATTGTTATATATTTTTTGCATTATCTGCAGGTTTCTGCACAGATGCCTCTAAATGGCAAAGTATTTATGCCAAAATAAAAGTCATCACTTAAAACATATTTCTTCTTTTTTTTTGTACAATACATTTTATGTATTCTTTTCTATGCCTTGATTCATTCCGATTCCCACCATTGTGATGCACAATATGTATTGCAAAAATGAAATATATTTCCATAATTCTAGTACATGGGCGGGTATTAAAACGGGAAAACTTTTCTGTATTGCAATCATCATAAATTAACTTGCTTTCAACAAGCGGCCGCAACAAGAAAATCGACAATTTAGCTGGGGAGAGAAATGGAAAACAGAAATAAGCGAAACGAAGAGCTCTGGCTCGAAAAGTTTTCCAAGCGAATGCGAGTGCAAAGTGTGAGAGAAGCAACTTTGAACGTGAATGCCCTTGGTATTCAGGAAAATATTTACAATTTTCACATAGATAATTGAAACATTTTGAAATATTTTTCCAGGTTTCTCTACTATGGATTTGCTATAGATAAGAGACGAATAAGCATAAACATATTTTTAAGTTTTGGTTTTGCATCCTCACCGATTCTGTGTAATTTAAAATTACCGACGCGCTTTTGGTCTGAGAACCGCATTTATCCTTTTTCCTTACGCCAACGGCGGCAATTCACAAAAAAACAAAGAAAAATAACAAAAACCAGAAAAAAAAACACACACACACACAAACATAAACCCAAATAAAAAAAGGAAAAGGCAACGAAAACAACAACAAAAAAAAAAGGGAAAATATACACCTGCTTGCTTTAATTAAGAACAATTGCAACAGTTAAAAATATTTCACGGCTTTGCCCAAAAGAAAATGTTAATTATGAAACCAAAATGCGAGTAAACATAATATAAAATGGCTTATGGCATTGTAAATTTGTTTTCCTTTGTAGGTAAAAATAGGTGCAATGCTAAATATGTTGCCTACTTATTGGGGCTTATCAAATGTCAGCCATTTTCTATTACCTATTTATTGGACGGGGGGCGGCAGGTGCTTTGCTTGACGGACGATGAACTGTAAATAAAATGTAACCCATATAAAATCCAACAGAAAATTCCAAAGATAATAAAAACTGGAACAACAATAAAGACAAGAGACAAAAGAGCAACTCAAAAGCGAAACCTGAAGCTTGGAGGGGCATCCAATCTAAACGATAATTTGATGCGCAGGGTTTTTACAATACTTAAACGATGCCGCGACTAAACAAAACATACCCAACATAGACATACATAGGCATAAGGTCAATGCTCTTAGCCTAGCTAGCTAGCTAGTCCTCGGGTCGTCGTTGTCGTTACGGGTCGTCGTTGCTTGAGCTCAAGTTAAGCCAATTAAATTAGGCATGTGCTGGACGTGCTTAAAGAAATTGTTGCATATCTGCAGGGGCTTCCATTTGGGGTAGACAACACCAAATGGCTAACATGGGACACACACAAATAGCACCCACAATGCACATCCACTTGTAATTCTGGCAATTCAGGTTAATTTCCATGGGTTTTTCCTCTCTTCTCTTCTCTCCTCTTCTCTTTTTGTAAATATTTGCATGAAGACAAGAAGAATGTTTCTATTTAACTTAATTGACGACACAAGCAACCAAAATTCAACCGAATCCGCTTAGCAATTGGAGTGCTAGTTCTTTAAGTTCTCTTGAATTTAATTTGAATCGACAATAAGTTCTCAGTTCTCCATAAAGATACAACTTGATCAGAAATTTTTGGCCTATGGCCGCATTTTTTTACTTTTCAATTATATTCAGGGGAAGTCAGTGTCAGTTTCATTTGGCATTTTGCAATCCTTTTGCATACACATGTCAATTTTTTCTGCATGTCCTTGTAGAGTTAATATATACAAAATGTACCTGCTGTTTCGCGATCTGTCCTCCTTTCGCCCCTCTTCCCCTCATCACTATTCCGTTTCGTCTTTTTACTCTTGCTGGCAGTTTTTATTTATTTTTTTTTGTTATAGCTTCTCACGGCTGATTTGGTATCCTTTATATGAAGCCAATTTGCAGCTGTTTCATGTTAGTGCGTTGTGTATTTGTGTGTGTGTGTGTTGGGGGAATGTGGTGAGATGGTGGACGGGCGGAGGTCATAAGGGGGATAAAGAAGTGAGTTGTCAGTTGCCATGAAATTGCAGCATTGTTGCACACGGCTGATTGCCGAAAATTGCATATGACAGTAGAAGAAAAAGGCTCGTTGTCATAAATATTAAGTGACACGGAGATGGAATGTTTAAAATGAAGGTGACAAACGCACACACACACACACACACGCAGAACTCTATCTGCTATATTACAACAAGTTTTAACCCAAAGAAATGGGATCAAAAGACATCAAACCAACGAAATTGCCTTTAGAAAGGTATTTATTATCTTTATTTTACTTTTATAAAATAAATGAATAGATTCTTAACAAAAAAAGAAACGAAACGAGAACAAACTAAAATATTAATTTTTCAAAACTTACCGAGACAACGCCTAACGCACTTTTCAAATTTCCAACTGAAATTCAGTTTTGGATAAGTCAACAGAATTCTAGGTTTTTGCTCTGTGTGTCTTGGAGAGTCAACAACGAGAATGACCTGCCAGAAAGCGAGACAAATGCGAACTGAGCCTTGCATGATGCTGCAAGCATGAAAACGAACGACATCACGACCATCGACGACGACGACGACGACGCCACGAGACAACGATGATGAGAATGCCGCCCGGCCCGACGACGAGAGGCAACCGATTGGAATTTGTAATATTCTATGTGTAGACAGTGGCGGAGGGTGTGGCAGGGAGAGATGGAAGTGTAGTTTTTCTGCCTGATTGTCTGACTTACTACCACAACGTCACTAGTGAATAACTGACCTGGTCATATGGCCCGCCGTTTATACTTACACTCGAGGCCAGCTAAAAAGAGAGAAAATTGAAATTGCATTTCTCTTAATATAACATTTTTGGTTTAGTGTTGTAATATTTGCAGACGCCACTGTAAGTACTTAGGCCTTCTTTGACTAAGCCGAAAACTTACTGCCCTACCCCAACCAAACCTCATGGCTCATGGATGTGTGCCATAAATATACACACACACACACTTTTCTGTGTGTCGGTTACTTTTCCTTATTGGAGGTCGACTGAGAGGCGCCAATTTTGAACATTTCTCCTTGGTAGTAGTAGAAAATGTTGTCTTTTATTTTTGGGACATATCATCATTTGACACAAAGTCAACATTTAATGTCAAGCGAGTGTCCACTCCAAACCTCACCTCAATTGCACCTGTTAATGCAAATATATGGGTTCGTATGTGTGTGTGTGTGTGTGTGTGTGTGGGACTGACAGGCAGCTGTCTCCTCTCGGTCTTGAGTGTTGTTTATGCGCGCAACAGGGCGTATGAGTGCTGGCTAATTGGTCAAAGGTGTTGCCTGGCCCAACCGGTCCTTGTCTGTCTGTGTGTTTTTATGTTTCTATGAAAAAGCAAATCAAAGTACATACACATAAAATTGAGACAACTATTTAAGTAACATATAAATTTAACTTATTCCGACTAACTTTTTAGAGTGTTTTACAAAATATTGTCATTAAGCAATAATTAAATAAATGTACAATAGACACCGATTATAACGAAAGTTAACTGAGGTTGGATTGGTTTAAAAACAATTTCCAAAATTAAAAACGAATTCCTCAGAATGAGCTGAACAAATTAGGCTCGTGGATGGGATGATTTATCATTTTCATTTTCCCTTTGAAAATTACCTTTTCATTTACCAAGAATTGAAGGATTATGCTACAATCAAGGGGCGGATCCAGTTGGAGTTTTTAAGGGGAAGAGATAACTTGTTTGTACCTTAACATTACATTTTTCATTGCATCAGATTCAGCATGTGTAATTGTCTGTGTTTCCTTTTCGGGGGGCAAACTCTTCTCCAGCTTTTAATCCCTGCAATTAACGACGATTTCAAAGTATAAAAGAACCCATCTGAAGAGAAAATTATAATGAGTATTATCGATATCGTAATATCAAGAAAACCGTTGACCTCTAGATCATAATATTTCATATATGTATGTATGTTAACAATAAGTAATATAATGTGTGTTAGAATATAAAATTAAAGATATACATATGATAACCGATATATTTACTTACACATTTAAAAAATAAATCATAATTCAAATTTAGAAGAAAAATATCAAAGAATCTAAATTTGACTGTGCCGAAGTTTATATACCCTTGCTCTTTTTCTAAACTAAACTCTTTTTCTGTATCATCAATTCATCAATGCACAGACAAAACATTCCAAATATCATTTCCATTTTCTTTTCTTCCTCCTCCCCATAATGCATGCGATTGGCACGCATACACATACAGTTTATGTAGCATTGTATCTGTGTGTGTATGCGTGTGCTCAGCTGCTCAGTGGATTTTAAGCAAGAGCCGATTTATATTGACTGTAACTTGTGTTCTATTTATTCGAACTAATTGAAATTTTGGGATCTGACGTTTTATATCCAAAACTATCATATTAGTGAATTTCATAGGGATACTCCAAATGCTTCACCTATTTTTCTTATATAACTCTATGATATAGTGGTTGACTCTGACAATTTTCATACATTATCTTCTCCGGGCTATAAGTAGCTCAAATATCAGTTTCCTTTCGTCCCGATAGCTTTAAAGACAGCAGCGTGAAGTTGATTTGCACAGACGGACAGACGGTCATGGCTATAACGACTCAGCTTCTCAATCAAAAATATTCTCCGATCAAGAATATATATACTCTATGGAAAACGTCTTCTTCTGTGCGTTACAAACATCTGACAAATTTTATAATACCCTCTGCAAAGGTATAAAAAAGTGTTGTTCTTTTTAGAATAATATAAAATTATTTTCATATTGTTCCCTTCTTCAAGTTCACATGAAAGAAAATCATATGTACGCCTAACTAAAAATTAAATTTTCATCAAAATTGGCGGGAAAATAATTAGACAAAACTTGCTCTTTTTAGAGATTTTCACATAGATATAATAAAAATCCAAATTAGCGAGTATTTAGTTGGCTAAAAAAGTACGAAAATAACATTTAGTTATAAGTCTATCCTATTATCCAGTTGATGACTCCTTACGAATTGGCTTGATGTTGATCAAGAATACCCTTATATACTTAAGCATATTTCCACTATGATATAGTTCAAAGAACACGGCAAAATATACATACATAGATTGCTGCCCTCATTCGAGTGGCCCATCTTCAAATGGTGGCGAGAGTGACACTTTTTTGTTAGCCTCTTCTCTGCCTTGTCTCTGCCCTATTACTTTTTTTTGGTTATTTCCACCTAAAAACTATTCAATCTAATTGACATGCAATGTTGTTCTCTTGCTTTTGGCTCGACGCGATGTTTTGTCTGTTTCTTTTCTTTTCTTTATTGCTGTTGGCCACTTTTTTAATTGGCGTTTGACCACACATTTTTTTTTTTTTTGCTCGCCTGCATCGCCAACAGAGTTTTATTTTTGGATTTTTTTTTTTGGCAATTTTAGTTGGAACTTTCTTTCCGCAAAAAAAAAAAAAAATTATCAACAAACAGCAACAACAACAACAACAACAATGAAATACAAAATACGAAAACGAAAACAGAAAAGCGCAAAAACGTGTAGCGACCTCAGCTCTGCCATTGGCATACAAATGAACAGTAGGAGCAATCGTTTGACCATGCCACCAGCAGACCCAATACACACCCCTCCCCACCCCTTCCGACACTCGATTTTGTCATTCACCCACTCCACCTGCCGATCTGTCCAATTGTCCAATTGTCCACCTGTCTGTCCGTCTGTTCACAATGCGGTAAAAATCCAACACAGAAATTGAACTCACGTTGCGCTTATGCAAAAAGAAAAAAGAAGAAGAAGAAGAAGATACGAACAAAAGGCATTAAGCGAAAACTGAAAACAAAAGGAAAAATCAACACAAAAAAAAAAAAAATTATGTGAAGAAGACAAAAGCAATTAAAAATTATTAAAAAACATTCGTAATAATTGTCGTATAATCGTCGACACGGCGACGCGACGCGACGCACCGACACATTGACCACTCGACCTATCCAACTCCAGACAAAAAACCAAAACAACACCGAAAACACACAACAACACAAATAATTAAATAATTTTCACAGCTAGCATAGCAATAACAACAACAACAACAACAACAACAACAATACAAAACGGTAGCTAAAAATTATATAATATTGCTCGATTATGACCTGTTTTTGCTACCTCTTATGTTTGAAATCGAAAAAGTATACCAAGTTGTTGAAAATGAAAGTGAAATAGATTTCATTTGAAAGGCCGCCTTAACCAGTTGGGAATCGTAAGCGCAGCGAAATGTTAAAAACCAGCTGATAATTGTGAATAACGTTAATTATACATAAAACTTGATATTTTCTGCTGAAATAATATATGAATATCATTTTATATCATCTTATAACTAACATTTATGGGACCCGACAAAATTTGTTAACAAACAATTATGGGTTCACAAACTTTGTCGGTTTTTGTGCTTTAATTGTTTGTTTTAGAAAGAAAATAATTATATATTTACCCGAAAATAGTTGCTTAAAGATATAAACATTGAAACGTTCAACCAATTTAGCTTCTAATTTTTTCCAAATATAAGTCTTTCATTTGTTAAAAACTAAACTGGGCAAATCTCTTTTATATATTAAGCACTATTTCGAAATACTGATTTATATTGAAGTATTTTATAAGATATTTAAGTAGAAAATGCTTATGTGGGATGAACTCTAAACACTTAGCATATTACTCTGAAGAATTAAATGTACTTATCAGAATTAAGTTAATCAATGAATGAATGAAATACAGTAGAATCCGGTTATAACGACGCTCAAGGGACCGACGACGATTTTCGTCATTATATCCGGAAGACGTACTAACCAGATGGCCTTTCATATAAGTTTGTGTTGGGACCAACCAATCACTCATCGAACTTTAGTCGCTATAACCGGACGGACGTTATAACCGGATTCCACTGTATTTGAAATGCTTATTAATCCAAAAGACAATGTAGAAGGCAGAAAACAAACCTATTATTATAGAAAAGTGTCTATGCCATATTTTACTGGGTATTAAGAGTTCGTTGTCATAATTTTGTTGGCAACAAATTGAATTTTTAATTGCGCCTTTCTTTTGTTTTGGTTTGTTTTCTCATTGCCGCTTTAATTTTTTGTTTTGCTAATTTGGCCATTGAAACATTTTGTGAGTGTGTGTGTGTGTGTGTGTAAGTTTTTCCGTTTGTGTCGTCGCCGTGTAAAAGCAAACGACCAACAAAATATTTGGATACTAAATTTTTCCAAAAGGTGTGGGCGTGAGAAAGTTCAGTGTTAACCCATTTTTTTTTTGTGGCCACAGATAGCAATTAAGAAAGTGTCACCAAAGGGCTGCATTACATAAGCAGAAGAACAGAGAGAGAGACAAAGACAGAGACAGAGAGAGAGAGAGAGAGAGAGAGAAGAGAGATACAAGATATAATGAGATAGTGGAAATCTTTAGTTTTATATTACAAATTATATCTACTCTATATATTTTTATTTAAACGATATTAATGAAAGGAAAATTTTATAATTTTAATTACATATTTCGTTTATTATTGAGAATTCCAAGCTGATATATGTATGTATATATGTATATTCATATGATTCGATTGGCAATTATATATTGATTGGAAAGAAAAATAAAAGGATAAATAACCAGAAGGTTGCTACAAATTTGATTTGAATTTCTATAATTTTTTAAGACGAATTTTTCAAGTTTTTTAATTTCTGGGAATTATCTTTCATTTTCAGTTTGAAGTGTGAACCAAAATTGTATTGAGCTTAGCTAATTTTTTTCCTTTTCTTTTGTTTATTAGCCAAAATTCGTTGTTATAAATTAAAGTGGTTTATATTATTGTAAGAGTATATTGTGGTAATATTTTATTGTAAGAGTTTTTGGATTTCGAAAAATCTCTGCGAATGTCGTGGCCAAATGCTGGAGTGATGACTCTAAAAGAGGGTGGTGGCAGTGGTGCACCGTTGGCCGGTGGTTTGGCACCCGATTTAAAGCCTTGGCAACGCATCGATTGGCCGGGCTGTGTCCAGGCTCGTCTCTACAATGACTGGGGACAGTATTATGCCCGTCGATTGCTCTATAAGAAGGCTCTGGAGTGCTATGGTCGAGCTCGTGCCGTTTGCCAAGAGGAAGGCGCACGACCCACAGGGATTTCATGTGTAGCACCGAGACCCAATATGCCATTAGAAATGCGTCATTGTTATAATCCTGAGGAGAAAACCTGTAGATATCGATATGTGACGCTTTTGAAGCAGGCTCAATGCGAACGATCGTTGGCTATGCCTAAACAGGCCTGGTTAACTGCTGTACGTGCTCAGGAAATAACTCACGAACAACCGGAAGTATATGAAGATATTATACTCGAACAATGCGATGCTCTTTACGATGACAATCGATTTGAGGATAATTTGTGTACACTCTATTCGGAGGCAAATCGTTTCAATTCGATAAACAATAAACAGCGTCTTGAAAATCGTCTGACTAAAGTGAGTCCGAAAGAGGGAGAGAGAGAGAGAGAGTAATCTAATCTAAACTAATTCATTTACTTTGCAGACTCTAACCGTTTTTAATCACACTGTTGGCGATACCCTAAATTGGTTCTTTAAACGGAATTTCGCTATGATTCAGGATATCGATCGTCGCCGCAAGACATTAGCTGCCTTTGTGCCACGCCCCCTGTGGAAAGATATGAAAGAGCAAAATAAATGCGATGTCCAAAGTGTTATCGATAAGCCAACAGTTTATCTAACACCATTGGAAAAAGCCCGTCGTCGTGTCTGTCGGAATATCTTTAACTATCAATATCTAGGACGTAGTGCCAAGGATGTGGCCTTATTGAGAGAATTGCAAGACAATTCCAATTTTCTTAATCCCCATCTACGGGAAACGACTCCTTTCCTGCGACAATTCAGTGCCGAACAATACAAAACAGTGCGTAAATTTTTGGTAAGTTTCAGTTTTAAGCACATCACTAACATCTGGAGCACTTTTCATTTGACTTTTGGGGTTTTTTAGAGAATGATGCATGCCCGCAATCCTTTGTATAATCGTAATCAATTAAAAGGCCACGGTTCGCAGGCCTGCGAAAGGACACTCAATAGGCATTTATATCGTCTGGAATATCAAACAAGACGCGATTGTTTCCGCATCTTACGCGAAGTCCGTCAACGTCGCCGCGAACGAAATATCGAACAGATGACAAACTATGTGGAACATATAATGTCAACATATATCGATTTGAAGACCCATCGCATATTACCCTGGAAATTTGAGTTTGTCAATGAGATATACAATATATTGGCGTTGGCCCATATCGATCGTTGTGCCGTGCCGACAAATGTTGATTTTCTGAATCCAAAAAATCGTGGTCTACTCTATCAATTGCCAGCTGAACGTATTAAAGATAAGACCATCAATTTTTGTGGTCGAAATTTATATAAAGATGTACAAAAGGATGAAGCGCGTCACAATCGTATCAAGTAAGTAGTACCATATTGTCAATGAAAACTATTTTTTTATGTGTGTGTGTCCTTGCAGTCAGAAATTGGATAGTCTGGAGGATCGATTGCGTCACTCTCGTTATTCCATCGAAAGGTGTTATGTTTTATTTGAAATGGCTAGAAATCATTTTATCGAATCACGTTTCGACAAATGTCTGACTATGGCACGCAAAGCAGTCTATGGTAAGCTTTTTCAACTAAATCCTAATAGCTAACTAACTTTTTGTAATCTCTCCTTGAACAGAGGCTCGCAATTGCAAGAGTTTAATTTGGCGTTTTAATACCATTTTTCTGGTGTGTCAAGTTCATGCCACACTCAATCGTTTTGAACGTTTGAAAGAATCATTGACCAAGGCCAGTCAATTGGCCGAAGAATTGAAATCACCCAAATTGGTGGCCTATCTATCCATTTGCATAACAGTTAATGATCACGATTTGGGCTTGAGGCGTATGCGCTATGCTGAGCAAAATGTGCGTAACAAAAATCATAGGAATAACGAGGATTCAATTCACTCATTGGGCAGTCACTCGAGCCATCATAAAGTACTCCGAATAACAGGCAATTGGTCTAAATCAAAGGACAGAGATGCGGACAGTGGCAGTACTTCGGGTATTCTAGTTAGTTTTTAAAAGCCATCCAACTTTTTGGAGGTCTTAAAGTCTAACTGGAATATCCAAGTAACTGCTTACCGATTCATAGTATTTGATTGATTTTAGTTTTTTGTCTTTTCTAACCAATTTTACCTACTCTGTACCTGTTGTCATATATTATAATCAATGGCCATTAAATCTATCAATCTGGATCATAGTAACTCTATGATTAGAATAGTTTGGGCATCAAGTTTTTGGATCAATTAAGGCAAAGATTACATATCCTCTAAGTTCTCTAATTTTTACAGTCAATACCATTCATTTGAAAATATTTTCCCCTATCTTATATATTCATAGAGTCAAGTGTCTTCAAATAAACTCAAATTTTTCGCAAGATTTAAATAATAATTTAGTTCTATTTAAATTTTATTTAACTACGTTTAATCCGCTTAATGTTTTATTTTAAATTTCAATTCAATTCTTTATATTTCTCATTACGATTTTAAATTGCGAATAGTTTCCATTAGAAAAGTTGAACAATTCTAAAATTTCAGTTCTTCATTTCAATTAATATTCTCTTAGCAAGACTTCAATTTGAAACAGGAAAACAATAAAAGTAATCAAAATGGTTTTACTAGATGAAAGATTTGACTACTTCTTTTTCCATTTCCTTTTTTGGATCTCACAAATGAGAATAATAAAGCAATTTTGAGCTCTTAGAAAATCCTCCGTAATACTTTCCTTTGCTCATATTTTTTACTTATCTTCTTTAATCTTTACTAGTATTACACCCAATTCCCAATATCCTTGGGCAAGGATAAGGCAGTTGCTGCTTGTGATTACTCAAATTATAGTCCAACTTTGATAAATCACAGAATATATATGTACATATATGTATGTATATTTTTGTTGTTGTTAAAAATCACTTTTTATTTCGGTGTTATTTGTCTTTTGTTTCTTTTTGCTTACACTTGAGTTATTCAATTGATTTCAATAAATACATATTAATTAACAAAATTATTAACAATTCATTAACAATTACAATAACTTACAATACAACTATAATAAATTAAGCGCACACACACACACACACAACTTATAATCGTAATCGTCGTCGTTTCGATTGGTTAAAGACCTCATTAGCAAGGTCATCAACAGCTTGGCGACTGTTTGAGGAGCTTTCATTGCCATTAGCTGACTGATTTTCTTTTGCCTCCTTTGGCTTGCTATTATCGTCGTTGTCCTCTTCATCAGCATCAGCACCAGCATCATCCCCATCATCATCTTCGTCGTCATCATCATTACCTTCAACTTCACCTTCATCATCATCACCTTCAGCATCGTGATCGTCGTTGTTGTTGTTGTTATCGTCCTCATCTTCATTTTCAGTAGCTTCGTCAATATCTTCTCCCTCCTCTTCATCTTCTGCTGCCTCTTCTTCTTCCTCTTCTTCGTTTTCCTCATGATCTTGTGTCATTTCGGTAGTCATTTCAGTTTGGGACTCTTCTTCAGGCTCTGCTCCCGTCTCACTTTTAGTTTCAGTTTCTATAACCTGCTCTTTCTTTGCTTCATCTTCGATTTTTGTGTCTTTCTTGTCTGCATCATCATCATCATCATCATCATCTATATTTATTTCATTTTCGCTCACATTTGCCAATTCAGGTATTGTGGTAGTCTCTTGCGTCTTCTCCTCGTCCTCCTCCTCCTGCTCTTCCATTTCTTCATCTGACTTTTGTATCTCCTCCTCTGGCATCTTCTCTTCATTCACCTTTTCTCCATGTACCGTGTAATTGTGCATCATTGTAATTGTTTCAATTACTTCGTTTGGCTTCAGGTCGCTCTCGCCAGCATGGTCAGGTGTCTCCTCCTCTTCCATCACCATCATCTCCTCCTCCTCCTGCTCCTGCTCCTCTGTTTGCTTCTCCATATTCAATTGATCGTTTGCCATTAGCATTTCACTTTCAATTGGCGATGGTTCACGTTGCTCCTCCTCCTCCTGCTGCTGCTGCTGTTGCTGCTGCTGCTCCTCCTCCTCCTTCTGTTTTGTCTCTTCAACCCCATCATTATCGTTATCATTATCGTTAACGTCATCGTTGTCGTTGTCGTTATCATTCTCATTGTCATCATCATCATCACCATTACCATCATCTTTATTTTGGGTTGTGGGCAATACTGGCTTACCATTTTTATCCACATACTGTAAACCATCCAGGCCCATTCGCATGCATTGGAAATGCATCTCAAATAGATCGGTGGTCGCCAATCTGACCACAAAATCCATACACATATTCAATTGATTATTCATGATGGCCACATCAGTCATTTGGACACACATTGCCATCGGGACACCCATCATGACAGGTATGCAAAATGGTATGGGATTCCGCACCGATATCCCATATTTTGATGAGGGGCGCTCATTTAGATACACTTCCAGTTGGGCCTCCTCCACTTGTGGCACAAACGTGACATTAGCACAAACTATGAAACAACAAAAAATGAAAAGAAATAAAGAAAACAACACAGAAAAAAGAGAGTTAATGGAAACAATGAAACAAGAAAATTCATTCGATCAATGGAATGAAAGTTGCGGGTGGCATTCGCTCATGGAATGGAATGAAAATGAAATGAAATGGAATACCAAGCAAACGAATTGCCTCCAAGCGCCAAACGATTTGTGGCATTTTGATTGGCAAATGTAACCATGTCACGAGACGCGACTTAAAAGTCGCTTGGCTTCATCCATCCATCCATCCATCCATCCATCCACCTATCCATCCATTCCGTCTCTCTTTCTGTCCGTCCCTCTGTCCGTCTGTCTGTCTGGGAAGTGTGAGTGTTAAAGTGTGGGTGGGGATGGTATGCCACGGGGTTGGTGGAGTGGGGGGGTTGTGTTATTTTTTGCCAAATGGAAATCGCAAAACTTAAACTACTAAGGCAAACGACTTGTGTTTAGATGATCGACTAGTCTAAAGATTAGTTTCCTTTTCAAGAAGATTATTTCAACATCAAATTTTTTAAGAAATTTTCAAAAGATTTTTCAAAAGAATTTCGTCTACAGATGATTTACTTTTTTAGCATTCAAATTACAGTTAAATTTCGCGAACTTGATAAAGTAAAGTTGTGTGAACTATTTGCCCTACTTTTCCAATCTGTATAACTATAAAGGCAATTTCTTTATATTTTCGTTTAGGCATAAGATTTTCAGAATTGAAGTTGATAAAACTTTTGGTTTTTTATTAACCTTTTGATTTCATTTATCAATTACAAAACAATTCGGAAATGAAACTGCTTGCTCTGATAATGAAGTTGGACTATATTGTGATTTAAATTTTAGAATTAGTTTAAACAAAAGAAAGACATGTTCTTTTTTAAAAAGGCAACTGACCATCAATAGAATCTTTCACTATCTCTCTCTCTCTCTCCCCTTGACACTGCTTACCTTTCTGATCGAATTTATATTGATCGACCTTTAGGCCGGCACAGCAACCGCATACCGGACCACGACACTCGCATGGCTGACCAAATGTTGACCAAATCGAACCCTTTTCCGAATACTTGACACTGGCCAAATTCCGACCACGAGACACACTCACTGTGGGCGGCAAGTATGGTGTGTGGCTGGCCAGTTCATAGAATATCAAACCATTGCTATAGCTTCGAGCCGTTGTCAATGAGATAAGACATGTGATGATTGCAATTAGATGTGCCAAAAAACTGGCACTGGCTCCAGCCTCAATTGAGGAAAACATTTAGTTTTTGGTTTGAAAAGTTCTTTTCGCGAAAATCCAAGCCAAAATATCACAAAAAAATAAAAACCAAAAAAAAAAAAAACGAACACACACGCACAGACACACGCACACACACACGCAAACACAGTTGAACCGATGGTGCTTTTATTTGAATTATTGGTGTGATTTCTGCTGCTGTTGCTGCTTCGTGCAATAAATTGTCAACGCTTAACAAACAATTTTTTTCAGCTGCTTCTCCGTGGCAATGGCAATGGCAACCGTTCAGCAACGGCAACAATTAAATATTAAAACGCTGAACGCGACGAGCGTTAGCTTAAAAATGAAATGGAAACTGCCGGCAGCAGCAGCAGCAGCAACAACGGCGGCAGCAGCAACATCAGCAGCAGCAGCAGCAACATCAACAGCAACAGCAGCAACAGTAACTGAAACATAAATCGAGACGAAGAGAGTGATAAAGACAGGGGCAGAGTTAGAGGCAGCGGGGGCAGAGTTCGTTAAGTTGTCGCTGCTTTTGCTGTTGCTGTTGCCGTTGTCGTTGCCGTTGCAGTTGCCGCTGCTTCTTGTTTTTTTGTTTTGTTTTTTTCGCTAGTAAACCATTTCTACACTACATTAGACTAGTCAACACAGACTCAACTGTTCATATTATGCCTTATAAGTGCGTTTTGTCTTATTAGGTGCTAAGAGTGTGTTTAATCTCAAAACTTATTTACTTGGGTATCATATCAATCTTGTAGAATCTACTAGGAAATGCTAAGAAATGGGTTTTGGGCATGATATGGGGCTCAATGTTACTCTGATTGAGGAATTCCTTCCCTTCTAATGCTAACCCAATAATTTATTAAATTTAAAGTTTTAAAAGAGATTCTCAAGAATTTTCACATTTGAAATGAACATTATTGAACTCATTGCCTCCGCCATCTGAATTTTGTTACTTAATACTTGGTATTTGCAAATTATTTATTACGATGAAATATATGAAATCTTTACATACCAAAATCTTTATGTTATTAAATTATTTCAGAGTTTTTAAGTTATATGTATCTCACTCAAATGCTTACCTATTTACTAACTATTGCTAGTACCCTCAAGTTGCATTAATTAGATTAATATAGAAATAGTTTTTGTTGGAGTGAAATATTTTTATATCGAATTGTATTCATCTCATCTCATCTCATCATCTTCGATGAGTATTTGCCTCTAAAATGTCTCTGTATTTAGGAAGGGAAGGAATAGGAATTGAAAGAGCAGCCAATTAAAAAACGAGAATTCGGAATTCATTTTTTCGTTACTTTAAATCCAAATGAACACAAAAAACTGCCCAACTTTTAAGTTTTCTTCAGCAGCATATCTTTCAAACTATTTCAAAGTCTAAACTAGTTGCGAATTACAACTGAATCGAATGAAAATAAAGCAAGCCTAGCTTACAATTCTAAAGTTTATCACTATAAAGGATAACTTTTTGTCTAATTTGACTTTACATATACGATAATCAGTAGAGAATCGAGTGTTCTCTTGCTCGGCGAGTGTATACTGTAATTCGACTTGATTTTGTGTTTACTAAAATGTTTTTTCTTTCTTTTCTTTCTTGTTATCAGCATGCTGCAATCGTCAGCCAAGTTGCTTCTCTGCTGTTGCCGTTGCCGTTGCTGTTGCTGTTGTTGTTGCTGCTGTTTGTTTGTCTATTTCCACTTGGTCTTGTTGCGTGAGTCGCAGCAACGTTTTTTTTTTTTTTTGACAGTGACAACAAAATTGCGACGATCGTGACTGGCTGGGAAAGCCAATAACAACAATAGCAGCCGAAAAATATAGTGACCTCTTGTATTAAGCCAACCCCTCCACCCCTCCCCCGCTATTTCAACCACAACTGTTCATTGTGGTTCCCATTGTTGTTGTTGTTGTTGTTGTTGTTACGCAAAACACTTTTTCTGGTGGCAGGTCATGACTTTCGACTATTAATAAACTGGAAAAGTGTTAAGGAAATTCCAAAGGAAAGACATCTTCTTACCTTCTACTCAGATTCCTTTTCAATATGCCTATGAGCATTGCATAATTGCATAATACCCATCGTCTGGGTCTTCAAATAGAGTCAATCTAATTAATCATTATTAAGCGGATCCATAACGTGCCAAGTTCGATTTGGATGATTGATAAAAAATTACAAACGAAAATAGACGAAAAATGAGAAACGAACAAAAAAAAAAAAGAAGAAAGAGAAAAAAAAGTGTCGCCAGTTGGTTGTAAGCAATTAAGTTTAATAAGCCGCTGGAACAGTTTGTCTAGGAGCAATGCGCCGTTTATGTAATGAGCCGTCAATAGCCACCGGCCAACATCAGCCCCACCATCGTCATCATCATTATCATCATCGTCATTATCATCATCATCATCATCATTGGAGTAGTCGTAGTCGTCTTCGTCGTCATTGTCATTGTCGTCGTCATAGTCATCATGGGTTGCCGCTTATTAGGCACTATTATTCATTGCTGATAATATCAATTTTTTATGGCTCTGCACTGAGACATCATTTCGTTACATTTCTTTTAGCGTCATTAGTTGCGGCCACCTTTTGGTGGCACTTACGCAAAAAAATTCAAAATCAATCCACACCAAATATAGTCAAACCAACCAACCATCCATCCATCCATCCATCCATCCATCTGTTGGCATCTCTGTTGCATCTGGGTCAAGCAGTGATTGCGATCGAATGAATGCGTGGTGGTTGGTGGTAAACGGTTATGGCATCTCAGCCAGTTGAATCATCAGTTCAGCATTCGTAATTAATTGTGATACTTATTACACACACACACACACACACAAACACCTTGCAGATAAGAAAAATCCATCAACTCCTTTTCCTCATAGGTCGATATCGACATTTTATCATTATGTCATTATTCAAGGAAGCGGAACGTAATTCAAAGTTGCGTGTTGCATTCCTCTTATTTAAATAATCCTTAGATTTGATTTACAACAACATTCTGGAAGTTAAAATACTCTTAATTATAATTTTAGTCGATTTTTAAATAATGTTATTGAACAGATTTCAATGCCTCGTCAGGACACAATTTCTAAAATTTAAAGTATTGACTAAACATCTTGGAAACCTTTAAGAATATTGTAGATCTGGTAAGACTCAAAAAAATTGAAATTTTGAATTTTGTTTTTTTATTTTTGGGTCTTTTAAATTAGCGAAGTTTTTGAAAATGTGTTTATTTTTGTTGAATTATGAAAGAAAGTAAATTAAATTCTCTGACGAATAAGATTTTTTATTTAAATGGGATGAAAAATTGATATACAGTAGAATACGCCTAAAGTTCGATAAGTGATTGGTTGGTCCCAATGCAAACTTATATGAAAGGGCCTCCGGTTAGTACGTCTTGAGCGTCGTTATAACCGGACTCTAATGTACATATACCCTTCCATACTGTTGTATTACTTCTCTTACCGATAGGTGTCCAAAAAGAAAAACGTTTTATGCAAAAATCGAACTTTCTTAAGACGAAGTAATGCAGATTCCTAAATGCATGAGTTATTTAAACAGTAAACACTTATATAGGGATCCCTAAATGATATGCCTTCTCATGCTGTTCCAAAAATGTACTTTCCAAAAGTGATTTTAGACTACTTAGACGTTACTTTCGAAGTCCGTACTAGGAAGGCATATAAGTACATATATAACTAATCATTTAGGGATCCCCAAATAAGTTTTTGTGGAGAATAAAGCCTGCATTTTGTGCTCTATATTCATTTCACTATACAAGTTAATCGAAGGATTCTTCTTAATTTTACATATAATTTTATTCCTAGGAAAACTCTGTAGAAATATTTTGGGTGAGGCGCTTTTTTCAAACTGAATAATCCCGCAAAAAAGCTTTTTTAATCGAAGATAAAAAGCTAGGCGGTTTAAAGCTTTTAGCTGGAGCGCAACCCATTTCCATCTGTGCGCAAAATAAACTTTTACTTAAGCCATGGTCTAAACTGAAAACCGTTTGCTTACATAGACAATTCTGCTGATCTGAATTGAAACTCTTTTGTAAAAAAGTACCTTACCTGATGCTATAGGAAATTCATCAATGTCGATCAAGAAAGAAAGCTATACACATCAGAGCAGAGAGCGGTGAGGAATATGCAGTCTCAATCTCAGTCTCAGAACGCGCTTTGAAATGTCCTTTGGTCATGGATGGCAGTTACAGTCCTGCTGCCTGCTGATTACCGGAATTCAGTGCCGGAATAGCCATAGAGCGGGATAATTAAAGGCTTAAAACATGTTGACATCATTGACCAAAAAGTAGTTCGGAGCAAATTAGGTAAATTCACAAATCTTAATTTCATGAAGCTCGAATTTAGTAAATGCATATCTTTGCTTTCGGATAAGAATAATGTCTTTAAATCTGCATTAAGATCTGAAGACATTTCGGACTCCCTCCCCCCTGGATCCGTCCATACAAGTTACCTTTAATAGACGTCATGGTAATCCCTTTGACTGAATTAAAAGCAAGTTTGTGATTTTATTTTGTTGGTTTTTTCTTTAATATTTTCATTTTTTTGTTGTTGTTTTTTAAATATGTTGTTGTTGTTGTTGTTGTTATTGTTGTTGTAATACATACAAATTGTTTTGTCAATAAAAATGTTTCATTTTCTTACAAATTCCTATTGCCACGTTTTGTTTTTTTTTTTTTTCTTGTTCTTGACATCGATAATACATAATGATAAATATATATATACCTATATATGTACATACATAGGGTATTATGCATGCCTGTTATAACCCATATATGAGGGAGGAAGGGGTGTGTGTGTGTGTGTGTATAGATAGAGGTGAATGTAAATATGTATATATATATTTTTTTTTGTTTGTAACTATATTCATATGCATGTAAATAAGCGTGTGTGTGTGTGTGTGGTTGTATATGTGTGATACATATTTATATATATATAAAAAAAAATGTATATATATATATGTATATGCTTTTACATAGTTTTTTCATTATGTTTTATATATTTTATATCAAAGGTTATCCAGAATATGGTCCAATTATAATAATTTTCATTCATTTTCAACTGTATATAAATCGTATATATATATGTATATCATATGCATTTTGTATAAGATATATATACATATGTATGTATATCTTCTTCTTCATGAACAAAAAAACAAACATCTTGTTCACTCAATCAATCAATCAATCAATATATGTATATAAACGGGCATTTCTCCAATAATCAGAGTATGAATTTGTGTTTTATTATTATTGTTATTATTTGTTTATCATGTATACACAACTATAACATCTAATTTCATCTCCTTTTTATTTTTATTTATTTTTCTTATGTATTACATAAGGAAAATGCTGCCAGCTGCTTTAACAAAACAGAACAACAAAAATATATGTTGATTAACTTAGATTCTAGGCACAAAAAAAAAAAAAAAAATAGAAAAATAACTATTCATTTGAGAGAGAGAGAGAGAGAGAGTGACAGTGAAAGACACAGCAACAAAGCCAAATATATAGTATAATAATTCATCAGCCGATTTGTTTTAGTTTCTCTATTTTTTGAATTCCAATTCGTTTGTTTTCCTTTTAACAAATATTTATTATTTTTTGAGTGTGTTTTAATTAATTAATAATTATATATATGTATACTTATGGTACAGACAACATGGTTTTTTTTTGTTTGTTTTATTTTTGCTTTTATTTTTTCTTAGCTTGGCTTTGCCGCTTTTTCCTAAGGGTTTTTGTATTTGTTTTTTAATTATTATTAATTTTTTAACTTATATATGTATGTATATATATATAGATTCTTAAGATAATACAAAAAAATGGGAATAATAATATTTGGATATTAACTTGTGTTGTATATATATATATATATATATATATATATATATATTTGTATATATATCTATATCATGTATTTAAAAAAAAAAAATAATAATAATAAAAATTTCCTTAAGTTTGCAAGGGATAATGAAGCAATTTTTTTTTGTTGTAAGGCTTAGATTTGCTATATAAGATATATATGTATATATTTTGAGATTCAATGACCATTAAATATGCCGATGAGAAGAAGAAAAAGATGCTAGAAAATGAGTTTTCGGTATGATAAGAAAGTAGCAAAAATTTTCCGAAAAATCTTTTGTTCGAATCTGGAGCCAACAATAATTAATTAATGAATCGATTAAAGTAACGTAAAGTAAACTATGTGGTGGCCATCTTAATGCTAATTTGAAAACTATACACAAAGTGGGAAAGGTGGGTGGGTAGGTGGGTAGGGGAGAGGAGATTCAGAATTCCTTTAAGCTACCGCCACGTTTCAGCTTGGATAAACGCTTCAAACTGGCTGTAAACATGCCACCCGAACCCAAACTAGCTCCACCTCCACCATCAGCTCCGGAGCCAGAGCCAGAGCCAGAGCAAGAGCCAGCACTCTTATCCCGCTGTATAAAAGTGCCACGAAAACGTACACGTCCGCGTCCACGTCGCTGCTGCTGTTGGAGTTTCTGGTCATCGATTCGTCGCCAGATTTCCGTTAGGGGTGGATGATGCTGATGTGGCTGCTGTTGGACTGTGCAGCAGCACACCAACTCCTGCGATTATAATTTCTTTTCCCATACCACAATGTGAGCATCATTGGAGTTGGCCGTCAGTGGCGATGAATTGCTATCCGATGAGTTGGATCCACCGCCACCACCGGAGCTGCTGCAACTCTTATTGTGATGACTGGGCGAGCCGGCTGAACTGGAATTATACCATACATGACGCCAATAGCCACGTCCACCCATTAGGGTGATGACTGTGCGTGGTCCATCGGCATTTTGTTGTTGTTGCTGCTTGGAATTTTGTTTCTGTTTGCGTTTTAAAGTGGCCACTGCAGCAGCTGGTGGTGTTGCCTCCTCAGATTTTGGTTGTTGTTGTTGTTGCTGTTGCTGCTGCAGCTGTTGCTGCTGTTGTTGTTGCTGTTGCTGTTGCTGATGATGATGCTGATTATTATGATTATGATTATGATGATGATGATGATGATGTATATCGGCTGTGGTCATTAGTCCATTCTCCGAAATATTACCCAAATCACTGCCAGTGCCGGATGTTTTGTGACTGGCACTACTACTATTACGTGAAACACTACGTCCACCAAAGAGACGTATGCCCATGCTCTCCTCACTGCCCGATGAGGTGTAGAGGCTCGATGATTTCGAGTCCACTGACCAATTGGACAAGTCCAAGGAACGGGGTCGTGATGCCTTCATATGCAAACGACGATCCAGCGTAGACACTTTACCAGGTATCGCAGCCAATTCGGGATCGGAGCGACGCATACCCTCGTACATAATGTCCATGGGATTACTCTGTGGCCCCTCCTCAGCATCGTAGTCCTCCTTGACGAAAATCAATTTGCCATACAGACCATAGACATCGCAATAGCCATGCTCACTATGCTGGGTGGATAGTGTGCTAGTATTCGACGTAGTGCCACCGGCGACAACAGATGCTGTTCCAGCACCAGCACCAGCACCAGCATGGACACTTGTGCCCCTGGGCAATGTTTTGGACATTCGTGCATCTAGATCACGAAAACGTTTACGATGAAATGCTGGCGAATTGGCCAATGATGCACGAATTTTGGCCGTAAAACTTTGGTCCAGCGAATGCTGTTTATCCAATTTGGAGCCACGCGGTGAATCGGGTATCCCCTCAACGGGTACACCAACGGCAACAGTTGGCACACCCACCATGGGTGACGGCGAGCATGAGGTGGATGGCGTCTGATGGTCAGCGTTTTGTTCGCGTTTCGGTAAATCTCGACGTAATATCACCGTACTGTCATCCAAATCGCCTTTGGCATCGGTATCATCGATGGCCGGCAACTGCAAGTCCTCACCCATGCTGGGCACAGGCACAGCGACTGCAGCGGCTCCACCAGCCGTTGGCTTATAGGTGGGATAAACTTTCGGTATGAGGGGCAAAAGGAAGGTAATTGGTCCAAAATGCGCATGACATGACATATTGATGCCGCCGCTAATGATGGGAACACCCTCGAGGCGGGGCAGTGGTATGGTCACAGCAATGCCAACATTGGTGCCCACCCAGAGTAGTCCCTTGCAGGCCATTAGAGCGGTAACATAGATGGAACTATTATTTAGCGGTTGCTCCTTCTTGCCATCGTGCCGAAGGACACTCGAGGCAATATTAATGTCCTGCAAATGCTTAAAGGTCTCCGTATGATAGAGGCATAACATGGTCGAGTTCTTCAACGAGATCCAGAGCCCAATGCCAGAGTGAGCCATTAGATTAACCTGCTGACTGGCACCGTGCTGGACCTCAAAACTGCGCTGAATCTCGCCATTGAGGGCGTTCATCACATAGACCCGATTGGCGCATGATGCATAAATATTCATATTGATGGGCAACAAGCTGGGCACTGGCAATCCCGAATCGCCCAATGAAATGATCTGGGGATCCCTTAGCTGCCACACCCCATCGTGGGCACGACGATAGATCAGTATTGTGGCATTGGACAGGGCCACATAGACGGCATCGAAATGATAGAGTATACGTTGAACAGCTCCTGGTACTGAATAGCTACCCAGTTGCTCTTCCTGCTCTGGATTTCGGGCTGAGTAGACCAAAAGCTTGCGACTATCCGTGCCAAGCCATACAAGATCACCGAGCAGACTGCCATGCTCTTCCCGTGTGCGGCATTGATCCAGTCCCTTGACAAACTCCAAGGCAGAGACTTGCGTTTCGAACAAATCAAAGGCGCCCGCTTCACGTAAATTGCCCGCCTGTTGCGGATGCTGGGCAAGGACAGTTATGTGTGATGAGGTTCCATCACTGCTGCACATCCACAAGTAGTTCAACTGCTTGTGACGACGTCGTGCATTCCCGCTCTGCTTAGTGTCATTGGCAATGCTATAATAACAACCACAGCGCACCTGACAAAGATAGAGAGAAAGGGGATTAGGAAATCGTTTATTAGAGTTCTTCTTTTGGAGTAGTTGCTTACCTCCGTTTGATGCTGTGACCTATAGACGGGCATTGCCTTGACAAAGAGCGGCATTTTGCGTGATTGCCTCTGCTGTACGGCCTCATCGTGACTAAGTCCTCCTATTGCTGTCATTCCACCACATGCCCCTGGCATCGATTGGGATCCTCCAATTCCACCACCAGAGCCAGTTATAACTCCTCCCGCGCCAGCGCCTCCCGATACTCCTCCAGCACTTCCACTGGCCACACCGGATGGGGCAACTTGTGAACCGCCACGTTCCCAGGCTGGTGAATTATTTGGATCCAAGGCCAGTTGGGCCAAACGCAGTTCGGTTATCCATTCCTTCTTTACATTTGGCGTTAGGGTCTGAAATGTGAAAGTCTCCTCTTTGCCAGACTTATGGCGTCCAATCAGTTGCAGGCAACACGAATCCACCCATGCCATTTCTTCATCTTTCCGCTGTATGGATCCTTGAATGGTGTTCAACACATTTCGTGTGGTATTGGCATTGAGTTCCTTGTAGCTACCCTTTAGACTGCCAACCAGATCATGAATACGTGAGATCACCTCGTAATCGTACATTAAAGTGCTCATCTCATTGCAAAGATTGTCGGCTCCATTTGTTAGCTGAGCCGCTGGCGAGCTATGCGGATCATAAGGCTGGCCAGGAAGTGTGCCACTGTTTGAATTATGATTGGCATTGCTACTACTGCCATTTGACTTCAGGCTACCGCCACGATTGAGACCTAAGAAAGAAAGAGAGAGAAAAAGTTTAGAGAGCAAAATCTAAGCCTTAGATAGTTTGTCTAATCAATCTTACCCGCTGTCAAGAGTCTAGATAATGTGGCCGATGTGCTATTATCGACAATTTCCACATCGTTGACTGGGAACATCCATTTAAATGTTAGCTTCTCGGTGGCACCGAAATCATGTGATTGCTTGGGAGCCACCGAGACACAGATCACCTTGTCATTGAGCAGAAGTAGACGCCTCTGTTTCCATTTGACTATTAGACCAGCCTGATTGAATTCCATATGGGTCACATTATCCTCACGCAGCAAATAGCGCGGACGATTTGATCCATTATCGCTAATGCTGACACTGCTCAGGGATCGGGTATTGAAGGTGCCACTAATGTGGCCAAGCATCTCTTTGAATGCTTGATATTGTTCCGCTTCGCGTTTGCTCTCGTTCAACATCTCGGCCAGCAGCTCCAGCTGCGACAGAGCCAACTGTAACGACATACGATCATGATGTCCTTGCGGTGTATATTTCAACAGATCCTGCAGAAACAATATAAACTGGGGAAATCGTTGAACTGGCTTAACCATCAATCCAAAAAACGATAATCGATCGTGGGCACTAATCTGTTTCACTTTAAAGAAATCAGCCAATGCCGATTTGCGTTTCTCCTCCATTTTGGCCAATTCCATGGCCACTGAGAAGTTATTAATGAATCCTGAATAGATCTCAAGCAATTGTGGCTTTCCAAACGCATTGACAAAACAATCACCAATCTTCTCATCACGGTCCCAATTGCGTACGCATTCCGCCAGCGAAATGCGAAACAGTTTATGTGAGTGTAATATATCCGGCAGGCAATGGAATAAAGTGGCAATTTTCACAGGATTCAATACAGGTGGACAGCACTCTTCCAAGGGTTTCTTGTAATCCTGCAAGATGACAAACACAGATTCAAACAGATTGTAAGGGGTAAAACATTAAATTAGTTTAATTAGTTATAAAACAAACAAAAATATATGTGTATTACCTAAGTGTAAACATATAATTATTTAATCTATCATTAATTTTGTAACTACTCGTTTATATAGTTGGTGTTTAGTTAGTGAGTTGGTGAGCGAGAGAAAGAGAGAGAAAGAAACATAGTTAGACAGTTAGTTTATGATGAGGTGATGAGGTCGACGTTTATAGGAAGAGGATGGCATGTAAAGAGATTAAATGATTTTTAAAATGACATTAAAAATTTACATAGTTTAGGTGAAGGTTCCAAAATCAAGAAAACAAAAAAGAATGTGCTACTAACTAAAGTGTGGAAAAGTAATAGCTTAATGAGGCATGCGTGATATATTTTTTTAACAACTTGAA
This sequence comes from Drosophila willistoni, assembly GCF_018902025.1. Taxonomy (NCBI): domain Eukaryota; kingdom Metazoa; phylum Arthropoda; class Insecta; order Diptera; family Drosophilidae; genus Drosophila; species Drosophila willistoni. The sequence continues at coordinate 10,389,744 of NW_025814052.1, forward strand.
TTGACTCATTCTATATATACTAGTTATCGATATATTAAACGATTTCCATTTCCCTATAGTAAGTTAACAATGATAACAGACTAAAATCATTTTGATTTTCCTAGCCTTAACTATTATTAACTATTCTTTTAAAACACAACGAAACTTTATTCGATTTCCACATGCAAAGAAAGTAATCGAAAGAAGGAAGATCGATAAAATGAGATCGATATAAATAAGAAAAAGAAAAATACCTCTTTGAATCGAAAATGAAACACAAATTGCATAAGAAATCATTAAATAAATTGTTTAATAATATCCTTTTTAATGAAACAAAGCATTCAATTTATTCAATTCTTTAAAGAGTAGTTGAAAAATATCACCAATTTTATAATACCCTCTGCAAGGGTATAAAAACGATTATAAGTAAATTGAATAGAAGTTACAAACATTTCATTTTTGGGGGAAATCAGAAATGGGAACGGTATAAATCATCAAGTAGGTTTTTCCAAAGATTTCACCCCAGACAACTAGACCGAACGACAAATTGGTTTTAGTTCAATCGAAACTCTTCTAAAAGTAAGACATATATTTTGATAAAGTCAACAAAATAAAAATCCTAAAACAAAGAAAAATTATCCTAGATTTCTCTTTGGATTTACGGAATTGGATATTCTACAATGGCAGATCAACTAATGCCAATAAATGAAACTAAGAATATCTTATATTTCGATAACCCAATGGAGAGCGTTGAACTGGAGCAAAATCAAAATGATGACGAGATGCTGAAGGTGGAAACAAATGAGAAGGAGGAACAGAATTTCGATGAAGATCAAGTGCGTTTTGTGGCCGATGCTTTTAGTGACGTTAAACTATATCTACAAACTGGACGCGATGAGTCCGCCTTTGTGGAATTGGGTCCAACTAATATACACAAATTCCAATTACCACCGAGTGGTTGCAAAGAGGTGGAAACCGGATTTAATCCACAGGAAAAAACAGCTGTGGATGAATGGCAGACAGATGCCGTCAATATGGGCGAAATGGTTGAGATTGATTTGATACAAGGGCAAGAGGAGCAGAGTTTGGGGCATATACAGAGGGATGAGAACACTGGTGAGATGTATATGCTTGTTCCCGTTGAGATTGATATGCTGGTCAATCATTTGGCGCATCCTATTGACATTGAAGCGGCTTCCTATGAAGTTCATGAGATTACAGTACCCCAATTGACATTGCCACTGACATTGGACTTTACACCCGATGATTTCTATACCCATAATGAGGAAGGTGAGGACGATGATGGTGCAGATGAGGACCATTGCGTAGAGATGGAATCTAATGAAGATTAGGCCAAATAGCAGCATACAAATAAAAACGAAAACAATAACAAAAACACAAACACAAAACTCAAAACATGAAATTCAAAATTGTTTCTCTTTCTTGTTTATGGTTAATCAAATAAACAAACACCAGAGACCAGAGAGCCCCCACACCCACTTTCGCTGCTTTTCGTTTTTCTGTTTTGGTGGTGGTGGTGGTGGACACTGAACTTACATTGACTAGACGCTGGAGTGTGGCCACATAGGAGTTCTCGCTATGCACAATGGCGGCCACAATGTGACGACGCTTCAGCTGCTGCTGTGACAGGCCAGCTGGAGCTGGCGGCAACGTTGGCACTATGAGACGATTGTGGGCACTGCGTGGAGTTCCGTTGGCTTGATGACCAGCTGGTATCATAAGATCCAGATTGTAGCGTGTACTGCCGCCGGTTCCAGCTCCGGACTCATCATCTTCATACTGGAAAAAAAGGAGATGTGAAAAATATCCTTTAGATTAGATAGGTGGTAATTACCTCTGGCACTCCTGGCATCATTTTCATGGCACCCAAATTGGCCAATTTCTGAGGCGAGGCGGCATCAAGAGTTGTGCCTGACTGACCAGCGTTAGCTGATGCTGCTGCTGCTGCTGCTGCTGAAGAGGGCATCGCTGTATCAGGTATGTCAAAACTAGAAGCTGCCGATTGCCGGCCATCACGACCGCCCACATCGTATTGATGCGAGGATCCTCGTCTTATGGAGAACCAACGTGAGAGACGACTACCAGGCGATTCGCCAGGCGTTGTGATATCCTCTCGCTGTGATGTCGAAGTCGATGATGATGTGGCCGCTGCTCCCGATCCCCCCGAGGGCATCGTGCAGGCGCTAGCTCTGCGCATTATCATATTGTTGCTGCCGTTAGTCTCTAATTGGGGACCAGAAGACGATCCAGAGCCAGACCCAGTCGCAGCCGTGCGCCATTTGTCAAAGGACAAATGCTGCTTGGCCTTGTAAAGGGTTGAACGCAATTGGGAATTGCGTTGATTGCCGGCACTCAATGAACTCACGCTGCTGCTGGTATGCTCCTCCTCGGTCAAATTAGCCTCCTCGTCGGAGTCGTGTTGGCCTGTTGTCCCGCCTCCCGTCTGTTCTCCGGCAATACGACGACGACACGGCGATTTGGTGTCCCGTTCGCTGCTGCTGCTGCAGGCGCTGCTGCTACCAACGCCGACGCCAACACCAACGGCAGCTTGGCCACCGTTGGCGCTGAAACTTCCACCGGCAATTGTGACGTTGTCTTGGCCGGAACAGTCGTTTGTTCCCGCAGATCCTTGCTGTTGCTGCTGCTGTTGCTGTTGCTGTTGCAGTTGCAGTTGCTTCTGCTGCTTCTGTTGCAGATGCTGTTCCCGCTGCTCGGCAATGCGACGACTAAAAGCACTATGAAGCTGGGCAGTAGTTATGCTAGCGTTTTGGGTCACTGGCACAGCAGTTGGACTGCTTATGAATGTGGATGTCTGCTGGTGCGGATGTGAATGCGAATGCTTCTGCTGCTGCTGCTGCTGCTGTGTTTGAAGATCATCTAATGTATCCTCCCATGAGCCAGAGTTCACTTTATGTTCATCTGCAAAACAAACAAAACAAATACAATTGAAATTAGTATTTTAAAGTATTAACAATAAGTCACAAATCAAATTGTTCTTATGGTTTACCCTTTGAGAGTGAAAAGAAACCTTGTTAATGGCTTATCGGGTATATATATTATACATTTTTATTCAATTAGTTATTTGAATGGTGTTTTATTTAGTATTATTCTACATAGTTACAACTGATGAGCTAAGATAGAGGAACGAAAGACTTTCAGGACTCCCATTTAAGAAGATAATCCCATTTTATGTACAGATAAAACAGAGCAGAACTTTCACCTTTACAAATTTGAAAGTTTCAAAAAATTAATTGATCAATATAAATTCCATAGCCCTTGTGGAAATATATAATTAAACGAACAGAAAGTTCTTAAACTTTAACTATTGAAATTTCTTTTAATATGACCTGTTTTTCCTTAACACATTGGTTGATAATGGTTAAGAGTTACAACCAATTTTGAGATTTGAAATAAGCCAGAACAAAACAAAATGATTCACAACTATTTACCTTTGCCTAGAGTTGGTTGATTGTTGAATGAATGAATAATTGGCCACCCACATGAAATGGGAATTGAAATTGAAATTGGTATTGCACACTCAGCACACACACACACACACAACGACTCTTAATAATTGGCAATTATGTACTTGGCCAAGTTTATCAATTGTGCGCAATTTAACGCCATTCAAATTATATATCTATGAGTAAGTAGCCAACCAGCCAGTCAGACAACCAGCCAGCCAGTCAGAGGCTGTCAGCCTAAGAAGGATTTTCATAAATTCAAATGGCTAAGAATTGTCTGTGATTGTGTGTGTGTGTGTGTGTGTGTGTGTGTGTGTGTGTGTGTGTGTGTGTGGGTAGTGCGCTTTATGCCTAGTGGCTAGTGTCTTGTGGCTTGCATCAAAGAACAAATGCCGACGTTGTTTTGAATCAAAAGTTTTTAGCCAAGATACAAAAAATAAGATAACTGACAACTCGTTAGCGCCGTTGGTCGACAAGTGTGGGAGGCTCATACAGAATGACGCCTTTTAAGTGGTCATGGCCATTACTACACACACACACACACACACAGTGGTGTGTGGCTGATAGTGACAGCAAAAGTCCAAGAGCAAACAATACAGAAAAGAACAGAATCGCACTGATTGTCGGTTAGATGGCGGGAGGGGGGTAGGCACCTCTCTTGTTGATGACCCACGTCATGTTATTTGTTTGTTTGTCTCTTTTTGTTGTTCTTGTTGTCAGTCGTTCTTGATGATTATTAATCATTGGTTACTCGATTATGACAATTGCCACGCCTGTTGCTCTTTTTTTTCTCTTCCTCCTCCTCCTCCTTTCCCTCGACCACATATACCACCACCTAAGCAAATACCTTGTGAAACGAACATCAGAAGAGAGTTTGCTAGAATTTTCAGAAGAGCAACAATAAGTTGTACAAATATTTACCATAATAAAAGCTTCTAAATGTGAAAATATCTACTCATATGTGTGGCAATGAATACATAAATATATACATATATATATTTTGATAGGTGGGGGAGGGGCAGATATGTATATGTAGGTATAGGTATAAATCCGCTTTGACAAAATTGAGTTTGTGTAACTTTTATTTTCTTTTGCTTGGCTGCCTATACACTGAGCAAGAGGGACAAAGACAGAGGGGGGAGATGGAATGTTAAAAACCTCAAACATATTGAGTTTTTCTTCCATTTTTATAATTAAGGCAAACTTTGACAACAGATTTCCTCGGCAGCAACGTGTGGCAGGAGTCGGAGGCGCATTTAACTTGATTGCTGGCAACATTTTGCATATACTTTGATTAACATAATCTCGAATGTAGATGAACATTTTCGAGTGTAGCAAGTGGAATGGAGTGGAGTGGAATAAAAATGCGATGGGCTCTTTATAATTAATCTTAAATAACTTTGATATGTCAGGACGACAAAATCTCATCCCAAAACATTCAGCATTTTTTGTTTGGAAGTCCCTTTTTTTGCTCATATGTTCATATTGAGAGATTTAAGCGTTGAATGGAAATTTTTGTGGGGTTTCTAATTTCATAATTTATCGAAACAAGTGATTTTTTTCTTTGTAGCATACTTTTAGGAACTTCAAAATGGGTAAATTGAATTCTATTCTAATTTTCAAGTCACTTTGGTGGTAATCGTTCTGTTATTGACATGTTATTTTATACTATATGTCATCAAAAATATAATCTAAAGCCTAGAAAAGCTTTTCCCTGTCCCTGTTCAATACATTTTTTATATTTGGCAATTTAACGATACGTTTATCTTATTTGTAGAATATACTTCTGCTTTTATCCCATAGATTTTCTATAATTTTGAACTGATTGATCCTTTTTATCGAATAGTAAATATCTTTCAAACGATACTCTTTCAATTCCATTCCTACATACTTTCGATGAATTTCAAATTCAAATGTCAAAATTTAGTTTTCATTGCGAGACTTTAATTCATTCAATTCTATTCAGCAACATGCAACATTGGATCCCGCCGACATCGACTTACAACATTAAAAAATCGTCCGTTCATTAATTATCATCCACATGAAATGAAATGTGCAACCAGTTAACGGAAATCGGCAAGCAACTCCCATTTTTTTTTCTTCTATTTATTTATTTATTTGTTTGTTTGCTTGGTTGCTTGATTTTTTGCATAATTTGCAATGAAAAACTATCAGCAAAAATTAATCATTGGCCGGGTTAGCTCAGTGAAACGACGCCGCGGGGGAGGCAAACATTTTTTTCTCCTTTATTTCTTTTTTTTTGCATAAATTTGGAATTTTTTGCCTATTTTCTTGCGATTAAGTGATTAATGATTGTCTCATTAAGGCAAATGCAGATGAAGAAAATGCTAATATTTCATTTCAAAATTATACAAAATTATAGGTATAATCAAACTTGGTATATTTTAACCGATTTCACATTGTAAAATGAAAACGCCCACAAATTTTAATGTCCCACACACACACACTTAAATACAATGTAACGAAATAAACAAAAACGAAATGGAAATGAAAACAAACAAAAAGCTTTGTCCATCGATCTTTTCAAATCTTTTGCATTCAAATTCTCTACATAATTCTACTAAAATACTCTTTCCAATCGAGTATACACATAAATCATTAATTTTGTTCTTTTTTTTTCAAAACTTTATCAACAATTTTTGGTATTCGCATTTGGTTGGAAGATAAAAGTCCACGACTTGGTATGACTCGTTATAAATTAAGTTTGAGTATCGCTTACACTGATTTCCCTTTTTAGGATATGGAATTTTTGTTCTTAAGATTTTAATTACCAACTTCTTCAAACATTTTGTTTTGTATGGTCAAAGAATTTTCCAAAACTATTAATTGCCATTTTTGACAAGAAACGAAAATTTCATCTACCGTTAGGATAAAAGGAATAGTTAACGAATTTTGATGACTAGCTGTAAAATAAAAACACACACACGCACACACACACATACTATTTGGTTCGTCATTAGGTTCACTATGGTGTCCACCTGCTGTGAAACAAACTTCATCTAATGAGCCCACCAAGCGCTCTGCTGCTGCTGCTGCTGCTGTGGCACGAGTTGCAAAGTAAAGTAGCATCCCAGTAACCCAGGTCGTCAGCCAGCTCCATTCCATTCTATCATACTCTGCCATATTTGGCCCTCTTCACCTTCAGCTAAAGTTTGCAAGTTTTTCTATGGATGTGTCTACCCTTCTATGGCACCTCTCCTCCTCCTCCACCTTCTCCTGTGTCGTGCTCGTGTTTCCCTCTTTTTCTCGGTATACCGCTTGCCCACACGTGTCTATAATAAGTGTGTGGAAATTGCTTTGCTATTTGCAATTTTGATGCTCAGGCCTTAATCTAGAAAGGAAGCAGCAGCAACAGCAGCAAGTCAAAGGAGAGCGCATGCCTTTGGTATAAACTAATTATTATAATGTAAATCACACACGCAGCATATTGCCAGAGCGAGAGAGAGAGAGATAGAGCGAGAGCCAGAGAGGAGTGAGTGAGTGAGATAAAGACTGTAGAGTGGGACAAAATGGGAGATGGGAGGTGGGCGCCAGCAGGAAATCACATAATTCCTGTAGGGAAATTCCATAGAAAAGCGGGTAACCGGATAAGTCTTATCCCACCCATACACACACACACACACACACACGTCCTTGTTGCCTTAAAGCAACAAAAGTCTGCAAATTTATGAATAAAAATAAGAATTAGTTGACATAGATTTAATTCTACTAAATAAATTGCTCCACATGAGGCAAAAGTTTGTGTTTAAATGTTGCATCAACTAAGTAGCACATGATAATTGAAAAAAACGATTCAGTCTCAAAATAGGTACAAAAAGAATCTATAAAATCTATAGTTTTTTTTCACAGTTCTCACTTGTTAAAAAATCTAAATCAATTAGCGCTTTGGCAATGCTAATTTTGGCACAAAAGATACTCAGAAAGAGAAAAAGAGAGAGAGAGAGAGAGAGAGAGAGAGGGGAGATACTGGAAATGAAAATGTATAGAAAATTTCGAGGACTTACAACTAGCACAAAACTGGCATCTGGCAACAAATTTTAATGTAAAATTGGAAATTAATTGAATTTAAATATAGATATAAACTAGCAAGGGAACTGCAAATAAAAGTTTGTAAATTTCAATCATCTACATATATCAAATAGGTTTCCCATATAGAAACATATGAGAAGCTAAGTTATTGAGTTTCAAACAAAATTTCATGAAAAACAGACTCAACAATACTCTTAATACTTCAGTCAATTTATAACCATTCGAATGTCTTCATTTTAAAGTATGTGAATATAAATAAATAAAATTTTAGGATTTTACTTTCGAACTTAGACTAAACTGATAGATGGTCCTTTGTAAAAAGAAACCAGGAATAACTAAGAAATTCTAATCCCAAAAAAAAATGAAGTAAGTAAGTCGTCTCGCCGACTTGGGTATACCATACCATACACCACGTGAAATATTCAAAATTTCGAAAATCGAAATATATGTCTATTAAATTGTTTTAACATGCCCTCATACCATATGCTATCTCGCTCACTCTACAAACACACTAGCACTCTAGCGCCGCCACTAGCCAACGGCCATTTCACCCTATGGGTGTATGGTATAAAAACTAATTCATTTAAGTTCAAAATTTCATGATCATTTGAATGTTAGCTCTAAAAAAAGGAACCAACACCAAGTATTAAAAATTTATGATTTGCAAGCCAAAGCTTTTAGTTTATTAGACTTCTTAAAAAAGATATATTTCAGTAAACTGATAAACTGGACGATGGTCCTGTGAAATAGTCTTCGGAAACTTAAAATTACTCAATGACATGGAAATAACAATCCAATTCAAGAAAGGCGAGTAATAAACATTTGCAATTTAGATCAGTCATTAATAATATTGGCAAACTGTTTTTCAAAGGCAATTAAAATTGTGTATTAATTTCGGTAAAAACAAAAAAAAAAAACAAACAAACAGCACCGTAAAATAATGGGAAGACTACCAGAAGAAGAAGAAGAAATCAAGCCAAACTGACTGAAAATCTATAAAAAAAAAAAAAAAAAAAAAACAGAAGAGAAGAGAAAAAAATTGGGTTAAATGCCAATTGGACAAAATTGGTAAACTACTAGCAAAATGATTTTGCTCAAACCAGCAGCTGCCAGACAGTCAATTTTCCAAAAAAGATTTTGCACTTAATTATTGGGATTGCCTTCCACCACCACCAGCACCAGCAGCACTTCTCACTCCCGCAACAACATCATTGCTGCCACCTGCACCCACATCCCTTCACCCCTCTGAGCCAACATTTCCAGCCAGCACCTACGTAACTTTGGCTGCCTTCGCGCCTTTCAGTTCGCACTTGGATTTCATTTTCATTTTCATTTTCATTTTTGGGTTTTGTTTTTTATGTTTTTTTTGTTTGTGTGAAAAGTTTATGCGCACTTTACTTGAATAGAATTTTATTTTGTTGCTTTCCAGCAAATTGCTAGCTGATCGAAAGAAAAAAAAAACAAAATACTTTAGGTATGCGGTACATTGAAAATTTAAAAGGTGAACCTATACGTTGAAATTTGCACTCAATCATTCATAAAGAGACAACGTCAATGAACAGAAATAGCATCGACAGACTGAGTCTAAGGTATTTTAGAGAATGTTAACTCAATCATATTTAATACAATATTAATATTCAGTCTAATTTTGCTCATAACATTTCACGATATTCATTTATTTATTAAAAAGTCATAAGTTTATTTGAAATGGTGACCCCGACGTTCTAGTTTTTGCTTAAAAAATAGCAAATAAGTGATATTCTATTTTTGACACCAAAGATTTAAATCAAAAGAAAAAATCTTTTTAAAATTGTAATTTACAATTTTCTTTTTAATATTTAATTACAGAATTACAAATTTAAATCTATTGCAAAAACTTTACAAAAGCTGAAATTTTGCAAACTCAATTTTAAAAATAGAATTATGGGGGAAATTTAGATATATATATTGAATTTGAAATGTACATTCAATTAAAATGTCATCTGCATTGAAGTCCCAGCACTTTCCCCCCTCCCCGAAAGTCAGAATTCATATATGTATATAGAATGTGTGTGTGTGTGGGAGTATCTTTCACCCAATTTAACCTTCTGAATGAATAAATGACTGACTGCCAGGTACATAGACTGATTGCCATTCTTGTTAGCCCTTGCATATAGCGAGAATAGTAATAATTAACAATAGCCTGGTTTGGTTGCTAGGTTTGGATATATTAACCTAGTAAGTGTATGTACTAGTTTTTTACCTTCTCCATCCACATCACATGGTGATGCATTTGTTTACCGTTAGTAGTAAGAAGGCAAACAGTAGCAGAGGGAGGAGGGCAGGGCCAAAGAATCGCCATTTCTCCCACATGAATTATTTAGCTGGCCTGCTCTGATTGGATACCTGTGTCATGTGAAAAACGCCAGATCCAAATTAAATTGCACGCGTGGCATGTGATTTTTATCCCATTCCCATTCTCCTACCCCTCTCAACAATTGCTCCTCCTTCACTCCCACTCCCCCCGTATGTTATAACCCCCTCTTTTTTTCTTTTTTTTTGTGTTCTCTTGTTATTTTTTGCTGTTGTTCTTCTTGTTGGGCCTTCGAGTGGGTCTGGCGCAAGACGATGACGACGACGACGACGACATCGTCGACGACTTAAACTCAATTGGTTTGGCAACTTGACGTTGGGCTGTAGGGTCGGGAGACCGAACCAGGGTCTGTGTATGCACTTGACAATTCCTTTCCTGTGGTGCCTTGCCTGGTCCCTGCTTGGTCGCTGGTTATGCAAAATACCATTAAAGTGTTCTCTTCTCTCACATTTTTTTAGTCTCTCATTCTCTATTTATTAAGGCATTTCCTTGCATTAGCCATTTTTTTTTTTTTTGAAAAAGGAAACTCTTCTATCGTCATCTTTATTGTGCGATGTCTTTTCTCCTCTTTGTTTCTCTCTCTCTCTCTCTCTTTCTCTCTCTTTCTTCTCGTACTCCCTCTGTCATATTGTATGTTTCTCTGATTTCTTTTTGTGCATATGTAGGATGCCTTTGACTATTTTTAGCGGTCGCAGTGAGCTGAAAAACAATGCTGGCTGGCTGGCTGGCAGACTTCAAGTGGCCCACAACAGATCTCCTACCACACTCTACCTTTAAAACGGAGGACCAAGGCACATATGTATATCACACACACACACACACAAAAAAAAGAAAACCAAAAACTCTCAAATTCAACGACTAGCACATACTCTATCCGCCCAAAAGATGTCCTATAAGCAATTGATTAACGATTTCATTCGGTTATATCGTTTTGCTAGGTTAGAGTATGTGGGAAATGTGATAGAGTTTCGAACTGGGAACGGTAGTCATGGTTTAATTACATTGGCCAGTGCCAGGATTGCACAAACGTGTCATCGCCCACATAGGATCAGGTGGTAATGGGTTGGCAACAGCTAATGGGCTAACAAGGAGCTGGGCAAGGCAGGGCAGGGCAGGGCGACCTATTGCGCTTTTGTCCCGAAACAGATTTTAAAAGCTTTTGAAACATTGGACTCTTCCTTCTGCATTGTTCCATCCATCCTTCCTACCAAAATGAATGAAATGTTCATCCATGAATGTGTCTTGTTGAATTAGTCCCTGCTACCTGAACTAAGAGTGCAAACATTTTTTTCCACCTGCTTTCGTGCGCTGAAGCAGACAGACCACAGTTTATTTTTCATTTTCCTTTTTTTTTTTTTTTTTTGCTTTAACAATGCGGAAAACCAAATTTAAGTGATATGAGTAAGCCAAAAATTAAGGACAAAAAAAGGATTTCTATTAATCATTTATGCATTTGGGATTGAGTTTTTGAAATCAATGACACTTTTTGTTTTAAAGTCAATCTAATTCAATCAAATTTTGAAGAAAAGTGTATTTTTATTCTACTTTTCAATTTCTATACTCTAGATGTTTGAGGATTTTCTCAGGTTATATTAGGTTAAAAAAATCTTAATATTTTCCAAAGCGATAATCTACAAATTTCTTAAGCCTGATAATAAAAACGACAATTAGGTTTATTAGTTAGTTATTAGATTAAGATTAGATTTCAATATAAGAAGAGAGATTGGCTCAAATTTTATGATTAACTACAAAACGGAAGTGTGTGCGTGAGAGAGAGAGAGAGAGAGTAAGTAATAAGCAGTCGGTGATAATACGATACAACTTATCTAAAATTCGTTTTAATCAAATGCTCTGGAGTTGCATTTGTTATAGGCTAAACATTTATGATATTTACACACACACACACACATTATGCTTTTGTGTATGTGTGTGTGTGTGACATGGTTTCACTTTCATTGGACTCTGTTATCAGTTTGAACGAGTTTTTTTTTATTTTTCTTTTCGTCTTTTTGTGGTTTTGCCGCCACCGCCACCACCGAGTAAATGCAATGGCCCATAACCACCATTCGATGGTTCCTCCACACAGATGTCAGTTTCACCTTTAGGGTTTTGGGTTTTGGTTTTTGGTTTTTGGTTTTCTTGTTTTTACTTTGCATATTTGGTAATTGCAATTTACATAAATTTACAGTTGTCAGCTGTCGGTCAATTTGCGCACATTTTAAGCGAAATGTGTTGAAGGGAGATGGCAGATTCATTCATTCATTGTAATTATGTCAACAACCTGAACAGAGCCAAAAAATTTATGACCGCGACACTTGCTGTTGTTGTTGCTGATGTTGCTGTTGTTGTTGATAACCAATATGGTTTTAATAATATAATAATAATAAGACGACATAATCATCATTTCAGCCCCAAAAGGCAGCAGACGAGCAAGTGAAATATTTGAAGAATGACCAGCTGGAGAGAGATCTGAGAGACCAAGAAGGAAGGAAGGAGGAGAAGATGTGGTCACTCATCGAAAATTGCAGCCCATTAGTTGAGAATGTCGCGCAAAAGGTTCAAAGTGAAAGTCAAACAGAAAACCCGAAAACAAAAAAAAAAAAACCTCATACAAAATTATCCGAAATCTGTCAAGGCTTTCGGTATACCCTTCTGTATATCCCTTTGTAGGTAGACACTTCTAAAAGGACGACAAGTTAAACAATAATAGTTATTAATTTTAATCAATAACAAACTGTCGACTTTTCAACCTGGAAAACAGAAACGATAACAGACATTGATTCCGACTGAAATTTTCCAATTGGCAAACAAATTTAGTTGAATTAATATATTAATTTTAACATTTGGGCAATTTCTTTTACCATTAATAAAACTGTTAAATTTTTGTGAAAGATTTGGGCTCAGACAATTGAAAATTGAATTAGCTTTATTAGTTTAAGTTTTGGTTATCATTTTTGAGTTGTTTTTTCATATAAGGACTATGGATATATTGGCTACTAATTTGAAAGCTCTTTTCGGCAGATGATGCATAAGTTAGTGTAGCCAAGTAGTCGGTTTGAGGTAGCTTAGCCAAATCAGCTGCCAAAAATGCTGGAGAAGCAAATGTTGAAGAGTCACTGCTCCGGCATTGCAGGTGGAAATAACTCTGCTCTGAAAAAAAGGAAGTCTTGGGGCAATTTGGTATTTAAGTGAAATTACAGGGTATCAGAGAGGTTCAGGCTATGTGTTGGTCAGCCTTTTGGCTGGCTTATGGCTTATTTTAAATAGTTTTTAATATATATAGGCACATATAGATATATATTTTTATATGTAAATTGAAACGCATCGGAAGTGACAGTTGACTTGTTTTGATCTCGTTTTTCTTTCATTTTATTCTTCATTTATTCCCTTATTTTTCTTTTTTTTCCATGTGTGTGTGTGTTTATGTATTTTCCGCATATGCGTGAGGAGGGCCTACAACTTCCCGTTATTATATAAAATATCAAACAGTCAAAGACCCTGCTGCGGTTGGTCTTAAATCAAATCGAATCGAATTGTCTCTCTTCATCTCTCATGCCTCCTCCTAGTTGCCCCCTCGCCACCCACCAGCCCATCGGCCCACCAGATGAAGACAGACACGCAGTCTGCACCCTGCTGCCTTTCTCTGCCCTCCCCCCATCACATCTTTAGGCTGTTTTACATCAAAGTGCAGGCAATAACCTCTACTGCTTAACTTGGTCTTCCATCTTCATCTTCTTCTCGCAAACGGTCTCCTTCTCCCCCCCTCTTGCTCTGCTCATCAACCTCTTGTTATTGCATCGCTCATTGTTTATGGTTTGGTTTTGTTTGATTTGTCTCATTGCTTTTCCCCCGCCTCACCCTACACCCGACCCCCTCTTCAACTCAACATTTTTGCCATATGGTAAATCTCCTTAGGTGCGATATTAAATTTCATTAAAAACAAATCAAACAAAACAAAAATGCATTTTCATTTCAGATACTACTTTACATGTCCGTTTTCATATTTAGTGCGTGGGCTGTGAGATCATTGTTGAGATATTGCAATCGATTTGATTTTATGATCTCAGCTGCTGTCACCTTCTTATTCTAAATTCGCAATCAAGCTTAACACGTTCACATTTCCGCAAAGGCAAATAGTCGCCTAGTCGTATACCCTACAAGCACTTGAATTCAGAAGTCCACAGAGCATATGGATTCTATAGCCCCACATACCCACACAATGTTTGGGCAACTAAAAACAAAATCTTAATTCTTAATTGAAAACAAGCTAATGTAAGGCGATCGGAAATTGGCGGGAGTATGCCGTAAATAATGTCTCTCTGTGTGTGTGTGTGTGTGTGTGTTTTTGTTTTTGGGCAACAGGTTAAGCAACAAAACTGAGACTGGTTAATTGGTCGGGCGGGAAGTGGGGGGGTCAACGTAGTATGGCAAACATTAGCTCATAAAACCAGTTTAGCGATCTATTAACAGCTTTCGCACTAATGCCAAAATATCACAAAACATATAATAATAGATAATAATACTAATAATAATAATAATAAAATATATTTATAATAATAGCACTGAAACTCAAAATATTGTTAATATTCATTAATGACTTTCAGGTTGACAGCCAGAGAGACACATTTATTTTATGAGTCAACACCAAAAAAGACAAAAGAACTTTAACTTGAAAATACCCTGCAACACATTTCATACATACATACATCCGTCTAATTAGATCATCTCAAGAATTAATACAAAAACCAAATGAATAATATTATTGCTCTATAATCTAGGCATATTTTAGAAACTAATGAAATAAATTCAAGGCAATTAATATGACATCATATTTTTAATAGCTTTATTAAATCATTTATTTAATGTTGTTTTAATCTAAATCTAAATATGAAAGTCTTGGACCAACTATATTTCTAGAGGAAGGAGAATATGATGATGAAATAAGTTTTCTCTTTCATAATTTTTGTTGTTTTTACTCATAGTCAAGTTTTGCAAAGGGTATATAACATTTGCTTTTTTTATGATTGATTCTAAACGCTGCGGGCGACATATGGCCCATTGAAGATATTGCAACATGCCCAACCAACCGACCAGCCAACTCAATCATCGTCATGATGTTGATGATGATGATGATTTTGAGGCACACACCAGGCAAACAAACTTGACCTTAATTCGCCTATCGACAGACCCAGTCGCAGTATAGGTCGATGTCGTTGTCGTTGTCGTTGTCAGCCGCGTCACATTGTCTATGCGTGTGGGCTGACCAGAGGGAACTAACCAACAATAACAAGCTAGCCAACGATACCCTCTAATACTAAAATATTCAATGATAATGATGGCCAAGTCTTTTGCTCTTTTTGTATTTACCAATGAGTAGCAATTTATTTGCTTTGGTAGGATATCTTAGCCTTTATTTGTATTTGAGAATCAAGTCTAAACATTCGATAATTTCCTAACAGAATGCGACTGTATTTCAATTTATTTTCAAAAGTGTTTAAATGAATTCCAAAATTTATTAAGTTCATTCTCATTTTTCTCATGTCGAACGAAATAATTAACAAAATCATTAAAAATAAAAATGAAAGCCAAGAACTTAGAAAATGAATCATTTACCTAAGATTATCTAGACTTAACGACTTTGAACACTTAAGATAAAAACCATCAAAGTTAAGACAAAGAGGATTATCGATTTTACTTGTTATTTGTTTTGAAATGATATGCTAAAAAGTAAAAAGCCTTCTGATTGCTGGGTATCAAAATTGCCAAATTAGTCGATGGGGACACTTAACCTTTACGAACAACCTGTGACTTTATGATTCCTATTTCAGTGGCCATTACATTGAGGGCCACTTCAACTTTGTAAATCTAAACGAAAATTGCATACCCTTGCGAAAGTGAAGGTAAAGTAAAGTAAAAGTCGTATCAAGTAAAGCAAATATTTTAACAAATATTTTCACTGATATTATATCGATTAACGCGTTTTGTCCAAAACTCTTCGAAAGTATTTCATTTAAATTCCAGGCATATGATAAATAATAGTTACCACTGTAAGTAACATTTTCACAGATTTCTTTTGATGAAAGCGGGAGACCGACCAACTTTGTGCTTTACTTATTACGAAAGTTGAATGAAGTTTTCGTGATGCTGACAGAATTTTAACTTGTAAAAGCAAAATGTTTTTGAGTATTTTGTTATTTATGGCAAACTTTAACGTGGCAGTCGACACACTCACCCACCCCAACCCTCTCCACTCATCCCCTTTATTGGGTTGAGTGACGCCTGTATTCACCACCTGACATTTTGTTGACTTTAAAAAGTCGCATAGATATGCTAGTAAAAAAAAAAAGTACTCTTAGTTTAGTGCAATGTTTGTTTGATTATTGCACAAAATCCATAAACTCAATAGGCCAATAAGCCAATAATCCAATATCAATAACAAATTATCATCACTTGAGTTCAGTTGAGATTCAATTACGCAAATGACTCTCCATTCCAAGTGGCAGCAGCAGCAGCAGCAGCTGCTCAGTGAACTGGTTTCAATTTCGAAAATAATTAGCATATTTTTGAAATATTTTAGGTAGGATCAAAGCAAATGCAACATGCAACATATTATTATTATAGTGTTATATAAAAACCAATCGAAACCGAGAAAAACTTTTATAGGAGTGGGTTATGAGAGGAAGGGAGGGGTGGGGCGGGGAGTGGAACAAGAAATTGTATATGCTAAATATAGTGTTAGATGGTGAAAAGAAGAAGATAACTTATTGATTTTCGTTTCGATTTTCAAATGAGCTGCGAACAAATATTATCGACTTGTCATCGTTTTGGACAACCAAAAAAACATGTTCGAAATAAGTTAATGTTTAATGACCTTCTTAATACTATAGTAGAGTATATGTATGGGGGAATTTTGTCTAACGGTGACTTAATTTAACCAATAATAGACTTTGGCTTCTTCTTTTTGGCCCTGCCTTGGTCTGGGCTGTTGCTGTTGGTTTCCGTCTAAAAATAGGTGAGACAATTGTCGACTTTAATGTTTAAAATGTTTTCCTATGATTAGATTATTAGAAAGGTTATTCTTTATATAATTTTCAACTTTTACCCTTTACGAAATAAAAAATGTTGTTTAAGTTTATATCAAACTTTAGGGTCAAGTACTATGTAAATATATATATATATATATTTTGATTTCCTAGTATAAAAATGTATTTCAATTTGTTTACTCTAATAAAAATGTTGCTTCTCAAAGCCCTTTTATTTGTAGAGAGAATAAATATTCCAATCCAATGAGGCTAATTAATAAAAGGCAAGGCAAGTTCATTATAAGTCAATTTCTAGATGATTAAACTCAAACTAATTTACACAGCGCCTCCGTTGAAGTCTCTTTCACTTCCCTCCCCTCTTTCCATCTCTCTCTCTCTGTTTCACTATGTAATCAATATTTTGAGTGATTTCTTCCTCTTTCTCTCTCTCTTTTTACACATAAATGGGTAAATCCTGCCTTATGTACATGATATTAAGCACATAGATGAAATGTAAAATGAATTCAAATTATGCTTAATATAGCATTATGGCCAGCATAAGGCATATAGCAACAGTAGAACAGAGGTCTACAAATGGGCAAAGGAAGGGAAGGGCAGGGAAGGGAAGGGCAGGGGAGAGGCACCTGGCACCAGGTTTAAGGGTAAATTTAGAAAATTGTAACACAAATCCCTTTTGGCAAAATGAAGAAAAAGTTTATTTGCCCTTCCAGTGTATAGAATACATAAATAATAATAATAATAATAATGGAATATAAGGCGAATCCTTAAAATTGCTGGAGCTGCAAGGATATGGCAAGAACCATGGGTAAGGGGGTAGAGGGGTCGCGTAGTATTTAATGAAAGGTAAATTTAGCCACGAAATTATGCCGCCGAATCTCATCGGTTCTTTTGGGGTGTATTAAATTAGCCTGTCTCTAAATCTCTTGCCGAACTTTTTGCTCCTTCTCCTTCTCAATACACCTCCAAGTTTGCACTGCCAACTCTTTTGGGGGCATTCTATACATACATACATATAATTGAATTTTTGCCCCGTTTCTTGGCATTTTGTAACCCGATTAAACCCCATTGCCCCTTTTGGTTTGGTTTGGTTGCGGCGAACAAGGAGAACACATTCCATTCCATTCGACGGGACGAACAAGCAATTAACACATTGCGCCAAACGTTGACAAAATGTTTTACAATCAAATGACAGACGACAACCAACTATCTCAACTACAACAAAACAGATGGATAGATGAATGAATGAATGGATGGATGGATGGATGGATGGGCGGATAGATGTATGTATGAATGGATCGGCTGAATAAATTGAGTGAGATGGCATTCCAAAATAAAAAAAAAACCCAAAAACCAAATAGACCATGACGACAACAAACAACAAAACGCATCGATGTAAAGAAGAAGCGAATATGTTAATATAACCTATTATACCCTACACTATAAAAACCAAATAAGCATATTAGTCTAGATGGAATCACACGCAAATCATAACTTGGATATTAAAATACCTATAAATGAGACAGAGAGATTATATCAGCGGAAATCCCTAAAAATAATATAGAGTAGAAGAAGGGTAGCTTAACTAAACAACTGTTGCTCAAGTGTCATTACAAAACACTGACTTAATTTTTAATTTTTTATCTATTCTTATATTTATAACAAAATTTCTATGTACCTAGAATCCATTTTCGCTTCATTTAAATAACTTCAATAAGAGTTATACATATTTTCGAAAGTACCTATATAATTTCTAGCCAAACCCTATTTTGATTTAATTATTTTGGTTTACAGGGTATCTCAATGTCGTTGCTGCTGTCCCCTTCAGTCCAAGCCTTGGGCTTGGCTGTCACACTAAAACACTAAAAAATAAATAATAAAAAAAAAGGGATGGTTAAACAACAACTGAAGCCAGTTGCAGATTGCTTGCTCTCAGTTGACTTAGATTTTAGCTTAAATTATTGAATTGAATTTTAAATTTAATTTAAATAGTCCAGAAACTGAGTTAATTCAACGCAGTTGCCATGTGGTAGGTATTCATTTCAAACTATTTCATATTAATTGGCCAAAAAAAAAATGCATAATTTTCTTACTCAAAGGTTTTTTTTGTCTTTCTTCTTCAGAAATTAAAATTTTTTGAACTGAATCATTGCATAAGTAACCTTAAGTTAAGGTTATCCTTTCTTTTTTTAGAATCGATTCTTCTGTTTTTCACTGTGTTTTTGTTAGTTAATCAGAGCATACTAGAGAGAACTACTACGAGCAAATTGATCTACAATTTGTTTAAATAATTATAAATACATAGCTGCAGACGAGTTATGAGTCCTTTGATTCATTTGTTGCATCATCTTTACCCACCTGAAAGAAAAAAGAGAAATGATATATTGTTTAATTTGAAAGTAAGCAATGACAATACATATAATTATATATATATATATATATTCTAAAACATTAACAATTGTTTCTGTTTATCAACAAATTTTGTATCCCCTTAACTGCTGAGTTTGCGTTATGATATCGATCTATTGCTTTGCCTTCTATTACACTTTGTAATTGTTTCCTAGCCGCGCTCAAGCAGATCTCAGATACGTATAAACAGTGTCTCAATATTTGTATTTGTTTTTTTTTTGTTTTTGTTTATGCATGTTTATTTATATTCAAAGTCAATTCGTTTACAATTTTTTTACTCTTTATCGTTGAATGCCAATCTATGTCGTGTTTTGTTGCTGCATTTATGGACAAACTTCAATGTCAATGTCGGGGGCGGCAAGACAAAAAGACAAAGACAAAGATAGAGAGAGAGACAGAGACAGCGAAAGAGATGGAGATGGAGTGCATTGGAAGTGGGCGTATTCGTACATATAATTAAATTAATTCTTTACGACATAGCCAATGGCCAATTTGTAATTAATTTTTTATGGCTTTTACGTTAACAATCCGTTCGTTGTGGGCCTTAAAAAAAAGAAGAAACAGAGTTTAGGTTTATGGTTGAAACTGACACCGGAGGCAGAGCCACCACACAGTCAAACAAATGCAATTTGTCAATCAGTTTTTTAGTTTACATATATTACATATATACTACTTTACATGATGTCAAACACAAAAATTCAAAACGTTATTCAAATACTTATGTGCAACACCTTTGATAAATGTTTGCTTATTCAGTTTACACCCACAAAATCAAGACAGAAATAAATAAAAGGCGAGGAAAAGCGTGAAAAATGGAAACTGTTTTAGGTAACTATGGTAAATAGTTGTATATACATACATATGTATGTACATATCGACAGTGTTGAAAATATCACAAAAATTATCTGAAAAATAATCATTTTCAACATTTTTCACTTGAAGCTCAAGTTTCAAGTGGGCTACAGTGGGCGTTAATTTATCCAATCAGTCCCTAAAAGTCATCGTCAAGGATAATAATAATCATGTTCATGTATTTAATGATTTAACTTTCGACTTTGACCTTTAAGTCCTTGCAAAAATCTTAAAATATGCATTTAACACTTGAAGGCTAATGAGACTAAACTCATTGAGTGAACAAGTTTTTATCAAAACTAATGTATAAGTTAAATGCATGTTAAAAGCCATAAAAAGAATGAAATTTACTGCAATTTACATATTTTGCATCTCTCTTTTGGTAATGACTTTAGTTCTTGTATAAGATTTAAAGATATTATTAATACAAGATAATAAATAAATATAATTAATCATAGATAGATAAATACTTATTGATCTATTTACTTAAATATATGAATGAAATTGAAATTGTTGTAATTAGTATTGGTGACGAAAATGCAAAAATGCTAAATAAGTACTGTGAAATCTCGATATAAGAAAGCTTTTGATAACGATTAAGCCCCATATAACGAATTTCCTAGTAAGTCCCTTAAAAAAAATACTTACTTAATAAGTAAGTTCAAGAATTTATTGCGAATCAATGTGATTTATCGAAGAATTTGATTTGAAGATTTGTGGGCCCCCATAGATTGGTTATATTGAGTTTTTACTGTAAGTTGCTGCTCAATAATATCACAATCCATAAGGCTTAGAAATTAATAAATAAGAAACACCTTAGCATGAAATCCATGTAAATATATGGATCTAATTTCTGATTATATACTATAAAAATGATATATTTTAATCATTGACTTTAGTTAGCAAGCGATTAGTTCATTAAAGGTAATAAAAAAAAACAAGAGAAACTTAACTTTTAAACAGAGACAAAGAAAACCATTGACTATCGATGAGATTCTAATCACAAATATTAACATTTTTGTTTTGTATGAGAAAACGTTTTATCATCTGAGAATTAATATTTGAAATAGAATACAGATTAGGCTTTATTCATTTGTATAGTCCTCATAATATTCAAATGAAATTCAACTTTAGCAGCTACTAAAAGACCGCAACCAAAAGCTGGGGGTGTGGTCCCAAAAAAAAATAACAGTTGAAAGTGAATTTTAAGCGTTTATGGTTTATTTCAAACAATGAGTGAGTGAGAGAGAGAGAGAGGCAGAGGGACAAGCAGACAGCAAATTAAACGCTCATTAGCATATTTCAAAGTCAGAGCACGATGAATTCGAAAAGAACAGAAGAAGAAGTAGGGAGCCAACCAACCAGCCAGCCAGCCAGCCAGCGGGGCGACCCATGCAAGCAGCACGCACGATTTCATTGATGATGGGGCACAGGCAGGAGTCGTGGATGAGGGGGGGTGGGGTGGGTGCCTTAGGCACAGTACATGTAGAAGAGGGAGTCAGACAGACAGAAGACGACAGGAAGTCGGCTTGTTCGGCAATTCCGGTAAGATGATGATGTTGTGAACGTTCACAAAAAGGAACAAGAAGGGGTGAGGAGTACGTCCCCTCAAAGAAAATGGAGGGTTAGCCTTTGCCACAAAAGCGAGACAAATTAATTTGCCAACCTTATGCCCACTCCTCCACTTCACTCCCACACACACACACACACACATCTATATCTAACTTAACCTAACCTAACCTTAACTAACTTAACCTAAACACCTAACCTTCTACCCTGCTCTAGGTGCCATGAATTTTCTTATATTTTTTGCTCCTCTTTTTTTTTTGGCTTTTTTCATCATTTCTCTTTTTTCTCCTTTTTGCCATTTTCGTATTTATTTTATTTTATGTTTTTCCTTTTTTTTTTTTGGTTTTCCTAAAAGGCATCGAGTCGAGTGCTTCGCGGTGCCCCATTGCGTGTCATTCAATTTACATTAATTTAGTTGATGGCGGCGGCGGCTAGCAATTTGATTAGCCCAGGCGGAGAAAGAGCAAAAGAAAGAGAGAGAGAGGGAGTGAAGAGGAGAGGACAACTAACCAGCAACCAGGCAACAAAGTCTGCGACAAAAAAGGAGTTTCTTAAGGAATTGAGGTGAATAGCAGTGTTCATCATTTTGGCTAAGGTTACAACATCTCATTCTTCACACTTTACACTCAATGTTTTGGGTCAATGGCCCACAAGCAGTAGCAACAACAATTGCAGAAGAAAAAAAAAGAAAGAAAGAAAATAATAATAATAATAATAAAGCAAGCCAACTGAATCAAAAAACCAACAGAATCAGCATGAAAAGCATTCTGCAGAATACACATACATACATATGTTTGTATGTAGTTTTCTTTCTCTGTTGTCAGTAGGTACCTAATTTCGCGCGAAATCACTGAAGTGATTTCAATGGAATCATGTGCGCCCGTTGGTTTCGTCAATGAAAATGACTCACATGGAAAAGAGCGTGTGTGTGTGTGTGTGTGGGAACCTTCTTTAGGGTGGGGTGGGCTAAAAAGCGGGTGGCCTACTACCTAGGCCAACATTTGTTTTATTTTGTTTCTTAACTGTTTCTTACTCTTTTACTTAAATGCTCATTTTTATTTTATTTTTTTTTTCTATTTCGGTTTTTCGTACATTACTTTACCTGGCTTTATTTTATTTTTGTTTTTTTTTTTTTTTGCATGAGGGGCGGTGGCGGCGGCGTTGCACATATTTAAGTCAAGGACGTGACTTTAATAGCAAGTTGTGCCCTTGGGGCTTAGTTTTCTTTCCCTCTCTCTTTCGCTCTCTATGTTGTACGCATCAGGTACATACACACATCCATAGGTAGCTAGGTAGGTTGATGATGATGACGATGATGATGTTGATTTTTGCCCTTTAGCACTCTATGCCATACCATATCAACCATTTCCATTCCCATTCCCACTCCCAAAAGCATTTGTATGGCTGTATATGATTTGTTTCGGGTAATTGGCAATGCTTGATGTTTTTATACCCTTTAGCCCTAGGCTTTACACAAAGACAGACTGACTGGCAGACAGACAGAAGGATGGATGTTTGTATGTACATATAAGTTATTATTTCCAAACAGCATCAAAAGCCCTTTTGATGGAGCTGATGCCGCTTTTTTGCCATCATCATTAACTTTTCTTTTCGCAGAAAGTCCTTTTGCATCAATTGTATAGATTGTTTCCTATCAATTATTATATTTATCATTCAGAATAAAAATTACTTAAAACAGCTTAGCTGCTGATCTTTATTAAGTTAAGTACTTCTTGGAAATTTGTTCATTAAATGTCTTTTGCCAATTACTTTTGAAGTATATATCTTTAATTCTTTATAAGTTTTCAAAGAGTATACCAGAAACGTTATGTTCAAAAACAATTTGCCCTATTTCCCAAAGGTGGCCCATTGAAAAAAAAAAACAAGAGCTTTTTGTTGTTGTTGTTTTCTTTTTTTGTGAAGTGCCGTTGATTTGATTTTTATTTTAATTTAAATATTAAGCTTATTCATGCTATCGTCTCCATTCAATTTATATGTAGGTATGCATGCGATTTGGTTCAATTGATTTGCAGTTTAGATTTCTCTACACAATCAACACATTTTTCGATTGACCTATGGGTGTGTGTGAACTCAGGTGTGGCAGGTGAAGCAATTAGTTGTTTACACCTTTATTGCGATCACATATGCATACAATAGACCAACCAGGACCCCCCGAAAATCAGACCACTTAAGGTCAAACGAATAAACTTTAATAAGTAAGTGTTTTTGTGAAATATTTCCAAACTTTTAAGGGCTCCAAGGTCATATTGGCAAGGCGGCAAAAATCTATAAAAAACCATCATCATCGAATGAGTGCATCATCGACCGCACATCAATTCCAAAAGTGATTCTCCAAAGCGGAACTACGCCTCACCAGAAACGTCAAGCGAAACAACAACAGAGAAGAAGGATTTTCAAAAACCAAGGGCCCAGCCCTTTTGTAGAATATTTATTGAAGCGTTCAGTTTTATGTACATATACATATATATTGGTCAGCTCGTGCATGAATCTAAAAAGACATGTGTGTGTAGGTGGGTAGGTAGGTAATTATAGCTGCATCATTGATGCCGATATTTTTCAAAAAAATCCATTGCCAAAAATTATTACAAAAACTTAAAATTGAGTGGGCAGAGAGGGCAGAGTGCAATGGGTGGGGAGGGGGGAAACAACACATGGAAAAATATTTTTAGTGCATATAGTAAAACCAAATATGTTTTTATCGATCAAGTCTAGTGACTTTTGGTATTAAAGAGGAGAAGAGAATCTCCAACGAAGAAACAGAGAGAGAGAGAGAGTGAGAGAGAGAGACAGAGAGTAGAAGAGAAATAAAGATGAAAATGCTATTGCCCATAAACTTGACATTCAAATTGTTTATCTTCTCGCCAAGCTCCAACGACCAACGCAAAGATCACAACAACAGCAACAACAACAACAACCAGAGTAAGTTCAGTTCATCAGATCAGATCAGATCAGTTCGGATCACATAGAGTGCTAAGGGAAACGCATTTCAAGGTTAATTTGTGCAATAAATTATGAAATTTATGAAACTGCGACAAATTAACATATGTGAGGCAAAAAAAGCTTAAAAGATCACAACACAAAACAATCATCATGATCACGATCATCATCATGATCAGTGAAATCATTTTGTATGGCAAACAAAATAATGAAGATTGTTGCCACAAAGTGTAGTGTAGTCGGGTGAAGTGGGGTGGGGTGGGATGTGGTTTGGGGCTTTGTTTTTGGGGTGGTGTGGCAAACCAAAGTTCATGCAATTAACTTTTATTGTTAAATTGCAAATGAAATGTGCGCACAAATACTACAAAAACAAAAAAATGTATGCAATAAATTATTTATTTACGAAAAATTATAAACAAAAATAAACGAACCACACTTTTGCACCATTTAAAAAGCCATCGAAATGATCAGCCAACACACACTCACACACACAAATATACAACATTTGGCCAAAACGAAGAAAAAAAAAACAAAAAAAACTTCCGGAATTAAAGTAGCCGACAGCAGCTGGTTTGCTGGTTGCTTGGTTGGCCACAGACTTGGCCAGTTCGAGAGTTCGGTTCAAGGCGTAAAAACGAACAACGAATTTTTCAGATTTTTGGCATCAAATCATATTTAATTTGCATGCTCAGAGGAGGTGAAGTGAGGTGAATGGATAGACGAAGTGGGGTGGGGGTGGGGGTGTGGTGTGGTAGGTGTGAATGCTAGACGTTTGAGTGTGGGTGAGTGGGTGAGTAGGTGGTGCGCTGCCCCTGCAATTCACTTTGGTTTCTGGTTTTGTGTTTTTCTTTCAACTTCATAGGGCAATGAATGCCCAATTAAGTTTGATGAGCCGTCGGCCAGTTGAATGACACATTTGACGTGTTTGTGGGTGGAGGAGTGGTAGAGGTGGTGCTTCTGGTGGTGGGTAAGATCCACTGACTGTACGCGAGATGTGGCCAAAAAGGAATAGTTGACTTTTAGATGAATGAAATTATGTGCACATTGACTAAAGATTTATGGGTATAGTATTTACTTTTCATTTCCAAAATGATTAAACATTAAAATTAGGATCTAGGACTGTCAAATGGAAAGCACTTTACCCCCTTAGGGTATGCAACAGTGTGGAAAAGTATGCCTTTTACCTTAAAAGCTGTCTATAAACAATTTTTGCATTGAGAAATATTATTTTATCTTCATGACAAACCAAAATTGAATGAATCCTTCGACCATTACAGTGTCCTAGACCATCTACTAATTAAGTATCTTGGCCTTAAAGGTTTCTCAATTCGAATATATATACATATATTATATCATAGTAAACAGAGATACAGGCCATAGACCACTGTAAACCCTTGAGAATTCTAGAATTTAGCAAGGGCAAATTTTATTTTTAAAAGAAAAATTTCTCTACAGTGCAAGTCGATGTCATTTAAAGACCATCAAAAAGGTTGACTGACCACCATCTAGTGGTTGTCCGTCGTTGTCGTTGACGTTGAAAGGAAAAGAAAAATAAAAGACAACAAATTCATATCTCGATCGGTTGGTCGTGGCAATGGTCAGTTGTCAGTTTTGGGGGCACAACCATGACTGGGGAAAAAAGTGAAAGGTAATTTGTTGACCCACCAACTGCCAACTACCAACTAAGTGATAGGTTAAAAGACACAAACAACAACAACAACAATGCCAACAACAAATAAACAACACAACTGTCTTAATTATGAAAATTGTTGCATTTCAATCATTTCATTGCATCTTCTAACGCATTCGGTTTGTTGTTTTTCTTCATGTGATGACTAAGTTGAAGTTCTTGCCAAATGCTGGCAAATCTGTGAGTCACTCCATTTTGCCATTTGGCCATCCATGCCGCCATTCATTTAGCACAAGAAGAAGAAGAATAAAAAGAAGCCAAAGGAAAAGTAAAGGCAACACACGCAATGACTCATATCCCCACCAAGAGATGAGATACAACAACGGAGATTTATGCAAGTATCTGTATCTTGTGCTGAGAAGTGAGAAAAGATCTTCAAGAAGAACCGTTGTGGCATTTGTTTTTGTTGTCTTTCTTTTTTTTACAGAATTACTCACTCACCTACAGTCAGAAATAAATAATAGACTTAGGAAAATGCCATTTAACAAATGGCACAAAAATCTTAAACCTTAAACAAGAAATTAGCCAAAATGAGCACAAAGAAAAACACACACACACACACACACACAGATAAATAAAAGGGGGGAAAAAGTAAAAGTATAAGCGCAACAAGTTGTGTCTCTGTGTGTGGTTGTGTGGGCGTGGCCCAAGCCAATAAACGACAAAAACGAAAAGAGTGAAAACAATACAAAGTGCAATGCAATGATGATGGCTAGAAAGGGGTGAGAGGATAGGTTGGCTGTGGGGGTAGGGGGACGGGGGTTTAGACAGACAGCCTGGTGATAATAATACAATAATTCAAAAGACCTTCGGCTAAACGAAAGTGAAAAGGGCAAAAGCAACCCAAGAAGAGAAAAAAAAAAGAAAAACCAACAAGCAAACAGAAATAGAAATAAACGCACAAAACAAAACTACAAAGAAGACGAAGACCAAAAAAAAAACGTTTGACAAAATATTGTGGAAAAACCGAAACGAGGCCGAAGCAAAGCAACCTAAATTACAAATCAATACACAAATAAAATACGCACAAAGGCAGCTCAAAGGATATGAATAGGATAGATAGGTGGCAAAAGCGTGTTCCGGGTAAATGACTGGGGTGAAAAGGGGGGGTAAAGTTGATAACGTTGATTGTCCTATTTGGTTAGATATTTATGTGTATACATACATTGCCCCAAAAGTCAAATAGATTTATTCTTGTCATTATTTCACTGTAGATTTAACAAATTATTCGATAAACAATAAGAAAATAAGGCACAGAAATGCAAAAAAATCTGTCAAATTATTTCCATGATGACTGTTTCCTTTACTTTTACAGGAAAAAAGTCAAATCCAAAGTGATAAGAGCAAGATGTCCTTGTAATTGTCAAGGAAAAAAGTCAAATCCAAAGAGATAAGAGCAAGATGTCCTTGTAATTGTCATTACTAGAGACAAATCAATCGAAAAACTGCCCTGGAAATTACAATAAATTGACAAGAAGGACGCCACTCAGCTGGCCATATTAGATGTACAGAGACATTGCGACTTTTGAGACAAAAACAATTTCAAGAGATTCTTCAGAAGAATTTCAGATTGCCCCGAATTCCCATTCCAAACATTTTTCTTTTTTATAGTAAAGTGAAGCTTATTGCGGTTTATATTTAATGTTACTCGTTGATTTCAGAACGCATGAAAACAGAGTCCATATACCCTTGTTTTTCTGTCCATCTGTTTGAGTGGGTCTTACTTTTCAAATTTAAGAGTTATTAGAATAAAACTTGGTACTAAAACTTATTATTAATATAGTAAGTTAGGTATAACAATTAACCGGATCGGATGATTACGACATATAGAGCCAAAGGAACAAATCATAGAGCCAAAAGAACGATCAAATCGATCAAGTTTACCATTTAGATAGTTTTTAATCTTATACAACATATCCCCAAGTTTGAATTACGGAAAGGAAACTTTTCCGTGTCCTCCAATACCGAATATCACCGCATTTTACCGAGCACAGACCTCTGCAAATTGTATAAAGTGTTTCCCCGTTGAATCCTCGATGCAAAGCTGCATAAGTTTTTAGTATATGAGTACTGAATCGAAGGGCCTACAAAGGAGAATGGACAAAGGCGAAGAAAAAGAAATTGAGGGCCTAGAGAAAAAAGAAAGGAACGCAGTAAATTGTGAGAGTTTTGAGTGTTTGAATGTATCCAAGGGCATATAAGCTTCATCATAGCCAAATTCAGCTTCAATTTAGCCCTTTCCCTTCATCAAAATAGTGTTTTTATGTTTGTTTTTTGCACCTTTCCTGCATATTTGTGTCTATTTAAGTAAACCATGTATATTAATGAAAAAAAAAAAACAAGAAACGCAAAAAACACAGAGACACACTAAGAGAGGGACACACACACACACACACATACTCCTTGTGATTATTATCATTATTATTAATTATTTTCAATGGCAACCTAGAACAGTGCTTTGTCATTAAAAACCAGCTGTTCATATCAGCTGTTGATGGAGTAACTCTCTGTATAAGTAGATTTCATATATGTGTGTGTGTACGTTTGTTTTAGTAAATCCCGCTTGGGGCTGGGTCTGGGGTTGGGGCGGTGGCGTAAATTGACCGCCGTTTGCATTTCGTTTTCTGCAACAAAAGATGGCAATAAAAATGCCAAGCGTTAATTAACAAAATTGATAAGTGAGAGCGCATATACACTTCATCAACAATATAGTGCCGACGCCGTCTCATTACGCGCGAATTAAGAGCGCATTCGTTTTTTCTTACAGAAATGAGATCACACCGCAAAAACTGCGGGTGGCGGTGGCGGTTCCTTATCGCCTCATGACGGCGACGCCGACGACAACGACGACGACGACGATGTGGAGGAAGGCGGCCTCTTATCGCAGCCACAAGATCAGCCATAGAGAACGGCAACGTTCCGCAACAATGTTGGAGGAAGGCATTTTCAATGGATATTTTGTGTTCTCCAAATGTATTGAAGTGCAATGTAGAACACACACACAGGCGCAGCACTATAGGGTATACCCAAAATGATTCAGTTCAATGGAAAATGAGTGGGAATTTTCTTATCAAACTAAAAACGCTGAAACATCTCAAGCAAAAAGGAATGTGCAAAAAAAAAACCAGAGGACCGGGGCTAACTTCGATCGCGTCAAAGTTTGTATACCCTTGCAACATTTTTGTGTAACTCTTTTCTTACCTATAGCCATCAAAGTGGAAAAACGTTTAAGCTAAAAAGGCTAATGTTTCCGAAAGAACGGCCAATGTTTCCTACAATCTTAGCATAGGAAATAACGAAGATATTGATCAAAGTCATTGTTTTCAAGCAATCGTTCCTATGGGAGCTATATGATATAGTTACCCGATCCTTATCACATTTGGCACAGTCATTAACAGATATATTAAACTAACAAATGTTTAATTTCAATCGCGTCAAAAGTAACGAAGTTATTGACAAAAGTCACTGTTTTCCGAAAGATCGTTCTTATGCACACTTTTGACCAAAATTAATATACCCTTTTTGCAAGGGTATAAAAAAGAACAAAACAAAAAGTTAAACCACAAACAACTAGTGAAAAAGTCATTTCAAAGCATTTGTCATACACATGAAATTCGGTGTGTTAAAGACTCTAAAGGGGTTTTTCACATAGATGATTTCATTTGCAATGATTGCATTTTGCCCTTAGGTCAATCTGGTAATGCTTTTATTGTTCTTGCCGACTCGCTTTGACATTGATAATGTGTTATCATGCATCATTTGTAACGCTTCACAGACAGAAGACCACCAACCATATGTTTTCCGCTATCGCCCTCCCTCTCTCTCGCACACACTATGTGTCTTTGTTATTGACTCAGTTTGCACAATGACGAAGAAGATATGTCATTTACATTTAAAATAAAAATAAAAAAAAACACTCAATTAAACTTGAAGATGCAAAGAGTTTCACAAACTGAGTTTCCATTTAATATTTTCTCAAAAATAAAAAGGTTCTCTCCTCCTGCTGTCAATCTTATTGGCATTCGCAATGCCCTTTCTCTCTCTTGCTGTGTGGGGCATCTCTCGATTCAATTTCCACACATTAGTATGATAAATGACACCGTGCCAGGCAGACAGTGAGACTATCAAAGGGAATTGGAGGAGGGTTTGGCACCCACCTGGTCACTCTGTCCCGGGGTTTTCTCCTGACTTTTGTTCTATGTATGCGTTGGGTGTTTGTTTTCGATTTCAGTTTCGGTTTTGGTTTGTTTGTACATACATATATCATCTACCCTCCCATCACGCCTACTATTTTGCTGTTGATTATTGATAGCGTATGCCGGCATGCCAAAAACCTAGCCAGTCAGTTGGTTTTGGTTGTTAGTAGTGGTTGCTTGTCAGACAAATGGCAAAAATGTATTCCGAATGGATGGGCTTACATTATAATACATACATATGTGTATAAATAAATATGTATGTATTTTTTATCCTATTTGAATCAAGAAATGTATACCACAATTCAAAATCTGAAACGTCTTTGACTCAGAAATGAAAACTTATATTAGAATAGAATCAATTGAAATCAGAATATCTTAAAGATTGACATGGAATGGTTATTCTGTCGAATTTTTGCCTTAACCATAGTAAATATAAATAGGTATTTATAGGTATAAAATAACATCGTTGCTATAGTCAGTAAATAAATATTAGTGAGGAACTGACTTGGGGATGGTAAATTTGCAGCACGTACTAGATAATTATCGAATTATCGATTACATGCAACTCTCAAAATTTCAAATTTATCTAAAGTATCATAAACTCTACACAATTTATGCTTGATCTTATTGGAATTGGCATACTTTTTCTTGAAAGAAGTCGAGCTTTCTGTTATTATTGTGAGATTCGATTGAAAACTGATTGACTGATTGCTTTTTAAGAAAGATTTTTAAGAAACAAATGATACAACCATCTTTAAAAAAGTCAACAAAATGTCAACATTCAATAAATACAGTCAAAGCGATCGTTTCTATGACACTGTATATGTATGTAATTGTGGTCTGATCCGTTTAATTTCCATACTTTTTTTCTCAATGGTAATAAAAAGCTCAAATAATTCAAGTTTCAAATACAGAAGAGATTGATGACAAGGGTATATTCAATCGGTACCGATGCTGATAAAGAATATATGTATGTATATATTTAGAAGTGTCTACTTCTCTGCTTTACTTTCTACAAGAGTATCTATCAAAATAGTTTACAGATGCAAACCTGTTGATTCGACATTATAATATTATTTTATATCATAGCCATATCGTATAGATTCACTCGCTTTCATTCTTCCTTCCTTTCTATGTACTATATGTTCTGCTTTCGATTTCATTTAAATGTGAATCCATTGCCGTTTCCATTCCCACATTGTTCGTCTGATATGCACACCCCCTTCTTTTCGACAGTTGTTTTGTATTATATTGATATAAATTACATCGAATAGAAAAAGAGAGCAGGGGAGAGACAGAGAGAGAGAAAGAGACAAACATAGAGCTCTAACCAAGCGACACACTTCCGCAGTGATAAATCATTGCGTTCTCAACTCAATATTCTAAATAGATAAATAAATAAATAAAATAAAGCGCTTAACTCAACGCAACTCCCGATGATTAATTCCTTGTATGAAAACAAATGGTTTTTCAATGGTATTATGCAAATCAAATAGTATACTTTGTTTTCTAAATGGCATTTTAATTAGCATTAAAAATTATGTAAAATTAATAGGTATATATATAATCAAAATTAAATAATGAAATTATTTAAGCCGCTGCCGCGCCTTCTTTTCATTACAAAGGTCAGTACAAAATAATCCAAAAGGGAATCAATTTAGCTTTCAAGGTCATTGACAGATGGAGATACACCAAAAACACAAAGGAAAAAATAAAAGCAATCTCAAGCTCAAGAACTGATAAAGAATTATGTAAAATAATAATAACAACAAAAACAAACCGGGAGAGAAAGAGACAGATTGTGAGGCGACATTGTCATAGAAATCAATAAAAATACCGAAAAATCAAGGCATTAAATATTGATTGAAAAGTTTTGTGGAAATCGTTTCGATTTGGCCTTAGCCTTCAAGTTGTGCCCCAACGCCTCCACCTCCAGCTCCTCCTCCGCCACCTCAAGACAAACAAAATGTCATGAGAATTGGAATAAGAGGAAGCAAAAGACAAAAAAATTGATTTCAAATTAAATTTTCTTCAACTTGAACTTGTAAAGAATACAAACAGAAATTATATGAACTCTGATGGGAATGATAGATTTTTTTTTGCTCATAAAAATCTCTAGAAAAGTAACATAAACGTCTATACAACAAAAGCAATAAATAAACGGCTACAAATTAATTATAGTATGTTCCTACAATGTTGATAGATACCATCAATTGATAAAGCAAATAATCTCTGTACAAGAACATAAATTTCAACCAAATTTTTTCAAAGTAAAAAAAAAAGACAATTTTCAAATACTTTAAGTTTTTAAGAATTTTTAAAATTCAATTTTTTTCAATTTATCTATTTTTCTTAGACTGTATATTGTTGTAGGTTTGAACGTACATTGATTTGCTAATCCGGCACTGCCATCATTATAAACTCTCGATTCTGACCTGATCCTTGGCCATTATATTCTACAAAATCTTAAAAAAAATCCAACCCAAGTGATAGGAGACTAAACGTATTCATTAACATGAGTTAAACTACTCAACTCTACTTTCTGTACTTTTTGCTTATTGAAGCTTAAACTATAGATTAAAAAGTTAATTCGCAAAGTTTAATTTTGTTCAGTGATAATAATCGATGTTTCAGATATTCTATAACAACTTAATCAACTATGACGCTTCGATGTTATATCAAAATTATTCGTATGATGGAATAATAATAATAGAAGTGAATTCTATATAAGTTCATATATTATTTGCGAGGTAGACATAACTTTGAGTCGAAAAAGAATAATCTATTGTATTAATATCTAAAGAAAATAATTCCAACTCCTACTTAAAACTTATTTTGACTTCACATGGGCTTCAAAAATTGTATAATTCTTTTGGATTTTGTCAGTCTTTTTGGTCAACTATTGGGGGCACGGAGCAAACCTAGATAAAAGCAAAGGACCTCGCCAAAATTATGAGAAGAAAGACAATTGGGCGAAACTGTAAAGACTCAAACGTCCTGCATCAAGTAAATGATAAAGTACATGATATCGCATTACAAGTGAATGTATTTCAAAGTTTTTCTTTTGTTTAAGCTATCATTGAATCAACTTTGGCAATGTTTTTGACAAATTTCGAGTAAACATTTTATTGGTTCCAATGTACATGAAAAGGAATTCCTTTAGTTTTTATTTCTCTCTCCTCTCTGCCGTACATTGCACCTCTCTCCTCCCACATCTCTCCCTCCCCTTGTCCATGTCCCTATTTAAATGCCCTGCTATAACTACGTTGCTGTCTTTTTATGAAGTGTAAAGTTGATTTACTGCCCTTTTGCCAGTTATTCTTGAGTTTATATAAATGTATATGTATGAGTATGTATATATGTATATATATTTTTTTCTTCTCTTGTTGTTGTTGTCATCATCTGTGTGGCGTCTTTATGGGATTCTAATGGCAACTTTTGCGCTGCTACGTTCCCCCAACTACCCGTACTCTACCATCTCTCGTCTCGTCTCTCTCTCTCATATACTTTTGTATGTTTTTGTGTGCTGCTTGGGAACAATTGAACAATCCACTGGGTTGAGATACTTCTTCTGGTGTTTGGTGTTTGGTGCTGCTTCTGTTGCTTCCATCGTAAATTACAATTTGTTGGCCAAAGATTTATCGGCAATGACATTAACTCAAACTTAACTTGGCCTGGGAATTCTTTTGTTCTGTTTTTGTGTGTGTGTGTTTTTTTTTCAAGTTTTGGTGTATTTTTTGCAAGCTGTTTTGGTTTGTTTATTTCACCTTAATTTGATTTTTATTGATATCTATTCGACGTTTAATTTTTTTTTTTTTTTTGTACTATTTTTTTTCTGTTTCTGTTTTTTATACCAACTTTTGACATTTCTAATTACAATGTACGTAAATGAAATAAATATATATCTCTTTGTAAGTATTTATAAATTTATCACTCATGTTTACTTAAAAGACCCGCACAGAGCAGCACTATATAAATTGCAAGTTAATGAGCTCAAGTGGCTGCCGCTGCCATTGAAGGAAAGACAATAAACAGAATCAAATAAAACTAAATGAATATGAACATGATGAAGAAAGAAGGGGGGGAAAGAGGATTATTACTGACTGTCCAGGCGCAGGCAGTCGATCAACCGATCGCCCGCATTGCTCTGGTGTTTGCGTGGGTGCCCCTCCCCCTTGCCCCCTTGGCAATGTCAGCATGAGTCCATTAGACGCTCATGAACGCACTTAACACCGAAAGGAGCTCTTTCAACGTTTCCGCAGAAATGGTTTGCCACTTTGACCCTTCTTTTTTTTGTAGACAAATAGATAGTTAACCGACTGATTGACCTGTTGCTTTGGCTTTAAAAGAAAACTTTTCAAATTGAAGAACTAACTTTACACACTTTTTTCAATACTTGAAAATTAACTTGAAATTAATTAAAAAAATTCACTATGGATGGATCTAGAAAATATTTTCGACAAGTGTCCGATTAAGATTTTTGGCTTATGAAAATCATAAATTTTTGAATGGTTTGAGAAGTTATTTAAATTGTCCGACTACTTTGTAGATTTACCAGTTTGGCATAAAGACAAGTTAAAGAAATTTAAAAATTATTAGAAATGTAGATATTTTGGGGGGGGGTTTCCCCACCGACTTCCACTTTGAATTCGTATATCAACAAAATCGAACTTTTCAGTTGTTGCATAGAGTTTTCCTTACTCTATACTAACTGAAGTGTGCTAATCCAGAATATGCACTGCTCTGTTTCGCATGAGCTCTAGTTCTTGAGCTAAAGATACCATCTTGAATTCTGATGAATAAACAAATAAAATAAAAGCGATGTATTACTTATTCCTCTAAAACCAAAACGTCAGCTAAAAGAACTTCAAAACTAATTTTGTATTGCCATTTTTCAACTCTAATTTATATTGACGACCTAATTTATTGTTACTGCAAAAGAAAGTATAGATGATTCTTAATCAAATGAGATATTTTGAATAAATTTTGAATACGGATGGGTGGTTTTTAGATCTGTATAGAAAAAAATAATATGTAGAGATTTTTGCAACAACTCTTTTAATATTTTTCCAGTTTTTACTATCGCCCTTACCTTCCCTTACCTTTTCTGAATAAATTTTGTTGACAAAAGTTTAGAGTTTCAAACGAAAAACGAAAAGTGATATGATCAATTTCTGTAGAATAATATCTAATAAACAAATGAACAAATTTATAAACTATCTTTTGTAATTTCACTGCAAATATCAGCAAGTTTGTATACATATTTTTTGTTGATTTTAGAACATGACTTTAAGTACATTTGGATTTTGTTTTCTTGTTAGCCAAATTCATTGTTTGATTACTTAGCAATCTCTTTAGAGTTCTTTTTAAGAAATGATGATAAAAAAAAAGAGTTATCTTCACACTATAGAAACATTTTCCCCCTGTTAACTCAATTGAAGTACATATTGCCAAAATTGAATGCCCAGAGTGCCAGAGTGAGGGAATTGGGGGCGTGTAACTTGGGTATTCATTCAACTTCAACCGAATAATATAAACCATAAGCAAAACACACCTGTGGCATGCAACAAATGAAGGATTTATTTTTGGTCTACTAAAAATTTCTCTAAATGAAATCGAAACCTAAAAATGGGGCGCATGAAAAAAAGTTATGTTTTTTTCTTTCTATATTTGTCTCTCACTCGAACGTGAGAGTGTGTATGTTGTGTGTGTGTGTGTGTGTGTTGTGTTGTTGCCATGAAAATTGAAAATTGTCAAAAGCAAAGACATCTTCGACGACGACGACGACGACGACGACGACAGCGACGAGAAAAGCAAATTAATCAATGTTAACTGCAGCAAAACTATCTTTTCTATGAATGTATCTGTATCTGTATCTGCATGTGTGTGTGTGTGTGTGCATATGTGTTTGTAGAAGGGGTAGGGTCGAGTAGGGTACAAAATTTCATTTGCTCAACTTTCGTTTTTTTTTTTGTTTCTGTCTTCTTTCTCAGTTTCTGTTCATCTGCTTCTTCTTCTTCTGATGGTGATGGTGGTGCTTCTTCTTCTTCTACTGCTGCTTTATCTGCTGCCTCGTTTCGTTTAGTTGAAATCATTAAATCTCTTTGTTTAAATGCATTTTGCTGTCTACGCTTTCACTGCATTTCGTTTTGTTTCTAATTATTGTTGTCGAGGTGGAGGAGATCTTTTCGGTTTTCTTTTTTGTACTTTTTTTTTTTGTTTTTTTGTCGTATTTGCTGCTGTATTTGATTGTTAATGTGACGTAACGACATCTTGAGTTTTCCTTCTATTTTCGGTATCGAGCGCAACCAACAAACCAAAATTTTCAATGTAATTAGAAATTGAAGTTTTTCTTCCATTTCGAAATTTGTTTGTTTGTTTGTTTGTTCGTTCGAAACAAATGTCAAACATGTGTGGCAAATGTGCGACATGAAAAGAAATATTCATACAGAAATGGACCTACATACATATAATATGTATGTATACATATGTTTGTATGTTTGTAAATACATTTATGCACGTATTCTGCACTTTACTTTCTGAATTTTGAATTCAAGATAAAACTAAGGCCAAAGCCACGTTTCTGTCTCTTTTTCTCTTCTCAAGAATTAAAGCATCGCAAATGTGTTTGTTTCTTGTTTTTTTTTTTTGGGTAAAAAGGATCTGACGGATATCCGGCAAAATAAATGAAATGAAACAAATTTGCATCTAAACTATTTGGTTTATATGTGAGTAAAGTCCAACGTCAACGACAAGCTCGCCGTGGACAAAGAGGACAAACTCCTTAGAAAAGACTGCAAATTAATAACTGAGAGGGAGTCCTCCAACTGAATAAAGATTGTTAGCCGAATACAAAAAGAACTTGGAAAAGCTTGAAAGGATAACTGAAGCTGGCCAAAAATAGCCTCGAATATACTTTTTAACTTGAGACTGTGTTTTAGACCTTACTTCTATCCGACTATTATTTATTTCAATCACTAAATATGGTTCACATTAAGCAGGGTATCACAAATTATTGTGATTCATTGGTATCCATCGATTCGATTGAGTTTTTTTTAAAAGAACTTTTCGAAGAATTTGCTAAAGAGATGGGAAAGAAAGATGGATTTGAAATGGATCACTAAAGTTCTCGAATAAAGCAATTCAAGCAGTTTAAAAGTTAAGAAATCCCACGCTGATCTATCATTGCCCACAAATACATTCTATGATCACAGATACATTTATGATGTACTATAGACTAATGAAAAGAATCCAAGACTTGTCGTCTTTTGGAATGCATGTGGTCTGTTCATTCAATGAAAGATGTAAACGATCATCTATCATTCAAAGTTTATTCATTAAAATGGCATAAGAAATGTTTATTACCATAAACGTTTGTCTGGTGGGGGTAGAATAATGATCGCTGCTGATCAAAAGGATATATGTATAATCGTTAACCGTTAAGACTTAAAAAAAAGAGAGTAGCATTAATATTTTCAACCTTGCAATTGCGATTTCAGCAAAGGTCTTTAACGCCCGCGGTTCTTTAACCAAGGGAAAGATGGAATTGGAGGCTGGGGCGAGACAAGGGAAAGAGAAAGAGAGACAGAGAGAAAGAGATGTAATACAATATGGGTAAAAAGCTGCACTGAATCTGAATCAGAAACTGAATGTGTGTGCGGCACGAAGCAAAAGCACACTTGATACGCCAAGTTATGGAGTAGGTATTAAACGTACATATATATTACTATGGTAAGGTCTCCCCGAGTATCCGAGCCTAAGGCCATGTTTGTGTTTTGTTTCTTCTTCTGCCACTTTGCTCGGCTTTTATTCTCAGTTTTCGTTTTCTTTCATTCTTTGTTTTTTTTATTATTTTTTTGGCAAATGCAATTTTTTTTTTTTTTTGTTTAGGGCTTCTTCTTCTCGGTAAAGGGCAATTGCAGTTTGATATTGAAGGGAGGGGAAGGGAGGGGCTTAGAGAGGCGGAAGATGGAGACTTTGAATACTTTATCGTGCATGGCTCCACGCTGATTCTCCTCCCTTTTTTTTGTTGTTTCTACTGCCTGCCCAAAAACCAAAAACAAAACAACAAAAAAGAACAAATGGTTCTTGGAATCGGTACAAACACAAAAAAAAAATTTAAATGCAACTGCGTGTTGAATTTTTAAATACTTCGTCGTCCAATGGATCCAACTACACCAACAACAGCAGCAACAACAAAAAGAGAGAAAAATTACAATAATAAATAAATAAAAATGCATTTTGTGCTGCAGGCTCTATGTGGGTACTTGGTTACTTTTTGGAGCTGAGAAATGGGGAATGGGTGCGGGGGGGACTGAGAACTGAGGATGGTGGTAATTAAATGCCCAAGAAACAGCAGGAAGCTTCCTCCTCCTTATGAACCTTTTTCTCTCAAGTATGTGTGTGTGTGTGTGTGTGTGTGTTTGGAACAAGCTAAAATACACATAACTAAATATTTATTAGGCAAGAAAACTGAAAACTAACTAACTAATTTAGAAACAAGTGACATGGCAAAACAAATGAAAGAATTTTTTCAAGTTAAAGCAAAAGAAGGGCGAAATAAAATGGAATTATTTAATGAAATACTAAAGGAAACTAAAGCACAAAGGATAACACTACAGAAATGGCATTAACTTTATACTTTTTACCACGAGATGTTTCGAAAATCAAAAATAATTTATACCAAGAACGAGTAAGTTTTGAAATCATCATAAATATTAAAATTTAAGACTAATAAGAACTTAGCAATCATTTAAACTCCTCGCTTCTTCTTCTCTCCTTTCACAGAAGTGTGTGAAAAGTCTATTAAAGTAGCCTGAACCTAAAGATATCCTATTTTAGAGGAATTTAGCCAAAGAAAGGAGAATACTGAGAAATATAACCAGATCAGACTGCAGCAGCTGCATGAAAAAATTCTTATTTAGAATATTTATTCAGTATAGTTAATATACAAGAAAACTCTAAAATGCAGTTAAATCTAAAAAAATAAAGAATCCCCTTACAACGAAAAACTCAATATAATGAATTTCTTATTAGTTTCCTTGAAAAGAAACTAACAAGTTACTACTTTTAAGTAACTATAACAATAGATATAATAAAGAAATTGTCTGGATCCCCTTAAATACGTTATATGGAATTTTCACTGTACATATGTACATATATAAATACATATCGAGGGAAAGATGAAATGCACTGCACCATCTTCTTATTTCAAAGAATTTTGTAAGGAGAAGATTGAAGAAAGGACAATAGAGATTACACTGAATCAGCTGCAGGAATGTGCATACATCAAGGATCTATAAGAATATCTTTATGCCTTGGTCAGCTCTGAGCTATTACAACAAAAAACAGTTCTGCCAAATGCTTTTCAATAGGAATTTTCAATAGAAATGTTTTTCAAGAGTTTCATGGGCAAATAACTCCCACAGAGGATCAAATAAGTTGAAAAGTGAAACGAGATGTAAAGAGGGGCCAAAAAAAATGATCTAGAAGCTCCTTAAGACATTTCTTTATTGCTTTTAACTAAACAATAATTGTTTGCAGATGCAAACATCCGGTTGTAGTTCTTTTAGTAAATAACATAATCTTGATAAATATACATAGTTTTTATATATAGTATACATTCCCGATTTTGTTCTTGAGTTTTTAACGATCATTGATGATTGATCGATTGAACGAATTAGATGATTCAGTCCAAGGGCCTTGTATGTAAGCAATTTTTCTAACATCTGTCTATATATACATATGTATATACAGTGAAACCTCGATATAACGAACTTCGTTATAACGAAAAACCCAATATAACGAATTTTTTGTTAAGTCCCTTGAAAGGACTAAGGTTTTACATTTCAGTACCTATAGCGAATCAATAGATATAACGAATAATTTTGCGATCCCCCTCAGATTCGTTATATCGAGGTTTCACTGTATATAATATATAATTGTTTTTTATTATTCTTAACATTAATTCTTTACCTTTTGCACTATCTGTATCTTCCCTCTCTCTCTCTTTCTCTCTCTCTGTCGGTCGACAACTCGAATTGGCGTTGATCGTTGACGATAATGTGTGTGTTCTCTCTCTATATCTCTCTTTTTTGTTCTCGTTCTGTGTTTTGCTTTTTTCTATTTGTTGTACAATTCGCTTTCGTGTTGCCTTCTTCCCCGTCTTCGGCCGTCCTTCTATCTATTTATCTCTTCTTCCTGTGTGTGTGTCCCACTCTTTCTCTCTCACTCTATCTGTAAGTCACTGCACTTTTGTTTTATTGTTAAAATGCAGATGCTTAGCCTGCTACTTGGTTTTTTTTTTGTATTTTCTTTTTAATTTTTTTTTGGTTTTAATTTTTGTTAATTTATGCACAATTCGCCGACTGGCAGCTTGTTGTTTAGAACTTTTCCAAGCACGTCTTTCTCTTTTAATTTCTTTTAGATTTTGTTGTTAACAAATTCTTTTGCACGCACACATCACAAAAACAAAAAAAAACAAATTCTCTCGCCTTTTTTTTCTGTTGAATTATTTCCCCTTTTTGTTGTTGTTGTCTTTGCCCTGCCTTTACCTTTGCACTTGTTGCTTGCTGCTTCTAAGCGGGGCTAACGATACGGGAGAGAAAATAAAACATAGTTTAAACACACGCGCCAACTAAATATTACTTTAGTTGGTGTTGTTGTTGTTGTTGCGAATCTTATACAGAATTAACAATTCTTTCGTTTATTTGTTGTTTATGCAATTGTTGCATTTTTTTTCTTTCTTTTTATAATTTGCACACAACGAAAACTTGAAGAACGGGAAGAACTTTTCCCTTTTTCTCCATTTGTTATTTCAAAATTTTGAATTTTTTTCAATTCATTTCTTTGGGTTTTTGAAAATTGGTTTTCAAAAAATGCCGAACGCGCAAGCACACACCCGTTCACTTCGAAAACAAAAACAACAATCCGCTCGCCGAGGCTCTCTTCAATTCGCCTCGGGGCGCTCTCTCGTAAGTTTCTCTCAAATGCAACAACATCCACAAGACCGAATTCGCCCGACCCGTAAAACAATATTGAATATTCGCCGTAAAAAGTGAATATTCGCTTTAAGAAAGTAAATAATCGCCGTAAAAAATCGAACATTCGCAGAAAAAAAAAACAACAGACATGCGATGGCGATGCAACATCATACCGATGATGCCATCCAGTGTTGCTAGTTTAGCTATTTTACAGCATTTCGAGTTACTTTTTAAAACCATTTTCTATGAAAATTTGGAAAATGATATTAGCTATAAATATGCAACAATTTGAAAAAATTCATTTAGTAAAGTAGCATAAGACTTCTGAAAGTGTAAAGTTTTGGGCAGAGTTCCTTAAAAATACAGGATATCATGTCTTTACCATGATCAAACGCAGAGGTCGAAAGAATTTTAATCCAAATGAATTTAAGTACTTAAATAAAACTAGCTATTTTTCATCGTTGGTTTTG
This sequence comes from Drosophila willistoni, assembly GCF_018902025.1. Lineage (NCBI taxonomy): Eukaryota > Metazoa > Arthropoda > Insecta > Diptera > Drosophilidae > Drosophila > Drosophila willistoni. The sequence goes on from NW_025814052.1 coordinate 10,431,777, forward strand.
CTATTTTCAGGACTCAAGTCTGGCAGCACTGATGCACACCTCGAGCTACACGGCAAATTCGCCCAACAAACAATATTCGCCGGGCCATTGCGAATATTCGCTTCGAACCTGTATTTAAAAATAGGCGGCAAATTTCAAACACAGTCTATCTCTCTTACACATACGTTGCACTCGCAAGCTCCATCTCTGTCGCGCCTAGCTACAGACTGACCTAACAAATAAGAAATTCGTTGAAATACCAAAAAATAAATAAACAACCAATTGGACTTATTTCAATTAATAAAAGTAACTAATACGCAGCTTAGACAACTTATTATACCTTTTTGAAACAAGGTAATGACCAAAAATATACAACTATTATGTGAACTTGTAAGAAATGAAAAACGTAGAGTTATTTCATATGCTGAATAGCTCAGATCCTGAGAAAATAATGGTGTTGTGTATATTTTATCATTTTCAGACAGAATTGTTAAAGCATTCAATTTAGTTTGTAAATATTTAACATAATAAATTTAATGCTTTAACAATTTCTGTTTCTAGGCAGTCATCACTGTAGCATTAAATTTTTTATGAATGAAAATTTATTTTGAAGTTTACTTAAAAGAATGCTGGCAAAAAACAACAACAACGACAAGAGCATGAAGATTTTTGCGGTTTCCCTTTTATTGTCCTTTGCCTCTCACACTCTCTAGCTCTCCCTCACTCTCATCTGATCTGTATGGGGAAGCGATAACCCTGACCAGTGCCGGAATAGCAAATGCTAGGGAGGGCGTACTTTTAAACGATTTTTGCGTCCATTCATTTACCAATTTGTTGACCGATTATCATTTACATATATCCAAAATATTTATAATATTTTGCTAATTTTTGACTGCTAGGGGCCCTGCGTTGGCCCAATCCGGACCTGGTAGTGATGGTCGTGACACACCCGCATGTTCTAGTGACAAAGACAGAGATGGTTGCGTCTGCGCAAATACACATACAAAAATGCGCATCTGTGTCCGTGTGTGTGTGTGTCTGCATGAGCGGGCGAGGGAGAGAGGACGAGAGAACGACAGAGAGGGTAGATGGCGTTAGCTGATTGAGAACAATAGCCAGCCCCGGTACCGGAAATGATTGCATCTGTTGTTTTTGTACGCCTCCTATACCCTACTCTTTGCTGCTTCTTCTTTTGCTTATTTCGTTCGCCTGCTGCTGCTGCTGCCGCTTCTGCTTTTGCTTCTGCCCCCGCACCAGCATATCTTTATTGTTTCTCTCTCTCTCCCTATCTCTCTTCTCTTCTTTGAATTGACGTCTGCAGCCGACGCGTTGCACTTGAATTGTTTTCCACGTAAAACGGCAACGGAGTTTGCTTCTGTTTCTGCTTCTTTTTCATCGTTGTCGTTTTTCAATTTCTTCTACACAAATATGTATATTCAATTGTGGTGACAATAACAACAACAACATCACTAGCGCCCCTCCCCCGCTGGCCGTTTGGGGCAAGTGCACAACGCAAAACTGTACATTTTGTCCCGATCGGAAATTGCGCATTGGCAAACGATTAGCCTCTGGTAACATTCGGGTGGAGGAGGGGGGTATGGGAAATACATACATAACTAAAAGAATGCTGTGCATTGGGCAACTGCAGAAGGGGGCGGGTGGCTGGAAGTTTACACAGTGATAACAAGATTAGAGGTTCAACAAAACGTTTTGCTGTCTTCTTTCTACAAGCGTGCTTTAAAATCAATGCAGGTGCATTGTGGCTACCACTCACCCAGTCCTTAGTGCATTTAGCAAGTGCATTTTTGTATGTGGATTCAACTCACCTGTAAGCAGACAAGAGAAGAAACAGAAAATGAACAACAAGACGATGAGATGAGTGCTGGAATGACAGCGTAAGTATGCAAGAAATCAAAGCATAGGCAAAACAACACAAAAAAAAAAAAAAACCAAAGATACAGAAGTTGCAGATGCAACTGGTACACACACACACACACACAGACAGATAGACAGACAGAGATACGAAATGAAGATACAACTACGAGAGAGTAAAGACTTTGTTTGTATTTGAGTGTGTGTGTGTGTTTGCCCCGTTCAGCAGTTTTGTTCATTCATGTAATTTCGCTTTTTTTTCTCATTCTCTTCTGCTCCCTCTCTCTTGTAGGCACATGAATGTTTGCATTTTGAGTTCTTTGTTCTTTGCACTTTGAAATGAATCTATTTACATATTATGAATATTTTAAAACGTAATTTTATATTTGAATAAGTTTTTGTCTACCATTTTTATTGATATGAAATTTGTTAAATTATATTTGGGAAAAAGCTGAATACATACACAATATTTGTTTCGTTGCATCCTCCAGCATTTCTTTTACTTTTTGCCTTAAATTTCGTTGTTGTTGTAGGAAATTAAAGATAATTATGATTACCAACACACAAAAAAAAGAAAAAAAACAGAGGAGGGGAAAGAAAAAACCAAGACAGCAAAGAAAGAAAAAAGGAAAAAACAGCAGACAACAAACGTGGAGAGAACCATAAAAGCAGGCACGACGACAACAACAACAACAACAACAAGAACAACAAGTAGACAGAAGCAAAGAATCATCATCAGGCTGAACCTGAACATATATTTCACTTACATATACATACATACATACATATGTACATCTCTACTTGAAGTTGCCAAGATGAAATCATTCATGCTGCAAAGCGACAGGGCCAGGCCAGAAACACACAGATACACACACACACACACACACACAGAAAAGTGTGTGTGTGCGCCTTAGAGATACGCATCGGATAGCGGTTCAAGAAAAAAAATACATACAGCTCTTCAGCTCCACAAATGATAATGATAAAATAAAAAATAAAAAAAAAAAATAAATAACAACAGAAAACAAATGACTGAAACAGGTAAAGAACATTCATTCGCTATGTTTTCTTTCTTATACCCTAGATAGCCATTAGTCAGTGGGTATATTCAAATCAGTCAGAGTGAGTGGCGAATCCTGAGTAAGGTAAGGGTATTTTCAAATAGAATTTTCAACAACTTTTAGAGATTGATTTTGCTGTAAAACACGAACTTTGGGGAGATTTTAAACAATTTTTATACGTTTTATACAATTTCATTATAAACAAATGAAATGTTTATAAATAAGTGGATGTTAAAGGTGAAATCACAAATATTTGGGAGTTGTGAGACACTTTTCGTTAGCCATTTCACGCAGCAAAGTATGCAACATTTGTTATTTGCATGAATTAGGGTATCTCAAAGTCGCTGAACGTATAATCAAGGCCCCGAAAGTATCCTATGACGCAGGACATAAAAGGGCAGGCTCTCTTTCTCCGCTCACATTGTCATGCTGATGAACTGCTGCTGATAGCGTTAACCCAGATAAGGAGAGACACCTCACAATGAATTTTCATTCTTTGGTGGTAGAAATTAAGACAAATCAAACAGGTTTTTTTTTTTACCTCAAAAAGATGCCGCTGAAAAACGGAAAGTAAGCTAAATCGAAAGCAACTCATAGACAGGACTAACCACACACATACACACACACACACACACACACACACACATGGACTAAATGAAAACCTTGTTAGAGATATAAAAAATAAACGACATTAGGGAATGATTTTGTAATTGAAAAATTAACAAGTCATTTCCCAAAATGTGGATAGTCGGGGAAAAATCTAGTGGTTTGCCTGGGAAAATGCCTTACAAGGCAAGCCTCAACCCTTGAGTTAACCCTTGTTATTTTATTGTTGTTTTTGTTCTCGGCCAACCGCACAGATAAATCAAAAGCACAATGAAACACGGGGCAATGCTTTAGAAAATGCGTCATAATCTAAAAACATGTGAAAAGGTAGGTAGATACGAATGTACATCCAGGTAGTCAAAAGGACAGCTTGCTCATCCTGTATAGACAATCGAACATAGTAAATTCATCGTCAATCGATTTCACGAACAGGAAAACACAATAATGTGTGACCCGTGACCAAGTTCATATCGTCGTCGTCGTCGTCTTCTTCTTCATCTGCCTCCTCCTCTTCTGTTGCAACACGTTGCCAGTTGACACTCGTGTAGGCGCTAGAAGGTAAGCTGCACGAGAATTTGTCCCCAGTCGCCAGATGATGAAGCAAATGCATGTGATTTCATACATTGATTCTACCTACAAGAGACACGAATGTGACAATGTCAGCACATGTCTTTATCAATAGAGTTGAAAGGCTAAATGTTTGGATTACCGACACTTTGTCGGCTGTCAATGTCCCTCAAAATGAAAGGAATTCCATTAAAGTGCGGTGGGGAAATATAAATTTTTGGAATTTGATTTGGAATCCATGGAAAAAGGGTCCATGCTTTATTTTATAAGTCTGAACTCGTTGAATTTTGTCAGGATGTAACTGATTGAGATCTACGATTTTTCAAAAATCTTTGTTTATTTTGGAAAATTTGAAAAAAACACTTTGTTTTGAGTTATACATATATGTATGCGAGATGGAACATTAAGCTAGGCTTAATATAGACAATTACATATACATATATGTTTATCAAAAAGGTCGCCAAAAAACATAAAAACTAAAATTTTATACAATTTGTTGGCATTTGAGAGTAAACTATTGCGTAAAGCGTTAAAATTAGTTCGATCAAATTTGGTTTCCTGTTCCATTTTTCTTGTGGCATTGAAAAATATCGAAATTTATTTGATTTATCTAGAAATTTAGTGAACCAGAGAATAATAATATAATTTTTTGTTTTTTTTTTTCTTTATCTTTAAAGTTTTTAAGTTTAGTTATTTTTTTGAAATATTTTAGTCAACAATATAAACTGTTTCTCCTTTTTAACTTTAAGACAAAAGCTTAACAATTCAATAAGAGATTGATTTAAGAGATTATCATTAAATTGATTATCTTTCACTTTTTTTTTTATTAAATTTTGAATGCCAATATCGTAAAATAACTTTTGAAAAAAGGGCAAAGAACATCTCTTTAGATGTTTTATGTATCAAGTATTCTATTTCAGTTCAGTTCTATTCAAATGATTAATTTGGCTTCGATTATGGTTATCTCAAATAGTTTTCTTTTGCCTGAATCCTTTTGACTGGTCGATGGTGGATAAATAAGTTAACATGCAAAATTTTCACGCCTTGATCAATCGAGCTGGTTTCGTGTGCCCAAAGGCCGATGGCAATCAACCAAATCAAAAAAAAAAAAAATATATGGAACATGGCCATCTGATCCGATTAATTAAACAAAATCCGCAACATGTGTTCCAATACCGTGTTCGAAAACAACAAAATATTAAGCCAAATGGGTATTTTAAACCTAAGGTAATGGTAAATGTCATTGAAATTGCATATTGAATGGGGTTAACCCCATGAATGGTTTGTTTTTCTTCTTTTCTTTTCCATGGAAATTTTCTGTTTATATATACGATCACAGAATTGTGATTCATTTTTATTTTGTTTATATGTATCCCTCTACCCCCCCTAAAAAAATTAAAACACAAAAAAAAAAAAAACAACAAATTTGATCAGCAGCTGCTTTTATCACTTTCAATGAACTGTGAGATGATTTTATGTGGCAATGCACATGATTGGAAAAATTGGAAAAGTGAACAACAACAACAACAACATTAACAACAAATTTTTGCCCTGAAGTGTGTGGCCAATTGGCAAAAAGATTTTTAAATTTTGATATCGCCCATGAATACGATGGACGATGGTCTGTTGTTTGATGGTCTGTCAGTCGATGGTCGATGGTCGATGGTTGGCCTAGCCATTATTAGAGAGTGAGATTTATCAGGTTTAATTTGTTTCCTATGGAAAATAAAAAGTCGACAACCAAGTTTTCATAAATTGCACTTTTTTTTTGCTGTTTTTGTTTGTGTTAAGTTGTTGATGGGTAATTTACATAATTAACTGCAAGGTGTGCCTTCATATATATACTATATAAGTAGACTCTCTCTCTCTCTTACCACATTACTTAATCTTTTGATTTAGTTGAAAAGTCTCTCATTGGTCTATTGTCATCTCATTTTTCAAGGGATAACTTTAAGTTTTCCATTGCAAGTTAACTTGCGTCTTGCTGAAATGCTCTAAATTATTTGGTTTGTTTTTAACTCAATCAGCTTATCATGTTGCTCAATTTGGGCTATAGAGAACGTGACCTAGCAACGTGGACTCTCAGCTCTCAGTTCTCAGCTCATCATTGCGTAAAATACCAATTTGTCGTTGCTTATTCGAGAATTGTGCGATTATTATTCCATTGACATTGCTTTCACCGCATTTATGTGTCTGTATTTGTGCGTTTTGCATTGTTTATTCAATCTCCCCACACCGCCATACTTTCCACAGTCTGTCTGCCCCATTTGCCACATGCCACCACCAAATGCGCACCACTCATTGGGTGGTTGCTTGGTTGGTTGTAGAATGAAACACGAGCTTTTAATTGAATTGACTTCTTGTTGTCCAGCGGCAGGAGCAGCAGGAGCCTTAGCAGCATTCGAATGGGCGGAAGGATTGGAATATTCTGGCACGTGAATGTCATGACATTTTCTTTTAATGATTTGTGTCTTGTCTTGTCTTGCCACGTGTTGCAAAAACTTACTTTAACCGCTTGGTCTTATTGTTAGTTCTTTTCTTATATACATACATACATATCATTCAATCTCCCTCTCTCTGGACTATCTAAAATGATTTAATTTACTCCATTTAGCTGGAGTCACCTACTATTTATAAAAGTAAATAAATTTTAAACAAAATACTTAAATGCCATCACTGACAATTGGTTTGGTCTAGGTGTGGGTCTTGGTCTTGGTCTTGATCAGGGTCATGGACACAGACACAATTCTCCTTCTCTGTGATTCATGGAGACTTATTTCAATACGCAAGAAGATTGAAAATTTCTATTTAACTGAGCTTAAAACACTCTTCGTTTTCAATTGCATTCAAGGATTACTTCTTGCAATCAGAATATCAGAAAATAATGTAAAGCAAATCTAATGTGGCTTATTATCCTTAGGCGTTTCTAATAATTATACCAAATTATTGTAGATGCATTAAAATCTTTTGTTAATATAAAGTATTAGACATTGAAAACTCTGCCCCCCAATCTATTGGAAGTTTATATAAGATTTATACTTTATTTAATTGTGATCAACTTAAAAAGTGACTCAACACTTGCTTAAATATTTGTTCTAACATAATTATTTACACAATTAATGATTAGATTTAGTTTATATCAAAAGAAAAGCAGAAAGAAAAGCAAAGTCTATAGATTTCTAGCACAAAATTTGTACTTTAAATTTTTATAGTTTAAATCTTCTTCCTGTCTCGGTGAAACTTTTTACATACAACAACAAGTTTGCCTTAGTATATCCTTTGTCTGGTCTCAGGCTTTAAGCTTTACCACAATTTTCACACTTCGTCTTGTGCGGGAAAAGTTGTTTCTCAAAGTTTTTCATATTGTTTGTAATAGAAAAGCAAAAAAGCAGAAGGGGCAAGTGTTTCTCATTGCAATTCTGATTCACTTTTCTGATAAACAATATTTACATTGAGTTGCATTTTACAATGTGGCAATACGCCATTCCATTATCTCGTCAGTATTAACTGTCCAAAATCTATGGCAAGATGGCGCCATAGACTCCGATTCTATCCTCCCATTTCGTGATGATATTTCGCAATCAGACATAATTGCCCTCTTTATTCCTGTTTTTTCTCTCTTTCTTTGGTTTTATTTGGTTTTTGATGCTGATCAGATGCTAGCCAACTGCATGGAAAGTTTTTTATGTGTGCGTCGACTTTGTGATACCCTAATGTATAATAAGTTTAATTGATTTTGAAGATCCTTCAACTGTGTTGCCAGATCGTTTGCAAATTCCCTGTTAAAATGCTGTTAGACTACTGTTGAAGATTCCCGAGTGAGTTTTGGTGCTCTAAAGTTCTATGCATAATGAATTATTCTTAGAGTAGTGTTAATATACCCTGTCTTAGTGCCCGAACTACAGGGTATTAAGATATGTATGCTTGACCCATATAGATGAAAGTATGTAGGGCAGCACACCTTACAAAAAGGGGAGCCAATGCGGGAATTTTTTTCGGGCATCTGGAGTCGGGAAGTAAAGTGAAGTGAATTGAAGTAGAAGTGGAATTGAGTGCAGTATTGCATAATCCATGTCCAGACTGTCTGTCTATCTCTCTCTCTCTCTCTCTCTCTCTCTCTCTCTCTCTCTCTATGTGTGCGTCTATGTGAATGTAATTAAAAGTCAATACGTTTCATTCCCGCTGTCTCTGTGTTATCTTAATGAGCAAACCTACTTAAGCTTAATTTTTTTTTTTTTTTGGGCAAATGTACTATGTGGGACACACACACACACACACATATGTTTAGTGTATAGGTATCGCCATGTCCCTGCCACTACCCTTCATTCCCCACACTACCCCTGGACAACATCTTCATCTCCATCTCCATCGCCATCTCCATCTCCATCTACATCTTCGTCTTGTTCATTGTCTGGCCCATTGTCTGGATTCTGTGTGCATCTTAAGTGGGCTATTAGAATATGAATGCCCCCTTGATACTTGAATAAGGAAAGCCAAGGAGGTGGAGGAGGAGGAGGGTAGACAGCTAACAGCAAACTCTCATCAAAGCACGCCTCCTCCTCATTCTCGGTTTACCCCCTTCCGCCTCACACTATTATGTATTATGATTATGTATGGATATCATTTGTTGTCGCATTGTTGACCAGATCCCAGAAAAGTTGGGGAGGAGGGACTTAGTTAGTTTTGCTTGTTCTTTTTATTTTTCCTTTTTTTTTTGTCGTACAAGAAGGTGTGAAGCCAGTAGGAGGAGGAGGAGGAGTTGGAGGACACAATTGAACAATAGTTGAAGGCGCTGAAAATAGTCGCTAATGAAGATTTCATAGAATTAACACCTACATGTATGTACCCAGATAAATACTGACAAAAAAACGATCTATTCGTGTTCAAATTTACATAAGTTAGACAGAAGAATATTATCTTCCATATGATTATAATTTTTTGTTTATAAATTTAACTAAAATTTAGTTTCTGACCTCTGTTACAAATTTAACTAGTTCCTGACCTCTGATACAACTAATTAAAGTTAGATCGCTTATGGTTTAGTTTAGTTAGTAGAAATTTATCTGCTGATGGAGCCAAAATCCAAATTGCCACTCCCACGCCCCCATTTAGGTACCCCCCTCCCACCCGCCATCAGACAACATCCAACTGCTCATCATCATTGTAATTATCATTGGCGGCGCCAGATAGATTTTTAATTAAATTAAATGTTGGCCACAGAGTGAATGCTTCTTTCTTTCATTCTGTTGTTGGTATTCGTAAAGTGCTTGGAAAAACAAATAAAAACACACACAAAAAAAAAAGAAAAAAAAAAGAAAAACAAATTTTCATTAGGGGAAAACAATCGCTCTTAATTTTCGGTGTTGTTGTTTTTATCCAGAATTTATCAATGGATGCGCCACGCGTTCCACTTAATACGATGAACTCATTCGAATTTTGAATTGCATTTTCCATTTCCGGCCTCATTCCTGGAGTAAATAGAGCGATACACTACACACACACACACACACACACACGCACACACAATTGAATCCACTTTATGTATAGTATTCCAAATCTATTCAAGTTGAAATTTCCATCTTATTGAGAACTGTGAAAAGTATTCATATAATAACAACAATAATAATAATATTTCGAATAATATTATTGATCCAAGATTTTTCCACGAACGAACTCAGATTTAGCCTCATCATGGTAGATAAGCCGTTTGCTGGCGTCTCTTGACTCTAAGATGGTGACCCCGACGTCGCGACATCTTCATTATGCAAAAGTACACTTGAATTGAAATTGAAATACCAGAACCCATACCAAAAGATGCCAACCTCTTTATTTAGGTTCCTCTGCCTGAACAGAACTGTCAGTGTTTCCTTGGCTTCAAATGGAAAATTTGCAATTTTAAGAAAATTTTGGCCACTTTAATAATCAGACAGCTTAACACCCAGTCTCTCTGTCTCCCCCCCTTTTTTTTTTTTTGTTTTAGGAGATCACAGAGAATGCCAATGCCATTTAATTAGTACATTCGATTGTTAGCCCTTGCCTCTAATTAATTGAACAAATTTAATGACAGTGCCCGTGCCTTTTTCCTTCGTTGCCTTCGTCTCTCGGCGTCTTTGTCACCATTTTAATGGCTTTGTTGTAAGTCTGTATACTAAAATCTGTGGCAGTTGTTGCCCGCATAAGTCTTTTGACAGCCTTGCGACCTGTGTGGGATTTACATCTACATCCTGCATTGCCCCTTGCGTTAGACATCTTTTATGTTCACTGTTTCCCCTTTCACCCTTTCTCTCTCGTTCTTGTATGAATATTTAAAAGTTGTGCTAGAGTTCTTGTCTACCATTCATTTTTTTTTTTTTTAGATAAAAGTTGTTCCAAATTCTAGACAGAATTAACCTACGCATACTATGGCAAGGCACATTGCGATTTGGCACACTTTGAATCAATTGTAGTCAGTTAATTGAAGTGAAAGGTCTAGCCCAAATGAATTGGCCACAAAATCAAGACCCCATTGATTCACATTGATTCGTCCTATTGCATAAATAATCGTATCAACCATGGTTAAGAATAAAAAAAAGAGGAAACCATTCGCAACTCAATTAACCATAATTGCTTATAATTAACAAGAGCTATTAAAATTAAATGCTGTTAAGGCGATCAGAGAAATGTTAGCAGTTGCACAAAGAAAGGCGAAAGGATAATCTGATAAGTCTACTAAAAGCACTGCCATTTCGTGTGGCACTAGTCCACCTCCTTCTCGTCCATCTGCTTCTCCTTTTTTCTAGTTCTCCACCCCCCCACATAAATCTGGATTCTAACAATTCACACTCAATTTGTATACTCTTGCAATGAGAGGGTACTTTGATTTTGTCACAGAATCATGTTTATTGACAAATTTACTTTTCAAAGGTCGATATTTTCGATAAGCGATAGGCCAATTGTTAAGAAAATCGGTGGTTAAAACGTTAGGCAATTCGATAAGCAAAACTACCGGAAATATCTAGTATATCATTGATAAAATCGATAAGTGATTTGTTAATTAATTAATTATAATTATATGGGTGATACGAAAGAATATTGTTTATGCAACAGCGGAAACTGTTTATTACAAATTTCATTTAAGAAAATTGGGAAAATCGTTAGCAATATCGATACCGATATTGATTCGGTACATAATGCGATAATACCTTAGCAATACAAAACAACAGATACTTTTTATTTGTAGTTAGTGAAGTAATAACTTGGATACAACTTGTTTGCTTAAGAGAATTCAATATTCGTTAGGACCCCAAACAAGATGAAGAAGCTAACTTGTTCTTCGACTTGATGTTTCTGTTGATTTAACGGCACTTGGCTTAGGGTTAGGTAACAGTACCCTTTTTTTTTTATTGTTGTTATGTTTTCTTCAAGTGTTAGGTGCGGGCCAACCTTTTCTTTTCTTTCTTCTGTTACCTTTGACCACCAATGAAGAAGAAGTTTTGATGTTTTCGGAGGGGGCCGGCTCTGTGTGTGGGCAAAGGGGCAGGAGACAATTAATTTCGAACATTGGAAAAAGCCGACACAATAACCAAATGGAAAATCTAAATTGAAAGATGAACACTAAAGAGACTTTGAAGTGTACAGTGGGAGCGCCCAGTGATCTCAATGGTGGTGGTGGTGGTGGTAAGTTAAGCTGGGATATCTAACACATACATACATAGAACTTTGCACAATGACAACGATAATGAAGTGTAATTTATGTGAGGATATTCATGTTGTTTACCTACCAAAGACCAAATCAATAGTTATAACTGCAAGGGTGTGTCAATTTGTCAGTTGGAAAATGCAATCACAAACAGGAAAAACAAAAAACAACAGAAAGTACACACAATCGGCTAGAGCAACGACCCTTTCAATACCCTATAGCAATTTGTTTAATAATCATTTTGCGTATCATTTTTACTTTTCTCCCCCCCCCCCGAAAGAAAAATATACCCAAAATTCTGTGTATTGTTTTCCATATGCCTTTTTGACTTTTACCCTAACCGCAACTCCCCCCCGTCCCTTGCCCATCTCTTTGTAGCTCCTGCTGGTCCTTGTTTACTCGACATGTGTGTCGTGTGTGTGCATTGTGTTTATGTATATCCTGCCATAAAGTAATTTCACATAATCCTGAACGCGTGCTCTCAATTATTATGAAGCGATTTCATATAACAACTACTCACAGCCACGTTTTTTCGTCCTTTTTGGGGTGGTAACTGGACGAATGCGCGTGCATCTCATAATTTTGAACCCTTAAAAATCTACAATATAAATTCTTCAACAGACGAGTCGACTCGATCGTCCTTTTGTCTCACGCTCTCAGTTAGAAAAGTATTTTACCATTACCAATAGAACCGCTCGATCAGAAAAGAAGTCTTACAGTAAATTCATTCTTATTAGGTAAAGTCAAGTTAATTATATTTTCTTGGAGAAGTTTGCGACATCGTACAATATAATTATATTTTCTTGTTCAGCATGAGATGCCGAGTTGATAGACCCATTATATTCTCTCTTAGTTTAAGAGCAATTAAAAGGAAACTTGATATTTAAGTATTCAGTTGCCTAAGTTAGATTGAGTTCGTAAGGTTTTTACTTTTTAAAGCCAAACTTGCCACATTTATTTCTTATCTATATCCTTTCTTCATTAGAAGTAACCACAAATAATTTTTATAAGAAAAACTTTCTTGTTAATTGAAACATCTTCAACAAATTTGCCTTTTATATAGTCCTTATTATTTGAAATAATATCCTCAACGTTCAAAAATCATATTGAAACGGACACATGGCATTCTTCTATTAGTCAATAAGGCAATAAGGCAAAACTAGCCACTAGCAGCTCATAAAATATTTAGTACTTATTACTAAAAACATGTCCAAACTGTTTCCGCTAGTTTTTTGTTCTTTGTTATGAGAAAAAAGGCTTTAAGGACTCTATAAAAAAAAGCTTGTCCAAATGACTTCTATTGCCAGAACTTGGGGAAAATGCAATGGAAGAAACAAAGACCAACAAAACAAAAATTATTTCTATTGAAATTAAGGTTTTCGAGCTGGGGACCCTAAAGCCATTCTGTTACGGTTTGCATTTCTTTAATTGACACTTGCCAGTGCAAGGGTATATGCATTTTGCTGAGAAGTATGTAACACAAGCTGTCTCTCTTCCTTTTTGAGGCACTTATTTAGCTTTTCAGGATCATGGTTGGAATGCAAGGATTTGTTAAGAGTTTGAAAGACCTTCAGACCTTTTGCCAAGTGCAAAAAGCGAGTCACTCTTGGTCGACTATTCTCATTATTCCTTTTTGTTCTTTATTCTGCACTGCACTACTACTTTTCTTTTTTCCTAGAAATTTATGTTTAATGGGTGCAAAAACAAAAAGAAGAATACAAAATAAAACAGCAGCTGGAACAATAATGGAGACGAAGGCAAATTGCGAACAAACGTTGTTTCGCGGTGGCGGCGATTCCGCTTTTTGGTTTCTCATTAAAAGTCAATTTTTTTCTTTTTTTGTTTTTAACTTAACGAAAGCGAAACCTGAAACCGCAGCAAAAAAAGGAACTACTCACAAAACGAAAAGTAGAATGTTGTATACTCTAAAGAAATATGTAAAATATTGCATCAAATTTACATATATTTTTTTATGATATAGAACAATCTATATACATAGATTTTCCTGAGACAAATTTAGAAGTTTTTACCTATGGTATTTGGATAATTACAAGTTTTATTTTTGTTACTTTAAACCTTTCAAGTTAAAGGCAAGTTATGTGGATATATTTTGGTAACTTCTTTTGGTTTTGAAAACCGCCCAAAAAGCCGTAGATCGTTTATTGTTTAGTCTAAAAATAACAAGGACCAAAAAACAATTGCAAATACTACGCTAGGAAAAGGTGAACAAAAGAACTAAATTAGATGACACTCCACTTAGTTATTAAAACTAGTTACATTTAACTAATTATGCTTTGATTTGATTACACTCTTCTTTAGTCTGTCCGTAATCCGTTTAGAGTCTTACAATCAAAGTCTTTTACTATTTTATCTAGATTTACTTGTGAGTGAAGGTTGAAAAAAATTGTTGCGATTTCGGAAACTATATAAATTATTTGGCAATTTGAAATGAAAGTGATTAAAAGGATGCCTATTCAAATGAAGGGGAGTGTTACCATGTTATTTGCTTTTGCTGGACTCTTTATGGCATTTGCATTGTCTAAAAATCCAGAGTGGAAGAGTGGGAGTGGGAGGCGAAGGCGTGTGCGTAGGTAGACTACAAAGTGCCTTAGTGCCTTACTTTTTGCATTGGCGGATTGCCTTTTTTTTTGACACCTGGGTCTGGGCATTCCATTCATTTGATTATGCAATAGAGGGGGTAGAGAAAGAAAGAGAGAGGGAGAGGCAGGAGAAAGGGAGTGGGCTGTGGGCTGAAGGAGTGATCTGTATTAATACGCAACTGAAATTCAAGAATTGGCTTGACAGGAAGCTTGCGGTCTGCTTCCGTCTGGCCGACTCTAGTTTGGGCCACGCCCAGGCGCGTAATTTTTTTTTTCAGTTTTTTTTTAGTTTTTAGTTTTGTTTTTTGTTTGGTGTTGTTTTTGGTTTTTCATTGGCCTTACAAAACACATAAATCATGTTGACCAGCTGCTGCCCACACGCTGACAAAATGCACACAAATGCGTCCAAAAACGTTTTGTGCCACAAAATGTTGTTGTTGTTGTGTCTAATGAGAAGAGTATATTAGCTATATCTACATATATATACTATCTTTAGTCTAGATTAACCATATGAGAAAGAGAGTTAAAGTGTTGTCAGAGGGTATTTGTAAGTCGCACTTTTCTTCTAATTTTTTTTTTTCGTTGCAACTATTTTGCTATATTTGATTTTGGTCGATTTTCAACTATTTCAAGTCAATCCAGTTGCTGACAGCCATAACATAAAAACTTAATTAAGCGATGTGTCGAATGTTGCAGGAGGTAAGCAACTAAATCAGGGACAAGGAAAGGGGAACGGGAAGGGGAATGTGTAGCAACTTACTCACTTGTTAGCCCACTTTTGTCTTCTGCCTCTGACCATAAGACAGACAGACAGACAGAAAGTAATGCGGTTAGGTCAACGGTGCGTATGCGCAATGTGGACGAAAAAATTTGGATTTTCTGGCTGTTAGCCAATTAGCCAAACTTGTGGGTGAATACATTAATGGCAAAGAGTGCCAAAATGGGGGGGAGGGAGCGAGGAGGGGAAGTCCACCAACTGATCATTGATATAGGGCATGCAACAAAAACACACACACACACACACACACACACACACACATACACAGTCAGATAAAGTAGAGCAACTAGAGAAGGGAGAATACAGAGGAAAAGCCACAGCACCGTAGAAAGAAGTTTGCAACAAAAATTTTAATTAGAAAACAAAGCAAAAATATTGGCCAACTTTTTGGTGGATTGTTTAGTTTTCGTGTTTTTATTTCGTTGTTTTAATTGGCTTGCACAATGCACCAGAGAGCAGAAAAAACAAAAATACCCAAAACAGATATCACGACACTAAACTAGCTACAAAAATAACTCGTGCAGAATTATTGCAATACATAGAAATTAGTTTTTATTAATACGAAATGCCAAATTGAAATCTATCTCTAATTCAAGAAGGTCCTTAATGACTAAGAGAACTGGAGAACTTTGGGCGATTGAAAGCTATTGCAAAGTATGTATATAGGAGCAGTGATCGGATTTGTATCTTTAAAGGATAAAGTTAATAAAGTTTGTAGAAGAATGAAGAATTTATATTCTATTTGTTTTTTTTTTTATTTATTTTAAATCTTTATGAAACTTTTATGTTGTCCTCTTCAAAATTGAAATTATTAGCTAGTTAGGACAAATTATATGAATAATTTCAACAATAATTTAATTCACAAGGTCAGCCAAGTGTAAAAATAACAATTTTTTTTACCCGTACATAAGGTCAGACAACTATATATGTATATAGATTATATAGCGCATACAATTTTCAATTCTATTTCAAATTTTAAGAACATTCTTTGGATTTAAGAAGGTAAAACATTTTGAAAAATTTAACTCAGATAATATTTACGTTTTTGATTGAAAAATACTCTCTGTAATGAGGTATAAAAGGTACAAAATAATTATTCTAATTTATTTATATAAAATTCACTATAAATTTAATTTTTGCTCCTTCAAATTTTTAGATAACCAACTTTTCTTTTGATTCTTAGAATATATAATGTTTAATTTTAAACGTACATATTTATTACAAATGTTTTGAGATAAAAAATATCAAAATATAGCTAACTTCGACTATGCCGAAGTTTATATATATATATATACATATATATATTTTTACAGACACTAACTTTAGATAAATAATATAAAATACCAAAAAGTCTTTCCATCCATACAGGAGTTTTTATACCCTTGCAAAAAGGGTATATTAAGTCGAGTTCAAATAGCCATGTCCGTCCGTCCGTCCGTCCGTCTGTCCGTCTGGCCGTCTGTCCGTCCGTCTGGATCAACGCAAACTCCTCCTAGACCGTAAGAGCTACAGAGCAATTTTGAAATTTTGCATGTAGGCTTGTATATACTGCAGGCGTTGTATATCTCGGATTCAGCCGGATCGGATCACTATATCATATAGCTCCCATAGAAACGGCAAAGTCACGAACAGTGACTTTTCTCAATAACTTTGTTATTTTCTGAGCTATTGTATATTTCATATTGGTGAATTAATTACACGTATTAACTACTATACCAAATTTGATCAAGATCGGGTGACTATATCGTATAGCTCCCATAGAACCGATCGGTGGAAAACAGTGACTTTGATCAATATCTTCGTTTTTTCATATGCTAAGATTGTTAGCCGTTCTTTCGCAAACATTCGCCTTTTTAGCTTGAACATTTTTCCACTTTGATGTCTATAGGTAAGGAAAGAGTCACCATAAAAGTTGCAAGGGTATACAAACTTTGACGCGGTCGAAATTAGCCCCGGCCCTCTGGTTTTATTTTAATATCAGAGAAAATAGTTTCATTGAATATTCAAAATAATTTCCTCTTAATTCTTAAGAAAATGTAAAATTATCTTACAAATTAAAACAACTTCCCTTTCAGAGTTACTCTTCAATTGCCAGGAGCAGGAGTGGGGTGGGGGGAGAGTGTGTAATTTCAAATAGCTTTTACTCTACTATGCTTTTTTTCAAGCCTCCACAAAAGATTTCATTTTTATTAATGGTGTCAACACCAAATGCAAAATGCAATGCAATGAAAAAAATGTTTTTGGAGCAAACCAAAAGGCCGGTCCGGAAGCCTGGGCCACTTGGCTGCTTCGTCTTAGCGGAGCCAATTGACAATTGGCTAGAAATTTATGGCTTTTCATTTGGCATTGACAGCAATAATTGCCAGTGTGTGTTAACGGGTTGCATTGCGTTTTCCCAAATAGTCGCATTAAAAGCCACAAAAAGAAAAACAAAAACCAAAACCAGATGGTTAAGCTGACTGTGTCGCAGTTTGCTTTAACTTGCAGTTCATGTGTTTTGTTGCTGTTCTATATAAATGAATTGATTCTAGGCTCTAACAATGTTGTTCAGAAGGATAAATTAGATTATCCCCATCTTGATAGGTCTTTTTTTTAGATGAAAGTTGAGGAGCCCTCAGAAATGTGTTTTTATTATCATAGACAACAATTTGAAGGGTATAGAAACTTCGATTGGAGGAAGGAGAGGATAAAAAAGAGATGAGCCAACCATTAAACCGCCTTACAATGCATTTTATATCACATACTCTTTAGCCATGGGATCTAAGGGTATATTTATGTCAACGTAAGTTAACAAAGAACATATTTTGAATTATATTCGGTTCTATATTTCTTTCCAGGATATTCGTAAAGTCGTCTAACATTATTGTTTGTAATTAAGTTTCAAACTGTTGGTCACAATGTTTTATTTAGCTTTTCCATTGTTTATATATATTACGTTCTATTTTTTTGTATTTTGTGCAATGTTTTTATGCAAATTTGTTAACCACCGCTAAATACGGCAGCAAATTTCATTTGAATTTGTTTTCGCTTTTTTTATTTTGTTGCGCATACGCCACCGTCGCTCCACTAGGCTGATTTTTTAGGGTTCCAAAACCAAAGCCACAACAATGAATATGTTGTGAAAATTACCATAATGCTAAAATATATGTCAGACAACACACAAAAAATAACGAATTTAAGTATTAAATAAATCGAGTGGTGGTAATTTTTGGTTTATCATTCTCAATATGTAATTACATGCGTTAAGAAATCTATATTTTCCGAGTAAACAAAATATATCTTAAGCTTTCACTTGGCTTATGGTTATACTGTGCACCTTTTGGAGTGATTTTGATAAGTTATGGTCACCAAAATGTATGTAATAGTCAGAAGGAAACATAAACTATATTTATTTTTGATCAGAATCATCAGACATAATATAAACCATAGCCAAAAGCTTCACATTCGTATAAATTATATGCAAATCAAGTCTGTTTGTATGTATATATGAAGCGTCTTCATTAAATTTGGTACAATAATATTTGTTATTAATATCTATCTAACCACGAAATTTCATAAAAATTAGAACGAAATGGTCCAAGTTATGGGTAAAAACGTAAAGCAAATTGTTGAATTTCGCCGTTTGGCGGCGTTCAAAGGCTCATCTCATTTTTAGAGTGAGCGAGATGGGCTATAAAAAAGTTCTTTGACTTGGCGCGACGCATTATTTACTTTATATTTAGTAATGATCTATATATTTATTTTGTGCCTGTTATGAATTCTGTTGCTATCCACCGCCACTTCACCTCCAATATGTCAGTGTCTCGGAATAAATTTCAACAATATATTGATTGGCGAGAGAGTTTAGTTGAAGTTGAAGCTAAAGTTAAAGCCGTGTCACCACTCAAACACGCGCTAATACCGGGCACAATGGGCATCAAGCGACACAATAACAGCAACAACAACAACAAAATGCAAATTTTAACAATGGATAAGTGTATATACATAATATATATACTTATTATATACATATACATAAGTATATATAGATAGACTTGTATTTAAGCGAGGTTAATGCCTAATTGAATGGAATGGATGCACTTGCTGGCAAATGCCTAGAGAATGTATAGTATATAGAAGAAATCTGTCTTAAAGACAAGACTAGAGAGAGAGAGAGAGAGAGGGAGAGAAGGAAAGAAATCTAGTAGAGAAGTATGAGCAGTCGTTGCACTCGTCAATCGAAAATGCAGATGGAGGTAAAAGAAGGAGACTGGGCAATGAACCTCAATCTAGCCTCTACTTCATATGGATAAGGTAATGGTGGGGCATTTGGATCTATAGTTTGCCCATAAAACATATTTAATTGTTAATATTTGTTATATATTTGTTGTTGCTATTGCCTTAGGTCAACTAATTTAGCTTACAGTCAGCTACAGTCAACTACAAAATGTATCCCTAGAAGAATCTCTTGACTTAATAAGAAACTTAAATCAAATCACAAATTTAAATTACTCAAATTTACATACATTTTAAAAGGACAACTCCATTATTATGATGATCACGATGATGATGATGATGGATATTACTAATCAATCCAATTAAGTTTTGTTGCTGCTGCTGCTGCTGATGATGATTGTGATGATGATGATGATCCAAGGCTGACTTAATCAGTTGAAATGCCATCACAAAATTTGGTTATTTGAAGTTAATCACAGATTACTCCAAGGGTTATCAGTTGGCATTTACACAGATTGCACCATAAAGCTGCGACTCAGACTGAAGCTGACTCTGCGGCTAAGTCTGATAAGGAACAATTCAATAATTGTTGTTTCATATTCACTTGAGTTTTGTTTTAAGCCCTTTCAACAATTCAACGGTCCATAAACTTCCCCCTAATAAAAAACTAATCAAACATTTTATCGCCATTCTTGGTTTATCTCCCACATTCTCTCACAATAGTTCTCTAAAACAAAATTATATCTCCCACTTAGCACAAAAAAAAAAAAAAATAAAAGCAAGTAAAAGAAAGGGAAGGAAGCCACCGGCAAAATCAAAAAATTTATATTGCTGTCTTTTATTTTTACTCGTTTATTTATTTATTTATTTTTCCTTCTTTTTTTTTTTTGGCGAAGCGAATGGCAAAAATGCGATGCGACAACTACGACAAGATCGATTCTACTGAATCCACACCACATCCATGCATCCATCGACGGCTCCAATGTGTGTGTGTGTCTTTGTGTGTGTGTGTGTCTGTGTGTGTGTGAGTGTGTGTCTGTGTGTGAGTGTGGAGCTATACAAAGATGCATGCATATGGCCCCATGCCTATACCAAAATAAGTAAAAAAAAGAAAAAAAATCAAAATCAAACAAAAGTTAAAAAAAAAACAACACAAAAAGCAACGAACAAACCAAGCGAAGTAAAAAATAGAATTTTCCAACGACTGATATATACCCTTGTTTAACACCATTCAGATCAGCAACCGAATACCATGGGTTAATCCAAAATCTGTATAACAAAAATCAATTTAATATTAACTAGATATATAATCTATATTGACATGATCGGGAAATATGATCAAAATTTGTTTTAAGGATAAGTTTTCTATGATGGTTTATGGTTTATATTTCAAGGGAAAGATCTATACCTTAGTTCTTCAAAGGATCTATGGCTGAGTTCTTCAAAGGATCGTTTCCAAATTATAATTTATTACTCCCTTCATTAGTCCATCTTTAGAGAATTTTAAAGAATAAAACTTATATCATCCCATAAGAAAAGTGTCTAATGTAGTAAACAAACAACAAGTAAACAAACTGACTAAAATCATAATACCCCAAACTATTTTGTTAGGGTATTTAGCGAGGGTCCAAAAAGCTATGCGGCGAGACGGGGCCATACCCAGCGGACGATTTGCCACAGAATAATATATGAGGCTGTGAAAATGAAGCTTAGTTGAGAAGTTGTGGTGAGGCCAGGGTTGGATTGGTAACTCGACAGGAAGTTGGGCCGTCATAGAAGGAGGGGCGCGCTCGCCATGACCAAACCATTGAGTTTCGATTTTGAAACAATAGAAGGCGTTAGTGTGCAGCTGCAGCCATCTGTTGCGGTTCTGAAGCATACAATACATTTGCAGTGTCACTGTGGCGACATCTATGTATATTTGCGTTGAACACCGTTAATGTTACTGTTAAGTTGTAAAAGCTTTTTGCTTTTTGGGCAAAGCTTTTAAAAGGGTTCTTGGCAAAATAAAAGAATATAACAATTCATTTCGGTTATTCGTACTAAGCACTCTTTTGAATTTAAAAAGTAAACAATAAAAGAATGTTAACGATCGATTATTGGGTGTATTTTGGTATTTGTTTGTTTCGGTTATTCGGGCTAAGCAATAGTTCATATATGATATATCTTAAAGAAGGAAATATGTTAATTACATAAGAATCGCCCCAGAAATCCACTGTTTAATGGTTAGATTCGGTTGCCTTAGCCAGGTAGGGACAGATGGATGAATCTTATTTCCTTTTTTGGTGGAGTTCATTCAACTCAATTCAAAATTTTTAAAATTATTTCTAATTACAGGCATTTAAAGATTAAGCTCTATTTTGGGGGTTTTTTTTATGGGAATCCAAATTAAAATGTATTTATACAAATTAAAATGTATTTATACATAAGTCAATAAATTAAGTCAATATCTCCTGCTCCTATATAAGTTTAGAAATTTATATAATAGACTATTTTATTTTCTTAAGTATACTTAATTTTTATAGAAACCTTTTCAATCTTTGGATTCGAAATCATTACCGAATCGATGTCTCATGAAATATGTATATTTAGAGATGTCCTAGCAAATATATTTGCAAGAGATAATACAGATAATTTAATTTTCGCAAATCTATCGATTGAGTAAACCATATTATGGATCCATATAAGCCTTTTTGTATGACTTTAAACGAAATTTGTCAACTTTTCTATGTCCTAAAGTCAGATTTCTAATACAAAATATTGGCTACTGTTTGTTTCAAATTAAAGCAAATCATTAACAATTTGTGGGCTTTATGAAGATATACTCAAAAGTAATCAAGTCAGGAATAGAGAAGAAACTGTCAGGAAGTCAAGTGATTTTAAGGGCTGTCTGACTTTTTGTTTATTGTCCATGTAATACATACTACTCCTCTTCAAGCTTTACGACTCTTCTAATTGCATTACCTTTCGCCATTTTCATTAATTACCTTTTTTGTTTTTATAGGTTTTTTTGTTTTTCTATTTTGGTACAAAGTTGAATCAAACAGAATTTGGTATTTGGGCAATTGATTTAAATTGCACAAAATCATTTGGTCTATTTGATTAGAAGAGTTGCAAATTGGAAATTCAATTTAATTGACCATTAGAGCAAATAAAAGTTTAATGGCACACTCACCTGTGAGACCCGTGTCATTGATGTTGATGCTGGATGTGGATATGGAGGTGGAGAAGCCTGGCAACTTTCGCCAGCCTTTGCGATTCCAAAAACTGCGAGCTTTCGATTCCCCACGATTATGATGATGATGGGATGAATGATGATGATGATGCGTATGATGTGGATGATGTGGATGATGATGATGATGGCTGGCGGCTACTGGTCCTGGATCCTCGGCAGCTCGTATTCGGGCACAACTGAGTATACGTCGTCCGCATGAGGCTCGAGTCAAGAATCCACTAGACATTGTTCCCGCCACGGCTGCCGACGATAATGATGTGGATAATGATGATGATACTGCGGTTGTTGGATCATCGTAGACAGCTCGTTGGAAGGATTGGCAACTGGTTGTCGTTTGGCTGGATGGCATTTGATTTCGGGCACATTTGATATGCTGAGATTTCGACAGGCGCAAACTTCCTATATAGCTGGCACCGCTGCTGCCACTGAAACCACTGTCCAGATCTGGTTGTGTTCCACCCTTGAGGGAGGCTAGCAATTGGCCAACAGTTTGGCCGCTTCTCTGGCTATTGTTGTTCATGTTGTTGTTGTTGTTGGTGCTGCTACTGTTGCTGCTATCACAGATATTATCCGCCGATGAGGAGGTCAAACGAACCAAAACGGACGGTGGCTGCCCACTGGCTGCTGTCACACTTATCGAGGGTTGCGGCCCCTGATGCTTGGGTGGGCTATCCGGCATTAGCATGGCCTCAACACTTAGATTCAATTCACCCAATATCTTATGATGGCGACTCTGGACACGTCGCAATTCCTCCTCGACAAGGGATTGATTGAGCGATCCCGCTGAATGGGAACCAATCGAACTTCTCAATTGGGATTTGGTTTTGCTAGCAGAGTTGGCGATGTGAATGGAGCTGCTGATGGTGTTGGTGTTGGTGTTGGTAGTGGAGGCGGTTATTGAGGTTGTGGTGCATTGTAGGGCAGCTGCATTAATTTCCTCATAGAAGTTCTCGCTGCTTGCATTGGACTTTTTGTTGTTGATGCTGCTACTGTTGTGATAACGTGCCTGATACGATTGCAAAGTGGCCGAACCGACCAATTGTTTATTTTTCTTTCCCTTCGATAGGAGAGCACGTATGGAATTTGGCGGTGGTGGCGATGATGATGATAACGATGATTCTACTCCTGCTGACGTTGCCGCTGCTTCTACTCCGACTCCGACTCCTCCTCCTCCTCCTACGCCGCTAATTTTAATAGCTGCCGCCACCTGTTGCTCCGGTTTGGGTACATTTGAATGACGCATTGCTGCTCCGGGTTCATAGTAGGCATAGGAGTAATCATGATGTTTATGTTGCGGCGGCATTGTTGTGGACACATGCTGCTCTTGCTGTTCATTGCATATCTCAATGGCATCAGGATCAGGATCTGGATAGCGTGGCAGCAGCTGTCTTCTTACATTAGTAGTTGCTGTTGCTGTTGCTGTTGCTGTTGCTGCTGCTGTTGCAGTTGCTCCTGTTGCTGTTGGTCCTGCAATTGTTGTACTTGGCGGTGGTGGATAATCTGGAGGCGGTGGAAACTTAAGGCCATGCTTAATGCCATTGCCATGAATGGCCTCCAATTGTTGTTGTTGTTGTTGTTGTTGTTGCAATTGCAACTTCTTTAAGCGTTGCAATTGCGTCTGTTGTTGCGTATAATAATTCTGATTGGCGGGTTGCTGCTGCTGGTGTTGATGATGATGATGATGATGATGCTGCAGCTGGTGTTGCTGCTGTTGCGATTGCTGATGTTGACTTAACTTGGAATGAACCAATACTTTGTTGCTGGCATTGACTACTCCTACACCTACACCTAGTCCTACTCCTCCTCCTCCTACTATTCTTAAGCCTCCTCCTCCAGTCGCATTGCCAGTTGGTGCAGTTGTTGCTGATGAAATAATATTGCCGCCGCCGCCGCCGCCGCTGCTGCTGTTGTTGCTGCTGCTGTTGTTGTTGCTGCTGCTGTGATTGCTGTTGCTGCGTCTGCTGCCCAGGCCCAGGCTCTCCATGGCACATGGTCGCTTGATAGCCAATCTCCAATCTTAGCTAGCCAAATGCCTATAATTAAAACGCAAAGAAAATCCCAAGATTACTCTCAATAATTTTCATTTAGTCTTAGAGTGTTCATTTGTTGGCAATATTCTTGGAACACTGCAGCAATTACAAATGAATTGTTCTTATGAAATTTAATGTATAAGTTAAATAAAGTCAAAAACAAATTGGAAACATTTAACTCTTCATTAAAATAAATTTAATTAGTCTTTAGTCAGATTTAGCTAAAGCTTTTCTCTTCTTCTAAATACAAAGCAAATGCTTCAGTTTTTTCCAACATATTTTGAACCACTGTGACTTACTTTGAAGGGACTTACACTATGTCCCATAATGACTAATTAACGCTAATTGAAACCACTTTTCTAAAAACACCTGCCAACGGACACCTCTGAAGGTGATGTATAGAGAGTCGCCCTACCTGGTGACCCCTTAACTCTCATTTCCCTTTACAATATTAAATAAAAGTAACCTAAAAATTTTTCCAAAAATAATCAATTTCCTAAAGCTGTGGCAACTTTTTGTGATTTTTCTGTTTTTAATGGAATCATTTTTAATATGCTCTCAATTTTTAAAATTTTCATATGCTATGTAGGGTATTAAAACAATGAGGATCGAGAGGGAAAGAGAGAGAGATAGTGAGACAACTTCAGGTATGGAGGACTGAAACTGGTTAACTGGCTAAGTGGTAAACGAGTCGCTGTCTTGGCTTGTCTGCCATAGTTATAAGCTTCAATTGGTAATTTGAGACCAATTCTTCTGCTTTTTTTTACTGGCTTTTGTCCCATGTGCAGAGTAATTTGAGATATGTCTGAGAATTGGACACTGGCTTGAACTGTCTCAATCAAATAATGACCACAGCGGGTCACCGAAATTAGCATCCAAATTTTAGCTTAAAATTCTCTTGCTTTTCAAACTTTATTAGATTTCTCCTGTCATCAAGATTCAAAATGCCATTTGCCAGAGAGTTTTTAATATTTTAGAGACAATCATTTTAATCATTTTGAAAAGGACGATTCTGATGACTTCAAAAATTATGTGGTACTTAAACGATTCATATCAAAATTTACTACAAATGAAAAGAAAATTTTATATGAAATATCAATTTTTGATAATTTTCAGTTATCAATAAAGTAAAGTAAGTCTTTTTGACCGATTATTGCTATAGCACCATGTATGTATGTATACGTTATAGTTATTCGATCCTAACTATGTACTTATGATTAGTTTTAGTAAAGGAAGAACAATACTCTTATATAGATGGGCCAATGGACATGGATATATAGACTCGACATCTTTTGCTTCTTAGGAATATAGAGTGACTGATTTCATGCGATTTTCCTATGATCTTAGTGAAGAGAGATATAAACTTAACTAACATAAAGTTTATGGTGCCAAAAACATCATAATACTCTCTATGAGAGTATAAAATTGTTTGAACTTTTAAGAAAAATTTTAAAAATTTACAAAGTTAAGTCTTCTTAAGCTGAGCAAATTGAAAAATAACAAAATCACGATCTCAATCAAAATTTATTACTCTATTCCTGTGCCAACTGCAACAAATGAATCCCTTGTGAGTGTAAACAAAAACGGTAAAAAAAAGTCCTCGGAAACAGTAAAACTCACTCAAGCCTTAAACTGGAATTTCAACTTCAGTACAAAAGAGAGAGAGAGAGAGAAGGAAGAAAGGATTCTTCTTACCCTTCTGTTATGCAGTCACCGCAATATGGACTCGTTAGTTTGCTTACTTTTGTTTTTACTTCAACTTCTACTCCTTTTCTTTTTTTTTTTTTCCTTGGCTTTTCCGACCCAGTACAGTGGATTTTCCGCTTGTTCACACAGTTGATACAGTGGATGGGAAGTAAAGTCGGTGACTTGATATCCTTACAGATGTCTAAAGGACTTTCGTGGTCGTGAGAGTTTTTCTTTGGCTTTGTTCATGTATTGATGTTCAAATTGAATCATAAATTTTGCATTAAACCACTTATAAGTCCGCTATAGACTCTTGAATGCAATGTAATTGAAAACGAAATTCAAGTCAAAGTGAAATTTGATCAACAATCTAGGATATTAACATTTCTGTAATTTTAATATCTTAAGGAAAATTTCTTGAAAACTCAGAGCTAAGAGCTTAGATAAATGAAAGTACAGGCAAAAAGTTAACCTCGTTTTTCGTGTTTTTCTTGAACGTTTTGGTTTTCTTTTTGCATTTGTTTGTCGAAGGAAAGTGAAGTGAAAACATATAGGAGAAACATCAACACGGCTTCCTGTCGTTCACAAATAAGAAAAACAAACACACAAACAAAGTGCCAGAAAATGACGGCACGAAAAGAAACATGTAAAGGCTGGTGGAGGGAAGGGAGAAGGTAGAGGATGCTGCTGCCAATTAGTTTTTCCAAAAGCCTTTAACCCATTATGCGCTAGATTGGTGCTAATTGAAGGTATTAGATATATGATGATGCATTTTGCAAATGCAAACAAATGTTAATTATGTTAATTTCTTTATTTGAGAACATTAATTTAAAAAACTTTAATTTGTTATAGTAAATATAAACTAAATTGCCTTAAAAGGGGGTTAAGTCTTGAGCGTCAAATGGGCAATGCACTTTATTTTATGGTCTATTCAAGAGAGGAATGAAGTGCGAGCCACCTAATGAGCAACATTGAAAACCAAGAACTTGAACTGAAATTCAGTTTAAAGATATTTTTTGCAGCTGCTTTCTGGACTCTAGAGAGATGGAGAGTGAGATAGAGGTAGATATATGTATATAATTGTTGTTAAAGTTGCATCCGATTGAAATTGTTGGCAATGTTTTTCTTTAAAGCGCATGCAAATCGCCGAAGTAGGAATGAAGTGCAGGATCAACAGAAAGGGAAACGGGGGGAAACAACAAAAATGGGGTAGGTGGAGTTGGTGCTCATGGTGGTGGTGGTGGTGGTGTAAGGATTGAGGAGACATGCCAGCCGTTTCGAGTGGCTGACTGGCTGGCTGGCAGCGTGGCGCGTGTTTTACAAGAAAGTGAATGAGTCAAGGCATGACATGGGTGGAGGCTACGCAGGGCAGGGCAGGGCAGGACAGGGCACTCTGCCCAGACACAACTCCAATTGCATCTGCATCTACATCTGCAACTGCAACTGCAACTGCATCTGGGATCTGCATCTGCGTGCAACGCATTTGCAATAATTATATGCTGCGACCCCAGTTTTTGCTGTTACTCAAACCATGATCCAATATGCAGCACTTTGTTGCATGTTCTTCTATCATATTTACAATTTATGTGTCGCCAATTCACTCAGACCGAATGCGAGCCTCCATCTCCTGCTTTACCCCATTCCAGTGACCTCTGCAGTATGTGTGTGTGTGTGTGTAAGTAATTAGAAAAACATATTTCATATGCAGCTGCTAAGTAACGTCTTATGAAGTAGATCAAGGCTTAATTTGTAAACCCAAAACAGCTTGAAAAACTAAGAATCTTGCGGCAATCATGAAACAATTCATTAGAATCATCTCAACTGTCTAGTCTATTCAGTTGTTTAGGGAATAAAAGCAAACTATTGAAGTCATATTTAAAGTTTTGCTCAAAGAAGTAGAAGTTTCCGATTATTAAGATGATTATAGTAGAAGTTTGAATGTTCTAAAAGGAGTACCAATTGATAAATTTGAGTTTTTACCTTTCTGATGCCATTCCTTCCTCCTTCCTTGGGGAGGGAGGGTCACTTTCATAACATCCTGCCTACAGGGTATCTCTACATAGTTCGCTCTCTCTGCAATTTGGCAATGGTGGGGGGCAGATTGCATAGATGGACCAACCCCATGATATTTTCATTCCCTTTCATTTATTGTTTACTTCTCTCAGGGTGCATTGACTTGTATTCTTTACTCCTCTGACATAATTGGCATGCATGTTGGATGGAAGGGCTACATGTTCATATATGTATGTATGTATCTATGTACATGGTGCATTGTCAACAAGTGCGTCCTGTTAGAGAGCAAACTCAGCAGAGGGCAGCAGGCAGCAGGACCAACTGCATTTAACCAGGGTATTAGATATCTAGTTTCTTTTACTTTTCCACTGAGAAAGTAAAGTGAAAGGACACAGATAAAGGCGGTTGAATGACTAGAGATGGTTGGTTGCCTCATCATTGACTTGCCTCCTTAGATACACTGCGTAAGATAAAGTTACCCAAAGGCTAGAGATTTTCA
Source organism: Drosophila willistoni (assembly GCF_018902025.1). Lineage (NCBI taxonomy): Eukaryota > Metazoa > Arthropoda > Insecta > Diptera > Drosophilidae > Drosophila > Drosophila willistoni. The sequence continues at coordinate 10,460,596 of NW_025814052.1, forward strand.
TCCTTCAGTTATGTCTCTCCCTTTCTCGCTTTAAAAACCAATTTGTGTCATCCTCTTTAGCTTAGTAAAAAGAAACTTAAAAATTGGCTAACATTCTCCAAATATGTATATATACATTTGTGCCAGTTATTTTCTATTCTAATAGGTATCGAACTGAAACAATTAACAAAATAATCTGATTAACAGGAGCAATTGGATGTGTATCATCTGTTCCCAATTCGTGGGATAAGCGAGGTAAGTAAATCGATGACAAATTCCTTTCCTACCCAATTACAAAGAAATGGAAACAGAGCCTTGACTATGGACATACCAATTTCGGTTTGAGCTTAACCTTAGCATCATGGACTCAAGGAATAGCAAGAAATTCACTTCCAGACTTGCACTTGGACTTGCAGAGGGAGTCAATGTAAGGAGCATACCTATTCCCCTTTTTTTTTGTAGAAACCAAACTATGTATGTATGTACATACATATGTATGTAGATGGCAAGAAACACATGCCGTGCATAATTACATACATCCTCCCCAATGTGTGTGTGTGTGTGTGTGGCGTTCTATTGTTTCATCAACAACAATGGCAACGTCAGGGATGGAGCATTGGGCATGGGTCACCTTCATCACCGTCATCAACATCAGCGGGTTTCGTCATCTTCTTTATTTTGTGCACTCAAGCGCCTTTTACTTTGCGCATAATTTCTTAAGCCCCCACCCCCCCTCCAACCAGCCCCACCAGTCTTCACTCCACCCCTCCCGAAACTTGGCAGTCATTGCACTTGCCTCAAGATTATGGGAATGAGCATGAATATGGATTACGAGTTAGGATTAGGGTTATGCCAGTTGCTTTATAGACAGAACAAAAGATCGTTTATAGATCGGTTGCTAGTCACTCGATGGCTATATCACTTAACTATATAGATTACAGTTTTTCTTGTCTTGGTTAAGTTTCCTCGAGAAGAGGGCGTTCTTTGTCAGCGGTTACACATCTTTGCCTTTACAAGTAGGATCTGCGGAAGGAAGGGAAAAGAAGGGCCTTACCCCATTTGTCAGGCAGTTGTATTTGTCGTTTTTCCCTCGTGTTGTGTTTTTTTTTTTTTTTTCGTCGCTTGTCTATCTCATGGCTGTTTGTATGTTCCATTAAGAGTAGCTCTTGGGCATGAATGTCATCATCAGGACAAGTGTTCCAGGGGCCTCACATGGGACGGCAGCAACAAAATCAGAAGCAACCGTTGGACTAGGGTGAAAGTAAAAACTGAAAAAAGGGATTTGGACCCTCATGCATTTGCTATACTCTACTTCAGGAGATCATCAGAGATGACATGAATAAATGTTTCGAGCATTTGATGTACCCCTCGATGGGGTTAGAGTATAATTACAAGAGGTGCCCCTTCTGACGAATTTCTGCAGCAACGAAACGAAACGAAACGTAACGTCAAAGGCAAAAAGAAACAGCAAGCAGCAGCAGAAGCAGCGTTGACGTTTGTTGTGGGTTCATCATAGATGGATGGATGGTTGGATGGATGGATGGATGGTTGGTTGGTTGGTTGGATGGTTGGGTTGGAGAATTGAGAGTTTACCTCCCACATATATAGCATAAGTTGGCTAAGGGTTTCGCCAGAGTTCGTTAAACCTTTAAGCATCGAAGTTTTTATTTTCTTCATCCTTCGGCAGAGAGAAACATAGCGAAACAACAAACTACATTGTAAATGGGGGGGGGGAAGTCATGATGGCGCGAAAAAAAAAAAATACAAAAAAATAACCCAGCGCGAGAGATCCTTTTGGCTAAATGCCCTACGGCCCCTCAGCGCAGATATTGTCACAGTGGGAAAACGAGATTGGTTGCACTCCAAAAAAGGAAAAACTTAGCGTATGCCACTCTAGGCGCGTTGACAAAGTCAATGACTGCAAAACGAAGGACTTTCATAAGCAAGATAGGGGGTTGGGTGGGTGTTGGTTTAACCATTGTGCTAAAATGCCTTTAAATAACGCACATTTTCAATAAGCAAAACCAATGTGCTGGTGAGGGGGCGCCTGGGTCGGGGGAGAGATGGAAAGCTTTTAATTAAAAACATTTCAGAATTTATAGCGATCACGCAATTGTGGAGTTGGGCTCCAAAAAAAAGCAGAAACTGGAGATACAAATGGAAGAAATTTGCCCCCAAAAGTATGCAATATGCATTCAATTTTTGGTGAACTATAAGGAAATTTAAGACAAAGTAGGTATATTTAAAGTTTATAATATAAAATTCGTTATAAAAGATAACTACATAGCAATTGTAACTCATATTAACAAATAATTGCATACTTTAGGGTGACAAATTTCTAACATTTCATATGGAAAGCGATGGTCAATTGAGGCCAGGTAACGTAGTCTCTTCTATTAGAAAAATTATACTTCTTTTCATAAGATTTTTTTATTATAATTATAATGGAAGCTTCTGTTTCTGGCTAATACTTTTATTTAAAAGAAAAAAATAATAGTAATACATACTAATTATTTACGGGTACTTGGTTAATTGATATCTCATTAGATTAGATTTGAAAAGCCTTCACTAAACAATCCCATCTCATAAAGTTAATTGTTGCCTCTAATATTAAACAAGCTTTTACTTGGTGTAAAAATCGATTTTTCTTGTTTTTTTGTGTTTTTGTTTTTCTACTCCCCTTTGTGTAGCACTTTAAGAAACAATTTTTATTTTCACATCATTTTTTAATATCACTTTCACCACACATTCGATTGCATGTGAAGAGTGTTAAGGAGAAGGAGAGAGAAAGAGAGAGAGACAGAGAGAGAGAGACTCAGGATGAGAATTTGGGTTTTTGTCTGATTGGTTATCGACGCGAATGAAAACAATGGTCAATGGACGTGTGAAGGAGATCCTACAGAAATCCGCAAACATGGCCATAAACACTTCATCGACACTTGGGTGTATGTGTGTTTGTGTGTGATATATCAAATTGTTGTTGCCTGACTTGAAATCCATAACGAAACCCAATGTGTGCTCCTCTAGTCTCTCTCTTCTTGTCGGTTGGCTCGTACTTTCCTTTCGAGCAAAGTTGCGGAAGCAACATTTAATTGACTTGGCGTGTTAAGCATTGCATACCAGCACATAACAGCAATCAACTGACAAACAACTTGTGGGACGTGCGACGACGACGACGACGACGATGATGACGATGACGATGACGATGGCCATGGTTTAGGGCAGGAGAGAATAGAGGATGCTGGATGGGGGCGAATGGAGGATCGCACTCTAACTGGCATTCAAACAATGCCAAGTAGCCTCAAATTTTATTGAGCGCGTCTGATTGAGCGCACACTATGGCCACAGACAGACAGACAGACGAAGACATAGACAGACAGACAGATAGACAGACAGACAGACAGCTAGGCGAACCATGCAACTAACCACAACCTAGAGCGAATGAACCGGCGGACGTACAAGCGCCCTGGTCCTGGACCTTGGAGCCATTAGCGCTGTCAATGGGCAACTCGAACGCATATCGTTTACAAATGCTTGGACATGTGTGCCCGGGTTACCAATAAAACCGACATCTGGAATGCCAAAGAACTGAGAATGTGAATACTAAGAGAAACAAGAAAGCGAAAAAAAAGGACCAATATCTCGCTAACATTTACTTGCAAAATTCTAAAAAATTTTTTTAAGCAACCACACACACAAAGGATTCTCTTAATTAGTGTGACCATGCTAACTAAATGCTTCTATTTCCAGAGTTGATTTTGAAAGCCTCACAATATATTTATCGAAAATAATATTCTTTTCATAAACCAATTTTAATATGTACTCAATTACATTTCTTTAAATTTACAGCATCTGTAAAACGGCGAATTCTCGACTAAATTTTAAAAACTATTTTAAAACATTTGAAATGCTATCTTATTAAGTTTAAGCTCTGCCAATTTCTAAAATGTATATTTTAACTGGTTTTTTATATTGCAAAAAACCGTTACTTTTAAAAATGCACAAAATTTGCCTAATTTTAAATGAGGAATTTGAAAAGCTTAATTTAAGAACAGTTAAAGGTATTTAAATTCATTTTTTTTTTATCGTTCCTTGGAAAATCTGTTTGTATTTGAATCAATAAATGTTGAACTAAAAAGTTTCCTTTAGCTAAACTAAGAACTAACCAAATTTGTTTCTACATAAATAAGTAGTTCTCACTTACTCAACAAAAGACAATAATACTGTATAGGATGGATTGGAATTCCCATTGCTTAAATCTATCTTGACATTTCCAATAGCTCTTTGGCCTAAACAATGTTTCTGGTAATGTCCTCTTCACTGGAATAATAAGCAAAATTGCAATGACTTGACAATTGCAGCAAAAAAAAAAAAAAAGTGTCTAAAACGAGCTGAGTCATCGTTGGGCCATTTGCGGCATTCTGTTAGATGTGTTAACTTAGATTTGCAGTCATTGTGTATTAAAAATTATGCCCTTTCCCATCGCAACGACCTCCTACGACTCTGTTTTCTGCCATCCTACATCCTAGCTATCCACATTTTCTTTTTCCTCCATGTTGAAAACTAACTTTTTGCATTCCTTTGATGCCCTTTTTCACGCTTAAGATATATACTTTTTTCGCATTAGAAGCTAAAGAAGAAATTCGCTTCTTTTGACTTATAAGACATAATGAGGCTTATATGAATGCAAATTGTTTTCACTAACCACATCTAGAAGAGCTTCTGGCAAATAAGTATTAAAGATGGGTATTCGAAATTTCCATGATGATGAAAAAACAAAGCTTCAAGTAAAAAATATATCAGGAATCGGATTGAATTATGGGTTATAGAAGCTAAAGATTACATTTCTTGAAATCTTAAGTATACATTTTCAACACATATTTTTAATTTCTCCTGTTGTAATATTAGAGCTAATAGCAGTGTTGATAAATGGCTATGTATGCACCATTTTACTAGTGTTGGCTAACATAATTTGTTAAGATTTCTATAGCTATAGCTATAGAGTATCACATAGTTTGGGAAAGTTGCAGTTTCGTCGTTGCCTCAATCTTTACAAATGCATAAATTAGTACCAACTACAGCAATAACCACAATAACAGCAACAACAACTACAACAAGAACCACTAAGCGAGTCAATTTCGCTGCACATTATGAGACCAAATTATCAATGGCCATAAAGTGTTTCCTCTTTGGACTGTAAAGCTGCTGCAAGCATTTGTACTTCTCCCCCATACAAAATGCGTTCATCACGATATTTTTTTGCCTATAGTAAAGCAGGGTATATACAATTTGTCAAATGACTTGCCGCACATTTAAATGCATTTGTAAAAGAGTAAACATACTTCGGCATTTTTGTTATCTCGACCCAGTGCCCAACGATGATGCTGAAATAATAAAATGTGAGTGATTTGGCGTGGCGGTGTGTGGTGGGGAGGGGGAAGGGTAAGGAGAAGCGACCGAGTGCAAAGCTGGCCAAAGTGTAGGATGTGTAGATGAGACTCCCACAAAAAAAAAAAAATAAAAAATAATAATAATAAAAAAAAAAACAAAATATAGAAGAAGAAAAAACGCTAACAAGTCACAAGCCGCATTCAGAGTCAGAGTCAGAGTCAGAATCAGAGGGAGTCAGCGTGCAAATGGGAAGGAAACAGACTTGAGTTTGCATTTGAAGCTAAAGCTGAAGCCTTTTCTTGAAGGGGGAAAAAAAAACTTAACGCTTTAAAAATTACTTGCCTCCTCCGCCAATATCCAATGCCAGACAATGGGCCAAATTTCAATTTTCTTTCGATATCCTTACAATGAGTATTTCTACATACATATGTCGAGTAAAGAATAAGTCCTATATTTTCTAAACCTAAGTTATAAATGCAAAAGTTATGAAATTTACCTTTTCAAAAATCTTGACTATACTTAAATATACGTATGTATAAATTTCGTTTGTAAAACTAACAACTTTAACAGCTTGACTTCTTTGCGAATCTTTTTAAGTAACTGCGGCAACACTGTGTTTCTCTCTCACTGCTACTTTATCATCTCTAGGTAGGGTTGTCACAATATTTGTGTTTAGTGTGACCGTTTTTATATTTTTCGTTTGTTCTGTTGTACTGCTTTAAATCCAAAAATTACATTTTAAAAGGTAACAAATTGAGATTTGTTATCAATTTTTTCCTCTAAAATGCACATTTTAAGTAGAACTCAATATTGTTTTTTTTTTCTAATTTTTAACCACAGTGCAGCAGCTGCTTATTGGATGCATTGCAGAGAGAAACACCGTTATAAATAAATGTTCGTATTGCCATTACAATTCATTGTGTTGGCCAACAACCGCAAACGCCTTAATTTGCCCCGCCTCCATTCCACACAAAGAGCAGAGCAGAGCACATCCTCTTCATTCGCTTCATTCTCCATGCTCTCTGTCTCTCCCTCGTCCCCTCATGTATGTATGTGTGTGTGTGTGTGTGTGTGTGTGTGTACCTTGTACCTTGAGGCGTCCATCCCGTTGCTTAAATGGCGTTAAATATGGCATTGATGATCATTATCAGTGACCCGACGTAATCCAATAGCTCCATCACGTTGTCGAGGTGTTAAATTTTTCCTTCATTCCTTCATTTCCTCCATCCTCCATACCCAATGCCAGTACGAAAACCAACCTCAGCTTTAACTGCAGCTCCCACTTTGGGCCAGGTTCAGCTTGAAGCGCTAATGAAGTTGGCCGTGCAGTTGTTTCTTTTCTTTTTTTTATTTTATTTTTATTTTAGTCACAATTCAAAAATGTTTGCTGGACACACAATATATTTAAGCACCATTTCTGCCATAGCTAGTCACGAATTAATTTTTGTGATACTAGGCCCCACCCTTCCCCTCATCCGGTTCCTGCCACACTTCCAGCACTTCCCAGTGGCTTCATCTAATGAATGCCTCCAACGCCTGCTAAGGCTGATGCTGCTGCTGCTGCTGCTGCTGCTGATGCCGCCGTTTCCATTGTCGATTGTGGCAACGCCTACCCAAGAGTCATTTATAATTTCTCGCAGTCGCATCCTCAAAAACTTTGGCAAGTTTTCATGATCGTGGTGCACGTTTTGTTTGGCATTATTTACGGGCGCACACACCACACACCACACACACACACACACACACACACACACACTTAAGCACACCCTGTTTTCCAGTTGCCTTCTCTCTCTCTCTTTCTTGTGGCCACTAACAAGTTGCCGATTGGGCTGCTTGCCCGATCATCCTCGTCTTGTTGCTCTGCACATTAACTCCTTTCCCAATAATCATAATAATTTACGACCACCCAACAGAGTTCGAAAACGGAACGCAAAGAATCAGAATTGCAGAATCTCTCAGTAACATACAGAACAAGTAACAAAAACAAAAAAAAGAAAAAAGAAAAAGAGGAGCATTTTGTAAGCATTTTGTTGCTCGGTTCCTGTTTGCTGTTTGCTGTTGTAGTTGGGGGAGGGGGGAAAATGATGTTTGGTGTTGTTGGTAGGCGTGATCCCGATCGCTTTTGGTAATACGGTTTCTCTTACATACAATAATTTGTGGCACCAAATGGCAAAAAATTGCTTAAACATAAAATTATTTCTGTTCATATGAATTAAAGCGATCGTTAAACTTCATTTAAGTTTATGCATCTTGATAATCTTCAAATAAAGTAATAAATTTAGCTACACCAAGAAATAAAAAGGAATCAAAGACTTGCAATTAGTTAGAACTGAAAGTAATTAAGACCCAAAAAATGCCTTCAATAAGTAATTCATTTACTCACTTAGAAATAGATATATAAAATGGTTCGGAAATTGGACAAAATACAGTCTGAGAAAAGTACCCAAAAAGTCACCAAAAATGTTTTTCAAAATTTTCTAATAATTTTCACAAACTCGTAAATTTGAGAATTTGAGTGTTGTTTAAAGTTCCTAATGATCTTTTGCTTTACTTGGAACCGAAAACAATACCTACATAATTTTTGGCAAACTTTCAAAATAAATCTAACTTTTGTTATGATAGACGAAGTAAGATCTTCAAATTTCATTAAAATTATTACTTATTTCTTATCATCTTGAATTGAGGTAAAGGTTAATATGACCTTTTATAAATGAGTAAGCGTTAATCATATAGATTATTACCATTCTTTGTCTTCTATAAGGAATCTTCATATGGTCCTTATCTATATTACTCTAAAATTCTTGACTATATTAAAAAGGTTTTTTTATAACTTCCAATAAACTTTGATTAGGCAATTCGCCAATTGGATCAAACAATTGTGAACTGATTTCGGCGTTTTTTTTTTTTTTTTGGAATTTAAAATGATTCAATGGAATTCAAACTCCACTTAATTTTCATTGCTGTTGAAATAATAGTAAAACAATGAAAACTTTACACACAACTTTAGTTTTCACGCCAAAACGAATGTCTAGACATTTGCCCAACATTTACGCAACTTTTCAGGCTCCGATTCAATTGGGAGCCCCGAGGAGATGGAAAAGAGAACTTTCCACTTGGTTTATCTCATTTTTATTTTGCATTTCATTTCATTTGTTTAATTGGGCTTAATTGATTTATTTTGCGGTCAAAACGAGCATTCAGAAGGTGTGTATAGCATTCGATTCTGCGGTTACGAAGGGTTGTGGTAGTTAATAAAATTATGTGACCACAAAAAAAAAAAACTAAAAAATACACATTGATGTAGAAAAGCATTCAGCATGAGGAATCTTGCCAGTTATATTACGAATATACATAGATTGAATAATGGCAATGAAAGTCATCTTTTCATGATATGGCAGAAAATTGGAATTGGAATTCTGTTTAATTGTTCCACAGTGCATTATGATTTTGGCTATAAGTGAATCTGCATATTGTAGGGCTCAACACACTTGGACAATGGCCAATGGCAGAGAAGGAGGCTAGAGTCAAAGTCAGAATCAGATGCCTCTGATGCCTGACGATTATGTGTGGCCTGACAATGAGCTCCAGCTGGACTCTTAGTTTCCCGAATGCTCATCCTCAATGGGCAACAAATAAACCGCTGTGAGTGACAGTCCAATCCAGCGCAGAGGGAGTTCACAAGTTCAAATTGGGTCCAGCGGCAGAATATACACACACTTTCCTCTTTGATATATATAATAGTGAATTTTTTTATACCCTGACTCTCTCATAGTTTCCCTTCATTTTGAAGGAATTAAATCATGGGAATCATATGCCAATATAGCCAATATTTTTGGTATACCTGCAGTTAATAACAAAATCTGACAACAACCCACAAATTTGTGGACTATTTTATATGAAGTGAATACTTATTTAGTATATTATTTTAATGGGATTGAAATCTCTATACCATTCTAGTCTTAAAATGTTGGTCAAATTAATGAAATTGGTACTTATTTTAATCTATTACATTGTTAATAATATCAAAAAAAAAAAAACGTATTTTTTGATTTTTTCCTATAAGATTTTCATAAATTTCTGTAGACTGTAGGCAATTTGTATATTGAAAGTAAGATAAAAATAACTTTTTTAAGCAAACTTGATCTACTTAAACTTTTTACAAGTCTGTGCATCAAATTCGAAGGCTTTAAAACCTCCAAGATCTTAGCTTTCATAGGAACAACCAAAACAAACAAACATATCCTTTTGCCATAAACTAACAGGGTATAAAACATGATAAACTGGGAGGTTTGTTATTTTAGAAACAAATTGATTTGAAAAAATATTGAATTTAGCAAAGTTCTTGATTGAAAATAGTAGTCGATCTCAATATGCAAAATCTGAGAGCTGAATCTTTAAAACTTTACAAGGAAAATACGTTGATAGATACACTATTTGAACTTTTCTTGTCCTGCTAAAGAGGATCATATATATTTTACAGATAAGGAGATAACCAATGGCTATAATATGTGTAAAACTTATTGCCCTCTATCTCACTCGGATATTTATAATAGTAATTTGTATTAAATCTCACAAGAGAAGAGAAGAGTTATTTTCCTTGTAGATGCTTTCTTCATATCAAAGCCAATATACCCTTTTTGTAAAGGCTAACAAAAAGCTAAAAGACAAGAAAAAAAAAACACTGGGCAATGCCATCTTTAGCTGCAACTTCAACTCCGATTTCGATTGCAACTGCAACAGAGTCTCTTCCGCCAAATGCTGCGCATAAAATGCGCATAAATAACGAACATACAACAACAACAACAACAACAAAAAAGAAACCACTAAAAAACCAAAACCAAAGAAGAAGAATCATAATAAAAAGAAAGAAAAAAAAAAAAACAAAAAGGAAAAGTAAACGCATTAAGAACACAAGCTAAAGGCTAAACGGTACTTTTTCGTCTTGGTCTCGGTCTTTTTCTTGGTCTTCGTCTTGGCCACGCTGCGCATGCGTGTTTGGGAGCTTAAATGCTTCTGACATGCGTCAAATGTGGAAGCCCGACAACCCGACAACCCGACAACCCGACAACCCGACAGCCCGTTGCCGTTTTGCCGCTTTGCCGTGAGCCAAAGTGACATCTCGCCTGCCAGCATGGCACATTCCTGTGTGCATCGATATATCCTTCTATCCTTGTCGCCCTTTGTTGTTGTTGCCCACTCCGGCTCAATTAGAAATTCATGATGTTCCAGTGGAAATTGCAGCACTTTCTCGATACTTTTTCTTGTTTCGGTTAACTCTCAACTGAACTCAGCTTTGACACTTGCTTTTTTGTTATCAACCAGTGCCGGATATAGCCATATATCTGGACTATTAAATGCCATCTGTCTAGCGCCTTTTGGGGGCCTCACGCATTAAAAGATTTTTAATCATGAAAATTGCCATAATGATAATATGAAAAAATTCTTCAATTTCTTAAGATGCAAATCTGTAACTTTGACAAATTTTTAGTTATTTATGAAAGTGAAATCTCATTTGAATGCTTGGAAATTCAATTTCGAATAGGAAACTAAATCGCGTTAAACGTTTCAAACGAGGCCAAAATCTAAAAAAAAAAAAACCAAACCGACATATATATAATGGAGTTCTAATTTGGGCAATTTTTGTTCATTGAAAGACATCATTGGAATGTGAAAATACATTACTATGATGTCTTTCAATCTGCATTAAAATTCAAGAGATAAAGAAGTATTTATCAGCATTTAGGAATTGCCAAAAATACAGTCTGAATAAATGTTGGCCAAATCCGTCACTGTTATTAACCAAGGTTAACTAATTGTGCTGTGCTTTTAGTTTTTCGTTTCAACCTGTTGTTGTAATTCGCAACTAGTTTTGTCATTGAAGTTGTGTAGTTTGACATGACAATACCAGAGAGGCAATTTAAAGATGCCTAGCCATATGGATGCCAAAAATAGTTGTTCATTATCAACTAATTAAACGTCCTTTTGGTAAACAACTAAAATGTTCAGTAGAACAAATTAATATCAAGGATCTTAAGCGTTTTTTAGTGCTGTCGACTCTTCAATGCTCTTAAGCTAACTGATTATATTTCTTTATCTCTAAAACTTTTTGTAATTAGCTCTGAGACCTTCTCTCATCTCTATTGTTGTCTATTTATATACCATTTTACCCTATGGGTACTTGTTTTACTGGTGTATGGTATACCTTAGTCGGCGAGACGACTTACTTACTTCACTTTTAGTTATAGTTAATATAATTTTAGTCTGTTGTCTATTCGTTAATAAGCTAGGATGAGAAAGTTCCATTATTGATCCCTAGGAAAGTTTCCAAAATAAGTTGATGCTCATAGCTTGGCTATTGCTTCCTTTTTTTTCCCATAACTTAAAGCAGAAATTCCTGTAATACATAATTTACATTATTATCTTTAATCATACTCGAGTTAGATAGTTACAAAAAAATTAGCAAAAAGTATTACAACTTTTTTTTGTCTGTTCTTCATAATTAAATACATTCTGAAAATAATTTTAGTTATGGCAAAGATCGTTTAGATATGAAAACTAACTGACAAGTATATCTACTTGACATCATTTTACATCATGGCATGTAATGGCAATTAACTTGTGATTTTGCAATGATAATTGCACACATTTTTCATTCATTTTCATTCATTCATTTTATATCATATTTACCGCACTCAAGTCTTGAACGACATCATAATCGACGACGCGTTATAATGTTGATAATTCACTCACTTATTAATTAAAATGCACAGACCAATTCGTTCAGACAGAACGAACTGCCAACGACTTGGAGTTGTAATGAGAACTTGGGATCTCCATTGCATTTGCATTTTCATTTCCATTGCCATTTCCCCATGTGCTCTGCGAGCCTTCTGCGAGGATGAGTGAGGGATGGGTGAGAAATGAAGGGAAATGGGTGGCAACTAGACAATAAAATTTCATTTAATGCTGATGAAGTGGAAATGCAATCCGCCTCGGACTCAGAGTGTTTTCCCCTTCCCCTTTTTGGCAGACAGTTCAGCTAATTTGTCGCGCCTTTTTTTATGGCGGAAACTGTTGATTAATTTTTTTTCCTTTTTTTTTTAACCAGCAGCCTCGTAAAAGTTTGTGTCAGGCTGAAATGCCAAAGGATTAGATTAGTTGATGGCAAAATTGGCTGAGGCATCATAAAAATTCTGTGCTGCCAACATTGTTGAGGCCTCCTCAACATGTGGGCATTAGCTCAAATTGCAAGTGCAAATTGTCCAGATGCTTAAGTTTTTCTTCCTTCATACATCTGACAGATTTTAAATAAAAGTACAAATTGATATTAACAACGAGGCCGCTTGGGTTAACAACATTTGTAAAGCGATTAAAAGAAATTCCCCAGGCTCCCTCTCTCTCTCACCCTCTCAGTTTACTGGCCAACCTAAAAAATAAGTAAGCAACAAAAAAAAGCCATAAAAGTCAACTCTGCTGTGTCTAGTGCAAAAGTCATTGAAACTCGCGGACAGAGCAGAGCACAAGAGTCAGAAAGTGCATTGCAATGCGTTAAATGGATGGGTGAAGGAGGGGGAGGGGAAAAGGGCCAAACTTCTGCCACAAAAGAAGTGCAACAAACAAGTTTTGTTTCTGGCAAAAGTTGCGTAAAGAAAAATTACAGCCTGGCTGACTCCTGCATCCTGATGGTAGTTATATCCTGGCGCAGTTATGTCAACCCCAGAACGCTTGAACTCTCTGTTTTGCTTTCTATGAGGCTTATTATAAATAACATCATCACAGTGACATGGTATGGCACACACACACCAACACACACACACACACACAGTATAAACTGAAAGCCCTTTTTGTGTGGTTAAAACAAAAAGTCTCTCATTTACTTTATGCAGCATTAAAAGAGTTAGTTAGTCCATATTACGTTTGTGGCTATCAAAAAGTTTCATTTCAAGTAGTTTATTATTAATGGTCATTTAAATTAAGAAGCATTAAAAGCATTTAATTAGATTTGCATATTAGTGTTTTATATAGACTTTTGTCTTTTTCACTCTAAAGTTTTGAAAAAAAGGTTAAAAAATTTATAAATTTTTATTTCGCCACAGAATTTAAAGGGGAATATCAAAGAAAGTATTGTGCTTATTGTTATTCAGGTATATAAAACGGTGTAAAAAAAAAACATTAATCATTAATCGAAACAAATATTATATCTTGTGAATATCGTAAAATCTTGAAAAACTGCGAAAGTATTTATTTAAGATATTCCAAAAAAACAAAACCTTTTAAAGCAAAAGGAATTTCAACAGGAAATGAACAACTTTTTATGTTATTTTCATTAATATCTTTCAGATCAGACGTTTTTCACTATGATATCTACAACCTATTAAAATGCAGTTACATGAACTATAAACTTCATTTTTTGTATCAAAATACAAAGATATACATATATCAAATGAGAATAAGTTTCCATGTTTTAACCGACTATTTTGGTGACCGGAAATCACATTCAGATTGGATTATAGGAAAACAGAAAATAGCCAATTTAATTTAATAGATATAAAGCCCAATAATCGGAATGTCATGATGAATTTGATACTTTTTAGAACCCAAATTATTTAAAACAAATCGATACGAGGAAATATGGAGAGTTAAAGAATCGACTACCCGAAAAGCTACTAAAACGATTGAAACGTTTTCCGAAAGAAACAGATCGACCACTTAAAGAATCGATTCGATAGAGGCAATCTTGTTAAACTAAGTGTTTTAGCCCTAAAGTTTTCAGTTATGTTGTCCTTCTCGACTATAACAATGTATGTAAATTGTTAGGTCATCGTTTTACTAATGCCAAAAAGAGTCCATACGAAACGAATACTCAAAAGATGAAATAAAAAGGCGGCTTGATGCATAAATAACTATGTTGAAATCACTTAGCTTACAAAATTGAATAACTTGAAGAGCTGTAATCTGATTCCGACCCCCTCAAACATCATCATCATCATCATCATCATCATGCCATTGGAAGATTAGTAACGTTTACCGGTCTCTTCCTCTAGTAAAATGTATAAGCAATAAGCCAAAGGGCATATGCAAAGAAATAGTAAAGAAAGAAAACGACAAGAAAGAAGTCAAGAGAGAGAGAGAAAGAGAAGAGCAGATTGCCATTACTTAAGGAGCAAGTTGCGAAATTCATGGCTTACATTTTACATGGAACACTTTACTACTCTATCTCTATTATAGGTTTTTCATAACCAGAACATATTTTCCAGTTAATAAATGAACTTATTTTCATAAAGTAAAATTGTATAGTTTTCCATAAAGTGTTTGCTCATTTAGTATTAAGTTAGTATTAAGTATCTTATTAAGGTTTTGCCATGTACAAAGTAATTCCAAATATTATCTAATATCTCAGCTGAAAGGAGATATTAGATGAGTCTAAACTCTTAAATGTATAAAGCTAAATATAATAATTAAGAAAATAAAGCATGAGAATAAACTAAAATTCCCATAATCATTTTAGATATGAATTCCTTGAAATTTCCAATTACCTTACAGAACAAGCGACTTCTTAAGACCTAAATAATTCGCCTTATACCTTTTTAGGACTGAAGTAGAGTTAAATCTTCTCTAATTCAATCTTCTTATCTCAATAATGATTGAGATATACATAAAAGAAAAACTTTCTTTCTTTATTTTTATATATTCATGCTAAATCTAATACAACTAACCAACTAAACTTATATAGTAATTGCTAATTAGACAAATTTAGTTTTTGAAAGAAAGTCCAAATTTGCTATTCGAAAAGTTTATATTTTGCCAAATTCTTTTTGACTAATGTCATGATAAAAAAAAAAAAAATAAAGATCAAGAATTTTTAATTCTAAGGAAATTGAAAGAAGCTTTGCTTGATATTTAAATAAACTGCCTTGCCCCCGATTTTTGTGTTCCCTATCGCCTTGATGATGTGGCATGTTGCATGTATGTATGTAGGTAAGTAAGTGTAGATAGTAAACGAAAAGTCAAATGCGCTTATAACACTACAAAATACACAGAAGCCGCACCACCAACAAACCACCAAAGCAGCACCACCACCACCACCATTACAAGCTTGCCATCATGACTCCCCCGCTAACCACTAAACCGCTAGCCAACTTTGTCTGCCCTGTGATCCGGGTTTGAGTTGAAAGTCAAAGTCGACGGAAGCATCAGCCAGAATGCCAAATGGCAACAATGGCGACAGTTACATTAAACCGACGCGTCGGTTCTCCTTGCTCGTTGTAAGTTGCACGTTGCACATTGCCGTTGCCGTTGCCTTTGCCGTTGCCTTTGCCGTTGCCGTTGCCTTTGCCGTTGTTGCCTCAGTTGACAAACACTCTGTGGTAGATGGACAGACAAAGATATGGAGGGAACAAAGTTACAACTGCCAGGCGCCTAATTGGTTTACTTAATGTATGTTGCTTGTTTGTCGTTGTTGTTGTTGTTGTTGCTGCTGTTGTTGTTGTTGTTGTTGCTGTTGTAACCCAAAACAAAAAGAAAATGTTGCAACTTGACAGAATTTAATGGAATTCTGTTTAGAGTTTTGGCAAACAAACGATTTTTATGCGTATACATAATGCCAAAGTGGGATAGTTTTTTGGCCAAAAAAATTAACAAAACGATTAGCAATGAAATTAGAAATTAGATTAGCTAAAATATGTTTGAAACAGTAAAAACAAAAACAAAAAGAAAATAGTGAAAGTTATCAAAACTTTCATCGATTTTAATAACGTTTTACTAAAGTATTATTAGTGTGCCGCCCCCTAAGTTATGCTATAGCTTAACGAAAATCCAAGGGAAAAGAAAGTTATTAAACTTGCCATTGAAATTGATTGCAAATTGAATTATAACTTCATATTATGATCGAATTTTAAATTTTTAGTTATTGTATTAACTTGTTTCTTATTTTTGCTTCCCAAAGGTATGCGCAGTTTTAGTATTTTAAATATATGTGGTTTGTTTTCCTAATGCATTCCATTATAATGGAATGGATATTTGGAAAAATCAATTCCGATTCGAATTTTGACAAAAAAAAATCATGATGACTTTTCATGATTTGAAAATAAAGACATGAATTTTTCAAATACTTCAAAAATTGTCTAAATTCAAGCTTCATCAAACTAGAATATTTTGATATTCTATGACATTTTTTGATAGCTTTTAAGGTGACTAAGATAAAAATTGAAAAGTATTTGTAAGAGCTATGGTTTTCAAAAATTGCCTAAAAATGCTGAAAGTTATAGATTCACAATATTAATAGTTTTTAAGAATTTTGTCAGAATTTTTAAAATAAACTTTTGGCTAGTTTATCTATTTTGCTCAGAACTAAATTTTTATAAAGGGATAAACAATAAATCAACCTTGCATTAGGTAATAGAATGAAGTTTAATATTTTCTCCCTTCTTAATACATAGATAGAAATTGAAATTCCAGATGATTGAAAAAATCAAAAATCAAGGGTAATTAGAAGAACTTTTTAATAGTTTTAGAATATCATACTAATGTACGATATTGATCCCACACATTATTCATTATGGGTTCAATATTCAAAAAAGATAAAAGTGTTTTGAAAAAAAAAGAAACAATCATCTAGTTTTAAACAAAATAAAAATTGTTGTATTTTAAAGCTGTAATTATTGGATATCATTTGATTTCGTTGCTGGTGACTGAAATCGCCACTCAAACATTAAAAAAATATGACAGTTCTAGTGAAATGAAGTGGGGGGAGGGGGAGGAAAAAGAGGAAGAGGAATAGTAGCCAAAGGCACTTACTCTAGAACTCTTGGCCCTTTACGAGTCCTAGAAAAAAAGGGCGATAACAAAATGATGCGCTTATAAATTGTTACCAATGTTCCGATGCGTTTCTTTCGTGTTCGTTTGTCCGTTGGTTTTTTATTCCCCTTTTTTTTTCATTTTTTTTTTTTTTGTATTTTTTTGTGATTTGTAAGCAAGACATGGAGGAGTTGTAGAAGTTGGCTAAGAACGGGGAGGAACACTAAATGATGACAAGGTAACGGAGGGATTTGGCGGTGGTAGAGGGGAGGGCAAACAGCTTTAGACACTTTAACACATTCCACTGGGAATTCAAAAGAAGGAGAGACCACATCACTACCATCAGCATCAGCATCAGCATCACCATCACTAACTCACATACTCACAGACACTTGGAACATTTAGACATCTTTTGAGACCGGTTTTTCGGCGCTACAAAACTCGCCTTGGATTCGAATTCAACTACTCTTAACTAGAAGAGAACTAAAAGAACTTAAGGCCGCCCCCTCTCCCACCCACCCACCGCTCCTTGCATAGATACCACAAAAGGCCAGGAGACATGACATGAAGACACCATCGACCAGTAGCCCAGACTCCCTTCTTGTTAGACCCTCCTTATCCAATTTACTTAGCCCCCATTAAGGGCATAGAGGGCAAATGGTGTCCTTGTTTGGTGTTTGCTGATTCTCTTTGAAATTTACTAAAGGTATAAAGGTTTACTAAAAATATACAGACAGAGACTAAATAATTTTGTATCATAATCATTTATCGTCATTCAATTTGTAACATTGAGCAAATTTGAACATTTAGAATTAAAACCTGTTGATTTTTTATAGGCCTAATAGAGATCAATAGTTTTAATCATATATTATCCCTAATTTCACTAGGAGTAGGTGAAGATCAAAACTTCAGATAATGACTTTAGAGTTCATTATCTTAATTGTTAACTATTCTTAAATCAAATGACTATAGTTCTAATAGAATAGTTGAGTCCTTTCTCTGTGCTTTTGACTTTATAAGAGCACCAAAAATTTTATCTTGTGTGGTTTAAATTTTTTGTTATGTTTTTTTATTTTTTGTGTTCGTCTCGGCTTTTTTCTTTTCTTTTTTGGTAGCTCCTCCTCCCTAGCCAGCAGCTTCACATGATTACAGGAGACGATGTGACAATGGCATTGACGTTGACGTTGACGTTGACTTTGACTGGTGGCATAGTTGGCATTTACAATAAAAGCTAGTCAAATCATCGAATGACAAATACCCTGTGTGAAAAAGAAAACAATTGAATTCCATGACTTTTGAATTGAGATGCCAAATTCTAGAATAGATTCAAATTTTTCTTGTTACTTTTGCTGAAAAGCTTGAATATTTCAATTTTGAATGTATGTATATACCCATTTACCCTAGTCTCATGTACAGGGTATAAACAATGAGCAAGAAGAAGAAGTGAAGAAGAGAACTTAACCTTTTCGACAGTTTACCATTTGAGTTGTCTTTTAGGTTTTTTTGTTGCTGCTGTTGTTGTTGTTGCTGTGCCCTTTCATAGCCGTTTAATCCAAATTGTGCGTAAGACCGGGCGGCTCTTTGATCAAAATACAGGCCAAAGAAATCAGAGTGAATCAAGCGAAGGTGTTACACATACATACATACATACGTACATACTTTTTTCATATATGTATGTATTGGTTCTTTTGCAATTTTGCCTCCCCCAAGCTAAATCAAATAACAATTCATTTGATGACCTCCCAATTAAAAGTAAATATTCTTCTCTATGGCCATAGAACGTGATGACAATGTTGAAAATAGAATTTACTTTACTGGAATAAAGTAAATCTTTATCTTTCATTAAATACGTATTCCTAAGTCAACTATGACCAAAAGTATTTCCACGTATAACTTTGTTATTTTCATTTCAATTTTTATAAAATTTTCTAGGCTAATAGATCTAAAGTGTTAGTAATGAATTCAATTGGTTTTTGAAGAGCACGAGACTCTTAAAACTAAAATTCATAAAGACAAAAGCTAGATGGAACCCCTTAGAAAAATCTATATATTTTTTCAATATTATTGTAGCTATATATACTTACTTTTTTTGTCCTTTCACTCCTCTCGTTTCCTTCTGATATGCAATTTCAGCTTCCCTTGCGATTCATCATGTGCTTAGTTACCATTTTGCAAATAAGCTGCCGGAATGTCTTCGATGGCAACAAAAACCAACAACAGCAAAAATTCAATTACCTCGAAACTAGTTTGGCACATAAACAAAAATCGCAAAAAAAAAATAATAATAATAAAATAAAATCCTCTTGTGTGTGTGTGTGTGTATAGAAGCTAAAATGCATTAGCTCTCTGAGAAGGCTCTCCTGTGGTTGGTACTGGAGCGGGGAAAGAGGGCAACGACTAAATGTGGCCTGAACGTTGGCTTTCGGTGGCGGGAAACGTTGAGGCACAGGCACAAAATTAAAATATAATATTTCACTTTTGCTTCATTCTTTTATATTATTTCTTGTATACATTTTTGCGTTCGTTCTTATACGGCCCGAAGATCGCCACGATAGAGGCCAAGACTTTTGGACTTCAATTTCGAACTTGGATGAAACTTAAGGCACAGGGCAAGAAGTGCGAAAGAACCACGACCACGACGATATTTGCGAATGCCGAAAAGTGTTTCTTTTTTTTGTTTTTTGGGTATTTTTGTATATATTTTTAATGTGTAGTTTTGTGTTTTTTCTTCCTGTGTTTTTGTTTTGGTCGCTCTGCTCCGTGGAGAACGTCCTCACGCGACTAGCACGCAAAACCAACTGGCCCCGGCAGTAGCAACTGCATTTTGGAGTCACTGCCTGTGTCTGTCTCTGTGTGTGAGTGTCTCTTTTGTGTGTGTGTGTGTGTGTGTGTGTGTGTGTGAATGGAGTGCAGGCAAAAGGAACCAAGAACCAGCTAGTCAACGAGCCGAGAGCTATAAGGCTGACAAGCAAAACGACGAACAAACAGCATTGGGAACAAGCGCTTAACGAGTAGTCGGAGTTGAAAATGTTTTTTTTTTTTGTTTTAATTTTTTATTTTTTTTTTTTGGAGTCGGAGCCGGAGCTAGAGTCGGAGTCAGAGTTTGGCGTTATATGTGTATCCATCCCATCCAGCTGGCGGCGCGCGCGCTCTGCTCTCTCCTTGGCAAATATTCTAATAAAATAAGAGAGTGTGAGTGAAAAAGAGAGAGAGAGAGAGAAAGAGAGAGGGAGACAGAGATGGAGATGGAGTAGTGCATATTACGTATACGCAATACAAAAGTTAAGCCGGCACGTCTTAAGCCGCTGCAGCTAAAACCAAGGTACGGTTCACTTTGATCTTTATCAATTACAAATGTATTTTTGTAATTGATAAATATTTAGTAATTAACTTTCAAGGGCTTTTTCAAGAGTTTTTCAAAGAGTTTTTTGAAGAGTTTTCTAAAGAGTTTTCTAAAGTCTTGTTTAAAGAATTTTTAGATGAAATGCCCTAATAGAATCTGCAGAACTTGCAGCTGATCAGCAATTAATATACGAAATTACACTTTTGTAATGTCGCAAAAGGTAATTAAAAATTACTCTACTTTCTTTTAATATGAATCAAATATGATTATATTGGTAATAGAAGTCTGTTGTCATTTTCGAATCGTATTTAAACAAAAATTTGGCTTCTCTTTTGTATAGATTTGAAGTTTATTTTAAAACTACAACTTCAAGAGATATAAATTTGTTCAAGAAATGTATTTAAAATTAAAAAACAGAAACAGACCGCATTATAAGGCAATAATATAAATAATCTAAATCAATATGAAAACCAAAATTAAATTAAAGATTTTAAAATCAAAGTTCACATGACTAAAAATGAAAGTCAAAGTCGAAACGGTCAAATTATTAATAAAAATGTGGTTATTGGCTTGAAAATTAAATTTATTTTTGTTTCTGAAATCGCCTAATTTTTTTTAAATCGAACTTAATATCATCATCAAAGATTCGGTTGCAAATTCTCAGTGTGTTCAACTCACAAATGTTTTTCAAATTCAATTTCCAAAACATTGCCGCAACGAAAAGCGAAAGTCTTGTAATAATTTTATCCAAAGTGCAATCAACCGCCTCACAGACTAAAACGTTCCTGTACTTAATTTTGTGCATTTTTGCTCGTGTAACATTTTTTTGTTGTTTGCTCCCAACTTGTGGGCTCAGAGGGGCTTTTGCGGGGGAGAAGGAGAGGGAGAGAAAGAGAGACAGAAAAAGAGGGAGAGAGGGGGGATTTCGATGTGCCAACATTACATTACAAGCTAGCATAGCCAGAGCAACCCCATCAGGCCAAGTAGCAGACAGAAGGCAACAGGGAGCAGAGAATGCAACTTTAAGGAGAGCGAGAGACACCTCAAATGTGTGTGTGTGTGTGAGTGTGTGCTGCAGCTGGCAGTGAGCGCACTTCCTACTTTATTACTGGTTTCCAACTTAATAAAATATGTGGAGCGTCGTCGACGTTGCCCGCATAAGAGAATGCGAGTTGGATCGGTAGCATAAGTGCAAAGAGGGGAGAGCGGGGGTGTGTGTTTTTGTGTGTTTGTGTGGGTTGAAGAGAGGGAACGAGGGCTAGTTACTTTCTTTAGCCAGCTGTTTCATGCTTGTTGTTGCAGTTTTTTTTGCATGTTTTGTTTTTGGCCACCTATTCGCCGACTGCTCTCTGTCTTGCTCTCCTTCGCACTCGCTCTCTCGCTCTCTCTCTCTGTCTCAGTGATAGTGTGTGTGTGAGTCTCGCTCTCTTCCTCTCAGCTGTTGCTTGGCTTAGCGCCAGTCTCAGTCTTTGGTCTTAGTCTTGGTACATTAATTTTTGCTTGCCTTGTCATAGTTTATAGCAATTTCTTATTAATAAGCGCCTTTTATGGCAGCCCAGGAGCCTTAGACTAAGGACTAGAACTAGCAGCAGCAGCAGCAGCAACAGCAACCGACCAGCCACCTCTCCCATGGGCGACATTAACGTTAATAATAATAAAATGTGTAATTGCATATAACGAAGATGCGTTCTAAAGCTGCATCAAACAAAGCCAAGTCTAACGAAGTTGTCTGTCGACTCGGTGTCGGGAATCCTGCAGTTTCCACACCAACAAATCCCCCACCCTCCTCCTCCCCCTGCCCACCACAACAAGGTGTAAATCACTCTCTTAGACAGAAACACACACTTCCATATAACTATAGTGCATATTCTTGATCAGTATCTACAGACAAGTCGATCTGTACATAGTTCTGACAAAGGACACAAATTCAAAGAATTATTATTGTAACTTGTAACAAAAAGTTAAGATCGAAAAAGCTTAAGTAATGTTTTTGTTTTTAAAGGGTATTCCATAATCTATTCGAGCTCGTTTATTTTCAAGTGTCTCAAAACGAATGTCCAAAGCTTTACTTGGTACATTAGTTTTGGCTAAAAAAGGAATGGACCCAAAGCAATATTTCAGGGCCACACACACAACTTTGCCACTTCCCATGTATGTGTGTGTGTGTGTGTATCTGTCTGCTGACTTTTGTTGTGCGCTCGTGCAGTTGATAGATTTAATAGCATAAATGCAAAAGAAAATCATGTTTTCCATGTAAAATATAAATCCATAAATTTTGCAAAATTTTTCAAAAACCAAACAACATTTTTCTATACCCATCAGTTAAATGGGCATAACTGAGTCAATGAAATGTAGATAAGAAATAAATGTGCAAGTATTAAGAAGTTCAAATAGTTTCAGCTTAATTGTAAGCTTTATAACCTAAGCAAAACTGACCTAAACTAACACAATCTAAATTGGCTTAAGTTAATATTACATAACAAGCATAATCTAGCAAGACTTAACATAACCTAACTTGACTTCAAACTTGACATAACCTAACATGACATAACCGAACATAACCGAACATAACCTAACATAACCTAACATAACCTAACATAGCGTAACATAACCTAACATAACCTAACCTAACCTAACATAGCCTAAAATAACCTAATCTTATCAGCTTAAGCCAACCTGATGCATTTAAAGATCTAGGGCTATGAAATGCATAAACTTTGCCTGCTAAAGTAAGCAATAAACAATTCTAGAATTATCATTTTAAAAAAAATTGTAATTAATTAATTAATTTTTTGAATATCCAATTGGATATAATATAATTCACGAAGCAAAGATGCTTTATATACAATTGTTCAGTTATAAGGCACACGATAAGCGATCATTTTGTTGAAAACAATGAATACTTACGCATACCATTGCATACTTCAAGGAGTATGCATTGCATCCGTCAAGGAAAATATTACAAAATTGACACGCATCAAAATCTCTACTCATTTGCCTTTTCTTTCATTCTCCTTTTCCAAGCTCATTCCATTTATTACCTTAGAAGTGTTTAATTTATTTTGATCTCTCTCTTTTTGTAACATTTTCTTTTGGTTTACTGCATTGTTTTCGACGTCTTAATAAAGTTGTCTGTTGCCCGACTCCTTTGACTTTTATCCCTATTTTGTTTATACCTGTATATATTCTCAAGGTTTTTCTTTTAGTTTTTTCAATTGTTTGCTGCCTTACTCCATCGTTGACTCCTTCATGGATTTCCGTTCGAAATCCGTTTCCTTTTCCGGTTCCGCTAACGTCACGTTAACGCCTAGATGACTGGCTGACTTGTTAACCTGCCATAGTCCTTACCGCAAGTAGCAAGGGGAAAGGGAAAAGAATTTCCATTTTTTATTAAGATATATAGTTCTCTTTTTATATAGACTATCGATAACTAAAGTAACTAAAAGAGGATGTGTCCTTACGATTATTATGTATTTAAGTGATTGAAACCATTATAGAAATATATGGGAAATATATCTATTGAAATCAGAGACTATAAAACAAATATTAAAACTTTGTTAGAACTCAACGGATATTTAATTGACATGTAAACTAGAGTAAGGGAATTTCGCTGCCTTCTTAATTTGTTCTGAATCAATAACACACAAAAGACTATTCACTTATAAATTTTTGTCATTTACCATGCAAAGACATGTAAATTTTGTACAATTAGATATGTATGTATAGGTATGTATGTATGTATGTGTGAATGCATGTATGTGAGAGAAGGTTTTCTTCCTTTTGCAGAAATGCCGCCATTTATTTTTTGTTCTTTCTTTTGCCATAAAACAAATAAACCATGTGCGGCTATATGCGCTCGACTTTCTCGGCCTTCATTCATTTCATTCATTCACAGAAATGTGCAATACAATCGGCCCAGAGAAATGGGAGAACGGGTAGCTGGGGGGGAGTGGCAACGAGCGAATGGTTATTGGAGTATGAGGTTTTGGGTGAGAGAGTTGTACTCACGGCTTACAACTGCAATTACAACTAGTTGTACCCCGCCTCACCTGTTGGACCTCCCTGACCACCTTCACATTTATATATATATATATCCTTCTCTTTTTCGTCTGGTTTCTGGCTTCTCTGGGGAATTAACAATGAGCCGGCAACGATGTTAACTGAAAAATGCTTTTTGCTCCTGCTGCTCCTGCTGCTGCTGCTGCTGTTAGCTTTTGGGGCTGTGGTTCTGGGATGTGGAACTGTGGGTCTGTGGGGTTGTGGCTCTGTGGCCTGCCCGGCTGACTGACTGGCTGGGGCAACTGATGGCGTTGGCGGTTTTGTTTACTGGCGGGGGCCCATAGTGCAGTGAACTCGCCGCTAAGTATGCAACACAAAACTGTAGTTTAATTGGTAGAAGAAAATTCCATTATCCATCGACAACGTCGCAGTTTCTTTTTACTATTTTTTGTTCGTTTTCATTTTTTTTTTTTTTTTTTGAGAATATTTATTATTTCGTGCACAAAAGCTATATAGGAATACCCTTGCAAAAAAAAATATATAAATATATATAGGTATTTCTATATATAGGTAAGTATATGAAACAAAAAACACTTCTAGTTATCCTTCTCTTTACACAGCGACTTGTAAGTATTTTTGGTAATTGGAAAAAGATTCGATTAAGTATTTCTGTTTAACTGGTGCAAAACTTTTACCATTTCAGTTTGAGCTTTCAAATTCATATATATACATATATATTTCTCTTCAGGGTAAATATTGTGAGTGATCTTGTAGCCATTTCTCTTTAGTTGTGCTATTAGTGTATCCATGTTCGGGTAGGACTTTTGGTGTACGATACAAACCCTTCGAGTAGTTGAAGTAGTCCTGAAATGAAAAGCCAATAATAACAACTTATAAGTAATTTGTTTGTCAAACAATAAATTTTAAGAAAACAGAAAACAGAAAATGATTGGAAAGTAGCCTAAAAAATTATTCATTATTATTCGAAAGGTAATGTTCTTTTCTATCCGATCTACTTTCGTTTTATCCGAGCAAAGTCCTTAGCCATAAAAACTGACCTTTTCATTTTTTCGTTGCCTTGTCCAGGAATGATTAACGACATCGCCCTCAGCCACTGGCTTCACCTGTAATACAGCTGATGTGGGTCTTGAATCATTCATGAAATTTGAATGTGACTTTAGTTTTAGTTGCAGATCAATCGCTGGCGGTGGTTCATGACGAATTCTTTCCTCAATTTCATAAAGCTCTTGCTGGAATGTATATACATATATATTTATTAGAAATATGTATATGATTCGATATTAGGTGTATACCCGATTCTTGTAGACCATGCAGCAGGCCCGAAGGGTAAAGAAATAGATTATCTCCACACCGGATAGCAGAGAGAAGCCCAAGAATAAACTGGCAATGCCACCAAAAGATACCAAAAGATCGACCCAACCGAAGAGTACTTCACGTTTATAGCGTATAATGGGCCAAGTAAGAAATTCCACCAAAACGCCAGGACTTTCAGGTCGATCGACACTAAACAAGGGAAGGATAATGACAAATAATGATAATGTATTGTGAAGGGAAGTAGGGGAACTTACATCTTAATCAGCTTATCAATATTAAAGACCGTCTTGGAGCAACTAAGTTCACATTGCAGACAATCCTTGATATTTGTTATATTCATCTTGAAGTCATTAAGACAGCCAAAATCCTTAATCGAGCACATGGGTACATTGGCTAAACGGAAACAAAACATGAAGAGATAGACAATAAAATTTGGACTACTCACAGATTGGCTTATAGAAGGGCGGATTACATTTGCATAGCTTGATGGCCTTATTCATGCGACATTGCTTCATGCATGAGGAGAATGTATAGGCATCGGGAAAATAATTCAATTTCACTTCATCGCTAAATATGCATTTGCGTTGTCCTATGGACAATTGTCGTGCATCGTCCGTGGTATAGGTATTCTTCTTAGAGATCCTTACCTCAACCAATTGACTCTCGGACCAATCGATTTGGGCATTAAAGTCAGAGCCAAAGTATTCCTCATTGGAAAATATAAAAATCTGTAAGTGAAAAAAAGATTATTGTTAAACGTAAAATTTTCTCCCTTTCTCTCTCCCTCTTTCTCTGGAAACTTACACGGGCAGTGCTGTTGGGTACAAAAAACAGAGCCCATTTCTTGTCTGTCTCATAAAGATCATGAGGTGCTCCAGTTTTAATGCTTAATTAAGATGGATTAAACAATTAAGAGTTACAGTTATATTTTGTTTAGTTAAATGGGTAAATTTTGCCCTTTAAAGTATGCAATGATCAGACAAAGAACTAAACTAAACTAAAACTATGTAAATCTTTTAAAATGTTCTGCGGCTGCAAAAATTGTCTATATGCACTTGGTTGTATGCTATAGGCCATTAAATGTATTCAATAAATGTTTATTGCATACTTTAGGGGATCATTTTCTGTAAAACACATGGATATGGACGAATATTAAAAAAATATTTTCGGGAGATGTCAAAATTGTATGAGCCCCTCGTCGAGTCAGTATAAAGTGCCAAAAATAGTTCGGAAATGTTTAGAACCCAAAAACTAGCTAGCTGGATCCGTCCAGCCAGATTTCAATATGTAAATGATTCTCCTATTATAAGACATTTCGCTGAAAATAGACTTCAAAAAAGCCTTTCTGCAACATATCCTGCGTAAATGAGTGTCAAAAAAGAAAGTCTTAGAAAGTAAAACTATGTTAAGTAATGAAGAGGATGAAGGACGCCTTCAACGCCTCTACCCACTAAGCAAACGAACTAATTTAAAGACTAAATACTAAGTTCATAGTGACAAAATCTATCAACCGATTCTAACTTCATAGAGTCATAATTGATAATACTTACTCCTCCGTTTCGGTGGACTTGAAACGACTATTGAAGGCATAACAGAAACCATGCTCCGTATATATGGGTTCAAAATGGGCACAACAGGGTATATCCTCATCGCGATATTTACATGAGACTAAAGTATTCTCACAGCTGATATGTGCCCGGAATGCCCAATCCCTTATCGTGTGCTCCATCAATTGCTCCAAGGGTATGGGTTCGGCAAAAGCTTGGGCATCTTTAATATTCTCAAAATTCAGTGTGGTCAATAGGTTCAAAAATGGTGCAAACAAGGCCGCCTTACTGGGATCGTAATTGCTATAGAGACACAGAGAGAGAGAGAGAGAGAAAGATAGAGAGAAACATAATGGGAATGGGTTAAAGGGTAAGGTCAGTGAAAGGTCGCGTCGTTTATGAACTTACGCTAATGTTTTATATACCGTTTCATAGGCCTTATCGAAATCAAAACCCGCCTCGGGACAAACGACAGTCGTTGGGAACACAACATTTTGATTATGAAAATCCGTATCCAGGCCCGTAATGGTCGGATTCGTTTGAAATTTCTCCCACAAACTCATGATAATGACCAATGCGGTGACGGCACCAATCGATGTGAAACAAAACCACATGAATTTCTCACCAATTGGACGTCCCGTCTCGGCAATATATCTAACACCATGGAGTGTTGAATTCTGAAAGAATTCCTTTGTCTGATAGATCAGACTCCGACGAAAGATGACCAAAGTGCTTAAAAGTTTTTGACGTCGAGTCAGCGTTGAGTCCGATTGATTTCCATTTGACATTGATTTCTCTTCCGGCATTTTCGTTTCAGGAACATAGTTCCTTACCAACCGGCATGAAATTTATTACTAAATATCCCAAAAAGCAAAAAACAAAATAGAAAAAATCCATGTAGTTACTCTCTAGGTCTATCTAGGTCATTTAATGAGACTTCTAATTGCCACCGCCGAAATGGAATGGAATGGATGTATGTCCTGTATATGGCCACTAAAAGCCTTTCATTGTTTATGCATTAGTGGTTTGCATGACTTTGATTGAACGCACCGTCCCGTCCCGTTCCCGTCCGCTCCTTGCCCCACTCCCTTAAGTACAATTCAAAAGCTTATCTAGATGGCTCATTAGCTATTGCGATTGCTGGGGTTGCTACACAAAATGGCGATCCACGATTTGACCAACACAAAAAGGGTGGCTCTGAGAGGGGCTGGCTGCAGCTGGCTGCCAAATATCCGGCGCCGCTTAACAACAACAAGTTCACAAGTTTTGTGTGAACTCCTGACGCGAACGGACGATGCCAAGAAGCACAACTCTTGAATACCCAAATATCGAGTATTTTACTTTTCATTTTTAATAATTATATATACCCAAAGAGCCAAGGGTATCAGAGACTAAACTTCAAGTTGTCTCAAGTTTCGCGCTGCAGAACAAAAGACAAAACGGCGACCGAATTCAGTTGACCCTGATGGGGTCCGATCAGCCTGCAGCATCCGCCGCATCCTCTCCCCCCTTCCCCGTTCCCATTTGGCAGACACAAAGAAGGATCTCCCGATCTTAAGTTTCACCAGAAACCAGTGGCGCCAGTGTCAGGGCATTATTGTAAGTGCCTCTACATATTTTTTTTTTGGTATATACTTTTCAATTTTATATGTTTGTGTGAATTTCAATCCCAAAGGGTTTGTCACTGCAACCTAAACGAAAGCTCTGAGAACGTCCTTGAACCGTAAACGTAATATAAACATTGATCTTTAATTATGGTAAATGTATGTATATTTTGAAATTATTATCGCATTTAAGTCATTTAATGTCTGAATATTACCTCAAACTTACATAGAATGATCAACTTTGTAAAAATCAAATTCAATTATTTCAATTAATTCTTTAAAATGAACTTAAGTTAGTCAAGCCAATTAGATTGATTAATTTACCATATACTTTTTATCATTAAGCATTTCCAACTAACAAGAAACACGGATTTAACTTCAGTCTAGTCTAGTCTAATCTTTTGAAAATTCAATATTTTTCCTACTTTTCAAACATTAAGATTTGTATGTTATCGATTATGTTTAAATCAAAGGGAAGTTTACAGTTAGTCAGATTTATTATATATTGTATTGTATTAAAGTATAGGATATAGTTGAAAATATATATTATTCGTTTTTATATTAAATACACCAATTCCTGTTATTATTAACACAAAGTCTATTGAGTATCTGGAATGCTCTAAAATGCAAATTACTCAGTCTGAAAAATGGCGAAAAGCTTTCTAATTTTTATGGAAAAAAACGTAACTTTTCTTTCTTTTTACTTTTTAAAGCAAATCGAATTGGATATATTCAAAAGAGTATCTTGATTCGGTATGGTAAATACCCAAAAACCTTTTGCAATCGGTAATCATTTGTCAACCGAAATTGTGACAATTTGTCTAAAGGAAAACAGAGCAAAGGAAGACAAAAAATAAAAAAAAAAGGTAGATATAGTGAATTCAGGTGGATATAAATAAACATAAATTCAAAATTGAGAGAGTAAAGGTGAATGGAACTCGTTTTTATTTCATTTCTCGTTCTCTCTCTCTCTCTCTGTCTCTTTCTTTTTCTTTCTCTTTCTTTGACGTGTGCGTATCTGTTTATGTGTGATTAATGGTAATTGCCTTTGGAGATGGCAAAAGCTGAAAATTGTTTTTAATATTTACGTACATATGTATGTATAACAATTTATCTCAAAGTAAATATTAAAAAGAGGAATTTCTTTTTAGTAAAATTGCACAAGTATTTTATTGATTGTCTTTTTTGTGTCTTTTACTTTTGAACATATTTAATACCCTTTTCGATGGAGTCTTTTAATATTCCGATTGATTTTTCCATAGCCTGCTTTTCTATATCATTCATGGCCGGTAGACCATGATTCTTCTCGATACCCTTCGGACCAAGAGATAATGGTGTGGCAAAGAATGTGGCATCGGTGACACATGATTCGACATAGGCGCATTCCGGTGGACCATCCATACCCTTCAGACCCATTAGCATGGCATTGACAAAGCGAAAGCAGGCATAGGCTGTTGAAAGGGTGGCGGAACCCTTGCCAGCCTTGGCAACAACCACCTCATCGCCGCCGAGTTGAATTCGTTTGGTCAGTGCGGCAATGCATTCATCATCGCCCCGAAAGGCTGGTTGGCATTGAGAGAATATTGGCATTATGGTTGGACCTGTGTGACCTCCAATGACCGGAATCTGAACTTTCTTTGGATTCAAATTCATATGATCGGCTACGAATTGCTCAGCTCGCACAACATCCAAAGTGGTCACACCAAATAAACGTTTCGGATCGTAGGCATCGTTTTGTTTCAGTATTTCGGCTGCCATTGGGACTAGGGCATTGACAGGATTTGTGACAACTGCCAAGAGGGCATGAGGTGAATTTTTGGCCACTGAAGTGGCCACTTCGATAACCACACTAGCGTTAACATCAAATAGATGATCACGATCCATATTCGGCTTACGAGGCATTCCAGCTACAACTACCACCACGTCGGAACCCTTGATGGCTTTATCCAATTCACTTTTGCCCAATGTGTGCTTGATCTGACATGGTGTCGATATGTGGGACAGGTCGGTAGCCACACCCCGTGAATCCACAAGATCCTGTAGAACCAATTCACTGATTAGATCATTCGTCTTTAGGAGCAGGGACAGGGGCTGACCAATGCCACCGCTGGCCCCCACCACAGTCACTCTAAATGAACGCTAAACAGAAGAAAAGTCATTAGAGACAATAAGGCCATTTAAGGCTATAGATGGAGCACATACCACTTGTGTTGATTGAGACGATTGCCAGCATCGCAAACATTGGCCCAATATTGATACATTTACTCTGGATCGAAACATCCCAAGGTCCCAAGGAGCGAAATAAGCCGGTGATATATATAATATGAATTTGAATTTTTTGATTACGGAGCCGAATATTAATTTATAAAATTGATCATTAAGTCAAAGTGAGGGTCTGAACTTCAAATTTTTTGATGATTCTAACGGTTTTTAGATCGCTTTGGGTAAATATTTATTTAAGCTACTCGGGCCCAAAACAGCCTTAAACTACATTTGGTATCAAACGTAAGAGAAAAATTCCGAGTACGACCTCAGGTGCGCCTTGGCGATTTATTTCGTAGTTCTTGTGTAATTAACAAAAGAAAATTTAATTTTTTTACGGGATTAAAGCTAAAAATAGCTGAATCTAGTTGTTTCCGGTTGAATTTTTCGACAATGTTGGAAAGCACGCCAAATGCCGTTGCCAGATACCGAATTTTCTGGTAAAAAATTGGCGCCGCACTTAAATTTTTGCGGCAAATTCAAATAGATTGTTGATAAAAAAATTTTTATTTTTACGAAAGACAAGTGGCAGAAATTTATGTTTATTATGATGTGTTAATAATAATTGTTATATTTCAGTGCAATTAGGTTAATTTAATGGACAATGGCGTAAGGTTAAAGGTTACAGATGTTTTAATTTATTTTTATTTTGAAAATAACCCTTTTTGTTTTCAATATTTTTATATCTATCAATATTTTAAGTCTTATTTTTAAGTAATATTTTGCATCTTTTTTGCAGTACTGGGTTAGGGGAAAAAAAACAAATTTTAATTAACAACAGGGTTTAAAATGAACTGCAAAAAAAAAACTGTTCAAAATACGCGCCAAAAACAAGTCAGTCTGGCAACGCCAAAATCTAGAAAACCTGCGTTTTTCAACACTAAACTTCAGTCTAGATAATTTTTAAGCCGTTTTTCATTTTCCAGCACTGAAATCTCTAGCAGCTTAAGTAAATATTTACATTTCGCTGGTGGCGGATTCAAAAATTTGAAGAAAATAGCTAAAGCCAGCATAAATTCAGCCAATTTGGCATCACTTTAACTCTGCCTCTTCTCATTGCCTTGTGGCAAAAAACACGAGATTGATAATATCGCTCGAAATTTTATATTATTGCCGGCGTCATGCATCCCGATCTCACTGAACGTATACTCCAGCATGTGGACACTGCCGGACAGGTGGACACGCTGGAATTGGCAAAAATCTTTGGCATTGAACATCAAAAAATTGTCGGCGCCTTAAAAAGTATTCAGGCTCATGGTGATTTGGTCACAGCGGAGACGGTGACACACAAGACTCTAGATCTAACAGAGGAGGGACGTGCAGTGGCTGAGAAGGGAAGCCACGAGGCTCTGGTCTATGCTGCAGTGCCGCCAACCGAGGGCATAGCCCAGGCCACACTTCTTGCCCAAGGAGGCCCAAATGCCAAAGTAGGCTTCAGCAAGGCCATGTCCCACGGTTGGATATGGTTGGACAAGAGTGCAACTCCCCCAGTGGTTAAGCGTAAGGTGGATCAGATTGAGGATAAAGTGCAGTTCCAGCTTCAGAAAGTGGCCAAAGGTGAAGCCGGAGAGGACGTTGTGACTGCCAAAGAAGTGGCCGAATACAAGAAACGAAAACTGGTCCAGGAGGTAACGACCAAGAGTTTCCTCTTGGGCAAGGGCAACGAATTTGCACTGACTTTGACCAAATTAGAAACGGATTTGACAGTCGAAATGTTGGCCAGCGGATTATGGAATCAGTTGAAATTCAAGTCGTATAATTTTGACGCTTTGGGAGCACCTCCCACCCGTGGTCATTTACATCCCTTGCTGAAAGTTCGCACCGAATTTCGTCAAATATTTTTGGAAATGGGTTTCTCTGAAATGCCCACCAATAATTATGTGGAATCGTCTTTCTGGAACTTCGATGCCCTGTACCAACCGCAACAGCATCCGGCTCGCGATGCCCATGATACTTTTTTCATTAATTTCCCAGCAAAAAGCTACAAGTTTCCTCAGGACTACTTGGAGCGGGTAAAATCGGTTCATTCCCACGGTGGCTACGGATCCTTGGGCTATGGCTATGACTGGGCACTGGAGGAGGCTCAGAAGAATCTATTACGTACCCACACCACTGCTGTTAGTGCTCGCATGCTCTTTAAGCTTGCCAATCAGGAGGGAGGATTCAAGCCAGCTAAATATTTCAGCATCGATAAGGTTTTCCGTAACGAAACTTTAGATGCCACTCATTTGGCTGAATTCCATCAGGTCGAGGGCGTCATTGCCGATGTGGGTCTTACTCTGGGTGATCTAATTGGCACTCTTTATGAGTTCTTCCAGAAATTGGGTATCACGCAATTGGAATTTAAGCCCGCATATAATCCATATACGGAACCTAGCATGGAAATCTTTTGCTATCATCCTGGTTTGTCCAAATGGATCGAGGTGGGCAATTCGGGAGTTTTCCGACCAGAGATGTTGCTGCCCATGGGCCTGCCGGAGAATGTCAATGTGATTGCTTGGGGTCTGTCCCTGGAACGGCCGACTATGATCAAATATGGCATTAACAATATACGCGATTTGGTGGGACCCAAGGTCGACTTAAAAATGGTAGAGGAAGGACCCATCTGCCGACTGGATCATGCGTAGAATTTGCGAATTGTGCTATGCTTTTTTTTTACTCAAAATTTATTTATAATAAATGTCACAAATTTGAAATGTTCAAATAAAAACAATCAAAGAACTAGACAAATTAAATATCTTTAGAAGCTGAATGTTCCTCGCTTAATACATATATTAGGTGAATTTTTGAAATTTCATTTATATTGAATATTTTATGTTAAAAAAGAAGCGGGTAATTGATATTGAAATTTAGCCGTTTAGCGGATATTTCATCTCGCTTGCACACTTCACCAAAATTCGAGTTCGCCGATGTACAGTGTATTCAGTATGGCGGAGCGAATTCGCAATTTTGATTGTTATTGTTAAAAAAAAAGAAGCGAAATAAACAATAATATATTTTACAAACTCTCCTTAAGAAAGGACACTATTAATAGTAAAAAGATCATCAAATCGACAGAATCAACGCAAAGGACACACGAACATTACCTTAAGCAAACTCCCTTAATGGCGAATAGGGTACTCCACAATAACAAAACAAGTCTCAAGAGTGAAAAGCAATAATAATAAAACAATAATAAATCTTGGCCACTTAGTGGCCAGATATCATACTAAACATCATGTTAAAGCAGTGCCTAATCAATGGGAATTATAGGCAATTGCAGGAACAGACCCAAATGCGTCCGCCCAAATGTGGAGAAATCTTTTATGAGCAAGAGGCGAACAGTTTTCAACTGATTTGCTGCCTGTGCAACATGAAACATTTCGAATTTGAGGACTTTCAAAGACACATACGAAATGTACATTTTGATAGACAGGGGAAACCCCTTACATATACCATGACAGCTCTGGCTGAGACAGGGGAGTCCAAGAAACAAAAACAGGAGCCATTGAGCCTGGAGGAAGAAGTTATGCAGTATGATGCGCATCAAGAACCGGACGACGACTATGGACAAGAAAATAATGATGATGATGATGACGACGAAGATGATGTGAAACCATTAAGGGTGCTAGCTTTGAGCCTAAGCAAGTCGTTGGAAGAGCAGCCCATAAGTGAACCGGAAATAGATCATGATGAGGACGATGAAGAGGAATATAATGATGATGATGACGATGATGTTGATTATGAAGAGGAAAAGCCGTCAGTATTTAAGGTGAGTACAGTTTGCATTGGAACGCATCATCTAACGTAGCATTTACCCATCTTACAGAGGCCACAACAATCAAAAGACTTTAATTGTGAGCATTGCTCCCGGAAATATACAACCCAAAAATATTTGAACATTCATTTGAAGATGAGTCATCCACATCCCAAGGCTTTCAAGTGCAGCGATTGTGATGCGATTTTCGATGTAGACCGTGCCCTGGATTCGCATCGTCGGAAAATGCATACGGAATTTTCATGCAAACTATGCAACAAGATCTTCAAGTCATCTCGGACTCTTCTCCGACATGTCCAGGGTCATTCGGGTGTGCGTCAATTCAAGTGTGACTTTGAGAATTGTGAGAAATCGTTTGTCAATCAACATAATCTAACTTCCCATCGACGTGTCCATAGCATGGAAAGGAACTACATTTGTGAGCTATGCGGCTATCGTTCACGATATCGAGACGCCTTGGTTGTTCATCGACGTTCCCATACCGGCGAGAAACCCTTCAAGTGTCAGTCATGTGACCGTGCCTTCGCCTCAAGATCACTGCTCAACGAACATCAGGCCATGCATTCCACCGAGCGTCCGTATAAGTGCGACAAGTGCGAAGCATCATTTTCGCGACCCAAAGCCTTGTACCATCATAAGCATTTACATTTGGGTATCAAGAAATTCAAGTGCAAAATCTGCGGTAATGCATATGCTCAGGCAGCAGGACTATCTGCCCATATGCGTGGACACAAATTGCAGGCTGGAGCCAGTACAGGACCATCCTTATCGTCCGGACATGGGCTAACTTCAGATCCATTACGTAACATTAATATACCCTTGCAAAGGGTATTATAAAATAGAAGCTCCCGAACACAAGAGACATCTATAACATGTGCAAACTGAACTGCAATATAAGCATTAAATATTTGGAATTTTTGGTATTTAGGATTATCAATCAATGAAGTATTTTATAAATTTGTATAAAGAAAACATTCAGAATAAGAATTTTGTAAATATAGAGCATCTACGAATTGAAGCATATCTTAGCTGGAGTTTTTTTTTAAAGAATTTGATGAAAAAAAAACATGTACTGTAAAACATGTTCATTAGCCAGCAAAATTTTGCAGTTTTTATAGATTTTGAATCTAATCAATTATTTTACAAGGGCTAAAATTGATTTGCTTTTGTATTCATGCAGCCCAAGTTTGTCAAAAAACAATTCTCGCAATCATTTCAACATTTATTTTCGAACAGGAACTTAGAGCTAGCCGCATTCATATATGTTATATATATTTAATATATTTGTTTATATAGTTACACAATATTTGATAATAATAATTTTTGGTTTAAAAAAAAGCGTGTGTTACATGATAACAATTTTTTGGTTTGGTTTTTGTTTCCGGTTTTCTTGGCCTTGTAACAGAAATATACATACATCTAGATTTTTAGTTAAACTTAGGCCCACACACGAATGGTGTAGTCCCAGCTGCCGGTGGACAGGGCAGTGCCATCCGGTGAGACTTGGACACAGGAGACCTTGTTCTCATGGCCATACAGCAGGCAGACTCTCTCCGATTTCAAAGTATCCCAGAGATTAACGGTATAATCATTATAGCCAGCAAAAAGCAAACGTCCACTCACTGAAAAATCCACCGAATTGACACCAAAAATGATGCTTTCCTTGGAGAAGACAGCAACCTCTCGATCTGCCCGCATGTCATACAGGCGACAACTGCTGTCATCTGATCCGGTGGCGATTGCATCGCCACATGGATGGAATTTCACCGAATTCACATCCGATTGATGACCCTCAAAGGATTGAACTACATGACCCGAGCGCATATCCCAAATAAATGCCATGCGATCACAGCTGCCAGAAACAAAAGTGTTGCCCGTTTCGTTGGGAGCCAAATCAATGGCCATCACATCACCCGAATGGCCATGGAAACTTTGCAATAGCTGTCCCGATTCAACATCCCACAAGGCGCATGTGGAATCACCGCTCCCGGTCAGAATTTGCTGATCTGAGTTAGGATAAATGCAACAGGACATGTAGCTAGTATGGGTACCGACTGTCCTCTTCTTGGCGGCCATTTCCTCATCCGAAGTGATCGGATACACTGTCACCTTATTGTCCAGGCCACCGCAGGCCACAAAATTGCCAGATGGAGCATAGGCGCAGGCCATTATCCAGGTGGTGGGCATGGTCACAGCATGCTCCTTATTTGTTGTAAATGCATCCCATATAATCAGGCGTCCATCCTGGGAGGAGCTAATGATGTGCCTCTTATCTGGACTCCAGTCAGTGCACAACACTTTAGCCTGATGGCCTTTGAGTACCTTTCTTGGTTTTATATTCACATAAGCTATCTGCTCCAGCCGTTCGGCTATATTCGACAAATTGACATCATTTAACTTTTGACGTTCTTCCTCCAATTTGGTTTTCAAATTTTCCGCCTCCTTCATTAGGCTAGCCATTTTCTCATTGGCATTCGCATTGCTGCTGGCAACAGCGCTTTCAGACATCCTTTTCCTTATTTCTTTACTTTATTTTTTAGTTTTTCGAAAACTCCTTCGATTCGTAGGAAAAATCAATGAAAATGGAAAATGGAAAATGTATCTGTATCACCACCAGTGCTGCCGAATTGGCCATTTCCTTGATATCTGGCTTTTGCAAAGTCCACTGGCGCCAAAATTTGAATACAGGATTCTAGCTTTTGAAAATCGTATTTCGACAATTTAGACATACTTATAAAGATTATATGATAATGTAATGGACTTGATTTAATCTAAATTCTAATTGGCTTTCAGAATAAATGGTCTCCAAACAACCGTAAGTTGGCAAAAGCTTTTAAGTTATATGAATATAAAGTAAGAATTATAAGTATTAAGGCATACCACAAGAAAATATGATCATGAAATTGATAATATTATTAATATTATTTATGCAACTAAAAGCAAAATAAAGCTTTTTTGATTATTAAGAGTTAACACCACTGATAACAATATATCACAAATCGATAACTCGCCGTACAGTTTTCCAGGGCTGCCAATAATTAGAATTTGTAGCCACTGAGATCTTTAGCTTGAAAATTGGCATCACTGTTGAACACAGCTGACAGCGCTAATTGCTTGAATTAAATTAATCTCTGGGTTTATTTGGATTTGTTTGTGGATTACGATCGAGATTTGACTTGCATTGGGAAAATGATGAAACTGGAGTTGCCTGGTGAAACAAGATGCGGCGAAGTTTTTTATAAAGGCCCTGCCAGTTACGAAGTTAATTGTTTGTTTTGTAGCCAAAAATTGAAATACTCAAATTTTCTCAATCATGTTCGGCTAAAGCATTTGAAAGATCTGGAGGATAAGGATGTAAGGCTTCGGAAAAGGAAATTACCGCAGGAGAAGGAGTCAGAGTCAGAGGAGTTGTGTAAACGTGAGCTAAGGCCGAAATCTCTGAGACATCAGGCCAAAGCATCTCCTTCCCCAATACCCAGCAACAATTCCAATAATGATGATGATGATGATGATGATAATAAGGAAGAAAAGATCGAATTCATGGATACAACGCCGAAAGACAGCCGCAAAGTCCATGCTGTTAACAAATTAGACGAAAAGGAATTGCAAAATGCTTCATTAGATGCCTTATTAGATATGGATTGGACGGCATATGCCAGTGAAGAGGAACTTGCCGATGTCGAGGAGCAAGACCAAGAATCGGAGAAGGTAGATGATCTTGAGGACGATGCCAAGGATATGCTCTTCCCGTGTGATAAATGCGATCGAGCCTATGTATCAAAACGAAGCCTACAGAGTCACAAACGTCACAAGCATAGCGACAAACCGAAGATTTTGCCCCAGAAACCCGCCATGACCATAGATGGACACAGAAAGAAGGCGAAACCAGCCCCCAAAGTCTTTCAGTGTGATAAGCCTGGCTGCAGCGAAACATTTCGCAATGAGCGAGACTTACGTGCCCATCATTGGAAGCATACGGGCATGGTTTGCGATATTTGTGGCAAACCCTTCACCCAAATCGGCAACATGTTGCGGCATAGGGAACGCCACAGTGGCATTAAATCTCATAAATGTCAGGAACCCGACTGCGAGGCTTCATTCTATACCAAGAAGGAATTGAATTCGCATAAAATTTGCCATACTGGAAGAATGCCTTGCATATGCGAAATATGCGGAAGACCCTGCCGTGATAGGGGCGTCCTAACCGCCCATATGCGTCGTCATACGGGCGAGAGGCCAGCGAAATGTGAGATATGTAACAAAGCCTTCTATAGCTTTCACGATCTCAACGTTCATGCTGTCTCGCATACCAATTTACGACCATTTGTATGCGACATTTGTGGTTCAACGTTTCAGCGGAAAAAGGCTTTGCGTGTGCATAAATTACTCCATTCCGGACAACGGAAATATCCCTGCAAGTTATGCCAGAAAAGTTTCGCTCAATCGGGTGGTCTTCATGCACATATGCGAACACATGATTCCGGATCAAGGCCAACCAAGGCAATGCCAGTGCCAGCAGCAACTGAAATACCAACAACGACGACAATAGCTTCGGTACCAGTGACAGTGCCAGTGCCAGCACTTGAAACCACACTGGAGATTGATCACATTTCACAAGAGGAGCACGAGGAGGCCATAACAGTCATTGAGATTATTGAAGAACCAGCCACAGGCATTACAATGGCCATTAACATTGATGATAGTGCCGAACTTGATGCAGCCACTTGGACTGTCGCCTAGACACCTCTTCAAAATAATTACTAGATTTAATTAATTAAGTTGCTTTTGTTATTAAGTTTTGTCTCGATTTGTTATACCCTTGCAAAAAGGTCAGAAGTGTGCAACGCATAGAAGAAAGCATCTCCGACCATATAAAGTATAAATATTCTTGATCAGCATGACGAGACGAGTTCAAATAGCCATGTCCGTCCGTCTGTCCGTCGGTCCGTCTGGATCAGCGCAAACTCCTCCTAGACCGAAGGAGCTACAGAGCTGAAATTTTGTATGTAAGCTTGTATATAGTGCATAGGTTGTATATCTCGGATTCAGCCAGATCGGACCACTATATCATATAGCTCCCATAGGAACGATTGGTGGTAAACAGTGACTGATCAATAACTTTGTTATTTGCTAAGCTAAGATGGTAGGTAGGCCGTTCTTGCGTTAAAACGTTTTTCCACTGTTACGGCTACAGGTGCGGAAAGAGTAACAAAAAACTTGCAAGGGTATACAAACTTTGACGAGGTCGAAGTTAGCCCCGGCCCTCTGGTTTTTTTTTTAGAATCTATTACTTATTAATATATTTCAAAAGTACATTATATGAATTATTCAACATGTATAGAATAGATGGATGTTCATATTTAAGGTAAAGCGTGCAAAAAGAGATGATAAATTAAGTGTAAAATAAATGCAAAAACATGTATCTAGAGCTTAGAGTAACGTTAAGCCAGAATATATTAAGATGCCGCTTATCTTATGAGGCAAATCCAATGACTAATAAGATCTTAAAACGTGTAAAATTCCATTGGGCATAATTTCCGATGTAATTATGAAACGGAAAGAGGGGGGATTCGCTAATCAATTAAATTATAGAGAGTCCATCGATGAAAGGGGCACTTGCTATCCATTGAAGTAATCTAATCGGTCATGGAAAGAACAATTTGCTATGGGATGGCAGTTAAAAACGGTAACAGATTAGCAATAGCAACCCATAAACCAAGTATCTTTAGGGTAAAATTAGCTTTTGTTTTTTATAAGATTGATCGGGTGGTAAACAGTCCCACCTGAACATTCAACAGCTAAGGATGTGGCCAATTGCTTTGTGTTTAATTTTATTGTTGGTCAATACCATCGATTCAAGGGCAATTGCCGATGATGGTGATGATGATGGCAGCGTTCAGGCAGCGAGTTATTATTTATACACCCCACTAAATACCAATTTGCCACACCAACTAATTATCAATGATGTGAAATCGGTGCAAGAATCCAATTTCAATCCGAAACTACCAACCAAGTGAGTGAGACAATCGACTGCAATGGAAGATAGATCTGATCTGAAATTTGCTTTAACTATCCCCCAGAATCATTATACATGGCTGGACTATGTCATATCAGAAGATTCCCAATAATGAGCTACGAACCGCCTACCAATCTCGTGGTGATTACAATATCATTTCCATAGACTGGTCGGCAATCGCTGCTCTAAACTATATCGAAGCCAAGATCAAGG
Organism: Drosophila willistoni; assembly: GCF_018902025.1. Classification (NCBI taxonomy): domain Eukaryota; kingdom Metazoa; phylum Arthropoda; class Insecta; order Diptera; family Drosophilidae; genus Drosophila; species Drosophila willistoni. The sequence continues at coordinate 10,501,838 of NW_025814052.1, forward strand.
CCCCCCGTGTTGGAGCAAGTTGTGCTTCCTTTGTACAATTTATGGTCAATGAGTTTGGTCTAGATGTCTCCAATTTGGTGGTAATTGGTCACAGCATGGGTGCCCATATTGCAGGATTCTGTGGCAAAGATCTCAAAACGATTAGCAATGGCCAATTGAAACTTGGCCATATTGTGGCCCTGGATCCAGCATTTCCGTTGTACTTGTATGACGTTACAGATGGACGTCTTCATGAGGATGATGCCAAAAATGTGATATGCTTGCACACAAATGGCCTGTTCAAGGGTCAATTGGCAGTAATGGGCCATACGGATTACTATGCAAACGGCGGTCGTAAGCAACCGGGTTGTGGATTGGATCTTGATGGCGGTTGTGCCCATGCTAGGGCCGTTCATTTCTTTGCCGAGGCCATCAGACAAGTCTCAAGCTTTGCTCCTTATGCCGAGTGCGCCAATTACTCCGACTTCCTCTTGAACAATGGTAAATGTGATGGCCTGACCTTTGGCGTAGAGCTGGACGATCCTTTGGATGTGATTAACTTGCCAGGCATTTATACCTTCACAACGAAGGAGGCGAGTCCATATGGTCAGCTCTTGTGAAGGACAACTTTCTTTTCTAAAACTAAAAAAAAAATGCTAATTGTAAAAGTAGCATAACAAAAAATAAATAAACAAATTACTTATATAAATTGCAGTACAAAATGTTTACTTTTATTTATTATGCGTTACAAAGGTTTCGTTGCCTTTCTACAATCTTTTTGTATATATGCAATATCTATATATTGCCAGTATATAAATATATATATATGTATATATTTCGTATATTCTACAAACATAAAAGCAAATAACGTAAAAAAAAGGACACATTTTAAAATAATACTCACTAATAATGGACGTATTGAGGTTGCAATTTGATATCAAAACGATCAAATATTATTGACTGGTTAAATAATCATTTTTAAGTACAAGATGCCTCATTTAAAAGATCTCCTAATCTGTATGGATATTATAAGTCTAGTAAGATTTCTACCTACATACATATATTTATATATGCTAAATCAGAGATTAAAACAAAACAAAAAAAAAAGTTTGATCAATGGAATGCATAGAACAGAGTGAGAGATGAAACTTATTCAAAAGATAGATGGATATACATACATATTTGAGTAGTATAACCCATTCTAAGAAGTATTGCTTGGCGATGTGATGTTGTGACTAATTATCGTTTATACTGTAAGTCTATATAAAATATACGCTACACTATAATAACTAATTGTTGTATTAATATTTGTATATGTATATGTAGTCTAAGTTTCATTTTCTGTTCTACTACTATGGAATTATTTATGTTTGTGTTTGTCTGTTCCCATTGGTTGGTTTATCCTTTTGCTTTTCACACAATATTAATTTCAATTTTGATCAGTAAACGATCATCGGCACAAAAACCCAAATGCATTATATTCGATATGTTGGCATACTCGAGAAAACCAAATCCTCGTGTGCTAATTGCCTCGCGTGGCTGATGAAACGCCAATATCTCTGGCTTGGTCATAATGGTATCATGTTGCGATAGGCTCTTATCAGCTGGATGCACCATGCATAATTTAATGCGTCCCTTGAAGGGCCAATCCAAATGGAAATCATTCTCTGATTGCATCAAATGGACATGCAAACTCAAGACATGCGGTTTTCGTGGCTGAATATTTAAGCGAGCACAAAACTTATAGCCATAGGGTGAGGTATAACACTCATGGGAATAGACCTGATTGTTGGCATTGGCTCGCAAGCGAGTGATAAGAGGAGTTAATTGCTCGATTTGCCAGATAATTGTGCCATTGCTATAGCGGGCATCGATCGGTTGTTGCCGGCATAGGCGCAACTCTTTGTTGAGATTCTCTACGCGTGTCTCGTACTCTCGGGCACGTTGCTCTAGTATCACGATTCTCTGATACATGGCCTGAACGATTTGCTCGTCCACACCGTTGGCATATTGGGCCGGCGGTGGTGGCGGATTTGGGGAAGTCGATGAATTCGATTTATGCGGCTGCCAAGAGTCTAATGTGGTTTGTTGAAAAGCCTTTAGAATCAGTTGCATGTGATGCGGTACGTCGAGCTTTAGATGTTCCTCCAATTGATTTGTTTCGGGTCTGCCAACAAAATCACATTTTATCGAAGCAAATGGACACTTTTCCCTTTGTTGTTGATCCACTTCCAGATCCTGGTGATGATGTTCGCTTTGTTGGCGCCTGTACGGGCATGTTGGCAAATGGCGATTCAGTTCAATGGGCGAGGCTATCAAAGAGCAGCCCATGGGGGAATTGGGGCACTTGTGCTTTAGTTGCTCGATTTCACGGCGTGTAAAGTTGTCGGGAAAGATGTCTTGATCAGTGGATAGATGCTTATTATCGAGAGGACAGCATTGATTGTGATTTTGAAGCCAATCGTTGAGGCAACTCTTGCAAAACCGATGACCACACGATGTGAGGACTGGCTCATTGAGCCAGTCTATGCATATGGCACACTCGTAACGTGAATCAGGATAATCGGCATCTGTTTCGCAGTCATGCTCACCATTTGATGTATCCAAGGATGCAATTGGAATGGAAGAAGCTGGATGATAATTGTTTTGATTCAATGCCAATGTTTTCGGTGGCGTCAAAGCCGATGCATTGCTATTGCTGTTGCTGTTGTTGTGCGAATGTTGTTGCTGCTGCTGCTGCTGTTCGGCTTGTGCATGGACATTGCAATTGCCGGGCTGACGCTTTCCGTTATTTTTCTGCTCCGCATGAGATCGCTGCATCTTGCGCACGTCATATATGCCTATATGTATACACTTGCAACTTTTTTGTATAAGGTTTTGCTTTTTTGTAAGTTACTCATCAGCTGTCGTCTGGCGTTGCCAAAGCACAGACTATGTCGATAAACAATAATGTGTCGACTGTTTGCACCGATAACCGATAATTTATCGGACTCTAGAAAAATCTAGCGTGATTCCCGCCATTGGTGGCAGCACTAACTCAGCATATAAAAACAACGGTCACGAAAAGTTTTGAGTCAGCGTGCGCGAAGCCTTATAATAGAACAAAATAAATATAATTAAATTATTGAATTAAACAATCAAAATCAACGAAATGGATTTAATGCATTTTGTATGCCTACTCATGGCCTGTTGCTTTTTAATGTGGGAACTCCAACTAAGTGCTGGAGCGGCTGCGGCAGCGGCAGCTAAGCAATTACCACTGCCCGCCAGCATTGCTGCAGTTGCAGTAACTACAACAACAACGGGAGGGGGAGGAGCAGCAGCAAATCAAAGCCACAGCCACGGCATTGGAATCAGCGGTGGCTCACGTCATGAACGACGACGTCGGCAATCGGATTGGTTTATAGCCCCAAATACACGTTGGTGTGGGCGTGGCAATTTGGCAAACGGCACCTATAATCATTTGGGAGGCGCCTCAATGGCCGATAAATGTTGCCGCAAGCACGATCATTGCAAAATGTGGATACCAGGAATGTCGAATCGTTACGATCTCTTCAACTATCGTCCCTACACCCTATCCCATTGCAGTTGTGATCGCCGTTTCCGCACCTGTCTAAAAATGGCCAGCGATGAGGATGCCATTGCCATTGGCAAACTATTTTTCAATATTGTGCAAACGCAGTGTTTCGTATTGAAAACCGAAACGGTATGCCTAGAGCGTGGCAAGGGAGCCGATTCGGACAATTGTATTAAAGAGGAAGTGCGTCACAAGGCCTTCTTGAGGAACAATAAAAAGTTCTAAGTCAAATCTTTTCACTCACGAATCGAATGCATCCATAGTATATAATCGATGCACGACGGATTCTCAATTCCAAAAAGCCAAACGAACACAACAAATTGAAATGAAGAACTCTCTGTTATAATTAAGTTTGAAACTTAATTTTGTTATACTCGTACTTAGCCCCCCCTCCCCCAAACAAAACATAGATGTATTAAGCCTATTAGGAAGGAGAAGGAATTTAAAACTTCTTTTCCAACCAAAAACTGATAAGAACTAAATTGACATTCAGCGCTGATTTGAGCTTTAAAACAAATTCCCCCCACAAACAAAAACAACAAAAAATCAACGTTTTCAAGGACTGAAAATTTCAGATGATAATGGATGAGATGCCAGTTTGACAGGCTCAAAAGAGAAACACATTAATTTAATGTCCAATTTCATCAAAAAAAAAAAAAAAACAAAACAAAAATTATTATCAGATTTGTCTAACAATCTACGTACATACCTACATATATACTTATATATAATACATTTGTGTAATATATTATATTTAAAGTGCTATTAATAATGCTTAGTAGTTGATACTTATACATACATACACTTACATATAAATATATATGTAAATTATATATATATATTTATATATATAGAAAAAAAAAACATTTCCTAGGCTGCCAGTAAAACAAAGTTTTCAATTTAGTTAACTTAGATAACTTTAAATCGTATATTATACCCTTTACTTAAATGAGAATTAATTGTTAGTATTAGCGGAAAACAACGAAAAACAAATAAAATGAAATAATAAAAAAAAAAACCAAACAGTTCCATAAAATGAAAGTAATTTCCTCCACATGTTGTCTCGACATCTAAGGCATCGATCAAGCTTCAACCAAATCTCGGATTACGCTTTGGAATTTCAGACTTTGTCCCCTCTTCCACTGCCTTTACCTCTGCCTCAAAGCCCTCGCCTTATCGGGAAGACATACACACACACACACACACATGCATAGAGACGGCAGACAACGGCTGTGATCCCTGCTCACCATTGACGTCGTCATTATAGCCGCGATGAACTTCCTGACCTGACCACACACTCGGAATTGAAATGTTGCATATATATCATGATTTTGATTGGCTCTTCTCTTTCCCTCTAATATTTTTGTACCAATTTATTTTTCTATTTTAGTTTTTTTTTTAGGTCACTGGAGCTCTGCAAAGAAAAGGTGCATCTGCGTCATGAATGTAAATTGGGGTCATTCCCAGGTCAAGGTCACACACATGCGGGGGAAAAAAAGAAAATGTTTTTCCATTAAATGTATGCACATTTAGTAAAAAAAAAAACAAAAAAGGGGCGTGTTTTTCGAGTTTGATTGAAATGTGTTTTTGTTTTTATGTTGAATTTGACTTCCTGAGTTTTGCGTCAGGTATTTGTATATATACATATGTACATACATACATATGTATGCATGTATAGTAGCTGATAAGCTACGATTTTGTGAAATAGAATGACGTTAGCTTTTGTTATGTGGTGCAAAGTTCTTTTTATTACTTTCTATATTGATTCTTTTCACATTCTCATATAATTTGTCGATATATATTTCCAGGAAAAAAAAGGAAGGTGGGTTGGGGAGATGGGTATGTGCAGGGCTAAAATCTCATCTAAGTGTTGCCTACATGCGTTTCCAGTTGGCCATGCTAAAAAGCTTATTTGATGCAATTGTTAGCAGAGTGCAACTGTGCTGCATGTGGCACGAGGGGGGGGGGGAGGTGGGGGAGTGCAGAGGACTTAAAGACTTCTGTGTCTTGACGTACGATTACTTGACATAAGTCGCCAGATGTTGTCCGCTGTAAAGTCCAGGACGAAGCGTTTACGTTTCTGTGCATGCTTACATAGCCGCAAATAGATCCCAGCCAGACCCTTAATGGCAATGAATGTTAGGCCACCCAAAAGTATGCTAAGGGAACGATTCTCCACCTTCTGATACATAATTTTGCCCAATATAACCGCAAATGTGGGCAAACTGAGGGCTATGCAGAAATTAACCGAGGCACGACCAACATGCATTGATGATCCAAAGTTGCCAACATCCATACTTGAATGCTCACGCTCCTGTTCCTCGAAGTAAGCATCGCCTAATGGGGCACCTGGCAGTGGATTGCCATCTTCATCGAGATGCTCTGGCGGCAGCAATTGCCTTTGTTGACGACGCAACAAGCGAATCACAAGGTCATCCCAACGTATTAAACGACTTAGGAGCAACACAGTCGGTATGGCAGGCAACACAATCATCAATAATGTTGCATCCTCTTGCAGAATAACTATGCCAGCGTCATAGCCAGCCACCTCGAGGAGTGTTAGGGCGCCATAGGTTACGGCGGAGAAGTAAACTGTTGCCGCCAATATGCCCACTAGAACGCTGGGACACAGTCGTCCATACCACTTATCAATGCGTTGCAATAGACTATCGAAACGGCAGAGTTTGGGCATCAGAATAATGTATTCTGTCCGGCATTGCATGCACGTAACAGGCGAATCCGGACTGAGCATTTGTTTCTCATCTATCCAGCGACTGAGACAGGTATCGTGAACCCATTTATTGGTTCCCCGACATCGGCATGGATGGATCCAATCGTTACGCGGCATCTCCTCATGGCTGGTCAAACATATCCAGCACATGCGCTCATCATTTGTATCCGATCCACTGACCAGGCGATCTCCATGATCGTGATCTTTCCGGATCTGGGTTTTGGAATAGGTTATTGCACGATGCAGCATTTCGGTTTAGCGTTTAATGGGCCAAGTGGATTCCAATTTTTATTCATCAAAAACAAATTTAAAAAAAAAAAAAAAAAACAACATTTACGACATTGAAATTTATGATAACACCGAAATGATAGAATAAATAATAATACAACCGATAATACAACCGAATACAAAAAAGCAAGGAGTACTTTAACAACTTGACTGACTTAACCCCAGACCATAATTTAAAAAAGAAAAACCAAAATGTTTAACTGGTTGAAACTATTTCTTTGAATTCCTAGACTGAGAGACATTCTCAAAATAGTTCGGTGTATTTTTTTGTGGTTTACTTTCAATACTCAGAATGTGGGACATGAAAGGTGGGCAAGGAACGGCACATGCCAAAAAACAAAGAAAGAAACCTGTTAGTAGGAGCCACACACAAAAAAAAAATAGGCGAAGGCCAAGTTGTCCCAAGAAGTCCAAGTGCAAAAACTGAATTTTGCTGTAAGATAAGACTTGATCTTGCTAAATTGAAAAGACGAGACTTACCCTTTCGAAAACTTGAGACAGATGCAGATAATCACAGATATAACATGGTTATACAGATAATCAACCCATATAGATATAGTAAGTATATAGATTCCAATCACTTGCGGCTGTCTTTAACCTAATTTCCAAACAACACACAACAGACACACACCAGAAAACCGGCAACACAAATGTGAACATGTCAGCCCGAGAGCTGAAGAACATTTGGCCATGAGAGGAAATTAGCCATTTCCAGTGGATATGGTTATTTCGTCTTTAAAATTATTAAAAAAGAAACATTTATCAACATTTATTGACTTTTAAAAAGTGCCCACTAAAGGTTATATTTATATAGCTTAAGTCAAAACACTCGCTAAATATAAGACATTTATTTGTCATTTGAATTGGCGCGTAACAGGCTCGAACGTCGTGCCAACGTCGAACCAATGATTGCAACTCCCACCGATGAGTCGAACATAAGGTGCCAACGTCTAAGCGACAGAATCTTTCGTGCATCTGGCAACATAACGACCGTTGTGTATATGTAGATCTGGCAACCCAGAAACAATCTCGTTCTTTTGTTATTGTTTTAGGCGCGTCGAATTTGTTTTTAATGCTTTAACTAGAAATAATGTGAGTGCGTAAAGGATTGTCTCAGCCACAACATGGCCAAGTATTCACCACTAAAGCCACTCAACACGCCCAATGAAACTGAGTTTGGATTTCCCTATGAACCCTATGAGATTCAAGGGCAACTCATGCAACAAGTGTTCCAAGTGCTGGAATCGAAGCAAATTGGCATATTCGAAAGTCCCACAGGAACGGGTAAATCTCTAACCTTGACATGTGCTGCACTGACCTGGCTACAGCATCATGAGGAATTAGTACGGAGTGAGCTGAGAGAAAGAATTGCTAGACTGGAAAGTGAAATTGCCAAACTGAGAGAATTGGGTGGTCAGGTCACCGATTGGATTAGCGAACAGGCTAAGGTCCAGGAACTGCGCGCAGAGTTGCAGCAATTGAAACGTTTAAATGAGTTAAGGCTGAAGGAGGAAGATGAACTGGTAAAGATACGAACAAGGGGAAAGGAAAGAAAGCGATTAAGCAAAAAATCTGAATATTTTCGCGACATCTCAGGGAAGGAAATAGATGAGACTCCATTCGTTGACTCAGACAATGATTCTGAGCATGAAATTGAGGATGATGCTTTAATGGATGGCCAGGATCATTATCAACCCATACAAATTTTCTATTGCAGTCGAACCCATTCCCAATTGTCACAGATTGTCTCCGAGTTGCGTAAAACGTCGCATAGTCAATGGGTGCGTTCGATTTCCCTGGGATCTCGACAGCAACTCTGCATCAATCCACATGTGAAAAGACTTTCGAGTGTCTCCCTCATGAACGAACGCTGTTTGGACATGGCCAAAAGCAAGACTAAAGCAAATCCCAGTAAAAAGTCGCGCCTAGAAATATCTTCATCGGGTGGTTGTGCCTTTAAAGTCCCTACACAAGTCGATCATCTCAGGGACCTGGCTCTGTCAGAGCCTGTGGACATTGAGGATCTTGTTAATCAGGGCCAAACAGCTCGAGCTTGTCCCTATTATGCCTCGCGTTTAGCCCAGCAGAAAGCTCAATTAATTCTTTTGCCTTATCAATTGCTGCTACAGAAATCGGCTCGCCAGCAGCTGGGAATCGAAATCAGTGGTTCCATTGTCATTATAGATGAAGCCCACAATCTCTTGGACACTTTGGCCCAATTACATGGCTCGGAGATCAATTGTAATCAATTGAACATGGCCAAAGATTTGATATTAAACTACAAGGATGTCTATAAAACCCGCCTTGGTCCTAAAAATCTATTGAAAATTAATCAATTAGTGTTTATTATCAAAAGCCTGTTGAAACTGCTGGATAACAAGACGACTGCCAAGCCCCGTCTACTACGCACCTATGAGTTAACAGCCGAGGGTGATTTCTTCAATATCAATTTAATTGACTTGCTCGATTTCTGTGTCCGCTCAAGATTTGCCCAGAAAGTGCAAAATTGTCCCAAGAGAGAGCCCAAACAGGTTGAGAATCGTCCTCCTCCGTCAATAGAGTTGCTAAAACGTTTGGCCAAGCAACATGAGGGCCAGAGTAAAAGAAAACTGCAGCATGATGAACCAGCACCACAACCACCACCATCTTCGACAGCATCCACTGTGGATGCGAAACGCTTGCTAATGCCATCACCCATACGTCCTATATTGGCGTTTTTAGAAACTCTGACCAGTGATGCAGCTGATGGACGAGTTCTTATACAGCCGGAACAGGGTACCTTTAAATATTTATTACTCAATCCTGCCGAGCATTTCAGTGATATTGTAAACCAAGCCAGGGCGGTAAGTATTTCTTCGAAAAGCAATCTGAATTTCCTTTCTTTAACTTTGATTTGATCTGCCAATCATTTAGATTGTTATAGCCGGTGGAACCATGAAGCCCACTGAAGAACTAATAGAACAGCTCTTTGCTAATTGCACAGAACGTGTGGTTGAACGTTTCTATGATCATGTAGTGCCACCGGATGCGGTATTACCATTTGCCATCACCAAGGGTCCAACGGGTACTAACCTCTGCTTTAATTATACCCAAAGAGGCAGTTCCAAAATGGCAAGTAAACCAAATAATAAATTTATTTCTTTTGATAACATTTTTTTGTATATTGTTTTAGTTGACTGAGCTCTCGATGATATTGCAGAATCTTTGTCAAGTATTGCCCCACGGTTTGGTTTGTTTCCTGCCATCCTATGACTATTTGGATCAGGTCTACAAGCATTTGGAGCAATGCGGTGCCTTGGCTAGAATTGCCAAGCGTAAGCGCATATTTCGTGAATCCTCGGGCGGCGGATCTGTTGAACAGCTACTTCAACTCTATGCCGAGGCCATCTCAAGCGAAGACAATGGTGGGGCACTTCTTCTGAGCGTTGTTGGTGGCAAATTGTCAGAGGGTTTAAATTTTGCTGATAATTTGGGTCGCGGCGTAATTGTTGTTGGCCTGCCATATCCGAATCGAACCTCACCGGAGCTCCAGGAACGCATGCGGCATTTGGATGAAAAATTGGGTCCCGGTGCGGGCAATGAGTATTATGAGAATCTCTGCATGAAGGCGGTTAATCAATGCATCGGACGTTCTGTCCGCCACATAAGGGACTATGCTTGTGTCTATTTACTGGATGAGAGATATGCTGCCGAACGAATTCAACAGAAGCTACCGCGATGGATAGCCCGTCATATGGTAACGGCCAATCAGAGATTTGGTCAAGTCCAGGCTGGAACTGTGAAATTCTTCAAGGAGCACTAGCAATCATGACTGATCTACATACATATTGAGATTGAATTCGAATACTCTATGGTTTTTGCACTTTTTCGAATGTTTTTTCCTATTAGTGTTTAATTTTTTTTATTAAATAATAGAATTGTAAAAGTAAGAAAGAAGATAAAAACCAAATCAGGAGTATTTATTATGATCTGGATAACATTTGAAAAAAAGGATCAAATAGGAAATTCTTCGATTTCTTGAATATATAATTTCGGAACCTTGTAACCAATATTTGGTTACAATATTTAAACTAATACGTAACATGAAATAGAATCTGATATCGGGCAGAGAATCGAATGGAATGATAAATTATACCATTTAATCGCATAAAATATCGGTCATAAATAACAAAACGCATTATCATTGAACTTACTATTAGCAATCGCAGTGACATATACACCTACAACTAACTAGACACTCACACACACACACACACACACACATGCAGTATCTTATATATGTAGGTATGTGTGCATCTATATGCATACATACCTATGTACATATATATGTGATATAGCAACTTACAAGTATTGTAGCATTGGGTATTTTTAGTCGTGCGTTAAGTGAGAAATTATGCCACCTAAGCAACAACAACAACTACAGCCAAGACACACACACACACATACACACAAGTGCGATTGTGATAAATGGGTATGTGTCTTGTGGGCACAAACAAAAATAATGTCTATAAGGCTCTTTCTCCTTCGGCCCGTACCTCAGTCCCATGTATGTCGACCCGCTGTCTGTCAAGGTTCTTGCCGGCCGAAACTATATTTCATACAGAAATGACTCATGGAATGGAAAGGTTGTTGATAATGCCAATAAGATGTAATGGGATAAATATCGATACAGAACAAAATTCAAAATCTTATTAAATCAGCGCTTGAATTGGCTTCACTCAATGCCATTTTGTCTACCATTTTTGTCCCAATCGCTAAGGCATTAACTAAATTATAGATTAGGCCAATTTTTGGAGTCATAATGCAAATTAGAAGTTCACTTTCCAATGTAAAAGTTCGAGCATGAATAAAAATCGCTCAAAAAGGATTAGCAAAGATTTTTTTTTGTTGCGTTTTTCAACTGAAATTTCTATTCAATTTATCTATTTTTTTTTTTCAGCCTGTAAGTTTGACAATTTCTAAGCGATTTCAAAAATTTATATATAAACTAAATAAATATTTTAAAATTGCATTAAACATTTCCATGTTTCCATACGATTTTGCGAAAAAAAGGTAAAAAATGAGTTCTTAAAATTTCAATGCAGATTGAAAGACATTATTCTACATGAATTTTTCAAATACTCAAATAATTGACTTAATTAAAGCTGTCTACATAAAATTAAAGTTTATTGAAACTTTTTGCTATTCTGTGGCATTTTTTTTCTCGCTTGAAAAGATAATCGATAAACGTGAATTGCATTTCAATTTAAAATTTAATTAAAAAACCATTAAAATGAGACATCATTTATAAAAATCGGTTAAAATTTGGAAAACTTACAGATTCGCAAATAGTTTTTAGTATTTTTTAAATTTAATTTTTGTCATTTTACCTAATTTGCTCATAACTATATTTTGGTAAATCAATAAACAATGAATTAACTTTTACAGTGATTGAAAATCCTTTTAGAGTGCTCGGATGGGGCGGAACCCATGAATCATGAGGTTATATGGTTAATCCCGGCACTGACACAAGCTATAAGTTTCCAAAGTTCCAGAAGGAGTTGATGTTAATCCATACGGATCTTCATGCTGATCAAGAATATATATACATAAGTTAGGCAAGGGCAGCTAATTGGATTGGCAAAGTAAAAATACTACAAATAATGTTATAGACGCAACAACAAAGTCTATAATCTATGGCTATGTTTTCAGTTGTTAACTTTTGTCATCATTTACAATAAGAAGACAATAGTTATTGGATTGTTATCCTGGATTCTATTACTATATCCGACACATCGTGCGTATACGTAATGGCTGAAAAAAAGTTACTACTTGGCCAAGGGTTGCCAAGTCTGTGAATTCGTCACTGATAATAAAATTTGCAAAAAAAAAAAAAAAAACTTAATAAAATGTTTAATAATTTCAACTAAACTAAGGCACAAAGTTTGTGTAAAGTTTCGTTTCATTTTAACTAAAAGGAAATACAATCCTTGGCTTGATTCTGCCGTAGAATCGCCTATTATCCTTAAACATACTCAGTAATTACCTTGGTTTAATTAAACAGTATTAGGATCATCTGCATATAATAAATGGAATTTAATTGGAATTAAACCAGTTTCTGGATTAAAAATACGTTTGAAACCCAAATGAAAAATAAAACCACCTTAAAATGGAAATATCTCTGTGAGAATTTAAATATATTGAATCTTGTAATAAACAAGATACTTAAATTTTAACACAGAAACACAAAAATAAAATACAAATTGTTAATTTGCCATAATAATAAAGGAATTTGAAACACACACACACACACACACAGAGGGAAGAAGATCGAGAGAATGAAAGATAAATCATGTGTAGTTAAAATCAAGCGATTTGGATGAGTAAGAATCACCGTTTCGCCCCGTTATGTAAATCCTTTGATGCAATTGACTGTTGTGCTTAGTAATACCTTTTAAAAGAAATATAGAAAACAAAAACTTGATTGATTGCCAATTAGTCATTTGGCCCGCCTGTGCTGGCTATTAATGTTTATTATTATTAGAGATCTTAGCCAGTCTCCAAGTTTTCAATCTCCTCCATTCCTCCAGTCGCAATTTCAGTTCAGCCTCCCGACGGACGGACGGGACCTGCGGCCATTTTATTTTGTTTTTTTTTTTCAATTTAATATTCAATTTGTGTTTGGTGATATTTGTAATTAACTTGTGGGCGTTAAATCTCTGAATGTCTGTATGTGTGTGTGAGCATTACTCATACGCAGTGTTGACCTTAGACATAGAACTGAATGTGCTGCCAAAATGCAACGGAGGTTGCTATTCTATTGTTGTTGTAGTTATTGTGGTTGCTGCTGCACCTATAATGACTTTGGGGTCTATGGCTCATAATGCTCAATGATTGACGATTGACATGACAAAATGTGAACAATCAAACATCTTTTTGTATGTCAACCTGCGGGGCATAACTCGTCTCTCGCACCACACCACACCACAGCAACCACCAAGCCAACTTGGCATAACATGCACCTGAATTTGTTGCAAACATTTAACATTTTGCACTAACTCACTTAAATGTTTTTTTTTTTTTTTTAGAATTTTGTAGAAAATGTGAACATTATTTTTATGATTTTCCTGAATTTCTTGGACTATATTTTAGTCAATTTCTAATTTCATTTTTTGGTCTATATTTTAGTCAATTTCTAATTTCATTTCTTGGACTATATTTTAGTCAATTTCTAAACGATTTCCTAAAGTTTTTCTTCAATTTGATAATTTTAAATGGCATCACATTCTTGAATATACTTATACATAACTGAATTTTGACTCAATTTTCCGACTGAAATGTATTCCAAGTGTATTGGTCCATATTGAAGCTTGGCACAGTGCTGGCCAATTGAATAGGTTGATCTACCTCATTCTTAACTATTCGACTGTTGCTACTAATCAATATTATATTCTCTTGCTCCTGTTTGTTCATTTTGGTATCTTTCATATAAGTAACTTTACAATAATGGGTTGAAAAATAAAATGGTTCAAATACATTTTTGGGTTATAATTGTCATACTTTTTCCCCTTGCTCTATATGAACGATACTCTAAAGATTATATGTATTCTCTAGAATTCAAACGATTAGGTTCCCAGACATTTTAATGTGAAAAGCTTAAATTACTCATAAAATTATAATAAATTTGCTTTCATTTCATATACTAAACTTGAAAACTATTTGGAAAAAAAACTTAATTAATTCTTATTCTATTGGTTAATGTTGTTATAATCATCAGATATGACAGGTTTAACTCTTTGCATATTTATTCGATTTTAAACTTTAATATTCCATTTACTTATCAAAATTTAGCATTGACGAAAAATTGAATTTAAAAAACTCTTAAAAATTCTTCACGAATTTGTAAGTTTGGCAAATTTTTAAACGATTTTCGAAAGGGATATCTCATTTAAATGCTTGTAAATTCAAATTTTGAATTGAAATAAGTTATCAAGTTATCTTTTTCCGAGAGATAAAAAGTGTCATAGAACAGCAAAGTTTTCCAATAAACCTTAATTTCATGAAGCTCTTACTTAGTGAATTCCAAAAATGCATGTCTTTACATTCAAGTTAAAATAAAGTCTAAGGTTTAATTTGTATTCAAATCTCAAAAGAACTAAATTTTTGTTCAATTTTCAAAAAATATTAAATTGATGTAATTATTTTATCAACATTTGGTTCGAAATCTTAAAGTATTCTAAATTGTGTATAACTTTTCGACATCGGCTAGAAATTGATTGCCGATTTGCCCGAATTTTATGTTTAAAAAACTCACATTATCTTTGCGAATCAATTTTGAGTGCTTTTCATTCATGTAATTCATGGCCACTTCGTTGGTCTCAATTTCTAGTTTTACATCAAAAAGGATAATGAGGAAATAATATTATGGTCTTGCCTATTGATTGAACCGGATTTACGTCTTCTTCGTTCTTCCGCTGACATTCTACCAAGGCTACTAGCAAGTGATCTTATAAATTCGTCATATTTTCAAATACACCTTCAGGCTGAATGGCTACCATATGGCCACGCCTCGATCCGGCCCCCAATTCCATGACATGCTGCCCTGCCTTCCCTTGCTATCCCCCCCTCCATATCAGCACCATTCACTGTGGAATCGTGGCTCTGAATGATTGTGTTTCGTTCCGTTCTTGGCGCGTGTCTTGGCGTGGGCGTGGGACACAAATTGCTGCCCGCTGGCTGGTTGCCTGCCTGCCTTCTGCTGCCTCTCTCTCTCTCTCTCTCTCTCTCTATAGTTCTCTCTTGCCGGGCAGTGGATCGGCCGCCGGCTCAATTGGCACTGACTTGGCTGACTTATAAACAGACTATGACATCATGTGATTATGCAAAAAAAAAAAAAAAAGACAAATCAAACGGGAGAGGATGAGGAGAGACCGCGAGAAGAGTAGCCGCAGTAGCTGTAACTGTGTCTCTGTGTCGCCAATCTATTGAGATGCAGAGCCCCAACCCGATGTCTCACTGTGTCTGTCACTCTCTGTCTCTCTCTGTCGCCCTGTCTCTCTCTCATATGCATAAGTTGAAGGCTTTGGATCGTTGGCGCTTCAGCTTGAGTCTGAGCTTGGTTTTCGCTTTTGCTGCTTGGGTGATTAATGCCTTTGGCCGTGATTAATGCCTAATTGCTTATTGAATGTCATAACAGTAATAAAAATAATACAACAAAAAAGATACACACACACGAAAAACAAAAACAAACAACAAGAATTATAAACAAATGCAAAAATCCTTCTAAATGCAAATCACTTAAACAGCATCAGCAACGGATTCATTCAATGTGTCATAGACGAATTGGTCATCAAACCTATTTAAACATCTTATCTATAGTCTCAATTTACCCAAGCACATGGAAAAGATCATGATGCGAGGGATTCCTATCCCATCGATCAGTGAATCTTAAGAATGATTCACATTAGTATTTCCATCTATTTTAGCGTTTACTTGCAAACTATCCTCAAGGACAATAAGTCAAATTTCATGTCTAGTCTGAGCGGCGGACTAAGGTGAAGAGGATATCTGGTGTATTGCCTGTTAACCAGGATGATACACAAAGGTCTCTAGATGAGTCTGCACCTTGGGTGTTGCCATTGTTTCGAATGTCCTCGAGGAAGGCTTTCATCAACTGCTAAGAGCTGAGATATTCTGCCGAGTATCCAGTTTATTTTAACTACTCCAAGAAATAGTTAATTCAATTGATCTTGAGGTGGGTTTTCCGATTGCTTAGAGTGAGGCATAGTCGACTGGCCTGACCCATGTAGGCTAAATGGGGCTAATTGGTCCTGACAGTAGTAAAGGAGGTCATATATCCTTTGAAAGCAATACGCGTTCCTTCCAGTGGTTTATTTAGTCCCTAAAGCTCAACATCGACTGACATTATCAGATTCTCGAAAGTCCTAAAGAAAGCTGAGATCGACTGACATTATCAGATTCTGAAAAGTCCTAAAGAAAGCTGAGATATAACGATCTCAGCAATCAATCAACAATGTCTCGCAAGTCCTTTAAGGAATCAAAGCGATAAAAAGGATGAAATTGCTGTTACACAACTTTTCTAATAGAATCCTAAGAACGTTGTAAAGTAAGCTGAGAAAATTATACTTTTTAGTTTTAATAACCAATCCACACTATCTCGTAATTTCTTTAAGGTTCGCAATTTTGTTTTTTTCTTCATTTGATTTGATTTAATATTATTGGCCACTTGACGTCGAAGTTTGAAAGTAGAAATTTGGAAAATTATTTCAATCCTAAGGGATTTTTGATTTTGAAAGTGTACATATAAAAGAGGCAAGTCATCTAATTGTTGTTTTTTTAAGAGATTTTTCTAAATATTTTGGCAAATTTTCATTATTTTCGAGTTGGATAGAAAAGGTTTCAAAGTTCTAGCAAAAAGTGCAAAAGGAATCGATATATTTTTTCTTTTGGTATATAACTTTTACATTTAGTTCAAATAAATATATTTCAAGTCCATTACAACTAAATGTAGAGAGAATCAGCAAGGTCGGAGCCATGTATAGACAGGGGAGAGCAGCTGCCCACCGGCCTAGAGTTTGAAATTTTATACATTTTTTTCAAGAACTCATTGGATTTAGGATAAAATTTCTTGAGCTGATATCGAAAGTGATTAAAGTTACAATACCAAGACGTCCGATTGGGAAAATGGTGACCTCATAATAGGGTTAACCCATCCAAATTGACCAGGGAAGGAGCTCCTCCTTAGGGAGGCAACTCAGTCAGTTTCCATTCCATGGGATATATGAACAGTAATCCCCTGCAAGGAAGCTTCTGGACCAACATCTGGACTTTATCCAACGACTGGTTGGGATGAATGGCAATTTAATCGAGATTCAAATTAAGTTTTCGCCTTGCTTAACTAACTTTTCAGAATCGGCAAAGTTTTTGGGACATACAGTTGGGAGTCCAGACTTAATGTGATTTTGATATAGAGGTTATTAAGTCAGTATTAAGTCAGTTATTATATTAAGCTTATATACCTCAAGTTTTGTGAGCTTAGCCTTAGCTGTTTTTTTTTTTTTTTTTTGGCTGGGCTCCCGAATTTAAGCCCGGACTTGAAATGGCTGTAAAATTTAAAATATTGACAATACACCTTTGAACCCTTGGAGAAAGTTGTAGGTCTAGTAAAACACTAATTGTAAGATCGAACTGGATACCACAATTTTCAAATTTAGCCACAGAATCCAATTTGGGTACAATTCAAAATTTAGTATAGTTTTTTTTTTTTTTTGTGTTTCAACTTAGCAGAGATTTATGGTAATAATTGATTCTAAAGTGTTATTTTTGTTGAACTATGAAAGAAAGTGAATTAAATTCCCCGTCGAATGAGATACTAATCATCAAAATCAGATATCAAATAGATATATTTCGTTGCTTTGCAAAAAGAGAGTTTTGCCTTCGTCATCCTAAACAGCGTTCCCCTGTGTTTTTTGTTTGGTTTTTCCTCTTATATACCCTGTAAGGTAAAAGTGATGAATTACCCTGCATATGGAGTTAATGTTTGTCAAGACAAAATCTACTTATTGGCTTTATCAATGGCAGTATCAATGGACCTATATATACATATATACATATTTTTATATAGTGCTTTATTCTGGTGGTCGATTCATACTCGACGATGTTAATAGTCAAAATGTTTAAGAGGACTTTATCGATATGAGATACCGAATATGTTTTATACACTGTGTGTATAGTACACACTTAGTTGGATAGTTTTGCTTAACTAGCTCTATGTAATACTTACGTATGAGTACAAAATATATTAATCCCTTGATCTAACTAAACTTACTTATTAATTGGGAGTGATCTGAAAATATCCATTTCGAAAGCAAAACACAAATAACAACATTGGCTTATAATTTTTTTTTTTTGTAATGAATATTAAACTTTAATGTTTATTTTTATTTGTTTTTGTTTTTTTTTTTTTGTTTTCTTTTTTGTTTTCTTTTTCGTTTTTATTATTATTAATATTATTATTATAATTCTGCGTATTGTTCATCTTTTTCTCTTATCGTTGTTAAACGCTCTTCACATTGATAGGTGTTAAGGGCAAGGGTTTGGTGGTGGTGGGAGAGGGATGGGGGTTGGTATGAAGGTGGTGGATACAAATACATACAGATACAAATTACATAGATTTCCTTTGTGTGTGTGTGTGTGTGTTTGGAGCTCTGTTTTTCAATGCTTTTGAGGAAGGATTGGATATGGGGTATGGGGTATATTGGATGGTTGTGGGGCGTGGGGGGGGGGGAGGTATGGGGCGGTAATTATGCAATTTTCAAGTAAGATGGTAAATCTTTTGTATATATATATATATACACATATATATATATATATTTTCTTTTGTTAGATTTGTGTGTTTTGTGTGGATTTTACATACATACATATATCTTCATTGGTTTTTAATATTTGTTTTTTTGTTTTTTCTTTGTTTCTTCTCAGAATTATTTCGCATATATTTTTGCTCTGGTCAAAAATATTTAAATAATACAAATTTCTCTTAGTTCTTTTCATGTTTGTTTTGGTTTTTTTTTGTTTTTTAGCACAGTTTATGGGAGTTTTTCTTTTATGTTTTTTTAGCAATTGGAAATCTTTTTTTAGTTTTCTTGTGTGTGTGTGTGTGTGTGTGTGTGTTTTGTTTTGTTTTTTTATAGTTTTACATATACACATAGATCATTAATCAATATAAGTTTATATATAAATTTTTTTTTTTTTTTGCAATTTCAATATTTTTTTTTTTATATAATTTCTGTGCTTTTCTTGGTTTTTTTTTTTGTTTTGCTTTTAGAAAGTAATTTGCCTGCAGCTGAATTTTTCATTTATATATATGTATATATATATTTTTTTTTATTTTTTTATTTCAATTAAATGTTATCTTGTAGTTAACAACATTATTAGTTTTTGTTTTGTTTTTGGTCATTAAATATTTAAAATTTTCTCATTTATTATGTTCAGGTACTTTCGTAGCGCAAAAAACCTTTTCCAGTTATTCTTTTTTTGTAATATCTAAAAATAATAAAGTAACTAAAAACTAAAAATCTAACATCATGAAAGTTAAGGCGAAGACAGAGAGCGAAAGAGAGGGAGAGGGAAGGGAACAGATAAAGATGTAGGTGGGTAGTGGAAAGAGGGGGGGGTGGAGGGGTTTAGATGAAAAGCTGCGCCACTACTAGCCAAACAGAATGATATGAAGAAGAGTTTTTGTAACTTTAAAATTTATGTATACCTATATAGAAAAAAACGGGGTTTATCTATCCAAAGTGATCGAGTTCTATTCAAAATGGAGTTTTAATTCACTTTAAGTTATCAAAATGGAAAGAAGTTTCAATGATGTTTAACTATGTGAATAATGAAATTGGAAGTCATTGAGTTACTTTGGAATTTAATGGATCTTTTCTATTTCCTTTTCTTGGCTTGTTGTGTGTGAAAAGTTATTAGAGATTGTTTCGATTAGTGGCAGATCTACAGAAGTCTTAATAGATCCTTGGCTATATTGTAATCTTTTGTCCTTTTTGCCTCATTATAACTGAAATGACTGAAATGAGTGAAACCTTGATATAACGAAGCACTCAATTTGAGTACACTGAGTGTAACTGAGTACCTTAAAACGAGGTTTCACTGTATGCTTTAACTATTTTCTAACTATTTTACTGTGTTTAGCATTTGTTTTTGTTTTTATTTATATATAATTTGTTAGTTAATGTTTAAAATTCAGCTGCAAGCAAATTTTTCAAACCATTTTTTTTTTTCTTTTTCTTTACTTTTTCCAAATGGATAGACAAAGAGAGTGTGTGTGTGTGTGTGTGTGTGTGTGGAAAGGGAAGGGAGAGGACACAATTTACATAAATTTTAGCACAATTTGTTGTTGATTTTTGATTGCATTTAACATTGAATAGAATTTTTCTTATTTTTTATTTTTGGGGAGAGAAATTTGTTGTTTTTTTTAATTTTATGTTTGTTTTTTTTTTTTTGTTTTTTTTTAGACAGAAAAAAACCAAGAACTTTATGTTAAAGAACATATTGACCTGAGCTCAATTTAAGTTTTTTGTATAGATTTTTGGAAGCTGAAAGTAAAGTTCTCAACACACATACATACAAATTGTTATTCGTATGTATGTGTGTAGACCTATGTACATGTATGTATGTATATGTAAGATATTTGATTAAAAAACAAAAAAATTTACAAAATTTACAAAATTTTCCAAAGCTTTAAAAGGCGTGCGGTTTTTTTGGGATAATTTTTTTGTTTTTTTTTTGTTTTTTTGGTTTATGTTGAATGTTTTTGTTGGTAATGAAGAGCTCTGCTTCAATATATGTACATACATATATACCTATACACATATAGAGGAGAGAGAGAGAGAGATATACACATATATAAATATTTTAAATCTTTAGTACAAATCGAGGCAAATGTTGACAAAGCACTTTGTTTTTTTTTTTTTTTTATCCAATATATATGTATATATATGTATGTATATTTATATTTTAGTTTATCCATTTACTTTCTTTTTTAAATTTTGTTACTTTTTTTTTTTGATAGGCCACTTTTTGGTGTTCACAGCTAACTGGCATAAACATTTTGTTTTTTTTTTTTTTTTATTTTTTCGTGTATATATTTAATATGAAAAGCGGTAAACACACATACACAAATACATCAAGTTGTTTATTATTAATTTTTCAATTGTTCAGTTACTTATATGTTTAAAAAATATATATTTATATATATATATATATATATATATATATATGTATAGAAAAAAATGTTTGAGTTTTGTTTTTTTTTTTGTTTACTTTTTCATTATAAGACACAGTTTACTTGAATTTCCACAAATTAAACAAAAAACCAAAGAAAAAACTGATCAAAAACTGATTTCACATTGAAGTATAAACTGGACTTAGCTATATAAGAGATTTTTGGGATTAAGTAAATACATACAATGCCGCTCAACTGAATAGGTTAGTTTCTTGCTTGATATTTAAACGACTATTTGATTTTTGGTCAACATTGGGAAGATTGCTTCAACAGAAATCCTTCAGATTAGTCCAACTAAACTCAAAAAATCACATAAAATTTATACAAAATGTATGGCTATTGCTTTAAATGATTAAAAATAAGACTCTGAAAAATAGAAGAATAAAACAAGGGAAAGCAACTCATTAAGAAAGAATCACATAAGATCAGAAATTATAAAAAATATGCATAATGCAACCGCCTAACCTATTCTTATGAGCCGCAATGTATGGGTTAGAATTTAGTTTTATAGAAAGAAGTTTGTTGTATGGAAACTTTAGCTATTGATATACCATTTTAGGGTGATCAACTGTGGGCATAGTCATGGAAAATTGTGCTCAAAAGTATATGGAAATATTTATAGTTTATATGTATTTGGTTTATAGAACTCATATAGCATTTTGATTGGTTGTTGTTGTTGTTTCTATATTGCACTTTTCAATCAAATTTAAATAAAAAACCCAATTTGGTTTTTCCTACTTCAATTTATTTGTTTTTTGTTTTTTATTATTTGTCATATTTTTGATCAGTTTTTCTTAGATTTCCGTCCACTGTGGCATAAGGCGCGAGTTAAAAAGTTGTAAATTATTTTTTGTATTTTGTTTTGTTTTTTTTTTTTTGTATATTAAATTTTAGTTTAACAAAAAAGTTAGTAGTTTTCGTTTCATATTATTTAAAATATATTTTTTCTTAATTTCTTTTTTTTTTTTTGTTTTTTCTTTTTTTATTTTTAAGTGGTCAATTTTCAGAAAATTTTTTTTTGTTGTTTAAATTTTTTTCTTCGTTTTTTTTTTAAGGCCTTTGCTTTTGTATCTTAGAAATATAATATATATATATAGATATCGAATAGTTAATTTTTATGCATTTCATATCACTGCTTAAGACCTAAGACAAAAAAAAAAAAAAAAAATAATATACACATACATATGAATTTTTTTCTCCAATATCAAATATCAAATGTCATTGCAAATAATAAAAAAATTTTCACAAAAGAAAAAAAAACAGATTTCGTTTTCCAAAAAAAAAAAAAAAGGAATTAAAATTAATAATTACTGAGGCGGATGTGACTCTTCTTCTTCTTCATTGGTTGCTGCTGCAACTTCTGCTTAATTGGAATGTTACCGATTTAGATATATAAGATATATATATATATGTATATATATAAAAATTGTTAAGGGTTATGTACAATTTGTGTTCTTGTTTTCGTTTCATTTTTTTTCGTTTTTTTTTTTTGTTTCTGTTTTGTTGTTTTGCTTTTTGGGATGATCAATGATAAAGTTATAGTTTTTCAATTTTTTGTTAAATTTTTTTTCTTGTTTTTGTTTAGTTTAGTTAGTTTTTGTTGTTGTTGCTGTTTATGAGGTAGTAAAGCCACAAAACTAAGAGCCGCTCCAGGCGGACTTTTATACACATACATATGTAAGTTGTGTGTGTGTGTGTGGGTGTGTGTGTGTGTGTGTGTGTGAGGGTGTGGGTGTGGGTGTGGTTGTGGGGATAGGAATTAAGGGTGGTAAATATACAATATATAGATATATATTCGAGGGGTAAGGGAAGACCTTTTTTTTGCTTGTTTTTCTTTTAAGAGGGTTTTGTTTTTGTTTTTTTGGAACAACACTTAGCTAAAGCGGCTTAGATGAGTTTTTGTTTAATTAATAGGTATATAAAGGTAGTATTTATATATTTATATATATATAAAGACTTTCTCTTTCGGCTTGATTTGAATTTGATGTTTTTGTTATGCAATTTAATTCTAGCACCAGTAATCCACATTGGTCCATACTGAATCTATATCCTCTACATCGGCCATTTGGTGATCCAAATGTTCCTGTTGTTGCTGTTGTTGTTGTTGTTGCTCCTCCTCATGCTCCTCTTCGTGGTGTTGTTGCTGCTGCTGCTGCTGCTCCTCCTCTTGTTGCTGCTGCTGCTGTTGCCGTTGATCAAAAGTTATCATAGTTAGTTCCTGTTCACCTGCCGCCCGCTGTGGGGCCCTTCCTCACGCCAAACAACTGCCATTGGGCATAAATGCCGCTGCCCCAGTATCCAGATCAACAAATTCGGTACCATCGCCCGTCAATTGGGCAAGTAAATCATTTGCATAGCAATTATTCTTCATCATTAGCAATTGTTGCTCCTCATCGTAACATGGTGTCATTACACCAATGCCCACACCAACACCGACACCAACACCAACACCACCAACTCCAACCCCACCGACACCACCGACACCGCCAACACCCTCATTAACGATATTATTGTGATGTAGATTATTATGAAAGTCCATTAAATGATGACTATTATTATTTGAACTTTGCACCACGCTGGCCATATTGATGTTGTTGTTGATAATGCTGCTCGGATGGACACTGACAGCGTGTTTAATATCGGGAAAGCCATCACTTGGCTCAAACAAGAAACGTTCGGCACTCAGGGCTGTGGTATAGGGACTCTGTGAGTCGACCAACTCGTTCTTAACAAACTCAATTGCACTTGTTGTGCTTGAGTTGCTGGTGTTGCTGCTGTTCGTGCTGCTAATGCTGTTGCTGGTGTTATTGTTGCTGCTGCTGCTGCTGCTGTTGGTGGTGGTGATGTTGCTGCTGCCGTTGCTGCTGTTGCTGCTGCTGTTGCTGCTACTGTTGTTGATATTGCTGGTGGTATTGTTGTTGTTATTTAGGGCGGTGGTTGTGGGCGTTGTTGTTACTATTGTTACATTTGATAAACCCAAAAGTCCATCACAATTGGGCACATAATCAGAGACTTGTTGTTGCTGCTGCTGCTGCTGCTCGGACATATTGCTGGCATTGCTATTGGGATTACTATTAATATTATTTGCGGGTTGTAGGGTTTGTTGCATCGTTAATGTCTCCTGACTACCAGCTGGTGAACTTAAATAGCCAGCATGTTCAAATTCCTGAGGACTGGGCGAAGGTTTGCAATAACCATTGGGCAATTGTTGCTGTTGCTGCTGCTGTGAGGCTGCCGCTGCAATGGCTGCTGTCTTGGTACCAAATTTAAATGTTGCCATCGATGGTATAGACATACGTTGACCATTACCATTAGCACCACCACCACCGCCATTACCATTTGTAGCATTCTCACCACTCGGCTTATCCAATTCCAATTCGGATAAATATTTCATGGCCGGCGATTGCAGCAATTTCGATGGCAATTGACAGCCACCAACACGCAAACAGCTCGATGATTGATTATGAGTTTGCAGCATTTCCAATAGTTTTTGCCTTTCCGTTTCCAATAAACGCACTTGACTCTTCAATTCAATATTCTGTGTATCCAGCACTTCCGATTCTTTGATCAAATTCTGTGTACGTTCACGTTTCTTCATGCGGCATTTGGTGGCAGCAATTTTATTGCGTTCACGTCGCCGACGTCGTCGGTCCTCGTCCTCGGGCGTCAGTCCTTTGTTCGGTTGCGATTTGGTTTCACTATCGTCCTCATCGCTCGATTCTTCGCAATCCTCGTCACGGCGTGAACATTTTGAATTCGGTTGCTCGGAGCCAGAACTCGAATCGCAGGTGGATAACTTGCGTTTACTTTGTATGGACAGCTTGAGGCCAGCTTTGATCAATTGCGAACAGGTCTACAGAAAAAACGAGAGGGACCAAACAAAGAGAGAGTGAGATAGATATAAATACCAACTGAGTTAAAGTTGTTTGTCACCCATACCCAAAAATAATATACATATACATACATATATTTTTGTGTGTATATTGTAAACTCAAAACCAAAGAAGGTAGCCTGTCTGCTACACAACTACAAAATAAAAAATTGCATAAGTTTTTAACTAAAACACAAAAAATACAAAAATATCCATGCTGGGAACTGACATTTACAGTAAAAAGAAGTCAATGGAAATGTCTTGAATCAAGGTTGAAAATTTCATATACATGAAATGTCTTTCTATTTGAAACAGTCAACTTCTTATTGTTAGCCATGTAGTTGGTCAGAAAGTATTTCACGAATTTGAAATATATTTTAAAAATATCTCTTAATTAGTGCCGATTTCAGTCAGCAAACCCGTAAATATATAAGTCAAATCATAGGATCACTTTCAATGTCTGAAAAATAGTCAAAAACGATTTGCAAAGTTAATGCTATAAAATTTTGGTAAATCTGATCTTTTTTCCAGCCAGTAACTTGGCCAATTTCTAATCAATTTTAAAAGAATGTATCTCAATTTTGTAGCAATTTAGTATATTCAAAAGATGTCATTAAATAAAAAGGATAAAAAGATGTTCTTTACATTTCAATTCAAAATTGAAAAGTATTAAAATGAGATATCATTTTTGAAAATCGATACGCAAAGTTAAGAGTTTTTGTGAATTTTTCCGAATTTTTCAGTTTCAATTTTTGTCAATTTATCTATTTTCAATGATTCTTAATATTTTAACAGCGCCTTATATCTGTATGGCTAATCCGGCACTGATCTTAATGTGAGAAAATCAATTTTCGGGAGTTCCTTTTTTCTTTTCCTTCAACATATAAAAGCCTTATCTTACTTTGCGTTTAACTTTGATCAATAACTATATGTAGTATGTATATGTATGTAACGCCTGAGTCCACTGGACCAGAATAACCAAAACTTGACACCAATTCACTTTAATGTATCTAGGTTTATCATATTTATTTATTAAAACAAAAGAATCATCTTATTGAACCCTTTTTAATTTCACGAGACCAACGCAACCTCCTCGTCCAGCAAAAAAACCTCTCTCCTCGATTGCCAACTATCGATATCTATCCAACCAATATCGTTATCGACATGCTGATACCATTAGTATATGTATATATCAGTAGCGGATCTGATATCTGATGGATATAAATGTTTCACCAGCGGCTTTGGTGTGGAAGTTTTCCCCATATCATATATACATAGGATATATTTAAATCGTCCTAGTCTCGTTTCTACATAGCTAACAAAAGATGTACAAAAATGGAATCTTTTCAACCGATTAAACGATTAATAACGACAACAATCAGTTTACATCAATTTTTATGACTTTTTCGTATTATTTTTAATCCTTTTTTTTTGTTCAACCTACGGAAACCCCGAGAAAACTAGCCAAATTTCCACATATTTCATAGTTTTTGTTACACTTTTAGTGTTTTTGAAGGTTTGTACAAGTTTTTAGCCTTTATTATTATAATAATCATTGAAGTATTATGTAGAATGTTATTAGTTATTAGCTGGCTCACCGTGCGTATACGTTATTAGTGACTGATTTGCATGTAGCCAAGCTAACTCAAAAGTTTACAACTTTTTTTCTCTTTCAGGTCAGTGGGGAATTAACTCTATAGGATGAACTAGTATTTATAAAAGTATAAAAATGAGAAGTTATTCTCTTAAATATGAATATTAATTAGCTTTGATATAACTCATTTTCTTAGCAAAGGTTTTTTGAGTTATTGTGGATTGATTATTACGGATTGCCTCTTAACCCTGGTTTAGTTTTTTCACTGTCGCACAGATTGACACAGATTTTAAGTACCTTCTTTACACACACACACACACACACACACATACATATGTATATGATGGTAGTGGGTACTTCATTATCCCACATACACGCCCTTTTTTTTGCTCATTTTGACGCTTCCATTCCAGGTAGCCCATGACGAATCAAACTCAACAACTTGAACAGCTTTTGGCACATTCCCTTTAGCTCATACACATTCCACACACACACACACACACACGCACACACGCACACACACAGAGAGAGAAAAATCTCAACCTCGTGGCCCGATTTTGTTGTGGCAAGGTCTGAGGTCTGATTGGGGAGAAGATAATCTTTTGCGGCATTTTGTTTATTTATTTTATGATTTACTTGAGCGACCTTTTTTTTAGATACATATATAAGTGTGTGTTTGTGTGTGTGTGTGTTTTTTTTTTTTGCATGAATTTTGTATTATATTTAAGTGAAAGATAGAAATCGGACACGCCCTACAAAACGACATAAAACTCCACACTCTGCCGACTTGAAGAAAATAAAATCACAATCAACTGCAAAAACGTTTTTTTTTTTTTTGTGGACAAGTGCCAAGTGAGGTGGGCGGAATGCAACAACTTGCATCGAAATTTCTGGCCTTTTATGGCGGACGGTGAGGAGAGGGATGGAGGGATGGGGGGAGGTGACCCAATCAACAACCAAAAAACAACAGAAAACAGATGCTTAATCATTTTTTCACATTGTCAACTTTCATTTCAACAGGAATTGCAATTGAGCAGGCAGATTAAACAGATTAAACAGATCACAGATGAGATTATAGTTGGCAAATTTTATAGAAGATGAGAAGATGGGAATTCTTTAACATAAATTGCTTAATTTTCTTAGTAGTTTTTTTTTTTTTCGTCATGTTTCGAGCTCATTGAAAATGTCAGACGAGCTGACTTTCAATTTCGTTGCTTGTTCTTATGTTTTGTTGTTTCTTTTGCTTTTGTTTTATTTGCTGTCTGGTCGAGAAATTGTTCAGATGCCACCAAGACGATGGAATTGCCCCACCACCACCACCGATCCCCAACCTTCTTCTTCTTCTTCTTCTCAAGCAGCCTGCCACAGCCCATTGAACGCGCCCTTCTTTTCAATGTTGCTTCACACACACGCACACACGCACACACACACACACACTTATTTCAGCTCACTGAATCCAACGGGGCATTGTGTTTCATTTAAATTTTAGGCACGCTGCGCTTTTATTTATTGACCCAAAAAACAGATAAATAAATTTTGTTTAAGGCAAAAATAAAGAAAAACAACAACGCATAATCATAATAATCGCATGCGCCAACGAGTCCAAAAAAAAAAAAAAAAAACAACTGAAAAGCTGAAAAACTGAAGCCATATGACCATATGGTCGATCGACCGATCAGTCGATCTGTCAGTCCGTCGGTCGGTTGAATCGGTTGTTTCATTGATTTTGTAGACTTCTTGAAAATGTGTTTGCAGTTGCTACTTCTCTCTCTCTCTCTCTCTCTGTCTCTCTCTCTCTCTCTGTCTCCCTCTGTGTGTTGTGCAACTTAAACTAATGCAACTTGTCAGTGGTAAAACTGACAGCTAATAACAAAAAGAAGAAAAAAAAAAACAAAACAAACCTCCTTCTCCCCTATCAAAAATTCAAAAAGAAAATCAAGTAAACGTAACAAAAGTTCTAATTTTGCTAATTGCCAAATTTAAACCTTACAATGAATCCTTAAACCGTGTATTTACTTCAGTTAAAACTCTTAGCTTTAAGTTTTTTATTTTCAATTCAATATATTTTTTAAGAATCACTTCAAAACAACTATTAAAAATATGTTATTTTTCATATGTTTCTCAAGATCTCAAAACAAATGCCTACTTTAGGGAGTAAAGATTGGACTTTGAAGACTTTTAGGATTTGTCCTAGTCCACAGGATTTTACAATGTTTTAAAATAAATCTATCTAGAAAATGTTTTTGTCTCACTAATTTTGAGTAATTCGGCATTTCGTTAGTATGAGAATTTATCCACTTTGAAGATTTACTATAAAGTGCTAAGAACTGATATTATGAGTGGTGTCCAAATCGCCCTGGATTGATCCACGATCTCAGGTATATTTTTACAAATTTCAACTAGAAATTTCAAAGATTCGCCTTTTGAGCCTTTTTGTTTTTTTACAAATTTCAAAAGGTTCAGCTTTTGAACCTTTGGGATTTGAGCCAGCTTTAGTCGGGTCAAATCTTGATCAAGATTTAACATTGTTTTTCAATTATTCCATCTTAAAACAGTTTCTACAAAATTTCCATTAATTCTAGCATATTTTTTATGATTTTTGAATTTAATCCGTATTGGATTTAAAGGAGAGAGTATGAAGAATTTTTGTATTGGCAAATTTTTATTTTACGTTTATGAAATTCACCTCCTCTTCAGTCCTCACTTCGAATCTAAGCAAAATGTTAACAAGGAAGTTCGTTTTGGACAAAATATTGTATGTGGTTAATGGGCTACATATACATACATAGATAACGGTATCCAAGTGAATATGGAAACTGAAAAATTCAACTCGTTAAAAAAAAAAAAAAAGACCGTGCCTTTCTTTGCCTTTTGCATTTCGCTGCATTTGAACTTTGCGTTCTGCGTTCATGAATAATTCGTTTCGGTTATTTTGGTATTTCTTTTTTTGTTGGCTTTTTTTTTTTGGCCTGTATCTTTTCTCTTTGCGCTTCTCTTGATTCGTCTGCTTGTTTGGGCTATTTGTTTAAGTGCGAAGAAAACAAAAATTCACATGAAAACGAGCAACAAATAATTTTTCATGCATATTTCGTTTCATTTTATTTTGTTTGTCCCATTCATTGTGTGTGTGTGTGTGTGTGTGTGTGTGTGTGTGTGTGTGTGTGTGTGTTTGTGTCGTTCCACGTTTCAATATTTGCAATTTTTATAATTTTCTCTTTGCATTTTCTCATAAATTTGTTTTTGGCAACATTTGTGCAAATATTTAAGTCAACAACCAAAAAAAACCAAATCAACAGAAACGAACGATGTGCAGTAAAAGCTACCCAAAAAAAAGGTGGAAGAGGGTAGGTTGAGAGGGGTGTGGGGTGAGGGGGGGTTGGTTGAAAAGAACAAATGTATAAGAAGGTTTCAAGACATATCGAAAAAGTTTCTTTTAATTTGTTGGAAAACAAATTAGAAAACGAAAAAAAAAAAGAATAACTAAAAGGGAAAATAGAAAATGTTTTGCCACTCAAATTGCCAATAAATTTGTTTCCAAGTAATAATCATAAATCACACATATACACATACATACATACATACAGACAAATAGACACACACATGCACACTCTCACACATACATTTACACACCTGCCAATTAGTTGCAGTTGAAAGCAAACTGAAAGAAAAAAACAAAACCAAATGTAGACAAATACTCAATACTCTATAGAGAATTTGCATACCTAGATGCCTATATTAACTAATGTACTCTAATTGTTTGGCGGCAGAGTATGCATACATATATGTATGTGTGTGTAAGTATGTGTGTGTATATATAGAGAATATATCTACTGGATGCGGCGACAATTCCAACGGATTTTAATTGCTGTTGCCGCCACCGACGCCAAGCAAAATGTCATTCATATGCACCTGCCGCACACTCCCCTGTATTATCACACCTCCCCTCACCCACACACACATACACACACTAGACACACACACAGACACACAGAGTCACATAGTTATGTGCCTCATTAAGGCCAATGTCAGTTAAGTGATTCTCCTCCACACTCACGTACAACAACGTTAAAAAAAACCACAGAAAATGTGCAGATGATGCGTTCAGATACAGATACAAACACAGATACAGATTACAAATACATTTACCAAACTAAATAAATAACTAAAAAAAAGTGAAATCAATTCTGCTTGCATTTTGCAATTGAGAAACGCCCACAATGCAACTTAAACATCTCTGAAATCTCTCCAAATCGATTGTGACGTTTCACTGGCGCTGCTCTGGTCAGGTCAGAACCGGAGATGTTGGACCATCAAATGCGTGGGTTGGTTTGGTATGTGGGCGCCACCACCAACCCTCCTCCTTCTTCTCCTCCTCCTCCTCTCTGTCTCTCCTTTAGAGAAACGCAATCCAAAATCTCATGAATGAAACAAAAACTCAGGCACAGACACAGAGAGAGAGAGGGAAGAGAACTCAATGAATCTGATTGAAAGACACACGAAAATGCAATTCAAGTCAGCGACTGACTGGCTACTTAGTCAATTCAATTGAACTACAAATTGAACTACTCGGAAACTTAATTTGCCATGCAATTTGTTTTTTAGAACGAAATCTATTTTATAAATTGAACCAAATTAATTGAAAGTTATGCAAAGAAAATGGCAAAAACAAAAACACACAAAACACACAAATATAATGCAATCACAAATTGCAATGCTAATTGGGGAGCTTAGGTGACATCGAATTTGCATAACGTAATATTAATTATACTATTAATCTATACAAATGATAAGCAAATTAAAGAGTTTTAAAATTTGGCTATGAAATTCGATTCTTGTTGGAATGAGGTCTTCAATTTTCATTTCTAATAGCTGATGACAATTTTATCATAAACACTTTCTCAAAAAAAAAGTTTACAGTTTTCAAGAATTTTTGAAAATAATTTACAATAATTCTTTATTAAACTATATTTCGAGAGATTTTTATGGAAAAGTTTTTATCAGCCATTAGGAGTTAAATTGGGTAGAAACCCAAGAAATTTTCTTCGACTGTATTTTGGCCAATTTTTGAAAGTTAT
The DNA here is from genome assembly GCF_018902025.1 of Drosophila willistoni. Classification (NCBI taxonomy): domain Eukaryota; kingdom Metazoa; phylum Arthropoda; class Insecta; order Diptera; family Drosophilidae; genus Drosophila; species Drosophila willistoni. The sequence goes on from NW_025814052.1 coordinate 10,533,741, forward strand.
ATCTTAGTTTTATCGTAATTTGCCAACACTTTATTGAAAAAAAAAAAACAAAATATTCTAAAAAAAAAATAATTTTCAATCATTTTACTCATTAATTTTCCTATAATTGTATTTTGGCCAATTAAGAAATGATTTTCAAAAGTTATATCTCAGTTTTAGCTTTCCATTATTTCAAAATTTCTAAACTTTTCAAAAAATTATGAAATTAATGTACAATTGTTTAAATAAATTGGTCAAAATATAAGTTTTTAAGGGTTTTAGTTTTATTTAAAACATCACTTTTTAATGAGAACGTTAAGACTCTTGGCAGAGTTGCAGTTTGTCAAAGTTGAATTTTAAAATCATGTTGATATATTGGTTTTCGAATTTTTATGGACTTTTTGACCTTTTACACGAAATAATATGACTGACTTTTAAAAACAAAATTGAAAACTTTCAAGTTGTAAGCTGTACTCTACTCTGTTTCGCTTTATATAGTTGTAATTCACAACTAGTTTTGGCTAAGCGATGAGTAAAGATCAAAAAGTAATGCAAAACTCAAAGTCTGACGTGGCTTTACTTTGTATTTCAACCACTTTCAACTAATTGCAAAACTACATACTATTTTGATCAATCAAAGAGATAGACTCTCACCTGTTGCACACTGGGCGTGGTAGCTGTACCGCCTGCCGGTGAATCCAATGGTGAGGCAGAGCAACTGGAATGACTGCTATCCTGTGAATAGGACTGCAATGGAATCGATTAGTGACTTAAGTCGTTGGCTGCCATTTGGATTATTAATTGATTTGATTTGATTAATCAATTGATTGATTCTTACCTGTCCATTTTGATTGCCATTGAAATTTCTGACACTGACAATTGGTGTGGATGCATTGCTGCTAGTCACTGATGAATTGTTGTTGTTGTTATTAATGTTATTATTATTTATATTATTGTTGTTGTTGTTGTTGTTGTTAATGTTATTAAGATTAAAGTTGAAATTATCCAATGGATTTGTCATGGCAATCAATGAATTGAGAATTTCTGGAGTTTTTGGTGTATGTGCACCAAGGCCAAGGCCGCTGGACTCGATGCTAAGCAAAGCAGCTGACGGTATATTTGAATTGAACATTTTTGCAAATTCAAATTCAAAAAAAAAAAAAAACTAAACAAAAAAATTAACACACACTCAACAAATATTTGAAGAAATCTTATTAACTTTGTCTTAGGTTGTAAATAATTAAGTTTATTTTTCGTTTCTTTTTTTTCTTTTTGTTTCTTTTGCGTTTTCTATAATTTTCTTTTAACGATAGTTAACCGTTTTAATTTGTTATGTTGTTGTTGTTGTTTTTATATATATTTAGATCACAGTTGAAGGCCTACACGTTGCATTTAGTTGGACTGCTTTTTTTTGTTTAAGTTGTTTTTGTATTTACTTTCTTCTTGTATAAATATCTCAAAAAAAAAAAAAAACACATGCACAAAGTTGTTTGTTGTTTGTTGTTGTTGCTGTTGCTGTTGTTCTTGTATCACAAAACTTTTTATGTTTTTATATATATATTTTTTTTTTTTTGTATATTTAGAAATATTGTTTCATTTGCATTTGCTGTGCAATATATATGCAATAAATGTTTTAGCCTTTCGTTTTAGCTTTTTGGTTGACACTGTTGACGCCTTTGACGTTGCCATCGGCAAGCCCGTTTGATTGTTGTTGCTGAATGTTGAGCGTTAAATGTTGTTCAATGTTATTGTTGAACAGTTAACCGGCATCATCTCTCTCTCTCTCTTGCTGGCATCCATCCGACCGATCGGCCCCAAGACGAAGACGACAACGAAGACGTAGACGAAGACGACGACACAGACGACGACGACAACGTTACCGCTTTTCGACTATACGAATCTCTGCAAAAAACGAAAAAAAAAAGAGTAAGAAAGATAGTATTAGCAAGTGCCACAAAGAGAAAGAGAGTGAGTGAGCATACGAGTGGGGGGGTGAGTGGGGGTTAGCAGAAGGTGGACTTCCCCCTTTGTTATTGTGCTTACAAAGAGTGGGGAGTCAAAAGTCAAAAGCGAGCACCAATTATTTCTACACTATTATGAAGGAGAGAGTGAGCGGTGAGAGGGGATATTAAGATTTTTTTTGTCTTTTTTCTCAAATTTTAACAATTTAAGAATATTTTGTTAAAAACTTCAAAGAAATTGATGTAAAATTAAATAAGTTATTGAATTTCCGGAGTCTTAGTCATGGGCGTAGCCAGGATTTCAATTAGGAAGGGGGGGTAGGAAGCCATTTTTTAACCATCAAACTCTTACAAAAAAATTAAAATAAATAGTTTTTTGAAAATATTTAAAACAGATTTTGGTTGAGAATTAACAAAGAAACATTTTTAATCAAAATTAATTACAAACATTTTTTTAAAAATTGGTCATGATTACTAATTTTGTAAGAAATTTCATTTTAAATTGAATGAATTCATTTAAAAATTTTTATAAAGTTTAACATTCTAGAGGGGCAGCTGTTATCCCTTGTCTTTATTGCAAAATATTTTCCCTTAACCACAAAGGAAAGTAAATAAAATATTCCATTCAATTCATATTTTCTATAAAAATTTGAAAAAAATGGCTTTGTTTTTCAATGCCTTTTCTATAAAAAAAACAGATAGAATTTTCTTACACACAACTTTGGTAAAGGAAATGGATTTCGAAGACTTATTTGCTTTAGCAGTTTTTTGTATACATATGTACATATATAAAAAAAATGAAGTAAGTAAGTCGTCTCGCCAACTTGGGTATAAGGTATAAATATAGGTATATATATATATATATAAGCATATATATGAGAGCTAAGCTAAATCTGCTTAATTTAAACTTATAAATATCTAACATGTTAGTCTATTAGTCTAACTTTTCAGTTTGCAATTTAGAAATAATAAAGTACATATAGATTTTTGTGTCAAAACAAGAAGATTTTCTTTGAAAATATATATTTATATGGTATTCTATTTCTTTTTCAAACATAATTTCACTCAAAATGCAAATTAGAGCTGTCAGAAAAATTAAGAAAAATAAGAACACACACACACACAGACAGACAAACACACACACGCATAAGCAATTTCTCATTTAAGTTTTTGGGCAATTTTGTTTCACATTTGGCCATTTATCATGGTCTCCAATGGATGTTTTGGCTGCTTGGCTGCTTGGCTGCTTGGCTGCTTGTCCCTCATCTAAGACATGCTCTATAAGTTTTAGTGGTTCTTATTTTTATGATGTCTCTCAGTCAGTGGCAGGCAACACTCTCGGTGGGGGCAAATTGAAAGTCGAAACAACAAAAAAACTGGAAGGAAGGCAGAACCGAAACCCCTTTTTAACCCCCTCCGCTTCCCCCCTAAAGAATATGATTTATGACTTTCGCATGGTTTTTTTGTTTTTTGTTAGAGGGGAAGCTTTTAATGCTTTTTTTTTTTTCTTGTGACTTGCAACGAAAAATCTTGAAAAATGTTTCAATTCGTTTTGCGTTTTAGCTGATTTGGAGTTTTCTGACCAAATGTGGCAAACGACGCATGCGTAGCGGCCAGTTGACTCTAAACCATGCCACACCAGTCTCTCTCTCTCTCTCTCTCTCTGTCTCTCTCCCTCTCTCTCTCTTGCTTCACTGAGAACTGATTGTGAGACATTTGAGGTCAGATCAAAAATTGGTAATTAAATGTAAATAATAATTGTACTAGAGCTTTTTGGTTAAAAAATAAAGTATTGTATATATATGTATATAGTAATACCTTTCTATAAACAATATGTCTTAAATTTCTATGAAAATTTACTGCGCTCTGGAACTTCGGGTATTAATTTTCTTAATCTCATTGGCTGCCCAAGTGGATAGCATTTTGGCGCGTTGCAATTTGGAACGTTTGCCCTTAGCCAGGAATTGTGTGATAATCATATCGTCAAGCAATGGATAAAGACGTGGCCCAAACGAACTGCACAAATCACCAATCAATCCAGCAGCACTGGCCATCCTTGTATCAGAGACATGACCCTCCTCTTGGGCAATACGTTTAATGAATCCAATTATATGCATTAGATGCGGTTCCATATGCAATACATCATCATCCTGAAGACCCTGAATAATGCCCGTGTAGGCTCCGAGAACACTTTCGCGCAATTCATTGATATACTCGTCGTGAATATTGGCATCAGTTTGCAAATTGGAAGCAGCTTTTAGCATTTCAAGAACCATATTCAAATATTTGAGGAAATCACTGCCAATGCTTAGAGCCATATCACCAAAGGCTGATACAATTTCTGGCTTGACACTGCGATGCAAAGTTGGCTCAACCAAATTGCTCATCAAGGTGGACATTATCTCATCGCAATAGGGTACAATCAAGTGTTTTAGGGCACAGCAAATGTCACCGGTAAGACCAACAGCAGCACAACACACTTGATATTCATTGTGATTCTTTAGACCCATGATGAGGACATCCTTGAAGGCTGGCATATATTTGGCAAATTGTATGCCCAAAAGTTCAATCAATGTGGACACAGCCATTAAGGCATCCTCTTGAACACCACCCGATTTGCCAGCACTCGATTGGAACATGGCCAGCAGAGATGTCATAATGGCATCCGATATTTGTGGAGCATCCTCTTTATGTAGTTTGCGCAACACCGATTGAAGTGTGGCACAGAGAAGAGATTGCAAATCATTGATCTGATGACGATCACTGTGATTATTGATATGTTGGTCCATTTGTATAACCCGATTGAGACGTTCCAAAATGACAATTGTTGTCCGCTGGACAACCAAATGGCAATCTCGTGGAGAGTTCTTAATCATATTCATTAGAGCCTCATAGGCAGCGCTACGTAAATTGGACTGAGCACCACCATCGAAACGATCGGTTGACTCCAGCAAGTGTGTGATAATGACTTCAAAGTACGGCGATAGCGAATAGGTTTCTGGAGTTTCTCCCTCGGCGGTCATAGCGGCGTCATAAGCAGCATTGGACAGACCAATAAATGCCCAACAAACATTGGCCGCCACACGGGATTCCGATTTCAGGTTAGCGACAAGGCATTCCAATAGGGTTAGCAGATATGTCCTATTTATAGCGGCCTCTGGGATAATATCGGAAATGCGTCCAAAGGTCCAAACAGTTGTATCTCTGACATTGACACTCGGATCGTACATCAGGCGTATAAGAGTGGGCATGGCTTGTTCGACAAGTGGTTTCAGTGTATTTGGCTCTAAGCCATTCAAAACCGAACCGAAAGTCATAACAGCTGCATCACGATAACGCCAATTGGGCGATCCAATGTTCTCTTTGATGAATGGCAACACATGCGGAACAATCTCATCCTTACAACAATTGGCCAAAAGCATAAGGCACACTGATGAAGCTTTAGCTGGACTCCAAGTGTCCTCATCATCGCACTCATCTTGCTTGGTCAATTTTTCAACCAACAGTGGTGCAAGGAATCGCAATGCCCCGCGAGCATAATGCTTGGATACACCCGAATCGATAGCCAAATCGATCTCCTCATCGCACACATTCGACCAGAATTCAATACCCTGCATGGCAATGGCATCATATTCTGATCTCATGGCATCCAATGTGATGGGGAATAGAGCTTGAGCCATATATGGTTCCATAAACTGATAATACAGGGTCATAATCTTAACCAAACATTGCATAGCAGCTACACAGATTTCGGCATCCGGGCATTGTGTTGCCCCGCACACCACTTCCATTATGAAATTCCTTTCCATATCCTGTTCGAAATTAGCCTTTGTGAATTCCAAGGAGTTAGTCAATGCCGTTGTGGCTGCCAATCTGACATGGTTACTGGGCTCCAATTCACGCATACCATGAATAATGGCAGTTAGCAACTGATTCGATTGAGTCTCCAATACACCATATTGTATATCCTGGCAAATGTAACCAATCGCTTCCAGGGCTGATTCACGATGCATTTCACTTGATGCCACGTCGACCACCTTATTGACGAGAGTCTGAATTAGCATGCCCCAACGATTAATGGGTAATTCAATAACGGCCACATAGGCCACACATTGAGCGGCACATGAAGGTCGTGTATTCTCAGTGCCCAATGCTGATAAAATATTATACTTAATGAGTTCTCTTGTCGAATCGGGAAATTGATGCCAACGCTCTTGATATTGTTGACTAACCGTCACATCTTTGCTGGTCAAATGGTTCTTCAATTGGAGGCCAGCCGCTATACGAGCCACAGGACTATTTGTTATATTAACCAGAATTTCGGATAGAGCCATAAGGAACTCTGGCAAATTGCCAGAAGCTGCCTGCTCCAAAATGTTCTCTGCATAAAATAGCTCATCTTTGTCGGGCGATACTGTCTTCTCCAAAATGGCAATTAATTGTCGCGTAACAACGGAAGTCATTTTTGCACTTTTTTTTTTAACTTTTGTCGAGCAGAACGTTTGCAAATTTTGAAGAAATTTATTTATGATTATGTCAAATTGAGTTACAAAATCCGATTCGATTCGATTAATAATTGACAGGAGGCTCTGTGCTGAGCTGAGCTGAGCTGTGTGTATTCATTTCGATTTATTTTTGTGCCAAACAGAGAGAAGACTTTGTTAGCAAACTGTTGGCAATTCCACCCAGCAGGGCACTTTATCTACTTACTATGAGTATGTGGTATAAGTATAAGTATGTTGGTCTTTATAGGCACATACATACATACATATATAGATAGATAGATTTAGTCATTAACATTCCATTGATTTGCCTTCCCTCTTGCCCCTCTCCTCATTTCTTTGCTAAAATAAAGTTATTTGCTATTTACTCATAAATCAAGCGACAAAACGTTCGACTGTTTGGTTTTTTATTTTTCCTCTGTGATTTGTTGATTTGTCACATCGGCCGACAAGTGCTGGGTATATATATATACAAGTAGATCTCGAGTATTTAATCAATTTCAAATGTAAAAGTTCAAAATGCACAAGGTAAATGGTTTTTTAAAAGTTATCGAAAAGGTTTCCTATATAGTTTTTATCGACAGTTATCGAAAAAGTTTTCTATTTCGTTTTTAGCAAACTTTATTGTAAATTTAATCTATAAGAATGGCTAACAAATAAATATTATATCAATTCTTTTTGTTAAATTTATCGATAAAAGTTTGTTTCTCACAGCGAAATTTTCCTCTGCTTCCTCTCATGTGTGAATCACGCCTCACAGGCCTTTCGAAATTTATGTAAATAGATTTTTTTTACCTATTTTTATACATTAATTCCTTATACATTTCCAAAAAAGATTTGGCAAAACTATTTATAGCTTTCTCTCCAACCCAAAAAGTCATAAATTGATCATCAGTTTGTCTTAGTAGTATGAACAGAAACAGACACAGAAACAACAACAACAACATCGAACAAAAAAAAAAAAACCGTCAAATTGAAAACTAAAACCGAAATGGAATAAATTATCGATACTCTCGTACTAGTCACGTCCTGCCATAAAAACTAAGCAACAAAAATAAAAAACCCATGAACATTTATACAATGAATCATTTCCATTACAGCGAAAATAAAATAAGTTAAATAATATAACTTGGCTTTTCAAAATGCAACACAATAATTTTTATAATAATAATAATAATCATAATCGCAATGATATGTGTGTTCCCATTCAAAACTCTATACGTACATATCTCTTGGAGCGCAATAATATGCAAAATGCGAAAAAAAAAAAAATTGAAGAAGAGACAAACATTTTACAAAACAATTTATTATAAATTTTTATCATGTTGTTTGTTTGCGGTTGTTCGGTTTGCTTTTCGATACCCTCTAGTCAAACAAAATACACAAATGGGAGGCACTGTAAAGTGATCGGTGAGTGGAACTACGCCTTGATTTTCTCTATTGAAGCTTGCAAGTCTTTAGTCTGTAGATATATCTCTAGAATCTATGACAAGATCAATTAAACAACTTATTCGTTTCGATTTTTGGCCCAGAGCTATTGTTAGATTTACAGCTGATTGTAACTAAACTTGAGCCAATCTAAGTCTAAAGATACTTTCTAAAGATCTAATATCAAGTAACTAAAACGCATGAAAACAAATCTAAAGATTACTGAAGAGAATTAGAGTGTGAAACTATCTACTAGAGAATCCTAAGGATCTAATAATGAATTCACAATGGAATGGAACAATAGATGGAGGATCGCTAAAGTTAATGAATGGGGAATGTGTGAATGGAACGAATATGAAACACTTGATCTAACTATCTACTAGATGATCCTAAGGTGATCCTAATAATGAATTCACAATGGAATGGAACAATAGATGGAGGATCGCTAAAGTTAATGAATGGGGAATGTGTGAATGGAACGAATATGAAAGATGTGATCTAAAATACTTGATGCAAATCTTTTATATTCGATTCTAATGCAGGGTATTGCTGCTGTCGATCATTTTGACTTAAGCATCAGTATTTCACTGTTAAATTTGTTTTGTTTTTTTTTCATTTTCTTTTTATTTACTTATTTTTTTTTTTTTTTGTACGTGCTTTAGCTGCAGTTCCAGATTTCACACGAAACGAGCGAAAAGGCTAAAAAGACACAGCACACAAACAGCGAAACAGCTTAAAAGCAAATTGCATTTCAAATGATACAAGATACGAATGTTTGTGTTTGTGTGTGTGTGTGTCTACATATAGAGACGTGTGGGCGTGGCACAGCAACAACAACAACAACAACAACAATAACAAAAAGGCATTTTCGAAATTTCTCAAAAAAAGCGAAAATTATGATGAATAACAACAAATAAATACAAAACGATGGATGGATGGATGAATGGGATGGATGAATGTTTTGGTCGTTTAAGTTAAGGCAAAAAAGAAAAAACAGAGACGTGGCAACCAGAAAAAAGAGGGTTGTTATATCAACTGGACATCTGTGTATATATATAATTGGCTCTGTTAAAAGTTGTTGACTCGTTTACATCATATCACTTTAAATTGTTGAAAAGTTGAAGAAAGAATTTGCCAAAATTTCATCAATTAGAGAAGAGTTGATTAAAAGTTTAGCCAACTTCGAATACTATCTACTTAAAGTGATTGTTTTTATCTCTAGGATTTTATATATCTTTGTGTGTGTGTGTGTGTGTGGGTGTGTGCGTGTGTGTGTGTGTGTGTGTGTGTGTGTGTGTGTAAGTGAGGGTTAAAACCAATCAATGGTGAAAAACTTTGCAAGTTTTTCTTTTTCTCTTTGGTAATCTCACAAAAAGTTTATATATATTATTATATATATGTATATTCTAGGTATATATATATATATATGTATATAGAGAGAGAGAGAGAGTGAGTGTTGGCCCTTTCTCTCTCCCTCTCTCTGATGAGTTTTACTCATTGTTTGTTTGGTCATAAAAATAACTTCTTCCTCCTTGTTGTTGTTCTCTATGCTTTTGTCTCTACGTCTCTGCGATTCTCTCTTGGTGTGTCTCTTTGGCTTAATTAAAAGCATTGCCAAAGCCAAAGCCAAACAATCATCATCATCCAACTAACCTCCTGCTTCTCATCCTCCTCCTCATCATCATCATCAAAGACAAACAAAATCGTTCAATAGATAGAAGCAAAGTATCTTCCCTATAGATACAAAATTGCCACATTTAATGGGGCACCACCAATCCACCACCATTGTCTATCTCTTTCTCACACACTCGCAGTTTGTCTTTTCTATCCCTTGATAGTTTCTAATTAAGTGTCATTGATTCAAACACAAAAAAAAAAAGAAAAGCAAGCAAGCAAAATACAAGGAGAAACAGAAACAAATTTACACTTTAATTAGGCATTTTGATTAGGTTTTCTTTTTTAAGCGAATAGCAACCCACCAATTCAACCACCAAAACCACCCACCCACCAACTGTTGAAACGACCACCATGGAGCTTCTTTAATTCCTTTCCTTCTTACCATGTCTCTCTCTCTCTAGCTTCTCTAACTTGGTCTTGATGTCTTGTGTCCCAAAAATGGTCTGGCCATTCAATTAATTTATTATTCACTTACCAACGCTCCAGGAGAGAAGTGGGGGAGAAGCCAGAGCGAGAGAGAGAGAGAGGGGGCGAGAGAGGCAGGAGGAGTTGGCTTGGGTTGGGAGCACATAAAAATGTTATAAAAATTAAATGCGCCAAGAAAATTTTCGCACATTTTGGAACGACCACCCGTAGAACATTTGTGCCAAAAATGTCCTGTAGAGATACATGGAACAGAGAGCTCTTCCAGGGGGGTGGGGTGTGGGGGGGTAATGGTTGATGGAGCGGATATAAGTATATAAACTTATGGACACAACGCGTGGCACTAGTTTTACAGTTATAAACATTTCATTGCACGTTTTTAGCATTAAAATTTGAGAACGTTCAAGAAAAACGGCAAGGAAAATAAACAGCGGGAAAACAATTTTGACCCACAACTTCCCTTCTCTCTCTCTCTCTCTCTCTCTCTCTCTCACTCACATACATATTTATAGAAAACTGTTGAAAATGGAGTCAAGAGGAAATTTTATGCCAAATGAAAAATTATGGAAATTAGATGTGTGTGTGCAGGGTATCCAAGGGGGGGGGGGGGTGTGGGGTGGCAAAGGGCGGTAGGCTAATGGGGTGGCTAGCTGGTTCAATGAAACTTAAGTCAAGCCAGAAAAAGCCTAGAAATATATGTCATAAAACTGAAATGTAATCTAATCAGCAAAAACAAAAACGGCAAAATAAAATTCACAGATAATCAAATTTATAGAATTTTATATACAAGTAAATATATACATATATATATATATAGCATCGAAGCTAATTTAAGGCTTTAGTTTTCATTTTAAATAATAATTTTGCTTTTTACTAAACAAATATACCAAATATTGCTCTGAAAATTTTGTTCTTTAGCCAAATCGTTTGATCATGTTGTTCTTTTATATATATTGGTACTAAAGTTAAAGAATTTTCCCATCAATTCTTATCAAAATGGAAAAATAATGAATTATAGGTGAGTTATTTATTGTGGAATAATTTATAATAATTTTGTGACGGATCCTTGGGGAAGGAAATGAGGGAAATTTCCTCTCCTCTCCTTACACTTTTGAAATTTCGTTAACCAAAATCGAGTTCTTTATATGAAATCACAGATTTTACTATCCCAAATTGGTCTCAGAACTTGTATTTAAGCCCTTAAGGCTCTATGTCAATTTTCAAAAGAAGATTTATATTCAAGTTTTATGTTAAAGAACTCCAGAAACTACTTCTAGATCCAACAACCATTCGAAAATATGGCTTCAAAAACCAAACCAAAGAAATAACAAAGAAAGTATTCCATGAGTTGTCAAATTTTCGATTGTTTAGGTGATTATTAAATGTTTGTTAATCAGTCTTTTTAGTTAATTGGAATTGAAGTGTATGTCTAAAGGGCCTAATCACAATAAACGTGGAAAATATTTCCAGGAAATCCCTATTTTTTGTATTGGTAAGACTGGTAAGTAGTGTCTCTACCAAGTGCCACATAATGCTTGCCCTGCAATCGTGCAATTTCGAAATGCGTCAACTGATGTACGCATTTTATATACATACATACATACCGTTACCGTTACCGTTCTACCTATCAACCATATCTCGTCGAAGTGTATCTTGAGCAATTCATTTTCATTAGTCATTTCTCCTAGCTCACCTTCGTTTCGCCATAGATAACACACACACACACACAGACACACATACATACATATGTCAAATGCAATGCGTATACGCAGTGTATACCCCTAGATATAGAGCAATATGTACATATTTTTGTATGTATGCAAGGACGTTCACAATCAAAAAAACAAACTTTCATACTCCAACTTTATCAGAAAGCTATCAGCTAGAGCTGCCGTGTCTTATATGTCAAAAAGATGTCTTATCAGAGGGGCAAAAGCGCAAAACGAGCGACAAAGAATTCTTATCTAGAGCTTGTTTTTAGATTCCCAACCAACCCAACCACGTGCCCCTTCCACCTGCCCCTTTCACCTGCCCCTTCCTGCCTGCCCCTTCCTGCCTGCTATGTCAGGTATGTTTCATTTCCTTCATCTTGTTCGTTTTTGTTTCTTTTTTTGTATGCCCAGTTTCTATATTTGTTTGGTTTTGTGATTTAAGAAAATCTAATTAATTTTCAAATGTTAATACATTTTGTGACATGAAAACGATTTATGTTGATTATATGGCTAGTAAACTAGCTGACATTATCAGCAAAGGCAACAACTAACAATAAGAAGAAACAAACTTACTGCTCACATCCCACACACACACACACACACACACACACACATGTCGTATGTGAGTATTTATTGTTATTTATGAGTGGGTCGTTTCTTTTTTTTTTTTGGAATTTTATCAAAAAAGCCTTAGCAATTGCTCGAGTTTTTTTTTTTTTTGGTTCTTAAGCCATTTAAAATGGTTTTCACACCTCGACTATCTAAAAGGAACCCATTGCCTTTGTCTTTTGCTTCTTTCTTGCCATGCGACAGCTGTCATCGTCATCGTCATAATCATCATCATCATCATCATCATCTTGAACATTATCGTCAAGATCATTATGAAGTGAGCAACGGGCATCATAAGCATCAACATTGTGATTTTTTATGGTAGGAATTCGCATTAAAAATGTTTATTGTGTTTATTTATTGCAAACGAGAATCGAGAACGAAGAACGACCAAAATGGAATACCAACAACACCAACAAACATACATACACATATACATATACAAAGTAAATCTAATGGAATTTTTTTTAGTTTTAGTTTTTGTTGTAATGTAACAGCTAATGGAAAATGTGTTACAGTGGTTAGAAAAGCACAAAAATTTTAAACAAATTTTAACAACATAATTCCATATACAGTAATGTCAGTTAAAATTGGTGACCCCTAACATCGGGGGCGGCCATCTTGAAATGTTTATGTGTGTGGTAACCCTAAATGAAGATCATTGTTGATCGTAAGATATGTATGTAACCACTGTGCCACATTTGTGTATAAATATTGTGGAGGTGACGGAAATGGGAGATGTTCTGTGGTGGTGGTTGCGGTGGTTGGTGGTGCATTCGTGCTCAATTTTTACACTTGTGTCGATGTGTGGCCAGCTGCCAGCTGTCCGATGCCCAAATGTTTTTAGGAACAATTTTTGTGTTTCTTTTGATTCGGGGAAATGTGTGGAAAAACGAAACGAGAATGAGCATCAAGATAAATATTTATTTCGTTTATATAGAATGATCAAGAGAGATAGACGGAGAGAGAGAGGGAGAGATATAGAGACGGGAGACATCACACACTTCATTAGGTTAGAGATATTTAACCCAGGAATCAGGGCAAAAGGAACCACTCCCAGGTATTTTTTTTTGTTGTTTTTTTTTGTCAAAGGAATTTCCAAATTTATGCCCTAGGGGGAGTGCCGAAAATACAAAAACAAACAAAGAACAACAAAAAAAATTAGCGAACAAAATAAAAAAAAAAGTATCAATTAGCGTCCTGGGAATGTTTCTAACTAATGTGTATGTATGTGTGTGTGTGTGTGTGTGTACGTTGCCTTCTTGGGAAGGACACCTAGTAAAGTGCAGTTAGGCACGCCCAAGTCAACTAAGTTGCCATATATCAAATGTTGCCCACACAGAAAGGAGGAGAGAGAGTGGGGGAGGGAGTGAAAGTTGCTTTCTCAGCATGTCCTTGACACATATCCTGGCATTTGCTCAGCACGCACATGTCTTTCTACGTCCCTATACCTCCTTTTTCCTCTAACTCTCTCTCTCTCTGTCTCTCTTTTTCCCTCTTTCGCTTTCTTTCTGAAACTAGGCAACGCCTTGTTGGGTTTCCGCTTGGTTTTTTTTTCCATTTTTTTTTTATTTTTTGTTGGCCCTAATCCATTTGAACTTTTTGTCATTTGCTGCTGCTGCTGCTGCTGCTGTTGCCAACTCTCAGCTAAGGATAATAAAAAGCATAGAAGAAGAAATTCCACTATTTTTTTATGGGGTCGTCGCAAAGTTCTTTTCTGTGGCTTCCCTTCATATGTGTGTGTGTGTGTGTGTGTGTGTGTGTGTGTTGTAATATAATCCTAATGGAATTTACAAACTGAAACTTTACAATGGTCACAAGGACATGCTGCGTGTCCTTTGTCATTTGAGTCAAACTAAATTGAGGCACAAGAACAAAAAAAGCAAAAAAAAAAAAAACCAACGAAATGAAACGGAAAATGAACAATAAATGATATGGAATTGAAATGAAATGAAATTGAAACCAAACAAAATTAACCGCCAGTAAACTTGAAAAACTATTCCAATTTCGCATAATTTCCGAATCAAGATTGAATTCGTTTGGAAATTAAGCAACAATCTATGGAAATTGAAGGTCAAGTGCATTAAGGCGAAACGGAAATGAGAATGTTAAATCGAAATCAGAAAAAAAAACTAGTTGAAAGACGCAAAACTAAAAGACCGCACTCTCTAGACATAGGAGACACTTGGGGTTGGAGGTCGTAAGGGTGTTCGCGGGGGTGGGGTGCGGGTGGTTGAAGGTGGTGAGGTGGGGAATGCGTGCGTGAGCGTAGTAAATTTCATTTTATTTGATTTGATTTTGAACTAGCGACGACGACGACGCCGCTAATGTTATCCTTGAGTCAGTCCAAGTCGCAGTGCCCACACGTTGGGCGCCAAAAAAAAAAAAACAGAACAGAACAGAACTGTATCTAAGGGTGGGCACTTAATTGTGCGTGTCAGTCAGCCACTACATGGACATGTCCGCACACGCAGGCGTCCATTTCAATCTCTCTTTCTCTATCTTTCCCGCCTGCTTTGTCTCTCTCTCTCGCTTGCTCTTTGCTGGGCGTGTATAGCTTTTTCCAAGGGTGGTCGTTCAGTTGTTGTTGGCGTCGTTAATACGAGCGGAAATACTGGCGCCGACATTATCATTTCAGCTTGGATTACTCTCTCTCTCTCTCTGTCACTCTCTCTCTCTCTCTGTTAGTCTCTGTCTCTGTCTCTAGGATGTGGTGCTGGCGATGGCGATGGCGGTTGGTGAGGGTGCAATTATGATAATTGAGTGAGCAGCGCAAAGAAGTGGAAATGGAAATGGCATCGAGGCGAGAGTTGCAAAATTGGCAGTCAGGTTAAATTGCGCATACCAACTACATATATATGTGTGTGTGTTTGTGTGTGTGTGTGTGTGTGTGTGTGTGTGTGTGTGTACGTTGTGACAGTTGTCCTGTTCCTGTTCTGCGTTTTTCTTGCCTTGATTGATTTGGGCTAGCGACTGGCGCCCAATTGTCTCGAGATCTTGGGCTTAAAGCCCATCAATCGCCCACCCACTCATTGCTGGCCATCAACAGTTTATGCCCGGCCTCACCTTGACTTCATGTACCGACTCCTTCTCCCCCCCTTGGTTATTATGAATTGATTGCGTGTTTAACAATTTTTTGCTTCGTTCTTTCTTTTTTTTTTTTGCTCTACGCTGTCGTCTTTGATTGATTTCGTTTCGTTTGACTTTTGTGCGTGTTGCCGCTTGTCGTCATAATTTTGTTTTGCAAGGAAGCTGACCAGGCCCACAAGCTCCTCCTCCTCCTCCTCCCACCACCCACCTCCTTCTCCACAGTGTGGTTTATATGCATATTATATTTAGATATTTACTTTTTGGTTATTTTTGTGACTTTTTGCGATTTACATACATACGTTTTGTTTACATTGTTTTTGGTCAGGGAGAGGGAGCAATAACCGTTTTGTGTATAAGCAAAATTAAATATTGAATGAATGTATCATTCGTTGCCCTAGAAATTGAAGTAAAGCTCACTAATATATGTATTAAGTTTGACATTAAAAGTTTTACACTCATGGACAAAAAAAATAGAGTGCAAAAGTAAGTCGTTGGACCTTTATTTTAGTTAGAACAACCTTAAGGACCAATTGCTAATCTTGCTTGCCCTAACAGCACAGAATTTTCAGGGTAAAATACTGAAATACAGGGTGCAACAATACGTGTAGAGACCTGCAAAGTCGTCTATGCCCACGAATATAGATCAAATTATCGAGAATAATTGTTAATATTTAGCAAAACTCAATTGAATATTGAATCATTGCTACATAATTTTCAAATTATCACCAGATATTTTGAACACAAACTGAAAAAGTGGGTATATTACGAAATATGGTGAAAAAAAAATTTGTTAGGGCTAATAATAATTACTGGTAATGACTTATTTTAATTCATGATACTTCCACTAATCATTGGGAATCAAATTTATAATCGTAGAACTTGTCATGGACACTTGTCCTAAGTCCTAAAGCTGATACCTATTATTTTGTCCATGAGTGTATATGTCTTCCTAAAAGAAGTACTTGTAATAATTTTGAAAGTATTTCCAATTAATTCGGTCCTGGCCTTAACCCTATTGTACCCTATGTATGAATAGCTTTTAGTTCCAAGAAGTTGACTTTATTATAACAATTAAATTGTGCTAATCATTCACTTGAAGTGTTAATGAAATAGAGGTCTCCCTTAATGAATCTTTATATGTGTAGATAGACATAGATTATAGACAAATTGGCCTTGCTCTTTGACTTACCATTAAATGCACAAACTGTATTTTTGCTGTATATCTATAATTGTTGATTTGAGCTGAAAAGATAAATAAACAAAATGTACAAATATTAGCATTGATTACTGTAATAAAACTGTAGACAGAGAGTCAAGCTAAGCCAAAGCTAAATGCAAATTGAATTGAAAATTGAAACGAAAATAAAAATGGTAAATGGAATGGGTAACCCCTCATCAATAATTGCAGCTTATGGTCATCCATTATGCGTGAATACCCCTAACTGGATCCCTGTAAGAGACGACAAGTCAGAGAAAGAGAGAGAGAGAGACGACGACGACGACGATTGATGATTATTGATTAAGCTCAAATTGTGTACAAAGTATGTATGAATCATAGACCCCCAAAAAAAAAAAAAAAAAAAAAACGAAAATGCTAAAAACAAATGAGCGTAGGTAGCTTTAACTTTTTAGACAAACAAAATCCTCTCCCCTCAATCATCCCCCTGCTCCAAAACGCGAAACCAAACACACAAACATCGCGAGAATCGACAAAAAAAATAAAAACAAAAAAAAATAACTAAGCGGACTGTCCATTAATTTAGCTTAAATATATACAAAGCAAAGCCCAAGTTGACGGGGCCAAGAGGGGTTGGGCAGATAGGGGATTGCGGGGTCCGGACATTGATGAAGACATTTTCGGTTTTTAGATACCCTCACCAAATGGGTAATATGTAAGAAATTGAAGAAGAAGAGAAAGATCTGCGACTATCTGTCGTTTTATCGATATCGATGCACATCACCAACGATAACGATAACTTCTTACTCGTAGTCGAAGCCAGCAATCGATGATCCATTTGTAGATCAGCAATTACAATTAGACGACAAACTAAACAGATTTGTGAATATATTTGATACTTTTGAAAATTATTCATCCATCGGGAATAAATAGAATTCAATTTGATTAAAGTATGCAAAATTTTGGCACAAGCTTTTTTTACCTCTTTTTCTTGGTTGTTGGTAATTTTATTTATTTGTCTTTTTCTCGCCTTTTTTTTCCTTTTTTCTTTTTGTTTATTTATTTAACTTGATATACACAACATTTTGCTACTTAATTTGCAAACGAAAATTGCATTTTGGTCTTTCTCTTTTTTTATGTTTGGTTATTTTGTGTGAATTTTCGTGAATTTCGCATTGAATTGTGCAAAACTTCAATTAGTTGCAATTAGCAACAATTTTGTTTATACGCTAAATAAACAAAACATAATAATAAGTGAAAGACAGTGGCAAATATGTGTGATAGAGATAGAGAGAGAGAGATCATAAGAGGGGGATAGCAGAAAAAGAAAACAAATTAACAAGAAAATAATTTTAAAACCCCAAGAGGATCCTATTGAAATGATCAGCTTTTGGTATATATCTTTTGTAATTTGTTTAATCAATCAAAACATTTACCTCTATGTTTAATCATAAAGTTTATTAATGTTTTAATAAATTATTATAGTATGAATAGATCTTTAGAGGAAAACGATTTATTTAACTAAATTTGCAACTAGACTTAATTTATAACTATTTAGATGACATTATTGTAAATAGTTATAAATTTAGATTGCAATTTCCAAATATAAATCACAAATACAAATGTATATATACATATATATATATAAGTATATAAGATTTGTATTTGCTGACGAGAAGTGTCAGCATTTTTCCTACAATTGAACCTTTTGAACATTTTCATTTCAACTTGTTGCTAATTTGCAGTAATTGTTAATGCCTGGCGATATCTATAATTATACGATATAAAACACACAAACACACACACACATACATTTGACTTAGTTGTGGGAAATATGTGTATAGATGAGTGAAAAGAGGGAAAAAGTGGTGAGAAGGGGACTATAGTGGGGCGTGGGGGGGGGGACCTTCAAGTAATGGATGTGTTTTATGAGGCTCATCAGCTGTCATAAGATTTATTATATTGTAAATGATTTTTTTTCCACTTTTTGTTTTTTTTTGCTGTTTTGTTGTTGGCCTATTGACATAAGATAGCAATTTGAATTTTAATTTTTAGCATGGACGTAGAGGAGAATGATAAAAGGGGGAAGAGTCTTGTGGCATCTACTGCATTATATAACGACTGAAATTTGCCAGGTACAACAGTTTGCATTATTTGTTATTGCATATTTTCAGGGGTTAAATATTTCTCAAAAACTGATCTCTTTGCTATGACCTTCACTTGATTACCGACAATGCCATCAAATTAAGGTTGATACTACTAAAAAAAAAAAAACAACAAAAACAAAACGCAAATAAAAAACACACAATTAGATGCCAATTTGAATTTTATTTTAATGGTTCATTCTTCGCAATTAAGAATGAACCAGCGACAGCTGTTCTAAAAAAAAAAAAAATAGAGACATAACTAAACGCAAAATGTTATGGAACACAACAACAAACTGAAAACCCAGAAAAACAACAAAAAAAAAAAAAAAAGAGAGTGGAGCATACAGAAAGAGGTTGGATAGAGTGTGAGGGGGAGGGGTGGAGAAAACCAATTAAAAGCACAACGCAAAGCACATTAAAAATTATTTAATTAAGTGATTTTAATTTTGTTTTTTTTGTTTGTGTTCAGTTGGTTTTCGTCCACTCGAGACGTTGATGTTGATTGTCTAATTTCATTAATCTAGATGAGGTTGGAGTGCCAGAAGAAGGGCCAAAGAATGGGGGGGGGGGTTGGTAGGGGACCCCCCAAAAGGGGGTTAGAAGCTTGAGAATGTTGGCCAATCAAGTAAAATGAAATTGATTGGCAGCGAGCCAGGAGGAATGTATATGAATGAACAAAGAATTTGACCCACTGTGCAAAGAGATGCGGCGCTGTGTTTGTCAATTAGAATTGAAGAATTTAACCTTTTGTGGCTCCCTCCACCACATTTTTGCCCCTGACCACAACACACACACACAATGCATTATAAATCACACTTAGCAGCTAGAAAAACAAAAACAAAAAGTGATCAAAAAACAAAGTCCAATTGGCATTACCTTTTGGGTAATAGTTAACACTTTCAATCGCCCACAATGTCAAATGGAAACAATTAAACTATATTTAACCGATCATAACTAATGGAAACCTCGTAGAACAAAGAGAAGTAGTTGGTCTATTTATAAATACAGTAGAATCCGTTTAAAACGACGCTCAAGGGACCGACGATTTTCGTTGTTATATCCGGAAGACGTACTAACCGGAGGCCCTTTCATATAGGTTTGTATTGGGACCAATCAATCACTCATCGAACTTTAGTCGCTATAACCGGACGGACGTTATAACCAGATTCTACTGTAATTATTTATGTTTTAAAAAATATTAGCAAAAGCAAACTGGAAAATCGCTTTCCAATGTGAAAGTTAGAACATGAGTAACAAAAACGGCTGAAAACGTTTCCCGTTTACATTTTTTATTTTTTGTGTTTTGTAGAGTTTTAAAACTGAATTTTTTGGCTTCTTTTTCTGACTATTTTTCCCAGACTGTAAGTTGGCCAAAAGTTAATGCCAAACTAACAAATTAAGAGACACTTTTCTAACATAAATGTAAAGATATGAATTTTTGTAAATATTGTAAAAATTAACTAAATTAGAGCTGGAATTGAAATACTTTGCTTTTTCTTGGCCTTTATTATCTCGTTCAAAGAAACAACTGACAAATTGCGACGACCAACATTTCAAAATTGAATTTAAAAGCCTTAAAATTCGATATCTTTTTCAAAAAACGATTAAAATTTCGCAAACTTAAGAGTTTTTAAGAAATTTTTAGAATTTTTCAACTTGGATTTTTAACAATTTTGTTGTATTTTGTTAAATCAAAGAACACTTAATTAAATTTTGATTTTGAATAGCCTTTTACAGCCCTCTGATTTGGCTGGAGCCCGCAACATTTGCTAATCCTTCACTGGGGATAATCACATGGAATTATTAGTTTATTCTAAATTTCGTTGTCGAGATTATTATTAATTATAAAAACTAAAATTTTGTTTATATATTTTATTTGAATTTAAAATAAATTTCGCGCTACGAATGAGAATTTGTTGGTTTTTGTTTTGTGTTTTGTCTTTCGATTTGTGTGACCCACGCAAAATACCTAAACCCAAAATGAACCTTTTTCTAATGCTAATACGCATTTATGTATAGTTTCGTTTTTTTTTTTTGTTTGTTGGGGTTTAATTTATGACACAAACACGAAATAAAAACAAAAAATATATAACTTTGTGCTCTATAATTTTAAAACAATAATCGCTAAGGAGGAGAAGGGGTGGGGCTTTGGGGGGGGGGACTCTACCTACTCAGTTACAGCGTCTTTTATTTTTGGTTTTTGTTTTACCAGTTTTTAAGTTTTCTGTGTGTGTGGCGGCTTCTAATGCTTCCGGTTTAATTAAGGCTTTGTGACTCTTGACTTTGCCACTCCTACTTGGGTTTGGGTTTGGGTTTGGGTTTGGGTTTGGGCTTGGGATGTTGTAAGTTGAAGGCCAGTTTGGGCCCCGAAACGCTAAGATATGGCTAGTCGGCTAGTCGGTTAGTTGGTTGGTCATATTGATTGCCCATATGACTGTTTTGGCCAATTTGGTGGCAAAGTACAAATAGCTGGCCATTAAAAAGTCATTACAACAAGCTTTATGGGAGGGAGGGAGGTGTGAGGGCGGGGGGTTTGTATACACAGTGTACTTGAAATAACAACAACAACAACAACATGTACATATGTACATATGTCTATTTGTACATTCATATGATCGGCAATCAAAGGCCTAGCCAAAGCTTAAACACGGGAAGTTCATACCTAAAATAAAAGTTGTTGGTTTTTTTTGTGTGTTGTCGTGTCGTCTACCGTTTTAGGATTTCCGCCATCGGTCTACAAGTGTGTACACCTATCTACCTTTACCTCCACCTTCTATTTCTCAACACCTCCCCCCCCCCTCCTCCTCCTCCTCCTTCCCCTCACCTGTGAGGTACATGCATGTTTTGTGGTGATCACTTAAAGGGCTTTCGTTTGAAATTGACTTGTTTTACTTTCGGTATTTGCCCAATTGATAATGAACGTCAATTATCATGTGGCCCCTTTTCACAGTATTTACAGGTACCCATTACAAATTGTTGTTGGGGTATTATCAACAAGTTCTTCTAAATGGCCCTAAAATTTACTTTAAAGGGTATCTTTAATTCGTTGACCTTGACCTAATAATCAGATTGCAACTGTCTCGGTCGCCTGTGCTTCCCCTAGGCTTCTTCTCCTCCTCCTCCTCCAATTCTCCTTCCAATTCATAAGCCATCTATTGTATACTGACCATGACTCAGTTTCTCTGTGTGTGTTTACTGTGTGTGCAAGCAATTGATAAATATTTGCTTGACTTGATGCACTTTTTTCCCCTCCTCCTCCTCCTCTTCCTTCTCCTCCTACTCCTCTTCATTTGCTTCATTGATTTGTATGTATTTCCTTGTAAACTCTATTGAGTAATAAGACGAGTTTGAGTTTGAGTATGAGTCTCTATTAAATATCTTCATAAATGACTGTTTAAAAATTCAATTCGATAAATGAGTATGCCTAATCCATTCAGTAGTCAATACCATCCATCATTAGACATCATGAGTATTGCAAGTATAAGAGTACATACTAGTGGGAAATACATACATACCTATATATGTATGTATGTATATGTATATGTATGAATATATATTCTATTGAGGTCGTCAATTAACTTAGTCCTCTAAGACTAAAGAAATGCCTTTAAGGCTTAAAAGATTTTTGAAATCATTTGGGAACTTTATTTAGTTGAAATTAGTTTTAATTTCAAAAGTTTGCAATAAGTTTTTAGTTTTTAGCCTAGAGATCTCACATATCGATAACACAGAACGATTAATTTCGATTTCTGTTTAACAGGCGATATCTTTCTGTTAGTGAAATTTGTTCAAATTGTTCATGAAGACAAAGTTTTGTAGCAATTTTCATTTTGGTCGTTAAAGTCAATTGAATTTACTCCGAGTACTAACAATTTTTTTTTTATTTTTTTAGTGTCTCTCTTAACTCTATGGAGGAGAAGGCATTGTCTGGATTTCAATTGTTGTCGTTTGTTTGGTTTTTTGTTACTCGTTTTCTGTTTTTTTTTCCATTTTTTTTTTTTTATGACTCTTTGCATTGTTTGGCCTGTCAAGTGCCTAGTAATTTTTTTTTTTGGGTTTTTTCTTTTTTATTTTGTTTTTTTACGATTGTTTTATTTCATTTGCAAATTATTCTCGTTGTGTGTGTGTGTGTGTGTGTGTGTGAGTGTGTCATTTGATTATTCCAATTTGTGTGTGTTTTTTTTTAAGCTTCACTCGCAGACTAGTCTAATCTATATGTAGATATATATCACTTACATTGTCAACATTTATTTGCAACTGAAAAGAGGCGACGACATTGACGACGAATACAATGTAAAGCATCCAGTGTCTATCACAATAAAATGATGATCATTATCATCAACAACAACATCATCATCATCATCATCATCATTGACCAGAGTGTGGGGTACTGTGGGCCACGCCTTCGTTTTCATTATAGAGGCATGTGCCCCCTATGTGCATTTTGGGGTCACTTTTCAATTATCAGGCGAGGAGTTAATCAATCAATCAATCAATTACCTACAATAATGTGGCTAAAAACGATTTACGTACTGCCAACAAAAGAATCGATACGAAATTAAATCAAGCATCTCCCTCTCTCTCTCTTTCTATCTCTCTTAGCCAAATTTATGGGCAACTATTTACATATTTTGCCTGACATTTTATGTTCTTTAAAATGACATTTGGCTTTATAAATTTTCGTTTTCAGCAAACAGAAAAGCAGGAGAAGATGAAAGAGCTTTTGGAAATTTATTACATTCTTTAGTTGTTTTCATTTCTTTTCTTTTTTTTATAAAGATATATACATATATATATGTAGATCTAGATGTAGAATAATGGGTTATACATATATATGTATGCAAAGTAAATCAAGCAAGTTTTATTCTTACATTATATGTATTCGAAATGATATTGACCTAGAGACTTAAACCAATTTGATGAAACTTTTGGAAAGTGGTAAAACTTTTGATCTTTCAATTAATTTGTAATTTATGGCCAACTCTCGATAAGTTGCCTATCGAATTTTTGTTTGTCTATCGAAAATTTCATAGGAAAAACAGTCTCAAGTATTTTTTTTTTTTAGAGTATTTCGCAAGCGTTTTAAAGAGCATTGAAATTTTTGATTGAAACAAATTTTGTTGCCAAGTGTTCAGATGTTTTCCAAAAAAAAAAACTTAATAGTTATCATATTAATAACTAATATGCATACCCAAATAGGTTGATGAGATATTTATAATACATATTTTAACTCATTTTCGAAATGTATTTTAAATAAATTGCTTATTGTTTCAAATTGATTTTTGAGCCAAGAGAGAATGGTCATGGATTTTGTTTCGTTTATTAATTAGCATAGCAAAAAAAAAAAAAAAAAAACAACAACAAAAACTATAAAACACAGCAACTAAATAAATGTATAGAGTGAAGGAAAAAAAAAAAACTAGTTTCATCTAATGAATGGCGGTTGAACACGAAAGAAGAAGCAGAGGGGGGAGGGGAGTGGTGGTGGTGGTGGTGGGGAAAGGGGAATTTAAGTGCGTGAATGGGAAGTTGCAAATTCGTATAACAAAAGTCGAATTGGCTAGAACCAAAATGCCAATGAACCAAAGAGGCCAAAATCGTTTGTTTTGAATAATTTATGAATGTTTGCCATTTGGCAAAAAGAAAAAAAAAAAATAAAAATAAAAGAAGGAAAGACACACACAAAATGGAAATGGCAATAAAACGAAGAGAGAAGCAAAAAAAAAGTTTGAAATGGAAATGGTTATTGAAATGGAATTATGGCCAATGGTCATACATTTCAAATGGACATAAGCCATGTGACTAATCACAAAAAAAAACTCTCTCTCTAGAGGGAGAGAGAGAGAGAGAGAGAGAGACAGGGAGAAAGAGTTACGGACTTGCACTCCCACATAAGTACAGTGAACACCTACCTAAAAGTTATAAAGTGTAACGAAGTTATAAATCTAGAAACAAACAAACAAACAAACACAAAAAACACACTCACACACACACAAACAACAACTTTTGACGCCCACATCAAGGCCAAGTCAGCTAATTTGCATATCTCAAATACACAAAAAAAAAAAAGAAGGCAGAAGAAGCCATGTCAGAATATACTTAACTTAAGCACAGATATATATACATACATATATACATATGTACATATATATACATATATATGTATACAGTATGTACACACAAGTTAAGTATATACCAAAATACATATATATGTATGTATAATGCGGCAGTGTGCACGATACGCTTGAAAAGCATTAACACTAAATAGGTACATACATATATACATATATATCTCCCTTTACCCTAAGTCGAAAAGTCTCTCAGCTATAACGACCTGAGTTTACCTAATTAAATTTCTTAAATGATATACACTCCCAGACAACCGATTAGCGTCACTTTACTTAACACATTTCATTCACGATGAGATTCATTCCAAATTTAATGTTTAACTTAGTATCTATCTTAGATCCTAACAGTCCAGTGCCCAAAGATTTAGTTAAACTTTAAATGACTTTTGATTTCAAATCATTATAAATTAAACTTCTTTTAAGATTAAACGATCGAAAAGGTTTTTAGGCAAAAATTTCTCTATAGAACATAGAATCAAGGGCTTAGCCAAATTCAAATTTGGGAGACAGCAAAGTTTTTGATTTAATCTTTTTTTTCAATTTATTCAATATATTTTCATATAAATTAATAAAAATTACATATTAAAAAGAGTTTTATGGTTAAAAGAATTAAAGAATTAAAAAATGCTTTATGGTTAAAAGAATTATTTAAAACAAAAGTTCAAAGTTCATTTCATCGAAAATTAAATTAAAATATTAAAACAAATCCCCTGCTTATAGATGACCCACGAAATTCTCAATCCCTTGACTTCAAAAGTGAAATTTCAGTTTAGGCTTTTGAAAATTGTGAAGACAAAAATTGTAATATGATAATGCAAAAGTAGATCTGAATTTTCTGATCTGCATTATATAAAAGATAATGGGACATTTTTTTATTAAATTATTTATCAATTAATTTACAAACATTTTAAGCCCACCCAAAAGAGGAAAAAAAAAATTAACTATGGATTAAAATGTGTGATATATACATATTTAAATTAATTTTATTATTTCGGCTACATATATCTACATACATATATGTATGTGTGTACATATGTATGTGTGTGTATGACCTATCTACATATGTAAATTTTTTTATTATCTACATGGTATAACCATATGCGTGTGTAACTAAATACAATGCAAATTTTTGTTGTTGGTTTTTTACTGGCGTCTAAATTACTTAAAAACCAACAACAGCAACAAAAATTGAACTACATTATCGCACACATACACAGAAAAAGAGGGAGAGAGAGAGAGAGGAAGAGGGAAAAAGAGAGTGTGTGTGTTTGTTTGTGTGTATCTCCACCCCCGTGACGTTGCTGCAGCGGTCAGCGGGCATAATTAATTAGTTGACGGGGCGCGCGTTTGAAGCTCGGAGAACTTGGAACTCGGACTCGGATATGGTTAGAAGAAGAACAAGGAGAAGTAGACAGAGAGAGGAGAGAGAGAGAGAGTGTGTGGTGGGGTTGAGGAGGTAGTGAGGAAATTGACGGGAGGTTTTAGGTATTTGGGATTCGGGGTCTGGGGTGCGGGGCGGCTGTTGCCTTTTGTGCTAATGAGCCCATATTGTGCGAAAAAAACCAACAACAACAACAGAAACAGCAGTAGCAAAAAAAAAAAACGCACACAAAAAAAGCTGTTAACAAACCTAAAAACTGAAACAGAAGAGAAAGACAATAGAGAACGACCCACAGAGAGAGCAAGAGACCCAAACTATGAAAAAAGGAGAGAGGAGAGGGGAGAGGAGAGATGAGAGGTGAGGTTAGGTGTAAAGAAAGGAACACATAGTGTTCGCTTGCTATTAAAATGGATTCCCGCCGGACTTCCTGACCATATTATATTACCAGCTGTTTGGTTTTGATGGACATGACCCAAAAAAAAAGTAACAGCAAAAAAGGAAGAGGGCAAGAGGAAAGAAAGAAACCAACAGCAGCAACAACAACAACAACAACTGAGTGACCCATAAAACAGACAATGTGCAGCAGGCGAAAGTGATGAGAAGCCAAACCTTGGGCCAAGCCCTCAAACTCACACACACACACACACACACCAACACGCACCTCCTCGGGCTGCATTAATATGATTAGCAAAAAACCAGGATGGTCGAAAAGAGAGAAGGAGAGGTGAATGAAAAAGGACGAAAGCTAATGCCATTTCCTGTTAACAAAAATGAAATGAAAAAAAAAAGAGAACCAAACACGCGCCCAAAGTCAGTGGAAGGTCGTCATCTACAGTTAGACTCATGCAGGATTAGTATGCGAGACAGAGAGAGAGGGTGAGAGCAGGTCTCTTTGTGCAATGTACCGTATATACATACATAAATATTTTATGAAAATGATCGTTCCGACCATATGGCAACTCCATGCACAACAATAACCACAAACAAAAAAAAAAGTGGAAGTGCAGCCCACGTGCAGCCAAATGAACTCAACTCAACTCAAATCACTTGCCGACTTGAGCATGTAAATTTTGTATCTGTGTGTGTGTGTGTGGGTGAGCTACGTTTCATTGCTGCGGAAGTGCAGCCAAGAGTTTAACGCCAACGTAACTTCTGTTACGTTAACTAACTGTGGTTTCTCACTCACTTACTCAATTTGATGCTTACGAAGATACGATACGAAATGAATTGGCGATAGAAAGGCAAAGGAGGGGATGGGGGAGCGTAATTGAATTTAAATTTTTAACCTAACCAATTTGTTATCGATATAAACGTAAACAATTAAAATTTAACATAACTGTGTGATCAAAATTAAAAGGTTTCTTAACAACCAGTTCAAAAATAAAACCTGATTTTAAAAAATCAAAACTTGCCTAGAATATATGTAGATAGATGTGCCAAAATCGATTAAAGAGACACAAAAGCTCCTTTCACACACAAACACACACACACACACACGAGAGAGACTTCCTAAAATGCAATTTTGTGTTTATCGCGTTAAAAATAGTTATTTAGTTGCTTGTTTTTGTGTATTTTAATAGACCTACGAAAAAGTAAAATCCATCATCTATCAACATACAACACTCAATTTCCCTATGCAAATGACTGAACCCAAGCAAGACCGACAACAACAACAACAAACAACAAGAAGAAGCAAAAAAAATGCTTAAAAATGCTTTTGGTTTTTTGGAATTTTTGTCTGCCGTTTGGTCTTAGACCTTGAACAAGGTGAAGTTGATTGCTAAGTTTTTGGCTTTTGTTGCTTTTGAAGTTCAAAGTTAATTTGCTTTAAAGCAAACGTAACGAATCGCCAGAATCATGAAGTAAACAATGCACAACACAACAGATCTAAAAAAACCAAAGCAAAAGAATAATGTGAGAGAAAAACCAGAAGAAGAAGAAGAAATAGAAAAAATATAGAGGAATCCAAAATGATTGTTGAATAGAAAATTCACACCTAAAAGTAGCTGCCGCTTGTTGCTACCGCTGCTGATGTTTTTTTTTTCTTATTTGTGGTCAACATGGCGTATGCTTAATATGAATCAACTAAATAGACAGAACAAGTGAGTGAGCGAGAGAGAGAACGACCAAATTTTTCACACCTCTCTTACATACATATATTGGAGAAGACGTCGAGAGACTTTTCCTTTCTCATCCGACAAACATTCAATATAAAATTATATAGTTTATGTATGTTTCTCTTTGAAATTAATTCTTCCGGTTTGATATGGCAAAAAATTATTATTTTTTCAATTTCTATAAAATTCTGTTGTTATTTTAACCATTTGTTACACTTTCAAGAACTTTGTTTGCTTCATTCATATTCATTTATTTAGATTTGAAAACGAATTCTATTCTTGGTCTCTGCTTATCAGGGAAAAGAATGTTATAAAACTTTATATTTTTACATCTCATCAAGACCAAATTTTGGTTGGTTAATGACAATTTATAAGATTTATGCATTAATTTTAGACTTAGTTTATGCAATTTTGTTTGTTTTTTATGATTAATATCAGTTAATTGTCTGAGACTTTTAAGATGATTTGTGTGTTTTGGTAGAATTTAATTTTTTGTATTGCACGTTTTAACGCAATTTGTGACAATTTTTGTTGTTTTTGTTGTTGTTGCTTTTTGAAATGACAAATTGCTTTTATTATTATTGTATTAGCGATACAGAATGACCTTGAAACTGGGCTGCATCTACTAAAATAATCCCCAACGAATCCATCCCCCCCCAATAATCATTATCATCATCATTTTTCCAGCTGACAATTTCGTTATTTGTTTTTTTTTTTTTTTTTGTCAAATTTTCTTTGTTTTTTTTCCGAAATAAATTACGTTTCCCATATTTAAAGTAACCTTCAACCGAAGCTCTCATACATGTACATGTACGGATGGATAGATGGATGGATGAAACACGGGGGTCTAGATGGGTATAGATGCGCAGTGCCGCATTGAATGTGCGAAAGAGATGGACTGAGAGGAAGCCATCTATCCAAAGCCCGTTTAATTGTTATATAATTAAGATGCGCGCTATTATTATAACTATTTTATGTTGTTGCTTTTTCGGTTTTTTTTTGTTTTTTTTTTTGGTAAAAAAGCGTAACAACGCTCACTCTGACCATCGCAGCGGAAAGTAATTTTCAAATGCGTGAAACAGAGAGAGAGAGAGAGAGAGAGAGAGAGAGAGAGAGAGAGCGAGGGAGGGAGGGAGAGCGAGTGATGAAGGGGGCGTAGCAGAGAGGCAGAGAAGGGACAGCCAAACGATTTTGGGTCATAAATAATGTAGGATTTACCCTAAAAAAACTTAACTTTGCGCCACGCCCCCATCTGATGGAGTTTGGGAAACAACAAAAATAATGTTTAGTTGGAATTTTGAGCACACATTGTTGAAAAAAACACAAATCGTTAGAGTAGAGTTAGCTAGAGTAAAGATAATGTTAAACAGAATTAATATGCTATGAGTAAAATGTGAGGAATATTCAAAATAATATACAAAATAATATATGTATATCCTTAATCATTGATAATAACCAGGATATTGGCAAGCCTAAATAGCTAAAGATTAGAAAGAGGTGGAAAAATATCGAAAATTTATCAAGATGTCGATTTTGGTTGACCCTTCTGCTTTTTGTATTTATAAATACATATAAATTGCTGTTTTTTTTTTTTGGTCAGCGTGAGAATTAACATTTCAAGTTCAATTTGAATTTTCTTTATCGCGCTCTCTCTCAATCTCTGCTCCCCTCTGTTGGCGACCCCCTGTCTGGTTTTTGGGTCTCACTCGCTCGCTCTCTTGTTTTCATTTGGCTACGTGCAATGAAAGCAAAAGTTTTTGTGTTGGACCATTAAGGCGCAGCGGAGCATGACGCCTACGCCGACGTCGACTGCAATTGAAAAATGACCAAAAAGCAAAGAGAAAAGTGAAGAGAGCGAGCGCTTCAGAGGGAGAGATATGTATGTACATTGAGAGCGCTCAAGCAAGTGGGCTAAAAAGAGATGGAGGGCAGCAAGGGCAACCCAAAAAGGGGGTGGCATGTCAACGGGACGTAATTTATTGATCAACATAAAAATAACAACAAAAACGATATAAAACAGCGACGCATAAATAAATAAATAAAAGCAACGACAGGCGCAAAAAACCAAAAAAAAAAAAATAGCAGCAAAGAAAGAAAACGAAAAGCAAAGGAAAAAAAACAAAAAAAAAAGCTTTGCTTCCCTCTTCTCATTATTATTATTATTTTTTTTTTTTTTTTTTGGCAAAAATAAATTAGAATTAGATACAGCTACAAAGATACACAGAAAATGCGTAGATACAAAAAAAAAAAGACGCCAGCGACGACGACGGCGACTTGGAAGACGGCGAATACAACGACGACGACGACGACTAGCGGCGACGACACATTTCCAGTTTTCGGACACATATGGCTGCAATTAAGTAACAACAAAAGTTCATATACATACATACATATATATGTATGTATGTATGTACATACATATATGTACTTTCATACATATGTATATATGTAGATATCTTCGTATATATGTATATGTTTGGATGAGAGAGACATGCTAGACCCGAAAATTTCAACAATTATACAAAAAGGAAAGGCAAGACAACAACAACAAAAAACCTAACAACTTCCGTACACTGGGTCAAGGAGCCGACCTAAAGATACCCTACACATACATATGTATGTGGGGATACCCAAAATACCTACTCCTAATGATAATTAGTTGGGTAAACAGAGAGAAAGAGATAGAAGACATTAGATTTACCTTTAAGGGAAAGCGCCAAAAGTCTTGGAATAAATTTTATCCGAATTGAGACATTTTCGAAGAGTTTTAACCACAAACTATTTGAACCTGCTTAGATTTTGCAAAGTTCTAGAAATTATATCTAAGATATACCTGCCTGATCCAAAGAACTTGGCCCAATCTTTCCAAAGTATTCCTTTGGCCCAATCCAAGGGTGTTATAGGAAAGCATGAATCTAAATGAATTTTTGTATACACATAAACATATAT
Organism: Drosophila willistoni; assembly: GCF_018902025.1. NCBI lineage: Eukaryota > Metazoa > Arthropoda > Insecta > Diptera > Drosophilidae > Drosophila > Drosophila willistoni. Next base: position 10,565,021 of record NW_025814052.1, read on the forward strand.
AGCAAAGATCGCTCTTCCTACCCATTTCCCACTCCCCCCTCCCTGCCAGCCACCTTCACACGCACACTCTCTTTTACCCCCCCTTTTGCCCAAGTTGTTGGAAAATAAAACGAAAAATTAATGTGCTTCAAGGTTGGGAGAGACAAGCAACAGAATCGCCAAAAACAAAAAAAAAAAAAGAAATAAAAAAACCGCGCCAGCACAACAACAACAACAACAAAAAATGAGTAAAATAAAAATTTACTTGAACAAAAAAAAAATTAAATAAAATCGTGATGAATTTTTTGGTATAATAAAAGAAAAGAAAGAAAACGAAAAACAAGCAAACAAAAAACTTTGGTTTTTTTTTTTTTGGTTTCTCTGAGGTAAAAGCAAATGGAGATTCTTTTGATCTTGCAATTGATCATTACGGTCATTAGGAGACATATAGTTACCTAAATATATACTCAAATAAAGCGTAAAAAAATATTAACGAATTCGGCAAGAATGAAGTTATAAATAGGCAAATCAAGCTAATTGTAGTTCTTGTTTTTGGCTAAAGTATCGTAAAGATACCTTGAAGATGGTGGCGGATCGTCTGCAGGACGAAATGTGACAAATTTTTACCCAACAGCCCTCTGAATTTGATCAATTTCCCCTCCCCCCCAACCACCACTGATTGAAGCTAGAAACACACGGCCAAAATTGTAAAGGAATGGCTCGAAAATCAAAGTTTTCTACAGATGCAGTGGCCGGATCAAAGCCCAGAGCTAAATCCGATCGAAAGTTTTGTTATACGATCAAAAGTGGATATTTGCTTATTTTTAAGTTTTTTAATGGATAATTCAAGCTAAGGTGGGGATAATGAATAAAATTCTTTGTTTTTCGTTTTATTTGTATTATTAGTCGATTTTTGTTAAATATTTGGAATCGATTAATGCATTTTTGTGGGTTTTACAGCCACTCAAAGTCACAGTATCGAAACATCGAAGTCAAAAATTTGTTTGACCAAGTAAAATTTCTTAACCAACCTCTGATTGTCTATACAACTCGGGGTTTGGGGGGGTTTCACCACCCCGTAGATCCGCTACTGTATATGGCACTTTAAGTTTTTGGAGGGGGGTTAAAAGGTTAATTTTTATTAATATTATTTTGAATTAGAAATTGTTCGAATTTTAGTTTAATTTTTATTAATATTATTTAAAATTCGAAATTGTTTAAATTTTAGTTTACTTTTTACTAATTTTACTTAGAATTCAATATTGTTTCATTTTGAATTACTTTTTTGAATAATTTATTTATTTATTAATAAATCAATTCATTCAATTTCATCTTCATCAATTTTAGATAAAGTATTTAATAATAATTTATTAAAAGTAACTTAAATTTTGCCTAATATTTTGTTTAAAATTAAACAAAAACACAAACTAAGTCAAAAAGTATTTTCATTTTGCTAGAAGATTGAAATTATATACACTCTGATTCTGATTCTTACTTCTTTTTTACGAGATTTTTATTTATTTTTTTTTTTTTTTGTTATTTTATTTTATTGTTGTTTTTTTTTTTGGGCTTTTATTTTTTATTTGCTTTTGCCAGTTGTCCGAGTTGACAAATGGCAAACCGGTTTTGGGACGATTTTTTTTTTTATTTTTTTTGGCTAAACTACGTTTTTTTTCTCCGTCACAAATCTCCGTTCTCCGTTCTCCCGTTTCGTGTTTTCGTTTTATTTATGTATCTATTTCGTATTTCTTGTCTGTTGCCTGTTTCTTTTCTTTACCATTTTTTGCTCTCTCTCTCTCTCTCTCTCTCTCTCTCTTTCTCTCTCTCACTCTGTCTCTTTTTCTTTTATTTGTTAAGAATACAACTTGTTAAGCTAAATCAAAAATGCATACAAATTAAGGCATTTCAATTTGCACATTTCGTTGGTCGCAAAAGAAAGCGCGTGGGTGGTGTGTGTGTGTATGTGTGTGTGTGTGTGTGGATTATGGTCATTATGATGATCATGATGATCGAAAATCAACCAATTGACTAATAAATTAAGAAACATTCTCAATAGAAAAGGGGTAAATTATGCGGGCCTCTCCCCAAGTATGACAATTTGCATAGTATTTAAGAATATTGTTTATAGATCTGGTATATACATATATATGTACACACATACATACATACCATATTTATATATAAGTCAGTCATAGTCATTATTTGTCTAATACTAATTCCATTTATTTATATAGTTTTGACAAAAAACAAATTTTTTTTTGGAAATTTTTGCATGAAAAATAAAACATTTTGAAAATTATATTCGGGCGGGGGGGATGAAGATTGTGATGGTGTAAGGGTGGTCGAAGGGGCAGGAGGAGTGGAAAATGTGTGTGGGGTGGGGTGGACTTGATGAAGAAGTACAGTTGCCTCTCATATTTTGGGGTGTTTGGGAGGAGGAGGGGGGAATCATCTTCATTTCGGTCGGTCGGTCGCTTTGTCAAGGCTATAAACTTTAGCTGTCTGTTGTTGTTGTTGTTATTGTTGTTGCTGTTGTTGTTGCTGTTGTTGTTGGGCCGCTCATTAATGCGCACTATGTACTTAAAAGGCCATTTCGGGGCGTCGCTAAAAACATAGCATTTGTTTTTTTTTTTTGGAGTTTCAGTTTTCTCAACGCAACTCTGTGACGGCGCAGTTTTTGGTATGTACATGTGTGTGTGTGTGTGTGTGTGTGTGTGTGCGTGTGTGTGTAGTAAGAACTACTGCGCCGCCTTAAGTTGGGCCAACAATGGATATCATTCATGCCACATTCATAAAGAGTTCGCCCCCTTTTTTTTTCTTTAGTTTAGTTTAGTTTTTTTTTTTTTTGCGCATAGCACACAAACCCAACACATTGTATAGATGTATGTGTGTGTGTGTGTGTACAACATTTGGCACCCCCTTTTTTTTATTTCTTCTTTCTCTGAGGGCGAATTTTCCATGAAGATTTTCCGCATTCATTCGCATAAATCTTTTTCATTTTGACTTGACAACGAAATGCGCAATGAGGTCCTGAAGGGATGAAATTAGAGACACTAAAAATGATATGAAACTAGATGCTTCTGCTTCTGCTTCTTCTTCTTCTTGTTTCTCTTTCCACTCAAGTTTATCATATAAAATCAAATTCGAAATGGTCTGGCATAAATCTTTTGTGGGGAAACAGCTGATAAAAGGAGCAGCAAAAGGATGAGAGGAGAGGAGCAAGGAGAGGCGAAAAAAGCAAAAGTGTTCAAAGAGTCGAAACACCTGTTAACCATTCTGTATTGGTATGAGGTAGCGAATGAGCCTCGTCGACTGATGAGTTGGCAAGCATATCTCTCTCTTTCTCTCTCGCTCACTCCCCGTGTGTGTGTGTGTGTGTGTGTTGGTGCCCTTAGCAATGGCACGAGCCCATTTTGGCACTCACAGACATTAGCCGCCCCAGCCGGTAATTGCCCCACAATGGGGCATATCAACAAATACACAACAACAACAACAAAAATACATAGATACATATATAAACATATATATGTATGTATTGGAAAATCGAAGACGAAATTCTTTTTTGGCATATGCCAAAAGAAATAAATGAATTTTCAACAAAGATACGTAAGAAATTGAATGAGTCCACTCATTTGGCGAATATTTGAAGATGAATTTTTGTGAAAAATTTCATTAAAGTTGAGAAATTTTCGATAAATTTTCAGATTTTGTTATTAAACAAATTACATTCAAAAGCCATTGGAAATGCAAAAAGGTTATAAATAATTCGATTTTTGCCTTCGAATACATCTGACCAAATAGTTTGAATAGTTCTGCTTATTCATAAAGATGATTAACTGATTTCTTAATGGAAAGTTCTAGCAGTATGAATGTGATTTGATGTGAATATTTGAATGAATTTCTTAAAGAAATCATAATCAAAGTCATTGCAAATACAAATAAAAGATAAGATATAAATTGAATGAATCGTTTGCTTTAAAAAGTGAATCCATTCGTTAAATAAATGAATGAATTTGAAAATGAAACAAATGCAAATACATATGAATGAATAGATTTCTTTAAAAAAGTTGAAATTAATTTGCTCCTTCAACTATGGACCTCATAAAGGGGTTTCCCCTGACCGCAAATCTAAAGATACAATGATAAAGTAAATAACTGTTGGATGGGGGGTGGACGGGGGGTTTGTTCATATTGTGTGCGATAAACATTTTTAGCGGCAACATGTGAGCAAAGTCACGTAAGTATTTGTATATATATATGTGTATATCTAAAATAGTTACAAAGCTTACCTGTTCGACAATCCAAAGTTCCAAGTTAAGAACTTGCAAATGCAATGCAAAAACTCTCGAATTCTGGGAGTGAATGATTGTCTCTAGAGCTACAGTGGAAGTTATAAGAGTGTATGGCCGTTTACCAACACTGAAAACAAAACCAAACAAACTAACAACAACAATGGACACCTGTTCGATAAGGTGATGGCGTTTGGGTGTTGTTGTTGTTGTTGCTGCTGCTGTATATATCTTTTTTGTAAATAGGGGAATCCCTGAGGATTCTTCTCTCTCCTCTTTCTTTCTCTTAGCACTTTGGTAACACTAAAGCGTAAAGCTCTGGTAAGGCATTTTTGTGATGTGTGGGCACTTGTAGCACTTGATGGTTTTCAAAACACTTGAAAAAAATATATATATTTATTTATGTGTGTGTGTGTGTGTGTGTATGTGTATATATATTGACAGATTTGATCTGTTCTTGATTTTTAGATTTCTTTTTTTCTTCTTCTTGTTTTTTTCGAATATTTTTTGTTTATTTGTTTCGTTCTGGAAGCTGACGCCGGACACGCGACAATTTTTGAGAAGAAGGAAATCAAAACATAATACAAATGGGATGTTGGCGGAGGGGGTAACGGGTAAATAAAGGGGCCGGGGGCGATGTTTAACACGTATTTTTTGTTTTGTTGTTGTTGTTTTTTAAATTTCGGTCTACTGAGTGTTTCTGTTGTTGTTTTTCGAATTTAATTTAATTTTTTTTTTGTGTTTCTTCTGTGCAGTTTTTGTTTTTTGTTGCTTTTTATTTATTTCTTAAATAATTTGATTTTTTTTCAGTTTCCGAGTTGCTCACGCGACGAAACCAACACGTTGAATAAAAGTTCGAGCGACGTTCAAATTCGCTTAAAGCCAATAAGAATAAGTCAGTCGGACGCCAGCTAGAGCAGCGACGCCGGCGTCGTTCTAATGCGAACGAGAACGAACGAAATTGAAACAACCGCGAATACGAAACAAAAGGCGCGGCCCGGTCTTCGTATTTGTCTCGTACTTGCCTAAGGCAGAGCCAGCAACCACCATACACTCACTACCTACGAACTACTACAGGCAACGGCGATATACAACTATAAAATCTAATAAGAACATTGTCGGCTAACACACAGTGTGTGTTTTTGTTGCTTCGCGGGGTGGGTGGCGGGGTGGTGGTGTTGTGTGTGTGTGTGTATTGGGGGTTGCGGTAATCGGGTAGACCGGACCGTAGACCGTAGGGGGGAAACGGGGGGCGCAGAGAGCGTTCGTTGCGTTCAAGTCTAGTACACGCAAAGCACTAAAGAAACATTGGCAGTTGGGCAGTCTGACTGTCTGGTTGACTCGACGGGCTGGCTGACTGGCTGGCTGGCTGGCTGTTTAGCTGGCCTGACTTTGGTACGAAATGGAATTGGTACACACACGGCCAAACAAACAAACAAATGTCGCTCTCTCTCTCTCTCTCTCTCTGTTTGGGTGTACGCTACAAACATCAGGGGCGGCTCAAGAGGGTATTGATATGCTTTGCCCCCCAGTTGCTTAAGACTCTGGACAGAAATACACACATACACATGGGTCACATGGAATATGGGAATATGAAATGGCAAAAAAAGAAGATATCTAACAAATACGTTTTAATGTGAGTATACAAATACATAGCCAAGTATTAATCTATGTATGTGTGGATGTGTGTTCATGTGTATGAATTTTCACATATTTGCTAGCATAGCGCGACGAATTGAATTGTGGGGGTGGCTTAAAGGGGGGTTCAATAGAACAAGCTGGCATTTCAACAATCAAATGTTTTCATAGTCTCCACCACAGTAGAGACTTTTATAGTTTACATATATATTTTATGTAGAAATTCATAAAAACAGAAACTCTGCATATTTTTTGGATTTACTTTTTTAAATCTTCAAGTTTTTGAACAACCATTAAAGTTATTTAACAGAAAATGTTTAATTTTGCTTAATCGCAACAGATGAATCAGCCTTACTAACAAAATAAATAGTACAAAAACTTAAATTTCTTATTAAAAATGATTAAATTGAAATAAACTAAGTTAAAAACAAAAAAAATTCCCAAATTATGGAATATGTAAATGCGATAAAAATTCTTTATCTCAGTTTCTAGGTTATTTGTATGCTATTAAAACAGATGTTAAACTAGAAGAATTGTTTCTTGTATTTTCTTTTCATGTTTCTTCAAACGATTTACCCAATAACCCCCTTTATGACTGCCCCCTCCCCACCCACATCCATAGATGTCAAAAGATTTGCTACTGTATATATATCTTGTACTTTCCGAATGTTTCACGTTTCATGCGGAGATCCAGTGTTTCACTTTTGCTTAAGGAACAATATGGCAAATGGAACCAATCGCTTCGGCTGCACACACGCATTTTAAATGCAGTCGACGTCGACGTTAGTCGATGTCGAGTGACCTTGAAATTTCTAATATATATATATGTACATGTATGTATATTTATATTTTTTTTACTGTTGCAGGGAGAATAAATGGGAGATATTGAAGGGGAGGTTAAGTGTCAAAAAAAAGGTGTCATGTTGCAACAAATTGTTGCACAAATTCAGTAAATAATTTATGGAGAAATGCCGATAGAGAGAAAAAGAGAGAGAGAAAGAGAGAGAGAGAACAACAAGGGAGAGAGATAAAAAGAAACTTGTGATAAGCTCCAAAGAAAACACAGTTAATTATTGCATAAAGAAACAAAAATTCTCTCGGCTCATTAAGTCGAGCCCCAAGACTTTAAGATACCCTGTATATGTTTGTACATACATGTGATAAGAGTAATTATATGAAAATTTAAAAAAAAAAAAAAAAAATAGAAGTCATTTGATTGCTATATACACACACACATGGTAAAATCTAGATCAATAATAGCTTAAGCTAGCTTTATACCTTTCAAATGCCAGGGTACTTGAATCACCGAGCAATACCAAAGAAAATTTGCCGTGCCATTGCCAATGGACTGATAAGAGCTACCGACAAAGTCAACGGCGGCGTTGGCGACAAGAGTGTTATCAGTCCCCGAGGCAGACTCGGGGACGACGTGACAAAGCTCAAATGCAAGTCCAAAAATTACAAAAAAAAAGAAAAGAAAGACAGAAGAAGCAAATGTGGATCCAAAGAAGAAGCAAAAAAGTATTACATATACATACATACATACATACACACACAAACATAAAATAAAAGCCATAACCGGCAAACAAAAAGAAATAAAATAAAATAAAAAGATATACATATAAAAAAACCGGCAACAAGCAAGAGAGATAGAGAGAGAGAGAGAGAGAACGAAAAAAAAAACAATAACAAATGCTCGTGACTTTGCAAAGTGGTTAGACGTGGCTTGGGGGAAGGGCATGCGGCATGTAGGTGGGCTGCTGCTGCTGCTGCTGCTCTCAACCGGCTGTGTTTCGTTCCTCTCACATGCGCTGCCAATTTCAATTCCATTCCATTCCACGCTCGTTTTAGTCCAACAACAACATTTGTTTGTCCCACTCACGTTTCCACGCGACGAACGACAAAAAGCGAAAGCTCTCGTGCTTTCGGCTTTCGGGCACGTCGTTGCTTTTTTTTTCCTCGTTTTTTTTTTTTGCATTCTATTTATAGATGCTTCGCTCACATCATACAACTCGGTTATAGGCTAACGATCACCACATCTGCAATCTGATTGGCCAATGAATTCCAATAGAACACGAATCCGCACACACACACACACACACACACCCCGCCTCCGCCCCTCTCGCTCTATCGTCCAAAGCAACTATAAAGCAGCGACAAGTATCCAATACAACCGACAAGCAACAACAACAACAACAGCAAAAACTATGTTCTATGTCGCTGGCGTTGCTGCCTGCTGGTTGCTGCTGCTGCTGCTGCTGCTGCTGGCTGTCCGGCTTCTAATGACAATTCTTTTTTTATTTTTCTTTTTCTTTAAGGAATAAAATCAGCATTAAAAGTTATCCCAAAATATGAGAAAGAAAACAGAGCAATAAAAATATCGCACAATCAATTCAAAAGAGTCGACTTCAAGATACCCAGTTCAATTAAATATGGGATAATTTTGTGTATTTAAAGATGTGAGTTTTTCTTAATTTCTGCATTCAAAAAACATTGGCTGATCCCGTTCTGGTGTTCCTAGCGATGGCACGATTAATAATCGATTTTTTTTTTTGTTAATCGTTTTTATCATTTATGTGATCTACATAAAAGCAAAGTTTCTTCGCATTTATTCTATATATTCTATTTCGGTTCTAATGTGGAAAAAAAGCTGAAAACTGTTTTAATATGGACTTCAGTTTCACTTTTCACTCAGGTCGATATTTTCAGGCGTAGATATTAGCTTTAAGCTTCGCCATAAAGAGAGAGAGAGAGAGAGCGTGACATTTCATTTTGCATACACTTAGGCATATTGAATACACTCTGAACATTCCCCACTGCAAAAACACAGGGTATTAAGTAAAGCAAAAAGAAATTGTAAAGAAATTGTTCATCGCTTGGCTGCTGCTGCTGCTGCTTCTGCTGGGCGCCTGGTCGCAACTGCTTAGAAACTGTGGGAGAAGGCTCCCTTTTGGGTTTACTTGTGCGATTCGAATTCACAATTCACAGGTGGTCGGCATAAAGATACTCTGTACCCCGCACCCGCACCCTCACCACAATAGATAGATGTCTGCTCTCTAACGTGTTATGTAAAGAAAAACATCAGCACTGACAGCAATGACTAAGATATACATACATACTTACATACCTATTAAATACAATAATAATACAACAAACGAAAGATGCGACTAGTTTAATATCTATTAAAAAAAAACAAAAACAACAAAACGCATTTACATAAATTATATGATCATATAACTAGGTATCAATTTACAGATAATTTGAAATACCTACTTACATAAATGTAGGCGTGTCTTACGATTCGGAAATGTATTTTTAAGTAACTTTGTGTTGGAACTGGTTTTACAGCATTTTTCTAAAAACAATTTCCGCAAAGATTTGACTAGATTTTGGCAAACGACTAATGCATATATATATAGATATATATATCTTTTATCTTTTAATAATTACAAATTTTTAAGTATTTATTATTCAACTTGAGGTTTCTGCCAAATGTGCATATAAGATTTTAATGTGTTTTCACTTATTAACCGAAACTAATATACCTCATTTTAGAAGTATGAGTGTTTTATTTTTGTATAGCAATTGCCAGTGCACATTTCGCATTATATGCGAAAAGCCTATAAAAACAAAAAAAAACAATATTTATTCGCAGCTAAGAATAGATTTTTGGCCGAAAGAAGCGACTTGTGTATGCCCTAACAATATAATTTCTTACTTTAATCCTTTATTAGATCAGATACAGATTTCTAAGCGAATGGCAGATCGATACTTTAGTTTAGTCTCTAAGCGAAAGAGTATGTAAATTGGCTCAAAAAACATTTGATGCACACAATCTTCGACCTCAAACCGCATGCATCGCACCCCCCGCCCCACCCCCGTGTAACAAACCCATCGACATGATGCCACTAAATAGGCGACTATAATTTGTTTTAATAGCTTTTGTTTGTTACTCATTTATATAGAGTATATATGTCGCGATTAGATCTCCCTCTCTCTCTCTCTCTGTGCCCGATTCTGATTCGGTTTGTCGGTCTCTCAAGTGCCATAAACTGTCAGCCAAATAGCCATATGACTTTGTGGTAATAATTAGTTACAAATTTAAAAAATATTGTCGCATAAAAATGGCAAATAGAAATTAATAATATGAAAAATTTGCATATTTTTAGTTTTTTTTTGCATATTTATTAATCAATTGCATCGATCGACGACGATCATCATGATGAGTGCACCGATGAGTTGTTCTAGTCGCACTTGAATAAGAGATAGTCAAATGATGGGACATAAAACTATTCGCTCTATTCGTTAGATCTATTCGCTTAAAACACGTTGCACGTCGACACGTTATGTAAACGTTTTCAGTTAACGGAAATGCCACAAAACACAGGAAAATATACATATATAATTTTTATGACGATCCAAGTACTTTTGAAGAGAAATTAAATACGTTTTAACGATCTACTAACTAACTGTGGAATATAAAAAAAAAAACACACACATATTGAGGTCTGTACTTAATTTTAAGTTGTGACGAAGTTTTCAATACCCTTTTGCCCTAGATAGGGGAGAGAAAAATAGCTGAAAATTTTCTTTAATTTTCACAAAATTTTGATTTATTCGGTTTGTTTTTTTTTTTACTTTTCGCTAGGGAAAGTTTAGTAAAAGTATTGGAAAACTAAACAAAAATGTTCAGAACAATTGATTTTTTAAATTTTGCTTAAATTTTTAAAAAATATCGATTAAATTTCTGAAATTTCTAAAAAGGAATAGTTCATTGAAATCGCTTAAAAATTCACTGATTGACTGGTGACATTTTTAGGAACTTTTCATGAATATAATCGAATAAATTTTCAAGTGGTTTTCGATCAAAAAAATTATGATTCTTAGCTTGGAATTCAGTGAAACATTTTCTTAGATTGAGAATTGATTAAAATTGCTCGACCAGTGTAAAGATGCACTAAATTAGGCGAAAAAAAGTGACGAAATGATTCTGAATGTGATTCCCCTCACCTTCTGGATTGATCAGTCATTCAGGTATACATTGTCTATAGTGGCATATAGTTTTGGTCGGCTCTGAACTTTGCTCGTGTCCAATTATAGCTTTGAGTTAGTCATCCTTTTGTTATCCCTATGTTTACCCCGAACTGGAGTCAAAAAAGGAATTCAATCTTAATCCATTTGGAATGTAAACTTAAAGCAGAATGATTGAGCTAGTCATGGTGATCAAGGGTGATGATTATATAGTCGAAGATTGTTAATAGAAACAAGTTTAAACTACATAAATTCAAATTGGTAACGAAATCGGGTCAAATTGTTATAAATAAAGTGAGAATTAAACGAAACTTTTAAAAGATTTTTGACTCCTAAAAAACTTCTTTAAAAAATGAAATATCATAGTCAACCTGTTAAAGATATATACACATGTACCTACAGATACATATATACCAAAATATATTCCAATTCAATAAATATAAAGCCATATCTTTGTATAGAGTTTCAAGTTTCATCCAAAAAAAGAATTTGAATAGATCAAATGTTATTGCTAAAGGTCAGTTAGAAGTATTTTTCCTATATACATTTGGGAATTTTGTTTCTTGTTTTTGTATTTTTATTTGGTTTATACTTTGAAAAACCTATCGATCAATTCGCTCGCCTCCATGTCCAATGTTGATTCTTTATCATCATTTCATGTAAGTGTCAATGCCAAACGAGCTGAGTTGAGGCCCAACCCAATCCAACTTCAAGTCAATCCCAGCCACACACGATGTAGAGATTACGCATACGCCGTGTGGACAGCTATTGGATGCTGTTGTCGAAATTTTCATATGACAGATCACCTAAGCTTGGATTGTTGATTGTTATTGTCATTATTTGTTGGTCAGCTACTTTGTTGTTAACAAACAATCGAACGAAAACAAAAAAAAAGAAACACTCAGACTACCGAATTTTTGAGTCTCTCTTTTTTTTTTGCTTTTAAGCTTGTTTTTCCGGAAGAAAACAAAAATGACAACAACAAAAAATATCAAGAAACGAACACTAGAGATTAACACATCGAAATCGAACGAGAGTTTTGTATTAGATTTTGGGTTAAATGACACAGTCGATGGTCAACCTGTCTTAAAGCAGAGGTTATTGATTAAGACCACAACGAGACCCAAAGAGCCAAGACAAGATGGGCATAAATCAACAGGTTAAGCTGTCAGCAAACAATTCGTATAGATTTTGTGTTTTATCATATACAATATGTAAATTTTCCTTTAGGTGTCGAACGGAATTGCTAAGAGGCAAGAGAGAGAGAGAGAGCGAGAGAGAGAGAGGGGGCGGACGTTTGAATATCCATGAATATCTGAAATTTTTCCTTGCCACTTTGTGGCACTTTGTCTCTATGGCTGGCTTACATATTTCTTTTTTTGTTTCTGTTGTTTTTATGGCTCCAAAAGCCATAAAATATAAAAAAGACTGAAAGTCTAAGGGTTTGCCGTGGTCATACAATGTATGGTAAGAACAACTTCCCCTTTCCTATAAATGGAAAAGTGATTGCTTAAGGAGAGAATGTTGAGGAGAGGGGAAAGTATTGCAATTTCCACTTAGTTCATGCAAAATTTCATTAGAAATACTTCTGATGACTCTTGAATGACTAAAAGCTTGGAATTTTCTCTTTGTTGTCATATCATCAAATCATTTCGCAGAACACAAAAAAAAAAACAGTTATTATCTTATTGTTAGTTACAGTCAATATATATATATCATTTCCGTTTCCTCATGATTGTATCAAAATCGGAATTAAGAATTGTGTAAGGAAAACTTTAAATTATTTGTTCCAAATTGGTTTTTCAATAAAAAGTTATTACCTAAACAATTCGTGATTTTATCTTACAGTATCTTTATCATGATAAAGATATCATCTTAAAAACAATATATCAACTATTAGTGAACAAATTCAGCATTAACATTAATTTACAAGAATTTATCTTTTTCTTTAACAAAATGCCCTTTGAGCATATTTCATGGTTGCCAACTGAGGGAGAGCAAAAATAAATTTTCTATTAAAGTTTATATTCTTCACTTAATTTCGTTCGTTGGAATATAAATTCAAATAATTTTCAAAATTAAATCTGTATTATTTCAAACTCATATTTAAAACTTGAACAAATTGTGCAACTCGACAACCCTAACAAAAATTTTAAATAAACTTGTTCAATTTGCATACTACAAGAGTCTATATACCAAATTTGGTGGCTCTAGCTTTTATAGTCTCTGAGATCTAGACTCGATTGTTGAGGCTGATCAGGACTACATATACAGTAGAGTCCGGTTATAACGACTCTAAAGGGACCGACGATTTTCGTCGTTAAATCCGGAAAACGTACTAACCGAAGGCCCTTTCATATATGTTTGTAGTGGGACCAACCAATCACTCATCGAACTTTAGTCGCTATAACCGAACGAACGTTATAAGCGGAGTCGTTATACCCGGATTCTACTGTATATATACTTTTTTAGGTCGGTAAAACTTCCTTCTGCCTGTTATATACATTTTGGCGCCTATATTATACCATTTCATGGTATAAAAATGATTCGGAAATGCCAATGGGTGTGAAGGGGTCTAATGTAGGCTCTGAGAGTTGGATTAAATATATTCAATGAATACTTTATATAGATATTCCCAGGCCCGGACTGGGACCCTAAGGGCCCACCGGGCATACAAGTTGAAGGGCCGCCTATACCATATTTTCTAAATGCTTTTGCGTCAAACAGCTTCTCAATCTATTTTTGACATATTTTAACTTGGAAAATGATCTTTCGCAAGCTACTTACGTACAAGAAAGTGTCAAAAGAAATTTATATGCAAGAAACAGCTACGATATGATGAAACTTTTTCGGGTCGAGGCATGAGAAATCTGCTGCTAGTTTTCCATGCTCCGTAAACCGTGATTTGACTTCTACCATAAATTTTTGTTGAGGTTCATCGATTGGTTCATCACGGTTTTTCTCACCCGATAACTTTTTCTTTTTGTGCGGCGTATTTTACTAGGAACCTTGTGTATTGGAACCTAGTAAAAATAAATTAAGTCCTCTGCTACATAATACTTCTGCGCTTTGGACAACAATGCCTGAAATTCAAGTGTCTTACAGAACCGCCCATCGATTTATTATGGTACAAAAATGATTCTTAGTGGGAACCTCGTACAAAGGGCCCTAGTGACTAAAAACTGCTGCTCTACTACATGAAATTTCATCAAAAGGGGCCCCCTACCTTGCCCGGTGGGCCTGTCCGGGCCTGGATATTCCATATATGTATGTATATATATTATGTATGGATCTATTCTATTCGAAATCAATTTGGCAGACATTTTCATGAACTTTCGCACAGTTGAATGTTACTCCAAAGTTGCTGCCAAATGAAAACGTTGCATGATTAATACCAGACTTAAAGGTCATTCTGATTGTATACATATATAGGTATATATAGCTATTGAGAACAACCACAAACTTTCCCATGATCATAAATTTTGTTATATGTATGTATTATCACCATAATTAACGAATCTGAAGTTAATTCACTTGATTAGTCTAGATCTATGAAATCATTTCAAAAGGATTGGCAACAATGTGATTAAGCTAAGTTATAAAAATATCTTTTTATACATATATATATTCCATGCAGGATCAATCAGTAAGCATTGAAGTGTTTTACGTATATGTACCTAAATATATACATATACATATATATTTGTAGGTAAGTATACCAATCAATTTAGAGATCAATTTTCCTTATCACCACTTGAACACTTCAGAATGGTCAGTCAGAGTATTCTTGTTGTTGTTGTTAAACTTGTTATTGTTTCTAGAGTCAAACTTGTTGTTGGTTTTGTTGTTGTGGTTGTCGACAGTAAAAGAAATATCGTTAAGCACACATTCCGCAATCCATTCATAAACCACGACGCCTCGATGGCGTATCGCAGAAAGCGGCTCTAGTTGTTTTGTACCTACATATATTTTTTTTATTGTATGATTACGCGGAATTTCCTTGAAATTTAGACCTAAACTGCAACCTACCAACAACAAGTCAAATATTATTGTCTGTGGGCAGCAGCAGCAGCAACAGCAACAGCAACAGCAGCAATATTCAAGTTAGGGCACAGCCAGCGGCACGCAACATTTCCGGCCCTTTCCATGCCCCACGGAAACTGGCACTCGGTTAGTTTTTCATGGGAAAATGTTGAGCTGTGTGTGTGTGCTGGGGGTTTTTGGGTGATGGATCAATAACGGGACAACCAAGGGCGCAAGTCAGTCAGTCCGTCAGTCCGTCAGTCAGTCTGTCTGTCGCCTTTTATGAAACTTCAATTACAATTCAAGCCAACAATTGGCGGTGCTCAAACTGCAACTGGTGACCCCTTTTGGTGGGTCATAATTCAGTAAGAACAGGCAGATTAGAAAGACCAGACCAGACCAGAGACTTACCACTTTGGTTAAGCTTAATTCATTGCTACGATCAGTTGTCTATATGAAAAGTGGCAACTCTCTTCCATTTTCTTCTTTCAAATCTTATCCTTGCAGAGTCTTCAATGGTCAATTTTAGTGGTTTTGTGTCCTGTCAAAACTGGATGCTCAGTTTGTATCTATATTTAGTCTGTTTTTATAGGAATCGAAACGGCCAAAAAGCAAAAAATAAATTCCATTTGACTGCTATACGTGTGAGAGAGATAGCCAGCTAGTTTGGTGCCTTTCTTTTAAAAAGAGTATAAGCTACAGAGAGAGAGAGAGAGATAGATAGAGATAGAAAAATAGAGATAGAGAGAGAAAAGGAGAGATAGATAGAGAGAGAGAGAGAGAAAGATAGAGAGAGATAGAGAGAGAAAATGAGAGATAGATAGATAGAGAAAGAGAAACACGGAAAGAGAGAGAGAAAATGCGAGATAGCTGATTGATTGGCTCTTATAGTTTCTGCATAGAGAAAGAAAGTTTCGTATAATAAACATTAAATACATATAAAAAGTGTATAAAAAACATTGCAAGTGTATGTAAAACTTCGTTATAGACGAAGTGAAATTTGCGTTTTCAAGAAAATTGCGAGTCTAAAAAAGTTGTAGACAAGTTTTTATGAAAGAAATTTTTGGACTGTGTGGGTCCCTGAGGAGAGATCCTAAGGTTATATTGATTGGATCTATAAGAGACTTGGCCCCATTCTCCCTCGCACTCGCTCTCTCTATCTCTGTCTACGCGTCTCTTTCTCTCTCTCTCTCTCTTTCTTTCTCTGTACGTATTTTCATTTTCTTTTTCTCATTCTCTCTCACTTTTAATCCTAAAAGTCACGCAACATGAAAAACTTTCTTTCACAATTTTTACGATACGAAATTACGATTGTATAATAAAGCGGCACAGTTGTCCCCCCCAACCCCCCCACACTCTCTTCCCTCTGACACTCTCTGTTGCTGTTCCACAGGACCACAAAAACCCACCCGTGCCACCTCCCTCTCATCAAGTGGGCCGCCATTTTGTGTGCAGACTAACGGCGCCAGTTTTATGTACTCAAAAAGGAACACGCGCTCTTTCTGCCGAGGACTTTGGGACTAGACTGTACGGATGTGGATGTGGCTGTGGCTGTGGCTGTGAATGTGAATGTGAATGTCGATGTGGTTGTGAATGTAGATGTAGATGGGGCTAAAGCAGTCGGACTAGGACATAAACTCATTTATTGTGGAGGCGAATGTTGGTTATTGTCGTTGTTGTTGGGACGGTCGGACGCCAGTTGGGCGTGCTTTGAGCAATTAATTCAAACACCACTCGAAGGACATGGGGAGGACATACAGGAGGACATTTTCACATTCTCTTGCTCTCTAAAGCATTCACTTTGTTGATTCGCCCTGCCATCCTGCCTATTGAAAAGGTGTTGAGCCATTTCCAAAGGGCGTCGTACATATTTGGCACAAAAATCTACCCAAAATGTGTGACTGTCTCTCGCTAATGGCGTCAATGAATGGCCAGCATAACGGGAGACGGAGACGGAGACGAAGACGACCTCGAAATATTCAACTTGCTTGGTTAGTTTGTTGGTTGGTTTGCTTGATCGAAACGACAATGTGCCATATACATGTACATAGTAAGTTAGTATGTATGTGGTAGTTCTCACTGATAAGACCGTACCCCGATTTTGGGGTTAAGGGGTCATTATAGCCATAGATAATGAGAAATTCTCATTCTCTAATGCAGAGATTCTCATCCTGCAGCATTAAATTCTTCTAAATTCTTCTTCGCTCTCTCTCTCTCTTAGCATTTAATTAGAATGAGCAGTCCCCGGTAGATGAGATGTCCAAGTGGCTCAGTCGACGAGGATCATACGGGTTCCAATCCCCCCCAGGCTAGTGCATGGATGTGCTTGATAGTTTACAACTATATCCTATACTTATAATAATAATAATCAAAATTTAGAATAAATAATATCACATATTTATGACTTAAAAATCAAATTTAATCTTTAAGTTCAAAAGAAAACCAAGATTGTTTGCAGCGCCCCCCCCCCCCCCCCCCCATTTATTGCGGCAATCCGCCCCTGTGTAAGCATCCAATTAAAATGAATCATATCCTCCTTAACCTATAAGTGAACTTAGAAAACAACAACATTTAAATGAATATTATTTATTTTTCGTTTTTGAATTTGTACATATGAATGTACTATGTATTGGATCGAGGCTCTGTATGCTCGGCTTATCAGTGGTTGAACAGATGACTAACAATAAGTAAGTGCCACACAAATGTCATTAATTCATTCACACACACACACACACACACACACACACACACACACACACACACACACACATATATTATAAATAGAATCATGTGTATACACATCTTGTATTTGAACTAGCCGAATGTAGTCGCAATAGACAAAGTGTGACCTGCTATTGAATTTAATGGCCGAGTCTTGTCTCGATTCCCCTCTATCAAGTGGTCCAGATCAGATCACAGATCAATGCCAGATTCCAGATGAGAGGAATGCATCCCCCACATGACCCATTGTAAGTGAGATAAGATAACTTTTATTTTCCACCTGCTTTATGATAAGTGTGATAAGGCACGTTTCTGAGATGCTTTTGCTTAATCTTATACTTGGCCAATATCTAAACGCATTAAACACACACACACACACACACACATACACTTACAATTAGTAATAAATATTTGTCTGTGTGTATATTAGATAATGTGACTTGTTTAACATATGTAATATAGATTTTTCTGCATTGAATCATTTTTAAAAGATTTCGAAATTTTCCGTTTCTTTGATGTTTTTTTTTCTTTTCTTCTTTTTCATTTAGAATGTTTAAAACTAAAAAACTAATTGTTTTTTTTTTCAATTAATTGTTTAATAAATCTTCACCCAATTTCGAATTTAATCATTTTCAATTGTTTTTCTTGATTTCAGTTTGTTTATTTTCGTTTTTCCGTAAGATTTGAAAGTATTAAATATAATTTGCAGTATGCAGTAGTTCATTATATCTATCGACAGGACTGGATTTCATCCATTTGCGGCTGTGGTAAATATTTACTTAAGCTACGTTCAGTGTTGAAAAGTGAAAAAATCGGCTAAAGCTAAATTTCAGTGTTGGTAAACGGAATTTTTTATTTGGCGCCTTGTTTGACCGCTCTAGCAGCCAAATATTTGGTAAATATTTACTTAAGCTACCCGAGATTTCAGTGTTGAAAAGTGCAAAAATTGGATACAGCTAGATTTCAGTGTTGGCAAATGCTATTTTTTGTATGGCGCGTTGTTTGACCGCGTTGTTTACTCTGAATTATAAAATTAACAAATATTCTGAACTATATTTGTTTTCTAAAATCAATAAATATTGTAAACTTAAAAATATTTTTGTTTGTTGAGAATAATGCAAACAAAAGTTTCAAAAAGCCCGCATACTCGAGTATCCGAAATTTGGCATCTGGCAACAGTATCTCAAAATTTGACAGCTTCTTTTAGCCAGAAATTGCTACTTTTAGCTATGATCCCGCTAAAAACATAATTTTTCTTTTGTTAATTACACAAAAACTTCATAATAAATCGCCAAGGAGCATCTGAGGTACCAAATTTATGTAGTTTAAGTAAATATTTACCGCGGGTGTTTCATAGTTTCAAACAAAAAACCCTTAAAAGGCCATATACTTTGACTGTTGGACTGTTAGGTTCTACGGCTTTTTTCCCTTTGAGTTAGCATTGCAACGGATTGGTCCGGTCTTACATCAACGTGGTTTGATCTAGGACATAGCCCATCCTGATAAAGACAATACAAACTGGGCGTAAGGTCTTAGTGCGATTATGGACTCTAGACATTTGTATCAGTGGTCGGCACGGCCCATTCCCCGGACTAGGGCCTAGCTCTGCCGCAGCGCTGCAGTCTCACATACACTGTAAATGCTCGTGTAGATTCGGCAACGGACATCCTGTGGACTTTTTTGGAAATGTCTATCTATCTATCAAATATTCTAACTTAAGCAACATTAATTTGAAAATCCTAGTCAAGTGCCGGGTTTATGTACATAGCTTATCATTTTGAACAGGGAAATCGGGCATATACGAGGAGATGGTAGAAAGTTAGGCATTTCGAAGGGATTCCCGGCCTAAAACTTGACTGATCCGAATCCCTTGCCATTCACATTTGAAATTGCTTGCCCAAATTCGCGCAACAACTTTAAGCCCCTCCCCCTATTCAATTTCCCCCTGTTCAATTTTCCGGTAGCTGGCAGTGTAATCAGTTGTAAATCGTGTCGATTGGCCAACTTGACAGTGAAATCATTGAGTCTAAAATAGCATTTCTTACTTAATTTCAATTCAATAAATTCAAATATGACAATCTAGCTAGCCCCCTTCAACTATTGCTAATAAATTATTGTTAGAGATAAAAACAAATAGAAAAAAAAAACACACACACAAAAAAAAAATAAAAACAATTAACAGCAGCAACAACAGCAACAAGCGATTCAAAGCGATTTGATTTGATTTGATTCAATTCGTTTTCGATTCGAGTTGTAATTGCTAATTATAAAGGGGCTGCCTCATAGAATATATATTGTCGCAAGGGGATTGGCTAGTCTCGTCTGTTTTGGTTTACTTATCGCAAGCCAATGGCAAAAAAGCTTTCCGACTCTATACACATTATAAATATGTATATGCTGATTATTTATACAGGGCTTAATGACACTTTTTCGATTAGATTGTTGAGTATTAAATCATCCAATCAATATAGAATGGGACAGAGCAAAAAAAAAAAAAAGATAAAATCTAGAAGGGTTCAACAGTCGACTAAAATTTATGGAATTCTGCGTCATAGCCATAGAAGATTTCCCTTTTTTAGCCATCGAAGAAAGTGAAAAATTAGAAATATTTTTGAACTCCATGACGGAATGAGTTTATATAGCCTTGTCTTCATTTGTCTTTCTGTCTAAGCTTTTACTAGACTGTTCTATGTATATCCTCAATTTCATATATAGCTCGGATTCGAATTTTGGTCTATGTCTTGCTTTAAGCAAGATCTAATTGCTATATCATATAGATTCTATAGTAATGATTGTTCGAGAATGGCATTTTAAATCCATAACTTTGTTATCCCATAAAAATTCATAGAAATCCTAGCAATATATCCACATAGAACTGTAATCGGATGACTACATATATCACAAAGAGGCAATAAAATGTCAGAAATTGTACTATTTTGTTAAACTTTTTTTTTTTCTCTTCATATCTATAGGATATAAGGAAAGAGTAGCAGAATAAAATGAAAGGGTATTCAATGCAAAAACCATTCATTGGGTGGGGGGAAAGAACTCGGGGAGAGTTTCCCCACCTTAAAAGGAATTTGAATTTATATATCACAACTACAAACAACTACAAAATATTTTCTAGGGCACCCATTTAATTATTAGTCTCAAAATTTCAAGTTATTTCACTTTTTGACTAAAAAACATTGATAACGATAAAAGTGAATACATCCCAATTGGAATTACATGAATTGAATATGTATGAATATGAGTTAGAGAGCTGCATGAATGATAGAGAAATCAATTCGAGTTAACAACATTCAAAACCAAATGAATGAAATTGAATGACTTTGAAAATCAACTTCAAGTAAATGAGTGTGCAAACGAAACAAAACGAATTGAATGAGTTAGAAAGTGAAACAATGAGTTGCTATGATTCGAATGCATTCGAATCCCAATTCTGATTTTAATATTTAGTATTTATTTGTATTGTATATTTTTGAACTATATGTGATTACTATTCAAGAGAACTAGTGTGGTCGGTGGCTCAGTGGGGACCTATTTATGTTTTATCGGTTCGTGGCAACTATGAATCTAATTTAGAAAAATTCGATTTTACAAGATTTGTCCCAAATTGTCCGATCCAAAAGTGTGCACTAAAGTTTTTTGTGTATAGCCCTCATTTGGCCAATAAAAATGAGACAATTCGAATAATTCGAGTGCTTTAGTACATTTCGATGCTTCAAAACTCCACTCATTGGCTTTCAATTAACAGAGTTACGTATTTTTAGAGATGTGACAAATACTAACTGACACTCATTCATTTCGTTGTGTAGTTGTCACTCATGTATTTGAACTCAATTCGAATGGATTCATTTGACTTTGACTTTTCTCTCATTCATGCAGCTCTCTATTATTAGGAGTGCACATTACTCATAAACTAATTCAATAATTTGATAAAGGAACCTGAAAAAGCTTTGATCAATTGATGCCTCCTTGTCCAACTATTCCTCTGGCCATTACATTCAAGAGTTGTACTCAGACTGAATCATTTGTTTTATTTGAATCTAAAGCGACTGAGTCTCACATCAGGTGAATCATTCATTGGTTTTTTTTTTTTTGTATTCAAACAAGTTCTTAATTCTCATTAAATTTATTTTGAAGCCAATTTATTTCTACTCTCTTCTGTGAATCTATAAGAGTGAGTGTATAGAAAAGTCGGTCTAAGTTCATTTTGGTTTTCCTCTAGGTTGTATTTTCTTTTTTGTTTTTGCTTTTGTTTTAATTTAAGCTGCTTATTGTCTTTGGCCATGTTCCACGTTGTTTGCCATGATCATGATGATGATGATGATGATGTGCACATAGAAAATTGCTGAAAACATTATGAATTTATATGCAAATCAAATCTATACGAAAACAAATACAAATATATATCTACCTAATCCTACAGTCTTTTTTTTTTTCTTCTTTTTTTTTGTATTTCTTGTTGCTGTGATTAAACCGTTTTGCTTTTTTCATTAACACCAATCACGCCCCCCTGCCGAGGAGTTTGTCAACGAAATAAGCCAAAGCGACTTGGCCAAAATAAATGAAAAAAAAAAAAATCACACAAACACACACACAAAGCCAGCTCAAACTGTTGGCAGCTCTGCTTTTGATTAAGCTCATTTGCATTTGAATGGGCAAATGACTCCTCCCCTCCCCACCTTCACCTCCTACCCTCTTCTGATCAACCCACCCCCCCCCCCCCCACATTCAGCCAGCCAACCATTCCATCTTACCTCTCCCCATAGTCAACCGTTTGGTTTTAAGTTACTCCAATCATCAGCAGCAGGAGGAGGAGGAAGTAGGGTGAGAGCTGAGGGAGGTTGGCAAAGTTGGCTTTGAATTTTTAATAAGCCAAGTTATTTAGGCATGAGTCAACTATTGCCCGTTGTCTATATACATATATATATATTTGTAATATCTGTATATTATATATGCTGTTGCGATGATCATGATGATGATGAGAGTCAATCGGGCTGGTTGGTCAAATATTTATAGAAGCCATCGATCGATCGCCCATTGAAGGTGTAAAAACACTGAGAGAAAACAAGTGTTAGAAGCATATGGAAATAGCTTGACTTTGGGATTGTCTTCTGTCTTCTAATCTCACCTTCTGGTAACTCATCTAAAATTTAAACTAGAATCTATTTTTATTTGTTTATTGTGTTTTGATTTGCATTTTGTTGTCTCTGTGTATATTTGAGCACTTGTTTGATCTGTCATTTAGCATGTTGATCGCTTGTTTTCTCTTTCTCTCTCTCTCTCTCTCTCACCCGTCCCTTTTTCCACATAGTCAACACTATTTTTAGGCAACTATATCTGGCCGACTGACTGACTGTCTGGCTAGCCACTCAGTCTGTCTGGTCAGTCAACATAAATGTAAATAACGAAATCAAATGTCTAATTAACATCTACTTAAATGGGGGTTTTCCTATGGAAATCTATATAAGATTTGCAAGAGGACCGACCCAAAGGACACCATCTAGTCAATAGCCTTAGGATCGGGCAGTTAACTTGGCTTTTGTTGTTGCCTAAACTTATGTATATCTATCTATCAAGGCTAAGAAGAAACGAGTTATTAAACAAAAGCCAAAACAAGCATCCGAATTCTTTTTGCATTTTACCGTTGATTAATATATGCGCAATGATTAATAATTGAAATTGAGAAATTAATTTAGCCAAACGTAAACGGGTCGTATACGTAATATTGTTAAATGCTATTGGCGCGGCTAGCCGTTTCACGTTATTTATTGCATTTATGGCTCATCTAACTTGCTTGCTCAATGCAAAAGGTCTATACTATATGTATATGAAAAGTGGGCGCTAGGTGGCGCTAATAGTTAAATTGTTTTTAGAGTGTTTCACATTGGCAAAGAGAATTAAAGATAATTACAATATTTATACCATACACCCATAGGGTGAAATGGTATATTAAAGTCGCCAAAATGTATGTAACAGGCAGAAGGAAGCTTCTCCGACCCCATAAAGTATATATATTCTTGATCAGGATCAACAACCGAGTCGATCTAGCCATGTCCGTCTATCTCGGAGACTATAAGAGCTAGAGCCATCAAATTTGGTATGTAGACTCGTGTGGTATGTAAATGTATAGAGTTAATTGGAATTTTGGCCACGCCCCCTTACGCCCCCAGAATTTACATAAAACTGTTTTTCTTAAAAGCTTTGAAAGCTACCGACATTAAATTTGGTATGTAAGTTACCTTAATAGACGCGCAGATATTGACTATTTAAAAAATTTGCCACGCCCATTTCCGCCCCCGCAAATTAAACAAAACTGATTTTCTCGAAAACTAACAAAGCTAAAGTCACCAAATTTAGTATGTATATTGGCTTAGTATGCGCGCAGAATATATATATTTTAGTATGTTGCCACGCCCACTTACGCCTCCATAATTTAGAAAAAACCGATTGGCTCTTGCAATTTTTTGACCATGACGATCAAATTTGGCAGACTAATAAATCTTATCTATTTCTATCAAACTACTAAATTTGATTGAAATCGGACTAGAAACATACAAAATATGCGTACGTATGAACGTATTTTGCTACGCGATCCATAAGAGCAGAATTGGCCGTTGGCTAGTGGCGGCGCTAGAGTGCTCGTGTGTTTGTAGAGTGAGCGAGATAGCATATGGTATGAGGGCATGTTAAAACAATTTAATAGACATACATTTGGTTTTCGAAATTTTAAATATTTGTTTCACCTGGTGTATGGTATACCCAAGTCGGCGAGTCTTCTTCATTTTTTAGTTATTAAATAGCTAAAATTTCTATATCCCAAAAACTGTGATATATCCCTCTGACTTTCGACTTGGAATGAAGAGTATCCAGCATAAGATTCTGAAATTGTTCTGCCTATTCGTTGGCCAAACTGAATGAGATCCTTTTCAAATGGATTATTTTCATTGATACTCAATTTTAATAGGATCTCATGAAAAGTAATGAAGATTTAATTATTTTCATTGATAGTCTCAAATTATTCATTACTTTTTAAAAGGGTATTAACAATTCGTTCTTTATTTATTACTCATTTACTCGTTGTCTGTCTGGTTTTATTTTGGCACATTTTTTTTTGTCCGGCTCC
This sequence comes from Drosophila willistoni, assembly GCF_018902025.1. Lineage (NCBI taxonomy): Eukaryota > Metazoa > Arthropoda > Insecta > Diptera > Drosophilidae > Drosophila > Drosophila willistoni. The sequence continues at coordinate 10,589,834 of NW_025814052.1, forward strand.
AGCGAGTCGCAAGTCGCGAGTCGCGCATTGTGTATGAATTAGTCAGGAAATTAATTAATCAAAACTATTGCAGCAACAACAATAGAAGAACAAAACCGAAATAAAAACGAATAATACGAAAAACATACGAAAAAAATGCCAACAACAACAACAAGAACAATGAAATGAAAATAAGTAACAACTTTGCTCTACAATTTGTTGCCTGTCATTTGATTTACCTCCCTGACTCCGCCTCCATTTTTTTTTTGTTGTTTTCATTTCATTTTTTAACTTTTTTTTTGTTGTTTTCATTTCATTTTTTAACTTTTTTTTGTTGTTGTTTTTCCATTATTTGGTTTAATTTTGTGTTTGTTTGTTGCTTCTTTGCCTACTCCCTTTTTGTTTTGTTTTTGTTTTATTGTTTAATTGTGGAGTGGAGTATATAGTCCCCAGGTCGATTATTATACCCCCCAAACCCCCCCACCCCCTACCATATGCGCCTCATGGACAAAAAAAAAGTCATGCCAAAACAACCTTGAGAAGTGCTTAAAATGTTTCGGTTCTTTTTGTTTTTGCTTTTTTGTTAATAATACGGAACAGATATACAGATTGGAGACACAGAGCGAGAGCTTCAGAGAAAGAGAGAGAGAGAGAGAGAGAGAGAGAGAGAAGGAGAGAGAAATATATATATACATACATATCTAACGACAACTTTTATTGCGTTTTACAATTAACAAACAACAAAATGTTTTTAAAATGACTGGAGAACTTAAAAGTCTCTGATTAACACATTCCCGGCAATGATTCCTTTTAGCCATATATCAATTGATTTTTATATATATTAGACATTTCAGATACCCTGTAAACGATTGGAAAAAGGATATTTGCATATTATAGGTTATCAAAAATATATTTCATAGAATTGCAATGCTAAAATGAAGTAAGTAAGTCGTCTCGCCGACTAAGTTATACCATACACCAGTAAAGCAAATATTTCAAATTTATTAAACAAATGCATTTTCACATGCTTTTTACGAGCATATCTTAGTATCTCGCTCACTCAATCATACGAGCACCCTAGCGCCCCCACCAGAGCACGGCCAACTCTGGCCTTATGGAAAAACGTTTATATGCATAACTCGACTGTTTTTTGTCCGATTTTGATCATATTTGGTATTTCACTGGAAATTAGTAGCAAATTTAAATTTGAAATAAACTTGATCACTTTACATGTTAGAATAATATCTTTCAATCTGCATTAAAATCTCGAGAACTAAATTTTTGGACAATTTTCGCAAAATATTGTGATGTATAATCATGACTTTGTTCAATAATCAACCAGAAATTAATTCTTTTCTTTAAATATCTAATGGCAATTTGATGGCATTTTAAAATATACAAAATTGTGGTTTAATTGATTCATAAATATTTTGAAATCGTTTCAAATTTGGTTAAATTAAAGGCTGAATTGAATAGGAATAGGATCAGCTGAATAGGCTGATTGACAAAAATGTTTAAAATTCTACAAAAACTCATTATATTTACGAATAGTTTTTGACCAATTTTTTTTTTTTTGGTTATTATTTCTAATAACTTTTTTATTTGCTTTTAGAAAACAAATATTTTGGCCAAGCTGTCTTAATCCGGCACTGAACAATTTCAACAATCGACTGGGCTTTATTTTGGCAAAACTCAATTTTGCTTTCAGATTGTTCGTTTTCATAAACAATTCAACTTTTTTAGTAGTTTGATTTGAATCATTTTTTTTTTAGAATTCTTTGTATGTAATTTTTGTCATAAAGTTGGTGTAAATTTTTTAAAAACGACTTAAAAACCAAACAAAATTTGATGAATTTTGAATTATAAGCGATTTTATATTCGAAACAAACCTGAAAAAAATTCGAAACCAAAATTTATGATACATTATAATGCTAAATTATATGACTCGATGCCAAATCGAATTTTCAAAGTTATAACCAACAAAGGCGGGACCACCCACTAATAATTTGTTAAAAATATCAAGTATTTTAGTTATAAACAAAAATAAAAAAATGTTCTACATTACGCTAAGATTTATATTTTTGGACATTATCTCTGATGGCGCCAAACCTGATGAACAAATTTTCAATACCCTTTTTTTATGCTTCTTTCAAGAAAAATTATAATAAATTAATTTCATGACTTACAATATTCAAATTTGTCTTATTTTAAAGAGAATTTACTGAATTAAAATGTAAAAAAAATTTGATTCCAATTATTCCAAACGGTTTGGAAAATATTTAACATTTACGGTGAGTGTGATGACGCGCAGTGAGTCACCTTACTTAAGCCTTGCTGTAGCTTGTTTTAAGTGCCTTTAAACATCAAGTGGAATCAGGGATAAGTTTTTAAAATAGTTTCCATATAAAAAGGACACAAAATGTCCTTAAAGTTCCATTCACAAATGACTGACAGCTGTCGCTTATGCACCATATGGAGAATGATTATGAAGGATAATTGAGCCCATTTAAATGCATTAAAATAAAAGTTCCATTGCCACCAATTGCACTCATCTGCATATGAGTGGATGCATATGTGTGTGTGTGGCATGAGTGTGTGTGTGTGTATGTGTGTGTGTGGCATGCAGCAACAAAGAGCTCTTTAACTCGTCAGTCACCCAGTGGAATGATTAATGCAAAAAACTGCGGCAGCGACTTTTACTATTACAAGAGAGAACGAGAGAGGGGGGAATGAAATGCAATTTCTTTAACGCCAAGCAAAAATTTCATATTTTGACCACAAAACACAATATACAAATGAATATATATGTATATACATACATATATTTGTATATAGATATGATATATATGTATATACAATTTCTCTTGTTGTTTGGCCAATTTATCGTTGCATTTGCCAACTGGTCCACAAGATGTTTGCCTTTGATCTTGACGCGTTTTTGACACTTTGCTGACTCTGTCTATCTCTATCTCTCCCTCTCTCTCTCTCGCTCTGCACCTCCCTCTTGTTACCTCTCACTTTCTTTCAAATTTGGTCGATTTTCTGTGTGCGCGGCATGTGCCGTTTATTTTTCATCTTTTCAGTTTCTCAATTTTTTTCTTGTTTTTCTTTTTTTGTATTCTGTAGATTTTCAGCTTTTCCTTTCTTTCATTTTGGCGTTGTGTATTACTCAGCCAAAACCAATTCAGCCATACGCCATTGCAAGTGGAAATTTGGCGAATGTCTTTCGTGGTTTGGTTATAAATTTTCTCCTCTTTTTTGTTTTTATTTTGCCTCTTGATATTTTTAGTCAAAAACTTATCGCGCGATTCTATGTACTATATAGAAATACATACATATATGAACATATGTGTTCTGATATATATGTATTTGCCTGAATCACAATGCAGTAGAGACACGCAAAAAGGATTAATTTGTTTACAGAACTATCGATTCAAGTTGTGGTTTGTTTAAGAATAACTCCCTAAAATGATTTACCGAATTTTGAAACTGAATATTGAATTTTTTAAGGTCTCGTGACAATTAATTCAAAAAAATATTGATCAGAACGAAACGATGTGTGTGTGTGTGTGCTTATTTTAAGTAGGAAGTAGTCAAGTAGTTTTAATCCGAACTTTACGAAATTTATTGATATGATATTTTCGAATAAAAACTATCTTAGTACTTAATTTAATAAAGATACTTCAACTCCTTTACCAATATTTCGTACAAATAATTATACAAAAATTAAGGACTAGTGAGTCTTAGTGGGTTTTTAAACAATTGTCATATAATTTAAAGTATAATTACAAAATAACTTATAATTATTTGAGAATTTTGTAAACTATTGGAAAGTTTTTAACTTAAATTAATTACCCAAATATTAAAAATAAAATGGTTAGTTAAATTATTTAATAAAATCTTAAGCTTTGGGCTCGCTTAGAAGTCTTAGAAAGTTAAAGCTCCATCACCAACGGAGAGATGGACGGACATGGCTATATCGACTCCAGCTTATCATATACTTAATGGGTTCGAAAATGTCTCCTTCAATCAGCTGAAAAAAGGTTTTGTTTTTGGTTTTTTGTTTAGTTCATTCCATGGAGACTTTTGTACTAATCAAAAATCTAGTTTTCCGCAATGATGGAAATCGTTGATACAAGGATACATATGCTCCTTTTATCCAGAGAACATAACTGACTGAAAAATTCTTCTGAAAAATATCTGAAAGGGAAATCAAACATTATAACGAAACGAAACGTCTTTGATTTGGGTTTATAAACTAAAATATTCATCGTAAAAGACACACACACTTATTTATTTATAAAATGTAAAGAAAAACTTTAGATTGTGCAATGTTCATGCTCTTGATTTATTGACAACAAGTGAATACCCTTATTATGGATGAATACACTCATTGTGAATACCCTAACCTAAATGCTTTTCAACCTAAAGAACCTAAAGAAGAAAACTTTTAGTCGACATTCAAATGAAATTCATAAGAAAGTGTCCTGCAGAAGATCAAGGAGATTACTGAGATTTCATTTGATTCGAAGAAATGTAAAGAAAGTAAACCTAATGATTGAAGAAGGAGTCAAGGACAGAGCTAACGATCACTTAGATCAATCAGTTAGTCGTTTATACTAATGTGAATTTCATTTTTAAAACAAAACAAATGAATGAAAATGAATTGTAATAATAATAATTGTAGTTGCATTATTTATATAGATTGTTTCGTTAAATTGCTTTGATTTAATTTGATTTCACCTTGTCCCCGTCGCCGTTGCCGTCCCCGTGCCGGTTCCAATGGATGTTCCATCCATTCAACCATTCTGTTCTGGCAACCTTGCAAATGGACACTCAATCCACACACAGCTCCAAGCAGCGAGAGCAGGCCAATTAATGACAAAGCTGGCAGCTGGCCAAAGACCCACGCACTATTTTATTTGGAATCAGAGGCGAGGCGCACGCACCAAAACATTTGACGGTGGCGTCTCGGTTAGTAGGACGCCTACGACGCCTACGACGACGACGACGACAACGACGAGGAGGAGAAGGAGGAGGAGGTAAGGTGAATGAGATGTGAGCCGGTTGAGGGCAAGTGGCATGGGGAGCAGATGGAAGAGACCGTAATTCAGTACGTCAGCAGACCTGGCACGGAAGTCTTTCACATCCCTTTTCGTGGTAGTTAGTTGGCTGTGTTGATGTTGAGTCGGAGGGAGGGGCCGGGGGACGCAAATGACGGGAATCTTAGACCTTGACAGCCCGCCACAATTTGATTTATAAGCCATTTTGCAAAAAGTCAACAAATGAGAATGACATCGAACAAAAACAACAATGAAAACAGAAAAAGAAGAAAAATATGCTCTACCACCCATAGACCGACCGCCCCCCCCCCCCTTGGCCACTCCACATCAACAATACATAAAATTTTCATAGAGTATTTCAAGGTTAATACAAAAATAGAAACAAACAATAAAACAAAAAAATATGACAATTTTAGTACCAAATTAAATCAACTAAATCAATTTTAGTTGCAACAGAACAAAAAACAAAAAACTGTTTAATACTTACAAAATATTCATTGCAGATTTTCTTAGACCACTGATGGGCATATATTCCCATGACTCCATGGCCGACTTCAGTTAATCATCAGAATATTGAGATAAGATGGCATAAATGAGGATAATCAGAGATGAGATAAAACTTCTAGTGCTTATATATGTATGTATATATCATTTTAGGTTGCTGATCAGGAAATGTATTTCAAAATTTGGAAGGAAATCTTCTACTTAGGTACTCCTTATTAAGAGCTCTGTATCTTCGATAAAAAGTGTTCCATGACTTCATCGCTTTACACTAATGTTTAATTTAGTTTTCTTGTTGTCCAATTCAATAATCCCAATTCATTTCAAGTCACTTGTAGATTATTTGTGGCTTCTTAATATCAATGATCGTTCAAAGATTGGCACTCTTTCCATAAAAGCTGGAAATATTCAGACTATTGTTTTTTAGTTAAAACTACTTAAAAGTCTATAGTTTTTTCTAGATTTTGAAATCGCTAAAAGTATTAAACATTCATTAAAGAATTCAGTTAAACTTACAAATAAAATGTTTAGATTGTAATACGTGTTTAACAGCATCCGCTTAAAAGTATGCTGCATTACTTTTTGCGTTATTCCTCAGACAGCTTTCGAAATGGTTGTGAACTTGGCTAATTTTTAAATCTTAGTAGACTCTTTTTTGTTTTCAAATTAGTCTTATTTGAAGAGTGCTTTGGATTTATTGTTAATACTAAATCGACACTAGACATATATACAATATAGTATTGTTAATATTTGGAAAGAGTCACATAACTTTTTAAAATTAATTCTTTTTTTATTTTTTATGCCAAATAGAGAGAATAAATATAGTGTAAAAGCGAAAGACTAACAAGAAGACACACTCATAATGGGCATTAAAGCCAGCCGTCAACTGAATCCTGACCAAGTGGCCGCATATCAACAGCAGCATAATCTATCCAGTGAACAGATCCATCAGTTATATCATCGCTTTCGCTCCCTGGATCGTTATGAGAGGGGATATCTGACGCCGACCGATCTATTGCGTATACCCCAATTGGTGGAGAATCCCTTGCATCGTCAAATAGTTGACGGCTTCTTTCCGTCACGTAATACCAGTGAACGTATGGATTTTGGCCAATTTGTGGCCGTCTGTGCCACATTCCTAGTCCCGGGCAATGGCCATCTGAATGTCCACCGCAATGTCGATAGGGCCAAGAAGTTGCGTCTCCTCTCACAGATGTTCGATACCCATTGCGGCGGCGATTGTATCTTACGTTCCGATTTCCGTGAGGTAATGAGTTCTTTTCTCTACAGTCACGTTCCTAAAGGAGAGGAACTCATTCCCGAAATGGAGGCAGAGTTGGATCTATTGGAGGACCAGGCATTTGGTATGGGCAACGAACAAATGATTTCCTATAAACAATTCGAACGAAATCTAAATACAGCCGATGTGGCTACAAGGCTATCGGTTTGCAAGTGGCTGCACAAGGAGCAAGGAGCCGGTAAACCGCGTCAACCAGGTCAGGCAGGTCAACCGGGTCAACCGGGTCAGGCAGGTCAACCAGGTCAACCGGGTCAACCTGGTCAAGACGATCAGGCGAACCGCAACAAGAAGAATGGCCAAAAATTTCAACAGAATTGATATTAATTCATCCTGATGTTTATCCAGTTTCTATATATCTCGTTTCTATATGTTATTTGTAATTCTTATATGTATATCATACTAATTTGAATGCAAATTTTGTGTGAATTTACGCGAATTAATTGAACTATATCAACCAACTGTATCGTTATATATCGGTTTTATCATTTTGAATTAATATATCAACAAAAATCTGATCTTAAATGGCTTAAATCGTTTTTCTCTAGCCATATAGCAGGATTAAGGAGGAGCCACGCCCTATCAGAGCGCGCTATAGTATAAAGTAAATTGACATGAAATTTAATTCTAAAAAATTCTACAAATTCTTAAAAACTCATAACTTAGCCAAATCTTAACCGATTTTCAAAAGTGATATTATAATTTAATGCTTTTAAATTCAATTTTAAAATTAAATATATGTCACCTCAGTTGAAATCGTCTTGAAATTGCCAAAAATACAGTCTACGGAAAATTGGTGGAATCATCATTCTCAAAAATCCTTAACTTTAATTCTAATTCTGACAATTTTCAACCGATTCTCAAAATGTGTATATCAGTTTTCTTATTAGAAAGTAATCTTTTAATTTGTATAAAAACATCACTTAAACTAAAACTGAGTTCAATTATTATAGCTAAGCAAATGCCTTTTCCTAAGTTCCCTTAAAAAAAAAAAAACCTAAAACCTTTACAAAATTATTGTTTTGAGATTGTTGCACCGTTTTCAAAAATGGGAATGTCAAAAATGTTTGTTAAAATTATGTTAAATGATTATTTCGTCAAAAACTGATGCTAATACTTTGGACTGATAAACTCAAAGCTATCGAGTTATTTCTACATATATCGACGCACAAGAAACAACAACTTGTCTAAAGTTGATTAGAAGACTATATAATTAACCACTCTCAACCGCAAAATAATAAATAAAAACAAAGAAGACGGCATAAACAACATAAAATAACATTTTTAACATTACAAAATTATAATTTGTTTGAAAATAAAGGAAAACAATTTTCTTTACTAACACTTAAAGTGGTCAAAACTAATCATGGACAGATCCACAGAATATTTTCGAACCCTCGCTCAATACAATCCAGTGATTTTAGTAATTAAGAATTTATTTAAATTGCAAGACCTCGTCGACGACTTACTTTTTTGAGTTATAAAAGAGATGAAGAAAAAAAGTCAAAAATTATTCAAAATATTGACATTTCATGGGGTGTCGAAACATCTTGGACGGCGGCTCTCTGAAATCTTTCATGGTTTATTTTAAATTTATTTCATTTCCCGATTAACTGAAAAACTTTTCAATTTGGCCATCAAATATTAAGATAAGGTTTAGGTCATTTAAGCTAAGGCTTAAGTAAGTAACTCTTCATTTCAGCAATGAATATATATATATATATACATATGTGAGTTGAGTGGGCTTACTCAACTAAGTTTGATTATTTTAAATTAAAAGTAGGTTGGAAAAGTTACAATTATTCTAGTCTTAATCTGCTGCTTCGGTTCACTTGTTTTCTCTCTCACTGCTGCTTCGTCGATTCTGCAGCTTCAACTGTATCTCTCTCCTGTGCTCTTCTATTCGGCTGTTTGCTGTACTCTCTGTTGTTCTGCTGTTAAACTCTGCTGTTCATGATCATCTGTCCGCTTGCTGCTGTTAAACCTCTGTAACTCTCCATCGTAGCTTTTTTCTTCTTGTATATATCTTATGAATACTTACCACAATCCTTATTTCAATCACATGAAATTTGTGAAAAATGATTTATAACAAATTTTTGTTTTAATTATTTGTAATTTTATTTTAATATGCGGTAATTTTGTTAATTATATGTTGTTGTTTTCTTTTTTCTGTGTACAAAAATTGTTATATATTGAATGTGAAGGTGCTAAAAAACATAAACAGATTGATTAATCACGAAACAAAAAGAAAAGGATACAAAAGTAAACAAAGGATATGTATGTATAAATCTTATTAATGAACATGACTTTATGGCAGGTCATCATGTTGACCTTTGGATGTGATTATGTTTTTTTTTTGTCGTTTTTTGTTTTTTTTATTTATTTATTTAGCAAATAGATGAGCACGTTATGATATCGGTATATATAGTATATTTTTATATATATAGCACTACAATTTCAAAAGGTACACACACACATACAATACACATACAAAACAATTATTTCGTAGTTTTCAATAACATTTTCACTTTTTCTTCGTCTTTTTTGCTTTACGCTTCTTTTTTTTCAGTTTTCGGTTTTTCTTCATTTTAAAATTACAATTTTTGTAAAAAAAATTTGGTTTCACGCTTTTCTAGCAGAGATTTAGGTAAGGATTATTAAGTGATATATATATATATATATATAGATAAATAATTACAAAAAAAATATATATAGATTTAAAAAAAAAAAAAAAATACTCTTTTTTTACTGACGCCTCACAGTGCGTTCCCTTTCCCGGCCACTTTCCTCCCGTTGCAGACTACCATGACGCGGCGGTGAGGTGTGACCGCCGCCAGGAGCTGCACTTGCCCCCGGTCCACTGCCAGGGACGCCACTGCTGCCGCTGCCATTCACAACTCTCGCCTTGCGGGATCTCTTGAATTTGGCCATATCCTCGCCAAAGACATCGCCCGTACGCAATGCCGATATCAAATCATCGAATTCTCCCTTATTATCGCCCTTGACTGGCGAATCATTGGCCGCTGTCGATGACGATTTCAGACCCAGATTTCGTGCCACACTGGACATAAGTCCGGTTTTATTTTTCCGCTCAATTGTCCGCTTCTTGAGCTCGGCCTCCTGTTTAGCACGCTTCTCCTCCTCCTCCTGCCGGCGACGGAAACTTTCGTTGTCGTGACGCGCCTCACCGAATGAGACCAAAAATGAATCGAATATGCCAAAGAACTCATCTGGCTGGAGGACAGAGCCATCTTCGCCAAACAGACGAACCGCACGATCGAAACGTGTCTTCATATCTTGGAATTTATCCTCCAATTCGGCAAAACGGACAGATGCCTGTGTATGGAATTCACGCATGACGGGCAAAAAGCGATCACCCTGTTGCGCTGGTCCCGAACTCCGATGGAATTCAATTTCTCTAGCCACATCCGCCAATCCGGTGCGCAGCATTTGTATATCCTTATCCATTTCACCCAATGATACCTTTGATGCCTCACGTACATGTGGTATATCATCCTCCAATTTCAATAGATCTTTAAATTTCTTCTCAATGACTTGAACAAGATAATGCAACAAAGTTGTGCCCTTGGCAGCACTAGATTTGGTATCGGCTAGACGATTAAGGGAAGACAAACGGAATCCGGAGGCATTTCCACGTGCACCACGATTCATATAGTTGCCTGTAACAAAAACAAACACACAAATTATACTAGATATTTACAAAAATTTGTAGAATTTTCATCTTACCCAATGCCAAGACTAGCTCCAATAGTTTACGCAAACGTCTCGATCGGGCCACTTCACGGGATGCCTCCATTACACTGGTAATACGTGGTATCAGATCATTTATGGTCAACATGAAACGTTTCTTATAGTGCAGACTCTTCAAACGTTGCTCATAGTGTGGTATTCTATAGAGACGATTGCATTTCGATTATTCGATTCGATTCGATTCGATTCAAAAATTCCCTGTGTGTAGCTACTCACTTGGATATCTCATAGAGGAAACGATCGGCCCGTGCCAGAGATTCAATATCCTCGCTATGCTCATCTAATAAAGCTCTCTCCTCCGCTGAGGGTGTAAATTTCAATAGCTGCTCAACCATATCCAATGCCAATTGCTCATTGCTATCCATGGAGAGTATTGCCCTACAAAAATTATTTGAAAATTTAATTTAGATTGGAATGATTAAGGGGATATTAGAAATGGGATGATCCTACTTTGATATTTCCATATCGCTCATCTTTAGTTTACTTAGCAATATGGTACAATTCTGGGCACGTCGTCCATCGATGACCGAAAGAACCTTTTGTTTATTTTTACCAGTGACACGTAAATCCTCATAGGATCCATCAGTTGCCTAAATAATTTTAGATAATTAAAACCGATTTGTTTTAATTCGTCTTTACTCACCGAAACGCCATTCTTTTGATAGGCAGAGAATAGTTTATCTATGGACTCCAATTCCATATTATTATACAATTTACTTTCATCCAACTCGGACCAGACAGTGCCCTGTAGCTTGGCATCGGGCAGTTTAGACCAATTGAAGCTTTTTAAAGGATTCGTCGGCTGTGGCACATTTTTCTTTGGCATCTCCAATTTGGGTGGCAAGGGAGCTGTAGGAAAGTAGGAAAATTCAATTCAAAATGAAGTTCAAGTTTTCTTTGGAGATTTTCGAATTACGTACCCATTGTTGGTGCCATAGTTGGCGGTGGTGGTGGCCCTCCTCCTGGACACGGTGGCGGTGGTGGTGGTGGCATTATGGGCGGCGGTGGCGGTGGTGCTGCTGCTGCTGCCTTCATCATGGGCGGCGGCGGTGGTGGCGGTGATACAGCTCCATTACAACCAGTTAGCCCGGCAACCTTCTGATCATCGGGTATACTGCCCTCGGTAACGAGACGCTCGAGACGAGCACGTTCCTGTTGCTCATTGAGCAGGCGATGCTGCAAATCCTCAGCCTTCATTTCAGCTGTCTGGGCACGCTGGACGGCCTGTGAATGCTGCGATGACTCCTTTTCTAAGCGCTCACGCATACGCGTCAGACCCGTTTCCAGATCTTCCTTCTCCTGCATACGCAGATCCAATTCCTGTTCCTTTTTGGCCAAACGAGATTGTATATCGAAATTCTCACGTTCCAATTCATCGGCTCGCTTGCGTGCCTGTGTCAATTGCTCCTCTTTGACCAGCAGACGCACCAGCTTATTGACATCTATCTGCAATGGTGCCACATCTGGATCATGTATGCTTGTCTGATTGGCCAATGCCAATTGTTTTGTGGGATCATCGGGATCGGTTATGAGATCGCTGCTCGGTCGTTGCTCCACTTGCAGGACAATTTGCTGGACCACACGATCAATCAATAGCCAATGTTCCGTACAATGGCCCGTATCTACGATAGTGAGAATTAGAGAAACCAATGAAAATGGGCCCATCAAAAGGATAAAAGCCAAGCCACTTACAGGGCAGTAGGAGCATGTGCTGCAACAAGGATAACATATGCGCATAGGCTGGCGAATGGGATAGCTTGCGACGCAAGAGCTCAAACATGGAATTGGCACTCTTTGTATCCACATGTTCCTCATTGAAACGGCGGGCAAATTGCTTTTCATCATCGGCCCGCACCATCTCAAAGAAGTCCTAAAGAAACGACCGAGAATACCGAGAATTAGAGTCGATTTATTGAACCGAAAATTTCACAAAACTCACCAAATGTCGATCCAACGTCTCATTCTCATGGGTACGCAGTTTATCAATGACTGGCTGAATGCCCAGCATTAGGAATTCATATCGCAAATGCAAACGGAATTCCAAATTCTCTTGACCAGGCCCATAATTGAGTACAGCATTCACAAAGGACATGAGAGCCGTTTTCAAATTGACATTATCCCTATACGCATAGGTGGAACGATCCAGATCGTTGACAATCGATTGGAAACGTGTTCGCTCAGTGGCGAATTCCTGAAAATGTAGCATCGCCTGCAATACCTTACGATGGCCACCGGGCACCAGACAAACGGCGCCCAAAATCTCGAGAGCTGCGATTTTCGTTCGTATATTATCAGCAGCCAACGAACGGGCAATCGTATCAATGGCCGTGGGATGGGCCAACACATGAGCCCGACCCATCGAATTGTTCATCAGGGCCTTGATGCAGCCAATGAGACTAGTGTGTAGGGAACTATTTGCCACTCGTATATCCAATTGCAGGAGCAAATTGAGCAGAGCGGGCAGGCCATCCAGCTCGACAAAACGCAATACAAAACTATGAGTCGATGTACGCAAGGCGGTCTTCAATGCATCCACAAATGCCGCATGATTATCGAGGCGAGCGCTCAGCTCATGACTGGGTGAATCTTCCGGGGATAGCGAAACGTGGACCACCAGATCCTTTAGACGTTCAATATAATGCTCGGCTGTCGGCGGTTGTGTAATGGCCGTCGGTCCATCTGCTCCATCATTGGCATCCAAAGGTAGTTTACGTGAGCAATAGATTTGCCACTTCTTCTGGGCCGGCAAACTCAACATGGCCTCCTTATTGGGTGCCGTCAAATCCAGCTCCTCCACCAGTTCGGCGAATTTCGTATCCAATTCATCGACAGCTGGCATCGGTTGGGTTGGCGTAAGAGTTTGCAATGTGAAGGCTCCCTCGACCACACAAATTTCAGGCGGTTCATCGTCCTAGAAAACGAAAGGAGGAAATCATTCACCCGATATTAGTAGTAGTATTAGTAGTAGGATGGTGGTCATGGATTTAGTAATCGGAATCACTCAAGCGTCACTTCTAATTTGGTCTCTATATGAATATATATATGTATGTATGTATATCTAATGTGTATGTGTTATTAACAGTGCATGTCCAATTATTAGCCACAACTCGATTCGATTCTTCCATTTGTTGCCCAACCTTGCATTGAACATCGACATCGAGAATAAGTGAAACAATAATAAAAAAAATATCAAAATCAAATTGTAAACTGATCCGTCTGATGTGGTAAAAGGGGGTTTCGGTAGGCTTTAGCAAGTCGTTCTACCTGTTATTGCAAACAAAAAAAGAAATTAAAAAAATGAACCTCAACTATTATTTCTAGCGAAAAACATCAACTTATTCTGTCGTAAACTTTAAGCCCAAGTTTTTAGTCTCAAAATGGATAGAATATTAAAGACATGAAGAAGAATACTTTGGATACAGAAGAATCAGAATTGGATATCAGATACTTTTCCATATAAGAAAGTACTTAATATTAATGACTAACTCCATATTCTCTGCCATGTTTCATTCTATAGTTTATTCAGATTTGTATATTATATACTTTTTATGCAGTTTTTTACATATATCATACATATATCTATTATATATTCTCTAACATTCTGTCTAGATTCTATTTCTATATTCTCTTCAATTCCATTGTATTTCATGTTCTATTCCATATTTCATTTCACATTTCATTTTATATTCTGCATTATCTTTGTTCTAATCTATTTTGTGTTCTATTTTGTTCTTATTCTGTATTTCAACTAAATATTTCCAAATATATACTCTACAACATTTTTATATTATTTTAGATGTGCCGTTCCCTCATTTCTATTATTGCATTTATATTCTTGTTTTTCATATTTGAATCTATAATCTTTTCTATGTTCTATTCCAAGGCATTCCCCATACGAGGTCGTAGCTAACAATAAGATTCAAGTCAAGGGGTAAGCAGCAATTTTTTCCTTACCCAGCTGCCTTTCCTTACCCATAGCTGGCTCCGCCCTTGATTCTGTATTTTCTTCCAGATTTGAAATATTCCTACATACATACAAATATTCTTTTCCATACTCTAATTCTATATTAATTTTCATATTTGTATCTATATATATTATATTCCATCTTATAGCATTATAGTCTCTTTTATATTCTTCAAATGTCTATATACTTTTCTAGTTAGACCATTCTATTCCATATTCCATGCTCTATCTTATAGAATATTCAATTCCATTGTTCTATGTTAATATATCAAGCTAATGTCTGCTTATGCAATTTGTCGTACTCCAACTTCAATCAAGACGGAGTCGAATCGAATTCAATTCCCATTTCAAATGTATCAAATAACCCAACTCGAAATATTCGTCAAGCTTGTGTTAACCAATAATTATCAAGCATATGTACATAGAAACGTGACATTTTGGTCACTTGAAGACATGAACCT